>NC_087349.1:133851700-135051700 GCF_030014295.1 Loxodonta africana | reverse complement strand
TTAGTCGGTTAGGGTTGTTTGTTGTTTGGTTATAGTTGTTTGTTGTTAGGGGTTAGGTTTGTTTGTTGTTACGGGGTTAGGGTAGTTTCTTGTTAGGGGGTTAGTGTTGTTTGTTGTTAGTGGGTTAGGGCTGTTTGTTGTCTGGTTAGGGTTGTGTGTTGTTAGGGGGTTAGTGTTGTTTGTTGTTAAGGGTTTAGGGTTGTTTCTTGTTGGGGTTTAGTGGTTTTTGTTGTTAGGGTGTTAGTGTTGTTTGTGGTTAGGGGGTTAGTGTTGTTGGTTGCTAGGGGGATAGGATTGTTTGCTGTTAGGGGGTTAGGGTTGTTTGTTGTTTGGGGGTTAGGGTTGTTTGTTGTTACGGGGTTAGTGTTGTTTGATGTTAGGGGTTTAGGGTTGTTTGTTGTTAGGGGGTTAGTGTTGTTTGTTGTTAGGTGTTTAGGATTGTTTCTTCTTGGGGTTTAGTGGGTTTTGTTGTTAGGGTGTCAGTGTTTTTGGTTAGGGGGTTAGTGTTGTTGTTTGTTAGGGGGTAAGGGTTTGTTGTTAGGGGTTTAGGGTTGTTTGTTGTTAGTGGGTTAGTGTTGTTTGTTGTTAGGGTTTCAGAGTTTTTTGTTGTTAGGGGGTTAGAGTTGTTTGTTAGAGGATTTGGGTTGTTTCTTGTTGCGGGTTAGTGTTGTTTGTTTTTAGGGGATAAATGTTGGTTGTTGTTAGGTGGTTAGGTTTTTTTGTTTTTACTGGGTTAGTGCTGTTGGTGGTTAGGGGGTTAGTGTTGTTGGTTGTTTAGGCGGTTAGGGTTGTTTGTGGTTGGGGGTTAGGGTTGTTTCTTGTTAGGGGGTTAGTGTTGCTTGTTGTTAGGGGTTTACGGTGGTTGGTTGTTAGGGGGTTAGGGTTGTTTGTTGTTTCGGGTTTAAGGTAGATTTTTGTTAGGGGTTTAGTGTTGTTTGTTGTTAGGGGGTTAGTGTTTGTTGTTAGGTGTTTAGGGTTGTTTCTTGTTGGGGTTTAGTGGTTTTTGTTGTTAGGGTGTTAGTGTTGTTTGTTGTTAGGGTGATAGTGTTGTTTGTTGTTAGGGGGTTAGTGTTGTTTGATGTTAGGGGTTTAGGGTTGTTTGTTGTTAGGGGGTTAATGTTGTTTGTTGTTAGGGTGTTAGGGTTGTTTGTTGTTAGTGGGTTAGGGTTGTTTGTTGTTAGTGGGTTAGTGTTTTTGGTTTTTAGGGGTTAGTGTTGTTTGTTGTTGGGGGTTAGTGTTGTTTGTTGTTAGGGTGTTAGTGTTCTTTGATGTTAGGGGTTTAGGGTTGTTTGTTGTTAGGGGGTTAGTGTTGTTTGTTGTTTGGGGGTTAGGGTTGTTTCTAGTTGGGGTTTAGTAGTGTTTGTTGTTAGGGTGTTAGTGTTGTCCGTTTTTGGGGGTTAGTGTTGTTAGGGGGTTAGTGTTGTTTGTTGTTAGGGTGTGAGAGTTGTTTGTTGTTAGGGTGTTAGTGTTGTCCGTTTTTGGGGGTTAGTGTTGTTAGGGGGTTAGTGTTGTTTGTTGTTAGGGTGTGAGAGTTGTTTGTTGTTTGGGGTTTGTGTTGTTTTTTAGGGGGATAGTTTTGTTTGTTGTTAGTGGGTTAGTGTTGTTTGTAGTTAGGGGATTAGGGTTGTTGTTAGAGGGTTAGTGTTGGTTGTTGTTGGGGCTTAGTGTTGTTTGTTGTTAGGGGATTAGGGATGGTTGTTGTTAGGGTGTTAGTGTTGTTCGTCGTTAGGGGGTTAGTGTTGTTGGTTGTTAGGGGGATAGGATTGTTTGTTGTTAGGGGGTTAGGGTTGTTTGTTGTTTTGGGTGTTAGGGTTGTTTGTTGTTTGGGGGTTAGGGTTGTTTGTTGTTAGGGGGTAGTGTTGTTTGATGTTAGGGGTTAGGGTTGTTTGTTGTTAGGGGGTTAGTGTTCTTTGTTGTTAGTGTGTTAGGGTTGTTTGTTGTTAGGGGGTTAGTGTTGTTTGTTCTTACGGGGTTAGTGTTGTTTCTGGTTAGGGTGTTAGTGTTGTTTGTGGTTGGGGGTGAGTGTTGTTGGTTCTTAGGGGGTTAGGATTGTTTTTTGTTAGGGGTTTAGGGTTTTATGTTGTTAGGGGTTTAATGTTGTTTGTTGTTAGGAGGTTAGGGTTGTTTGTTGTTACGGGGTTAGGTTAGTTTCTTGTTAGGGGTTTAGTGTTGTTTGTTGCTAGGGGGTTAGTGTTTGTTGTTAGGGGTTTAGGGTTGTTTCTTGTTGGGGTTCATTGTTGTTTGTTGTTAGGGGGTTAGTGTTGTTTGTTGTTAGGGGGTTAGTGTTGTTTGATGTTAGGGGTTTAGGGTTGTTTGTTGTTAGGGGGTTAGTGTTTTTGGTTTTTAGGGGTTAGGGTTGTTTGTTGTTTGGGGGTTAGTGTTGTTTGTTGTTAGGGGGTTAGGGTTGTTTGTTGTTAGGGTGTTAGTGTTCTTTAAAGTTCGGGATTAGGGTGGTTTGTTGTTAGGGGGTTAGTGTTGTTTGTTGTTAGGGGGTTAGGGTTGTTTCTAGTTGGGGTTTAGTAGTGTTTGCTGTTAGGGTGTTAGTGTTGTCCGTTTTTGGGGGTTAGTGTTGTTGTTGTTAGGGGGTTAGTGTTGTTTGTTGTTAGGGTGTGAGAGTTGTTTGTTGTTTGGGGTTTGTGTTGTGTTTTAGGGAGTTAGTTTTGTTTGTTGTTAGTGGGTTAGTGTTGTTTGTAGTTAGGGGATTGGGGTTGTTAGAGGGTTAGTGTTGGTTGTTGTTGGGGCTGAGTGTTGTTTGTTGTTAGGGGGTTAGGGATGGTTGTTGTTAGGGTGTTAGTGTTGTTGGTTGTTTAGAGGGTTAGGGTTGTTTGTTGTTAGGGCGATAGGGTTGTTTGTTGTTAGGGGGTTAGTGTTGCTTATTGTTAGGGGTTTACAGTTGTTGGCTGTAAGGGGGTTAGGGTTGTTTGTTGTTAGGCGGTTAGGGTTCTTTGTTGTTAAGGGTTAGGGTTGTTTGTTGTTACGGGGTTAGGGTAGTTTCTTGTTAGGGGGTTAGTGTTGATTGTTGTTAGTGGGTTAGTGGTGTTTGTTGTCAGGGGTTCAGAGTTGTTTGTTGTTAGGGGGTTAGAGTTGTTGGTTGTTAGAGGATTTGGGTTCTTTCTTGTTGGGGGTTAGTGTTGTTTGTTTTTAGGGGATAAGTGTTGGTTGTTGTTAGGGGGTTAGTATTTTTTTGGTTTTTACTGTGTTAGTGGTGTTGGTGGTTAGGGGGTTAGTGTTTTTGGTTGTTTAGGGGGTTAGGGTTGTTTGTTGTTAGGGGGTTAGGGTTTTTTGTTGTTAGGGGGTTAGTGTTGTTTGTTGTCAGGTGTTTACGGTTGTTGGTTGTTAGGGGGTTAGGGTTGTTTGTTCTTTCGGATTTAAGGTAGATTCTTGTTAGGGGTTTAGTGTTGTTTGTTGTTAGTCGGTTAGGGTTGTTTGTTGTTTGGTTATAGTTGTTTGTTGTTAGGGGTTAGGGTTGTTTGTTGTTACGGGGTTAGGGTAGTTTCTTGTTAGGGGGTTAGTGTTGTTTGTTGTTAGTGGGTTAGGGTTGTTTGTTGTCTGGTTAGGGTTGTGTGTTGTTAGGGGGTTAGTGTTGTTTGTTGTTAAGGGTTTAGGGTTGTTTCTTGTTGGGGTTTAGTGTTTTTTGTTGTTAGGGTGTTAGTGTTGTTTGTGGTTAGGGGGTTAGTGTTGTTGGTTGCTAGGGGGATAGGATTGTTTGCTGTTAGGGGGTTAGGGTTGTTTGTTGTTTGGGGGTTAGGGTTGTTTGTTGTTACGGGGTTAGTGTTGTTTGATGTTAGGGGTTTAGGGTTGTTTGTTGTTAGGGGGTTAGTGTTGTTTGTTGTTAGGTGTTTAGGGTTGTTTCTTCTTGGCTTTTAGTGGGTTTTGTTGTTAGGGTGTCAGTGTTTTTGGTTAGGGGGTTAGTGTTGTTGTTTGTTAGGGGGTAAGGGTTTGTTGTTAGGGGTTTAGGGTTGTTTGTTGTTAGTGGGTTAGTGTTGTTTGTTGTTAGGGTTTCAGAGTTTTTTGTTGTTAGGGGGTTAGAGTTGTTTGTTAGAGGATTTGGGTTGTTTCTTGTTGCGGGTTAGTGTTGTTTGTTTTTAGGGGAAAAATGTTGGTTGTTGTTAGGTGGTTAGGTTTTTTTGTTTTTACTGGGTTAGTGCTGTTGGTGGTTAGGGGGTTAGTGTTGTTGGTTATTTAGGCGGTTAGGGTTGTTTGTGGTTAGGGGGTTAGGGTTGTTTCTTGTTAGGGGGTTAGTGTTGCTTGTTGTTAGGGGTTTACGGTTGTTGGTTGTTAGGGGGTTAGGGTTGTTTGTTGTTTCGGGTTTAAGGTAGATTTTTGTTAGGGGTTTAGTGTTGTTTGTTGTTAGGGGGTTAGTGTTTGTTGTTAGGTGTTGAGGGTTGTTTCTTGTTGGGGTTTAGTGGTTTTTGTTGTTAGGGTGTTAGTGTTGTTTGTTGTTAGGGTGATAGTGTTGATTGTTGTTAGGGGGTTAGTGTTGTTTGATGTTAGGGGTTTAGGGTTGTTTGTTGTTAGGGGGTTAATGTTGTTTGTTGTTAGGGTGTTAGGGTTGTTTGTTGTTAGTGGGTTAGGGTTGTTTGTTGTTAGTGGGTTAGTGTTTTTGGTTTTTAGGGGTTAGTGTTGTTTGTTGTTGGGGGTTAGTGTTGTTTGTTGTTAGGGTGTTAGTGTTCTTTGATGTTAGGGGTTTAGGGTTGTTTGTTGTTAGGGGGTTAGTGTTGTTTGTTGTTTGGGGGTTAGGGTTGTTTCTAGTTGGGGTTTAGTAGTGTTTGTTGTTAGGGTGTTAGTGTTGTCCGTTTTTGGGTGTTAGTGTTGTTAGGGGGTTAGTGTTGTTTGTTGTTAGGGTGTGAGAGTTGTTTGTTGTTAGGGTGTTAGTGTTGTCCGTTTTTGGGGGTTAGTGTTGTTAGGGGGTTAGTGTTGTTTGTTGTTAGGGTGTGAGAGTTGTTTGTTGTTTGGGGTTTGTGTTGTTTTTTAGGGGGATAGTTTTGTTTGTTGTTAGTGGGTTAGTGTTGTTTGTAGTTAGGGGATTAGGGTTGTTGTTAGAGGGTTAGTGTTGGTTGTTGTTGGGGCTTAGTGTTGTTTGTTGTTAGGGGATTAGGGATGGTTGTTGTTAGGGTGTTAGTGTTGTTCGTCGTTAGGGGGTTAGTGTTGTTGGTTGTTAGGGGGATAGGATTGTTTGTTGTTAGGGGGTTAGGGTTGTTTGTTGTTTTGGGGGTTAGGGTTGTTTGTTGTTTGGGGGTTAGGGTTGTTTGTTGTTAGGGGGTAGCGTTGTTTGATGTTAGGGGTTAGGGTTGTTTGTTGTTAGGGGGTTAGTGTTCTTTGTTGTTAGTGTGTTAGGGTTATTTGTTGTTAGGGGGTTAGTGTTGTTTGTTCTTACGGGGTTAGTGTTGTTTCTGGTTAGGGTGTTAGTGTTGTTTGTGGTTGGGGGTGAGTGTTGTTGGTTCTTAGGGGGTTAGGATTGTTTTTTGTTAGGGGTTTAGGGTTTTATGTTGTTAGGGGTTTAATGTTGTTTGTTGTTAGGAGGTTAGGGTTGTTTGTTGTTACGGGGTTAGGTTAGTTTCTTGTTAGGGGTTTAGTGTTGTTTGTTGCTAGGGGGTTAGTGTTTGTTGTTAGGGGTTTAGGGTTGTTTCTTGTTGGGGTTCATTGTTGTTTGTTGTTAGGGGGTTAGTGTTGTTTGTTGTTAGGGGGTTAGTGTTGTTTGATGTTAGGGGTTTATTGTTGTTTGTTGTTAGGGGGTTAGTGTTTTTGGTTTTTAGGGGTTAGGGTTGTTTGTTGTTTGGGGGTTAGTGTTGTTTGTTGTTAGGGGGTTAGGGTTGTTTGTTGTTAGGGTGTTAGTGTTCTTTAAAGTTCGGGATTAGGGTGGTTTGTTGTTAGGGGGTTAGTGTTGTTTGTTGTTAGGCGGTTAGTGTTTGTTGTTAGGGTGTTGGGGTTGTTTGTTGTTAGTGGGTTAGGGTTGTTTGTTGTTAGTGGGTTAGTGTTTTTGGTTTTTAGGGGTTAGTGTTGTTTGTTGTTAGGGGGTTAGTGTTGTTTGTTGTTAGGGTGTTAGTGTTCTTTGATGTTAGGGGTTTAGGGTTGTTTGTTGTTAGGGGGTTAGTGTTGTTTCTAGTTGGGGTTTTGTAGTGTTTGTTGTTAGGGTGTTAGTGTTGTCCGTTTTGGGGGGTTAGTGTTGTTGTTGTTAGGGGGTTAGTGTTGTTTGTTGTTAGGGTGTGAGAGTTGTTTGTTGTTTGGGGTTTGTGTTGTTTTTTAGGGGGTTAGTTTTGTTTGTTGTTAGTGGGTAAGTATTGTTTGTAGTTAGGGGATTAGGGTTGTTGTTAGAGGGTTAGTGTTGTTTGTTGTTGGGGCTTAGTGTTGTTTGTTGTTAGGGGATTAGGGATGGTTGTTGTTAGGGTGTTAGTGTTGTTTTTTGTTAGGGGGTTAGTGTTGTTTGTTGTTGGGGCTTAGTGTTGTTTGTTGTTAGGGGGTTAGGGATGTTTGTTGTTAGGCTGTTAGTGTTGTTGGTTGTTTAGAGAGTTAGGGTTGTTTGTTGTTAGGGGGAAAGGGTTGTTTGTTGTTAGGGGGTTAGTGTTGCTTGTTGTTAGGGGTTTACAGTTGTTGGTTGTTAGGGGGTTAGGGTTGTTTGTTGTTAGGGGGTTAGGGTTCTTTGTTGTTAAGGGTTAGGGTTGTTTGTTGTTACGGGGTTAGGGTAGTTTCTTGTTAGGGGGTTAGTGTTGATTGTTGTTAGTGGGTTAGTGGTGTTTGTAGTTAGGGGTTCAAAGTTGTTTGTTGTTAGGGGGTTAGAGTTGTTTGTTGTTAGACGATTTGGGTTCTTTCTTGTTGGGGGTTAGTGTTGTTTGTTTTTAGGGGATAAGTGTTGGTTGTTGTTAGGGGGTTAGTGTTTTATTGGTTTTTACAGGGTTAGTGGTGTTGGTGGTTAGGGGGTTAGTGTTGTTTGTTGTTAGGGGGTTAGGGTTGTTTCTAGTTGGGGTTTAGTAGTGTTTGTTGTTAGGGTGTTAGTGCTGTCCGTTTTTGGGACTTAGTGTTGTTGTTGTTAGAGGGTTAGTGTTGGTTGTTGTTGGGGCTTAGTGTTGTTTGTTGTTAGGGGGTGAGGGATGGTTGTTGTTAGGCTGTTAGTGTTGTTGGTTGTTTAGAGGGTTATTATTGTTTGTTGTTAGGGGGATAGGGTTGTTTGTTGTTAGGGGGTTAGTGTTGCTTGTTGTTAGGGGTTTACAGTTGTTGGTTGTTTAGGGGGTTAGGGTTGTTTGTTGTTAGGGGGTTAGGGTTGTTTGTTATTAGGGGGTTAGGGTTGTTTGTTGTTGGGGGTTAGTGTTGTTTGTTGTCAGGTGTTTACGCTTGTTGGTTGTTAGGGGGTTAGGGTTGTTTGTTCTTTCGGATTTAAGGTAGATTCTTGTTAGGGGTTTAGTGTTGTTTGTTGTTAGTCGGTTAGGATTGTTTGTTGTTTGGTTAGGGTTGTTTGTTGTTAGGGGTTAGGGTTGTTTGTTGTTACGGGGTTAGGGTAGTTTCTTGTTAGCGGGTTAGTGTTGTTTGTTGTTAGTGGGTTAGGGTTGTTTGTTGTTGGGGCTTAGTGTTGTCTGTTGTTAGGGGGTTAGGGATGGTTGTTGTTAGGCTGTTAGTGTTGTTGGTTGTTTAGAGGGTTAGGGTTGTTTGTTGTTAGGGGATAGGGTTGTTTGTTGTTAGGGGGTTAGTGTTGCTTGTTGTTAGGGGTTTACAGTTGTTGGTTGTTAGGGGGTTAGGGTTGTTTGTTGTTAGGGGGTTAGGGTTCTTTGTTGTTAAGGGTTAGGGTTGTTCGTTGTTACGGGGTTAGGGCAGTTTCTTGTTAGTGGGTTAGGGTTGTTTGTTGTTAGTGGGTTAGTGTTTTTGGTTTTTAGGGGTTAGTGTTGTTTGTTGTTAGGGGGTTAGTGTTGTTTGATGTTAGGGGTTTAGTGTTGTTGTTGTTAGGGGGTTAGTGTTGTTTGTTGTTAGGGTGTGAGAGTTGTTTGTTGTTTGGGGTTTGTGTTGTTTTTTAGGGGGTTAGTTTTGTTTGTTGTTAGTGGGTTAGTGCTGTTTGTAGTTAGGGGATTAGGGTTGTTGTTAGAGGGTTAGTGTTGTTTGTTGTTGGGGCTTAGTGTTGTTTGTTGTTAGGGGATTAGGGATGGTTGTTGTTAAGGTGTTAGTGTTGTTTGTTGTTAGGGGGTTAGTGTTGTTTGTTGTTAGGTGTTTAGGGTTGTTTCTTGTTGGAGTTTAGTGGGTTTTGTTGTTAGGGTGTTAGTGTTTTTGCTTAGGGGGTTAGTGCTGTTGGTTGTTGGGGGTAAGGGTTGTTTGTTAGAGGTTTAGGGTTGTTTGTTGATAGTGGGGTAGTGTTGCTTGTTGTTAGGTGTTCAGAGTTTTTTGTTGTTAGGGGGTTAGAGTTGTTTGTTCTTAGAGGATTTGGGTTCTTTCTTGTTGGGGGTTAGTGTTGTTTGTTTTTAGGGGATAAGTGTTGGTTTTTGTTAGGGGGTTAGTGTTGTTTGTTGTTAGGTGTTTACGCTTGTTGGTTTTTAGGGTGTTAGGGTTGTTTGTTGTTTCGGATTTAAGGTTGTTTCTTGTTAGGGGTTTAGTGTTGTTTGTTGTTAGTCGGTTAGGGTTGTTTGTTGTTTGGTTGGGGTTGTTTATTGTTAGGGGGTTAGGGTTGTTTGTTGTTAGGGGTTAGGGTTGTTGTTACGGGGTTAGGGTAGTTTCTTGTTAGGGGGTTAGTGTTGTTTGTTGTTAGTGGGTTAGGGTTGTTTGTTGTTTGGTTAGGGTTGTGTGTTGTTAGGGGGTTAGTGTTGTTTGTTGTTAGGGGTTTAGGGCTTTTTCTTGTTGGGGTTTCGTGGTTTTTGTTGTTAGGGTGTTAGTGTTGTTCGTGGTTAGGGGGTTAGTGTTGTTGGTTGTTAGGGGGATAGGATTGTTTGTTGTTAGGGGGTTAGGGTTGTTTGTTGTTTGGGGGTTAGGGTTGTTTGTTGTTACGGGGTTAGTGTTGATTGATGTTAGGGCTTAGGGTTGTTTGTTGTTAGGGGGTTAGTGTTCTTTGTTGTTAGGGTGTTAGGGTTGTTTGTTGTTAGGGGGTTAGTGTTGTTTGTGGTTAGGGGGTTAGTGTTGTTTGTGGTTGGGGGTGAGTGTTGTTGGTTCTTAGGGGGTTAGGATTGTTTATTGTTAGCGGTTTAGGGTTTTATGTTGTTAGGGTTTTAAGGTTGTTTGTTGTTAGGAGGTTAGGGCTGTTTGTTGTTACGGGGTTAGGTTAGTTTCTTGTTAGGGGTTTAGTGTTGTTTGTTGTTAGGGGGTTAGTGTTTGTTGTTAGGGGTTTAGGGTTGTTTCTTGTTGAGGTTTAGTGGTTTTTGTTGTTAGGGTGTTAGTGTTGTTTGTTGTTAGGGGGTTAGTGTTTTTGGTTTTTAGGGGTTAGGGTTGTTTGTTGTTTGGGGGTTAGTGTTGTTTGTTGTTAGGGGGTTAGGCTTGTTTGTTGTTAGGGTGTTAGTGTTCTTTGATGTTGGGGATTAGGGTTGTTTGTTGTTAGGGGGTTAGTGTTGTTTGTTGTTAGGGGGTTAGTGTTGATTGTTGTTAGGGGGTTAGGCTTGTTTGTTGTTAGGGTGTTAGTGTTCTTTGATGTTGGGGATTAGGGTTGTTTGTTGTTAGGGGGTTAGTGTTGTTTGTTGTTAGGGGGTTAGGGTTGTTTCTAGTTGGGGTTTAGTAGTGTTTGTTGTTAGGGTGTTAGTGTTGTCCGTTTTTGTGGGTTAGTGTTGTTGTTGTTAGGGGGTTAGTGTTGTTTGTTGTTAGGGTGTGAGAGTTGTTTGTTGTTTGGGGTTTGTGTTGTGTTTTAGGGAGTTAGTTTTGTTTGTTGTTAGTGGGTTAGTGTTGTTTGTAGTTAGGGGATTGGGGTTGTTGTTAGAGGGTTAGTGTTGGTTGTTGTTGGGGCTTAGTGTTGTTTGTTGTTAGGGGGTTAGGGATGGTTGTTGTTAGGGTGTTAGTGTTGTTGGTTGTTTAGAGGGTTAGGGTTGTTTGTTGTTAGGGGGATAGGGTTGTTTGTTGTTAGGGGGTTAGTGTTGCTTGTTGTTAGGGGTTTAGATTTGTTGGTTGTTAGGGGGATAGGATTGTTGTTAGGGGGTTAGGGTTGTTTGTTGTTAGGGGGTTAGTGTTCTTTGTTGTTAGGGTGTTAGGGTTGTTTGTTGTTAGGGGGTTAGTGTTGTTTGTGGTTAGGGGGTTAGTGTTGTTTGTGGTTGGGGGTGAGTGTTGTTGTTTCTTAGGGGGTTAGGATTGTTTATTGTTAGGGGTTTAGGGTTTTATGTTGTTAGGGTTTTAAGTTTGTTTGTTGTTAGGAGGTTAGGGCTGTTTGTTGTTACGGGGTTAGGTTAGTTTCTTGTTAGGGGTTTAGTGTTGTTTGTTGTTAGGGGGTTAGTGTTTGTTGTTAGGGGTTTAGGGTTGTTTCTTGTTGGGGTTTAGTGGTTTTTGTTGTTAGGGTGTTAGTGTTGTTTGTTGTTAGGGGGTTAGTGTTGTTTGATGTTAGGGGTTTAGGGTTGTTTGTTGTTAGGGGGTTAGTGTTTTTGGTTTTTAGGGGTTAGGGTTGTTTGTTGTTTGGGGGTTAGTGTTGTTTGTTGTTAGGGGGTTAGGCTTGTTTGTTGTTAGGGTGTTAGTGTTCTTTGATGTTGGGGATTAGGGTTGTTTGTTGTTAGGGGGTTAGTGTTGTTTGTTGTTAGGGGGTTAGGGTTGTTTCTAGTTGGGGTTTAGTAGTGTTTGTTGTTAGGGTGTTAGTGTTGTCCGTTTTTGGGGGTTAGTGTTGTTGTTGTTAGGGGGTTAGTGTTGTTTGTTGTTAGGGTGTGAGAGTTGTTTGTTGTTTGGGGTTTGTGTTGTGTTTTAGGGAGTTAGTTTTGTTTGTTGTTAGTGGGTTAGTGTTGTTTGTAGTTAGGGGATTGGGGTTGTTGTTAGAGGGTTAGTGTTGGTTGTTGTTGGGGCTTAGTGTTGTTTGTTGTTAGGGGGTTAGGGATGGTTGTTGTTAGGGTGTTAGTGTTGTTGGTTGTTTAGAGGGTTAGGGTTGTTTGTTGTTAGGGGGATAGGGTTGTTTGTTGTTAGGGGGTTAGTGTTGTTTGTGGTTAGGGGGTTAGGGTTGTTTGTTGTTACGGGGTTAGTGTTGTTTGATGTTAGGGGTTTAGGGTTGTTTGTTTTTAGGGGGTTAGTGTTGTTTGTTGTTAGGTGTTTAGGGTTGTTTCTTCTTGGGGTTTAGTGGGTTTTGTTGTTAGGGTGTCAGTGTTTTTGGTTAGGGGGTTGGTGTTGTTTGTTAGGGGGTAAGGGTTTGTTGTTAGGGGTTTAGGGTTGTTTGTTGTTAGTGGGTTAGTGTTGTTTGTTGTTAGGGGTTGAGAGTTTTTTGTTGTTAGGGGGTTAGATTTGTTTCTTGTTAGAAGATTTGGGTTGTTTCTTGTTGCGGGTTAGTGTTGTTTGTTTTTAGGGGATAAATGTTGGTTATTGTTAGGTGGTTAGTTTTTTTTGTTTTTACTGGGTTAGTGGTGTTGGTGGTTGGGGGTTAGTATTGTTGGTTGTTTAGGGGGTTAGGGTTGTTTGTGGTTGGGGGTTAGGGTTGTTTGTTGTTAGGGGGTTAGTGTTGCTTGTTGTTAGGGGTTTACGGTTGTTGGTTGTTAGGGGGTTAGGGTTGTTTGTTGTTTCGGGTTTAAGGTAGATTCTTGTTAGGGGTTTAGTGTTGTTTGTTGTTAGGGGGTTAGTGTTTGTTGTTAGGTGTTTAGGGTTGTTTCTTGTTGGGGTTTAGTGGTTTTTGTTGTTAGGGTGTTAGTGTTGTTTGTTGTTAGGGTGATAGTGTTGTTTGTTGTTAGGGGGTTAGTGTTGTTTGATGTTAGGGGTTTAGGGTTGTTTGTTGTTAGGGGTTAATGTTGTTTGTTGTTAGGGTGTTAGGGTTGTTTGTTGTTAGTGGGTTAGGGTTGTTTGTTGTTAGTGGGTTAGTGTTTTTGGTTTTTAGGGGTTAGTGTTGTTTGTTGTTAGGGGGTTAGTGTTGTTTGTTGTTAGGGTGTTAGTGTTCTTTGATGTTAGGGGTTTAGGGTTTTTTGTTGTTAGGGGGTTAGTGTTGTTTGTTGTTTGGAGGTTAGGGTTGTTTCTAGTTGGGGTTTTGTAGTGTTTGTTGTTAGGGTGTTAGTGGTGTCCGTTTTTGGGGGTTAGTGTTGTTGTTGTTAGGGGGTTAGTGTTGTTTCTTGTTAGGGTGTGAGAGTTGTTTGTTGTTTGGGGTTTGTGTTGTTTTTTAGGGGGTTAGTTTTGTTTGTTGTTAGTGGGTTAGTGGTGTTTGTAGTTAGGGGATTAGGGTTGTTGTTAGAGGGTTAGTGTTGTTTGTTGTTGGGGCTTAGTGTTGTTTGTTGTTAGGGGATTAGGGATGGTTGTTGTTAGGGTGTTAGTGTTGTTTTTTGTTAGGGGGTTAGTGTTGTTTGTTGTTGGGGCTTAGTGTTGTTTGTTGTTAGGGGGTTAGGGATGTTTGTTGTTAGGCTGTTAGTGTTGTTGGTTGTTTAGAGAGTTAGGGTTGTTTGTTGTTAGGGGGATAGGGTTGTTTGTTGTTAGGGGGTTAGTGTTGCTTGTTGTTAGGGGTTTACAGTTGTTGGTTGTTAGGGGGTTAGGGTTGTTTGTTGTTAGGGGGTTACGGTTCTTTGTTGTTAAGGGTTAGGGTTGTTTGTTGTTACGGGGTTAGGGTAGTTTCTTGTTAGGGGGTTAGTGTTGATTGTTGTTAGTGGGTTAGTGGTGTTTGTTGTTAGGGGTTCAGAGTTGTTTGTTGTTAGGGGGTTAGAGTTGTTTGTTGTTAGAGGATTTGGGTTCTTTCTTGTTGGGGGTTAGTGTTGTTTGTTTTTAGGGGATAAGTGTTGGTTGTTGTTAGGGGGTTAGTGGTTTATTGGTTTTTACAGGGTTAGTGGTGTTGGTGGTTAGGGGGTTAGTGTTGTTTGTTGTTAGGGGGTTAGGGTTGTTTCTAGTTGGGGTTTAGTAGTGTTTGTTGTTAGGGTGTTAGTGCTGTCCGTTTTTGGGACTTAGTGTTGTTGTTGTTAGAGGGTTAGTGTTGGTTGTTGTTGGGGCTTAGTGTTGTTTGTTGTTAGGGGGTGAGGGATGGTTGTTGTTAGGCTGTTAGTGTTGTTGGTTGTTTAGAGGGTTAGGATTGTTTGTTGTTAGGGGGATAGGGTTGTTTATTGTTAGGGGGTTAGTGTTGCTTGTTGTTAGGGGTTTACAGTTGTTGGTTGTTTAGGGGGTTAGGGTTGTTTGTTGTTAGGGGGTTAGGGTTGTTTGTTATTAGGGGGTTAGGGTTGTTTGTTGTTGGGGGTTAGTGTTGTTTGTTGTCAGGTGTTTACGCTTGTTGGTTGTTAGGGGGTTAGGGTTGTTTGTTCTTTCGGATTTAAGGTAGATACTTGTTAGGGGTTTAGCGTTGTTTGTTGTTAGTCGGTTAGGATTGTTTGTTGTTTGGTTAGGGTTGTTTGTTGTTAGGGGTTAGCGTTGTTTGTTGTTACGGGGTTAGGGTAGTTTCTTGTTAGCGAGTTAGTGTTGTTTGTTGTTAGTGGGTTAGGGTTGTTTGTTGTTGGGGCTTAGTGTTGTCTGTTGTTAGGGGGTTAGGGATGGTTGTTGTTAGGCTGTTAGTGTTGTTGGTTGTTTAGAGGGTTAGGGTTGTTTGTTGTTAGGGGATAGGGTTGTTTGTTGTTAGGGGGTTAGTGTTGCTTGTTGTTAGGGGTTTACAGTTGTTGGTTGTTAGGGAGTTAGGGTTGTTTGTTGTTAGGGGTTTAGTGTTGCTTGTTGTTAGGGGTTTACGGTTGTTGGTTGTTAGGGGGTTAGGGTTGTTTGTTGTTTCGGGTTTAAGGTAGATTCTTGTTAGGGGTTTAGTGTTGTTTGTTGTTAGGGGGTTAGTGTTTGTTGTTAGGTGTTTAGGGTTGTTCCTTGTTGGGGTTTAGTGGTTTTTGTTGTTAGGGTGTTAGTGTTGTTTGTTGTTAGGGTGATAGTGTTGTTTGTTGTTAGGGGGTTAGTGTTGTTTGATGTTAGGGGTTTAGGGTTGTTTGTTGTTAGGGGGTTCATGTTGTTTGTTGTTAGGGTGTTAGGGTTGTTTGTTGTTAGTGGGTTAGGGTTGTTTGTTGTTAGTGGGTTAGTGTTTTTGGTTTTTAGGGGTTAGTGTTGTTTGTTGTTAGGGGGTTAGTGTTGTTTGTTGTTAGGGTGTTAGTGTTCTTTGATGTTAGGGGTTTAGGGTTGTTTGTTGTTAGGGGGTTAGTGTTGTTTGTTGTTTGGGGGTTAGGGTTGTTTCTAGTTGGGATTTTGTAGTGTTTGTTGTTAGGGTGTTAGTGTTGTCCGTTTTTGGGGGTTAGTGTTGTTGTTGTTAGGGGGTTAGTGTTGTTTGTTGTTAGGGTGTGAGAGTTGTTTGTTGTTTCGGGTTTGTGTTGTTTTTTAGGGGGTTAGTTTTGTTTGTTGTTAGTGGGTTAGTGTTGTTTGTAGTTAGGGGATTAGGGTTGTTGTTAGAGGGTTAGTGTTGTTTGTTGTTGGGGCTTAGTGTTGTTTGTTGTTAGGGGATTAGGGATGGTTGTTGTTAGGGTGTTAGTGTTGTTTGTTGTTAGGGGGTTAGTGTTGTTGGTTGTTAGGTGTTTAGGGTTGTTTCTTGTTGGAGTTTAGTGGGTTTTGTTGTTAGGGTGTTAGTGTTTTTGCTTAGGGGTTAGTGCTGTTGGTTGTTAGGGGGTAAGGGTTGTTTGTTGTTAGAGGTTTAGGGTTGTTTGTTGATAGTGGGTTAGTGTTGCTTGTTGTTAGGTGTTCAGAGTTTTTTGTTCTTAGGGGGTTAGAGTTGTTTGTTGTTAGAGGATTTGGGTTCTTTCTTGTTGGGGGTTAGTGTTGTTTGTTTTTAGGGGATAAGTGTTGGTTGTTGTTAGGGGGTTAGTGTTGTTTGTTGTTAGGTGTTTACGGTTGTTGGTTGTTAGGGCGTTAGTGTTGCTTGTTGTTTCGGATTTAAGGTTGTTTCTTGTTAGGGGTTTAGTGTTGTTTGTTGTTAGTAGGTTAGGGTTGTTTGTTGTTTGGTTGGGGTTATTTGTTGTTAGGGGGTTAGGGTTGTTTGTTGTTAGGGGTTAGGGTTGTTGTTACGGGGTTAGGGTAGTTTCTTGTTAGGGGGTTAGTGTTGTTTGTTGTTAGTGGGTTAGGGTTGTTTGTTGTTTGGTTAGGGTTGTGTGTTGTTAGGGGGTTAGTGTTGTTTGTTGTTAGGGGTTTAGGGCTTTTTCTTGTTGGGGTTTCGTGGTTTTTGTTGTTAGGGTGTTAGTGTTGTTCGTGGTTAGGGGGTTAGTGTTGTTGGTTGTTAGGGGGATAGGATTGTTTGTTGTTAGGGGGTTAGGGTTGTTTGTTGTTTGGGGGTTAGGGTTGTTTGTTGTTACGGGGTTAGTGTTGATTGATGTTAGGGCTTAGGGTTGTTTGTTGTTAGGGGGTTAGTGTTCTTTGTTGTTAGGGTGTTAGGGTTGTTTGTTGTTAGGGGGTTAGTGTTGTTTGTGGTTAGGGGGTTAGTGTTGTTTGTGGTTGGGGGTGAGTGTTGTTGGTTCTTAGGGGGTTAGGATTGTTTATTGTTAGCGGTTTAGGGTTTTATGTTGTTAGGGTTTTAAGGTTGTTTGTTGTTAGGAGGTTAGGGCTGTTTGTTGTTACGGGGTTAGGTTAGTTTCTTGTTAGGGGTTTAGTGTTGTTTGTTGTTAGGGGGTTAGTGTTTGTTGTTAGGGGTTTAGGGTTGTTTCTTGTTGGGGTTTAGTGGTTTTTGTTGTTAGGGTGTTAGTGTTGTTTGTTGTTAGGGGGTTAGTGTTTTTGGTTTTTAGGGGTTAGGGTTGTTTGTTGTTTGGGGGTTAGTGTTGTTTGTTGTTAGGGGGTTAGGCTTGTTTGTTGTTAGGGTGTTAGTGTTCTTTGATGTTGGGGATTAGGGTTGTTTGTTGTTAGGGGGTTAGTGTTGTTTGTTGTTAGGGGGTTAGGGTTGTTTCTAGTTGGGTTTTAGTAGTGTTTGTTGTTAGGGTGTTAGTGTTGTCCGTTTTTGGGGGTTAGTGTTGTTGTTGTTAGGGGGTTAGTGTTGTTTGTTCTTAGGGTGTGAGAGTTGTTTGTTGTTTGGGGTTTGTGTTGTGTTTTAGGGAGTTAGTTTTGTTTGTTGTTAGTGGGTTAGGGTTGTTTGTTCTTTCGGATTTAAGGTAGATTCTTGTTAGGGGTTTAGTGTTGTTTGTTGTTAGTCGGTTAGGGTTGTTTGTTGTTTGGTTAGGGTTGTTTGTTGTTAGGGGGTTAGGTTTGTTTGTTGTTAGGGGTTAGGGTTGTTTGTTGTTACGGGGTTAGGGTAGTTTCTTGTTAGGGGGTTAGTGTTGTTTGTTGTTAGGGTGTTAGGGTTGTTTGTTGTTAGTGGGTTAGTGTTTTTGGTTTTTAGGGGATAGGGTTGTTTGTTGTTTGGGGGTTAGTGTTGTTTGTTGTTAGGGGGTTAGGCTTGTTTATTGTTAGGGTGTTAGTGTTCTTTGGTGTTAAGGGATTAGGGTTGTCTGTTGTTAGGGGGTTAGTGTTGTTTGTTGTTAGGGGGTTAGAGTTGTTTCTAGTTGGGGTTTAGTAGTGTTTGTTGTTAGGGTGTTAGTGTTGTCCGTTTATGGGGGTTAGTGTTGTTGTTGTTAGGGGGTTAGTGTTGTTTGTTGCTAGGGAGTGAGAGTTGTTTGTTGTTTGGGGTTTGTGTTGTTTTTTAGGGGGTTAGTTTTGTTTGTTGTTAGTGGGTTAGTGTTGTTTGTAGTTAGGGGATTAGGGTTGTTGTTAGAGGGTTAGTGTTGTTTGTTGTTGGGGCTTAGTGTTGTTTGTTGTTAGGGGGTTAGGGATGGTTGTTGTTAGATTGTTAGTGTTGTTGGTTGTTTAGAGGGTTAGGGTTGTTTGTTGATAGGTGGATAGGGTTGTTTTTTGTTAGGGGGTTAGTGTTGCTTGATGTTAGGGTTTTACAGTTGTTGGTTGTTAGGGGGTTAGGGTTGTTTGTTGTTAGGGGGTTAGGGTTCTTTGTTGTTAAGGGTTAGGGTTGTTTGTTGTTACGGGGTTAGGGTAGTTTCTTGTTAGGGGGTTAGTGTTGATTGTTGTTAGTGGGTTAGTGGTGTTTGTTGTTAGGGGTTCAGAGTTGTTTGTTGTTAGGGG
Organism: Loxodonta africana; assembly: GCF_030014295.1. NCBI lineage: Eukaryota > Metazoa > Chordata > Mammalia > Proboscidea > Elephantidae > Loxodonta > Loxodonta africana. Next base: position 135,034,603 of record NC_087349.1, on the reverse strand, counting down.
GTTAGAGTTGTTTGTTGTTATAGGATTTGGGTTCTTTCTTGTTGGGGGTTAGTGTTGTTTGTTTTTAGGGGATAAGTGTTGGTTGTTGTTAGGGGGTTAGTATTTTTTTGGTTTTTACTGGGTTAGTGGTGTTGGTGGTTAGGGGGTTAGTGTTGTTGGTTGTTTAGGGGGTTAGGGTTGTTTGTTGTTAGGGGGTTAGGGTTGTTTGTTGTTAGGGGGTTAGTGTTGTTTGTTGTCAGGTGTTTACGGTTGTTGGTTTTAGGGGGTTAGGGTTGTTTGTTCTTTCGGATTTAAGGTAGATTCTTGTTAGGGGTTTAGTGTTGTTTGTTGTTAGTCGGTTAGGGTTGTTTGTTGTTTGGTAGGGTTGTTTGTTGTTAGGGGTTAGGGTTGTTTGTTGTTACGGGGTTAGGGTAGTTTCTTGTTAGGGGGTTAGTGTTGTTTGTTGTTAGTGGGTTAGGGTTGTTTGTTGTCTGGTTAGGGTTGTGTGTTGTTAGGGGGTTAGTGTTGTTTGTTGTTAGGGGTTTAGGGTTGTTTCTTGTTGGGGTTTAGTGGTTTTTGTTGTTAGAGTGTTAGTGTTGTTTGTGGTTAGGGGGTTAGTGTTGTTGGTTGTTAGGGGGATAGGATTGTTTGTTGTTAGGGGGTTAGGGTTTTTTGTTGTTTGGGGGTTAGGGTTTTTTGTTGTTACGGGGTTAGTGTTGTTTGATGTTAGGGGTTAAGGGTTGTTTGTTGTTAGGGGGTTAGTGTTGTTTGTTGTTAGGTGTTTAGGGTTGTTTCTTCTTGGGGTTTAGTGGGTTTTGTTGTTAGGGTGTCAGTGTTTTTGGTTAGGGGGTGAGTGTTGTTGTTTGTTAGGGGGTAAGGGTTTGTTGTTAGGGGTTTAGGATTGTTTGTTGTTAGTGGGTTAGTGTTGTTTGTTGTTAGGGGTTCAGAGTTTTTTGTTGTTAGGGGGTTAGAGTTGTTTTTTGTTAGAGGATTTGGGTTGTTTCTTGTTGCGGGTTAGTGTTGTTTGTTTTTAGGGGATAAATATTGGTTGTTGTTAGGTTCTGGAAGTGGAACGAGTATGCAGTGTTGGCGTTCAGCTATTGTGAAGGCTCGCTTTCGCCCAGGGCAAAAGTAGCGCCGGGGAAGTCTTAGCAGAGCCCGTCGCCTTTCCACGGTTCAAAGCGTGGAACTGCAGACTCTTTTGCAAAGAAGAGAGCGCACAGGCAACAGCAGCCTACACGTTTCTCAGTGAAAGGGAGAACTCCCTGACTTCATCCAGTCCTCTGAGCAAAGCAGGCAGAGGGAGAGAAACTTTCTTTCCTTCCTCTTTCCTGCAACGAATTCCTCATTCGCTCTTGCAAACGCAAGGCTTCTTCTGAAAAACTACGTCACGGTGCAGGGATCCTTCCTGAGGAGCAACGACATAGTTTTAGCTGGAAGGCCTTGGCTGAGCAGCCGGGGAGAAAAGGCCTCTTGCTATTCTCTTTTCTTTCTGCCTCACTGCGGTCAATTGGCACTTGCCAAAGCAAGGTTTCCCAGCACAAACTACAAAGCAGCAGCTCTCTGCTGGCAGAGCAAATCCCACGCACTGTTGCCCTGGCGAGATAGTGTTGCTACAGTGAGGCCCAGGGAAAACACACTGCCTAGAGAAATCCTAGCAAAGCCCTGTGTTTCCCCACAGGAATGCATGTCAGTTTCAGTTCTTTGCCAGCAACGGAGCTCAGAGGCAACGTCAGATTGTGTGTATCTCAGTGAGAGAAAGAACACTGTGACTTCCCCCGTTCCTCTGACGAAAGCGGTTAGAGGGAGAAAAGCGTCCTTTGCTTTCGCTTTCCCGCAATGAGCTCGGCAGATCTCCCCTTCCCGAAGGGCCGTTTTCCCCCGGAGAACTGCCTCGCGGTAGCCCTGTTCTGGAAGTGGAACGAGTATGCAGTGTTAGCGTTCAGCTATTGTGAAGGCTCGCTTTGGCCCAGGGCAAACGAAGCGCCGGGGGAAGTCTTAGCAGAGCCCGTCGCCTTTCCACGGTTCAAAGCGTGGAACTGCAGACTCTTTTGCAAAGAAGAGAGCGCACAGGCAACAGCAGCCTGCACGTTTCTCAGTGAAAGGGAGAACTCCCTGACTTCATCCAGTCCTCTGAGCAAAGCAGGCAGAGGGAGAGAAACTTTCTTTCCTTCCTCTTTCCTGCAACGAATTCCTCATTTGCTCTTGCAAACGCAAGGCTTCTTCTGCAAAACTATGTCACGGTGCAGGGATCCTTCCAGAGGAGCAACGACATAGTTTTAGCTGGAAGGGCTTGGCTGAGCAGCCGGGGAGAAAAGGCCTCTTGCTATTCTCTTTTCTTTCTGCCTCACTGTGGTCAATTGGAACTTGCCAAAGCAAGGTTTCCCAGCACAAACTACAAAGCAGCAGCTCTCTCCTGGCAGAGGAAATCCCACGCAGTGTTGCCCTGGCGAGATAGTGTTGCTACAGTGAGGCCCAGGGAAAACACACTGCCTAGAGAAATCCTAGCAAAGCCCTGTGTTTCCCCACAGGAATGCATGTCAGTTTCAGTTCTTTGCCAGCAACGGAGCTCAGAGGCAACGTCAGATTGTGTGTATCTCAGTGAAAGAAAGAACACTGTGACTTCCCCCGTTCCTCTGACGAAAGCGGTTAGAGGGAGAAAAGCGTCCTTTGCTTTCGCTTTCCCGCAATGAGCTCGGCAGATCTGCCCGTCGCGAAGGGCCGTTTTCCCCCGGAGAACTGCCTCGCAGTAGCCCTGTTCTGGAAGTGGAACGAGTATGCAGTGTTAGCGTTCAGCTATTGTGAAGGCTCGCTTTGGCCCAGGGCAAACGAAGCGCCGGGGGAAGTCTTAGCAGAGCCCGTCGCCTTTCCACGGTTCAAAGCGTGGAACTGCAGACTCTTTTGCAAAGAAGAGAGCGCACAGGCAACAGCAGCCCGCACGTTTCTCAGTGAAAGGGAGAACTCCCTGACTTCATCCAGTCCTCTGAGCAAAGCAGGCAGAGGGAGAGAAACTTTCTTTCCTTCCTCTTTCCTGCAACGAATTCCTCATTTGCTCTTGCAAACGCAGGGCTTCTTGTGAAAACCTACTTCGCGGTGCAGGGATCCTTCCAGAGGAGCAACGACATAGTTTTAGCTGGAAGGGCTTGGCTGAGCAGCCGGGGAGAAAAGGCCTCTTGCTATTCTCTTTTCTTTCTGCCTGAATGCGGTCAATTCGCACTTGCCAAAGCAAGGTTTCCCAGCACAAACTACAAAGCAGCAGCTCTCTGCTGGCAGAGCAAATCCCACGCACTGTTGCCCTGGCGAGATAGTATTGCTACAGTGAGGCCCAGGGAAAACACACTGCCTAGAGAAATCCTAGCAAAGCCCTGTGTTTCCCCACAGGAATGCATGTCAGTTTCAGTTCTTTGCCAGCAACGGAGCTCAGAGGCAACGTCAGATTGTGTGTATCTCAGTGAGAGAAAGAACACTGTGACTTCCCCCGTTCCTCTGACGAAAGCGGTTAGAGGGAGAAAAGCGTCCTTTGCTTTCGCTTTCCCGCAATGAGCTCGGCAGATCTGCCCTTCGCGAAGGGCCGTTTTCCCCCGGAGAACTGCCTCGCGGTAGCCCTGTTCTGGAAGTGGAACGAGTATGCAGTGTTAGCGTTCAGCTATTGTGAAGGCTCGCTTTGGCCAAGGGCAAACGAAGCGCCGGGGGAAGTCTTAGCAGAGCCCGTCGCCTTTCCACGGTTCAAAGCGTGGAACTGCAGACTCTTTTGCAAAGAAGAGAGCGCACAGGCAACAGCAGCCCGCACGTTTCTCAGTGAAAGGGAGAACTCCCTGACTTCATCCAGTCCTCTGAGCAAAGCAGGCAGAGGGAGAGAAACTTTCTTTCCTTCCTCTTTCCTGCAACGAATTCCTCATTTGCTCTTGCAAACGCAGGGCTTCCTGTGAAAACCTACTTCGCGGTGCAGGGATCCTTCCAGAGGAGCAACGACATAGTTTTAGCCGGAAGGGCTTGGGAAAGCAGCCGGGGAGAAAAGGCCTCTTGCTATTCTCTTTTCTTTCTGCCTGAATGCGGTCAATTCGCACTTGCCAAAGCAAGGTTTCCCAGCACAAACTACAAAGCAGCAGCTCTCTCCTGGCAAAGCAAATCCCATGCAGTGCTGACCTTGCGAGATAGTGTTGCTACAGTGAGACCCAGGGAAAACACACTGCCTAGAGAAATCCTAGCAAAGCCCTGTGTTTCCCCACAGGAATGCATGTCAGTTTCAGTTCTTTGCCAGCAACGGAGCAAAGAGGCAACGTCAGATTGTGTGTATCTCAGTGAGAGAAAGAACACTGTGACTTCCCCCTTTCCTCTGACGAAAGCGGTTAGAGGGAGAAAAGCGTCCTTTGCTTTCACTTTCCCGCAATGAGCTTGGCAGATCTGCTCTTCGCGAAGGGCCGTTTTCCCCCAGAGAACTGCCTCCCGGTAGCCCTGTTCTGGAAGTGGAACGAGTATGCAGTGTTGGCGTTCAGCTATTGTGAAGGCTCGCTTTGGCCCAGGGCAAACGTAGAGCCGGGGGAAGTCTTAGCAGAGCCCGTCGCCTTTCCACGGTTCAAAGCGTGGAACTGCAGACTCTTTTGCAAAGAAGAGAGCGCACAGGCAACAGCAGCCTACACGTTTCTCAGTGAAAGGGAGAACTCCCTGACTTCATCCAGTCCTCTGAGCAAAGCAGGCAGAGGGAGAGAAACTTTCTTTCCTTCCTCTTTCCTGCAACGAATTCCTCGTTTGCTCTTGCAAACGCAAGGCTTCTTCTGCAAAACTACGTCACGGTGCAGGGATCCTTCCAGAGGAGCAACGACATAGTTTTAGCTGGAAGGGCTTGGCTGAGCAGCCGGGGAGAAAAGGCCTCTTGCTATTCTCTTTTCTTTCTGCCTCACTGCGGTCAATTGGCACTTGCCAAAGCAAGGTTTCCCAGCACAAACTACAAAGCAGCAGCTCTCTCCTGGCAGAGCAAATCCCACGCACTGTTGCCCTGGCGAGATAGTATTGCTACAGTGAGGCCCAGGGAAAACACACTGCCTAGAGAAATCCTAGCAAAGCCCTGTGTTTCCCCACAGGAATGCATGTCAGTTTCAGTTCTTTGCCAGCAACGGAGCTCAGAGGCAACGTCAGATTGTGTGTATCTCAGTGAGAGAAAGAACACTGTGACTTCCCCCGTTCCTCTGACGAAAGCGGTTAGAGGGAGAAAAGCGTCCTTTGCTTTCGCTTTCCCGCAATGAGCTCGGCAGATCTGCCCTTCGCGAAGGGCCGTTTTCCCCCGGAGAACTGCCTCGCGGTAGCCCTGTTCTGGAAGTGGAACGAGTATGCAGTGTTAGCGTTCAGCTAACGTGAAGGCTCGCTTTGGCCCAGGGCAAACGAAGCGCCGGGGGAAGTCTTAGCAGAGCCCGTCGCCTTTCCACGGTTCAAAGCGTGGAACTGCAGACTCTTTTGCAAAGAAGAGAGCGCACAGGCAACAGCAGCCCGCACGTTTCTCAGTGAAAGGGAGAACTCCCTGACTTCATCCAGTCCTCTGAGCAAAGCAGGCAGAGGGAGAGAAACTTTCTTTCCTTCCTCTTTCCTGCAACGAATTCCTCATTTGCTCTTGCAAACGCAAGGCTTCTTCTGAAAAACTATGTCACGGTGCAGGGATCCTTCCAGAGGAGCAACGACATAGTTTTAGCTGGAAGGGCTTGGCTGAGCAGCCGGGGAGAAAAGGCCTCTTGCTATTCTCTTTTCTTTCTGCCTCACTGCAGTCAATTGGCACTTGCCAAAGCAAGGTTTCCCAGCACAAACTACAAAGCAGCAGCTCTCTCCTGGCAGAGGAAATCCCACGCAGTGTTGCCCTGGCGAGATAGTGTTGCTACAGTGAGGCCCAGGGAAAACACACTGCCTAGAGAAATCCTAGCAAAGCCCTGTGTTTCCCCACAGGAATGCATGTCAGTTTCAGTTCTTTGCCAGCAACGGAGCTCAGAGGCAACGTCAGATTGTGTGTATCTCAGTGAGAGAAAGAACACTGTGACTTCCCCCGTTCCTCTGACGAAAGCGGTTAGAGGGAGAAAAGCGTCCTTTGCTTTCGCTTTCCCGCAATGAGCTCGGCAGATCTGCCCTTCGCCAAGGGCCGTTTTCCCCCAGAGAACTGCCTCGCGGTAGCCCTGTTCTGGAAGTGGAACGAGTATGCAGTGTTAGCGTTCAGCTATTGTGAAGGCTCGCTTTGGCCAAGGGCAAACGAAGCGCCCGGGGAAGTCTTAGCAGAGCCCGTCGCCTTTCCACGGTTCACAGCGTGGAACTGCAGACTCTTTTGCAAAGAAGAGAGCGCACAGGCAACAGCAGTCCGCACGTTTCTCAGTGAAAGGGAGAACTCCCTGACTTCATCCAGTCCTCTGAGCAAAGCAGGCAGAGGGAGAGAAACTTTCTTTCCTTCCTCTTTCCTGCAACGAATTCCTCGTTTGCTCTTGCAAACGCAAGGCTTCTTCTGAAAAACTATGTCACGGTGCAGGGATCCTTCCAGAGGAGCAACGACATAGTTTTAGCTGGAAGGGCTTGGCTGAGCAGCCGGGGAGAAAAGGCCTCTTGCTATTCTCTTTTCTTTCTGCCTCACTGCGGTCAATTGGCACTTGCCAAAGCAAGGTTTCCCAGCACAAACTACAAAGCAGCAGCTCTCTCCTGGCAGAGGAAATCCCATGCAGTGCTGACCTTGCGAGATAGTGTTGCTACAGTGAGACCCAGGGAAAACACACTGCCTAGAGAAATCCTAGCAAAGCCCTGTGTTTCCCCACAGGAATGCATGTCAGTTTCAGTTCTTTGCCAGCAACGGAGCAAAGAGGCAACGTCAGATTGTGTGTATCTCAGTGAGAGAAAGAACACTGTGACTTCCCCCGTTCCTCTGACGAAAGCGGTTAGAGGGAGAAAAGCGTCCTTTGCTTTCGCTTTCCCGCAATGAGCTCGGCAGTTCTGCCCTTCGCGAAGGGCCGTTTTCCCCCGGAGAACTGCCTCGCGGTAGCCCTGTTCTGGAAGTGGAACGAGTATGCAGTGTTAGCGTTCAGCTAACGTGAAGGCTCGCTTTGGCCCAGGGCAAACGAAGCGCCGGGGGAAGTCTTAGCAGAGCCTGTCGCCTTTCCACGGTTCAAAGCGTGGAACTGCAGACTCTTTTGCAAAGAAGAGAGCGCACAGGCAACAGCAGCCCGCACGTTTCTCAGTGAAAGGGAGAACTCCCTGACTTCATCCAGTCCTCTGAGCAAAGCAGGCAGAGGGAGAGAAACTTTCTTTCCTTCCTCTTTCCTGCAACGAATTCCTCATTTGCTCTTGCAAACGCAAGGCTTCTTCTGAAAAACTATGTCACGGTGCAGGGATCCTTCCAGAGGAGCAACCACATAGTTTTAGCTCGAAGGGCTTGGCTGAGCAGCCGGGGAGAAAAGGCCTCTTGCTATTCTCTTTTCTTTCTGCCTCACTGCGGTCAATTGGCACTTGCCAAAGCAAGGTTTCCCAGCACAAACTACAAAGCAGCAGCTCTCTCCTGGCAGAGGAAATCCCACGCAGTGTTGCCCTGGCGAGATAGTGTTGCTACAGTGAGGCCCAGGGAAAACACACTGCCTAGAGAAATCCTAGCAAAGCCCTGTGTTTCCCCACAGGAATGCATGTCAGTTTCAGTTCTTTGCCAGCAACGGAGCTCAGAGGCAACGTCAGATTGTGTGTATCTCAGTGAGAGAAAGAACACTGTGACTTCCCCCGTTCCTCTGACGAAAGCGGTTAGAGGGAGAAAAGCGTCCTTTGCTTTCGCTTTCCCGCAATGAGCTCGGCAGATCTGCCCTTCGCGAAGGGCCGTTTTCCCCCGGAGAACTGCCTCGCGGTAGCCCTGTTCTGGAAGAGGAACGAGTATGCAGTGTTGGCGTTCAGCTATTGTGAAGGCTCGCTTTGGCCCAGGGCAAACATAGCGCCAGGGGAAGTCTTAGCAGAGCCCGTCGCCTTTCCAGGGTTCAAAGCGTGGAACTGCAGACTCTTTTGCAAAGAAGAGAGCACACAGGCAACAGCAGCCCGCACGTTTCTCAGTGAAAGGCAGAACTCCCTGACTTCATCCAGTCCTCTGAGCAAAGCAGGCAGAGGGAGAGAAACTTTCTTTCCTTCCTCTTTCCTGCAACGAATTCCTCATTTGCTCTTGCAAACGCAGGGCTTCTTCTGAGAAACTACGTCGCGGTGTAGGGATCCTTCCAGAAAAGGAACGACATCGTTTTAGCTGGAAGGGCTTGGGAAAGCAGCCGGGGAGAAAAGGCCTCTTGCTATTCTCTTTTCTTTCTGCCTGAATGCAGTCAATTCGCACTTGACAAAGCAAGGTTTCCCAGCACAAACTAGAAAGCAGCAGCTCTCTCCTGGCAGAGGAAATCCCACGCAGTGTTGCCCTGGCGAGATAGTGTTCCTACAGTGAGGCCCAGGAAAAACACACTGCCTAGAGAAATCCTAGCAAAGCCCTGTGTTTCCCCACAGGAATGTATGTCAGTTTCAGTTCTTTGTCAGCAACGGAGCTCAGAGGCAACGTCAGATTGTGTGTATCTCAGTGAGAGAAAGAACACTGTGACTTCCCCCGTTCCTCTGACGAAAGCGGTTAGAGGGAGAAAAGCGTCCTTTGCTTTCGCTTTCCCGCAATGAGCTCGGCAGATCTGCCCTTTGCAAAGGGCCATTTTCCCCCGGAGAACTGCCTCGCGGTAGCCCTGTTCTGGAAGTGGAACGAGTATGCAGTGTTGGTGTTCAGCTATTGTGAAGGCTCGCTTTGGCCAAGGGTAAACGAAGTGCCGGGGGAAGTCTTAGCAGAGCCCGTCGCCTTTCCACGGTTCAAAGCGTGGAACTGCAGACTCTTGCAAAGAAGAGAGCGCACAGGCAACAGCAGCCCGCACGTTTCTCAGTGAAAGGGAGAACTCCCTGACTTCATCCAGTCCTCTGAGCAAAGCAGGCAGAGGGAGAGAAACTTTCTTTCCTTCTTCTTTCCTGTAACAAATTCCTCATTTGCTCTTGCAAACGCAGGGCTTCTTCTGAGAAACTACGTCGCGGTGCAGGGATCCTTCCAGAGGAGCAACGACATAGTTTTAGCTGGAAGGGCTTGGGAAAGCAGCCGGGGAGAAAAGGCCTCTTGCTATTCTCTTTTCTTTCTAACGCAAACCCTAACGCAAACCCTAAAACATAACACCAAAACCTAACCTAAACCTTAACACTGTCCCTCACCCTAACTCTAACACTAACCTGAAACCTAATCATAAACCTAACCCTAACTCTGAACCAAACTTAACCATGACCAGAACCACAATGCCTAACCGAAACCCTCACCCAAACCCTAACCCTAAACTACACCTCTAAACCCTAACACCTTACCGTAACCATAATCCTAACTCTACCAACCCTAACCATAAACCTAACACTCACCCCAACCACAATGCCTAACACAAATCGTAACCCTAACTGTTACACTTAACTTAACCCTAACCTGAAATCTAACCCTAACCCTAAAACTAAACAGAACCCATAAACTTAACGGTAACCCTAAACATAAACTTAACACTAACCTGAAAACGAACCCAAACCTTAGCCATATCCCTAACCCTCACCCTACTTTACTTCACCCTATCCCTAACCTAAAGCTTACCCTAACTTTAACCCTAATCCTACCCCTAAACCTAACCCTAACCTTAACCTTGGCCCATCTGTAACCCTAAACCTAACCCTTATAATAACTCTGACACTAACCCTCGCCCGAAACCTAATTCTAATCCTAACCCTGACCCTAACCCTAACCTAACCTTAACCCTAACTTTAAGCCTACCATAAACTTAACCTAAACCTAACCCCTAACCCAACTCTAACCCTAAACCTAGCCCTAACCCTAACCGTAACAGTTACGCAAAACCCTCACTTTAACTGTAAACGTAAATCTAACTCTTACTGTAACCCTAAACTTAACCCTAATTATAACCCTATCCTAAACCTAACTGAAACACTAACCACTAACCCTAACTCTAACCCTAATGCTTAACCTAAACCTAACCCCTAACCCAACTCTAACCCTAAACCTAGCCCTAACCCTAACCGTAACAGTTACGCAAAACCCTCACCTTAACTGTAAACGTAAATCTAACTCTTACCGTAACCCTAAACTTAACCCTAATTATAACCCTATCCTAAACCTAACTGAAACACTAACCACTAACCCTAACTCTAACCCTAATGCTTAGCCTAAACCTAACCTTAACCCTAAACCTAACCTTAACCACTAACCCTAACTCTAACCCTAACCCGAAACCAAACCCTCACACTTAACCAAAATTTCAACCTAACCATAACCCTAAACCTACCCTAACTTCATTCAAACCCTAACCCTAAGCTAAACTAACACTAAACCTAACCCTAACCCTAAACCTAAATCTAACCCTAACCCTGAATCTAACCTGAACTCTAAACCAAAACCCTAAACCTGACCCTAACATTAATCCAAACACCTACCCCAACCCTAACCCTCATCCTTAACCTAAATTCCACCCTAAACCTAAACCTAAAGCACTATCACCATACTCTAGCCCTAACTCTAAACCTAACCTAACTCTAACCCTAAACCTTACTGTAACACCCAAAAACATCAGCTTAATGTAAACATAACACTAATCCTCACACGAAACCCTAACCCTTTCCCTAACCCTAACCCTATCCCTCATCCTAACCCTAAACCTGACGTAAACCTAACTCTTACCCTAACCTTCAACTTAACCTTAACCTTAACTCTACCCTAACCTTAACCGTAAACCTAACAATAACTCTAAACCTGACCTTAACCCTAACCCTAAACCCTAGCACTAACTCTAAACCTAACCCTAACCTAGCCTTACACTTTACCGTAAACCTAGTCTTAACCCTAACCTGACCGCTACCTTGACCCTAACCTAAACCTAACCCTAACACTAACCTTAACCCTAAATCTAACATTAACCCTGAACCCCACTATTAACTGAAACTTCACCATGACCCTAACTCTAACCCTAACCATAACAATTACCCTAAACCCTCACCTTAACTGTAAACCTAAACCTAACCCTCACCATATCCCCAACCCTCACCTTAACCCCTAACTATATTCCTAACCCTAAACCTAATGCTATCCCTAACCCTAACTGTAACCCTAACACGAACAGTAACCCTAATCTAACACTAACCCTAACATTAACCCTAAACTTAAACCTACCCTAACCATAAACCTAAAACTAGCAGCCTAAACCTAACGTCTAACACTAACCCTAAACCTAACCCTAAGCCTAACTCTCACCCTTAACCTAAACTTCACACTAACCCTAAACCTAAAACTAACCCTAACACTAAACCTAACCCCTAACCCTAAACTGGACTCTAAATCTAACCATAACACTAACCTGAACACAAACCCAAACTCTAGCCCTAACCCTAAAAGTAACCCTCAGCCTATGCTAAACTTCAACCAAATCCTAACCCTAACCATAACCGTAAACGTAAACCTAGCCCAAACCCTAACCTTAAACCTAACTCTAACCGTAAAGCTAGTCCATCTGTAACCCTAAACCTAAGCCTTACAATAGCTCTGAACCTAACCCTAATCCTAAGCCCAACAATAGACCTAATCCTAAACCTAACCCGAACTCTAAACTTGACCCTAAATAGAACACTAACTCTAACCCTAAACCAGGACTTAAACCTAAAACTTACCCTGCACCTAACCCTAAACCTAACCCAAACTCAAACTCGAACCCTAACTATAACACTTACCCTAAACCCTCACCTTAACTGTAAACCTAACCCTAACCCACACCCTAACCACAACCCTCACCCTAACCCCTAACCGTATCCCCAACCCTAAACCTAATGCTATCCCTAACCCTATCCCTAACCCAAACACGAACATTAAACCTAATCTAACCCTAACTCTAACATTAACCCAACCCTAACCATAAACCTAACGTTAGCATCCTAAATCTAACCTCTAACACTAACTAGAATCCTAACCCTAATTCTAACGCTTATCCTAACCCTCACCCTTAACCTAAACTTCACACTAACCCTAAACCAAAACATAACCCTAACCCTAAACATAACCCCTAACCCTAACCTGAACCCTAGCCTTAAAGCTAACCTGAACACAAACCCAAACTCTAGCCCTAACCATAAAAATAACCCTCACCCTATCCTAAACTTCATCCAAACTCTAACACTACCTTAAACCTAAACCTAACCCAAGCCCTAACCTTAAACCTACCTCTAACCATAGCGCTAATCCATCTGTAACCCTAAACCTAACCCTTACAATAGCCCTGAAATTAACCCTAAACCTAATCCTAGCCCTAGACCTAATCCTAACCTAACCCTAACTGCACCCTTGACCCTAAAGAGAACACTAACTCTAACCCTAAACCTGGACCTAAACCTAAATCTTCCCCTACACCTAACCCTAAACCTAAAAATAACTCCAACTCTAACCCTAATCATAACACTTATCCTAAACCCACACTTTAACTGTAAAACTAACCGTAACCCTCACCCTAACCCCTAACCATATCCCCCAAACCTAACCCTAATGCAATCCCTAACCTTAACCCTAAAACTAACCTGAAACCCCTGAGCCCTAACGATAACCCTAACTCTAACACAAACCCTAACCCCTAACACCAAAGCCTAATCCAAACCTTAACCCTAACTTTCACCCTAACTCTAACACTAACCCGAAACCTAATCATAAACCTAAACCAAACCCAACCATGACCAGAACCACAATTCCTAACCGGAACCCTCACCCAAACCCTAACCCTAAACTACACCTCTAACCACTAACACCTTACCATAAACCTAATCCTAACCTTTATCCTAACCCTCACCCTTAACCTAAACTTCACACTAACCCTAAACCAAAGCGTAACCCAAACCCTAAACATAACCCCTAACCCAAAACCGAACCCTAAACCTAACCTTAACACTAAGCTGAACACAAAACCAAACTTTGCCCAAACCATAAAAATAACCCTCACCCTATCCTAAACTTCATCCAAACCCTAATCCTAATCTTAAGTGTAAACCTAAACCTAACCCAAACCCTAACCTTAAACCTAACTCTAAGTATAATGCTAGTCCACCTGTAACCCTAAACCTAAGCATTTCAATAGCCCTGAACTTAACCCTAAAACTAATCCTAATCCTAACCCTAGACCGAATCCTAAACCTAACTCTAACCTTGACCCTAAATAGAACACTACCTCTCACCCTGAACCTGAAAGTAAACCTAAATCTTACCCTACATCTAAACCTAACCCTAAACCTAACCGTAACTCTAACTCTAACCCTAATCATAAGACTTGCCCTAAACCCTCACCTTAACTGTAAAACTAACCGTAACCCTCACCAGAACCCCTAAACGTATCCCCCAACACTAACCCTAATGCTAGCCCTAACACTAACCTGAAACCCTAAGCCCTAACGATAACCCTAACCCAAACCAAACCCCTAACACCAAAGCCTAACCCAAACCTTAAACCAAACACTCACCCTAAATCTAACACTAACCCGAAACCTAATCATAAACCTAACCCTAACCCTAAACCAAACCTAACCATGACCAGAACCAAAATGCCTAACCAGAACCCTCACCGAAACCCTAACCATAAACTACACCTCTAACCCCTAACACCTTATCCTAACCATAATCCTAAGCCTGCTCAACCCTGACGCTAAAACTAACCTTCAACCCAACCACAACGCCTAAAACAAACCGTAACCCTAACCATAACCGTAACACTAAACTTAACCCTAACCTAAAATCTAACCCTAACCCAGAACTAAACATAACCCATAAACTTAACCCTAACCCTAAACGTAACCTTAACAATAACCTGAAAACTTACCCAAACCTTTAGCCATAACCCTCACCCTAACCCACACCCTATCTTAAACTTCACCCTATCCCTAACCTAAAGCTAACCCTAACTTTAACCCTAACCCTACCCCTAAACCTAACACTAACCTTAACCTTGGCCCACCAGTCACCCTACACCTAACCCTTACGATAACTCTGACCCTAAACCTCACCCTAAACCTAATCCTAATCCTAACCCTACCCTAACTCTAACCTAACCTTAACCTTAACTTTAACCCTACCATAAAATTAAACCTAACCCTAAACCCTAATCCTACTTCTAACCCTAACCCTAACCGTAACACATACCCAAAACCTTCACCTTAACTGTAAACGTAACTCTAATTCTTACCCTAACCCTAAATAAAACCCTACCCTAAACCTAACCAAAACACCCCTAACCCTAACTCTAACCCTAATCCTTAGCCCAGACCTAACCATAACCCTAAACCTACCCTAACTTTATTCAAACCCTAACCTTAAACAAAACTAAAACAAACCCTAAACCTATCCCTAACCCTACCCCTGACACTAATCTGAACAATAACCCCTAGCCCTAACCCTAACCCGCACGCTTAACATCAACTTCACCCTAACCCTATCCTAAAACTAAACATAACACTAAATCTCCCCCAACCATGAACCTAACCCAATCCTAAGCATAAAACTAACCCTAAACTTAACCCTAACCCTGACCCTGACCCTGACTCTAACCTTAATCCTAACCATAAAAATTACCCTACACACTCAGCTTAAATGGAAACCTACCACTAACCCACACCCTAACATCTAAACCTAAACCCAACCCTTAACCTAACCCTATCTCTAACCTTATCCTAGCCCTACACCTAAACATGACTTAATCCTAACCATTACCCTAAACCTGACCCTAAACCTAACCTTAACCTTCAACCTAATCCTAACCTGAACCCTAACCCCTACTCCAAACCCTAAGCTCAACCCTCACCCTTAAATTAAACTTCACCCTATCCCGAAATCCAACTTTAAACCAAAACCTAATCCTAACTCTAAACCTAACCCTAAACCTGACTCTAACATTAACCCAAACACCTAACCCTAACAGTAAGCCTAACCCTAACCCTAACCCTAACCTGACCCTAACCTTAACCCAAACACCTAACCCTAACACTAAACCTAACCCTAACCCTCATCCTTAATCTAAACTTCACCCTAACCCTGACCCTGAAACTAAACATAACACTAAATCTCCCCCTAACCCTGACCGTAACCCAAATCCTAACCATAAACCTAACCCTAACCCGAACCTTAACCCTAACCCTGACCCTAACTCTAACCCTAATCCAACCCTAAAACTTACCCTACAAACTCAACTTAAATGGAAACCTAGCACTAACCCTCACCCTAACATCTAAACTTAACCCCAAACCTTAACCTGACCCTATCTCTAACCTTAACCATGCCCTAGCCTAACCATGATTTAACCCTAACACTTACCCTAAACCTAACCCTAAACCTAATCTTAAACCTAAACCTAAAACTAACCTTAACCCTAACCCTAACCCCTAACCCTAAGCTCAACCCTCACTCTTAACTTAAATTTCACCCAAACACTAACCCTAAAACGAACCCAACACTAACCCTAAACGCAAACATAAACCTGACCCTAACCTTAACCCAAACACCTAACCCGAACCCTAACGCTAACCCGAACTCTAAACCGAACCCTAAACTGACCCTAACCTTAACCCAAACACCTAACCCTAACACTAACCCTAAACATAACTCTCATCCTTAACCTAAACTTCACCCTAAACCTAAGCCTAAGCCTAACCCTAAAACTAAACCTAACCCTAAACTATCACCTAACTCTAGCTCGAACGCTAAACCTAACAATGACCCTAACCATAACACCCTAAAACATCAGCTTAACTGTAAACCTAACACTTACCCTCAGACGAACCCCTAACCCTTTCACAAACCCTAACCCGATCCCTAATCCTAAACCTAACGCTGACGTAAACCTAACCCTTCCCCAAACCTAAACTTAAACCTCACCTTAACTCTACCTATACCTAAACCAAACAATAACTCGAATCCTGACCCTAACCCTAACCCTAAACTCAGCACTAAGTATAATTCTAAACCTAACCCTAACCCTAACCCAGCCCAACCCTTTACCGTAAACCTAGTCTTAACCCTAACCTTACCTACCCTAAACCTAACACTAACGCTAACCTTAACCCTAACTCTAACATTAACCCTAACTTTTAGCGTAACCCTCACTATTAACTGAAACTTCACCCGAACCCTAACCCTAACTCTAACCATAACCATAACACTTACCCTGAACACTCACCTTAACTGGAAAACTAACCATAACCCTCAACCTAACCCCTAACTGTATCCCGAACCCTAACCCTAAAGCTATCCCTAAGCCTAACCCTAACACTCACCTGAACCTTTAAGCCCTAAGGATAACCCGAACCTGAAATCAAACCCTAACGCATAACACCAAAGCATAACCCAAACCTTAACCCTAACTCTCACCCTAACTCTAACACTAACCCGAAACCGAATCATAAATCTAACCCGAACCCTAAACCAAACCTAACCATGACCAGAACCACAATGCCTAACCAAAACCCTCACCCAAACCCTAACCCTAAACTACACCACTAACTCCTAACACATTACCATAACCATAATCCTAACCCTAACCAAACCTAACCCTAAACCTAACCCTCATCCCAACCACAACGCCTGACACAAACCATAACCCTAACCCTAACAGTAACACTGTAAATAACCCTAACCTAAAATCTAAACCTGACCCTAAAACTAAACAGAACCTGTAAACTTAACCCTAACCCTAAACATAACCTTAACAATAACCTGAAAACTAACGCAAACCTTAGCCATAACCCTAAACCTAACCCGCACCCTATCTTAAACTTCACCCTATCTCTATCCTAAAGCTAACCCTAACTTTAACCCTAAACCTAACCCTAACCTTAACCTTGGCCAACCTGTAACCCTCATCCAAACCCTTACAATAACTCTGACCCTATCCTTCGCCCTAAACCTAATGCTAATCCTAACCCTAACCTAACCTTACCCTAACCTAACCTTAACCCTACCATAATCTTAAACCAAACCCTAACTCCTAACCCTAACTCTAACCCTAACCCTAGCACTAAGCCTAACCCTAACACTTACCCAAAACCCTCATCTTAACTGTAAACGTAACTCTAACTCTTACCCTAACCCTAATCTTAACCCTAAATATAACTCTACCGTAAACCAAACTGAAACACTAACCCCTAACCCTAACTCTAACCCTAATCCTTAGCCTAAGCCTACCCTTAAACGTAAACCTAACCCTAACCCTAACCCTAAACCGAACCCTCACTCTTAACCAAAATTCACCCTAACCATGACCCTAAACCTCCCCTAACTTCATTCAAACCCTAACCTTAACCAAAAATAAAACTAAACTTAAACCTAACCCTAAATGTAAACCTAACCCTAACCCGGACCATAACCTGAACCCTAACCCCTAACCCTAACCCTCACGCTTAACATAAACTTCACCCTAACTCTAACCCTAAAACTAAATATAACACTAAATCTCCGCCTAACCCTGACCCTAACCCTAATCCTAACCATAAACCTAACCCAAACCTGAACCTAACTCTAACCCTAACCCTAATCCTAACCCTAAAACTTACCCTACACACTCAGCTTAAATGGAAACCTAGAACTAACCCTCACCCTAACATCTAAACCTAACCCCAACCCTTAACCTAACCCTATCTCTAACCTTAACCTAGCCCTAAACCTAACAATGACTTAACCCTAACATGTACTCTCAACCTAAGCATAAACCTAAACTTAACCCTAAACCTAATCCTAACCTTAACCCTAACCCTAACACCTAACGCTAACGTGAGCTCAACACTCGCCCTTAACTTTAAATGCACCCTAACACTAACCCTAAACTGAACCCTAACCCTAACCCTAAACCTAAGCCTAAACCTGACCCTAGCATTAACCCAAACACGTAAACCTGACCCTAATACTAACCCTAAATCTAACCCTAACCTTAACGCAAACACGTAACGCTAACACTAGTCCTAACCCTCATCCTTAAAGTATGCTTCACCCTAAACGTAAGCCTAAGCCTAACCTGAAACTAAACCTAACCCTAAACTATCCCCTCAGTCTAGCCCTAACCCTAAACCTAACCCTAACCCTAACTCTAACCATACCCCTAACCATAACACTCTAAAACATCAGCTAAACTGTAAACCTAACACTAACCATCACATGAATCGCTAACCCTTTCCCTAATCCTACCCCTATCCCTAATCCTAACCTTAACCTTGACCTTGACCTAATCCTAACCCTTACCCTAACCCTAAACTTAACACTAACCTTAACTCGAACTTAACCCTAACCCTCACAATAACTCTAAACCTGACCCTAACCCTAAGCCTAAACCCTAGCACTAACTCTAACTCTAAACCTAACCCTAACCCTAACCTAGCCCTACCCTTTACCGTAAACCTAGCCTAAACCCTAACCTTACCCCTACCTTAAACCTAACCCTGACACTAACCTTAAGCATAACTCTAACCTTAACCCTAACCCTGACTATTAACTGAAACTTCACCCTAACCATAAGCCTAACTCTAACTCTAACCCTAACCATAACAATTACCCTAAACCTTCACCTTCAATGTAAACCTAAACCTAACCCTTAACCGTATCCCCAACCCTAAACCTAATGCTATCTATCCCTCACATTATCCCTAACCCTAACCCGAAGACGAACAGTAACCCTAATCTAACGCTAACCCTAACATTAACCCTAAACTTAACCCTTCCCTAACCATAAACCTAACCCTAACACCCTAAACCGAAACTCTAACACTAACTAGAATCCAAACCCTAATGCAAACCCTTATCCTAACCCTCACCCTTAACCTAAACTTCACACTAACCCTAAACCTAAACCTAATCTGAACATAACCACTAACCCTAACCTGAACCCTAAACCTAACCTTAGCACTAACATGAACACAAACCCAAAGTCTAGCCCTAACCCTAAAAATAACCCTCACCCTATCCTAAACTTCATCCAAACCCTAACGCTAACCTTAGTCCTAAACCTAAACCTAAACCTAACCCAACCCCTAACATTAAATCTAACTCTAACCATAATGTTAGTCCACCTGTAACCCTAAACCTAACCCTTAAAATACCCCTCAACCTAACCCTAAACCTAATCCTAACCCTAGACCTAATCCTAACCCTAACCCGAACTCTAACCTTGACCCTAAATAGAACACTAACTCTACCCCTAAACCTGAAACTAAAGCTAAATCTTACCCTACACCTAACCCTAAACGTAAACCTACCCCTAACTCTATGTCTAACGATAATCGGGACACTTATCCTAAACCCTCGCCTTAAATGTAAAACTAACCGTAACACTCACTCTAACCCCTAACGGTATCCCACAACCCTTACCCTAATGCTATCCCTAACCCTAACACTAACCTGAACACCTAAGCCCTAATGATAACCCTAACCCTAACCCCAAACCTAACCCATAACACCAAAACCTAACCCTAACCTTAAAGGTAGCTCTCACCCTAACTCTAACTCTAACACTAACCCGAAACCTAATCATAAACCTAACCCTAACCCTAAACCAATCCTAACCATGACCAGAACCACAATGCCTAACCGGAACCCTCACCCAAACCCTAACCCTAAACTACACCTCTAACACCTAACACCTTACCGTAACCATAATCCTAACCCTACCCAACCCTAACCCTAAACCTAAACCTCACCCCAACCACAACGCCTAACACAAAACGTAACCCTAACCCTAACTGTAACACTAAACTTAACCCTAACCTTAAACATAACCCTAACCCTAAAACTAAACAGAACCCGTAAACTTAACCCTAACACGAAACACAACCTTAACACGAACCTGAAAACTAACCCAAACCTTAGCCATAACCCTAACCCTAACCCTCACCCTAACTTAAACTTCACCCTATCCCTAACCTAAAGCTCACCCGAATTCTAATTATGTTTAGTTTTAGGGCTAGGATTAGGGTGAAGTTTATGTTAACCTAATTCTAAACCTATCCCTACCCCTAAACCTAACCCTAACCTTAACCTTGGCCCACCTGGAACCCTAAAACTAACCCTTACAATAACTCGGACCCTAACCCTCACCCTAAACCTAATCCTAATCCTAACCCTGACCATAACCCTAACCTAACCTTAACCCTAACTTTAACCCTACGATAAACTCAAACCTAACCCTAACCCCGAACAATAACTCTAACCAAAATTTCACCCTACCCATAACCCTAAACCTACCCTAACTTCATTCAAATCCTAACCCTAACCAAAACTAAAGCGAACCCTAAACCTAACGCAAACCCTAACCCTGACCCTAACCTGAACCCTTACCCCTAACCCTAACCCTAACCCTCAGGCTTAACATAAACTTCACCCTAACCCTAGCCCTAAAACTAAACATAATACTAAATCTCCCCAACCCTGACCCTAACCCTAATCCTAACCATATACCTAACCCTAACCATAAACATAATCCTAACCCTGACCCTAAATCTATCTCTAACCCTAATCCTAACCCTAAAACTTACCCTACACACTCAGCTTAAATGGAAACCTAGCACTAACCCTCACACTAACATCTAAACCTAAACCCTACCCTTAACCTAATCTTATCTCTAACCTTTACCTAGCCCTAAACCTAACCATGACTTAACCGTAACACTTACCCTAACCCTAAAACTAATCTTAACCCTAATCCTAATCCTAACCTTAACCCTAACCCTAACCCCTAACACTAACCCTAAGCTCAACCCTCACACTTAACTTAAACTGCACCCTGACCCTAACCTTAAACTAAACCCTAACCCTAAAGCTAACCCTAACATTAACCCAAACACCAAAACCTAACCCTGACACTAACACTAACCCTAAACTTAACCCTAACCTGATCCTAACCTTAACCCAAACACCTAACTCTAATATTTACCCTAACGCTAATCTTAACTTAACTTTCACCCTATACATAAGCAGAACCCTAAAATTAAACCTAACCCTAAACTATCCCCTCAGTCTAGCCCTAACCCTAACTCTAACTCTAACCCTGACCCTAACCGTAACACTGTAAAACATCAGCTTAACTGTAAATCTAACACTAACCCTCACACGAACCCTAACCCTTTCCCTAAACCTAACCCTATCCCTAACCCTAACCCTAACCCTGACCTAAACATAACCCTTACCCTAACCCTAAACTTAACCCTAACCTTAACTCTACCCTAACCCTAACACTAACAAAAACTCTAAACCTGACCCGAACCCTACCCCTAAACCCTAGCACTAACTCTAACTCTACACCTAATCCTAACCCTAACCTAGACGTACCCTTGACCGTAAACCTAGCCTTAACCCTAACCTTACCCCTATCCTATCCCTAACCCTAAACCTAACCCTAACACTAATCTTAATCCTAACTCTAACCTTAACCCTAACCCTTACCTAACCCTCACTATTAACTGAAAATTCACCCTAACCCTAACCCTAACTCTAACTCTAACCCTAACCATAACACTTACCCTAAACCCTCACCTTAACTGTAAACCTAACACTAAAGCTCACCCGAACCCCTAACCGAATCCCCAACCCTAAACCTGCCGCTATCCCTAAACTTATCCCTAACCCTAACCCAAACACGAACAGTAACACTAATCTAATACTAACCCTTACATTAACCCTAAACTTAACCCTACCCTAACCATAAACCTAACCCTAACACCCTAAACGTAAACTCTAACACTAAGTATAATCCTCACCGTAATCCTAACCCTTACCTTGACCCTCACTATGAACCTAAACATCACTCTAACCCTGAACCTAAACCTAACACTAACCCTAAACGTAACTCCTAACACTAACCCGAACCCTAAAACTAACCTTAACACTAACCTGAACACAAAATCAAACTTCAGCCCTAATCATAAGAATAACCCTCACCCCGTCCTAAGGTTCATCCAACACTAACCCTAACCTTCACCCTAAACCTAAACCTAACCCAAACCCTAACCTTAAACCAAACTCTAACCATAACACTACTCCACCTGTAACCCTAAAACTAAGCCTTACATTAGCCCTGAACCTAACCCTAGACCTAACCCTAATCCTAACCCTAACCCTAACTCTAAGCTTGATCCTAAAGAGAACACTAACTCTAATTCTAAACCTGAACCTAAACCGAAATCTTACCCTACACCTAACCCTAACCCTGAACCTAACCCTAACTCTAACCCTAAGAATAACACTTACCCTAAACCCTCACCTTAACTGTAAAACTAACCGCAACCCTCACCCTAACCCCTAACCGTATCCCCCAACCCTAACCCTAATGCTATTCCTAACCCTAACACTAACCTGAACCCCTAAGCCCTAACGATAACCCTAACCCCTAACCCAAACCCTAACCCCTAACACCAAAGCCTAACCCAAACCTTAACCCTAAGTCTCACCCTAACTCTAACTCTAACATTAACCTGAAACCTAATAATAAACCTAACCCTAACCCTAAACCAAACCTAACCATGACCAGAACCACAATGACTAACCGGAACCCTCACCCAAACCCTAACCCTAAACTAAAACTCTAACCCTTAACACCTTACCATAACCAGAATCCTAACCCTACCCAACCCGAACCCTAAACCTAACCCTCACCCAAACGACAAAGACTAACACAAACCGTGACCCTAATCCTAACCATAACACTAAACTTAACCCTAACCTAAAATTTAACCCTAACCCTAAAACTAAAAAGAACCCGTAAACTTAACCCTAACCCTAAACATAACCTTAACACTAACCTGAAACCAAACTCAAACCTTAACCATAACCCTAAAACTAACCCTCAGCCTATCTTAAACTTCACCCTATCCCTAAGCTAAAGCTCACCCTAACTTTAACCCTAACCCTACCCCTAAATCAAACCCTAAACTTAACCTTGGCCCACCTGTAGTACCCTAAACCTAACCCTTACAGTAACTCTGACCCTAACCCTCACCCTTACCCTAACCCTAACTGTAACCCTCACCCTTAACCTAAACTTCACACTAACCCTAAATCTAAACATAACCCTACCCCCAAACATAACCCCTAACCCTAATCCAAACGCTAAACCTAACCTTAACACTAACCTGAACACGAACCCAAACTCTAGCCCTAACCTTAAAAATAACACTCACCATATCGTAAACTTCATCCAAACCCTAACCCTAAATCTAAACCTAACCCAAACCCTAAACTTAAACTTTAATCATAACGCTAGTCCACCTGTAACCCTAAACCTAACCCTTACAATAGCCCTGAACCTAACAATAACCCTTACCCAAAACCCTAACCCAAATCCTAACCTGAAGCCTAAACCGAAGCCTAACGTGAACCCAAACCCGAACCCTAAACACAAACCATATCACTAGCCCTAGCCCTAGGCCCTAGCCCAAGTCCTAGCCCTAGCCCTAGCCCTAACCCTAACACTAACTCGAACCCTAAAACCTAACCCTAAACATTAACCCTAACCCTGAACACTAACCCTAACACTAACCGCTAACCCTAAACCCAAACCCTAAAAACTAACCCTAACCCTGAACACTAACCCTAACACTAACTGCTAACCCTAAACCCTAACCCTAACCCTAAACCCTAACACTAACCCTAACACTAACCATGAACCCTAACCCTAAACTCTAACCATCAGCCTAACCCAAAACCCTAACCCTAACCCTAAACTCTAGCCCTAAAACCCTAGCCCTAGACCTAGCCCTAACACCAAGCCCTAGCCCTAGCCCTAACCCTAACCCTAACCTCTAACCTCTAAAACTAACCCTAGCCCTAACCCTAAACCCTAAATCCTAACCCTAAACCCAAACTCTAAACCTAACCCTGACTCTAACCCCTAACCCTGACCCAGACCCTGACCCTAAACCGTGACAATGACCCTAAACCCTGACCATGACCCTAACCCTGACCCTAAACTCTGACCCTGACACTAAACACTGACTCTGACCCTGACCCTAAACTCTATCACTAAACACTAAACCCTAACCCCTAGCCCTAACACATAGCCCTAACCTTACCCCAACCCTAATCCTAAACCCTAAACCCTAACCATAAAAACAAACCCTAAACCTAACCCTGACCCTAACCCCTAACCCTGACCCTGACCCTGACCCTAAACCCTGACCATAAACCCTGACCCTGACACTAAAAACTGACCCTGACCCTAAACTCGAACACTAAACCCTAAAACCTAACCTTAACCCCTAAACCCGATCCCGAACCATAACCCTAACACTAAACTAAACCCTAAACCCTAACCTGTGTAAGGAGTGAGGAGGTGGGAGGGACTAGGCTGGGCGCTGTGAAGGGAGTCAGGAGGTGGGAGAGACCATGCAGGGCCCTGTATAGAGAGTGAGAGACCAGGCAGGGCACTGTATAGGGAGTAAGATGGTGGGACAAAAGAGACAGAAACCTGTGTAGGGAGTGAAGAGCTGAGAGACCAGACAGAGACCTTTGTAGGGAGTGAGGAGGTGGGTGAGACCAGGCAGGGCCCTGAGTAGGGAGAGAGGAGATGGAAGAGACCAGGCAGGGACAGGTGTAGGAAGTGAGGAGGTGGGAGGGACCAGGAAGGGCCCTGTGTAAGGAGTGAGGATGTGGAAGAGAACAGGCAGAGAACTCTGTAGGGAGTAAGGAGGTGGGACAGACCAGGCAGAGACCTTTACAGGGATGGAGGAGGTGGGAGAGAAAAGGCGGGGCCCTGAGTAGGGAGTGAGGAGCTGGGAGCAACCAGGCACGGCCATGTCTAAGGAGTGAGGAGGTGGGAGAGGTCAGGCAGGGACCTGTGTAGGGAGTTAGGCCTTAGGAGAGACCAGGCAGAGACCTGCATAGGGAGTGAGGAGGTGAGAGAGACCAGGTAGGATGCTGTGTAAAGAGTGAGGATGTAGGAGAGACCAGGCAGGGCCCTGTGTAAGGAGTGATGAGGTGCGAGAGACGAAGCAGGGACCTGTGTAGGGAGTGAGGAAGTGGGAGAGGCCAGGCAGAGACCTGTGTAGGGAGTGAGGAGGTGGGAGAGAATAGGCAGAAACCTGTGTAGGGATTGAGAAGATGGTAGAGAGCAGGCAGGGCCCTGTGTAGGGAGTGAAGAGGTGGGAGAACCATTCAGAGACCTGCATAGGGAGTGAGGAGATGGGAGAGACCAGGAAGGGCCCTCCGTAGGGAGTGAGTTGGCCAGAGATCAGGCATGTCCCTGTATGGAGTAAGGATATGGGAGAGACCAGGCAGGGCCCTGTGCAGGGAGTTAGGAGGTGGGAGAGAAGAGGCAGAGAAGAGTGTAGGGAGTGAGGAGGTGGGACAGACCAGGCAGGGCTCTGTGCATAGAGAAGATGGGAGACACCAGACAGGGCCCTGTGTAGGGAGTGAAGAAGAGGGAGACCCAGGCAGAGTCCTGCTTAGGGAGTGAGGAGATGGGAGAGACCAGGCAGAGCCAAGTATAGGGAGTGAGGATATGGGAGAGACCAGGCAGGCCCTGTGTAAGGAGTGATGAGGTGGGAGAGACCAAGCAGGACCCTGTGCAGGGTGTGAGGGGGAGGGAGCATCCAGGCAGGGCCCTGTGGAGGGAGTGAGGTGTTGGGAGAGACCACACAGGTCCTGTGTAGGGAGTGAGAATGTGCCAGAGATCAGGCAGGGCCCTGTGTAGAGAGTGAGGAGGTGGGAGAGAACAGACAGAGACATATGTAGGGAGTAAGCAGAAGGGAGACACCAGGCAGGGCCCTCTGTAGGGAGTGAGGAGGAGGGACATACCAGGCAGGGCCCTGTGTAAGGAGTGAGGAGGTGGGAGAATCCAGGCAGACACCTGTGTAGGGAGTGAGGAGCTGGAAGAGACCAGGCAGGGACCTGTGTAGGTCCTGAGGAGGTGGGAGAGGCCAGGCAGCGTCCTGTGTAGGGAGTGAGAAGGTGGGAGAGACCAGGCAGGGCCCTATGTTGGGAGTGAGGATGCAGGAGAGAAGAGGCAGAGATGTGGGAGAGACCAGGCAAAGACCTGTGAAGGGACTGAGGAGGTGGGAGAGACCTGGCAGGGCCCAGTGTAGGGAGTGAGTATCTTGGAGAGAAGAGGCAGAGACCTGTGTAGGGATTGAGAAGAAGGAGAGACCAGGCCGGGCCCTGTGTAGGGAGTGAGGAGGTGGGAGAGGCCAGGCAGAGCCCTGTGTAGGGAGTGAGGTGTTAGGAGAGACCAGGCAGGGCCCTGTGTAGGGAGTGATGAGGTGAGAGAGACCAGGTAGGACCCTGTGTACAGAGTGAGGATGTGGAAGAGAACAGGCAAGGCTGTGTGTAGGAAGTAAGGTGGTGGAGATACCAGTCAGGGACCTGTGTAGGGATTGAGGAAGTGGGAGAGACCAGGCAGGACCCTGTGTAGGGAGTGAGGAGGTGGGAGAGACCATCAGGGCCCTGTGTAGGGAGTGAGGAGGTGATAGAGAACAGGTAAGGCCCTGCATACACAGTGAGGAGTTGGGAGAGACCACCCAGATACCTGAGTAGGGAGTCAGGATGTGGGAGAGATCAGGCAGAGCCCTGTGTAGGAAGTGAGGTGTTAGGAGAGACCAGGCAGGGCCCTGTGTAGGGAGTGAGGAGGTGGGAGAGACCAGGTAGGACCCTGTGTACAGAGTGAGGATGTGGGAGAGACCAGGCAGGTCTGTGTGTAGGGAGTAAGGAGGTGGAGATGCCAGGCAGGGCCCTGTGTAGGGAGTGAGGATGTAGGAGAGATCATCAGGGCCCTGTGCAGGGAGTGAGCAGATGGGATACACCAGGCAGGGCCCTGTATAGGGAGTGAGGAGATGGGAGAGAACAAGCACAGCCCTGTGTAGGGAGTGAGAAGAAGGGAGATAACAGCCAGAAACAGTGCAGGGACTGAGGAGGTGGGAGAGGTAAGGCAGGACCCTGTGTAGGGAGTGAGGGGGTGATAGAGACCAGGCAGAGCCCTGTGTAGGGAGTGAGGAGGTGGGAGAGGCCAGGCAGGGCCCTGTGTAGGGAGTAAGGAGGTGGAGAGACCAGGCAGTGGCTTGTTTAGGGAGTGAGCAGGTGCGAGAGAACATCAGGGCCCTGTGTAGGGAGTGAGGAGGAGGGAGAAAACAGGCTAACACCTGTGTATGTAGTAAGGAGGTGGCAAAGACCACCCAGAGACCTGTGTAGGGATTGAGGAATGGGAGGGAACAGGCAGAGAACTGTGTAGGGAGTGAGGAGGTAGGAGAGACCAGGCAAGGCCCTGTGTAGGGAGCGAAGAGGTGGAGAACCAGGCAGAGTCCTGCATAGGGAGTGAGAAGGCGAGAGAGGACAGGCAGAGCCCTGCGTAGGGAGTGAGGAGGTGGGATTGACTAGGCAGGACCCTGGGTAGGGTGTGAGGAGGTGGGAGATTCCAGGCAGGGCCCTTTGTAGGGAGTGAGGTGTTGGGAGAGACCAGGCAGAGTCCTGAGTAGGGAGTGAGGATTTGGGAGAGACCAGGCAGGGCCCTGTGTATGGCCTGAGGAGGTTAGAAATACCAGGCAGGGCCCTGAGTAGGGAGTGAGGAAGTGGGAGAGAAGAGGCAGGGCCCTGTCTAGGGATTGAAGAGGTGGGAGAGAACAGGCAGAGACCCTTGTAGGGAATGGGGAGGTGGGAGAACCATGCAGAGACCTGTGTAGGGATGGAGAAGGTGGGAGGGACCAGTTAGGGCCCTGTGTGTGCAGTCAGGATGTGAGAGAGAGGAGGCAGGGCCCTGTGTGAATTGAGGATGGGGGAGAGGCCAGGCGGGGCCCTGTTTAGGGAGTGAGGAGGTGGGAGAGATCATCAGGGCCCTGTAAAGGGAGTGAGGAGGTGAGAGAGGCCAGTCAGGGACCTGTGTAGGGAGTTAGGCGTTAGGAGAGACCAGGCAGGGCCCTGTGTAGGGAGTGAGGAGGTGGGAGAGACCAGGCAGAGACCTGCATAGGGAGTGAGGAGGTGAGAGAGACCAGGTAGGATGCTGTATAAAGAGTGAGGATGTAGGAGAGACTAGCCAGAGCCCTGTGTAGGGAGTAAGGAGGTGGAGAGACCAGGCAGGGTCCTGTTTAGGGAGTGAGGAGGTGGGAGAGATCATCAGGGCCCTGTAAAGGGAGTGAGGAGGTGGGAGAGACCACCCAGATACCTGTGTAGGGACTGAGGAGGTGGGAGAGAAAAGACAGAGCCCTGTGTAGGGAGTGAGGAGGTGGGAGATACCAGGCAGGGCCCTGTGTAGGGAGTGAGGAGGTGGCAGGGAGCAGTCAGAGACCTGTGTAGGGAGTGAGGAGGTGGCAGAGACCAGGCAGGGCCCTGTCTAGGGAGTGAGGAGTTGGAAGAGACCAGGCAGAGACCTGTGTACTGAGTCAGGAGGTGGGAAAGAACAGGCAGGACTGTGTTTAGCAAGTGAGGGGGTGAGAGAGAATAGGCAGAAACTTGTGTAGGGAGTGAGAAGATGGAAGACAGCAGGCAGGGCCCTGTGTAGGGAGTGAAGAGGTGGGAGAAACATTCAGAGACCTGAATAGGGAGTGAGGAGTTGGGAGAGACCAGGCAGGGCTCTGTGCAGGGAGTGAGGAGGCCAGAGATCAGGCAAGTCCCTTTGTATGGAGTAAGGATGTGGGAGAGACCAGGCAGGGCCCTGTGCAGGGAGTGAGGAGGTAGGAGAGATCAGGCAGGGACTGGTGTAGGGAGTGAGGAGGTGGGAGAGACCAGGCAGGGCTCCGTGTAGGAAGTGAGGAAGTGGGAAAGAACAGGCAGAAAGCTGTGTATGGAGTGAGAAGATGGGAGACACTAGCCAGGGCCCTGTGTAGGGAGTGAAGAGGTGGGAGAACAAGGCAGAGTCCTGCATAGAGAGTGAGGAGGTGGGAGAGGACAGGCAGAGCCCTGCTTAGGGAGTGAGGATGTGGGAGAGACAAAGCAGGGCTCTTTGTAAGGAGTGATGAGGTGGGAGAGACTAGGCAGGACCCTGCTAGGGGTTATTGCTATTGTAAGGGTTAGGTTTAGGGTTAGGGTAGGGGTAAGTTAGGGTTAAGGCTAGCTTTACTGTAAAGGGTGGGGCCAGGTTAGGGTTAGGGTTAGGTTTAGAGTTCGAGTTAGATCTAGAGTTTAGGGTTAGGGTTAGGGTCCGGTTTAGAGTTATTGTTAGGTTTAGGGTTAGGGTTAGGGTAGAGTTAAGGTTAGGGTTAAGTTTAGGGTTAGGGTAAGGATTAAGTTTAGGTCAGGGTTAGGGTTAGGATGAGTGATAGGGTTAGGGAAAGGGTTAGGGGTTCGTGTGACGGTTAGTGTTACATTTACAGTTAAGCTGATGTTTTAGGGTGTTACTACCAGGGTTAGGGTTAGAGTTAGGGTTAGGGTTAGGGCGAGAGTTAGAGGATAGTTTAGGGTTAGGTGTAATTTTAGGGTTAGGGTTAGGCTTAGGTTTAGGGTGAAGTTTAGGTTAAGGATGAGGGTTAGGATTAGGCTTTGGTGTTTAGGTTAAGGTTAGCGTTACATTTAGGGTTAGGCTTAGTGTTAGGTTTTGCATTAAGTGTTTGGGTTAATGTTAGGGTCAGGTTTAAGGTTAGGTTTAGGGTTAGGGTTAGTGTTTGGTTTAGGGTTAGGGTTAGGGTGAAGTTTAAGTTAAGGGTGAGTGTTGAGCTTAGGGTTAGTGTTGGGGTTAGGGTTAGGGTTCAGGTTAGAATTAAGTTTAGGGTTAAGGTCAGGTTTAGAGTTAGGGTAAGTGTTAGGGTTAAGTCATAGTTAGGTTTAGGACTAGTTTTTAGTTAGAGATAGGGTTGGGTTCAGGGTTGGGGTTAGGTTTAGATGTTAGGGTGAGGGATAGTGCTAGGTTTCCATTCAAACTGAGTGTGTAGGGTAAGTTTTAGGGTTAAAGTTAGAGTTAGAGTCAGGGTTAGGTTTAAGTTTAGTGTTGGGATTATGTTTATGGTTAGGGTCAGGGTTGGGGAGATTTAGTGTTTAGGGTTACAGTGAATTTATGTTCTGCGAGAGGGTTAGGGTTAGGGGTTTGGGTTCAGGTTAGAGTCAGGGTTAGGGTTAGGTTTAGGGTTAGGGTTAGGTTTAGTGTTAGTGTTAGTTTTGCTTAGGGTTAGGGTTTGAATGAAGTTAGGGTAGGCTTAGCGTTATGCTTAGGGTGAAATTTTGGTTAAGGGTGAGGGTTCGGCTTAGGCTTAGGGTTAGAGTTAGGGTCAGTGGTTAGGGTTAGGTTTAGGGTTAAGGTTAGGTTTAGGCTAAGGATTAGGGTTAGAGTTACGGTTAAGGGTTAGCATTTCAGTTAGGTTTAGGTTAGGGTTATAATTAGGGTTAAGTTTAGGGTTAGGGTAAGAGTGAGAGTTACATTTACAGTTAAGATGAGGGTTTTGGGTAAGTGTTACAGTTAAGATTAGGGTTAGGGCTAGGGTTAGGGTTAGAGTTAGGTTTAAGATTATGGTAGGCTTAAAGATAGGGTTAAGGTTAGGTTAGGGTTAGGGTCAGGGTTAGGATTAGAATTAGGTTTAGGGTGAGGATTAGGGTCAGAGTTATTGTAAGGGTTAGGTTTAGGGTTACAGGTGGGCCAAGGTTAAGGTGAGGGTTAGGTTTAGGGGTAGGGTTAGGGTTAAAGTTAGGGCGAGTTTTAGGTTAGGAATAGGGTGAAGTTTAAGACAGGGTGAGGGTTAGGGTTATGGCTAAGGTTTGGGCTTGTTTTCAGGTTAGTGTTAAGGTTATGTTCAGGGTTAGGGTTAAGTTCATGGGTTGTGTTTAGTTTTAGGGTTAGGGTTAGATTTAAGGTTAGGGTTAAGTTTAGTGTTACGGTTAGGGTAAGGGTTATGGTTGTGCTAGGCGTTGTGGTTGGGGTGAGGGTTAGGTTTAGGGTTAGGGTTGGGTAGGGTTTGGATTATGGTTATGGTAAGGTGTTAGAGTTAGAGGTGTAGTTTAGGATTAGGTTTTGGGTGAGGGTTCCGGTTAGACCTTGTGGTTCTGGTCATGGTTAGGTTTGGTTTAGGGTTAGGGTTAGGTTCATGATTAGGTTTCGGGTTAGTGTTAGAGTTAGGGTGAGAGTTAGGGTTAAGGTTTTTGCTAGGCTTTCGCTTTGGTGTTAGGGTTTGGGTTAGGGTTAGGGTTATCATTAGGGCTCAGGGGTTTCAGGTTAGTGTTAGGGTTAGGGTTAGGGATAGCATTAGGGTTAGCGTTGTGGGATACGGTTAGGGGTTAGGGTGAGGGTTACGGTTAGTTTTACAGTTAAGGTGAGGGTTTAGGGTAAGTGTTATGATTAGGGTTAGAGTTAGAGTTAGGGTTAGGTTTAGGGTTAGGGTTAGGTGTAGGGTAAGATTTAGGTTTAGGTCCAAGTTGAGGGTTAGACTTAGTGTTCTATTTAGGGTCAAGGTTAGAGTTAGGGTTAGGGTTAGGATTAGGTCTAGGTTTAGGATTAGGATTAAGTTTAGGGTTAGGTTCAGGGCTATTGTAAGTGTTTGGTTTAGGGTTACAGATGGACTAGCGTTATTCTTAGAGTTAGGTTTAAGGTTAGGGTTTGGGTTAGGTCTAGGTTTAGGGTTAAGGTTATGGTTAGTGTTTGGATGAAGTTCAGGATAGGGTGAGGGTTATTTTTATGGTGAGGGCTAGGGTTTGGGTTTGTGTTCAGTTTAGTGTTAAGGATAGGTTTAGGGTTCGGTTAGGGTTAGGCGTTATGTCTAGGGTCAGCGTTAGGTTAGGTTTAGGGTTAGTGTGAAGTTTAGGCTAAGGGTGAGGGTTATGGTAAGGGTTAGGATTATAGACGGTGTTAGACGTTAGGTTTAGGGTGTTAGGGTTAGGTTTATGGTTAGGGTAGATTTAAGTTTAGGTTTAATATTAGGGTTAGGGTTAGATTTGGGTTACTGTTCGTATTAGGGTTAGGGTTAGGGATAAGTTTGGGGATAGCGTTAGGTTTCGGGTTGGGGATACGGTTAAGGATTAGGGTGAGGGTTAGGGTTAGGTTTACAGTTAAGGCGAGGGTTTAGGGTAATTGTTATGGTTAGGGTTAGAGTTAGAGTTAGGCTTAGGGTTAGGGTGAAGTTTCAGTTAGTAGTCAGGGTTAGGCTTAAGGTTAGGGTAGGGTTAAGGTTAGTGTTCGGGTTAGGTATAGCGTTAGGGTATGGGTAGGGGTAAGGTTAGGGTTAAGGCTAGGTTTACGGTAAAGGGTAGGGCTAGCTTAGGGTTAGATTTAGAGTTAGAGTTAGTGCTAGGGTTTAGGATGATGGTTATGGTCAGGTTTAGAGTTATTGTTAGGGTTAGGGTAGAGTTAAGGTTAGGGTTGATTTAGGGTTAGAGAAAGGGTTAGGTTTAGGTCTGGGTTAGGTGTAGGATGCGGGGTAGGGTTAGGGTTAGGGGTTCATGGGAAGGTTAGTGTTAAGTTTACATTAAGCTGATGTTTTAGGGTGTTACTGTTAGGGCTAGGGTTAGCATTAGGTTTAGGGTCAGGGCTAGAGTTAGGGGATAGTTAAGGGTTAGCTTTACTTTCAGGGTTAGGATTAGCCTTCGGTTTAGGGTGAAGTTTAGGTTAAGGATGAGGGTTAGGGTTAGGCATTTGGGTTAAGGTTAGGGTTAGGTTTAGGATTAGGCTTAGGGTTAGGGTTAGGTGTTTGGGTTAATGTTAGGGTCAGGTTTAGGGTTCGGCTTAGGGTTAGGGCTACAGCTGGGGTAAAGTTTAATTGAAGGGTGAGGGTTGAGCTTAGGGTTAGCGTTAGGGGTTAGGGTTAGAGCTTAGGTTAGGATTAAGTTTAGGGTTAAGGTTAGGTTTAGATTTAGGGTTAGGGTTAGTGTTAGGGTTAAGTCATGTTTAGGTTTAGGGCTAGGTGAAGGTTATAGATAGGGTTAGGTTAAGGGTTGAGGTTAGGTTTAGATGGTAAGATGAGGGTTAGTGCTAGGTTTCCATTTAAGCTGAGTGTGTAGGGTAAGTTTTAGGGTTAGGATTAGGGTTAGAGTTAGAGTTAGGGTCAGGGTTAGTTTTGAGTTTAGAGTTAGGGTTACGTTTATGGTACGGTCAGGGTTAGGGGAGATTTAGTGTTCGTTTAGTTTTAGGGTTAGGGTTACAGAGAAGTTTATGTTAAGCGAGAGGGTTGGGGTTAGGGGTTTGGGTTCAGGTCAGAGTCAGGGTTAGGGTTAGGTTTAGGGTTAGGGTTACGTGTAGTGTTAGTGTTAGTTTCGCTTAGGGTTCGGGTTTGAATGAAGTTAGGGTACGCTTAGCGTTATGCTTAGGGTGAAATTCTGGTTAAGGGTGAGGGTTCGGCTTAGGGTTAGGGTTAGAGTTAGAGTCAGTGGTTAGGGTTAGGTTTAGGGTTAAGGTTAGGTTTAGGCTAAGGATTAGGGTTAGTGTTAGGGTTAGGGTTAGGGTAAGAGTTAGAGTTACATGGACAGTTAAGGTGAGGGTTTTGGGTAAGTGTTACCGTTAAGGTTAGGGTTAGGGCTAGGGTTAGGGTTAGAGTTAAGGTTAAGGGTTAGGGTTAGGTTTAAGTTTATGGTAGGCTTAAAGATAGGGTTGAGGTTAGGTTAGGGTTAGGGTCAGGGTTAGAATTAGGTTTAGGGCGAGGATTAGGGCCAGAGTTATTGTAAGGGTTAGGTTTCGGGTTACAGGTGGGCCAAGGTTAAGGTGAGGGTTAGGTTTAGGGGTAGGGTTAGGGTTAAAGTCAGGGTGAGTTTTAGGTTAGGGATAGGGTGAAGTTTAAGATAGGGTGAGGGTTAGGGTTATGCCTAAGGTTTGGGCTTGTTTTCAGGTTAGTGTTAAGGTTATGTTCAGGGTTAGGGTTACGTTCAGGGGTTGTGTTCAGTTTTAGGGTTAGGGTTAGATTTAAGGTTAGGGTTAAGTTTAGTGTTACGTTTAGGGTTAGGGTCACGGTTGTGTTAGGCTTTGTGGTTGGGGTGAGGGTCAGTTTTAGGGTTAGGGTTGGTTAGGGTTAGGATTATCGTTATGATAAGGCGTTAGGGGTTAGAGGTGTAGTTTAGGGTTAGGGTTTGGGTGAGGGTTCCGGTTAGGCCTTGCGGTTCTGGTCATGGTTAGGTTTGGTTTAGGCTTAGGGTTAGGTTCATAATTCGGTTTCGGGTTAGTGTTAGAGTTAGGGTGAGAGTTAGGGTTAAGGTTTTTGCTAGGCTTTGGTGTTAGGGTTAGGGTTTGTGTTAGGGTTAGGTTTATCATTAGGGCTCAGGGGTTTCAGGTTAATGTTAGGGTTAGGGTTAGGGATAGCATTAGGGTTAGGGTTGTGGGATACGGTTAGGATTTAGGGTGAGGGTTACGGTTAGTTTTACAGTTAAGGTGAGGGTTTAGGGTAATTGTTATGATTAGGGTTATAGTCAGAGTTAGGGTTTGGTTTAGGATTAGGGTTAGGTGTAGGGTAAGAATTAGGTTTAGGTCCATGTTGAGGGTTAGACTTAGTGTTCTATTTAGGGTCAAGGTTAGGGGTAGGGTTAGGATTAGGTCTAGGGTTAGGATTAGGATTATTTTAGGGTTAGGTTCAGGGCTATTGTAAGTGTTCAGTTTAGGGTTACAGATGGACTAGCGTTATTCTTAGAGTTAGGTTTAAGGTTAGGGTTTGGGTTAGGTCTAGGTTTAGGGTTAAGGTTATGGTTAGTGTTTGGATGAAGTTCAGGATAGGGTGAGGGTTATTTTTATGGTGAGGGCTAGGGTTTGGGTTTGTGTTCAGGTTAGTGTTAAGGATAGGTTTAGGGTTCGGTTAGGGTTAGGCGTTATGTCTAGGGTCAGCGTTAGGTTAGGTTTAGGGTTAGTGTGAAGTTTAGGTTAAGGGTGAGGGTTATGATAAGGGTTAGGATTATAGACGGTGTTAGACGTTAGGTTTAGGGTGTTAGGGTTAGGTTTATGGTTAGGGTAGATTTAAGTTTAGGTTTAATATTAGGGTTAGGGTTAGATTTGGGTTACTGTTCGTATTAGGGTTAGGGTTAGGGATAAGTTTGGGGATAGCGTTAGGTTTAGGGTTGGGGATACGGTTAAGGATTAGGGAGAGGGTTAGGGTTAGGTTTACAGTTAAGGTGAGGGTTTAGGGTAATTGTTATGGTTAGGGCTCGAGTTAGATTTAGGCTTAGGGTTAGGGTGATGTTTCAGTTAATAGTCACGTTAGAGTTAAAGTTAGAGTAGGGTCAAGGTTAGTGTTCGGGTTAGGTATAGAGTTAGGGTTCGGGTAGGGGTAAGGTTAGGGTTAAGGCTAGGTTTACGGTAAAGGGCAGGGCTAGGTTAGTGTTAGGTTTAGAGTTAGAGTTAGAGTTAGTGCTAGGGTTTGGGGTTATGCTTATGGTCAGGTTTAAGTTATTGTTAGGCTTTGTTAGGGGGTTAGGGTTGTGTTTGTTACGGGGTTACGATTGTATTTTTCGGGGTTTAGAGTTGTGTTTGTTAGGGGCTTAGGGTTATTTATTAGGGGGTTAGGGATGTTTTCGTGAGGGGGTTAGGGTTGTTTGTTGTTTGGGGGTTAGGTTTGTTTGTTGTTAGGGGGTTAGGGTTGTTTGTTGTTCGGGAAAAGTGTTCTTTGTTGTTAGGGGTTCAGGGTTGTTTGTTGTTAGGGGGTTAGTGTTGCTTGTTGTTAGGGTGTTAGGGTTGTTTGTTGTTAGTGGGATAGGGTTGTTTGTTGTTAGGGAGTTAGGGTTGTTTTTTGTTAGGGGGTTAGTGTTGTTTCTGGTCGGCGGTTAGTGTTGTTTATTAGGGCGTTAGTTTTGTTTGCTGTTAGTGGGTTAGGGTTGTTTGTTGTTAGGGGGTGAGTGTTGTTTGTTGTTAGGGGGGTAGGATTGTTTGTTGTTAGAGGGTTAGTGTTGTTTGTTGTTAGGGGGTTAGTGTTGTTTGTGGTTAGGGGGTTAGTGTTGTTGGTTGTTAGGGGTCTAGGGTTGTTTGTTGTTAGGGGGTTAGGGTTGTTTGTTGTTAGGGGGTTACTGTTGGTTGTTAGGGGTTTTGGGTTGTCGGTTATTGGGAGGGAGGGTTGTTTGTTGTTAGAGTCTTAGGGTTGTTTGTTGTTAGGGGGTTACTGTTGTTTGTTTTTACGGGGGTAGGGAAGTTTCTTGTTAGGGGGTTAGTGTTGTTTGTTGTTTGGTGTTTACGGTTGTTGGTTGTTAGGGGGTTAGGGTTGTTTGTTGTTTCGGGTTTAAGGTAGTTTCTTGTTAGGGGTTTAGTGTTGTTTGTTGTTAGTCGGTTAGGGATGTTTGTTGTTTGGTTAGGGTTGTTTGTTGTTACGGGGTTAGGGTTGTTTGTTGTTAGGGGTTAGGGTTGTTTGTTGTTAGTGGGTTAGGGTTGTTTGCTGTTTGGTTAGGGTTGTGTGTTGTTAGGGGGTTAGTGTTGTTTGTTGTTAGGGGTTTAGGGTTGTTTCTTGTTGGGGTTTAGTGGTTTTTGTTGTTAGAGTGTTAGTGTTGTTTGTTGTTAAGGTGTTAGTGTTGTTGGTTGTTAGGGGGATAGGATTGTTTGTTTTTAGGGGTTAGGGTTGTTTGCTGTTTGGGTTTTAGGGTGGTTTGTTGTTACGGGTTTAGTGTTGTTTGATGTTAGGGGTTAGGGTTGTTTGTTGTTAGGGGGTTAGTGTTGTTTGTTGTTAGGGTGTTAGGGTTGTTTGTTGTTAGTGGGTAAGTGTTGTTTTTTGTTAGTGGGTTAGTGTTTTTGGTTTTTAGGGGTTGGGGTGTTTGTTGTTACGGGGTTAGGGTAGTTTCTTGTTAGGGGGTTAGTGTTCTTTGATGTTAGGGGATTAGGGTTGTTTGTTTTTAGGCGGTTAGTGTTGTTTGTTGTTGGGGGGTTAGGGTTGTTTCTAGTTGGCGTTTAGTAGTGTTTGTTGTTAGGGTGTTAGTGTTGTCCGTTTTTGGGGGTTAGTGTTGTTGTTGTAAGGGGGATAGTGTTGTTTGTTGTTAGGGTGTGAGAGTTGTTTGTTGTTTGGGGTTTGTGTTGTTTTTTAGGGGGTTAGTTTTGTTTGTTGTTAGTGGGTTAGTGTTGTTTGTAGTTAGGGGATTAGGGTTGTTGTTAGAGGGTTAGTGTTGGTTGTTGTTGGGGCTTAGTGTTGTTTGTGGTTAGGGGGTTAGGGATGGTTGTTTTTAGGGTG
The DNA here is from genome assembly GCF_030014295.1 of Loxodonta africana. Taxonomy (NCBI): domain Eukaryota; kingdom Metazoa; phylum Chordata; class Mammalia; order Proboscidea; family Elephantidae; genus Loxodonta; species Loxodonta africana. The sequence goes on along the minus strand of NC_087349.1, from coordinate 134,997,562 downwards.
TTAGTGTTGTTGGTTGTTTAGAGGGTTAGGGTTGTTTGTTGTTAGGGTTTTACAGTTGGTTGTTAGGGGGTTAGGGTTGTTTGTTTTTAGGGGGTTAGGGTTCTTTGTTGTTAAGGGTTAGGGTTGTTTGTTGTTACGGGGTTAGGGTAGTTTCTTGTTAGGGGGTTATTGTTGATTGTTGTTAGTGGGTTAGTGGTGTTTGTTGTTAGGGGTTCAGAGTTGTTTGTTGTTAGGGGGTTAGAGTTGTTGGTTGTTAGAGGATTTGGGTTCTTTCTTATTGGGGGTTAGTGTTGTTTGTTTTTAGGGGATAAGTGTTGGTTGTTGTTAGGGGGTTAGTATTTTTTTGGTTTTTACTGGGTTAGTGGTGTTGGTGGTTAGGGGGTTAGTGTTGTTGGTTGTTTAGGGGGTTAGGGTTGTTTGTTGTTAGGGGGTTAGGGTTGTTTGTTGTTAGGGGGTTAGTGTTGTTTGTTGTCAGGTGTTTACGGTTGTTGGTTGTTAGGGGGTTAGGGTTGTTTGTTCTTTCGGATTTAAGGTAGATTCTTGTTAGGGGTTTAGTGTTGTTTGTTGTTAGTCGGTTAGGGTTGTTTGTTGTTTGGTTATGGTTGTTTGTTGTTAGGGGTTAGGGTTGTTTGTTGTTACGGGGTTAGGGTAGTTTCTTGTTAGGGGGTTAGTGTTGTTTGTTGTTAGTGGGTTAGGGTTGTTTGTTGTCTCGTTAGGGTTGTGTGCTGTTAGGGGGTTAGTGTTGTTTGTTGTTAGGGGTTTAGCGTTGTTTCTTGTTGGGGTTTAGTGGTTTTTGTTGTTAGGGTGTTAGTGTTGTTTGTGGTTATGGGGTGAGTGTTGTTGGTTGTTAGGGGGATAGGATTGTTTGTTGTTAGGGGGATAGGGTTGTTTGTTGTTTGGGGGTTAGGGTTGTTTGTTGTTAGGGGGTTAGTGTTGTTTGTTGTTAGGTGTTTAGGGTTGTTTCTTCTTGGGGTTTAGTGGGTTTTGTTGTTAGGGTGTGAGTGTTTTTGGTTAGGGGGTTAGTGTTGTTGTTTGTTAGGGGGTAAGGGTTTGTTGTTAGGGGTGTAGGGTTGTTTGTTGTTAGTGGGTTAGTGTTGTTTGTTGTTAGGGGTTGAGAGTTTTTTGTTGTTAGGGGGTTAGAGTTGTTTGTTGTTAGAGGATTTGGGTTGTTTCTTGTTGCGGGATAGTGTTATTTGTTTTTAGGGGATAAATGTTGGTTGTTGTTAGGTGGTTAGTTTTTTTTGTTTTTACTGGGTTAGTGCTGTTGGTGGTTAGGGGGTTAGTGTTGTTGGTTGTTTAGGGGGTTAGGGTTGTTTGTGGTTAGGGGGTTAGGGTTGTTTGTTGTTAGGGATTTAGTGTTGTTTGTTGTCAGGGGTTTACGGTTGTTGGTTGTTAGGGGGTTAGAGTTGTTTGTTCTTTCGGATTTAAGGTAGATTCTTGTTAGGGGTTTAGTGTTGTTTGTTGTTAGTCGGTTAGGGTTGTTTGTTGTTTGGTTAGGGTTGTTTTTTGTTAGGGGTTAGGGTTGTTTGTTGTTACGGGGTTAGGGTAGTTTCTTGTTAGGGGGTTAGTGTTGTTTGTTGTTAGTGGGTTAGGGTTGTTTGTTGTCTGGTTAGGGTTGTGTGTTGTTAGGGGGTTAGTGTTGTTTGTTGTTAGGGGTTTAGGGTTGTTTCTTGTTGGGGTTTAGTGGTTTTTGTTGTTAGGGTGTTAGTGTTGTTTGTGGTTAGGGGGTTAGTGTTGTTGGTTGTTACGGGGATAGGATTGTTTGTTGTTAGGGGGTTAGGGTTGTTTGTTGTTTGGGGGTTAGGGTTGTTTGTTGTTACGGGGTTAGTGTTGTTTGATGTTAGGGGTTTAGGTTTGTTTGTTGATAGGGGGTTAGTGTTGTTTGTTGTTAGGTGTTCAGGGTTGTTTCTTCTTGGGGTTTAGTGGGTTTTGTTGTTAGGGTGTCAGTGTTTTTGGTTAGGGGGTTAGTGTTGTTGTTTGTTAGGGGGTAAGGGTTTGTTGTTAGGGGTTTAGGGTTGTTTGTTGTTAGTGGGTTAGTGTTGTTTGTTGTTAGGGGTTGAGAGTTCTTTGTTGTTAGGGGGTTAGAGTTGTTTGTTGTTAGAGGATTTGGGTTGTTTCTTGTTGCGGGTTAGTGTTGTTTGTTTTTAGGGGATAAATGTTGGTTGTTGTTAGGTGGTTATTTTTTTTGTTTTTACTGGGTTAGTGGTGTTGGTGGTTAGGGGGTTAGCGTTGTTGGTTGTTTAGGGGGTTAGGTTTGTTTGTTGTTAGGGGGTTAGGGTTGTTTGTTGTTAGGGGGTTAGTGTTGTTTGTTGTTAGGTGTTTACGGTTGTTGGTTGTTAGGGGGTTAGGGTTGTTTGTTCTTTCGGATTTAAGGTAGATTCTTGTTAGGGGTTTAGTGTTGTTTGTTGTTAGTCGGTTAGGGTTGTTTGTTGTTTGGTTAGGGTTGTTTGTTGTTAGGGGGTTAGGGTTGTTTGTTGTTAGGGGTTAGGTTTGTTTGTTGTTAGTGGGTAAGGGTTGTTTGTTGTTAGTGGCTTAGTGTTTTTGGTTTTTATTGGTTAGGGTTGTTTGTTGTTTGGGGGTTAGTGTTGTTTGTTGTTAGGGGGTTAGTGTTGTTTGTTGTTAGGGTGTTAGTGTTCTTTGATGTTAGGGGTTTAGTGTTGTTTGTTGTTAGGGGGTTAGTGTTGTTTGTTGTTTGGGGGTTAGGGTTGTTTCTAGTTGCGGTTTTGTAGTGTTTGTTGTTAGGGTGTTAGTGTTGTCCGTTTTTGGGGTTAGTGTTGTTGTTGTTAGGGGGTTAGTGTTGTTTGTTGTTAGGGTGTGAGAGTTGTTTCTTGTTTGGGGTTTGTGTTGTTTTTTAGGGGGTTAGTTTTGTTTGTTGTTAGTGGGTTAGTGTTGTTTGTAGTTAGGGCATTAGGGTTGTTGTTAGAGGGTTAGTGTTGTTTGTTCTTGGGGCTTAGTGTTGTTTGTTGTTAGGGGATTAGGGATGGTTGTTGTTAGGGTGTTAGTGTTGTTTGTTGTTAGGGGGTTAGTGTTGTTTGTTGTTAGGTGTTTAGGGTTGTTTCTTGTTGGAGTTTAGTAGGTTTTGTTGTTAGGGTGTTAGTGTTTTTGCTTAGGGGGTTAGTGCTGTTGGTTGTTAGGGGGTAAGGGTTGTTTGATGTTAGGGGTTTAGGGTTGTTTGTTGTTAGTGGGTTAGTGTTGTTTGTTGTTAGGGGTTCAGAGTTTTTTGTTGTTGGGGGTTAGAGTTGTTTGTTCTTAGAGGATTTGGGTTCTTTCTTGTTGGGGGTTAGTGTTGTTTGTTTTTAGGGGATAAGTGTTGGTTGTTTTTAGGGGGTTAGTGTTGTTTGTTGTTAGGTGTTTACGGTTGTTGGTTGTTAGGGCGTTAGGGTTGTTTGTTGTTTCGGATTTAAGGTTGTTTCTTGTTAGGGGTTTAAGGTTGTTTGTTGTTAGTCGGTCAGGGTTGTTTGTTGTTTGGTTGGGGTTGTTTGTTGTTAGGGGGTTAGGGTTGTTTGTTGTTAGGGGTTAGGGTTGTTTGTTGTTACGGGGTTAGGGTAGTTTCTTGTTGGGGGTTAGTGTTGTTTGTTGTTAGTGGGTTAGGGTTGTTTGTTGTTTGGTTAGGGTTGTGTGTTGTTAGGGGGTTAGTGATGTTTGTTGTTAGGGGTTTAGGGTTTTTTCTTGTTGGGGTTTAGTGGTTTTTGTTGTTAGGGTGTTAGTGTTGTTCGTGGTTAGGGGGTTAGTGTTGTTGGTTGTTAGGGGGATAGGATTGTTCGTTGTTAGGGGGTTAGGGTTGTTTGTTGTTACGGGGTTAGTGTTGTTTGATGTTAGGGGTTAGGGTTGTTTGGTGTTAGGGGGTTAGTGTTGTTTGTTGTTAGGGTGTTAGGGTTGTTTGTTGTTAGGGGGTTAGTGTTGTTTGTTCTTACGGGGTTAGTGTTGTTTGTGGTTAGGGTGTTAGTGTTGTTTGTGGTTGGGGGTGAGTGTAGTTGGTTCTTAGGGCGTTAGGATTGTTTATTGTTAGGGGTTCAGGGTTTTATGTTGTTAGGGGTTTAAGGTTGTTTGTTGTTAGGAGGTTAGGGTTGTTTGTTGTTACGGAGTTAGATTAGTTTCTTGTTAGGGGTTTAGTGTTGTTTGTTGTTAGGGGGTTAGTGTTTGTTGTTAGGGGTTTAGGGTTGTTTCTTGTTGGGGTTTAGTGGTTTTTGTTGTTAGGGTGTTAGTGTTGTTTGTTGTTAGGGGGTTAGTGTTGTTTGTTGTTAGGGGGTTAGTGTTGTTTGATGTTAAGGGTTTAGGGTGGTTTGTTGTTAGGGGGTTAGTGTTTTTGGTTTTTAGGGGTTAGGGTTGTTTGTTGTTTGGGGGTTAGTGTTATTTGTTGTTAGGGGGTTTGGCTTGTTTGTTGTTAGGGTGTTAGTGTTCTTTGATGTTCGGGATTAGGGTGGTTTGTTGTTAGGGGGTTAGTGTTGTTTGTTGTTAGGGGGTTAGGGTTGTTTCTAGTTGGGGTTTAGTAGTGTTTGTTGTTAGGGTGTTAGTGTTGTCCGTTTTTGGGGGTTAGTGTTGTTGTTGTTAGGGGGTTATTGTTGTTTCTTGTTAGGGTTTGAGAGTTGTTTGTTGTTTGGGGTTTGTGTTGTGTTTTAGGGAGTTAGTTTTGTTTGTTGTTAGTGGGTTAGTGTTGTTTGTAGTTAGGGGATTGGGGTTGTTGTTAGAGGGTTAGTGTTGGTTGTTGTTGGGGCTTAGTGTTTTTTGTTGTTAGGGGTTTAGGGATGGTTGTTGTTAGGGTGTTAGTGTTGTTGGTAGTTTAGACGGTTAGGGTTGTTTGTTGTTAGGGGGATAGGGTTGTTTCTTGTTAGGGGGTTAGTGTTGCTTGTTGTTAGGGGTTTACAGTTGTTGGTTGTTAGGGGGTTAGGGTTGTTTGTTGTTAGGGGGTTAGGGTTCTTTGTTGTTAAGGGTTAGGGTTGTTTGTTGTTACGGGGTTAGGGTAGTTTCTTGTTAGGGGGTTAGTGTTGATTGTTGTTAGTGGGTTAGTGGTGTTTGTTGTTAGGGGTTCAGAGTTGTTTGTTGTTAGGGGTTTAGAGTTGTTTTTTGTTAGAGGGTTTGGGTTCCTTCTTGTTGGGGGTTAGTGTTGTTTGTTTTTAGGGGATAAGTGTTGGTTGTTGTTAGGGGGTTAGTATTTTTTTGGTTTTTACTGGGTTAGTGGTGTTGGTGGTTAGGGGGTTAGTGTTGTTGGTTGTTTAGGGGGTTAGGGTTGTTTGTTGTTAGGGGGTTAGGGTTGTTTGTTGTTAGGGGGTTAGTGTTGTTTGTTGTTAGGTGTTTACGGTTGTTGGTTGTTACGGGGTTAGGGTTGTTTGTTCTTTCGGATTTAAGGTAGATTCTTGTTAGGGGTTTAGTGTTGTTTGTTGTTAGTCGGTTAGGGTTGTTTGTTGTTTGGTTAGGGTTGTTTGTTGTTAGGGGGTTAGGGTTGTTTGTTGTTAGTGGGTTAGTGTTTTTGGTTTTTAGTGGTTAGGGTTGTTTGTTGTTTGGGGGTTAGTGTTGTTTGTTGTTAGGGGGTTAGGCTTGTTTGTTGTTAGGGTGTTAGTGTTCTTTGATGTTAGGGTATTAGGGTTGTTTGTTGTTAGGGGGTTAGTGTTGTTTGTTGTTAGGGGGTTAGGGTTGTTTCTAGTTGGGGTTTAGTAGTGTTTGTTGTTAGGGTGTTAGTGTTGTCCGTTTTTGGGGTTAGTGTTGTTGTTGTTAGGGGGTTAGTGTTGTTTGTTGTTAGTGTGTGAGAGTTGTTTGTTGTTTGGGGTTTGTGTTGTTTTTTAGGGGGTTAGTTTTGTTTGTTGTTAGTGGGTTAGTGTTGTTTGTAGTTAGGGGATTAGGGTTGTTGTCAGAGGGTTAGTGTTGGTTGTTGTTGGGGCTTAGTGTTGTTTGTTTTTAGGGGGTTAGAGATGGTTGTTGTTAGGGTGTTAGTGTTGTTGGTTGTTTAGAGGGATAGCGTTGTTTGTTGTTAGGGTTTTACAGTTGTTGGTTGTTAGGGGGTTAGGGTTGTTTGTTTTTAGGGAGTTAGGGTTCTTTGTTCTTAAGGGTTAGGGTTGTTTGCTGTTACGGGGTTAGGGTAGTTTCTTGTTAGGGGGTTAGTGTTGATTGTTGTTAGTGGGTTAGTGGTGTTTGTTGTTAGGGGTTCAGAGTTGTTTGTTGTTAGGGGGTTAGAGTTGTTGGTTGTTAGAGGATTTGGGTTCTTTCTTGTTGGGGGTTAGTGTTGTTTGTTTTTAGGGGATAAGTGTTGGTTGTTGTTAGGGGGTTAGTATTTTTGTGGTTTTTACTGGGTTAGTGGTGTTGGTGGTTAGGGGGTTAGTGTTGTTGGTTGTTAGGGGGTTAGGGTTGTTTGTTCTTTCGGATTTAAGGTAGATTCTTGTTAGGGGTTTAGTGTTGTTTGTTGTTAGTGGGTTAGGGTTGTTTGTTGTCTGGTTAGGGTTGTGTGTTGTTAGGGGGTTAGTGTTGTTTGTTGTTAGGGGTTTAGGGTTGTTTCTTGTTGGGGTTTAGTGGTTTTTGTTGTTAGGGTGTTAGTGGTGTTTGTTGTTAGGGGGTTAGTGTTGTTGGTTGTTAGGGGGATAGGATTGTTTGTTGTTAGGGGGTTAGGGTTGTTTGTTGTTTGGGGGTTAGGGTTGTTTGTTGTTATGGGGTTAGTGTTGTTTGATGTTAGGGGTTTAGGGTTGTTTGTTGTTAGGGGGTAAGGGTTGTTTGTTGTTAGAGGTTTAGGGTTGTTTGTTGATAGTGGGTTAGTGTTGCTTGTTAGGTGTTCAGAGTTTTTTGTTGTTAGGGGGTTAGAGTTGTTTGTTCTTAGAGAATTTGGGTTCTTTCTTGTTGGGGGTTAGTGTTGTTTGTTTTTAGGGGATAAGTGTTGTTTGTTGTTAGGGGGTTAGTGTTGTTTGTTGTTAGGGGTTTAGGGTTGTTTCTTGTTGGGTTTTAGTGTTTTTTGTTGTTAGGGTGTTAATGTTGTTTGTTGTTAGGGGGTTAGTGTTGTTGGTTATTAGGGGGATAGGATTGTTTGTTGTTAGGGGGTTAGGGTTGTTTGTTGTTTGGGGGTTAGGGTTGTTTGTTGTTATGGGGTTAGTGTTGTTTGATGTTAGGGGTTTAGGGTTTTTTGTTGCCAGGGGGTAAGGGTTGTTTGTTGTTAGAGGTTTAGGGTTGTTTGTTGATAGTGGGTTAGTGTTGCTTGTTGTTAGGTGTTCAGAGTTTTTTGTTGTTAGGGGGTTAGAGTTGTTTGTTCTTAGAGAATTGGGGTTCTTTCTTGTTGGGGGTTAGTGTTGTTTGTTTTTAGGGGATAAGTGTTGTTTGTTGTTAGGGGGTTAGTGTTGTTTGTTGTTAGTGGGTTAGTGTTGTTTGTTGTTTGGTTAGGGTTGTGTGTTGTTAGGGAGTTAGTGTTGTTGGTTGTTAGGGGGATAGGATTGTTTGTTGTTAGGGGGTTAGGGTTGTTTGTTGTTTGGGGGTTAGTGTTCTTTGTTTTTAGGGTTTTAGGGTTGTTTGTTGTTAGGGGGTTAGTGTTGTTTGTTCTTACGGGGTTAGTGTTGTTTGTGGTTAGGGTGTTAGTGTTGTTTGTGGTTGGGGGTGAGTGTTGTTGGTTCTTAGGGGGTTAGGATTGTTTATTGTTAGGGCTTTAGGGTTTTATGTTGTTAGGGGTTTAAGGTTGTTTGTTGTTAGGAGGTTAGGGTTGTTTGTTGTTAAGGGGTTACGTTAGTTTCTTGTTAGGGGTTTAAAGTTGTTTGTTGTTAGGAGGTTAGGGTTGTTTTTTGTTAAGGGGTTTCGTTAGTTTCTTGTTAGGGGTTTAGTGTTGTTTGTTCTTAGGGGGTTAGTGTTTGTTGTTAGGGGTTTAGGGTTGTTTCTTGTTGGGGTTTAATGTTGTTTGTTGTTAGGGGGTTAGTGTTGTCTGTTGTTAGGGGGTTAGTGTTGTTTGATGTTAGGGGTTTAGGGTTGTTTGTTGTTAGGGGGTTAGTGTTTTTGGTTTTTAGGGGTTAGGGTTGTTTGTTGTTTGGGGGTTAGTGTTGTTTGTTGTTAGGGGATTAGGCTTGTTTGTTGTTAGGGTGTTAGTGTTCTTTGATGTTGGGGATTAGGGTGGTTTGTTGTTAGGGGGTTAGTGTTGTTTGTTGTTAGGGGGTTAGGGTTGTTTCTAGTTGGGGTTTAGTAGTGTTTGTTGTTAGGGTGTTAGTGTTGTCCGTTTTTGGGGGTTAGTGTTGTTGTTGTTAGGGGGTTAGTGTTGTTTGTTGTTAGGGTGTGAGAGTTGTTTGTTGTTTGGGGTTTGTGTTGTGTTTTAGGGAGTTAGTTTTGTTTGTTGTTAGTGGGTTAGTGTTGTTTGTAGTTAGGGGATTGGGGTTGTTGTTAGAGGGTTAGTGTTGGTTGTTGTTGGGGCTTAGTGTTGTTTGTTGTTAGGGGGTTAGGGATGGTTGTTGTTAGGGTGTTAGTGTTGTTGGTTGTTTAGAGGGTTAGGGTTGTTTGTTGTTAGGGGGATAGGGTTGTTTGTTGTTAGGGGGTTAGTGTTGCTTGTTGTTAGGGGTTTACAGTTGTTGGTTGTTAGGGGGTTAGGGTTGTTTGTTGTTAGGGGGTTAGGGTTCTTTGTTGTTAAGGGTTAGGGTTGTTTGTTGTTACGGGGTTAGGGTAGTTTCTTGTTAGGGGGTTAGTGTTGATTGTTGTTAGTGGGTTAGTGGTGTTTGTTGTTAGGGGTTCAGAGTTGTTTGTTGTTAGGGGGTTAGAGTTGTTTGTTGTTAGAGGATTTGGGTTCTTTCTTGTTGGGGGTTAGTGTTGTTTGTTTTTAGGGGATAAGTGTTGGTTGTTGTTAGGGGGTTAGTATTTTTCTGGTTTTTACTGGGTTAGTGGTGTTGGTGGTTAGGGGGTTAGTGTTGTTGGTTGTTTAGGGGGTTAGGGTTGTTTGTTGTTAGGGGGTTAGGGTTGTTTGTTGTTAGTGGGTTAGTGTTGTTGGTTGTTAGGGGGATAGGATTTTTTGTTGTTAGGGGTTAGGGTTGTTTGTTGTTTGGGGGTTAGGGTTGTTTGTTGTTACGGGGTTAGTGTTGTTTGATGTTAGGGGTTTAGGGTTGTTTGTTGTCAGGGGGTTAGTGTTGTTTGTTGTTACGTGTTTAAGGTTGTTTCTTCTTGGGGTTTAGTGGGTTTTGTTGTTAGGGTGTCAGTGTTTTTGGTTAGGGGGTTAGTGTTGTTGTTTGTTAGGGGATAAGGGTTTGTTGTTAGGGGTTTAGGGTTGTTTGTTGATAGTGGGTTAGTGTTGTTTGTTGTTAGGGGTTCAGAGTTTTTTGTTGTTAGGGGGTTAGAGTTGTTTGTTGTTAGAGGATTTGGGTTGTTTCTTGTTGCAGGTTAGTGTTGTTTGTTTTTAAGGGATAAATGTTGGTTGTTGTTAGGTGGTTAGTTTTTTTTCTTTTTACTGGGTAAGTGCTGTTGGTGGTTAGGGGGTTAGTGTTGTTGGTTGTTTAGGGGGTTAGGGTTGTTTGTTGTTAAGGGGTTAGGGTTGTTTGTTGTTAGGGGGTTAGTGTTGTTTGTTGTTAGGTGTTTACGGTTGTTGGTTGTTAGGGGGTTAGGGTTGTTTGTTCTTTCGGATTTAAGGTAGATTCTTGTTAGGGGTTTAGTGTTGTTTGTTGTTAGTCGGTTAGGGTTGTTTGTTGTTTGGTTAGGGTTGTTTGTTGTTAGGGGGTTAGGGTTGTTTGTTGTTAGGGGTTAGGGTTGTTTGTTGTTAGTGGGTAAGGGTTGTTTGTTGTTAGTAGGTTAGTGTTTTTGGTTTTTAGTGGTTAGGGTTGTTTGTTGTTTGGGGGTTAGTGTTGTTTGTTGTTAGGGGGTTAGGCTTGTTTGTTGTTAGGGTGTTAGTGTTCTTTGATGTTAGGGGATTAGTGTTGTTTGTTTTTTTGGGGTTAGTGTTGTTTGTTGTTAGGGGGTTAGTTTTGTTTCTAGTTGGGGTTTAGTAGTGTTTGTTGTTAGGGTGTTAGTGTTGTCCGTTTTTGGGGGTTAGTGTTGTTGTTGTTAGGGGGTTAGTGTTGTTTGTTGTTAGGGTGTGAGAGTTGTTTGTTGTTTGGGGTTTGTGTTGTTTTTTAGGGAGTTAGTTTTGTTTGTTGTTAGTGGGTTAGTGTTGTTTGTAGTTAGGGGATTAGGGTTGTTGTTAGAGGGTTAGTGTTGGTTGTTGTTGGGGCTTAGTGTTGTTTGTTGTTAGGGGGTTAGGGATGGTTGTTGTTAGGGTGTTAGTGTTGTTGGTTGTTTAGAGGGTTAGGGTTGTTTGTTGTTAGGGTTTTACAGTTGTTGGTTGTTAGGGGGTTAGGGTTTTTTGTTTTTAGGGGGTTAGGGTTCTTTGTTGTTAAGGGTTAGGGTTGTTTGTTGTTACGGGGTTAGGGTAGTTTCTTGTTAATGGGTTAGTGTTGATTGTTGTTAGTGGGTTAGTGGTGTTTGTTGTTAGGGGTTCAGAGTTGTTTGTTGTTAGGTGGTCAGAGTTGTTGGTTGTTATAGGATTTGGGTTCTTTCTTGTTGGGGGTTAGTGTTCTTTGTTTTTAGGGGATAAATGTTGGTTATTGTTAGGTGGTTAGGTTTTTTTGTTTTTACTGGGTTAGTGGTGTTGGTGGTTGGGGGTTAGTGTTGTTGGTTGTTTAGGGGGTTAGGGTTGTTTGTGGTTGGGGGGTTAGGGTTGTTTGTTGTTAGGGGGTTAGTGTTGCTTGTTGTTAGGGGTTTACGGTTGTTGGTTGTTAGGGGGTTAGGGTTGTTTGTTGTTTCGGGTTTAAGGTAGATTCTTGTTAGGGGTTTAGTGTTGTTTGTTGTTAGTGGGTTAGTGTTTGTTGTTAGGTGTTTAGGGTTGTTTCTTGTTGGGGTTTAGTAGTTTTTGTTGTTAGGGTGTTAGTGTTGTTTGTTGTTAGGGTGATAGTGTTGTTTGTTGTTAGGGGGTTAGTGTTGTCTGATGTTAGGGGTTTAGGGTTCTTTGTTGTTAGGGATTTAATGTTGTTTGTTGTTAGGGTGTTAGGGTTGTTTGTTGTTAGTGGGTTAGTGTTTTTGGTTTTTAGGGGTTAGTGTTGTTTGTTGTTAGGGGGTTAGTGTTGTTTGTTGTTAGGGTGTTAGTGTTCTTTGATGTTAGGGGTTTAGGGTTTTTTGTTGTTAGGGGGTTAGTGTTGTTTGTTGTTTGGAGGTTAGGGTTGTTTCTAGTTGGGGTTTTGTAGTGTTTGTTGTTAGGGTGTTAGTGTTGTCCGTTTTTGGGGGTTAGTGTTGTTGTTGTTAGGGGGTTCTTGTTGTTTGTTGTTAGGGTGTGAGAGTTGTTTGTTGTTTGGGGTTTGTGTTGTTTTTTAGGGGGTTAGTTTTGTTTGTTGTTAGTGGGTTAGTGTTGTTTGTAGTTAGGGGATTAGGGTTGTTGTTAGAGGGTTAGTGTTGGTTGTTGTTGGGGCTTAGTGTTGTTTGTTGTTAGGGGGTTAGGGATGGTTGTTGTTAGGGTGTTAGTGTTGTTGGTTGTTTAGAGGGTTCGGGTTGTTTGTTGTTAGGGGGATAGGGTTGTTTGTTGTTAGGAGGTTAGTGTTGCTTGTTGTTAGGGGTTTACATTTGTTGGCTGAAAGGGGGTTAGGGTTGTTTGTTGTTAGGGGGTTAGGGTTCTTTGTTGTTAAGGGTTAGGGTTGTTTGTTCTTACGGGGTTAGGGTTGTTTGTTGTTAGGGGTTAGGGTTGTTTGTTGTTAGGGGTTAGGGTTGTTTGTTGTAAGTGGGTAAGGGTTGTTTGTTGTTAGTGGGTTAGTGTTTTTGGTTTTTAGTGGTTAGGGCTGTTTGTTGTTTGGGGGTTAGTGTTGTTTGTTGTTAGGGGCTTAGGCTTGTTTGTTGTTAGGGTGTTAGTGTTGTTGGTTGTTTAGAGGGTTAGGGTTGTTTGTTGTTAGGGTTTTACAGTAGTTGGTTGTTAGGGGGTTAGGTTTGTTTGTTTTTAGGGGGTTAGGGTTTTTTGTTGTTAAGGGTTAGGGTTGTTTGTTGTTACGGTTTTAGGGTAGTTTCTTGTTAGGGGGTTAGTGTTGATTGTTGTTAGTGGGTTAGTGGTGTTTGTTGTTAGGGGTTCAGAGTTGTTTGTTGTTAGGGGGTTGGAGTTGTTGGTTGTTAGAGGATTTGGGTTCTTTCTTCTTGGGGGTTAGTGTTGTTTGTTTTTAGGGGATAAGTGTTGGTTGTTGTTAGGGGGTTAGTATTTTTTTGGTTTTTACTGGGTTAGAGGTGTTGGTGGTTAGGGGGTTAGTGTTGTTGGTTGTTTAGGGGGTTAGGGTTGTTTGTTGTTAGGGGGTTAGGGTTGTTTGTTGTTAGTGGGTAAGGGTTGTTTGTTGTTAGTTGGTTAGTGTTTTTGGTTTTTAGGGGTTAGGGTTGTTTGTTGTTTGGGGGTTAGTGTTGTTTGTTGTTAGGGGGTTAGGCTTGTTTGTTGTTAGGGTGTTAGTGTTCTTTGATGTTAGGGGATTAGGGTTGTTTGTTCTTAGGGGGTTAGTGTTGTTTGTTGTTAGGGGGTTAGGGTTGTTTCTAGTTGGGGTTTAGTAGTGTTTGTTGTTAGGGTGTTAGTGTTGTCCGTTTTTGGGGGTTAGTGTTGTTGTTGTTGGGGGGTTAGTGTTGTTTGTTGTTAGGGTGTGAGAGTTGTTTGTTGTTTGGGGTTTCTGTTGTTTTTTAGGGGGTTAGTTTTGTTTGTTGTTAGTGGGTTAGTGTTGTTTGTAGTTAGGGGATTAGGGTTGTTGTTAGAGGATTAGTGTTGGTTGTTGTTGGGGCTTAGTGTTGGTTGTTGTTAGGGGGTTAGTGATGGTTGTTGTTAGGGTGTTAGTGTTGTTGGTTGTTTAGAGGGTTAGAGTTGTTTGTTGTTAGGGTTTTACAGTTGTTGGTTGTTAGGGGGTTAGGGTTGTTTGTTTTTAGGGGGTTAGGGTTCTTTGTTGTTAAGGGTTAGGGTTGTTTGTTGTTACGGGGTTAGGGTAGTTTCTTGTTAGGGGGTTATTGTTGATTGTTGTTAGTGGGTTAGTGGTGTTTGTTGTTAGGGGTTCAGAGTTGTTTGTTGTTAGGGAGTTAGAGTTGTTTGTTGTTAGAGGATTTGAGTTCTTTCTTGTTGGGGGTTAGTGTTGTTTGTTTTTAGGGGATAAGTGTTGGTTGTTGTTAGGGGTTTAGTATTTTTTTGGTTTTTACTGGGTTAGTGGTGTTGGTGGTTAGGGGGTTAGTGTTGTTGGTTGTTTAGGGGGTTAGGGTTGTTTGTTGTTAGGGGGTTAGGGTTGTTTGTTGTTAGGGGGTTAGTGTTGTTTGTTGTTAGGTGTTTACGGTTGTTGGTTGTGAGCGGGATAGGGTTGTTTGTTCTTTCGGATTTAAGGTAGATTCTTGTTAGTGGTTTAGTGTTTTTTGTTGTTAGTCGGTTAGGGTTGTTTGTTGTTTGGTTAGGGTTGTTTGTTTTTAGGGGGTTAGGGTTGTTTGTTGTTAGGGGTTAGGGTTGTTTGTTGTTACGGGAATAGGGTAGTTTCTTGTTAGGGGGTTAGTGTTGTTTGTTGTTAGGGTGTGAGAGTTGTTTGTTGTTTGGGGTTTGTTTTGTTTTTTAGGGGGTTAGTTTTGTTTGTTGTTAGTGGGTTAGTGTTGTTTGTAGTTAGGGGATTAGGGTTGTTGTTAGAGGGTTAGTGTTGTTTGTTGTTGGGGCTTAGTGTTGTTTGTTGTTAGGGGATTAGGGATGGTTGTTGTTAGGGTGTTAGTGTTGTTTGTTGTTAGGGGGTTAGTGTTGTTGGTTGTTAGGTGTTTACGGTTGTTTCTTGTTGGAGTTTAGTGGGTTTGGTTGTTAGGGTGTTAGTGTTTTTGCTTAGGGGGTTAGTGCTGTTGGTTGTTAGGGGTTAAGGGTTGTTTGTTGTTAGAGGTTTAGGGTTGTTTGTTGATAGTGGGTTAGTGTTGCTCGTTGTTAGGTGTTCAGAGTTTTTTGTTGTTAGGGGGTTAGAATTGTTTGTTCTTAGAGGATTTGGGTTCTTTCTTGTTAGGGGTTTAGTGTTGTTTGTAGTTAGGGTGTTAGTGTTTGTTGTTAGGGGTTTAGGGTTGTTTCTTGTTGGGGTTTAGTGGTTTTTGTTGTTAGGGTGTTAGTTTTGTTTGTTGTTAGGGGGTTAGTGTTGTTTGTTGTTAGGGGGTTAGTGTTGTTTGATGTGAGGGGTTTAGGGTTGCTTGTTGTTAGGGGGTTAGTGTTTTTGGTTTTTAGGGGTTAGGGTTGTTTGTTGTTTGGGGGTTAGTGTTGTTTGTTGTTAGGGGGTTAGGCTTGTTTGTTGTTAGGGTGTTAGTGTTCTTTGATGTTCGGGATTAGGGTGGTTTGTTGTTAGGGGGTTAGTGTTGTTTGTTGTTAGGGGGTTAGGGTTGTTTCTAGTTGGGGTTTAGTAGTGTTTGTTGTTAGGGTGTTAGTGTTGTCCGTTTTTGGGGGTTAGTGTTGTTGTTGTTAGGGGGTTAGTGTTGTTTCTTGTTAGGGTGTGAGAGTTGTTTGTTGTTTGGGGTTTGTGTTGTGTTTTAGGGAGTTAGTTTTGTTTGTTGTTAGTGGGTTAGCGTTGTTTGTAGTTAGGGGATTGGGGTTGTTGTTAGAGGGTTAGTGTTGGTTGTTGTTGGGGGGTTAGGGATGGTTGTTGTTAGGGTGTTAGTGTTGTTGGTTGTTTAGAGGGTTAGGGTTGTTTGTTGTTAGGGGGATAGGGTTGTTTGTTGTTAGGGGCTTAGTGTTGCTTGTTGTTAGGGGTTTACAGTTGTTGGTTGTTAGGGGGTTAGGGTTGTTTGTTGTTAGGGGGTTAGGGTTCTTTGTTGTTAAGGGTTAGGGTTGTTTGTTGTTACGGGGTTAGGGTAGTTTCTTGTTAGGGGGTTAGTGTTGATTGTTGTTAGTGGGTTAGTGGTGTTTGTTGTTAGGGGTTCAGAGTTGTTTGTTGTTAGGGGGTTAGAGTTGTTTGTTGTTAGAGGATTTGGGTTCTTTCTTGTTGGGGGTTAGTGTTGTTTGTTTTTAGGGGATAAGTGTTGGTTGTTGTTAGGGGGTTAGTATTTTTTTGGTTTTTACTGGGTTAGTGGTGTTGGTGGTTAGGGGGTTAGTGTTGTTGGTTGTTTAGGGGGTTAGGGTTGTTTGTTGTTAGGGGGTTAGGGTTGTTTGTTGTTAGGGGGTTAGTGTTGTTTGTTGTTAGGTGTTTACGGTTGTTGGTTGTTAGGGGGTTAGGGTTGTTTGTTCTTTCGGATTTAAGGTAGATTCTTGTTAGGGGTTTAGTGTTGTTTGTTGTTAGTCGGTTAGGGTTGTTTGTTGTTTGGTTAGGGTTGTTTGTTGTTAGGGGGTTAGGGTTGTTTGTTGTTAGGGGTTAGGGTTGTTTGTTTGTAGTGGGTAAGGGTTGTTTCTTGTTAGTGGTTTAGTGTTTTTGGTTTTTAGTGGTTAGGGTTGTTTGTTGTTTGGTTGTTAGTGTTGTTTGTTGTTAGGGGGTTAGGCTTGTTTGTTGTTAGGGTGTTAGTGTTCTTTGATGTTAGGGGATTAGGGTTGTTTGTTGTTAGGGGGTTATTGTTGTCCATTTTTGGGGGTTAGTGTTGTTGTTGTTAGGGGGGTTGGGTTGTTTGTTGTTAGGGTGTGAGAGTTGTTTGTTGTTTGGGGTTTTTGTTGTTTTTTAGGGGGTTAGTTTTGTTTGTTGTTAGTGGGTTAGTGTTGTTTGTAGTTAGGGGATTAGGGTTGTTGTTAGAGGGTTAGTGTTGGTTGTTGTTGGGGCTTAGTGTTGTTTGTTGTTAGGGGGTTAGGGATGGTTGTTGTTAGGGTGTTAGTGTTGTTGGTTGTTTAGAGGGTTAGGGTTGTTTGTTGTTAGGATTTTACAGTTGTTGGTTGTTAGGGGGTTAGGGTTGTTTGTTTTTAGGGGTTTAGGGTTCTTTGTTGTTAAGGGTTAGGGTTGTTTGTTGTTACGGGGTTAGGGTAGTTTCTTGTTAGGGGGTTAGTGTTGATTGTTGTTAGTGGGTTAGTGGTGTTTGTTGTTAGGGGTTCAGAGTTGTTTGTTGTTAGGGGGTTAGAGTTGTTGGTTGTTAGAGGATTTGGGTTCTTTCTTGTTGGGGGTTAGTGTTGTTTGTTTTTAGGGGATAAGTGTTGGTTGTTGTTAGGGGGTTAGTATTTTTTTGGTTTTTACTGGGTTAGTGGTGTTGGTGGTTAGGGGGTTAGTGTTGTTGGTTGTTTAGGGGGTTAAGGTTGTTTGTTGTTAGGGGGTTAGGGTTGTTTGTTGTTAGGGGGTTAGTGTTGTTTGTTGTCAGGTGTTTACGGTTGTTGGTTGTTAAGGGGTTAGGGTTGTTCTTTCGGATTTCAGGTAGATTCTTGTTAGGGGTTTAGTGTTGTTTGTTGTTAGTTGGTTCGGGTTGTTTGTTGTTTGGTTATGGTTGTTTGTTGTTAGGGGTTAGGGTTGTTTGTTGTTACAGGGTTAGGGTAGTTTCTTGTTAGGGGGTTAGTGTTGTTTGTTGTTAGTGGGTTAGGGTTGTTTGTTGTCTGGTTAGGGTTGTGTGTTGTTAGGGGGTTAGTGTTGTTTGTTGTTAGGGGTTTAGGGTTGTTTCTTGTTGGGGTTTAGTGGTTTTTGTTGTTAGGGTGTTAGTGTTGTTTGTGGTTAGGGGGTTAGTGTTGTTGGTTGTTAGGGGGATAGGATTGTTTGTTGTTAGGGGGTTAGGGTTGTTTGTTGTTTGCGGGTTAGGGTTGTTTGTTGTTACGGGGTTAGTGTTGTT
This sequence comes from Loxodonta africana, assembly GCF_030014295.1. Lineage (NCBI taxonomy): Eukaryota > Metazoa > Chordata > Mammalia > Proboscidea > Elephantidae > Loxodonta > Loxodonta africana. The sequence continues at coordinate 134,980,921 of NC_087349.1, read as the reverse complement.
TGATGTTAGGGGTTTAGGGTTGTTGTTAGGGGGTTAGTGTTGTTTGTTGTTAGGTGTTTAGGGTTGTTTCTTCTTGGGGTTTAGTGGGTTTTGTTGTTAGGGTGTCAGTGTTTTTGGTTAGGGGGTTAGTGTTGTTGTTTGTTGGGGGTAAGGATTTGTTGTTAGCGGTTTAGGGTTGTTTGTTGTTAGTGGGTTAGTGTTGTTTGTTGTTAGGGGTTCAGAGTTTTTTGTTGTTAGGGGGTTAGAGTTGTTTGTTGTTAGAGGATTTGGGTTGTTTCTTGTTGCGGGTTAGTGTTGTTTGTTTTTAGGGGATAAATGTTGGTTGTTGTTAGGTGGTTAGTTTTTTTCTTTTTTACTGGGTTAGTGCTGTTGGTGGTTAGGGGGTTAGTGTTGTTTGATGTTAGGGGTTTAGGGTTGTTTTTTGTTAGGGGGTTAATGTTGTTTGTTGTTAGGGTGTTAGGGTGGTTTGTTGTTAGTGGGTTAGGGTTGTTTGTTTTTAGTGGGTTAGTGTTTTTGGTTTTTAGGGGTTAGTGTTGTTTGTTGTTAGGTGGTTAGTGTTGTTTCTTGTTAGGGTGTTAGTGTTCTTTGATGTTAGGGGTTTAGGGTTGTTTGTTGTTAGGGGGTTAGTGTTGTTTGTTGTTTGGGGGTTAGGGTTGTTTCTAGTTGGGGTTTTGAAGTGTTTGTTGTTAGGGTGTTAGTGTTGTCCGTTTTTGGGGGTTAGTGTTGTTGTTGTTAGGGGGTTAGTGTTGTTTGTTGTTAGGGTGTGAGAGTTGTTTGTTGTTTGGCGTTTGTGTTGTTTTTTAGGGTGTTAGTTTTGTTTGTTGTTAGTGGGTTAGTGTTGTTTGTAGTTAGGGGATTAGGGTTGTTGTTAGAGGGTTAGTGTTGTTTGTTGTTGGGGCTTAGTGTTTGTTGTTAGGGGATTAGAAATGGTTGTTGTTAGGGTGTTAGTGTTGTTTGTTGTTAGGGGGTTAGTGTTGTTTGTTGTTAGGTGTTTAGGGTTGTTTCTTGTTGGAGTTTAGTGGGTTTTGTTGTTAGGGTGTTAGTGTTTTTGCTTAGGGGGTTAGTGCTGTTGGTTGTTAGGGGGTAAGGGTTGTTTGTTGTTAGAGGTTTAGGGTTGTTTGTTGATAGTGGGTTAGTGTTGCTTGTTGTTAGGTGTTCAGAGTTTTTTGTTGTTAGGGGGTTAGAGTTGTTTGTTCTTAGAGGATTTGGGTTCTTTCTTGTTGGGGGTTAGTGTTGTTTGTTTTTAGGGGATAAGTGTTGGTTGTTGTTAGGGGGTTAGTTTTTTTCTTTTTTACTGGGTTAGTGTTGTTGGTTGTTAGGGGGATAGGATTGTTCGTTGTTAGGGGGTTAGGGTTGTTTGTTGTTTGGGGGTTAGGGTTGTTTGTTGTTTCGGGTTTAAGGTAGATTCTTGTTAGGGGTTTAGTGTTGTTTGTTGTTGGGGGTTAGTGTTTGTTGTCAGGTGTTTAGGGTTGTTTCTTGTTGGGGTTTAGTGGTTTTTGTTGTTAGGGTGTTAGTGTTGTTTGTTGTTAGGGTGATAGTGTTGTTTGTTGTTAGGGGGTTAGTGTTGTTTGATGTTAGGGGTTTAGGGTTGTTTGTTGTTAGGGGGTTAATGTTGTTTGTTGTTAGGGTGTTAGGGTTGTTTGTTGTTAGTGGGTTAGGGTTGTTTGTTGTTAGTGGGTTAGTGTTTTTGGTTTTTAGGGGTTAGTGTTGTTTGTTGTTAGGGGGTTAGTGTTGTTTGTTGTTAGGGTGTTAGTGTTCTTTGATGTTAGGGGTTTAGGGTTGTTTGTTGTTAGGGGGTTAGTGTTGTTTGTTGTTTGGGGGTTAGGGTTGTTTCTAGTTGGGGTTTAGTAGTGTTTGTTGTTAGGGTGTTAGTGTTGTCCGTTTTTGGGGGTTAGTGTTGTTGTTGTTAGGGGGTTAGTGTTGTTTGTTGTTAGGGTGTGAGAGTTGTTTGTTGTTTGGCGTTTGTGTTGTTTTTTAGGGTGTTAGTTTTGTTTGTTGTTAGTGGGTTAGTGTTGTTTGTAGTTAATGGATTAGGGTTGTTGTTAGAGGGTTAGTGTTGTTTGTTGTTGGGGCTTAGTGTTGTTTGTTGTTAGGGGATTAGGGATGGTTGTTGTTAGGGTGTTAGTGTTGTTTGTTGTTAGGGGGTTAGTGTTGTTTGTTGTTAGGTGTTTAGGGTTGTTTCTTGTTGGAGTTTAGTGGGTTTTGTTGTTAGGGTGTTAGTGTTTTTGCTTAGGGGGATAGTGCTGTTGGTTGTTAGGGGGTAAGGGTTGTTTGTTGTTAGAGGTTTAGGGTTGCTTGTTGATAGTGGGTTAGTGTTGCTTGTTGTTAGGTGTTCAGAGTTTTTTGTTTTTGGGGGTTAGAGTTGTTTGTTCTTAGAGGATTTGGGTTCTTTCTTGTTGGGGGTTAGTGTTGTTTGTTTTTAGGGGATAAGTGTTGGTTGTTGTTAGGGGGTTAGTGTTGTTTGTTGTTAGGTGTTTACGGTTGTTGGTTGTTAAGGCGTTAGGGTTGTTTGTTGTTTCGGATTTAAGGTTGTTTCTTGTTAGGGGTTTAGTGTTGTTTGTTGTTAGTGGGTTAGGGTTGTTTGTTGTTTGGTTGGGGTTGTTTGTTGTTAGGGGGTTAGGGTTGTTTGTTGTTAGTCGGTTAGGATTGTTTGTTGTTTGGTTGGGGTTGTTTGTTGTTAGGGGGTTAGGGTTGTTTGTTGTTAGGGGTTAGGGTTGTTGTTACGGGGTTAGGGTAGTTTCTTGTTAGGGGGTTAGTGTTGTTTGTTGTTAGTGGGTTAGGGTTGTTTGTTGTTTGGTTAGTGTTGTGTGTTGTTGGGGGGTTAGTGTTGTTTGTTGTTAGGGGTTTAGGGTTGTTTCTTGTTGGAGTTTAGTGGTTTTTGTTGTTAGGGTGTTAGTGTTGTTTGTGGTAAGGGTGTTAGTGTTGTTGGTTGTTAGGGGGATAGGATTGTTTGTTTTTAGGGGTTAGGGTTGTTTGTTGTTTTGGTTTTAGGGTGGTTTGTTGTTACGGGTTTAGTTATGTTTGATGTTAGGGGTTAGGGTTGTTTGGTGTTAGGGGGTTAGTGTTGTTTGTTGTTAGGGTGTTAGGGTTGTTTGTTAGTGGGTAAGTGTTGTTTTTTGTTAGTGGGTTAGTGTTTTTGGTTTTTAGGGGTTAGGGTTGTTTGTTGTTTGGGGGTTAGTGTTGTTTGCTGTTGGGGGTTAGGGTGGTTTGCTGTTAGGGTGTTAGTGTTCTTTGATGTTAGGGGTTTAGGGTTGTTTGTTCTTACGGGGTTAGTGTTGTTTCTGGTTAGAGGGTTAGTGTTGTTTGTATTTAGGGGTTTAGGGTTGTTTCTTGTTGGGCTTTAGTGGTTTTTGTTGTTAGGGTGTTAGTGTTGTTTGTTGTTAGGGGGTTAGTGTTGTTTGTTCTTACGCGGTGAGTGTTGTTTGTGGTTAGGGTTTTAGTGTTGTTTGTGGTTAGGGGGTGAATGTTGTTGGTTTTTAGGGGGTTAGGATTGTTTGTTGTTAGGGATTTAGGGTTGTTTGTTGTTACGGGGTTAGGGTAGTTTCTTGTTAGGGGGTTAGTGTTGATTGTTGTTAGTGGGTTACTGGTGTTTATTGTTAGGGGTTTAGAGTTGTTTGTTGTTAGGGGGTTAGAGTTGTTTGTTGTTAGAGGATTTGGGTTCTTTCTTGTTGGGGGTTAGTGTTGTTTATTTTTAGGGGATAAGTGTCGGTTGTTGATAGGGGGTTAGTATTGTTTGTTGTTAGGTGTTTACGGTTGTTGATTGTTAGGGCGTTAGGGTTGTTTGTTGTTTCGGATTTAAGGTTGTTTCTTGTTAGGGGTTTAGTGTTGTTTGTTGTTAGTCGGTTAGGGTTGTTTGTTGTTTGGTTAGGGTTGTTTGTTGTTAGGGGTTAGGGTTGTTTGTTGTTACGGGGTTAGGGTAGTTTCTTGTTAGGGGGTTAGTGTTGTTTGTTGTTAGTGGGTTAGGGTTGTTTGTTGTCTGCTTAGGGTTGTGTGTTGTTAGGGGGTTAGTGTTGTTTGTTGTTAGGGGTTTAGGGTTGTTTCTGGTTGGGGTTTAGTGGTTTTTGTTGTTAGGGTGTTAGTGTTGTTTGTTGTTAGGGGGTTAGTGTTGCTTGTTGTTAGGGGTTTACAGTTGTTGGTTGTTAGGGGGTTAGGGTTGTTTGTTGTTAGGGGTTAGGGTTGTTTGTTGTTACGGGGTTAGGGTAGTTTCTTGTTAGGGGGTTAGTGTTGTTTGTTGTTAGTGGGTTACGGTTGTTTGTTGTTTGGTTAGGGTTGTGTGTTGTTAGGGGTTAGTGTTGTTTGTTGTTAGGGGTTTAGGGTTTTTTCTTGTTGGGGTTTAGTGGTTTTTGTTGTTAGGGTGTTAGTGTTGTTCGTGGTTAGGGGGTTAGTGTTGTTTGTTGTTTGGGGGTTAGGGTTGTTTGTTGTTACGGGGTTAGTGTTGCTTGATGTTAGGGGTTAGGGTTGTTTGTTGTTAGGGGGTTAGTGTTGTTTGTTCTTACGGGGTTAGTGTTGTTTGTGGTTAGGGTGTTAGTGTTGTTTGTGGTTGGGCGTGAGTGTTGTTGGTTCTTAGGGGGTTAGGATTGTTTATTGTTAGGGGTTTAGGGTTTTATGTTGTTAGGGGTTTAAGGTTGTTTGTTGTTAGGAGGTTAGGGTTGTTTGTTGTTACGGGGTTAGGTTAGTTTCTTGTTAGGGGTTTAGTGTTGTTTGTTGTTAGGGGGTTAGTGTTTGTTGTTAGGGGTTTAGGGTTGTTTCTTGGTGGGGTTTAGTGGTTTTTGTTGTTAGGGTGTTAGTGTTGTTTGTTGTTGGGGGTTAGTGTTGTTTGTTGTTAGGGGGTTAGTGTTGTTTGATGTTAGGGGTTTAGGGTTGTTTGTTGTTAGGGGGTTAGTGTTTTTGGTTTTTAGGGGTTAGGGTTGTTTGTTGTTTGGGGGTTAGTGTTGTTTGTTGTTAGGGGGTTAGGCTTGTTTGTTGTTAGGGTGTTAGTGTTCTTTGATGTTGGGGATTAGGGTGGTTTGTTGTTAGGGGGTTAGTGTTGTTTGTTGTTAGGGGGTTAGGGTTGTTTCTAGTTGGGGTTTAGTAGTGTTTGTTGTTAGGGTGTTAGAGCTGTCCGTTTTTGGCTGTTAGTGTTGTTGTTGTTAGGGGGTTAGTGTTGTTTCTTGTTAGGGTGTGAGAGTTGTTTGTTGTTTGGGGTTTGTGTTGTTTTTTAGGGGGTTAGTTTTGTTTGTTGTTAGTGGGTTAGTGTTGTTTGGAGTTAGGGGATTGGGGTTGTTGTTAGAGGGTTAGTGTTGGTTGTTGTTGGGGCTTAGTGTTGTTTGTTGTTAGGGGATTAGTGATGGTTGTTGTTAGGGTGTTAGTGTTGTTTGTTGTTAGGGGGTTAGTGTTGTTTGTTGTTAGGTGTTTAGGGTTGTTTCTTGTTGGAGTTTAGTGGGTTTTGTTGTTAGGGTGTTAGTTTTTTTGCTTAGGGGGTTAGTGCTGTTGGTTGTTAGGGGGTAAGGGTTGTTTGTTGTTAGAGGTTTAGGGTTGTTTGTTGATAGTGGGTTAGTGTTGCTTGTTGTTAGGTGTTCAGAGTTTTTTGTTGTTACGGGGTTAGAGTTTGTTCTTAGAGGATTTGGGTTCTTTCTTGTTGGGGGTTAGTGTTGTTTGTTTTTAGGGGATAAGTGTTGTTTGTTGTTAGGGGGTTAGTGTTGTTTGTTGTTAGATGTTTACGGTTGTTGGTTGTTAGGGCGTTAGGGTTGTTTGTTGTTTCGGATTTAAGGTTGTTTCTTGTTAGGGGTTTAGTGTTGTTTGTTGTTAGTGGGTTAGGGTTGTTTGTTGTTTGGTTAGGGTTGTTTGTTGTTAGGGGGTTAGTGTTGTTTGTTGTTAGTGGGTTAGGGTTGTGTGTTGTTAGGGGGTTAGTGTTGTTTGTTGTTAGAGGTTTAGGGTTTTTCCTTGTTGGGGTTTAGTGGTTTTTGTTGTTAGGGTGTTAGTGTTGTTCGTGGTTAGGGGGTTAGTGTTGATGGTTGTTAGGGGGATAGGATTGTTTGTTGTTAGGGGGTTAGGGTTGTTTGTTGTTTGGGGGTTAGGGTTGTTTGTTGTTACGGGGTTAGTGCTGTTTGATATTAGGGGTTAGGGTTGTTTGTTGTTAGGGGGTTAGTGTTCTTTGTTTTTAGGGTGTTAGGGTTGTTTGTTGTTAGGGGGTTAGTGTTGTTTTTTCTTACGGGGTTAGTGTTGTTTGTGGTTAGGGTGTTAGTGTTGTTTGTGGTTGGGGGTGAGTTTTGTTGGTTCTTAGGGGGTTAGGATTGTTTATTGTTAGGGGTTTAGGGTTTTATGTTGTTAGGGGTTTAAGGTTGTTTGTTGTTAGGAGGTTAGGGTTGTTTGTTGTTGCGGGGTTAGGTTAGTTTCTTGTTAGGGGTTTAGTGTTGTTTGTTGTTAGGGGGTTAGTGTTTGTTGTTAGGGGTTTAGGGTTGTTTCTTGTTGGGGTTTAGTGGTTTTTGTTGTTAGGGTATTAGTGTTGTTTGTTGTTAGGGGGTTAGTGTTGTTTGTTGTTAGGGGGTTAGTGTTGTTTGATGTTAGGGGTTTAGGGTAGTTTGTTGTTAGGGGGTTAGTGTTTTTGGTTTTTAGGGGTTAGGGTTGTTTGTTGTTTGGGGGTTAGTGTTGTTTGTTGTTAGGGGGTTAGGCTTGTTTGTTGTTAGGGTGTTAGTGTTCTTTGATGTTGGGGATTAGGGTGGTTTGTTGTTAGGGGGTTAGTGTTGTTTGTTGTTAGGGGGTTAGGGTTGTTTCTAGTTGGGGTTTAGTAGTGTTTGTTGTTAGGGTGTTAGTGTTGTCCGTTTTTGGGGGTTAGTGTTGTTGTTGTTAGGGGGTTAGTGTTGTTTCTTGTTAGGGTGTGAGAGTTGTTTGTTGTTTGGGGTTTGTGTTGTGTTTTAGGGAGTTAGTTTTGTTTGTTGTTAGTGGGTTAGTGTTGTTTGTAGTTAGGGGATTGGGGTTGTTGTTAGAGGGTTAGTGTTGGTTGTTGTTGGGGCTTAGTGTTGTTTGTTGTTAGGGGGTTAGGGATGGTTGTTGTTAGGGTGTTAGTGTTGTTGGTTGTTTAGAGGGTTAGGGTTGTTTGTTGTTAGGGGGATAGGGTTGTTTGTTGTTACCGGGTTAGTGTTGCTTGTTGTTAGGGGTTTACAGTTGTTGGTTGTTAGGGGGTTAGGGTTGTTTGTTGTTAGGGGGTTAGGGATGGTTGTTGTTGCGGTGTTAGTGTTGTTGGTTGTTTAGGGGGTTAGGGTTGTTTGTTGTTAGGGGGTTAGGGATGGTTGTTGTTGCGGTGTTAGTGTTGTTGGTTGTTTAGAGGGTTAGGGTTGTTTGTTGTTAGGGTTTTACGGTTGTTGGTTGTTAGGGGGTTAGGGTTGTTTGTTTTTAGGGGGTTAGGGTTCTTTGTTGTTAAGGGTTAGGGTTGTTGTTACGGGGTTAGGTTAGTTTCTTGTTAGGGGGTTAGTGTTGATTGTTGTTAGTGGGTTAGTGGTGTTTGTTGTTAGGGGTTCAGAGTTGTTTGTTGTTAGGGTGTTAGAGTTGTTGGTTGTTAGAGGATTTGGGTTCTTTCATGTTGGGGGTTAGTGTTGTTTGTTTTTAGGGGATAAGTGTTGGTTGTTGTTAGGGGGTTAGTATTTTTTTGGTTTTTACTGGGTTAGTGGTGTTGGTGGTTAGGGGGTTAGTGTTGTTGGTTGTTTAGGGGGTTAGGGTTGTTTGTTGTTAGGGGGTTAGGGTTGTTTGTTGTTAGGGGGTTAGTGTTGTTTGTTGTCAGGTGTTTACGGTTGTTGGTTGTTAGGGGGTTAGGGTTGTTTGTTCTTTCGGATTTAAGGTAGATTCTTGTTAGGGGTTTAGTGTTGTTTGTTGTTAGGGGTTTAGGGTTCTTTCTTGTTGGGGTTTAGTGGTTTTTGTTGTTAGGGTGTTAGTGTTGTTTCTGGTTGGGGGTTAGTGTTGTTGGTTGATAGGGGGATAGGATTGTTTGTTTTTAGGGGGTTAGGGTTGTTTGTTGTTTGGGGGTTAGGGTTGTTTTTTGTTACGGGGTTAGTGTTGTTTGATGTTAGGGGTTTAGGGTTGTTTGTTGTTAGGGGGTTAGTGTTGTTTGTTGTTAGGTGTTTAGGGTTGTTTCTTCTTGGGGTTTAGTGGGTTTTGTTGTTAGGGTGTCAGTGTTTTGGGTTAGGGGGTTAGTGTTGTTGTTTGTTAGGGGTTAAGGGTTTGTTGTTAGGGGTTTAGGGTTGTTTGTTGTTAGTGGGTTAGTGTTGTTTGTTGTTAGGGTTTCAGAGTTTTTTGTTGTTAGGGGGTTAGAGTTGTTTGTTCTTAGAGGATTTGGGTTCTTTCTTGTTGGGGGTTAGTGTTGTTTGTTTTTAGGGGATAAGTGTTGGTTGTTGGTAGGGGGTTAGTGTTGTTTGTTGTTAGGTGTTTACGGTTGTTGGTTGTTAGGGCGTTAGGGTTGTTTGTTGTTTCGGATTTAAGGTTGTTTCTTGTTAGGGGTTTAGTGTTCTTTGTTGTTAGTCGGTTAGGGTTGTTTGTTGTCTGGTTAGGGTTGTGTGTTGTTAGGGGGTTAGTGTTGTTTGTTGTTTGGGTTTTAGGGTTGTTTCTTTTTGGGGTTTAGTGGTTTTTGTTGTTAGGGTGTTAGTGTTGTTTGTGGTTAGGGGGTTAGTGTTGTTGGTTGTTAGGGGTATATCATTGTTTGTTGTTAGGGGGTTAGGGTTGTTTGTTGTTTGGGGGTTAGGGTTGTTTGTTGTTACGGGGTTAGTGTTGTTTGATGTTAGGGTTTTAGGGTTGTTTGTTGTTAGGGGGTTAGTGTTGTTTGTTGTTAGGTGTTTAGGGTTGTTTCTTCTTGGGGTTTAGTGGGTTTTGTTGTTAGGGTGTCAGTGTTTTTGGTTAGGGGGTTAGTGTTGTTGTTTGTTAGGGGGTAAGGGTTTGTTGTTAGGGGTTTAGGGTTGTTTGTTGTTAGTGGGTTAGTGTTGTTTGTTGTTAGGGGTTGAGAGTTTTTTGTTGTTAGGGGGTTAGAGTTGTTTGTTGTTAGAGGATTTGGGTTGTTTCTTGTTGCGGGTTAGTGTTGTTTGTTTTTAGGGGATAAATGTTGGTTGTTGTTAGGTGGTTAGTTTTTTTTGTTTTTACTGGGTTAGTGCTGTTGGTGGTTGGGGGTTAGTGTTGTTGGTTGTTTAGGGGGTTAGGGTTGTTTGTGGTTAGGGGGTTAGGGTTCTTTGTTGTTAGGGGGTTAGTGTTGCTTGTTGTTAGGGGTTTACAGTTGTTGGTTGTTAGGGGGTTAGGGTTGTTTGTTGTTTCGGGTTTAAGGTAGATTCTTGTTAGGGGTTTAGTGTTGTTTGTTGTTAGGGGGTTAGTGTTTGTTGTTAGGTGTTTAGGGTTGTTTCTTGTTGGGGTTTAGTGGTTTTTGTTGTTAGGGTGTTAGTGTTGTTCGTGGTTAGGGGGTTAGTGTTGTTGGTTGTTAGGGGGATAGGTTTGTTCGTTGTTAGGGGGTTAGGGTTGTTTGTTGTTTGGGGGTTAGGGTTGTTTGTTGTTACGGGGTTAGTGTTGTTTGATGTTAGGGGTTAGGGTTGTTTGTTGTTAGGGGGTTAGTGTTGTTTGTTGTTAGGGTGTTAGGGTTGTTTGTTGTTAGGGGGTTAGTGTTGTTTGTTCTTACGGGGTTAGTGTTGTTTCTGGTTAGGGTGTTCGTGTTGTTTGTGGTTGGGGGTGAGTGTTGTTGCTTCTTAGGGGGTTAGGATTGTTTATTGTTAGGGGTTTAGGGTTTTATGTTTTTAGGGGTTTAAGATTGTTTGTTGTTAGGAGGTTAGGGTTGTTTGTTGTTACGAGGTTAGGTTAGTTTCTTGTTAGGGGTTTAGTGTTGTTTGTTGTTGGGGGTTAGTGTTTGTTGTTAGGTGTTTAGGGTTGTTTCTTGTTGGGGTTTAGTGGTTTTTGTTGTTAGGGTGTTAGTGTTTGTTGTTAGGGTGTTAGTGTTGTTTGTTGTTAGGGGGTTAGTGTTGTTTGATGTTAGGGGTTTAGGGTTGTTTGTTGTTAGAGGGTTAGTGTTTTTGGTTTTTAGGGGTTAGGGTTGTTTGTTGTTTGGGGGTTAGTGTTGTTGTTGTTAGGGAGTTAGTGTTGTTTGTTGTTAGGGTGTGAGAGTTGTTTGTTGTTTGGAGTTTGTGTTGTGTTTTAGGGAGTTAGTTTTTTTTGTTGTTACTGGGTTAGTGTTGTTTGTAGTTAGGGGATTAGGGTTGTTGTTAGAGGGTTAGTGTTGGTTGTTGTTGGGGCGTAGTGTTGTTTGTTGTTAGAGGGTTAGGGATGGTTGTTGTTAGGGTGTTAGTGTTGGTGGTTGTTTAGAGGGTTAGGGTTGTTTGTTGTTTGGGGATAGGGTTGTTTGTTGTTAGGGGGTTAGTTTTGCTTGTTGTTAGGGGTTTACAGTTGTTGGTTGTTAGGGGGTTAGGGTTGTTTGTTGTTAGGGGGTTAGGGTTCTTTGTTGTGAAGGGTTAGGGTTGTTTGTTGTTACGGGGTTAGGGTAGTTTCTTGTTAGGGGGTTAGTGTTGATTGTTGTTAGTGGGTTAGTGGTGTTGTTAGGGGTACAGAGTTGTTTGTTGTTAGGGGGTTAGAGTTGTTTGTTGTTAGAGGATTTGGGTTCTTTCTTGTTGGGGGTTAGTGTTGTTTGTTTTTAGGGGATAAGTGTTGGTTGTTGTTAGGGGGTTAGTATTTTTTTGGTTTTTACTGGGTTAGTGGTGTTGGTGGTTAGGGGGTTAGTGTTGTTGGTTATTTAGGGGGTTAGGGTTGTTTGTTGTTAGGGGGTTAGGGATGTTTGTTGTTAGGGGGTTAGTGTTGTTTGTTGTTAGGTGTTTACGGTTGATGGTGTTAGGGGGTTAGGGTTGTTTGTTCTTTCGGATTTAAGGTAGATTCTTGTTAGGGGTTTAGTGTTGTTTGTTGTTAGTCGGTTAGGGTTGTTTGTTGTTTGGTTAGGGTTGTTTGTTGTTAGGGGGTTAGGGTTGTTTCTTGTTAGGGGTTAGGGTTGATTGTTGTTACGGGCTTAGGGTAGTTTCTTGTTAGGGGGTTAGTGCTGTTTGTTGTTAGGGTGTTAGGGTTGTTTGTTGTTAGTGGGTAAGGGTTGTTTGTTGTTAGTGGGTTAGTGTTTTTGGTTTTTAGGGGATACGGTTGTTTGTTGTCTGGGGGTTAGTGTTGTTTGTTGTTAGGGGGTTAGGCTTGTTTGCTGTTAGGGTGTTAGTGTTCTTTGATGTTAGGGGATTAGGGTTGTTTGTTGTTAGGGGGTTAGTGTTGTTTGTTGTTAGGGGGTTAGGGTTGTTTCTAGTTGGGGTTTAGCAGTGTTTGTTGTTAGGGTGTTAGTGTTGTCCGTTTTTGGGGGTTAGTGTTGTTGTTGTTAGGGGGTTAGTGTTGTTTGTTGTTAGGGTGTGAGAGTTGTTTGTTGTTTGGGGTTTGTGTTGTTTTTTAGGGGGATAGTTTTGTTTGTTGTTAGTGGGTTAGTGTTGTTTGTAGTTAGGGGATTAGGGTTGTTTTTAGAGGGTTAGTGTTGGTTGTTGTTGGGGCTTAGTGTTGTTTGTTGTTAGGGGGTTAGAGATGGTTGTTGTTAGGGTGTTAGTGTTGTTGGTTGTTTAGAGGGTTAGTGTTGTTTGTTGTTAGGGTTTTACAGTTGTTGGTTGTTAGGGGGTTAGGGTTGTTTGTTTTTAGGGGGTTAGGGTTCTTTGTTGTTAAGGATTAGGGTTTTTTGTTGTTACGGGGTTAGGGTAGTTTCTTGTTAGGGGGTTAGTGTTGATTGTTGTTAGTGGGTTAGTGGTGTTTGTTGTTAGGGGTTCAGAGTTGTTCGTTGTTAGGGGGTTAGAGTTGTTGGTTGTTAGAGGATTTGGGTTCTTTCTTGTTGGGGGTTAGTGTTGTTTGTTTTTAGGGGATAAGTGTTGGTTGTTGTTAGGGGGTTAGTATTTTTTTGGTTTTTCCTGGGTTAGTGGTGTTGGTGGTTAGGGGGTTAGTGTTGTTGGTTGTTTAGGGGGTTAGGGTTGTTTGTTGTTAGGGGGTTAGTGTTGTTTGTTGTTAGGTGTTTACTGTTGTTGGTTGTTAGGGGGTTAGGGTTGTTTGTTCTTTCGGATTTAAGGTAGATTCTTGTTAGGGGTTTAGTGTTTTTTGTTGTTAGTCGGTTAGGGTTGTTTGTTGTTTGGTTAGGGTTGTTTGTTGTTAGGGGGTTAGGGTTGTTTGTTGTTAGGGGTTAGGGTTGTTTGTTGTTACGGGGTTAGGGTAGTTTCTTGTTAGGGGGTTAGTGTTGTTTGTTGTTAGTGGGTTAGGGTTGTTTGTTGTCTGGTTAGGGTTGTGTGTTGTTAGGGGGTTAGTGTTGTTTGTTGTTAGGGGTTTAGGGTTTTTTCTTGTTGGGGTTTAGTGGTTTTTGTTGTTAGGGTGTTAGTGTTGTTCGTGGTTAGGGCGTTAGTGTTGTTGGTTTTTAGGGGGATAGGATTGTTTGTTGTTAGGGGTTTAGTGTTGTTTGTTGTTAGGGGGTTAGTGTTTGTTGTTAGGGGTTTAGGGTTGTTTCTTGTTGGGGTTTAGTGGTTTTTGTTGTTAGGGTGTTAGTGTTGTTTGTTGTTAGGGGGTTAGTGTTGTTTGTTGTTAGGGGGTTAGTGTTGTTTGATGTTAGGGGTTTAGGGTTGTTTGTTGTTAGGGGGTTAGGGGAGAAAAGGCCTCTTGCTATTCTCTTTTCTTTCTGCCCGAATGCGGTAAATTGGCACCTGCCAAAGCAAGGTTTCCCAGCGCAAACTACAAAGCAGCAGCTCTCTCCTGGCAGAGGAAATCCCACGCACTGTTGCCCTGACGAGATAGTGTTGCTACAGTGAGGCCCAGGGAAAACACACTGTCTAGAGAAATCCTAGCAAAGCCCTGTGTTTCCCCACAGGAATGCATGTCAGTTTCAGTTCTTTGCCAGCAACGGAGCTCAGAGGCAACGTCAGATTGTGTGTATCTCAGGGAGAGAAAGAACACTGTGACTTCCCCGGTTCCTCTGACGAAAGCAGTTAGAGGGAGAAAAGCGTCCCTTGCTTTCGCTTTCCCGCAATGAGCTAGGCAGATCTGCCCTTCGCGAAGGGCCGTTTTCCCCCGGAGAACTGCCTCGCGGTAGCCCTGTTCTGGAAGTGGAACGAGTATGCAGTGTTGGCGTTCAGCTATTGTGAAGGCTCGCTTTGGCCCAGGGCAAAAGTAGCGCCGGGGAAGTCTTAGCAGAGCCTGGCGCCTTTCCACGGTTCAAAGCGTGGAACTGCAGACTCTTTTGCAAAGAAGAGAGCGCACAGGCAACAGCAGCCTGCACGTTTCTCAGTGAAAGGGAGAACTCCCTGACTTAATCCAGTCCTCTGAGCAAAGCAGGCAGAGGGAGAGAAACTTTCTTTCCTTCCTCTTTCCTGCAACGAATTCCTCATTTGCTCTTGCAAACGCAGGGCTTCTTGTGAAAACCTACTTCGCGGTGCAGGGATCCTTCCAGAGGAGCAACGACATAGTTTTAGCTGGAAGGGCTTGGCTGAGCAGCCGGGGAGAAAAGGCCTCTTGCTATTCTCTTTTCTTTCTGCCTCACTGCGGTCAATTGGCACTTGCCAAAGCAAGGTTTCCCAGCACAAACTACAAAGCAGCAGCTCTCTCCTGGCAGAGCAAATCCCACGCACTGTTGCCCTGGCGAGATAGTATTGCTACAGTGAGGCCCAGGGAAAACACACTGCCTAGAGAAATCCTAGCAAAGCCCTGTGTTTCCCCACAGGAATGCATGTCAGTTTCAGTTCTTTGCCAGCAACGGAGCTCAGAGGCAACGTCAGATTGTGTGTATCTCAGTGAGAGAAAGAACACTGTGACTTCCCCCGTTCCTCTGACGAAAGCGGTTAGAGGGAGAAAAGCGTCCTTTGCTTTCGCTTTCCCGCAATGAGCTCGGCAGATCTGCCCTTCGCGAAGGGCCGTTTTCCCCCGGAGAACTGCCTCGCGGTAGCCCTGTTCTGGAAGTGGAACGAGTATGCAGTGTTAGCGTTCAGCTAACGTGAAGGCTCGCTTTGGCCCAGGGCAAACGAAGCGCCGGGGGAAGTCTTAGCAGAGCCCGTCGCCTTTCCACGGTTCAAAGCGTGGAACTGCAGACTCTTTTGCAAAGAAGAGAGCGCACAGGCAACAGCAGCCCGCACGTTTCTCAGTGAAAGGGAGAACTCCCTGACTTCATCCAGTCCTCTGAGCAAAGCAGGCAGAGGGAGAGAAACTTTCTTTCCTTCCTCTTTCCTGCAACGAATTCCTCATTTGCTCTTGCAAACGCAAGGCTTCTTCTGAAAAACTATGTCACGGTGCAGGGATCCTTCCAGAGGAGCAACGACATAGTTTTAGCTGGAAGGGCTTGGCTGAGCAGCCGGGGAGAAAAGGCCTCTTGCTATTCTCTTTTCTTTCTGCCTCACTGCAGTCAATTGGCACTTGCCAAAGCAAGGTTTCCCAGCACAAACTACAAAGCAGCAGCTCTCTCCTGGCAGAGGAAATCCCACGCAGTGTTGCCCTGGCGAGATAGTGTTGCTACAGTGAGGCCCAGGGAAAACACACTGCCTAGAGAAATCCTAGCAAAGCCCTGTGTTTCCCCACAGGAATGCATGTCAGTTTCAGTTCTTTGCCAGCAACGGAGCTCAGAGGCAACGTCAGATTGTGTGTATCTCAGTGAGAGAAAGAACACTGTGACTTCCCCCGTTCCTCTGACGAAAGCGGTTAGAGGGAGAAAAGCGTCCTTTGCTTTCGCTTTCCCGCAATGAGCTCGGCAGATCTGCCCTTCGCCAAGGGCCGTTTTCCCCCAGAGAACTGCCTCGCGGTAGCCCTGTTCTGGAAGTGGAACGAGTATGCAGTGTTAGCGTTCAGCTATTGTGAAGGCTCGCTTTGGCCAAGGGCAAACGAAGCGCCCGGGGAAGTCTTAGCAGAGCCCGTCGCCTTTCCACGGTTCACAGCGTGGAACTGCAGACTCTTTTGCAAAGAAGAGAGCGCACAGGCAACAGCAGTCCGCACGTTTCTCAGTGAAAGGGAGAACTCCCTGACTTCATCCAGTCCTCTGAGCAAAGCAGGCAGAGGGAGAGAAACTTTCTTTCCTTCCTCTTTCCTGCAACGAATTCCTCGTTTGCTCTTGCAAACGCAAGGCTTCTTCTGCAAAACTACGTCACGGTGCAGGGATCCTTCCAGAGGAGCAACGACATAGTTTTAGCTGGAAGGGCTTGGCTGAGCAGCCGGGGAGAAAAGGCCTCTTGCTATTCTCTTTTCTTTCTGCCTCACTGCGGTCAATTGGCACTTGCCAAAGCAAGGTTTCCCAGCACAAACTACAAAGCAGCAGCTCTCTCCTGGCAGAGCAAATCCCACGCACTGTTGCCCTGGCGAGAAAGTATTGCTACAGTGAGGCCCAGGGAAAACACACTGCCTAGAGAAATCCTAGCAAAGCCCTGTGTTTCCCCACAGGAATGCATGTCAGTTTCAGTTCTTTGCCAGCAACGGAGCTCAGAGGCAACGTCAGATTGTGTGTATCTCAGTGAGAGAAAGAACACTGTGACTTCCCCCGTTCCTCTGACGAAAGCGGTTAGAGGGAGAAAAGCGTCCTTTGCTTTCGCTTTCCCGCAATGAGCTCGGCAGATCTGCCCTTCGCGAAGGGCCGTTTTCCCCCGGAGAACTGCCTCGCGGTAGCCCTGTTCTGGAAGTGGAACGAGTATGCAGTGTTAGCGTTCAGCTATTGTGAAGGCTCGCTTTGGCCCAGGGCAAACGAAGCGCCGGGGGAAGTCTTAGCAGAGCCCGTCGCCTTTCCACGGTTCAAAGCGTGGAACTGCAGACTCTTTTGCAAAGAAGAGAGCGCACAGGCAACAGCAGCCCGCACGTTTCTCAGTGAAAGGGAGAACTCCCTGACTTCATCCAGTCCTCTGAGCAAAGCAGGCAGAGGGAGAGAAACTTTCTTTCCTTCCTCTTTCCTGCAACGAATTCCTCATTTGCTCTTGCAAACGCAAGGCTTCTTCTGAAAAACTATGTCACGGTGCAGGGATCCTTCCAGAGGAGCAACGACATAGTTTTAGCTGGAAGGGCTTGGCTGAGCAGCCGGGGAGAAAAGGCCTCTTGCTATTCTCTTTTCTTTCTGCCTCACTGCGGTCAATTGGCACTTGCCAAAGCAAGGTTTCCCAGCACAAACTACAAAGCAGCAGCTCTCTCCTGGCAGAGGAAATCCCATGCAGTGCTGACCTTGCGAGATAGTGTTGCTACAGTGAGACCCAGGGAAAACACACTGCCTAGAGAAATCCTAGCAAAGCCCTGTGTTTCCCCACAGGAATGCATGTCAGTTTCAGTTCTTTGCCAGCAACGGAGCAAAGAGGCAACGTCAGATTGTGTGTATCTCAGTGAGAGAAAGAACACTGTGACTTCCCCCGTTCCTCTGACGAAAGCGGTTAGAGGGAGAAAAGCGTCCTTTGCTTTCGCTTTCCCGCAATGAGCTCGGCAGTTCTGCCCTTCGCGAAGGGCCGTTTTCCCCCGGAGAACTGCCTCGCGGTAGCCCTGTTCTGGAAGTGGAACGAGTATGCAGTGTTAGCGTTCAGCTAACGTGAAGGCTCGCTTTGGCCCAGGGCAAACGAAGCGCCGGGGGAAGTCTTAGCAGAGCCTGTCGCCTTTCCACGGTTCAAAGCGTGGAACTGCAGACTCTTTTGCAAAGAAGAGAGCGCACAGGCAACAGCAGCCCGCACGTTTCTCAGTGAAAGGGAGAACTCCCTGACTTCATCCAGTCCTCTGAGCAAAGCAGGCAGAGGGAGAGAAACTTTCTTTCCTTCCTCTTTCCTGCAACGAATTCCTCATTTGCTCTTGCAAACGCAAGGCTTCTTCTGAAAAACTATGTCACGGTGCAGGGATCCTTCCAGAGGAGCAACCACATAGTTTTAGCTCGAAGGGCTTGGCTGAGCAGCCGGGGAGAAAAGGCCTCTTGCTATTCTCTTTTCTTTCTGCCTCACTGCGGTCAATTGGCACTTGCCAAAGCAAGGTTTCCCAGCACAAACTACAAAGCAGCAGCTCTCTCCTGGCAGAGGAAATCCCACGCAGTGTTGCCCTGGCGAGATAGTGTTGCTACAGTGAGGCCCAGGGAAAACACACTGCCTAGAGAAATCCTAGCAAAGCCCTGTGTTTCCCCACAGGAATGCATGTCAGTTTCAGTTCTTTGCCAGCAACGGAGCTCAGAGGCAACGTCAGATTGTGTGTATCTCAGTGAGAGAAAGAACACTGTGACTTCCCCCGTTCCTCTGACGAAAGCGGTTAGAGGGAGAAAAGCGTCCTTTGCTTTCGCTTTCCCGCAATGAGCTCGGCAGATCTGCCCTTCGCGAAGGGCCGTTTTCCCCCGGAGAACTGCCTCGCGGTAGCCCTGTTCTGGAAGAGGAACGAGTATGCAGTGTTGGCGTTCAGCTATTGTGAAGGCTCGCTTTGGCCCAGGGCAAACATAGCGCCAGGGGAAGTCTTAGCAGAGCCCGTCGCCTTTCCAGGGTTCAAAGCGTGGAACTGCAGACTCTTTTGCAAAGAAGAGAGCACACAGGCAACAGCAGCCCGCACGTTTCTCAGTGAAAGGCAGAACTCCCTGACTTCATCCAGTCCTCTGAGCAAAGCAGGCAGAGGGAGAGAAACTTTCTTTCCTTCCTCTTTCCTGCAACGAATTCCTCATTTGCTCTTGCAAACGCAGGGCTTCTTCTGAGAAACTACGTCGCGGTGTAGGGATCCTTCCAGAAAAGGAACGACATCGTTTTAGCTGGAAGGGCTTGGGAAAGCAGCCGGGGAGAAAAGGCCTCTTGCTATTCTCTTTTCTTTCTGCCTGAATGCAGTCAATTCGCACTTGACAAAGCAAGGTTTCCCAGCACAAACTAGAAAGCAGCAGCTCTCTCCTGGCAGAGGAAATCCCACGCAGTGTTGCCCTGGCGAGATAGTGTTCCTACAGTGAGGCCCAGGAAAAACACACTGCCTAGAGAAATCCTAGCAAAGCCCTGTGTTTCCCCACAGGAATGTATGTCAGTTTCAGTTCTTTGTCAGCAACGGAGCTCAGAGGCAACGTCAGATTGTGTGTATCTCAGTGAGAGAAAGAACACTGTGACTTCCCCCGTTCCTCTGACGAAAGCGGTTAGAGGGAGAAAAGCGTCCTTTGCTTTCGCTTTCCCGCAATGAGCTCGGCAGATCTGCCCTTTGCAAAGGGCCATTTTCCCCCGGAGAACTGCCTCGCGGTAGCCCTGTTCTGGAAGTGGAACGAGTATGCAGTGTTGGTGTTCAGCTATTGTGAAGGCTCGCTTTGGCCAAGGGTAAACGAAGTGCCGGGGGAAGTCTTAGCAGAGCCCGTCGCCTTTCCACGGTTCAAAGCGTGGAACTGCAGACTCTTGCAAAGAAGAGAGCGCACAGGCAACAGCAGCCCGCACGTTTCTCAGTGAAAGGGAGAACTCCCTGACTTCATCCAGTCCTCTGAGCAAAGCAGGCAGAGGGAGAGAAACTTTCTTTCCTTCTTCTTTCCTGTAACAAATTCCTCATTTGCTCTTGCAAACGCAGGGCTTCTTCTGAGAAACTACGTCGCGGTGCAGGGATCCTTCCAGAGGAGCAACGACATAGTTTTAGCTGGAAGGGCTTGGGAAAGCAGCCGGGGAGAAAAGGCCTCTTGCTATTCTCTTTTCTTTCTAACGCAAACCCTAACGCAAACCCTAAAACATAACACCAAAACCTAACCTAAACCTTAACACTGTCCCTCACCCTAACTCTAACACTAACCTGAAACCTAATCATAAACCTAACCCTAACTCTGAACCAAACTTAACCATGACCAGAACCACAATGCCTAACCGAAACCCTCACCCAAACCCTAACCCTAAACTACACCTCTAAACCCTAACACCTTACCGTAACCATAATCCTAACTCTACCAACCCTAACCATAAACCTAACACTCACCCCAACCACAATGCCTAACACAAATCGTAACCCTAACTGTTACACTTAACTTAACCCTAACCTGAAATCTAACCCTAACCCTAAAACTAAACAGAACCCATAAACTTAACGGTAACCCTAAACATAAACTTAACACTAACCTGAAAACGAACCCAAACCTTAGCCATATCCCTAACCCTCACCCTACTTTACTTCACCCTATCCCTAACCTAAAGCTTACCCTAACTTTAACCCTAATCCTACCCCTAAACCTAACCCTAACCTTAACCTTGGCCCATCTGTAACCCTAAACCTAACCCTTATAATAACTCTGACACTAACCCTCGCCCGAAACCTAATTCTAATCCTAACCCTGACCCTAACCCTAACCTAACCTTAACCCTAACTTTAAGCCTACCATAAACTTAACCTAAACCTAACCCCTAACCCAACTCTAACCCTAAACCTAGCCCTAACCCTAACCGTAACAGTTACGCAAAACCCTCACTTTAACTGTAAACGTAAATCTAACTCTTACTGTAACCCTAAACTTAACCCTAATTATAACCCTATCCTAAACCTAACTGAAACACTAACCACTAACCCTAACTCTAACCCTAATGCTTAACCTAAACCTAACCCCTAACCCAACTCTAACCCTAAACCTAGCCCTAACCCTAACCGTAACAGTTACGCAAAACCCTCACCTTAACTGTAAACGTAAATCTAACTCTTACCGTAACCCTAAACTTAACCCTAATTATAACCCTATCCTAAACCTAACTGAAACACTAACCACTAACCCTAACTCTAACCCTAATGCTTAGCCTAAACCTAACCTTAACCCTAAACCTAACCTTAACCACTAACCCTAACTCTAACCCTAACCCGAAACCAAACCCTCACACTTAACCAAAATTTCAACCTAACCATAACCCTAAACCTACCCTAACTTCATTCAAACCCTAACCCTAAGCTAAACTAACACTAAACCTAACCCTAACCCTAAACCTAAATCTAACCCTAACCCTGAATCTAACCTGAACTCTAAACCAAAACCCTAAACCTGACCCTAACATTAATCCAAACACCTACCCCAACCCTAACCCTCATCCTTAACCTAAATTCCACCCTAAACCTAAACCTAAAGCACTATCACCATACTCTAGCCCTAACTCTAAACCTAACCTAACTCTAACCCTAAACCTTACTGTAACACCCAAAAACATCAGCTTAATGTAAACATAACACTAATCCTCACACGAAACCCTAACCCTTTCCCTAACCCTAACCCTATCCCTCATCCTAACCCTAAACCTGACGTAAACCTAACTCTTACCCTAACCTTCAACTTAACCTTAACCTTAACTCTACCCTAACCTTAACCGTAAACCTAACAATAACTCTAAACCTGACCTTAACCCTAACCCTAAACCCTAGCACTAACTCTAAACCTAACCCTAACCTAGCCTTACACTTTACCGTAAACCTAGTCTTAACCCTAACCTGACCGCTACCTTGACCCTAACCTAAACCTAACCCTAACACTAACCTTAACCCTAAATCTAACATTAACCCTGAACCCCACTATTAACTGAAACTTCACCATGACCCTAACTCTAACCCTAACCATAACAATTACCCTAAACCCTCACCTTAACTGTAAACCTAAACCTAACCCTCACCATATCCCCAACCCTCACCTTAACCCCTAACTATATTCCTAACCCTAAACCTAATGCTATCCCTAACCCTAACTGTAACCCTAACACGAACAGTAACCCTAATCTAACACTAACCCTAACATTAACCCTAAACTTAAACCTACCCTAACCATAAACCTAAAACTAGCAGCCTAAACCTAACGTCTAACACTAACCCTAAACCTAACCCTAAGCCTAACTCTCACCCTTAACCTAAACTTCACACTAACCCTAAACCTAAAACTAACCCTAACACTAAACCTAACCCCTAACCCTAAACTGGACTCTAAATCTAACCATAACACTAACCTGAACACAAACCCAAACTCTAGCCCTAACCCTAAAAGTAACCCTCAGCCTATGCTAAACTTCAACCAAATCCTAACCCTAACCATAACCGTAAACGTAAACCTAGCCCAAACCCTAACCTTAAACCTAACTCTAACCGTAAAGCTAGTCCATCTGTAACCCTAAACCTAAGCCTTACAATAGCTCTGAACCTAACCCTAATCCTAAGCCCAACAATAGACCTAATCCTAAACCTAACCCGAACTCTAAACTTGACCCTAAATAGAACACTAACTCTAACCCTAAACCAGGACTTAAACCTAAAACTTACCCTGCACCTAACCCTAAACCTAACCCAAACTCAAACTCGAACCCTAACTATAACACTTACCCTAAACCCTCACCTTAACTGTAAACCTAACCCTAACCCACACCCTAACCACAACCCTCACCCTAACCCCTAACCGTATCCCCAACCCTAAACCTAATGCTATCCCTAACCCTATCCCTAACCCAAACACGAACATTAAACCTAATCTAACCCTAACTCTAACATTAACCCAACCCTAACCATAAACCTAACGTTAGCATCCTAAATCTAACCTCTAACACTAACTAGAATCCTAACCCTAATTCTAACGCTTATCCTAACCCTCACCCTTAACCTAAACTTCACACTAACCCTAAACCAAAACATAACCCTAACCCTAAACATAACCCCTAACCCTAACCTGAACCCTAGCCTTAAAGCTAACCTGAACACAAACCCAAACTCTAGCCCTAACCATAAAAATAACCCTCACCCTATCCTAAACTTCATCCAAACTCTAACACTACCTTAAACCTAAACCTAACCCAAGCCCTAACCTTAAACCTACCTCTAACCATAGCGCTAATCCATCTGTAACCCTAAACCTAACCCTTACAATAGCCCTGAAATTAACCCTAAACCTAATCCTAGCCCTAGACCTAATCCTAACCTAACCCTAACTGCACCCTTGACCCTAAAGAGAACACTAACTCTAACCCTAAACCTGGACCTAAACCTAAATCTTCCCCTACACCTAACCCTAAACCTAAAAATAACTCCAACTCTAACCCTAATCATAACACTTATCCTAAACCCACACTTTAACTGTAAAACTAACCGTAACCCTCACCCTAACCCCTAACCGTATCCCCCAAACCTAACCCTAATGCAATCCCTAACCTTAACCCTAAAACTAACCTGAAACCCCTGAGCCCTAACGATAACCCTAACTCTAACACAAACCCTAACCCCTAACACCAAAGCCTAATCCAAACCTTAACCCTAACTTTCACCCTAACTCTAACACTAACCCGAAACCTAATCATAAACCTAAACCAAACCCAACCATGACCAGAACCACAATGCCTAACCGGAACCCTCACCCAAACCCTAACCCTAAACTACACCTCTAACCACTAACACCTTACCATAAACCTAATCCTAACCTTTATCCTAACCCTCACCCTTAACCTAAACTTCACACTTACCCTAAACCAAAGCGTAACCCAAACCCTAAACATAACCCCTAACCCAAAACCGAACCCTAAACCTAACCTTAACACTAAGCTGAACACAAAACCAAACTTTGCCCAAACCATAAAAATAACCCTCACCCTATCCTAAACTTCATCCAAACCCTAATCCTAATCTTAAGTGTAAACCTAAACCTAACCCAAACCCTAACCTTAAACCTAACTCTAAGTATAATGCTAGTCCACCTGTAACCCTAAACCTAAGCATTTCAATAGCCCTGAACTTAACCCTAAAACTAATCCTAATCCTAACCCTAGACCGAATCCTAAACCTAACTCTAACCTTGACCCTAAATAGAACACTACCTCTCACCCTGAACCTGAAAGTAAACCTAAATCTTACCCTACATCTAAACCTAACCCTAAACCTAACCGTAACTCTAACTCTAACCCTAATCATAAGACTTGCCCTAAACCCTCACCTTAACTGTAAAACTAACCGTAACCCTCACCAGAACCCCTAAACGTATCCCCCAACACTAACCCTAATGCTAGCCCTAACACTAACCTGAAACCCTAAGCCCTAACGATAACCCTAACCCAAACCAAACCCCTAACACCAAAGCCTAACCCAAACCTTAAACCAAACACTCACCCTAAATCTAACACTAACCCGAAACCTAATCATAAACCTAACCCTAACCCTAAACCAAACCTAACCATGACCAGAACCAAAATGCCTAACCAGAACCCTCACCGAAACCCTAACCATAAACTACACCTCTAACCCCTAACACCTTATCCTAACCATAATCCTAAGCCTGCTCAACCCTGACGCTAAAACTAACCTTCAACCCAACCACAACGCCTAAAACAAACCGTAACCCTAACCATAACCGTAACACTAAACTTAACCCTAACCTAAAATCTAACCCTAACCCAGAACTAAACATAACCCATAAACTTAACCCTAACCCTAAACGTAACCTTAACAATAACCTGAAAACTTACCCAAACCTTTAGCCATAACCCTCACCCTAACCCACACCCTATCTTAAACTTCACCCTATCCCTAACCTAAAGCTAACCCTAACTTTAACCCTAACCCTACCCCTAAACCTAACACTAACCTTAACCTTGGCCCACCAGTCACCCTACACCTAACCCTTACGATAACTCTGACCCTAAACCTCACCCTAAACCTAATCCTAATCCTAACCCTACCCTAACTCTAACCTAACCTTAACCTTAACTTTAACCCTACCATAAAATTAAACCTAACCCTAAACCCTAATCCTACTTCTAACCCTAACCCTAACCGTAACACATACCCAAAACCTTCACCTTAACTGTAAACGTAACTCTAATTCTTACCCTAACCCTAAATAAAACCCTACCCTAAACCTAACCAAAACACCCCTAACCCTAACTCTAACCCTAATCCTTAGCCCAGACCTAACCATAACCCTAAACCTACCCTAACTTTATTCAAACCCTAACCTTAAACAAAACTAAAACAAACCCTAAACCTATCCCTAACCCTACCCCTGACACTAATCTGAACAATAACCCCTAGCCCTAACCCTAACCCGCACGCTTAACATCAACTTCACCCTAACCCTATCCTAAAACTAAACATAACACTAAATCTCCCCCAACCATGAACCTAACCCAATCCTAAGCATAAAACTAACCCTAAACTTAACCCTAACCCTGACCCTGACCCTGACTCTAACCTTAATCCTAACCATAAAAATTACCCTACACACTCAGCTTAAATGGAAACCTACCACTAACCCACACCCTAACATCTAAACCTAAACCCAACCCTTAACCTAACCCTATCTCTAACCTTATCCTAGCCCTACACCTAAACATGACTTAATCCTAACACTTACCCTAAACCTGACCCTAAACCTAACCTTAACCTTCAACCTAATCCTAACCTGAACCCTAACCCCTACTCCAAACCTTAAGCTCAACCCTCACCCTTAAATTAAACTTCACCCTATCCCGAAATCCAACTTTAAACCAAAACCTAATCCTAACTCTAAACCTAACCCTAAACCTGACTCTAACATTAACCCAAACACCTAACCCTAACAGTAAGCCTAACCCTAACCCTAACCCTAACCTGACCCTAACCTTAACCCAAACACCTAACCCTAACACTAAACCTAACCCTAACCCTCATCCTTAATCTAAACTTCACCCTAACCCTGACCCTGAAACTAAACATAACACTAAATCTCCCCCTAACCCTGACCGTAACCCAAATCCTAACCATAAACCTAACCCTAACCCGAACCTTAACCCTAACCCTGACCCTAACTCTAACCCTAATCCAACCCTAAAACTTACCCTACAAACTCAACTTAAATGGAAACCTAGCACTAACCCTCACCCTAACATCTAAACTTAACCCCAAACCTTAACCTGACCCTATCTCTAACCTTAACCATGCCCTAGCCTAACCATGATTTAACCCTAACACTTACCCTAAACCTAACCCTAAACCTAATCTTAAACCTAAACCTAAAACTAACCTTAACCCTAACCCTAACCCCTAACCCTAAGCTCAACCCTCACTCTTAACTTAAATTTCACCCAAACACTAACCCTAAAACGAACCCAACACTAACCCTAAACGCAAACATAAACCTGACCCTAACCTTAACCCAAACACCTAACCCGAACCCTAACGCTAACCCGAACTCTAAACCGAACCCTAAACTGACCCTAACCTTAACCCAAACACCTAACCCTAACACTAACCCTAAACATAACTCTCATCCTTAACCTAAACTTCACCCTAAACCTAAGCCTAAGCCTAACCCTAAAACTAAACCTAACCCTAAACTATCACCTAACTCTAGCCCGAACGCTAAACCTAACAATGACCCTAACCATAACACCCTAAAACATCAGCTTAACTGTAAACCTAACACTTACCCTCAGACGAACCCCTAACCCTTTCACAAACCCTAACCCGATCCCTAATCCTAAACCTAACGCTGACGTAAACCTAACCCTTCCCCAAACCTAAACTTAAACCTAACCTTAACTCTACCTATACCTAAACCAAACAATAACTCGAATCCTGACCCTAACCCTAACCCTAAACTCAGCACTAAGTATAATTCTAAACCTAACCCTAACCCTAACCCAGCCCAACCCTTTACCGTAAACCTAGTCTTAACCCTAACCTTACCTACCCTAAACCTAACACTAACGCTAACCTTAACCCTAACTCTAACATTAACCCTAACTTTTAGCGTAACCCTCACTATTAACTGAAACTTCACCCGAACCCTAACCCTAACTCTAACCATAACCATAACACTTACCCTGAACACTCACCTTAACTGGAAAACTAACCATAACCCTCAACCTAACCCCTAACTGTATCCCGAACCCTAACCCTAAAGCTATCCCTAAGCCTAACCCTAACACTCACCTGAACCTTTAAGCCCTAAGGATAACCCGAACCTGAAATCAAACCCTAACGCATAACACCAAAGCATAACCCAAACCTTAACCCTAACTCTCACCCTAACTCTAACACTAACCCGAAACCGAATCATAAATCTAACCCTAACCCTAAACCAAACCTAACCATGACCAGAACCACAATGCCTAACCAAAACCCTCACCCAAACCCTAACCCTAAACTACACCACTAACTCCTAACACATTACCATAACCATAATCCTAACCCTAACCAAACCTAACCCTAAACCTAACCCTCATCCCAACCACAACGCCTGACACAAACCATAACCCTAACCCTAACAGTAACACTGTAAATAACCCTAACCTAAAATCTAAACCTGACCCTAAAACTAAACAGAACCCGTAAACTTAACCCTAACCCTAAACATAACCTTAACAATAACCTGAAAACTAACGCAAACCTTAGCCATAACCCTAAACCTAACCCGCACCCTATCTTAAACTTCACCCTATCTCTATCCTAAAGCTAACCCTAACTTTAACCCTAAACCTAACCCTAACCTTAACCTTGGCCAACCTGTAACCCTCATCCAAACCCTTACAATAACTCTGACCCTATCCTTCGCCCTAAACCTAATGCTAATCCTAACCCTAACCTAACCTTAACCCTACCATAATCTTAAACCAAACCCTAACTCTAACCCTAACCCTAGCACTAAGCCTAACCCTAACACTTACCCAAAACCCTCATCTTAACTGTAAACGTAACTCTAACTCTTACCCTAACCCTAATCTTAACCCTAAATATAACTCTACCGTAAACCAAACTGAAACACTAACCCCTAACCCTAACTCTAACCCTAATCCTTAGCCTAAGCCTACCCTTAAACGTAAACCTAACCCTAACCCTAACCCTAAACCGAACCCTCACTCTTAACCAAAATTCACCCTAACCATGACCCTAAACCTCCCCTAACTTCATTCAAACCCTAACCTTAACCAAAAATAAAACTAAACTTAAACCTAACCCTAAATGTAAACCTAACCCTAACCCGGACCATAACCTGAACCCTAACCCCTAACCCTAACCCTCACGCTTAACATAAACTTCACCCTAACTCTAACCCTAAAACTAAATATAACACTAAATCTCCGCCTAACCCTGACCCTAACCCTAATCCTAACCATAAACCTAACCCAAACCTGAACCTAACTCTAACCCTAACCCTAATCCTAACCCTAAAACTTACCCTACACACTCAGCTTAAATGGAAACCTAGAACTAACCCTCACCCTAACATCTAAACCTAACCCCAACCCTTAACCTAACCCTATCTCTAACCTTAACCTAGCCCTAAACCTAACAATGACTTAACCCTAACATGTACTCTCAACCTAAGCATAAACCTAAACTTAACCCTAAACCTAATCCTAACCTTAACCCTAACCCTAACACCTAACGCTAACGTGAGCTCAACACTCGCCCTTAACTTTAAATGCACCCTAACACTAACCCTAAACTGAACCCTAACCCTAACCCTAAACCTAAGCCTAAACCTGACCCTAGCATTAACCCAAACACGTAAACCTGACCCTAATACTAACCCTAAATCTAACCCTAACCTTAACGCAAACACGTAACGCTAACACTAGTCCTAACCCTCATCCTTAAAGTATGCTTCACCCTAAACGTAAGCCTAAGCCTAACCTGAAACTAAACCTAACCCTAAACTATCCCCTCAGTCTAGCCCTAACCCTAAACCTAACCCTAACCCTAACTCTAACCATACCCCTAACCATAACACTCTAAAACATCAGCTAAACTGTAAACCTAACACTAACCATCACATGAATCGCTAACCCTTTCCCTAATCCTACCCCTATCCCTAATCCTAACCTTAACCTTGACCTTGACCTAACCCTTACCCTAACCCTAAACTTAACACTAACCTTAACTCGAACTTAACCCTAACCCTCACAATAACTCTAAACCTGACCCTAACCCTAAGCCTAAACCCTAGCACTAACTCTAACTCTAAACCTAACCCTAACCCTAACCTAGCCCTACCCTTTACCGTAAACCTAGCCTAAACCCTAACCTTACCCCTACCTTAAACCTAACCCTGACACTAACCTTAAGCATAACTCTAACCTTAACCCTAACCCTGACTATTAACTGAAACTTCACCCTAACCATAAGCCTAACTCTAACTCTAACCCTAACCATAACAATTACCCTAAACCTTCACCTTCAATGTAAACCTAAACCTAACCCTTAACCATATCCCCAACCCTAAACCTAATGCTATCTATCCCTCACATTATCCCTAACCCTAACCCGAAGACGAACAGTAACCCTAATCTAACGCTAACCCTAACATTAACCCTAAACTTAACCCTTCCCTAACCATAAACCTAACCCTAATACCCTAAACCTAAACTCTAACACTAACTAGAATCCAAACCCTAATGCAAACCCTTATCCTAACCCTCACCCTTAACCTAAACTTCACACTAACCCTAAACCTAAACCTAATCTGAACATAACCACTAACCCTAACCTGAACCCTAAACCTAACCTTAGCACTAACATGAACACAAACCCAAAGTCTAGCCCTAACCCTAAAAATAACCCTCACCCTATCCTAAACTTCATCTAAACCCTAACCCTAACCTTAGTCCTAAACCTAAACCTAAACCTAACCCAACCCCTAACATTAAATCTAACTCTAACCATAATGCTAGTCCACCTGTAACCCTAAACCTAACCCTTAAAATACCCCTCAACCTAACCCTAAACCTAATCCTAACCCTAGACCTAATCCTAACCCTAACCCGAACTCTAACCTTGACCCTAAATAGAACACTAACTCTACCCCTAAACCTGAAACTAAAGCTAAATCTTACCCTACACCTAACCCTAAACGTAAACCTACCCCTAACTCTATGTCTAACGATAATCGGGACACTTATCCTAAACCCTCGCCTTAAATGTAAAACTAACCGTAACACTCACTCTAACCCCTAACGGTATCCCACAACCCTTACCCTAATGCTATCCCTAACCCTAACACTAACCTGAACACCTAAGCCCTAATGATAACCCTAACCCTAACCCCAAACCTAACCCATAACACCAAAACCTAACCCTAACCTTAAAGGTAGCTCTCACCCTAACTCTAACTCTAACACTAACCCGAAACCTAATCATAAACCTAACCCTAACCCTAAACCAATCCTAACCATGACCAGAACCACAATGCCTAACCGGAACCCTCACCCAAACCCTAACCCTAAACTACACCTCTAACACCTAACACCTTACCGTAACCATAATCCTAACCCTACCCAACCCTAACCCTAAACCTAAACCTCACCCCAACCACAACGCCTAACACAAAACGTAACCCTAACCCTAACTGTAACACTAAACTTAACCCTAACCTTAAACATAACCCTAACCCTAAAACTAAACAGAACCCGTAAACTTAACCCTAACACGAAACACAACCTTAACACGAACCTGAAAACTAACCCAAACCTTAGCCATAACCCTAACCCTAACCCTCACCCTAACTTAAACTTCACCCTATCCCTAACCTAAAGCTCACCCGAATTCTAATTATGTTTAGTTTTAGGGCTAGGGTTAGGGTGAAGTTTATGTTAACCTAATTCTAAACCTATCCCTACCCCTAAACCTAACCCTAACCTTAACCTTGGCCCACCTGGAACCCTAAAACTAACCCTTACAATAACTCGGACCCTAACCCTCACCCTAAACCTAATCCTAATCCTAACCCTGACCATAACCCTAACCTAACCTTAACCCTAACTTTAACCCTACGATAAACTCAAACCTAACCCTAACCCCGAACAATAACTCTAACCAAAATTTCACCCTACCCATAACCCTAAACCTACCCTAACTTCATTCAAATCCTAACCCTAACCAAAACTAAAGCGAACCCTAAACCTAACGCAAACCCTAACCCTGACCCTAACCTGAACCCTTACCCCTAACCCTAACCCTAACCCTCAGGCTTAACATAAACTTCACCCTAACCCTAGCCCTAAAACTAAACATAATACTAAATCTCCCCAACCCTGACCCTAACCCTAATCCTAACCATATAGCTAACCCTAACCATAAACATAATCCTAACCCTGACCCTAAATCTATCTCTAACCCTAATCCTAACCCTAAAACTTACCCTACACACTCAGCTTAAATGGAAACCTAGCACTAACCCTCACACTAACATCTAAACCTAAACCCTACCCTTAACCTAATCTTATCTCTAACCTTTACCTAGCCCTAAACCTAACCATGACTTAACCGTAACACTTACCCTAACCCTAAAACTAATCTTAACCCTAATCCTAATCCTAACCTTAACCCTAACCCTAACCCCTAACACTAACCCTAAGCTCAACTCTCACACTTAACTTAAACTGCACCCTGACCCTAACCTTAAACTAAACCCTAACCCTAAAGCTAACCCTAACATTAACCCAAACACCAAAACCTAACCCTGACACTAACACTAACCCTAAACTTAACCCTAACCTGATCCTAACCTTAACCCAAACACCTAACTCTAATATTTACCCTAACGCTAATCTTAACTTAACTTTCACCCTATACATAAGCAGAACCCTAAAATTAAACCTAACCCTAAACTATCCCCTCAGTCTAGCCCTAACCCTAACTCTAACTCTAACCCTGACCCTAACCGTAACACTGTAAAACATCAGCTTAACTGTAAATCTAACACTAACCCTCACACGAACCCTAACCCTTTCCCTAAACCTAACCCTATCCCTAACCCTAACCCTAACCCTGACCTAAACATAACCCTTACCCTAACCCTAAACTTAACCCTAACCTTAACTCTACCCTAACCCTAACACTAACAAAAACTCTAAACCTGACCCGAACCCTACCCCTAAACCCTAGCACTAACTCTAACTCTACACCTAATCCTAACCCTAACCTAGACGTACCCTTGACCGTAAACCTAGCCTTAACCCTAACCTTACCCCTATCCTATCCCTAACCCTAAACCTAACCCTAACACTAATCTTAATCCTAACTCTAACCTTAACCCTAACCCTTACCTAACCCTCACTATTAACTGAAAATTCACCCTAACCCTAACCCTAACTCTAACTCTAACCCTAACCATAACACTTACCCTAAACCCTCACCTTAACTGTAAACCTAACACTAAAGCTCACCCGAACCCCTAACTGAATCCCCAACCCTAAACCTGCCGCTATCCCTAAACTTATCCCTAACCCTAACCCAAACACGAACAGTAACACTAATCTAATACTAACCCTTACATTAACCCTAAACTTAACCCTACCCTAACCATAAACCTAACCCTAACACCCTAAACGTAAACTCTAACACTAAGTATAATCCTCACCGTAATCCTAACCCTTACCTTGACCCTCACTATGAACCTAAACATCACTCTAACCCTGAACCTAAACCTAACACTAACCCTAAACGTAACTCCTAACACTAACCCGAACCCTAAAACTAACCTTAACACTAACCTGAACACAAAATCAAACTTCAGCCCTAATCATAAGAATAACCCTCACCCCGTCCTAAGGTTCATCCAACACTAACCCTAACCTTCACCCTAAACCTAAACCTAACCCAAACCCTAACCTTAAACCAAACTCTAACCATAACACTACTCCACCTGTAACCCTAAAACTAAGCCTTACATTAGCCCTGAACCTAACCCTAGACCTAACCCTAATCCTAACCCTAACCCTAACTCTAAGCTTGATCCTAAATAGAACACTAACTCTAATTCTAAACCTGAACCTAAACCGAAATCTTACCCTACACCTAACCCTAACCCTGAACCTAACCCTAACTCTAACCCTAAGAATAACACTGACCCTAAACCCTCACCTTAACTGTAAAACTAACCGCAACCCTCACCCTAACCCCTAACCGTATCCCCCAACCCTAACCCTAATGCTATTCCTAACCCTAACACTAACCTGAACCCCTAAGCCCTAACGATAAGCCTAACCCCTAACCCAAACCCTAACTCCTAACACCAAAGCCTAACCCAAACCTTAACCCTAAGTCTCACCCTAACTCTAACTCTAACATTAACCTGAAACCTAATAATAAACCTAACCCTAACCCTAAACCAAACCTAACCATGACCAGAACCACAATGACTAACCGGAACCCTCACCCAAACCCTAACCCTAAACTAAAACTCTAACCCTTAACACCTTACCATAACCATAATCCTAACCCTACCCAACCTGAACCCTAAACCTAACCCTCACCCAAACGACAAAGACTAACACAAACCGTGACCCTAATCCTAACCATAACACTAAACTTAACCCTAACCTAAAATTTAACCCTAACCCTAAAACTAAAAAGAACCCGTAAACTTAACCCTAACCCTAAACATAACCTTAACACTAACCTGAAACCAAACTCAAACCTTAACCATAACCCTAAAACTAACCCTCAGCCTATCTTAAACTTCACCCTATCCCTAAGCTAAAGCTCACCCTAACTTTAACCCTAACCCTACCCCTAAATCAAACCCTAAACTTAACCTTGGCCCACCTGTAGTACCCTAAACCTAACCCTTACAGTAACTCTGACCCTAACCCTCACCCTTACCCTAACCCTAACTGTAACCCTCACCCTTAACCTAAACTTCACACTAACCCTAAATCTAAACATAACCCTACCCCCAAACATAACCCCTAACCCTAATCCAAACGCTAAACCTAACCTTAACACTAACCTGAACACGAACCCAAACTCTAGCCCTAACCTTAAAAATAACACTCACCATATCGTAAACTTCATCCAAACCCTAACCCTAAATCTAAACCTAACCCAAACCCTAAACTTAAACTTTAATCATAACGCTAGTCCACCTGTAACCCTAAACCTAACCCTTACAATAGCCCTGAACCTAACAATAACCCTTACCCAAAACCCTAACCCAAATCCTAACCCGAAGCCTAAACCGAAGCCTAACGTGAACCCAAACCCGAACCCTAAACACAAACCATATCACTAGCCCTAGCCCTAGGCCCTAGCCCAAGTCCTAGCCCTAGCCCTAGCCCTAACCCTAACACTAACTCGAACCCTAAAACCTAACCCTAAACATTAACCCTAACTCTGAACACTAACCCTAACACTAACCGCTAACCCTAAACCCAAACCCTAAAAACTAACCCTAACCCTGAACACTAACCCTAACACTAACTGCTAACCCTAAACCCTAACCCTAACCCTAAACCCTAACACTAACCCTAACACTAACCATGAACCCTAACCCTAAACTCTAACCATCAGCCTAACCCAAAACCCTAACCCTAACCCTAAACTCTAGCCCTAAAACCCTAGCCCTAGACCTAGCCCTAACACCAAGCCCTAGCCCTAGCCCTAACCCTAACCCTAACCTCTAACCTCTAAAACTAACCCTAGCCCTAACCCTAAACCCTAAATCCTAACCCTAAACCCAAACTCTAAACCTAACCCTGACTCTAACCCCTAACCCTGACCCAGACCCTGACCCTAAACCGTGACAATGACCCTAAACCCTGACCATGACCCTAACCCTGACCCTAAACTCTGACCCTGACACTAAACACTGACTCTGACCCTGACCCTAAACTCTATCACTAAACACTAAACCCTAACCCCTAGCCCTAACACATAGCCCTAACCTTACCCCAACCCTAATCCTAAACCCTAAACCCTAACCATAAAAACAAACCCTAAACCTAACCCTGACCCTAACCCCTAACCCTGACCCTGACCCTGACCCTAAACCCTGACCATAAACCCTGACCCTGACACTAAAAACTGACCCTGACCCTAAACTCGAACACTAAACCCTAAAACCTAACCTTAACCCCTAAACCCGATCCCGAACCATAACCCTAACACTAAACTAAACCCTAAACCCTAACCTGTGTAGGGAGTGAGGAGGTGGGAGGGACTAGGCTGGGCGCTGTGAAGGGAGTCAGGAGGTGGGAGAGACCATGCAGGGCCCTGTATAGAGAGTGAGAGACCAGGCAGGGCACTGTATAGGGAGTAAGATGGTGGGACAAAAGAGACAGAAACCTGTGTAGGGAGTGAAGAGCTGAGAGACCAGACAGAGACCTTTGTAGGGAGTGAGGAGGTGGGTGAGACCAGGCAGGGCCCTGAGTAGGGAGAGAGGAGATGGAAGAGACCAGGCAGGGACAGGTGTAGGAAGTGAGGAGGTGGGAGGGACCAGGAAGGGCCCTGTGTAAGGAGTGAGGATGTGGAAGAGAACAGGCAGAGAACTCTGTAGGGAGTAAGGAGGTGGGACAGACCAGGCAGAGACCTTTACAGGGATGGAGGAGGTGGGAGAGAAAAGGCGGGGCCCTGAGTAGGGAGTGAGGAGCTGGGAGCAACCAGGCACGGCCATGTCTAAGGAGTGAGGAGGTGGGAGAGGTCAGGCAGGGACCTGTGTAGGGAGTTAGGCCTTAGGAGAGACCAGGCAGAGACCTGCATAGGGAGTGAGGAGGTGAGAGAGACCAGGTAGGATGCTGTGTAAAGAGTGAGGATGTAGGAGAGACCAGGCAGGGCCCTGTGTAAGGAGTGATGAGGTGGGAGAGACGAAGCAGGGACCTGTGTAGGGAGTGAGGAAGTGGGAGAGGCCAGGCAGAGACCTGTGTAGGGAGTGAGGAGGTGGGAGAGAATAGGCAGAAACCTGTGTAGGGATTGAGAAGATGGTAGACAGCAGGCAGGGCCCTGTGTAGGGAGTGAAGAGGTGGGAGAACCATTCAGAGACCTGCATAGGGAGTGAGGAGATGGGAGAGACCAGGAAGGGCCCTCCGTAGGGAGTGAGTTGGCCAGAGATCAGGCATGTCCCTGTATGGAGTAAGGATATGGGAGAGACCAGGCAGGGCCCTGTGCAGGGAGTTAGGAGGTGGGAGAGAAGAGGCAGAGAAGAGTGTAGGGAGTGAGGAGGTGGGACAGACCAGGCAGGGCTCTGTGCATAGAGAAGATGGGAGACACCAGACAGGGCCCTGTGTAGGGAGTGAAGAAGAGGGAGACCCAGGCAGAGTCCTGCTTAGGGAGTGAGGAGATGGGAGAGACCAGGCAGAGCCAAGTATAGGGAGTGAGGATATGGGAGAGACCAGGCAGGGCCCTGTGCAGGGAGTTAGGAGGTGGGAGAGAAGAGGCAGAGAAGAGTGTAGGGAGTGAGGAGGTGGGACAGACCAGGCAGGGCTCTGTGCATAGAGAAGATGGGAGACACTAGCCAGGGCCCTGTGTAGGGAGTGAAGAAGAGGGAGACCCAGGCAGAGTCCTGCTTAGGGAGTGAGGAGATGGGAGAGACCAGGCAGAGCCAAGTATAGGGAGTGAGGATATGGGAGAGACCAGGCAGGCCCTGTGTAAGGAGTGATGAGGTGGGAGAGACCAAGCAGGACCCTGTGCAGGGTGTGAGGGGGAGGGAGCATCCAGGCAGGGCCCTGTGGAGGGAGTGAGGTGTTGGGAGAGACCACACAGGTCCTGTGTAGGGAGTGAGAATGTGCCAGAGATCAGGCAGGGCCCTGTGTAGAGAGTGAGGAGGTGGGAGAGAAGAGACAGAGACATATGTAGGGAGTAAGCAGAAGGGAGACACCAGGCAGGGCCCTCTGTAGGGAGTGAGGAGGTGGGACATACCAGGCAGGGCCCTGTGTAAGGAGTGAGGAGGTGGGAGAATCCAGGCAGACACCTGTGTAGGGAGTGAGGAGCTGGAAGAGACCAGGCAGGGACCTGTGTAGGTCCTGAGGAGGTGGGAGAGGCCAGGCAGCATCCTGTGTAGGGAGTGAGAAGGTGGGAGAGACCAGGCAGGGCCCTATGTTGGGAGTGAGGATGCAGGAGAGAAGAGGCAGAGATGTGGGAGAGACCAGGCAAAGACCTGTGAAGGGACTGAGGAGGTGGGAGAGACCTGGCAGGGCCCAGTGTAGGGAGTGAGTATCTTGGAGAGAAGAGGCAGAGACCTGTGTAGGGATTGAGAAGAAGGAGAGACCAGGCCGGGCCCTGTGTAGGGAGTGAGGAGGTGGGAGAGGCCAGGCAGAGCCCTGTGTAGGGAGTGAGGTGTTAGGAGAGACCAGGCAGGGCCCTGTGTAGGGAGTGATGAGGTGAGAGAGACCAGGTAGGACCCTGTGTACAGAGTGAGGATGTGGAAGAGAACAGGCAAGGCTGTGTGTAGGAAGTAAGGTGGTGGAGATACCAGTCAGGGACCTGTGTAGGGATTGAGGAAGTGGGAGAGACCAGGCAGGACCCTGTGTAGGGAGTGAGGAGGTGGGAGAGACCATCAGGGCCCTGTGTAGGGAGTGAGGAGGTGATAGAGAACAGGTAAGGCCCTGCATACACAGTGAGGAGTTGGGAGAGACCACCCAGATACCTGAGTAGGGAGTCAGGATGTGGGAGAGATCAGGCAGAGCCCTGTGTAGGAAGTGAGGTGTTAGGAGAGACCAGGCAGGGCCCTGTGTAGGGAGTGAGGAGGTGGGAGAGACCAGGTAGGACCCTGTGTACAGAGTGAGGATGTGGGAGAGACCAGGCAGGTCTGTGTGTAGGGAGTAAGGAGGTGGAGATGCCAGGCAGGGCCCTGTGTAGGGAGTGAGGATGTAGGAGAGATCATCAGGGCCCTGTGCAGGGAGTGAGCAGATGGGATACACCAGGCAGGGCCCTGTATAGGGAGTGAGGAGATGGGAGAGAACAAGCACAGCCCTGTGTAGGGAGTGAGAAGAAGGGAGATAACAGCCAGAAACAGTGCAGGGACTGAGGAGGTGGGAGAGGTAAGGCAGGACCCTGTGTAGGGAGTGAGGGGGTGATAGAGACCAGGCAGAGCCCTGTGTAGGGAGTGAGGAGGTGGGAGAGGCCAGGCAGGGCCCTGTGTAGGGAGTAAGGAGGTGGAGAGACCAGGCAGTGGCTTGTTTAGGGAGTGAGCAGGTGCGAGAGAACATCAGGGCCCTGTGTAGGGAGTGAGGAGGAGGGAGAAAACAGGCTAACACCTGTGTATGTAGTAAGGAGGTGGCAAAGACCACCCAGAGACCTGTGTAGGGATTGAGGAATGGGAGGGAACAGGCAGAGAACTGTGTAGGGAGTGAGGAGGTAGGAGAGACCAGGCAAGGCCCTGTGTAGGGAGCGAAGAGGTGGAGAACCAGGCAGAGTCCTGCATAGGGAGTGAGAAGGCGAGAGAGGACAGGCAGAGCCCTGCGTAGGGAGTGAGGAGGTGGGATTGACTAGGCAGGACCCTGGGTAGGGTGTGAGGAGGTGGGAGATTCCAGGCAGGGCCCTTTGTAGGGAGTGAGGTGTTGGGAGAGACCAGGCAGAGTCCTGTGTAGGGAGTGAGGATTTGGGAGAGACCAGGCAGGGCCCTGTGTATGGCCTGAGGAGGTTAGAAATACCAGGCAGGGCCCTGAGTAGGGAGTGAGGAAGTGGGAGAGAAGAGGCAGGGCCCTGTCTAGGGATTGAAGAGGTGGGAGAGAACAGGCAGAGACCCTTGTAGGGAATGGGGAGGTGGGAGAACCATGCAGAGACCTGTGTAGGGATGGAGAAGGTGGGAGGGACCAGTTAGGGCCCTGTGTGTGCAGTCAGGATGTGAGAGAGAGGAGGCAGGGCCCTGTGTGAATTGAGGATGGGGGAGAGGCCAGGCGGGGCCCTGTTTAGGGAGTGAGGAGGTGGGAGAGATCATCAGGGCCCTGTAAAGGGAGTGAGGAGGTGAGAGAGGCCAGTCAGGGACCTGTGTAGGGAGTTAGGCGTTAGGAGAGACCAGGCAGGGCCCTGTGTAGGGAGTGAGGAGGTGGGAGAGACCAGGCAGAGACCTGCATAGGGAGTGAGGAGGTGAGAGAGACCAGGTAGGATGCTGTATAAAGAGTGAGGATGTAGGAGAGACTAGCCAGAGCCCTGTGTAGGGAGTAAGGAGGTGGAGAGACCAGGCAGGGTCCTGTTTAGGGAGTGAGGAGGTGGGAGAGATCATCAGGGCCCTGTAAAGGGAGTGAGGAGGTGGGAGAGACCACCCAGATACCTGTGTAGGGACTGAGGAGGTGGGAGAGAAAAGACAGAGCCCTGTGTAGGGAGTGAGGAGGTGGGAGATACCAGGCAGGGCCCTGTGTAGGGAGTGAGGAGGTGGCAGGGAGCAGTCAGAGACCTGTGTAGGGAGTGAGGAGGTGGCAGAGACCAGGCAGGGCCCTGTCTAGGGAGTGAGGAGTTGGAAGAGACCAGGCAGAGACCTGTGTACTGAGTCAGGAGGTGGGAAAGAACAGGCAGGACTGTGTTTAGCAAGTGAGGGGGTGAGAGAGAATAGGCAGAAACTTGTGTAGGGAGTGAGAAGATGGAAGACAGCAGGCAGGGCCCTGTGTAGGGAGTGAAGAGGTGGGAGAAACATTCAGAGACCTGAATAGGGAGTGAGGAGTTGGGAGAGACCAGGCAGGGCTCTGTGCAGGGAGTGAGGAGGCCAGAGATCAGGCAAGTCCCTTTGTATGGAGTAAGGATGTGGGAGAGACCAGGCAGGGCCCTGTGCAGGGAGTGAGGAGGTAGGAGAGATCAGGCAGGGACTGGTGTAGGGAGTGAGGAGGTGGGAGAGACCAGGCAGGGCTCCGTGTAGGAAGTGAGGAAGTGGGAAAGAACAGGCAGAAAGCTGTGTATGGAGTGAGAAGATGGGAGACACTAGCCAGGGCCCTGTGTAGGGAGTGAAGAGGTGGGAGAACAAGGCAGAGTCCTGCATAGAGAGTGAGGAGGTGGGAGAGGACAGGCAGAGCCCTGCTTAGGGAGTGAGGATGTGGGAGAGACAAAGCAGGGCTCTTTGTAAGAAGTGATGAGGTGGGAGAGACTAGGCAGGACCCTGCTAGGGGTTATTGCTATTGTAAGGGTTAGGTTTAGGGTTAGGGTAGGGGTAAGTTAGGGTTAAGGCTAGCTTTACTGTAAAGGGTGGGGCCAGGTTAGGGTTAGGGTTAGGTTTAGAGTTCGAGTTAGATCTAGGGTTTAGGGTTAGGGTTAGGGTCCGGTTTAGAGTTATTGTTAGGTTTAGGGTTAGGGTTAGGGTAGAGTTAAGGTTAGGGTTAAGTTTAGGGTTAGGGTAAGGATTAAGTTTAGGTCAGGGTTAGGGTTAGGATGAGTGATAGGGTTAGGGAAAGGGTTAGGGGTTCGTGTGACGGTTAGTGTTACATTTACAGTTAAGCTGATGTTTTAGGGTGTTACTGCCAGGGTTAGGGTTAGAGTTAGGGTTAGGGTTAGGGCGAGAGTTAGAGGATAGTTTAGGGTTAGGTGTAATTTTAGGGTTAGGGTTAGGCTTAGGTTTAGGGTGAAGTTTAGGTTAAGGATGAGGGTTAGGATTAGGCTTTGGTGTTTAGGTTAAGGTTAGCGTTACATTTAGGGTTAGGCTTAGTGTTAGGTTTTGCGTTAAGTGTTTGGGTTAATGTTAGGGTCAGGTTTAAGGTTAGGTTTAGGGTTAGTGTTTGGTTTAGGGTTAGGGTTAGGGTGAAGTTTAAGTTAAGGGTGAGTGTTGAGCTTAGGGTTAGTGTTGGGGTTAGGGTTAGGGTTCAGGTTAGAATTAAGTTTAGGGTTAAGGTCAGGTTTAGAGTTAGGGTAAGTGTTAGGGTTAAGTCATAGTTAGGTTTAGGACTAGTTTTTAGTTAGAGATAGGGTTGGGTTCAGGGTTGGGCTTAGGTTTAGATGTTAGGGTGAGGGATAGTGCTAGGTTTCCATTCAAACTGAGTGTGTAGGGTAAGTTTTAGGGTTAAAGTTAGAGTTAGAGTCAGGGTTAGGTTTAAGTTTACTGCTGGGATTATGTTTATGGTTAGGGTCAGGGTTGGGGAGATTTAGTGTTTAGGGTTACAGTGAATTGATGTTCTGCGAGAGGGTTAGGGTTAGGGGTTTGGGTTCAGGTTAGAGTCAGGGTTAGGGTTAGGTTTAGGGTTAGGGTTAGGTTTAGTGTTAGTGTTAGTTTTGCTTAGGGTTAGGGTTTGAATGAAGTTAGGGTAGGCTTAGCGTTACGCTTAGGGTGAAATTTTGGTTAAGGGTGAGGGTTCGGTTTAGGCTTAGGGTTAGAGTTAGGGTCAGTGGTTAGGGTTAGGTTTAGGGTTAAGGTTAGGTTTAGGCTAAGGATTAGGGTTAGAGTTACGGTTAAGGGTTAGCATTTCAGTTAGGTTTAGGTTAGGGTTATAATTAGGGTTAAGTTTAGGGTTAGGGTAAGAGTGAGAGTTACATTTACAGTTAAGATGAGGGTTTTGGGTAAGTGTTACAGTTAAGATTAGGGTTAGGGCTAGGGTTCGGGTTAGAGTTAGGTTTAAGATTATGGTAGGCTTAAAGATAGGGTTAAGGTTAGGTTAGGGTTAGGGTCAGGGTTAGGATTAGAATTAGGTTTAGGGTGAGGATTAGGGTCAGAGTTATTGTAAGGGTTAGGTTTAGGGTTACAGGTGGGCCAAGGTTAAGGTGAGGGTTAGGTTTAGGGGTAGGGTTAGGGTTAAAGTTAGGGCGAGTTTTAGGTTAGGAATAGGGTGAAGTTTAAGACAGGGTGAGGGTTAGGGTTATGGCTAAGGTTTGGGCTTGTTTTCAGGTTAGTGTTAAGGTTATGTTCAGGGTTAGGGTTAAGTTCATGGGTTGTGTTTAGTTTTAGGGTTAGGGTTAGATTTAAGGTTAGGGTTAAGTTTAGTGTTACGGTTAGGGTAAGGGTTATGGTTGTGCTAGGCGTTGTGGTTGGGGTGAGGGTTAGGTTTAGGGTTAGGGTTGGGTAGGGTTTGGATTATGGTTATGGTAAGGTGTTAGAGTTAGTGGTGTAGTTTAGGATTAGGTTTTGGGTGAGGGTTCCGGTTAGACCTTGTGGTTCTGGTCATGGTTAGGTTTGGTTTAGGGTTAGGGTTAGGTTCATGATTAGGTTTCAGGTTAGTGTTAGAGTTAGGGTGAGAGTTAGGGTTAAGGTTTTTGCTAGGCTTTCGTTTTGGTGTTAGGGTTTGGGTTAGGGTTAGGGTTATCATTAGGGCTCAGGGGTTTCAGGTTAGTGTTAGGGTTAGGGTTAGGGATAGCATTAGGGTTAGCGTTGTGGGATACGGTTAGGGGTTAGGGTGAGGGTTACGGTTAGTTTTACAGTTAAGGTGAGGGTTTAGGGTAAGTGTTATGATTAGGGTTAGAGTTAGAGTTAGGGTTAGGTTTAGGGTTAGGGTTAGGTGTAGGGTAAGATTTAGGTTTAGGTCCAAGTTGAGGGTTAGACTTAGTGTTCTATTTAGGGTCAAGGTTAGAGTTAGGGTTAGGGTTAGGATTAGGTCTAGGTTTAGGATTAGGATTAAGTTTAG
This sequence comes from Loxodonta africana, assembly GCF_030014295.1. NCBI lineage: Eukaryota > Metazoa > Chordata > Mammalia > Proboscidea > Elephantidae > Loxodonta > Loxodonta africana. The sequence continues at coordinate 134,939,792 of NC_087349.1, read as the reverse complement.
GGTTAGGTTTAGGGCTATTGTAAGTGTTCGGTTTAGGGTTACAGATGGACTAGCGTTATTCTTAGAGTTAGGTTTAAGGTTAGGGTTTGGGTTAGGTCTAGGTTTAGGGTTAAGGTTATGGTTAGTGTTTGGATGAAGTTCAGGATAGGGTGAGGGTTATTTTTCTGGTGAGGGCTAGGGTTTGGGTTTGTGTTCAGGTTAGTGTTAAGGATAGGTTTAGGGTTCGGTTAGGGTTAGGCGTTATGTCTAGGGTCAGCGTTAGGTTAGGTTTAGGGTTAGTGTGAAGTTTAGGTTAAGGGTGAGGGTTATGGTAAGGGTTAGGATTATAGACGGTGTTAGACGTTAGGTTTAGGGTGTTAGGGTTAGGTTTATGGTTAGGGTAGATTTAAGTTTAGGTTTAATATTAGGGTTAGGGTTAGATTTGGGTTACTGTTCGTATTAGGGTTAGGGTTAGGGATAAGTTTGGGGATAGCGTTAGGTTTCGGGTTGGGGATACGGTTAAGGATTAGGGTGAGGGTTAGGGTTAGGTTTACAGTTAAGGCGAGGGTTTAGGGTAATTGTTATGGTTAGGGTTAGAGTTAGAGTTAGGCTTAGGGTTAGGGTGAAGTTTCAGTTAGTAGTCAGGGTTAGGCTTAAGGTTAGAGTAGGGTTAAGGTTAGTGTTCGGGTTAGGTATAGCGTTAGGGTATGGGTAGGGGTAAGGTTAGGGTTAAGGCTAGGTTTACGGTAAAGGGTAGGGCTAGCTTAGGGTTAGATTTAGAGTTAGAGTTAGTGCTAGGGTTTAGGATGATGGTTATGGTCAGGTTTAGAGTTATTGTTAGGGTTAGGGTAGAGTTAAGGTTAGGGTTAATTTAGGGTTAGAGAAAGGGTTAGGTTTAGGTCTGGGTTAGGTGTAGGATGCGGGGTAGGGTTAGGGTTAGGGGTTCATGGGAAGGTTAGTGTTAAGTTTACATTAAGCTGATGTTTTAGGGTGTTACTGTTAGGGCTAGGGTTAGCATTAGGTTTAGGGTCAGGGCTAGAGTTAGGGGATAGTTAAGGGTTAGCTTTACTTTCAGGGTTAGGATTAGCCTTAGGTTTAGGGTGAAGTTTAGGTTAAGGATGAGGGTTAGGGTTAGGCATTTGGGTTAAGGTTAGGGTTAGGTTTAGGATTAGGCTTAGGGTTAGGGTTAGGTGTTTGGGTTAATGTTAGGGTCAGGTTTAGGGTTCGGCTTAGGGTTAGGGCTACAGCTGGGGTAAAGTTTAATTGAAGGGTGAGGGTTGAGCTTAGGGTTAGCGTTAGGGGTTAGGGTTAGAGCTTAGGTTAGGATTAAGTTTAGGGTTAAGGTTAGGTTTAGATTTAGGGTTAGGGTTAGTGTTAGGGTTAAGTCCTGTTTAGGTTTAGGGCTAGGTGAAGGTTATAGATAGGGTTAGGTTAAGGGTTGAGGTTAGGTTTAGATGGTAAGATGAGGGTTAGTGCTAGGTTTCCATTTAAGCTGAGTGTGTAGGGTAAGTTTTAGGGTTAGGATTAGGGTTAGAGTTAGAGTTAGGGTCAGGGTTAGTTTTGAGTTTAGAGTTAGGGTTACGTTTATGGTACGGGCAGGGTTAGGGGAGATTTAGTGTTACGTTTAGTTTTAGGGTTAGGGTTACAGAGAAGTTTATGTTAAGCGAGAGGGTTGGGGTTAGGGGTTTGGGTTCAGGTCAGAGTCAGGGTTAGGGTTAGGTTTAGGGTTAGGGTTACGTGTAGTGTTAGTGTTAGTTTTGCTTAGGGTTCGGGTTTGAATGAAGTTAGGGTACGCTTAGCGTTATGCTTAGGGTGAAATTCTGGTTAAGGGTGAGGGTTCGGCTTAGGGTTAGGGTTAGAGTTAGGGTCAGTGGTTAGGGTTAGGTTTAGGGTTAAGGTTAGGTTTAGGCTAAGGATTAGGGTTAGGGTTAGGGTTAGGGTTAGGGTTAGGGTTAGGGTAAGAGTTAGAGTTACATGGACAGTTAAGGTGAGGGTTTTGGGTAAGTGTTACCGTTAAGGTTAGGGTTAGGGCTAGGGTTAGGGTTAGAGTTAAGGTTAAGGGTTAGGGTTAGGTTTAAGTTTATGGTAGGCTTAAAGATAGGGTTGAGGTTAGGTTAGGGTTAGGGTCAGGGTTAGAATTAGGTTTAGGGCGAGGATTAGGGCCAGAGTTATTGTAAGGGTTAGGTTTCGGGTTACAGGTGGGCCAAGGTTAAGGTGAGGGTTAGGTTTAGGGGTAGGGTTAGGGTTAAAGTCAGGGTGAGTTTTAGGTTAGGGATAGGGTGAAGTTTAAGATAGGGTGAGGGTTAGGGTTATGCCTAAGGTTTGGGCTTGTTTTCAGGTTAGTGTTAAGGTTATGTTCAGGGTTAGGGTTACGTTCAGGGGTTGTGTTCAGTTTTAGGGTTAGGGTTAGATTTAAGGTTAGGGTTAAGTTTAGTGTTACGTTTAGGGTTAGGGTCACGGTTGTGTTAGGCTTTGTGGTTGGGGTGAGGGTGAGTTTTAGGGTTAGGGTTGGTTAGGGTTAGGATTATCGTTATGATAAGGCGTTAGGGGTTAGAGGTGTAGTTTAGGGTTAGGGTTTGGGTGAGGGTTCCGGTTAGGCCTTGTGGTTCTGGTCATGGTTAGGTTTGGTTTAGGCTTAGGGTTAGGTTCATAATTCGGTTTCGGGTTAGTGTTAGAGTTAGGGTGAGAGTTAGGGTTAAGGTTTTTGCTAGGCTTTGGTGTTAGGGTTAGGGTTTGTGTTAGGGTTAGGTTTATCATTAGGGCTCAGGGGTTTCAGGTTAATGTTAGGGTTAGGGTTAGGGATAGCATTAGGGTTAGGGTTGTGGGATACGGTTAGGATTTAGGGTGAGGGTTACGGTTAGTTTTACAGTTAAGGTGAGGGTTTAGGGTAATTGTTATGATTAGGGTTATAGTCAGAGTTAGGGTTTGGTTTAGGATTAGGGTTAGGTGTAGGGTAAGAATTAGGTTTAGGTCCATGTTGAGGGTTAGACTTAGTGTTCTATTTAGGGTAAAGGTTAGGGGTAGGGTTAGGATTAGGTCTAGGGTTAGGATTAGGATTATTTTAGGGTTAGGTTCAGGGCTATTGTAAGTGTTCAGTTTAGGGTTACAGATGGACTAGCGTTATTCTTAGAGTTAGGTTTAAGGTTAGGGTTTGGGTTAGGTCTAGGTTTAGGGTTAAGGTTATGGTTAGTGTTTGGATGAAGTTCAGGATAGGGTGAGGGTTATTTTTCTGGTGAGGGCTAGGGTTTGGGTTTGTGTTCAGGTTAGTGTTAAGGATAGGTTTAGGGTTCGGTTAGGGTTAGGCGTTATGTCTAGGGTCAGCGTTAGGTTAGGTTTAGGGTTAGTGTGAAGTTTAGGTTAAGGGTGAGGGTTATGGTAAGGGTTAGGATTATAGACGGTGTTAGACGTTAGGTTTAGGGTGTTAGGGTTAGGTTTATGGTTAGGGTAGATTTAAGTTTAGGTTTAATATTAGGGTTAGGGTTAGATTTGGGTTACTGTTCGTATTAGGGTTAGGGTTAGGGATAAGTTTGGGGATAGCGTTAGGTTTCGGGTTGGGGATACGGTTAAGGATTAGGGTGAGGGTTAGGGTTAGGTTTACAGTTAAGGCGAGGGTTTAGGGTAATTGTTATGGTTAGGGTTAGAGTTAGAGTTAGGCTTAGGGTTAGGGTGAAGTTTCAGTTAGTAGTCAGGGTTAGGCTTAAGGTTAGAGTAGGGTTAAGGTTAGTGTTCGGGTTAGGTATAGCGTTAGGGTATGGGTAGGGGTAAGGTTAGGGTTAAGGCTAGGTTTACGGTAAAGGGTAGGGCTAGCTTAGGGTTAGATTTAGAGTTAGAGTTAGTGCTAGGGTTTAGGATGATGGTTATGGTCAGGTTTAGAGTTATTGTTAGGGTTAGGGTAGAGTTAAGGTTAGGGTTAATTTAGGGTTAGAGAAAGGGTTAGGTTTAGGTCTGGGTTAGGTGTAGGATGCGGGGTAGGGTTAGGGTTAGGGGTTCATGGGAAGGTTAGTGTTAAGTTTACATTAAGCTGATGTTTTAGGGTGTTACTGTTAGGGCTAGGGTTAGCATTAGGTTTAGGGTCAGGGCTAGAGTTAGGGGATAGTTAAGGGTTAGCTTTACTTTCAGGGTTAGGATTAGCCTTAGGTTTAGGGTGAAGTTTAGGTTAAGGATGAGGGTTAGGGTTAGGCATTTGGGTTAAGGTTAGGGTTAGGTTTAGGATTAGGCTTAGGGTTAGGGTTAGGTGTTTGGGTTAATGTTAGGGTCAGGTTTAGGGTTCGGCTTAGGGTTAGGGCTACAGCTGGGGTAAAGTTTAATTGAAGGGTGAGGGTTGAGCTTAGGGTTAGCGTTAGGGGTTAGGGTTAGAGCTTAGGTTAGGATTAAGTTTAGGGTTAAGGTTAGGTTTAGATTTAGGGTTAGGGTTAGTGTTAGGGTTAAGTCCTGTTTAGGTTTAGGGCTAGGTGAAGGTTATAGATAGGGTTAGGTTAAGGGTTGAGGTTAGGTTTAGATGGTAAGATGAGGGTTAGTGCTAGGTTTCCATTTAAGCTGAGTGTGTAGGGTAAGTTTTAGGGTTAGGATTAGGGTTAGAGTTAGAGTTAGGGTCAGGGTTAGTTTTGAGTTTAGAGTTAGGGTTACGTTTATGGTACGGGCAGGGTTAGGGGAGATTTAGTGTTACGTTTAGTTTTAGGGTTAGGGTTACAGAGAAGTTTATGTTAAGCGAGAGGGTTGGGGTTAGGGGTTTGGGTTCAGGTCAGAGTCAGGGTTAGGGTTAGGTTTAGGGTTAGGGTTACGTGTAGTGTTAGTGTTAGTTTTGCTTAGGGTTCGGGTTTGAATGAAGTTAGGGTACGCTTAGCGTTATGCTTAGGGTGAAATTCTGGTTAAGGGTGAGGGTTCGGCTTAGGGTTAGGGTTAGAGTTAGGGTCAGTGGTTAGGGTTAGGTTTAGGGTTAAGGTTAGGTTTAGGCTAAGGATTAGGGTTAGGGTTAGGGTTAGGGTTAGGGTTAGGGTTAGGGTTAGGGTAAGAGTTAGAGTTACATGGACAGTTAAGGTGAGGGTTTTGGGTAAGTGTTACCGTTAAGGTTAGGGTTAGGGCTAGGGTTAGGGTTAGAGTTAAGGTTAAGGGTTAGGGTTAGGTTTAAGTTTATGGTAGGCTTAAAGATAGGGTTGAGGTTAGGTTAGGGTTAGGGTCAGGGTTAGAATTAGGTTTAGGGCGAGGATTAGGGCCAGAGTTATTGTAAGGGTTAGGTTTCGGGTTACAGGTGGGCCAAGGTTAAGGTGAGGGTTAGGTTTAGGGGTAGGGTTAGGGTTAAAGTCAGGGTGAGTTTTAGGTTAGGGATAGGGTGAAGTTTAAGATAGGGTGAGGGTTAGGGTTATGCCTAAGGTTTGGGCTTGTTTTCAGGTTAGTGTTAAGGTTATGTTCAGGGTTAGGGTTACGTTCAGGGGTTGTGTTCAGTTTTAGGGTTAGGGTTAGATTTAAGGTTAGGGTTAAGTTTAGTGTTACGTTTAGGGTTAGGGTCACGGTTGTGTTAGGCTTTGTGGTTGGGGTGAGGGTGAGTTTTAGGGTTAGGGTTGGTTAGGGTTAGGATTATCGTTATGATAAGGCGTTAGGGGTTAGAGGTGTAGTTTAGGGTTAGGGTTTGGGTGAGGGTTCCGGTTAGGCCTTGTGGTTCTGGTCATGGTTAGGTTTGGTTTAGGCTTAGGGTTAGGTTCATAATTCGGTTTCGGGTTAGTGTTAGAGTTAGGGTGAGAGTTAGGGTTAAGGTTTTTGCTAGGCTTTGGTGTTAGGGTTAGGGTTTGTGTTAGGGTTAGGTTTATCATTAGGGCTCAGGGGTTTCAGGTTAATGTTAGGGTTAGGGTTAGGGATAGCATTAGGGTTAGGGTTGTGGGATACGGTTAGGATTTAGGGTGAGGGTTACGGTTAGTTTTACAGTTAAGGTGAGGGTTTAGGGTAATTGTTATGATTAGGGTTATAGTCAGAGTTAGGGTTTGGTTTAGGATTAGGGTTAGGTGTAGGGTAAGAATTAGGTTTAGGTCCATGTTGAGGGTTAGACTTAGTGTTCTATTTAGGGTAAAGGTTAGGGGTAGGGTTAGGATTAGGTCTAGGGTTAGGATTAGGATTATTTTAGGGTTAGGTTCAGGGCTATTGTAAGTGTTCAGTTTAGGGTTACAGATGGACTAGCGTTATTCTTAGAGTTAGGTTTAAGGTTAGGGTTTGGGTTAGGTCTAGGTTTAGGGTTAAGGTTATGGTTAGTGTTTGGATGAAGTTCAGGATAGGGTGAGGGTTATTTTTCTGGTGAGGGCTAGGGTTTGGGTTTGTGTTCAGGTTAGTGTTAAGGATAGGTTTAGGGTTCGGTTAGGGTTAGGCGTTATGTCTAGGGTCAGCGTTAGGTTAGGTTTAGGGTTAGTGTGAAGTTTAGGTTAAGGGTGAGGGTTATGGTAAGGGTTAGGATTATAGACGGTGTTAGACGTTAGGTTTAGGGTGTTAGGGTTAGGTTTATGGTTAGGGTAGATTTAAGTTTAGGTTTAATATTAGGGTTAGGGTTAGATTTGGGTTACTGTTCGTATTAGGGTTAGGGTTAGGGATAAGTTTGGGGATAGCGTTAGGTTTCGGGTTGGGGATACGGTTAAGGATTAGGGAGAGGGTTAGGGTTAGGTTTACAGTTAAGGCGAGGGTTTAGGGTAATTGTTATGGTTAGGGCTCGAGTTAGATTTAGGCTTAGGGTTAGGGTGATGTTTCAGTTAATAGTCACGTTAGAGTTAAAGTTAGAGTAGGGTCAAGGGTAGTGTTCGGGTTAGGTATAGAGTTAGGTTTCGGGTAGGGGTAAGGTTAGGGTTAAGGCTAGGTTTACGGTAAAGGGCAGGGCTAGGTTAGTGTTAGGTTTAGAGTTAGAGTTAGTGCTAGGGTTTGGGGTTATGCTTATGGTCAGGTTTAAGTTATTGTTAGGCTTTGTTAGGGGGTTAGGGTTGTGTTTGTTACGGGGTTACGATTGTATTTTTCGGGGTTTAGAGTTGTGTTTGTTAGGGGCTTAGGTTTATTTATTAGGGGGTTAGGGTTGTTTTCGTGAGGGGGTTAGGGTTGTTTGTTGTTTGGGGGTTAGGTTTGTTTGTTGTTAGGGGGTTAGGGTTGTTTGTTGTTCGGGAAAAGTGTTCTTTGTTGTTAGGGGTTCAGGGTTGTTTGTTGTTAGGGGGTTAGTGTTGCTTGTTGTTAGGGTGTTAGGGTTGTTTGTTGTTAGTGGGATAGGGTTGTTTGTTGTTAGTGAGTTAGGGTTGTTTTTTGTTAGGGGGTTAGTGTTGTTTCTGGTCGGCGGTTAGTGTTGTTTATTAGGGCGTTAGTTTTGTTTGCTGCTAGTGGGTTAGGGTTGTTTGTTGTTAGGGGGTGAGTGTTGTTTGTTGTTAGGGGGGTAGGATTGTTTGTTGTTAGAGGGTTAGTGTTGTTTGTTGTTAGGGGGTTAGTGTTGTTTGTGGTTAGGGGGTTAGTGTTGTTGGTTGTTAGGGGTCTAGGGTTGTTTGTTGTTAGGGGGTTAGGGTTGTTTGTTGTTAGGGGGTTACTGTTGGTTGTTAGGGGTTTTGGGTTGTCGGTTTTTGGGAGGGAGGGTTGTTTGTTGTTAGAGTCTTAGGGTTGTTTGTTGTTGGGGGTTACTGTTGTTTGTTTTTACGGGGCTAGGGTAGTTTCTTGTTAGGGGGTTAGTGTTGTTTGTTGTTTGGTGTTTACGGTTGTTGGTTGTTAGGGGGTTAGGGTTGTTTGTTGTTTCGGGTTTAAGGTAGTTTCTTGTTAGGGGTTTAGGGTTGTTTGTTGTGAGTCGGTTAGGGTTGTTTGTTGTTTGGTTAGGGTTGTTTGTTGTTAGGGGGTTAGGGTTGTTTGTTGTTAGGGGTTAGGGTTGTTTGTTGTTACGGGGTTAGGGTAGTTTCTTGTTAGGGGGTTAGTGTTGTTTGTTGTTAGTGGGTTAGGGTTGTTTGTTGTTTGGTTAGGGTTGTGTGTTGTTAGGGGGTTAGTGTTGTTTGTTGTTAGGGGTTTAGGGTTGTTTCTTGTTGGGGTTTAGTGGTTTTTGTTGTTAGGGTGTTAGTGTTGTTTGTGGTTAGGGTGTTAGTGTTGTTGGTTGTTAGGGGGATAGGATTGTTTGTTTTTAGGGGTTAGGGTTGTTTGTTGTTTGGGTTTTAGGGTGGTTTGTTGTTACGGGTTTAGTGTTGTTTGATGTTAGGGGTTAGGGTTTGTTGTTAGGGGGTTAGTGTTGTTTGTTGTTAGGGTGTTAGGGTTGTTTGTTGTTAGTGGGTAAGTGTTGTTTTTTGTTAGTGGGTTAGTGTTTTTGGTGTTGTTCGTTTTTAGGGGATAAATGTTGGTTGTTGTTAGGTGGTTAGTTTTTTTCTTTTTAACTGGGTTAGTGCTGTTGGTGGTTAGGGGGTTAGTGTTGTTGGTTGTTTAGGGGGTTAGGGATGTTTGTGGTTAGGGGGTTAGGGTTGTTTGTTGTTAGGGGGTTAGTGTTGCTTGTTAGGGGTTTATGGTTGTTGGTTGTTAGGGGGTTAGGGTTGTTTGTTGTTAAGGGGTTAGGTTAGCTTCTTGTTAGGGGTTTAGTATTGTTTGTTGTTAGGGGGTTAGTGTTTGTTGTTAGGTGTTTAGGGTTGTTTCTTGTTGGGGTTTAATGTTGTTTGTTGTTAGGGGGTTAGTGTTGTTGGTTGTTAGGGGGTTAGTGTTGTTTGATGTTAAGGGTTTAGGGTTGTTTGTTGTTAGGGGGTTAGTGTTTTTGGTTTTTAGGGGTTAGGGTTGTTTGTTGTTTGGGGGTTAGTGTTGTTTGTTGTTAGGGGGTTAGGCTTGTTTGTTGTTAGGGTGTTAGTGTTCTTTGATGTTCGGGATTAGGGTGGTTTGTTGTTAGGGGGTTAGGTTTGTTTCTAGTTGAGGTTTAGTAGTGTTTGTTGTTAGGGTGTTAGTGTTGTCCGTTTTTGGGGGTTAGTGTTGTTGTTGTTAGGGGGTTATTGTTGTTTCTTGTTAGGGTGTGAGAGTTGTTTGTTGTTTGGGGTTTGTGTTGTGTTTTAGGGAGTTAGTTTTGTTTGTTGTTAGTGGGTTAGTGTTGTTTGTAGTTAGGGGATTGGGGTTGTTGTTAGAGGGTTAGTGTTGGTTGTTGTTGGGGCTTAGTGTTTTTTGTTGTTAGGGGGTTGGGGATGGTTGTTGTTAGGGTGTTCGTGTTGTTGGTAGTTTAGAGGGTTAGGGTTGTTTGTTGTTAGGGGGATAGGGTTGTTTGTTGTTAGGGGGTTAGTGTTGCTTGTTGTTAGGGGTTTACAGTTGTTGGTTGTTAGGGGGTTAGGGTTGTTTGTTGTTAAGGGATAGGGTTGTTTGTTGTTACGGGCTTAGGGTAGTTTCTTGTTAGGGGGTTAGTGTTGATTGTTGTTAGTGGGTTAGTGGTGTTTGTTGTTAGGGGTTCAGAGTTGTTTGTTGTTAGGGGGTTAGAGTTGTTTTTTGTTAGAGGGTTTGGGTTCTTTCTTGTTGGGGGTTAGTGTTGTTTGTTTTTAGGGGATAAGTGTTGGTTGTTGTTAGGGGGTTAGTATTTTTATGGTTTTTACTGGGTTAGTGGTGTTGGTGGTTAGGGGGTTAGTGTTGTTGGTTGTTTAGGGGGTTAGGGTTGTTTGTTGTTAGGGGGTTAGGGTTGTTTGTTGTTAGGGGGTTAGTGTTGTTTGTTGTTAGGTGTTTACGGTTGTTGGTTGTTAGGGGGTTAGGGTTGTTTGTTCTTTCGGATTTAAGGTAGATTCTTGTTAGGGGTTTAGTGTTGTTTGTTGTTAGTCGGTTAGGGTTTTTTGTTGTTTGGTTACGGTTGTTTGCTGTTAGGGGTTTAGGGTTGTTTGTTGTTAGTGGGTTAGTGTTTTTGGTTTTTAGTGGTTAGGGTTGTTTGTTGTTTCGGGGTTAGTGTTGTTTGTTGTTAGGGGGTTAGGCTTGTTTGTTGTTAGGGTGTTAGTGTTCTTTGATGTTAGGGAATTAGGGTTGTTTGTTCTTAGGGGGTTAGTGTTGTTTGTTGTTAGGGGGTTAGGGTTGTTTCTAGTTGGGGTTTAGTAGTGTTTGTTGTTAGGGTGTTAGTGTTGTCCGTTTTTGGGGGTTAGTGTTGTTGTTGTTAGGGGGTTAGTGTTGTTTGTTGTTAGGGTGTGAGAGTTGTTTGTTGTTTGGGGTTTGTGTTGTTTTTTAGGGGGTTAGTTTTGTTTGTTGTTAGTGGGTTAGTGTTGTTTGTAGTTAGGGGATTAGGGTTGTTGTCAGAGGGTTAGTGTTGGTTGTTGTTGGGGCTTAGTGTTGTTTGTTGTTAGGGGGTTAGAGATGGTTGTTGTTAGGGTGTTAGTGTTGTTGGTTGTTTAGAGGGTTAAGGTTGTTTGTTGTTAGGGTTTTACAGTTGTTGGTTGTTAAGGGGTTATGGTTTTTTGTTTTTAGGGGGTTAGGGTTCTTTGTTGTTAAGGGTTAGGGTTGTTTGCTGTTACGGGGTTAGGGTAGTTTCTTGTTAGGGGGTTAGTGTTGATTGTTGTTAGTGGGTTAGTGGTGTTTTTTGTTAGGGGTTCAGAGTTGTTTGTTGTTAGGGGGTTAGAGTTGTTTGTTGTTAGAGGATTTGGGTTCTTTCTTGTTGGGGGTTAGTGTTGTTTGTTTTTAGGGGATAAGTGTTGGTTATTGTTAGGGGGTTAGTATTTTTATGGTTTTTACTGGGTTAGTGGTGTTGGTGGTTAGGGGGTTAGTGTTGTCGGTTGTTAGGGCGTTAGGATTGTTTGTTGTTTCGGATTTAAGGTTGTTTCTTGTTAGGGGTTTAGTGCTGTTTGTTGTTAGTGGGTTAGGGTTGTTTGTTGTTTGGTTGGGGTTGTTTCTTGTTAGGGGGTTAGGGTTGTTTGTTGTTAGGGGTTAGGGTTGTTTGTTACGGGGTTAGGGTAGTTTCTTGTTAGGAGGTTAGTGTTGTTTGTTGTTAGTGGGTTAGGGTTGTTTGTTGTTTGGTTAGGGTTGTGTGTTGTTAGGGGGTTAGTGTTGTTGGTTGTTAGGGGGATAGGATTGTTTGTTGTTAGGGGGTTAGGGTTGTTTGTTGTTACGGGGTTAGGGTAGTTTCTTGTTAGGGGGTTAGTGTTGATTGTTGTTAGTGGGTTAGTGGTGTTTGTTGTTAGGGGTTCAGAGTTGTTTGTTGTTAGGGGGTTAGTGTTGCTTGTTGTTAGGGGTTTACGGTTGTTGGTTGTTAGGGGGTTAGGGTTGTTTGTTGTTTCGGGTTTAAGGTAGATTCTTGTTAGGGGTTTAGTGTTGTTTGTTGTTAGGGGGTTAGTGTTTGTTGTTAGGTGTTTAGGGTTGTTTCTTGTTGGGGTTTAGTGGTTTTTGTTGTTAGGGTGTTAGTGTTGTTTGTTGTTAGGGTGATAGTGTTGTTTGTTGTTAGGGGGTTAGTGTTGTTTGATGTTAGGGGTTTAGGGTTGTTTGTTGTTAGGGGGTTAATGTTGTTTGTTGTTAGGGTGTTAGGGTTGTTTGTTGTTAGTGGGTTAGGGTTGTTTGTTGTTAGTGGGTTAGTGTTTTTGGTTTTTAGGGGTTAGTGTTGTTTGTTGTTAGGGGGTTAGTGTTGTTTGTTGTTAGGGTGTTAGTGTTCTTTGATGTTAGGGGTTTAGGGTTTTTTGTTGTTAGGGGGTTAGTGTTGTTTGTTGTTTGGGGGTTAGGGTTGTTTCTAGTTGGGGTTTTGTAGTGTTTGTTGTTAGGGTGTTAGTGTTGTCCGTTTTTGGGGGTTAGTGTTGTTGTTTTTAGGGGGTTAGTGTTGTTTGTTGTTGGGGTGTGAGAGTTGTTTGTTGTTTGGGGTTTGTGTTGTTTTTTAGGGGGTTAGTTTTGTTTGTTGTTAGTGGGTTAGTGTTGTTTGTAGTTAGGGGATTAGGGTTGTTGTTAGAGGGTTAGTGTTGTTTGTTGTTGGAGCTTAGTGTTGTTTGTTGTTAGGGGATTAGGGATGGTTGTTGTTAGGGTGTTAGTGTTGTTTGTTGTTAGGGGGTTAGTGTTGTTTGTTGTTAGGTGTTTAGGGTTGTTTCTTGTTGGAGTTTAGTGGGTTTTGTTGTTAGGGTGTTAGTGTTTTTGCTTAGGGGGTTAGTGCTGTTGGTTGTTAGGGGGTAAGGGTTGTTTGTTGTTAGAGGTTTAGGGTTGTTTGTTGATAGTGGGTTAGTGTTGCTTGTTGTTAGGTGTTCAGAGTTTTTTGTTGTTAGGGGGTTAGAGTTGTTTGTTCTTAGAGGATTTGGGTTCTTTCTTGTTGGGGGTTAGTGTTGTTTGTTTTTAGGGGATAAGTGTTGGTTGTTGTTAGGGGGTTAGTGTTGTTTGTTGTTAGGTGTTTACGGTTGCTGGTTGTTAGGGCGTTAGGGTTGTTTGTTGTTTCGGATTTAAGGTTGTTTCTTGTTAGGGGTTTAGTGTTGTTTGTTGTTAGTCGGTTAGGGTTGTTTGTTGTTTGGTTGGGGTTGTTTGTTGTTAGGGGGTTAGGGTTGTTTGTTGTTAGGGGTTAGGGTTGTTTGTTGTTACGGGGTTAGGGTAGTTTCTTGTTAGGGGGTTAGTGTTGTTTGTTGTTAGTGGGTTAGGGTTGTTTGTTGTTTGGTTAGGGTTGTGTGTTGTTAGGGGGTTAGTGTTGTTTGTTGTTAGGGGTTTAGGGTTTTTTCTTGTTGGGGTTTAGTGGTTTTTGTTGTTAGGGTGTTAGTGTTGTTCGTGGTTTGGGGGTTAGTGTTGTTGGTTGTTAGGGGGATAGGATTGTTTGTTGTTAGGGGGTTAGGATTGTTTGTTGTTTGGGGTTAGGGTTGTTTGTTGTTACGGGGTTAGTGTTGTTTGATGTTAGGGGTTAGGGTTGTTTGTTGTTAGGGGGTTAGTGTTCTTTGTTGTTAGGGTGTTAGGGTTTTTTGTTGTTAGGGGGTTAGTGTTGTTTCTTCTTACAGGGTTAGTGTTGTTTGTGGTTAGGGTGTTAGTGTTGTTTGTGGTTGGGGGTGAGTGTTGTTGGTTCTTAGGGGGTTAGGATTGTTTATTGTTAGGGGTTTAGGGTTTTATGTTGTTAGGGGTTTAAGGTTGTTTGTTGTTAGGAGGTTAGGGTTGTTTGTTGTTACGGGGTTAGGTTAGTTTCTTGTTAGGGGTTTAGTGTTGTTTGTTGTTAGGGGGTTAGTGTTTGTTGTTAGGGGTTTAGGGTTGTTTCTTGTTGGGGTTTAGTGGTTTTTGTTGTTAGGGTGTTAGTGTTGTTTGTGGTAAGGGTGTTAGTGTTGTTGGTTGTTAGGGGGATAGGATTGTTTGTTTGTAGGGGTTAGTGTTGTTTGTTGTTTGGGTTTTAGGGTGGTTTGTTGTTACGGGTTTAGTGTTGTTTGATGTTAGGGGTTAGGGTTGTTTGTTGTTAGGGGGTTAGTGTTGTTTGTTGTTAGGGTGTTAGGGTTGTTCGTTGTTAGTGGGTAAGTGTTGTTTTTTGTTAGTGGGTTAGTGTTTTTGGTTTTTAGGGGTTAGGGTTGTTTGTTTTTTGGGGGTTAGTGTTGTTTGTTGTTGGGGGTTAGGGTTGTTTGCTGTTAGGGTGTTAGTGTTCTTTGATGTTAGGGGTTTAGGGTTGTTTGTTAGGGGGTTAGGTTTGTTTGTTGTTAGGGGTTAGGGTTGTTTGTTCTTACGGGGTTAGTGTTGTTTGTGGTTAGAGGGTTAGTGTTGTTTGTATTTAGGGGTTTAGGGTTGTTTCTTGTTGGGCTTTAGTGGTTTTTGTTGTTAGGGTGTTAGTGTTGTTTGTTGTTAGGGGGTTAGTGTTGTTTGTTCTTACGGGGTGAGTGTTGTTTGTGGTTAGGGTTTTAGTGTTTTTTGTGGTTAGGGGGTGAATGTTGTTGGTTGTTAGGGGGTTAGGATTGTTTGTTGTTAGGGATTTAGGGTTGTTTGTTGTTACGGGGTTAGGGTAGTTTCTTGTTAGGGGGTTAGTGTTGATTGTTGTTAGTGGGTTAGTGGTGTTTATTGTTAGGGGTTCAGAGTTGATTGTTGTTAGGGGGTTAGAGTTGTTTTTTGTTAGAGGATTTGGGTTCTTTCTTGTTGGGGGTTAGTGTTGTTTGTTTTTAGGGGATAAGTGTTGGTTGTTGGTAGGGGGTTAGTATTGTTTGTTGTTAGGTGTTTACAGTTGTTGATTGTTAGGGCGCTAGGGCTGTTTGTTGTTTCGGTTTTAAGGTTGTTTCTTGTTAGGGGTTTAGTATTGTTTGTTGTTAGTCGGATAGGGTTGTTTGTTGTTTGGTTGGGGTTGTTTGTTGTTAGGGGGTTAGGGTTGTTTGTTGTTAGGGGTTAGGGTTGTTTGTTGTTACGGGGTTAGGGTAGTTTCTTGTTAGGGGGTTAGTGTTGTTTGTTGTTAGTGCGTTAGGGTTGTTTGTTGTTTGGTTAGGGTTGTGTGTTGTTAGGGGGTTAGTGTTGTTTGTTGTTAGGGGTTTAGAGTTTTTTCTTGTTGGGGTTTAGTGGTTTTTGTTGTTAGTGTGTTAGTGTTGTTCGTGGTTAGGGGGTTAGTGTTGTTGGTTGTTAGGGGGATAGGATTGTTTGTTGTTGGGGGTTAGGGTTGTTTGTTGTTTGGGGGTTAGGGTTGTTTGTTGTTACGGGGTTAGTGTTGCTTGATGTTAGGGGTTAGGGTTGTTTGTTGTTAGGGGGTTAGTGTTCTTTGTTGTTAGGGTGTTAGGGTTGTTTGTTGTTAGGGGGTTAGTGTTGTTTGTTCTTACGGGGTTAGTGTTGTTTGTGGTTAGGGTGTTAGTGTTGTTTGTGGTTGGGGGTGAGTGTTGTTGGTTCTTAGGGGGTTAGGATTGTTTATTGTTAGGGGTTTAGGGTTTTATGTTGTTAGGGGTTTAAGGTTGTTTGTTGTTAGGAGGTTAGGGTTGTTTGTTGTTACGGGGTTAGGTTAGTTTCTTGTTAGGGGTTTAGTGTTGTTTGTTGTTAGGGGGTTAGTGTTTGTTGTTAGGGGTTTAGGGTTGTTTCTTGTTGGGGTTTAGTGGTTTTTGTTGTTAGGGTGTTAGTGTTGTTTGTGGTTAGGGGGTTAGTGTTGTTTGTTGTTAGGGGGTTAGTGTTGTTTGATGTTAGGGGTTTAGGGTTGTTTGTTGTTAGGGGGTTAGTGTTTTTGGTTTTTAGGGGTTAGGGTTGTTTGTTGTTTGGGGGTTAGTTTTGTTTGTTGTTAGGGGGTTAGGCTTGTTTGTTGTTAGGGTGTTAGTGTTCTTTGATGTTGGGGATTAGTGTTGTTTGTTGTTAGGGGGTTAGTGTTGTTTGTTGTTAGGGTTTAGGGTTGTTTCTAGTTGGGGTTTAGTAGTGCTTGTTGTTAGGGTGTTAGTGTTGTCCGTTTTGGGGGGTTAGTGTTGTTGTTGTTAGGAGGTTAGTGTTGTTTGTTGTTAGGGTGTGAGAGTTGTTTGTTGTTTGGGGTTTGTGTTGTGTTTTAGGGAGTTAGTTTTGTTTGTTGTTAGTGGGTTAGTGTTGTTTGTAGTTAGGGGATTAGGGTTGTTGTTAAAGGGTTAGTGTTGGTTGTGGTTGGGGCTTAGTGTTGTTTGTTGTTAGGGGGTTAGGGATGGTTGTTGTTAGGGTGTTAGTGTTGTTGGTTGTTTAGAGGGTTAGGGTTGTTTGTTGTTAGGGGGATAGGGTTGTTTGTTGTTAGGGGGTTAGTGTTGCTTGTTGTTAGGGGTTTACAGTTGTTGGTTGTTAGGGGGTTAGGGTTGTTTGTTGTTAGGGGGTTAGGGTTCTTTGTTGTTAAGGGTTAGGGTTGTTTGTTGTTACGGGGTTAGGGTAGTTTCTTGTTAGGGGGTTAGTGTTCTTTAATGTTAGGGGATTAGGGTTGTTTGTTGTTAGGGGGTTAGTGTTGTTTGTTGTTAGGGGTTTAGGGTTGTTTCTAGTTGGCGTTTAGTAGTATTTATTGTTAGGGTGTTAGTGTTGTCCGTTTTTGGGGGTTAGTGTTGTTGTAAGGGGGTTAGTGTTGTTTGTTGTTAGGGTGTGAGAGCTGTTTGTTCTTTGGGGTTTGTGTTGTTTTTTAGGGGGTTAGTTTTGTTTGTTGTTAGTGGGTTAGTGTTGTTTGTTGTTGGGGCTTAGTGTTGTTTGTTGTTAGGGGATTAGGGATGGTTGTTGTTAGGGGGTTAGTGTTGTTTGTTGTTAGGTGTTTAGGGTGGTTTCTTGTTGGAGTTTAGTGGGTTTTGTTGTTAGGGTGTTAGTGTTTTTGCTTAGGGGGTTAGTGCTGTTGGTTGTTAGGGGGTAAGGGCTGTTTGTTGTTAGAGGTTTAGGGTTGTTTGTTGATAGTGGGTTAGTGTTGCTTGTTTTTAGGTGTTCAGAGTTTTTTGTTGTTAGGGGGTTAGAGTTGTTTGTTCTTAGAGGATTTGGGTTCTTTCTTGTTGGGGGTTAGTGTTGTTTGTTTTTAGGGGATAAGTGTTGGTTGTTGTTAGGGGGTTAGTGTTGTTTGTTGTTAGGTGTTTACGGTTGTTGGTTGTTAGGGCGTTAGGGTTGTTTGCTGTTTCGGAGTTAAGGTTGTTTCTTGTTAGGGGTTTAGTGTTGTTTGTTGTTAGTCGGTTAGGGTTGTTTGTTGTTTGGTTGGGGTTGTTTGTTGTTAGGGGGTTAGGGTTGTTTGTTGTTAGGGGTTAGGGTTGTTTGTTGTTACGGGGTTAGGGTAGTTTCTTGTTAGGGGGTTAGTGTTGTTTGTTGTTAGTGGGTTAGTGTTGTTTGTTGTTTGGTTAGGGTTGTGTGTTGTTAGGGGGTTAGTGTTGTTTGTTAGGGGTTTAGGGTTTTCTCTTGTTGGGGTTTAGTGGTTTTTGTTGTTAGGATGTTAGTGTTGTTCGTGGTTAGGGGGTTAGTGTTGTTGGTTGTTAGGGGGATAGGATTGTTTGTTGTTAGGGGGTTAGGGTTGTTTGTTGTTTGGGGGTTAGGGTTGTTTGTTGTTACGGGGTTGGTGTCGCTTGATGTTAGGTGTTAGGGTTGTTTGTTGTTAGGGGGTTAGTGTTCTTTGTTGTTAGGGTGTTAGGGTTGTTTGTTGTTAGGGGGTTAGTGTTGTTTGTTCTTACGGGGTTAGTGTTGTTTGTGGTTAGGGTGTTAGTCTTGTTTGTGGTTGGGGGTGAGTGTTGTTGGTTCTTAGGGGGTTAGGATTGTTTATTGTTAGGGGTTTAGGGTTTTATGTTGTTAGGGGTTTAAGGTTGTTTGTTGTTAGGAGGTTAGGGTTGTTTGTTGTTACGGGGTTAGGTTAGTTTCTTGTTAGGGGTTTAGTGTTGTTTGTTGTTAGGGGGTTAGTGTTTGTTGTTAGGGGTTTAGGGTTGTTTCTTGCTGGGGTTTAGTGGTTTTTGTTGTTAGGGTGTTAGTGTTGTTTGTTGTTAGGGGGTTAGTGTTGTTTGTTGTTAGGGGTTTAGTGTTGTTTGATGTTAGGGGTTTAGGGTTGTTTGTTGTTAGGGGGTTAGTGTTTTTGGTTTTTAGGGGTTAGGGTTGTTTGTTGTTTGGGGGTTAGTGTTGTTTGTTGTTAGGGGGTTAGGCTTGTTTGTTGTTAGGGTGTTAGTGTTCTTTGATGTTCGGGATTAGGGTGGTTTGTTGTTAGGGGGTTAGTGTTGTTTGTTGTTAGGGGGTTAGGATTGTTTCTAGTTGGGGTTTAGTAGTGTTTGTTGTTAGGGTGTTAGTGTTGTCCGTTTTTGGGGGTTAGTGTTGTTGTTGTTAGGGGGTTAGTGTTGTTTGTTGTTAGGGAGTGAGAGTTGTTTGTTGTTTGGGGTTTGTGTTGTGTTTTAGGGAGTTAGTTTTGTTTGTTGTTAGTGGGTTAGTGTTGTTTGTAGTTAGGGGATTGGGGTTGTTGTTAGAGGGTTAGTGTTGGTTGTTGTTGGGGCTTAGTGTTGTTTGTTGTTAGGGGGTTAGGGATGGTTGTTGTTAGGGTGTTAGTGTTGTTGGTTGTTTAGAGGGTTAGGGTTGTTTGTTGTTAGGGGGATAGGGTTGTTTGTTGTTAGGGGGTTAGTGTTGTTTGTGGTTAGGGGGTTAGTGTTGTTGGTTGTTAGGGGGATAGGATTGTTTGTTGTTAGGGGGTTAGGGTTGTTTGTTGTTTGGGGGTTAGGGTTGTTTGTTGTTACGGGGTTAGTGTTGTTTGATGTTAGGGGTTTAGGGTTGTTTGTTTTTAGGGGGTTAGTGTTGTTTGTTGTTAGGTGTTTAGGGTTGTTTCTTCTTGGGGTTTAGTGGGTTTTGTTGTTAGGGTGTCAGTGTTTTTGGTTAGGGGGTTGATGTTGTTTGTTAGGGGGTAAGGGTTTGTTGTTAGGGGTTTAGGGTTGTTTGTTGTTAGTGGGTTAGTGTTGTTTGTTGTTAGGGGTTGAGAGTTTTTTGTTGTTAGGGGGTTAGATTTGTTTCTTGTTAGAAGATTTGGGTTGTTTCTTGTTGCGGGTTAGTGTTGTTTGTTTTTAGGGGATAAATGTTGGTTATTGTTAGGTGGTTAGTTTTTTTTGTTTTTACTGGGTTAGTGGTGTTGGTGGTTGGGGGTTAGTGTTGTTGGTTGTTTAGGGGGGTTAGGGTTGTTTGTGGTTGGGGGTTAGGGTTGTTTGTTGTTAGGGGGTTAGTGTTGCTTGTTGTTAGGGGTTTACGGTTGTTGGTTGTTAGGGGGTTAGTGTTGTTTTTTGTTTCGGGTTTAAGGTAGAATCTTGTTAGGGGTTTAGTGTTGTTTGTTGTTAGGGGGTTAGTGTTTGTTGTTAGGTGTTTAGGGTTGTTTCTTGTTGGGGTTTAGTGGTTTTTGTTGTTAGGGTGTTAGTGTTGTTTGTTGTTAGGGTGATAGTGTTGTTTGTTGTTAGGGGGTTAGTGTTGTTTGATGTTAGGGGTTTAGGGTTGTTTGTTGTTAGGGGTTAATGTTGTTTGTTGTTAGGGTGTTAGGGTTGTTTGTTGTTAGTGGGTTAGGGTTGTTTGTTGTTAGTGGGTTAGTGTTTTTGGTTTTTAGGGGTTAGTGTTGTTTGTTGTTAGGGGGTTAGTGTTGTTTGTTGTTAGGGTGTTAGTGTTCCTTGATGTTAGGGGTTTAGGGTTTTTTGTTGTTAGGGGGTTAGTGTTGTTTGTTGTTTGGAGGTTAGGGTTGTTTCTAGTTGGGGTTTTGTAGTGTTTGTTGTTAGGGTGTTAGTGTTGTCCGTTTTTGGGGGTTAGTGTTGTTGTTGTTAGGGGGTTAGTGTTGTTTGTTGTTAGGGTGTGAGAGTTGTTTGTTGTTTGGGGTTTGTGTTGTTTTTTAGGGGGTTAGTTTTGTTTGTTGTTAGTGGGTTAGTGTTGTTTGTAGTTAGGGGATTAGGGTTGTTGTTAGAGGGTTAGTGTTGTTTGTTGTTGGGGCTTAGTGTTGTTTGTTGTTAGGGGATTAGGAATGGTTGTTGTTAGGGTGTTAGTGTTGTTTGTTGTTAGGTGGTTAGTGTTGTTTGTTGTTAGGTGTTTAGGGTTGTTTCTTGTTGGAGTTTAGTGGGTTTTGTTGTTAGGGTGTTAGTGTTTTTGCTTAGGGGGTTAGTGCTGTTGGTTGTTAGGGGGTAAGTGTTGTTTGCTGTTAGAGGTTTAGGGTTGTTTGTTGATAGTGGGTTAGTGTTGGTTGTTGTTAGGTGTTCAGAGTTTTTTGTTGTTGGGGGTTAGAGTTGTTTGTTCTTAGAGGATTTGGGTTCTTTCTTGTTGGGGGTTAGTGTTGTTTGTTTTTAGGGGATAAGTGTTGGTTGTTGTTAGGCGGTTAGTGTTGTTTGTTGTTAGGTGTTTAGGGTTGTTGGTTGTTAGGGCGTTAGGGTTGTTTGTTGTTTCGGATTTAAGGTTGTTTCTTGTTAGGGGTTTAGTGTTGTTTGTTGTTAGTCGGTTAGGGTTGTTTGTTGTTTGGTTGGGGTTGTTTGTTGTTAGGGGGTTAGGGTTGTTTGTTGTTAGGGGTTAGGGTTGTTTGTTGTTACGGGGTTAGGGTAGTTTCTTGTTAGGGGGTTAGTGTTGTTTGTTGTTAGTGGGTTAGGGTTGTTTGTTGTTTGGTTAGGGTTGTGTGTTGTTAGGGGGTTAGTGTTGTTTGTTGTTAGGGGTTTAGGGTTTTTTCTTGTTGGGGTTTAGTGGTTTTTGTTGTTAGGGTGTTAGTGTTGTTCGTGGTTTGGGGGTTAGTGTTGTTGGTTGTTAGGGGGATAGGATTGTTTGTTGTTAGGGGGTTAGGGTTGTTTGTTGTTTGGGGGTTAGGGTTGTTTGTTGTTACGGGGTTAGTGTTGTTTGATGTTAGGGGTTAGGGTTGTTTGTTGTTAGGGGGTTAGTGTTTTTGGTTTTTAGGGGTTAGGGTTGTTTGTTGTTTGGGGGTTAGTGTTGTTTGTTGTTAGGGGGTTAGGCTTGTTTGTTGTTAGGGTGTTAGTGTTCTTTGATGTTGGGGATTAGGGTTGTTTGTTGTTAGGGGGTTAGTGTTGTTTGTTGTTAGGGTTTTAGGGTTGTTTCTAGTTGGGGTTTAGTAGTGTTTGTTGTTAGGGTGTTAGTGTTGTCCGTTTTTGGGGGTTAGTGTTGTTGTTGTTAGGGGGTTAGTGTTGTTTCTTGTTAGGGTGTGAGAGTTGTTTGTTGTTTGGGGTTTGTGTTGTGTTTTAGGGAGTTAGTTTTGTTTGTTGTTAGTGGGTTAGTGTTGTTTGTAGTTAGGGGATTGGGGTTGTTGTTAGAGGGTTAGTGTTGGTTGTTGTTAGGGCTTAGTGTTGTTTGTTGTCAGGGGGTTAGGGATGGTTGTTGTTAGGGTGTTAGTGTTGTTGGTTGTTTAGAGGGTTAGGGTTGTTTGTTGTTAGGGGGATAGGGTTGTTTGTTTTTAGGGGGTTAGTGTTGCTTGTTGTTAGGGGTTTACAGTTGTTGGTTGTTAGGGGTTTAGGGATGTTTGTTGTTAGGGGGTTAGGGTTCTTTGTTGTTAAGGGTTAGGGTTCTTTGTTGTTACGGGGTTAGGGTAGTTTCTTGTTAGGGGGTTAGTGTTGATTGTTGTTAGTGGGTTAGTGGTGTTTGTTGTTAGGGGTTCAGAGTTGTTCGTTTTTAGGGGGTTAGAGTTGTTTGTTGTTAGAGGATTTGGGTTCTTTCTTGTTGGGGGTAAGTGTTGTTTATTTTTAGGGGATAAGTGTTGGTTGTTGTTAGGGGGTTAGTTTTTTTTGGTTTTTACTGGGTTAGTGGTTTTGGTGGTTGGGGGTTAATGTTGTTGGTTGTTTAGGGGGTTACGGTTATTTGTTGTTAGGGGGTTAGGGTTGTTTGTTGTTAGGGGGTTAGTGTTGTTTGTTGTTAGGTGTTTACGGTTGTTGGTTGTTAGGGGGTTAGGGTTGTTTGTTCTTTCGGATTTAAGGTAGATTCTTGTTAGGGGTTTAGTGTTGTTTGTTGTTAGTCGGTTAGGGTTGTTTGTTGTTTGGTTAGGGTTGTTTGTTGTTAGGGGTTAGGGTTGTTTGTTGTTAGTGGGTAAGGGTTGTTTGTTGTTAGTGGGTTAGTGTTTTTGGTTTTTAGTGGTTAGGGTTGTTTGTTGTTTGGGGGTTAGTGTTGTTTGTTGTTAGGGGGTTAGGCTTGTTTGTTGTTAGGGTGTTAGTGTTCTTTGATGTTTGGGGATTAGGGTTGTTTGTTGTTAGGGGGTTAGTGTTGTTTGTTGTTAGGGGGTTAGGGTTGTTTCTAGTTGGGGTTTAGTAGTGTTTGTTCTTAGGGTGTTAGTGTTGTCCGTTTTTGGGGGTTAGTGTTGTTGTTGTTAGGGGGTTAGTGTTGTTTGTTCTTAGGGTGTGAGAGTTGTTTGTTGTTTGGGGTTTGTGTTGTTTTTTAGGGGGTTAGTTTTGTTTGTTGTTAGTGGGTTTGTGTTGTTTGTAGTTTGGGGATTAGGGTTGTTGTTAGAGGGTTAGTGTTGTTTGTTGTTGGGGCTTAGTGTTGTTTGTTGTTAGGGGGTTAGGGATGGTTGTTGTTAGGGTGTTAGTGTTGTTGGTTGTTTAGAGGGTTAGGGTTGTTTGTTGTTAGGGTTTTACAGTTGTTGGTTGTTAGGGGGTTAGGGTTGTTTGTTTTTAGGGGGTTAGGGTTCTTTGTTGTTAAGGGTTATGGTTGTTTGTTGTTACAGGGTTAGGGTAGTTTCTTGTTAGGGGGTTAGTGTTGATTGTTGTTAGTGGGTTAGTGGTGTTTGTTGTTAGGGGTTCAGAGTTGTTTGTTGTTAGGGGGTCAGAGTTGTTGGTTGTTAGAGGATTTGGGTTCTTTCTTGTTGGGGGTTAGTGTTGTTTGTTTTTAGGGGATAAGTGTTGGTTGTTGTTAGGGGGTTAGTATTTTTTTGGTTTTTACTGGGTTAGTGGTGTTGGTGGTTAGGGGGTTAGTGTTGTTGGTTGTTTAGGGGGTTAGGGTTGTTTGTTGTTAGGGGTTTAGGGTTGTTTGTTGTTAGGGGGTTAGTGTTGTTTGTGGTTAGGGGGTTAGCGTTGTTGGTTGTTGGGGGGAGAGGATTGTTTGTTGTTAGTGGGTTAGGGTTTTTTGTTGTTTGGGGGTTAGGGTTGTTTGTTGTTACGGGGTTAGTGTTGTTTGATGTTAGGGGTTTAGGGTTGTTTGTTGTTAGGGGGTTAGTGTTGTTTGTTGTTAGGTGTTTAGGGTTGTTTCTTCTTGGGGTTTAGTGGGTTTTGTTGTTAGGGTGTCAGTGTTTTTGGTTAGGGGGTTAGTGTTGTTTGTTAGGGGGTAAGGGTTTGTTGTTAGGGGTTTAGGGTAGTTTGTTGTTAGTGGGTTAGTGTTGTTTGTTGTTAGGGGTTCAGAGTTTTTTGTTGTTAGGGGTTAGAGTTGTTTGTTGTTAGAGGATTTGTGTTGTTTCTTGTTGCGGGTTAGTGTTGTTTGTTTTTAGGGGATAAATGTTGGTTATTGTTAGGTGGTTAGTTTTTTTTGTTTTTACTGGGTTAGTGGTGTTGGTGGTTGGGGGTTAGTGTTGTTGGTTGTTTAGGGGGTTAGGGTTGTTTGTGGTTGGGGGTTAGGGTTGTTTGTTGTTAGGGGGTTAGTGTTGCTTGTTGTTAGGGGTTTATGGTTGTTGGTTGTTAGGGGGTTAGGGTTGTTTGTTGTTTCGGGTTTAAGGTAGATTCTTGTTAGGGGTTTAGTGTTGTTTGTTGTTAGGGGGTTAGTGTTTGTTGTTAGGTGTTTAGGGTTGTTTCTTGTTGGGGTTTAGTGGTTTTTGTTGTTAGGGTGTTAGTGTTGTTTGTTGTTAGGGTGATAGTGTTGTTTGTTGTTAGGGGGTTAGTGTTGTTTGATGTTAGGGGTTTAGGGTTGTTTGTTGTTAGGGGGTTAATGTTGTTTGTTGTTAGGGTGTTAGGGTTGTTTGTTGTTAGGGTGTTAGTGTTGTTTGATGTTTGGGGATTAGGGTTGTTTGTTGTTAGGGGGTTAGTGTTGTTTGTTGTTAGGGGGTTAGGGTTGTTTCTAGTTGGGGTTTAGTAGTGTTTGTTGTTAGGGTGTTAGTGTTGTCAGTTTTTGGGGGTTAGTGTTGTTGTTGTTAGGGGGTTAGTGTTGTTTGTTCTTAGGGTGTGAGAGTTGTTTGTTGTTTGGGGTTTGTGTTGTTTTTTAGGGGGTTAGTTTTGTTTGTTGTTAGTGGGTTAGTGTTGTTTGTAGTTAGGGGATTAGGGTTGTTGTTAGAGGGTTAGTGTTGTTTGTTGTTGGGGCTTAGTGTTGCTTGTTGTTAGGGGGTTAGGGATGGTTGTTGTTAGGGTGTTAGTGTTGTTGGTTGTTTAGAGGGTTAGGGTTGTTTGTTGTTAGGGTTTTACAGTTGTTGGTTGTTAGGGGGTTAGGGTTGTTTGTTTTTAGGGGGTTAGGGTTCTTTGTTGTTAAGGGTTAGGGTTGTTTGTTGTTACAGGGTTAGGGTAGTTTCTTGTTAGGGGGTTAGTGTTGATTGTTGTTAGTGGGTTAGTGGTGTTTGTTGTTAGGGGTTCAGAGTTGTTTGTTGTTAGGGGGTCAGAGTTGTTGGTTGTTAGAGGATTTGGGTTCTTTCTTGTTGGGGGTTAGTGTTGTTTGTTTTTAGGGGATAAGTGTTGGTTGTTGTTAGGGGGTTAGTATTTTTTTGGTTTTTACTGGGTTAGTGGTGTTGGTGGTTAGGGGGTTAGTGTTGTTGGTTGTTTAGGGGGTTAGGGTTGTTTGTTGTTAGGGGGTTAGTGTTGTTTGTTGTTAGGTGTTTACGGTTGTTGGTTGTTAGGGGGTTAGGGTTGTTTGTTCTTTCGGATTTAAGGTAGATTCTTGTTAGGGGTTTAGTGTTGTTTGTTGTTAGTCGGTTAGGGTTGTTTGTTGTTTGGTTAGGGTTGTTTGTTGTTAGGGGTTAGGGTTGTTTGTTGTTAGTGGGTAAGGGTTGTTTGTTGTTAGTGGGTTAGTGTTTTTGGTTTTTAGTGGTTAGGGTTGTTTGTTGTTTGGGGGTTAGTGTTGTTTGTTGTTAGGGGGTTAGGCTTGTTTGTTGTTAGGGTGTTAGTGTTCTTTGATGTTTGGGGATTAGGGTTGTTTGTTGTTAGGGGGTTAGTGTTGTTTGTTGTTAGGGGGTTAGGGTTGTTTCTAGTTGGGGTTTAGTAGTGTTTGTTCTTAGGGTGTTAGTGTTGTCCGTTTTTGGGGGTTAGTGTTGTTGTTGTTAGGGGGTTAGTGTTGTTTGTTCTTAGGGTGTGAGAGTTGTTTGTTGTTTGGGGTTTGTGTTGTTTTTTAGGGGGTTAGTTTTGTTTGTTGTTAGTGGGTTAGTGTTGTTTGTAGTTTGGGGATTAGGGTTGTTGTTAGAGGGTTAGTGTTGTTTGTTGTTGGGGCTTAGTGTTGTTTGTTGTTAGGGGGTTAGGGATGGTTGTTGTTAGGGTGTTAGTGTTGTTGGTTGTTTAGAGGGTTAGGGTTGTTTGTTGTTAGGGTTTTACAGTTGTTGGTTGTTAGGGGGTTAGGGTTGTTTGTTTTTAGGGGGTTAGGGTTCTTTGTTGTTAAGGGTTATGGTTGTTTGTTGTTACAGGGTTAGGGTAGTTTCTTGTTAGGGGGTTAGTGTTGATTGTTGTTAGTGGGTTAGTGGTGTTTGTTGTTAGGGGTTCAGAGTTGTTTGTTGTTAGGGGGTCAGAGTTGTTGGTTGTTAGAGGATTTGGGTTCTTTCTTGTTGGGGGTTAGTGTTGTTTGTTTTTAGGGGATAAGTGTTGGTTGTTGTTAGGGGGTTAGTATTTTTTTGGTTTTTACTGGGTTAGTGGTGTTGGTGGTTAGGGGGTTAGTGTTGTTGGTTGTTTAGGGGGTTAGGGTTGTTTGTTGTTAGGGGTTTAGGGTTGTTTGTTGTTAGGGGGTTAGTGTTGTTTGTGGTTAGGGGGTTAGCGTTGTTGGTTGTTGGGGGGAGAGGATTGTTTGTTGTTAGTGGGTTAGGGTTTTTTGTTGTTTGGGGGTTAGGGTTGTTTGTTGTTACGGGGTTAGTGTTGTTTGATGTTAGGGGTTTAGGGTTGTTTGTTGTTAGGGGGTTAGTGTTGTTTGTTGTTAGGTGTTTAGGGTTGTTTCTTCTTGGGGTTTAGTGGGTTTTGTTGTTAGGGTGTCAGTGTTTTTGGTTAGGGGGTTAGTGTTGTTTGTTAGGGGGTAAGGGTTTGTTGTTAGGGGTTTAGGGTAGTTTGTTGTTAGTGGGTTAGTGTTGTTTGTTGTTAGGGGTTCAGAGTTTTTTGTTGTTAGGGGTTAGAGTTGTTTGTTGTTAGAGGATTTGTGTTGTTTCTTGTTGCGGGTTAGTGTTGTTTGTTTTTAGGGGATAAATGTTGGTTATTGTTAGGTGGTTAGTTTTTTTTGTTTTTACTGGGTTAGTGGTGTTGGTGGTTGGGGGTTAGTGTTGTTGGTTGTTTAGGGGGTTAGGGTTGTTTGTGGTTGGGGGTTAGGGTTGTTTGTTGTTAGGGGGTTAGTGTTGCTTGTTGTTAGGGGTTTATGGTTGTTGGTTGTTAGGGGGTTAGGGTTGTTTGTTGTTTCGGGTTTAAGGTAGATTCTTGTTAGGGGTTTAGTGTTGTTTGTTGTTAGGGGGTTAGTGTTTGTTGTTAGGTGTTTAGGGTTGTTTCTTGTTGGGGTTTAGTGGTTTTTGTTGTTAGGGTGTTAGTGTTGTTTGTTGTTAGGGTGATAGTGTTGTTTGTTGTTAGGGGGTTAGTGTTGTTTGATGTTAGGGGTTTAGGGTTGTTTGTTGTTAGGGGGTTAATGTTGTTTGTTGTTAGGGTGTTAGGGTTGTTTGTTGTTAGGGTGTTAGTGTTGTTTGATGTTTGGGGATTAGGGTTGTTTGTTGTTAGGGGGTTAGTGTTGTTTGTTGTTAGGGGGTTAGGGTTGTTTCTAGTTGGGGTTTAGTAGTGTTTGTTGTTAGGGTGTTAGTGTTGTCAGTTTTTGGGGGTTAGTGTTGTTGTTGTTAGGGGGTTAGTGTTGTTTGTTCTTAGGGTGTGAGAGTTGTTTGTTGTTTGGGGTTTGTGTTGTTTTTTAGGGGGTTAGTTTTGTTTGTTGTTAGTGGGTTAGTGTTGTTTGTAGTTAGGGGATTAGGGTTGTTGTTAGAGGGTTAGTGTTGTTTGTTGTTGGGGCTTAGTGTTGCTTGTTGTTAGGGGGTTAGGGATGGTTGTTGTTAGGGTGTTAGTGTTGTTGGTTGTTTAGAGGGTTAGGGTTGTTTGTTGTTAGGGTTTTACAGTTGTTGGTTGTTAGGGGGTTAGGGTTGTTTGTTTTTAGGGGGTTAGGGTTCTTTGTTGTTAAGGGTTAGGGTTGTTTGTTGTTACAGGGTTAGGGTAGTTTCTTGTTAGGGGGTTAGTGTTGATTGTTGTTAGTGGGTTAGTGGTGTTTGTTGTTAGGGGTTCAGAGTTGTTTGTTGTTAGGGGGTCAGAGTTGTTGGTTGTTAGAGGATTTGGGTTCTTTCTTGTTGGGGGTTAGTGTTGTTTGTTTTTAGGGGATAAGTGTTGGTTGTTGTTAGGGGGTTAGTATTTTTTTGGTTTTTACTGGGTTAGTGGTGTTGGTGGTTAGGGGGTTAGTGTTGTTGGTTGTTTAGGGGGTTAGGGTTGTTTGTTGTTAGGGGGTTAGGGTTGTTTGTTGTTAGGGGGTTAGTGTTGTTTGTGGTTAGTGGGTTAGCGTTGTTGGTTGTTGGGGGGAGAGGATTGTTTGTTGTTAGTGGGTTAGGGTTTTTTGTTGTTTGGGGGTTAGGGTTGTTTGTTGTTACGGGGTTAGTGTTGTTTGATGTTAGGGGTTTAGGGTTGTTTGTTGTTAGTGGGTTAGTGTTGTTTGTTGTTAGGTGTTTAGGGTTGTTTCTTCTTGGGGTTTAGTGGGTTTTGTTGTTAGGGTGTCAGTGTTTTTGGTTAGGGGGTTAGTGTTGTTTGTTAGGGGGTAAGGGTTTGTTGTTAGGGGTTTAGGGTTGTTTGTTGTTAGTGGGTTAGTGTTGTTTGTTGTTAGGGGTTCAGAGTTTTTTGTTGTTAGGGGTTAGAGTTGTTTGTTGTTAGAGGATTTGTGTTGTTTCTTGTTGCGGGTTAGTGTTGTTTGTTTTTAGGGGATAAATGTTGGTTATTGTTAGGTGATTAGTTTTTTTTGTTTTTACTGGGTTAGTGGTGTTGGTGGTTGGGGGTTAGTGTTGTTGGTTGTTTAGGGGGTTAGGGTTGTTTGTGGTTAGGGGGTTAGGGTTGTTTGTTGTTAGGGGGTTAGTGTTGCTTGTTGTTAGGGGTTTATGGTTGTTGGTTGTTAGGGGGTTAGGGTTGTTTGTTGTTTCGGGTTTAAGGTAGATTCTTGTTAGGGGTTTAGTGTTGTTTGTTGTTAGGGGGTTAGTGTTTGTTGTTAGGTGTTTAGGGTTGTTTCTTGTTGGGGTTTAGTGGTTTTTGTTGTTAGGGTGTTAGTGTTGTTTGTTGTTAGGGTGATAGTGTTGTTTGTTGTTAGGGGGTTAGTGTTGTTTGATGTTAGGGTGTTAGGGTTGTTTGTTGTTAGTGGGATAGGGTTGTTTGTTGTTAGTGGGTTAGTGTTTTTGGTTTTTAGGGGTTAGTGTTGTTTGTTGTTAGGTTGTTAGTGTTGTTTGTTGATAGGGTGTTAGTGTTCTTTGATGTTAGGGGTTTAGGGTTGTTTGTTGTTAGGGGGTTAGTGTTGTTTCTAGTTGGGGTTTTGTAGTGTTTGTTGTTAGGGTGTTAGTGTTGTCCGTTTTTGGTGGTTAGTGTTGTTGTTGTTAGGGGGTTAGTGTTGTTTGTTGTTAGGGTGTGATAGTTGTTTGTTGTTTGGGGTTTGTGTTGTTTTTTAGGGGTTTAGTTTTGTTTGTTGTTAGTGGGTTAGTATTGTTTGTAGTTAGGGGATTAGGGTTGTTGTTAGAGGGTTAGTGTTGTTTGTTGTTGGGGCTTAGTGTTGTTTGTTGTTAGGGGATTAGGGATGGTTGTTGTTAGGGTGTTAGTGTTGTTTTTTGTTAGGGTGTTAGTGTTGTTTGTTGTTGGGGCTTAGTGTTGTTTGTTGTTAGGGGGTTAGGGATGTTTGTTGTTAGGCTGTTAGTGTTGTTGGTTGTTTAGAGAGTTAGGGTTGTTTGTTGTTAGGGGGATAGGGTTGTTTGTTGTTAGGGGGTTAGTGTTGCTTGTTGTTAGGGGTTTACAGTTGTTGGTTGTTAGGGGGTTAGGGTTGTTTGTTGTTAGGGGGTTAGGGTTCTTTGTTGTTAAGGGGTAGGGTTGTTTGTTGTTACGGGGTTAGGGTAGTTTCTTGTTAGGGGGTTAGTGTTGATTGTTGTTAGTGGGTTAGTGGTGTTTGTTGTTAGGGGTTCAGAGTTGTTTGTTGTTAGGGGGTTAGAGTTGTTTGTTGTTAGAGGATTTGGGTTCTTTCTTGTTGGGGGTTAGTGTTGTTTGTTTTTAGGGGATAAGTGTTGGTTGTTGTTAGGGGGTTAGTGTTTTATTGGTTTTTACAGAGTTAGTGGTGTTGGTGGTTAGGGGGTTAGTGTTGTTTGTTGTTAGGGGGTTAGGGTTGTTTCTAGTTGGGGTTTAGTAGTGTTTGTTGTTAGGGTGTTAGTGCTGTCCGTTTTTGGGACTTAGTGTTGTTGTTGTTAGAGGGTTAGTGTTGGTTGTTGTTGGGGCTTAGTGTTGTTTGTTGTTAGGGGGTGAGGGATGGTTGTTGTTAGGCTGTTAGTGTTGTTGGTTGTTTAGAGGGTTAGGATTGTTTGTTGTTAGGTTGATAGGGTTGTTTGTTGTTAGGGGGTTAGTGTTGCTTGTTGTTAGGGGTTTACAGTTGTTGGTTGTTTAGGGGGTTAGGGTTGTTTGTTGTTAGGGGGTTAGGGTTGTTTGTTATTAGGGGGTTAGGGTTGTTTGTTGTTGGGGGTTAGTGTTGTTTGTTGTCAGGTGTTTACGCTTGTTGGTTGTTAGGGGGTTAGGGTTGTTTGTTCTTTCGGATTTAAGGTAGATTCTTGTTAGGGGTTTAGTGTTGTTTGTTGTTAGTCGGTTAGGATTGTTTGTTGTTTGGATAGGGTTGTTTGTTGTTAGGGGTTAGGTTTGTTTGTTGTTACGGGGTTAGGGTAGTTTCTTGTTAGCGGGTTAGTGTTGTTTGTTGTTAGTGGGTTAGGGTTGTTTGTTGTTGGGGCTTAGTGTTGTCTGTTGTTAGGGGGTTAGGGATGGTTGTTGTTAGGCTGTTAGTGTTGTTGGTTGTTTAGAGGGTTAGGGTTGTTTGTTGTTAGGGGATAGGGTTGTTTGTTGTTAGGGGGTTAGTGTTGCTTGTTGTTAGGGGTTTACAGTTGTTGGTTGTTAGGGGGTCAGGGTTGTTTGTTTTTAGGGGGTTAGGGTTCTTTGTTGTTAAGGGTTAGGGTTGTTTGTTGTTACGGGGTTAGGGTAGTTTCTTGTTAGGGGGTTAGTGTTGTTTGTTGTTAGGCGTTTAGGGTTGTTTCTTGTTGGGGTTTAGTGGTTTTTGTTGTTAGGGTGTTAGTGTTGTTTGTGGTTAGGGGGTTAGTGTTGTTGGCTGTTAGGGGGATAGGATTGTTTGTTGTTAGGGGGTTAGGGTTGTTTGTTGTTTGGGGGTTAGGGTTGTTTGTTGTTACGGGGTTAGTGTTGTTTGATGTTAGGGGTTTAGGGTTGTTTGTTGTTAGGGGGTTAGTGTTTTTTGTTGTTAGGTGTTTAGGGTTGTTTCTTCTTGGGGTTTAGTGGGTTTTGTTGTTAGGGTGTCAGTGTTTTTGGTTGGGGGTTAGTGTTGTTTGTTAGGGGGTAACGGTTTGTTGTTCGGGGTTTAGGGTTGTTTGTTGTTAGTGGGTTAGTGTTGTTTGTTGTTAGGGGTTGAGAGTTTTTTGTTGTTAGGGGGTTAGAGTTGTTTGTTGTTAGAGGATTTGGGTTGTTTCTTGTTGCGGGTTAGCGTTGTTTGTTTTTAGGGGATAAATGTTGGTTGTTGTTAGGTGGTTAGTTTTTTTTGTTTTTACTGGTTTAGTGGTGTTGGTGGTTAGGGGGTTAGTGTTGTTGGTTGTTTAGGGGGTTAGGGTTGTTTGTTGTTAGGGGGTTAGTGTTGCTTGTTGTTAGGTGTTCAGAGTTTTTTGTTGTTAGGGGGTTAGAGTTGTTTGTTCTTAGAGGATTTGGGTTCTTTCTTGTTGGGGGTTAGTGTTGTTTGTTTTTAGGAGATAAGTGTTGGTTGTTGGTAGGGGGTTAGTGTTGTTTGTTGTTAGGTGCTTACGGTTGTTGGTTTTTAGGGCGTTAGGGTTGTTTGTTGTTTCGGATTTAAGGTAGATTCTTGTTAGGGGTTTAGTGTTGTTTGTTGTTAGTCGGTTAGGGTTGTTTGTTGTTTGGTTAGGGTTGTTTGTTGTTAGGGGTTAGGGTTGTTTGTTGTTAGGGGTTAGGGTTGTTTGTTGTTAGGGGGATAGGGTATTTTCTTGTTAGGGGGTTAGTGTTGTTTGTTGTTAGGGTGTTAGTGTTCTTTGATGTTAGGGGATTAGGGTTGTTTGTTGTTAGGGGGTTAGTGTTGTTTGTTGTTAGGGGTTTAGGGTTTTTTCTTGTTGGGGTTTAGTGGTTTTTGTTGTTAGGGTGTTAGTGTTGTTCGTGGTTAGGGGGTTAGTGTTGTTGGTTGTTAGGGGGATAGGATTGTTTGTTGTTAGGGGGTTAGGGTTGTTTGTTGTTTGGGGGTTAGGGTTGTTTGTTGTTACGAGGTTAGTGTTGTTTGATGTTAGGGGTTAGGGTTGTTTGTTGTTAGGGGGTTAGTGTTGTTTGTTGTTAGGGTGTTAGGGTTGTTTGTTGTTAGGGGGTTAGTGTTGTTTGTTGTTTGGGGGTTAGGGTTGTTTCTAGTTGGGGTGTGGTAGTGTTTGTTGTTAGGGTGTTAGTGTTGTCCGTTTTTGGGGGTTAGTGTTGTTGTTAGGGGGTTAGTGTTGTTTGTTGTTAGGGTGTGAGAGTTGTTTGTTGTTTGGGGTTTGTGTTGTTTTTTAGGGGGTTAGTTTTGTTTGTTTTTAGTGGGTTAGTGTTGTTTGTAGTTAGGGGATTAGGGTTGTTGTTAGAGGGTTAGTGTTGGTTGTTGTTGGGGCTTAGTGTTGTTTGTTGTTAGGGGGTTAGGTATGGTTGTTGTTAGGGTGTTAGTGTTGTTGGTTGTTTAGAGGGATAGGGTTGTTTGTTGTTAGGGTTTTACAGTTGTTGGTTGTTAGGGGGTTAGGGTTGTTTGTTTTTAGGGGGTTAGGATTCTTTGTTGTTAAGGGTTAGGGTTGTTTGTTGTTACGCGGTTAGGGTAGTTTCTTGTTAGGGGGTTAGTGTTGATTGTTGTTAGTGGGTTAGTGGTGTTTGTTGTTAGGGGTTCAGAGCTGTTTGTTGTTAGGGGGTTAGAGTTGTTGGTTGTTAGAGGATTTGGGTTCTTTCTTGTTGGGGGTTAGTGTTGTTCGTTTTTAGGGGATAAGTGTTGGTTGTTGTTAGGGGGTTAGTATTTTTTTGTTTTTTACTGGTTTAGTGGTGTTGGTGGTTAGGGGGTTAGTGTTGTTGGTTGTTTAGGGGGTTAGGGTTGTTTGTTGTTAGGGGGTTAGGGTTGTTTGTTGTTAGGGGGTTAGTGTTGTTTGTTGTTAGGTGTTTACGGTTGTTGGTTGTTAGGTTGTTAGGGTTATTTGTTCTTTCGGATTTAAGGTAGATTCTTGTTAGGGGTTTAGTGTTGTTTGTTGTTAGTCGGTTAGGGTTGTTTGTTGTTTGGTTAGGGTTGTTTGTTGTTAGGGGGTTAGGGTTGTTTGTTGTTAGGGTTTAGGGTTGTTTGTTGTTACGGGGTTAGGGTAGTTTCTTGTTAGGGGGTTAGTGTTGTTTGTTGTTAGTGGGTTGGGGTTGTTTGTTGTCTGGTTAGGGTTGTGTGTTGTTAGGGGGTTTTTGTTGTTTGTTGTTAGGGGTTTAGGGTGGTTTCTTGTTGGGGTTTAGTGGTTTTTGTTGTTAGGGTGTTAGTGTTGTTTGTGGTTAGGGGGTTAGTGTTGTTGGCTGTTAGGGGGATAGGATTGTTTGTTGTTAGGGGGTTAGGGTTGTTTGCTGTTTGGGGGTTAGGGTTGTTTGTTGTTATGGGGTTAGTGTTGTTTGATGTTAGGGGTTTAGGGTTGTTTGTTGTTAGGGGGTTAGTGTTGTTTGTTGTTAGGTGTTTAGGGTTGTTTCTTCTTCGGGTTTAGTGGGTTTTGTTGTTAGGGTGTCAGTGTTTTTGGTTGGGGGTTAGTGTTGTTTGTTAGGGGGTAACGGTTTGTTGTTCGGGGTTTAGGGTTGTTTGTTGTTAGTGGGTTAGTGTTGTTTGTTGTTAGGGGTTGAGAGTTTTTTGTTGTTAGGAGGTTAGAGTTGTTTGTTGTTAGAGGATTTGGGTTGTTTCTTGTTGCGGGTTAGCGTTGTTTGTTTTTAGGGGATAAATGTTGGTTGTTGTTAGGTGGTTAGTTTTTTTTGTTTTTACTGGGTTAGTGGTGTTGGTGGTTAGGGGGTTAATGTTGTTGGTTGTTTAGGGGGTTAGGGTTGTTTGTTGTTAGGGGGTTAGTGTTGCTTGTTGTTAGGTGTTCAGAGTTTTTTGTTGTTAGGGGGTTAGAGTTGTTTGTTCTTAGAGGATTTGGGTTCTTTCTTGTTGGGGGTTAGTGTTGTTTGTTTTTAGGGGATAAGTGTTGGTTGTTGGTAGGGGGTTAGTGTTGTTTGTTGTTAGGTGCTTACGGTTGTTGGTTTTTAGGGCGTTAGGGTTGTTTGTTGTTTCGGATTTAAGGTAGATTCTTGTTAGAGGTTTAGTGTTCTTTGTTGTTAGTCGGTTAGGGTTGTTTGTTGTTTGGTTAGGGTTGTTTGTTGTTAGGGGTTAGGGTTGTTTGTTGTTAGGGGTTAGGGTTGTTTGTTGTTAGGGGGATAGGGTATTTTCTTGTTAGGGGGTTAGTGTTGTTTGTTGTTAGGGTGTTAGTGTTCTTTGATGTTAGGGGATTAGGGTTGTTTGTTGTTAGGGGGTTAGTGTTGTTTGTTGTTAGGGGTTTAGGGTTTTTTCTTGTAGGGGTTTAGTGGTTTTTGTTGTTAGGGTGTTAGTGTTGTTCGTGGTTAGGGGGTTAGTGTTGTTGGTTGTTAGGGGGATAGGATTGTTTGTTGTTAGGGGGTTAGGGTTGTTTGTTGTTTGGGGGTTAGGGTTGTTTGTTGTTACGAGGTTAGTGTTGTTTGATGTTAGGGGTTAGGCTTGTTTGTTGTTAGCGGGTTAGTGTTTGTTGTTAGGGTGTTAGGGTTGTTTGTTGTTAGGGTGTTAGTGTTGTTTGTGGTTGGGGGTGAGTGTTGTTGGTTCTTAGGGGGTTAGGATTGTTTATTGTTAGGGGTTTAGGGTTTTATGTTGTTAGGGGTTTAAGGTTGTTTGTTGTTAGGAGGTTAGGGTTGTTTGTTATTACGGGGTTAGGTTAGTTTCTTGTTAGGGGTTTAGTGTTGTTTGTTGTTAGGGGGTTAGTGTTTGTTGTTAGGGGTTTAGGGTTGTTTCTTGTTGGGGTTTAGTGGTTTTTGTTGTTAGGGTGTTAGTGTTGTTTGTTGTTAGGGTGTTAGTGTTGTTTGTTGTTAGGGGGTTCGTGTTGTTTGATGTTAGGGGTTTAGGGTTGTTTGCTGTTAGGGGGTTAGTGTTTTTGGTTTTTAGGGGTTAGTGTTGTTTGTTGTTAGGGGGTTAGTGTTGTTTGTTGTTAGGGGGTTAGGGTTGTTTCTAGTTGGGGTTTAGTAGTGTTTGTTGTTAGGGTGTTAGTGTTGTCCGTTTTGGGGGGTTAGTGTTGTTGTTGTTAGGGGATTAGTGTTGTTTGTTGTTAGGGTGTGAGATTTGTTTGTTGTTTGGGGTTTGTGTTGTGTTTTAGGGAGTTAGTTTTGTTTGTTGTTAGTGGGTTAGTGTTGTTTGTAGTTAGGGGATTAGGGTTGTTGTTAGAGGGTTAGTGTTGGTTGTTGTTGGGGCTTAGTGTTGTTTGTTGTTAGGGGGTTAGGGATGGTTGTTGTTAGGGTGTTAGTGTTGTTGGTTGTTTAGAGGGTTAGGGTTGTTTGTTGTTAGGGGGATAGGGTTGTTTGTTGTTAGGGGGTTAGTGTTGCTTGTTGTTAGGGGTTTACAGTTGTTGGTTGTTAGGGGGTTAGGGTTGTTTGTTGTTAGGGGGTTAGGGTTCTTTGTTGTTAAGGGTTAGGGTTGTTTGTTGTTACGGGGTTAGGGTAGTTTCTTGTTAGGGGGTTAGTGTTGTTTGTTGTTAGGGGGTTAGGGATGGTTGTTTTTAGGGTGTTAGTGTTGTTGGTTGTTTAGAGGGTTAGGGTTGTTTGTTGTTAGGGTTTTACAGTTGTTGGTTGTTAGGGGGTTAGGGTTGTTTGTTTTTAGGGGGTTAGGGTTCTTTGTTGTTAAGGGTTAGGGTTGTTTGTTGTTACGGGGTTAGGGTAGTTTCTTGTTAGGGGGTTAGTGTTGATTGTTGTTAGTGGGTTAGTGGTGTTTGTTGTTAGGGGTTCGGAGTTGTTTGTTGTTAGGGGGTTAGAGTTGTTGGTTGTTAGAGGATTTGGGTTCTTTCTTGTTGGGGGTTAGTGTTGTTTGTTTTTAGGGGATAAGTGTTGGTTGTTTTTAGGGGGTTAGTATTTTTTTGGTTTTTACAGAGTTAGTGGTGTTGGTGGTTAGGGGGTTAGTGTTGTTGGTTGTTTAGCGGGTTAGGGTTGTTTCTTGTTAGGGGGTTAGGGTTGTTTGTTGTTAGGGGGTTAGTGTTTGTTGTCAGGTGTTTACGGTTGTTGGTTGTTAGGGGGTTAGGTTTTTTTGTTCTTTCGGATTTAAGGTAGATTCTTGTTAGGGGTTTAGTGTTGTTTGTTGTTAGTCGGTTAGGGTTGTTTGTTGTTTGGTTAGGGTTGTTTGTTGTTAGGGGTTAGGGTTGTTTGTTGTTACGGGGTTAGGGTAGTTTCTTGTTAGGGGGTTAGTGTTGTTTGTTGTTAATAGGTTAGGGTTGTTTGTGGTCTGGTTAGGGTTGTGTGTTGTTAGGGGGTTAGTGTTGTTTGTTGTTAGGGGTTTAGGGTTGTTTTTTGTTGGGGATTAGTGGTTTTTGTTGTTAGGGGGTTAGTGTTGTTTGTTGTTAGGGTGTGAGAGTTGTTTGTTGTTTGGGGTTTGTGTTGTTTTTTAGGGGGTTAGTTTTGTTTGTTGTTAGTGGGTTAGTGTTGTTTGTAGTTAGGGGATTAGGGTTGTTGTTAGAGGGTTAGTGTTGTTTGTTTTTGGAGCTTAGTGTTGTTTGTTGTTAGGGGATTAGGGATGGTTGTTGTTAGGGTGTTAGTGTTGTTTGTTGTTAGGGGGTTAGTGTTGTTTGTTGTTAGGTGTTTAGGGTTGTTACTTGTTGGAGTTTAGTCGGTTTTGTTGTTAGGGTGTTAGTGTTTTTCCTTAGGGGGTTAGTGCTGTTGCTTGTTAGGGGGTAAGGGTTGTTTGTTGTTAGAGGTTTAGGGTTGATTGTTGATAGTGGGTTAGTGTTGCTTGTTGTTAGGTGTTCAGAGTTTTTTGTTGTTAGGGGGTTAGAGTTGTTTGTTCTTAGAGGATTTGGGTTCTTTCTTGTTGGGGGTTAGTGTTGTTTGTTTTTAGGGGATAAGTGTTGGTTGTTGTTAGGGGGTTTGTGTTGTTTGTTTTTAGGTGTTTACGGTTGTTGGTTGTTAGGGCGTTAGGGTTGTTTGTTGTTTCGGATTTAAGGTTGTTTCTTGTTAGGGGTTTAGTGTTGTTTGTTGTTAGTGGGTTAGGGTTGTTTGTTGTTTGGTTGGGGTTGTTTGTTGTTAGGGGGTTAGGGTTGTTTGTTGTTAGGGGTTAGGGTTGTTTGTTGTTACGGGGTTACGGTAGTTTCTTGTTAGGGGGTTAGTGTTGTTTGTTGTTAGTGGGTTAGGGTTGTTTGTTGTTTGGTTAGGGTTGTGTGTTGTTAGGGGGTTAGTGTTGTTTGTTGTTAGGCGTTTAGGGTTTTTTCTTGTTCGGGTTTAGTGGTTTTTGTTGTTAGGGTGTTAGTGTTGTTCGTGGTTAGGGGGTTAGTGTCGTAGGTTGTTAGGGGGATAGGATTGTTGTTAGGGGGTTAGGGTTGTTTGTTGTTTGCGGGTTAGGGTTGTTTGTTGTTACGGGGTTAGTGTTGCTTGATGTTAGGGGTTAGGGTTGTTTGTTGTTAGGGGGTTAGTGTTCTTTGTT
The DNA here is from genome assembly GCF_030014295.1 of Loxodonta africana. Classification (NCBI taxonomy): domain Eukaryota; kingdom Metazoa; phylum Chordata; class Mammalia; order Proboscidea; family Elephantidae; genus Loxodonta; species Loxodonta africana. The sequence goes on along the minus strand of NC_087349.1, from coordinate 134,903,504 downwards.
GTTAGGGTGTTAGGGTTGTTTGTTGTTAGGGGGTTAGTGTTGTTTGTTCTTACGGGGTTAGTGTTGTTTGTGGTTAGGGTGTTAGTGTTGTTTGTGGTTGGGGGTGAGTGTTGTTGGTTCTTAGGGGGTTAGGATTGTTTATTGTTAGGGGTTTAGGGTTTTATGTTGTTAGGGGTTTAAGGTTGTTTGTTGTTAGGAGGTTAGGGTTGTTTGTTGTTACGGGGTTAGGTTAGTTTCTTGTTAGGGGTTTAGTGTTGTTTGTTGTTAGGGGGTTAGTGTTTGTTGTTAGGGGTTTAGGGTTGTTTCTTGTTGGGGTTTAGTGGTTTTTGTTGTTAGGGTGTTAGTGTTGTTTGTTGTTAGGGGGTTAGTGTTGTTTGATGTTAGGGGTTTAGGGTTGTTTGTTGTTAGGGGGTTAGTGTTTTTGGTTTTTAGGGGTTAGGGTTGTTTGTTGTTTGGGGGTTAGTGTTGTTTCTTCTTAGGGGGTTAGGCTTGTTTGTTGTTAGGGTGTTAGTGTTCTTTGATGTTGGGGATTAGGGTTGTTTGTTGTTAGGGTGTTAGTGTTGTTTGTTATTAGGGGGTTAGGGTTGTTTCTAGTTGGGGTTTAGTAGTGTTTGTTGTTAGGGTGTTAGTGTTGTCCGTTTTTGGGGCTTAGTGTTGTTGTTGTTAGGGGGTTTGTGTTGTGTGTTGTTAGGGTGTGAGAGTTGTTTGATGTTTGGGGTTTGTGTTGTGTTTTAGGGAGTTAGTTTTGTTTGTTGTTAGTGGGTTAGTGTTGTTTGTAGTTAGGGGATTAGGGTTGTTGTTAGAGGGTTAGTGTTGGTTGTTGTTGGGGCTTAGTGTTGTTTGTTGTTAGGGGGTTAGGGATGGTTGTTGTTAGGGTGTTAGTGTTGTTGGTTGTTTAGAGGGTTAGGGTTGTTTGTTGTTAGGGGTATAGGGTTGTTTGTTGTTACGGGGTTAGTGTTGTTTGTAGTTAGGGGATTAGGGTTGTTGTTAGAGGGTTAGTGTTGGTTGTTGTTGGGGCTTAGTGTTGTTTGTTGTTACGGGGTTAGGGTAGTTTCTTGTTAGGGGGTTAGTGTTGTTTGTTGTTAGTGGGTTAGGGTTGTTTGTTGTCTGGTTAGGGTTTTGTGTTGTTAGGGGGTTAGTGTTGTTTGTTCTTAGGGGTTTAGGGTTGTTTCTTGTTGGGGTTTAGTGGTTTTTGTTGTTAGGGTGTTAGTGTTGTTTGTGCTTAGGGGGTTAGTGTTGTTGGTTGTTAGGGGGATAGGATTGTTTGTTGTTAGGGGGTTAGAGTTGTTTGTTGTTTGGGGGTTAGGGTTGTTTGTTGTTACGGGGTTAGTGTTGTTTGATGTTAGGGGTTTAGGGTTGTTTGTTGTTAGGGGGTTAGTGTTGTTTGTTGTTAGGTGTTTAGGGTTGTTTCTTCTTGGGGTTTAGTGGGTTTTGTTGTTAGGGTGTCAGTGTTTTTGGTGAGGGGGTTAGTGTTGTTTGTTAGGGGATAAGGGTTTGTTGTTAGGGGTTTAGGGTTGTTTGTTGTTAGTGGGTTAGTGTTGTTTGTTGTTAGGGGTTGAGAGTTTTTTGTTGTTAGGGGGTTAGAGTTGTTTGTTGTTAGAGGATTTGGGTTGTTTCTTGTTGCGGGTTAGTGTTGTTTGTTTTTAGGGGATAAATGTTGGTTGTTAGGTGGTTAGTTTTTTTTGTTTTTACTGGGTTAGTGCTGTTGGTGGTTAGGGGGTTAGTGTTGTTGGTTGTTTAGGGGGTTAGGGTTGTTATTGGTTAGGGGGTTAGGGTTGTTTGTTGTTAGGGGGTTAGTGTTGCTTGTTGTTAGGGGTTTACGGTTGTTGGTTGTTAGGGGGTTAGGGTTGTTTGTTGTTTCGGGTTTAAGGTAGATTCTTGTTAGGGGTTTAGTGTTGTTTGTTGTTAGGGGGTTAGTGTTTGTTGTTAGGTGTTTAGGGTTGTTTCTTGTTGGGGTTTAGTGGTTTTTGTTGTTAGGGTGTTAGTGTTTTTTGTTGTTAGGGTGATAGTGTTGTTTGTTGTTAGGGGGTTAGTGTTGTTTGATGTTAGGGGTTTAGGGTTGTTTGTTGTTAGGGGGTTAATGTTGTTTGTTGTTAGGGTCTTAGGGTTGTTTGTTGTTAGTGGGTTAGGGTTGTTTGTTGTTAGTGGTTTAGTGTTTTTGATTTTTAGGGGTTAGTGTTGTTTGTTGTTAGGGGGTTAGTGTTGTTTGTTGTTAGGGTGTTAGTGTTCTTTGATGTTAGGGGTTTAGGGTTGTTTGTTGTTAGGGGGTTAGTGTTGTTTGTTGTTTGGGGGTTAGGGTTGTTTCTAGTTGGGGTTTTGTAGTGTTTGTTGTTAGGGTGTTAGTGTTGTCCGTTTTTGGGGATTAGTGTTGTTGTTGTTAGGGAGTTAGTGTTGTTTGTTGTTAGGGTGTGAGAGTTGTTTGTTGTTTGGGGTTTGTGTTGTTTTTTAGGGGGTTAGTTTTGTTTGTTGTTAGTGGGTTAGTGTTGTTTGTAGTTAGGGGATTAGGGTTGGTGTTAGAGGGTTAGTGTTGTTTGTTGTTGGGGCTTAGTGTTGTTTGTTGTTAGGGGATTAGGGATGGTTGTTGTTAGGGTGTTAGTGTTGTTTGTTGTTAGGGGGTTAGTGTTGTTTGTTGTTAGGTGTTTAGTGTTGTTTCTTGTTGGAGTTTAGTGGGTTTTGTTGTTAGGGTGTTAGTGTTTTTGCTTAGGGGGTTAGTGCTGTTGGTTGTTAGGGTGTAAGGGTTGTTTGTTGTTAGAGGTTTAGGGTTGTTTGTTGATAGTGGGTTAGTGTTGCTTGTTGTTAGGTGTTCAGAGTTTTTTGTTGTTAGGGGGTTAGAGTTGTTTGTTCTTAGAGGATTTGGGTTCTTTCTTGTTGGGGGTTAGTGTTGTTTGTTTTTAGAGGATAAGTGTTGGTTGTTGTTAGGGGGTTAGTGTTGTTTGTTGTTAGGTGTTTACGGTTGTTGGTTGTTAGGGGGTTAGGGTTGTTTGTTGTTAGGGGTTAGGGTTGTTTGTTGTTACGGGGTTAGGGTAGTTTCTTGTTAGGGGGTTAGTGTTGTTTGTTGTTAGTGGGTTAGGGTTGTTTTTTGTTTGGTTAGGGTTGTGTGTTGTTAGGGGGTTAGTGTTGTTTGTTGTTAGGGGTTTAGGGTTTTTTCTTGTTGGGGTTTAGTGGTTTTTGTTGTTAGGGTGTTAGTGTTGTTCGTGGTTAGGGGGTTAGTGTTGTTGGTTGTTAGGAGGATAGGATTGTTTGTTGTTAGGTGGTTAGGGTTGTTTGTTGTTTGGGGGTTAGGGTTGTTTGTTGTTACGGGGTTAGTGTTGTTTGATGTTAGGGGTTAGGGTTGTTTGTTGTTAGGGGGTTAGTGTTGTTTGTTGTTAGGGTGTTAGGGTTGTTTGTTGTTAGGGGGTTAGTGTTGTTTGTTCTTACGGGGTTAGTGTTGTTTGTGGTTAGGGTGTTAGTGTTGTTTGTGGTTGGGGGTGAGTGTTGTTGGTTCTTAGGGGGTTAGGATTGTTTATTGTTAGGGGTTTAGGGTTGTTTGTTGTTAGGGGTTTAAGGTTGTTGTTGTTAGGAGGTTAGGGTTGTTTGTTGTTACGGGGTTAGGTTAGTTTCTTGTTAGGGTTTTAGTGTTGTTTGTTGTTAGGGGGTTAGTGTTTGTTGTTAGGGGTTTAGGGTTATTTCTTGTTGGGGTTTAGTTTTCTTTGTTGTTCGGGTGTTAGTGTTGTTTGTTGTTAGGGGGTTAGTGTTGTTTAATGTTAGGAGTTTAGGGTTGTTTGTTGTTAGGGGGTTAGTGTTTTTGGTTTTTAGGGGTTAGGGTTGTTTGTTGTTTGGGGGTTAGTGTTGTTTGTTGTTAGGGGGTTAGGCTTGTTTGTTGTTAGGGTGTTAGTGTTCTTTGATGTTGGGGATTAGGGTGGTTTGTTGTTAGGGGGTTAGTGTTGTTTGTTGTTAGGGGGTTAGGGTTGTTTCTAGTTGGGGTTTAGTAGTGTTTGGTGTTAGGGTGTTAGTGTTGTCCGTTTTTGGGGGTTAGTGTTGTTGTTGTTAGGGGGTTAGTGTTGTTTCTTGTTAGGGTGTGAGAGTTGTTTGTTGTTTGGGGTTTGTGTTGTTTTTTAGGGAGTTAGTTTTGTTTGTTGTTAGTGGGTTAGTGTTGTTTGTAGTTAGGGGATTGAGGTTGTTGTTAGAGGGTTAGTGTTGGTTGTAGTTGGGGCTTAGTGTTGTTTGTTGTTAGGGGGTGTGGGATGGTTGTTGTTAGGCTGTTAGTGTTGTTGGTTGTTTAGAGGGTTAGGGTTGTGTGTTGTTAGGGGGATAGGGTTGTTTGTTGTTAGGGGGTTAGTGTTGCTTGTTGTTAGGGGTTTACAGTTGTTGGTTTTTACGGGGTTAGGGTGGTTTGTTGTTACGGGGTTAGGGTAGTTTCTTGATAGGGGGTTAGTGTTGATTGTTGTTAGTGGGTTAGTGGTGTTTGTTGTTAGGGTTTCAGAGTTGTTTGTTGTTAGGGGGTTAGAGTTGTTTGTTGTTAGAGGATTTGGGTTCTTTCTTGTTGGGGGTTAGTGTTGTTTGTTTTTAGAGGATAAGTGTTTGTTGTTGTTAGGGGGTTAGTATTTTTTTGGTTTTTACTGGGTTAGTGTTGTTGGTGGTTAGGGGGTTAGTGTTGTTGGTTGTTTAGGGGGTTAGGGTTGTTTGTTGTTAGGGGGTTAGGGTTGTTTGTTGTTAGGGGCTTAGTGTTGTTTGTTGTTAGGTGTTTACGGTTGTTGGTTGTTAGGGGGTTAGGGTTGTTTGTTCTTTCGGATTTAAGGTAGATTCTTGTTAGGGGTTTAGTGTTGTTTGTTGTTAGTCGTTTCGGGTTGTTTGTTGTTTGGTTAGGGTGTTTGTTGTTAGGGGGTTAGGTTTGTTTGTTGTTAGGGGTTAGGGTTGTTTGTTGTTAGTGGGTAAGAGTTGTTTGTTGTTAGTGGGTTAGTGTTTTTGGTTTTTGGTGTTTAGGGTTGTTTGTTGTTTGGGGGTCAGTGTTGTTTGTTGTTAGCGGGTTAGGCTTGTTTGTTGTTAGGGTGTTAGTGTTCTTTGATGTTAGGGGATTAGGGTTGTTTGTTGTTAGGGGGTTAGTGTTGTTTGTTGTTAGGGGGTTAGGGTTTTTTGTTTTTAGGGGGTTAGGGTTCTTTGTTGTTAAGGGTTAGGGTTGTTTGTTGTTACGGGGTTAGGGTAGTTTCTTGTTAGGGGGTTAGTGTTGATTGTTGTTAGTGGGTTAGTGGTGTTTGTTGTTAGGGGTTCAGAGTTGTTTGTTGTTAGGGGGTTAGAGTTGTTGGTTGTTAGAGGATTTGGGTTCTTTGTTGTTGGGGGTTAGTGTTTGTTTTTAGGGGATAAGTGTTGGTTGTTGTTAGGGGGTTAGTATTTTTTTGGTTTTTACTGGGTTAGTGGTGTTGGTGGTTAGGGGGTTAGTGTTGTTGGTTGTTTAGGGGGTTAGGGTTTGTTGTTAGGGGGTTAGGGTTGTTTGTTGTTGGGGGTTAGTGTTGTTTGTTGTCAGGTGTTTACGCTTGTTTGTTGTTAGGGGGTTAGGGTTGTTTGTTCTTTCGGATTTAAGGTAGATTCTTGTTAGGGGTTTAGTGTTGTTTTTTGTTAGTCGGTTAGGATTGTTTGTTGTTTGGTTAGGGTTGTTTGTTGTTAGGGGTTAGGGTTGTTTGTTGTTACGGGGTTAGGGTAGTTTCTTGTTAGGGGGTTAGTGTTGTTTGTTGTTAGTGGGTTAGGGTTGTTTGTTGTTAGGTGTTTACGGTTGTTGGTTGTTAGGAGGTTAGTGTTGTTTGTTGTTACGGGGTTAGGTTAGTTTCTTGTTAGGGGTTTAGTGTTGTTTGTTGTTAGGGGGTTAGTGTTTGTTGTTAGGGGTTTAGGATTGTTTCTTGTTGGGGTTTAGTGGTTTTTGTTGTTAGGGTGTTAGTGTTGTTTGTGGTTAGGGGGTTAGTGTTGTTGGTTGTTAGGGGGATAGGATTGTTTGTTGTTAGGGGTTTAGGGTTGTTTGTTGTTTGGGGGTTAGGGTTGTTTGTTGTTACGGGGTTAGTGTTGTTTGATGTTAGGGGTTTAGGGTTGTTTGTTGTTAGGGGGTTAGTGTTGTTTTTTGTTAGGTGTTTAGGGTTGTTTCTTCTTGGGGTTTAGTGGGTTTTGTTGTTAGGGTGTCAGTGTTTTTGAGGGGGTTAGTGTTGTTGTTTCTTAGGGAGTAAGTGTTTGTTGTTAGGGGTTTAGGGTTGTTTGTTGTTAGTGGGTTAGTGTTGTTTGTTGTTAGGGGTTCAGAGATTTTGTTGTTAGGGGGTTAGAGTTGTTGGTTGTTAGAGGATTTGGGTTGTTTCTTGTTGCGGGTTAGTGTTGTTTGTTTTTAGGGGATAAATGTTGGTTGTTGTTAGGTGATTAGTTTTTTTTGTTTTTACTGGGTTAGTGCTGTCGGTGGTTAGGGGGTTAGTGTTGTTGGTTTTTTAGGGGGTAAGGGTTGTTTGTGGTTAGGGGGTTAGGGTTGTTTGTTGTTAGGGGGTTAGTGTTGCTTGTTGTTAGGGGTTTACGGTTGTTGGTTGTTAGGGGGTTAGGGTTGTTTGTTGTTTCGGGTTTAAGGTAGATTCTTGTTAGGGGTTTAGTGTTGTTTGTTGTTAGGGGGTTAGTGTTTGTTGTTAGGTGTTTAGGGTTGTTTCTTGTTGGGGTTTAGTGGTTTCTGTTGTTAGGGTGTTAGTGTTGTTTGTTGTTAGGGTGATAGTGTTGTTTGTTTTTAGGGGGTTAGTGTTGTTTGATGTTAGGGGTTTAGGGTTGTTTGTTGTTAGGGGGTTAGTGTTTTTGGTTTTTAGTGGTTAGGGTTGTTTGTTGTTTGGGGGTTAGTGTTGTTTGTTGTTAGGGGGTTAGGCTTGTTTGTTGTTAGGGGGTTAGTGTTGTTTGTTGTTAGGGGGTTAGGGTTGTTTCTAGTTGGGGTTTAGTAGTGTTTGTTGTTAGGGTGTTAGTGTTGTCCGTTTTTGGGGGTTAGTGTTGTTTTTGTTAGGGGGTTAGTGTTGTTTGTTGCTAGGGTGTGAGAGTTGTTTGTTGTTTGGGGTTTGTGTTGTTTTTTAGGGGGTTAGTTTTGTTTGTTGTTAGTGGGTTAGTGTTGTTTGTAGTTAGGGGATTAGGGTTGTTGTTAGAGGGTTAGTGTTGTTTGTTGTTGGGGCTTAGTGTTGTTTGTTGTTAGGGGGTTAGGGATGGTTGTTGTTAGGGTGTTAGTGTTGTTGGTTGTTTAGAGGTTTAGGGTTGTTTGTTGTTAGGTGGATAGGGTTGTTTGTTGTTAGGGGGTTAGTGTTGCTTGATGTTAGGGTTTTACAGTTGTTGGTTGTTAGGGGGTTAGGGTTGTTTGTTGTTAGGGGGTTAGGGTTCTTTGTTGTTAAGGGTTAGGGTTGTTTGTTGTTACGGGGTTAGGGTAGTTTCTTGTTAGGGGGTTAGTGTTGATTGTTGTTAGTGGGTTAGTGGTGTTTGTTGTTAGGGGTTCAGATTTGTTTGTTGTTAGGGGGTTAGAGTTGTTTGTTGTTATAGGATTTGGGTTCTTTCTTGTTGGGGGTTAGTGTTGTTTGTTTTTAGGGGATAAGTGTTGGTTGTTGTTAGGCGGTTAGTATTTTTTTGGTTTTTACTGGGTTAGTGGTGTTGGTGGTTAGGGGGTTAGTGTTGTTGGTTGTTTAGGGGGTTAGGGTTGTTTGTTGTTAGGGGGTTAGGGTTGTTTTTTGTTAGGGGGTTAGTGTTGTTTGTTGTCAGGTGTTTACGGTTGTTGGTTGTTAGGGGGTTAGGGTTGTTTGTTCTTTCGGATTTAAGGTAGATTCTTGTTAGGGGTTTAGTGTTGTTTGTTGTTAGTCGGTTAGGGTTGTTTGTTGTTTGGTAGGGTTGTTTGTTGTTAGGGGTTAGTGTTGTTTGTTGTTACGGGGTTAGGGTAGTTTCTTGTTAGGGGGTTAGTGTTGTTTGTTGTTAGTGGGTTAGGGTTGTTTGTTGTCTGGTTAGGGTTGTGTGTTGTTAGGGGGTTAGTGTTGTTTGTTGTTAGGGGTTTAGGGTTTTTTCTTGTTGGGGTTTAGTGGTTTTTGTTGTTAGGGTGTTAGTGTTGTTTGTGGTTAGGGGGTTAGTGTTGTTGGTTGTTAGGGGGATAGGATTGTTTGTTGTTAGGGGGTTAGGGTTGTTTGTTGTTTGGGGGTTAGGGTTGTTTGTTGTTACGGGGTTAGTGTTGTTTGATGTTAGGGGTTAAGGGTTGTTTGTTCTTAGGGGGTTAGTGTTGTTTGTTGTTAGGTGTTTAGGGTTGTTTCTTCTTGGGGTTTAGTGGCTTTTGTTGTTAGGTTGTCAGTGTTTTTGGTTAGGGGGTTAGTGTTGTTGTTTGTTAGTGGGTTAGTGTTTGTTGTTAGGGGTTCAGAGTTTTTTGTTGTTAGGGGGTTAGAGTTGTTTGTTGTTAGAGGATTTGGGTTGTTTCTTGTTGCGGGTTAGTGTTGTTTGTTTTTAGGGGATAAATGTTGGTTGTTGTTAGGTGGTTACTTTTTTTTGTTTTTACTGGGTTAGTGGTGTTGGTGGTTAGGGGGTTAGTGTTGTTGGTTGTTTAGGGGGTTAGGGTTGTTTGTGGTTAGGGGTTTAGTGTTGCTTGTTGTTAGGGGTTTACGGTTGTTGGTTGTTAGGGGGTTAGGGTTGTTTGTTGTTTTGGGTTTAAGGTAGATTCTTGTTAGGGGTTTAGTGTTGTTTGTTGTTAGGGGGTTAGTGTTTGTTGTTAGGTGTTTAGGGTTGTTTCTTGTTGGGGTTCAGTGGTTTTTGTTGTTAGGGTGTTAGTGTTGTTTGTTGTTAGGGTGATAGTGTTGTTTGTTGTTGGGGGTTAGTGTTGTTTGATGTTAGGAGTTTAGGGTTGTTTGTTGTTAGGGGGTTCATGTTGTTTGTTGTTAGGGTGTTAGGGTTGTTTGTTGTTAGTGGGTGAGGGTTGTTTGTTGTTAGTGGGTTAGTGTTTTTGGTTTTTAGGGGTTAGTGTTGTTTGTTGTTAGGGGGTTAGTGTTGTTTGTTGTTAGGGTGTTAGTGTTCTTTGATGTTAGGGGTTTAGGGTTGTTTGTTGTTAGGGGGTTAGTGTTGTTTGTTGTTTGGGGGTTAGGGTTGTTTCTAGTAGGGATTTTGTAGTGTTTGTTATTAGGGTGTTAGTGTTGTCCGTTTTTGGGGGTTAGTGTTGTTGTTGTTAGGGGGTTAGTGTTGTTTGTTGTTAGGGTGTGAGAGTTGTTTGTTGTTTGGGGTTTGTGTTGTTTTTTAGGGGGTTAGTTTTGTTTGTTGTTAGTGGGTTAGTGTTGTTTGTAGTTAGGGGATTAGGGTTGTTGTTAGAGGGTTAGTGTTGTTTGTTGTTGGGGCTTAGTGTTGTTTGTTGTTAGGGGATTAGGGATGGTTGTTGTTAGGGTGTTAGTGTTGTTTGTTGTTAGGGGGTTAGTGTTGTTGGTTGTTAGGTGTTTAGGGTTGTTTCTTGTTGGAGTTTAGTGGGTTTTGTTGTTAGGGTGTTAGAGTTTTTGCTTAGGGGGTTAGTGCTGTTGGTTGTTAGGGGGTAAGGGTTGTTTGTTGTTAGAGGTTTAGGGTTGTTTGTTGATAGTGGGTTAGTGTTGCTTGTTGTTAGGTGTTCAGAGTTTTTTGTTGTTAGGGGGTTAGTGTTGTTTGTTCTTACGGGGTAAGTGTTGTTTGTGGTTAGGGTGTTAGTGTTGTTTGTGGTTGGGGGTGAGTGTTGTTGGTTCTTAGGGGGTTAGGATTGTTTATTGTTAGGGGTTTAGGGTTTTATGTTGTTAGGGGTTTAAGGTTGTTTGTTGTTAGGAGGTTAGGGTTGTTTGTTGTTACGGGGTTAGGTTAGTTTCTTGTTAGGGGTTTAGTGTTGTTTGTTGTTAGGGGGTTAGTGTTTGTTGTTAGGGGTTTAGGGTGGTTTCTTGTTGGGGTTTAGTGGTTTTTGTTGTTAGGGTGTTAGTGTTGTTCGTGGTTAGGGGGATAGTGTTGTTGGTTGTTAGGAGGATAGGATTGTTTGTTGTTAGGGGGTTAGGGTTGTTTGTTGTTTAGGGGTTAGGGTTGTTTGTTGTTACGGGGTTAGTGTTGTTTGATGTTAGGGGTTAGTGTTCTTTGTTGTTAGGGTGTTAGGGTTGTTTGTTGTTAGGGGGTTAGTGTTGTTTGTGGTTAGCGGTTAGGGTTGTTTGTTGTTAGGGGGTTAGTGTTGTTTGTTGTGAGGGGGTTTGTGTGGTTTGATGTTAGGGGTTTAGGGTTGTTTGTTATTAGGGGGTTAGTGTTTTTGGTTTTTAGGGGTTAGGGTTGTTTGTTGTTTGGGGGTTAGTGTTGTTTGTTGTTAGGGGGTTAGGCTTGTTTGTTGTTAGGGTGTTAGTGTTCTTTGATGTTGGGGATTAGGGTTGTTTGTTGTTAGGGGGTTAGTGTTGTTTGTTGTTAGGGGGTTAGGGTTGTTTCTAGTTGGGGTTTAGTAGTGTTTGTTGTTAGGGGGTTAGTGTTGTTTGTTGTTAGGGGGTTAGGGTTGTTTCTAGTTGGGGTTTAGTAGTGTTTGTTGTTAGGGTGTTAGTGTTGTCCGTTTTTGGGGGTTAGTGTTGTTGTTGTTAGGGGGTTAGTGTTGTTTGTTGTTAGGGTGTGAGAGTTGTTTGTTGTTTGGGGTTTGTGTTGTGTTTTAGGGGGTTAGTTTTGTTTGTTGTTAGTGGGTTAGTGTTGTTTGTAGTTAGGGGATTGGGGTTGTTGTTAGAGGGTTACTGTTGGTTGTTGTTGGGGCTTAGTGTTGTTTGTTGTTAGGGGGTTAGGGATGGTTGTTGTTAGGGTGTTAGTGTTGTTGGTTGTTTAGAGGGTTAGGGTTGTTTGTTGTTAGGGGGATAGGGTTGTTTTTTGTTAGGGGGTTAGTGTTGCTTGTTGTTAGGGGTTTAGAGTTGTTGGTTGTTAGGGGGTTAGGGATGTTTGTTGTTAGGGGGTTAGGGTTCTTTGTTGTTAAGGGTTAGGGTTGTTTGTTGTTACGGGGTTAGGGTAGTTTCTTGTTAGGGGGTTAGTGTTGATTGTTGTTAGTGGGTTAGTGGTGTTTGTTGTTAGGGGTTCAGAGTTGTTTGTTGTTAGGGGGTTAGAGTTGTTTGTTGTTACAGGATTTGGGTTCTTTCTTGTTGGGGGTTAGTGTTGTTTGTTTTTAGGGGATAAGTGTTGGTTGTTGTTAGGGGGTTAGTATTTTTTTGGTTTTTACTGGGTTAGTGGTGTTGGTGGTTAGGGGGTTAGTGTTGTTGGTTGTTTAGGGGGTTAGGGTTGTTTGTTGTTAGGGCGTTAGGGTTGTTTGTTGTTAGGGGGTTAGGGTTGTTTGTTGTTAGGGGGATAGGGTTGTTTGTTGTTAGGGGGTTAGTGTTGCTTGTTGTTAGGGGTTTAGAGTTGTTGGTTGTTAGGGGGTTAGGGTTGTTTGTTGTTAGGGGGTTAGGGTTCTTTGTTGTTAATGGGTAGGGTTGTTTTTTGTTACGGGGTTAGGGTAGTTTCTTGTTAGGGGGTTAGTGTTGGTTGTTGTTAGTGGGTTAGTGGTGTTTGTTGTTAGGGGTTCAGAGTTGTTTGTTGTTAGGGTGTTAGTGTTGTCCCTTTTTGGGTGTTAGTGTTGTTGCTGTTAGGGGGTTAGTGTTGTTTGCTGTTAGGGTGTGAGAGTTCTTTGTTATTTGCGGTTTGTGTTGTTTTTTAGGGGGTTAGTTTTGTTTGTTGTTAGTGGGTTAGTGTTGTTTGTAGTTAGGGGATTAGGGTTGTTGTTAGAGGGTGAGTGTTGTTTGTTGTTGGGGCTTAGTGTTGTTTGTTGTTAGGGGATTAGGGATGGTTGTTGTTAGGGTGTTAGTGTTGTTTGTTGTTAGGGGGTTAGTGGTGTTTGTTGTTAGGGGTTCAGAGTTTTTTGTTGTTAGGGGGTTAGGGGAGAAAAGGCCTCTTGCTATTCTCTTTTCTTTCTGCCCGAATGCGGTAAATTGGCACCTGCCAAAGCAAGGTTTCCCAGCACAAACTACAAAGCAGCAGCTCTCTCCTGGCAGAGGAAATCCCACGCACTGTTGCCCTGGCGAGATAGTGTTGCTACAGTGAGGCCCAGGGAAAACACACTGCCTAGAGAAATCCTAGCAAAGCCCTGTGTTTCCCCCCAGTAATGTATGTCCGTTTCAGTTCTTCGCCAGCAACGGAGCAAAGAGGCAACGTCAGATTGTGTGTATCTCAGTGAGAGAAAGAACACTGTGACTTCCCCCGTTCCTCTGACGAAAGCGGTTAGAGGGAGAAAAGCGTCCTTTGCTTTCGCTTTCCCGTAATGAGCTCGGCAGATCCGCCCTTTGCGAAGGGCCGTTTTCCCCCAGAGAACTGCCTCGCGGTAGCCCTGTTCTGGAAGTGGAACGAGTATGCAGTGTTAGCGTTCAGCTATTGTGAAGGCTCGCTTTGGCCAAGGGCAAACGAAGCGCCCGGGGAAATCTTAGCAGAGCCCGTCGCCTTTCCACGGTTCAAAGCGTGGAACTGCAGACTCTTTGGCAAAGAAGAGAGCGCACAGGCAACAGCAGCCCGCACGTTTCTCAGTGAAAGGGAGAACTCCCTGACTTCATCCAGTCCTCTGAGCAAAGCAGGCAGAGGGAGAGAAACTTTCTTTCCTTCCTCTTTCCTGCAACGAATTCCTCATTTGCTCTTGCAAACGCAAGGCTTCTTCTGCAAAACTATGTCACGGTGCAGGGATCCTTCCAGAGGAGCAACGACATAGTTTTAGCTGGAAGGGCTTGGCTGAGCAGCCGGGGAGAAAAGGCCTCTTGCTATTCTCTTTTCTTTCTGCCTCACTGCGGTCAATTGGCACTTGCCAAAGCAAGGTTTCCCAGCACAAACTACAAAGCAGCAGCTCTCTCCTGGCAGAGGAAATCCCACGCAGTGTTGCCCTGGCGAGATAGTGTTGCTACAGTGAGGCCCAGGGAAAACACACTGCCTAGAGAAATCCTAGCAAAGCCCTGTGTTTCCCCACAGGAATGCATGTCAGTTTCAGTTCTTTGCCAGCAACGGAGCTCAGAGGCAACGTCAGATTGTGTGTATCTCAGGGAGAGAAAGAACACTGTGACTTCCCCTGTTCCTCTGACGAAAGCAGTTAGAGGGAGAAAAGCGTCCTTTGCTTTCACTTTCCCGCAATGAGCTCGGCAGATCTGCCCTTCGCGAAGGGCCGTTTTCCCCCGGAGAACTGCCTCGCGGTAGCCCTGTTCTGGAAGTGGAACGAGTATGCAGTGTTAGCGTTCAGCTATTGTGAAGGCTCGCTTTGGCCAAGGGCAAACGAAGCGCCCGGGGAAGTCTTAGCAGAGCCCGTCGCCTTTCCACGGTTCAAAGCGTGGAACTGCAGACTCTTTTGCAAAGAAGAGAGCGCACAGGCAACAGCAGCCCGCACGTTTCTCAGTGAAAGGGAGAACTCCCTGACTTCATCCAGTCCTCTGAGCAAAGCAGGCAGAGGGATAGAAACTTTCTTTCCTTCCTCTTTCCTGCAACGAATTCCTCATTTGCTCTTGCAAACGCAGAGCTTCTTGTGAAAACCTACTTCGCGGTGCAGGGATCCTTCCAGAGGAGCAACGACATAGTTTTAGCCGGAAGGGCTTGGGAAAGCAGCCGGGGAGAAAAGGCCTCTTGCTATTCTCTTTTCTTTCTAACGCAAACCCTAACGCAAACCCTAAAACATAACACCAAAACCTAACCTAAACCTTAACACTATCCCTCACCCTAACTCTAACACTAACCCGAAACCTAATCATAAACCTAACCCTAACTCTGAACCAAACTTAACCATGACCAGAACCACAATGCCTAACCGAAACCCTCACCCAAACCCTAACCCTAAACTACACCTCTAAACCCTAACACCTTACCATAACCATAATCCTAACTCTACCAACCCTAACCATAAACCTAACACTCACCCCAACCACAATGCCTCACACAAATCGTAACCCTAACTGTTACACTTAACTTAACCCTAACCTAAAATCTAACCCTAACCCTAAAACTAAACAGAACCCATAAACTTAACGCTATCCCTAAACATAAACTTAACACTAACCTGAAAACGAACCCAAACCTTAGCCATATCCCTAACCCTCACCCTACTTTACTTCACCCTATCCCTAACCTAAAGCTTACCCTAACTTTAACCCTAACCCTACCCCTAAACCTAACCCTAACCTTAACCTTGGCCCATCTGTAACCTTAAACCTAACCCTTATAATAACTCTGACACTAACCCTCGCCCAAAACCTAATTCTAATCCTAACCCTGACCCTAACCCTAACCTAACCTTAACCCTAACTTTAAGCCTACCATAAACTTAACCTAAACCTAACCCCTAACCCAACTCTAACCCTAAACCTAGCCCTAACCCTAACCGTAACAGTTACGCAAAACCCTCACCTTAACTGTAAACGTAAATCTAACTCTTACCGTAACCCTAAACTTAACCCTAATTATAACCCTATCCTAAACCTAACTGAAACACTAACCACTAACCCTAACTCTAACCCTAATGCTTAGCCTAAACCTAACCTTAACCCTAAACCTAACCTTAACCACTAACCCTAACTCTAACCCTAACCCGAAACCAAACCCTCACACTTAACCAAAATTTCAACCTAACCATAACCCTAAACCTACCCTAACTTCATTCAAACCCTAACCCTAAGCTAAACTAACACTAAACCTAACCCTAACCCTAAACCTAAATCTAACCCTAACCCTGAATCTAACCTGAACTCTAAACCAAAACCCTAAACCTGACCCTAACATTAATCCAAACACCTACCCCAACCCGAACCCTCATCCTTAACCTAAATTCCACCCTAAACCTAAACCTAAAGCACTATCACCATACTCTAGCCCTAACTCTAAACCTAACCTAACTCTAACCCTAAACCTTACTGTAACACCCAAAAACATCAGCTTAATGTAAACATAACACTAATCCTCACACGAAACCCTAACCCTTTCCCTAACCCTATCCCTCATCCTAACCCTAAACCTGACGTAAACCTAACTCTTACCCTAAACTTCAACTTAACCTTAACCTTAACTCTACCCTAACCTTAACCGTAAACCTAACAATAACTCTAAACCTGACCTTAACCCTAACCCTAAACCCTAGCACTAACTCTAAACCTAACCCTAACCTAGCCTTACACTTTACCGTAAACCTAGTCTTAACCCTAACCTGACCGCTACCTTAACCCTAACCTAAACCTAACCCTAACACTAACCTTAACCCTAAATCTAACATTAACCCTGAACCCCACTCTTAACTGAAACTTCACCATGACCCTAACTCTAACCCTAACCATAACAATTACCCTAAACCCTCACCGTAACTGTAAACCTAAACCTAACCCTCACCATATCCCCAACCCTCACCCTAACCCCTAACTATATTCCTTACCCTAAACCTAATGCTATCCCTAACCCTAACTGTAACCCTAACACGAACAGTAAGCCTAATCTAACACTAACCCTAACATTAACCCTAAACTTAAACCTACCCTAACCATAAACCTAAAAGTAGCAGCCTAAACCTAACGTCTAACACTAACCCTAATCCTAACCCTAAGCCTAACTCTCACCCTTAACCTAAACTTCACACTAACCCTAAACCTAAAACTAACCCTAACACTAAACCTAACCCCTAACCCTAAACTGGACCCTAAATCTAACCATAACACTAACCTGAACACAAACCCAAACTCTAGCCCTAACCCTAAAAGTAACCCTCAGCCTATGCTAAACTTCAACCAAATCCTAACCCTAACCATAACCGTAAACGTAAACCTAGCCCAAACCCTAACCTTAAACCTAACTCTAACCGTAAAGCTAGTCCATCTGTAACCCTAAACCTAAGCCTTACAATAGCTCTGAACCTAACCCTAATCCTAAGCCCAACAATAGACCTAATCCTAAACCTAACCCGAACTCTAAACTTGACCCTAAATAGAACACTAACTCTAACCCTAAACCAGGACTTAAACCTAAAACTTACCCTGCACCTAACCCTAAACCTAACCCTAACTCTAACTCTAACCCTAATCCTAACACTAGTCCTAAAACCTAACCTTAACTGCAATACTAACTGTAACCCTCACCTAACCCCTAACCGTACCCCCAAAAGCTAACCCTAATGCTATGCCTAACCCTAACCCTAACACTCACCTGAAAACCTAAGCCTTAACGATAACCCTAACCCTAACCCAAAACCTAACCCCTAGCACCAAAGCCTAACCCTAACTCTAACACTAACCCAAAACCTAATCATAAAACTAACCCTAACCCTAAACCAAACCTAACCATGACCAGAACCACAATGCCTAACCGGAACCCTCCCCCAAGCCCTAACCCAAAACTACTCCTCTAATCCCTAACACCTTACCATAACCATAATCCTAACCCTACCCAACCCTAATCCTAAACCTAATCCTCACACCAACCACAATGCCTAACACAAACCGTAAACCTAACCCTAACCGTAACACTGAACTTAACCCTAACCTAAAATCTACCCCAACCCTAAAAGTAAACAGAACCCATAAACTTATTCCTAACCCTAAACATAACCTTAACACTAACCTGAAAACTGCAGCAAACCTTAGCCATAACCCTAACCCTCACCCTATCTTAAACTTCACCCTATCCCTAATCTAAAGCACACCCTAACTTTAACCCTGACCCTAACCTTAACCTTGGCCCACCTGTAACCCCAAACCTAACCCTTACAATAACTCTGACCCTAACCCTCACCCTAAACCTAATCCTAATCCTAACCCTGACCCTAACCCTAACCAAACCTTAACCCTAACTTTACCCTACCATAAACTTGAACCTAACCCTAACCGGTAACCCGAAATCTAAACCTAACCCTAGCCCTAGCCCTAAACCTAACTCTAACCCTAAATGTAACACTTACCCAAAACCCTCACCTTAACTGTAAACATAAATCTAACTCTTAACCTAACCCTAAATATAACCCTACCCTAAACCTAACCGAAACACTAACACCTAACTCGAAATCAAATCCTGATCTTTAGCCTAAACCTAACCTTAACCCTAAGCCTAACCCTAACCACTAACCCTAATTCTAATCCTAACCCTAAGCCTGATCCTAAACCGAACCCTAACCCTTACCCTAAACCTGACCCTAACATTAACCGAAACACCTAACCCTAACCCAAACCCTAAACCTAACCCTAACCTTAACCCAAACACCTAACCCTAACGCTAACCCTAACCCTCATCCTTAACATAAATTTCAAGATAAACCTAAGCCTAACCTTAACCCTAAAACTAAACCTAACCCTAAACTATCCCCTAAATATAGCCCTAAACTTAAACCTCATCCTAAACCTAACTACAACCCTGACCTAACCGTAACACTGTAAACCATCAGCTTAAGTGTAAACCTAACACTAACCCTCCCACGAACACCTAACCCTTTCCCTAACCCTAACCCTATCCCTAATCCTAACCTTAACCCTGACCTAAACCTAACACTTACCCTAACGCTAAACTTAACCTTAACTCCACCCTAAAACTAACAAAAACTCTAAACCTGACCCTACCTCTTACCCTAAAGCCTAGTACTAGCTCTAACTCTAAACCTAACCCTAACCTAGCCCTACCCTTTACCGTAAACCTAGCCTTAACCCTAACCTTACCCCTACCCTAACCCTAACCCTAACACTAAACTTAACCCTAACTGTAATCTTAACCCTAACCCTTACCCTGACCCTGACTCTTAACTGAAACTTCACCCTAAACCTAACCCAAACTCTAACTCGAACCCTAACTATAACACTTACCCTAAACCCTCACCTTAACTGTAAACCTAACCCTAACCCACACCCTAACCACAACCCTCACCCTAACCCCTAACCGTATCCCCAACCCTAAACCTAATGCTATCCCTAACCCTATCCCTAACCCAAACACGAACATTAAACCTAATCTAACCCTAACTCTAACATTAACCCAACCCTAACCATAAACCTAACGTTAGCACCCTAAATCTAACCTCTAACACTAACTAGAATCCTAACCCTAATTCTAACTCTTATCCTAACCCTCACCCTTAACCTAAACTTCACACTAACCCTAAACCAAAACATAACCCTAACCCTAAACATAACCCCAACCCTTACCTGAACCCTAGCCTTAAAGCTAACCTGAACACAAACCCAAACTCTAGCCCTAACCATAAAAATAACCCTCACCCTATCCTAAACTTCATCCAAACTCTAACACTACCTTAAACCTAAACCTAACCCAAACCCTAACCTTAAACCTACCTCTAACCATAGCGCTAGTCCATCTATAACCCTAAACCTAACCCTTACAATAGCCCTGAAGTTAACCCTAAACCTAATCCTAGCCCTAGACCTAATCCTAACCTAACCCTAACTGCACCCTTGACCCTAAAGAGAACACTAACTCTAACCCTAAACCTGGACCTAAACCTAAATCTTCCCCTACACCTAACCCTAAACCTAAAAATAACTCGAACTCTAACCCTAATCATAACACTTATCCTAAACCCACACTTTAACTGTAAAACTAACCGTAACCCTCACCCTAACCCCTAACCGTATCCCCCAAACCTAACCCTAATGCAATCCCTAACCTTAACCCTAAAACTAACCTGAAACCCCTGAGCCCTAACGATAACACTAACTCTAACACAAACCCTAACCCCTAACACCAAAGCCTAATCCAAACCTTAACCATAACTCTCACCCTAATTCTAACACTAACCCGAAACCTAATCATAAACCTAAACCAAACCCAACCATGACCAGAACCACAATTCCTAACCGGAAACCTCACCCAAACCCTAACCCTAAACTACACCTCTAACCACTAACACCTTACCATAAACCTAATCCTAACCTTTATCCTAACCCTCACCCTTAACCTAAACTTCACACTAACCCTAAACCAAAGCGTAACCCAAAACCTAAACATAAACCCTAACCCAAAACCGAACCCTAAACGTAACCTTAACACTAAGCTGAACACAAAACCAAACTTTAGCCCAAACCATAAAAATAACCCTCAACCTATCCTAAACTTCATCCAAACCCTAACCCTAAACCTAAACCTAACCCAAACCCTATCCTTGAACATAACTCTAACCATAATGCTAGTCCAAATGTAACCCTAAACCTAACCCTTACAACAGCCCTGAACCTAACCCTAAACCTAATCCTAACCCTAGACCTAAACCTAACCCTAACCCTAAATCTAACCTTGACCCTAAATTGAACACTGACTCTAACACTAAACCGGCACCTAAACCTAAATGTTGCCCTACACCTAACCATAACCCTAACTCTAACCCTAATGATGACACTTAACCTAAACCCTCACCTAAACTGTAAAAGTAACCGTAACCCTCACCCTAACCCCTAACCGTATCCCCAACCCTAACCCTAATGCTATCCGTAACCCTAACCCTAACACTAACCTCAACCCCTGAGCCCTAACAATAACCCTAACCCTAACCCAAACCCTAACCCCTAACACCAAAGCCTAACCCAAACCTTAACTCTAACTCGAACACTAACCTGAAACCTAATCATAAACCTAACCGTAACCCTAAACCAAACCTAACCATGGTCAGAACCACAATGCTTTACCAAAACCCTCACTCACCCCTAACCCTAAACTACACTTCTAACCCCTAACACCTTACCATAACCATAATCCTAAGCATACACAACCCTAACCCTAAACCTAAACCTCACCCCAACCACAATGCCTAACACAAACCGTAACCTTAGCTGTTTACACTAAACTTAACCCTAACCTAAAATCTAACCCTAACCCTAAAACTAAACACAACCCATAAACTTAACCCTAACCCTAAACATAACCTTAACACTAACCTGAAAACTAACCCAAACCTTAGCCATAACCCTAACCCTCACCCTATCTTAAACTTCATCCTATCCCTAACCTAAAGCTAACCCTAACTTGAACCCTAAACCTAACCCTAACCTTAACCATGGCCCACTTGTAACCCTAAACCTAACCCTTACAATATCTCTGACCCTAACCCTCACCCTAAACCTAATCCTAACCCTGACCCTAACCCTAACCTAACCTTAACCTAACATTAAGGCTACCATAAACTTACACCTAACCCTAACCTCTAACCCTAACTCTAACTGTAACCCTAGCCCTAACCCTAACAGTAACACCCAAAACACTCAACTGTAAATGGAACTCTAACTCTTACCCTAACACTATACTTAACCCTAAACAGAACCCTACCCTAAACCTTACCGAATCAATAACACCTAACCCTAACTCTAAACCTAATCATTAGCCTAAACCTAAACTTAACCTTAAACCTAAACCTAAACACTCACCCTAACTCTAACCCTAACCCTAAACCTAAAACAAACCCTCACCCTTAACCAAAATTTCACCCTAACCATAACGCTAAACCTACCTTAAATTCATTCAAACCTTAACCAAAACTAAAACTAACCCTAACGCTAACACTAACCCCAAACCTAAAACTAAACATAAACTAACCCTAACCCCTAACCCTAAACCTCAGAATTAAAATAAACTTCACACTAAGCCTAACCCTAAAACTAAAAAAACAACCTAAACATGACACTAAATCTCCACCTAACCCTGACCCTAACCCTAACCCTAATCCTAAGCATAAACCTAATCCTAACCCTAACTCTAACCCTAACCCTAACTGTAACACCCTAAAACATCAGCTTAACTGTAAACCTGACACCAACCCTCACACGAATCCCTAACCCATCCCCCAATCCTAACCCTATCCCTAATCCTAGCCCTAACCCTGAACTAAACCTCACCCTTACCCTAACCCTAAAATTAACCCTAACATTAACTCTACCCTAACCCTAAACTTAAGCCTAACAATAACTCTAAACGTAACCCTAACCCTAACCCAGCACTCCCCTTTACTGTAAACCTAGCCTTCACAGTAACCTTACCCCACCGTAACCCTAACCCTAAACCTAACCCTGACACTAACCTTAACCCTAACTCTAACCTTAACCCTAACCCTCACTATTAACTGAAACTTCACCCTAACCCTAACCCTAACTCTAACTCTAACCCTAACCATAACAATTAACCTAAACCCTCTCCTTAACGGTAAACCTAACACTAACACACACCCTAACCCTTAACCGTGTCCCCAACCCTAAACCTAATGCTATCCCTAAACTTATCCCTAACCCTAACTCTAACACGAAGAGTAACCCCAATCTAATCCTAACCCTAACATTAACCTTAAACTTAAGACTAGCCTAACCATAAACCTAAACCTAACACCCTAAACCTAATGTCTAACATTATAATTCTAACCCTAATCCTAACCCTTATCCTAACCCTCCCACTTAACCTGAACTTCACACTAATACTAACCCTGCTCGTAAATCTAACCCTAAACATAACCCCTAACCCTAATCCAAACCCTAAACCTGACCTTAAAAGTAACGTGGGCACAAACCCAAACTCCAGCCCTAACCATAAAAATAACCCTCACCCTAGCCTAAACATCATCCAAACCCTAACCCTAACCTTAGCCCTAACCTAAACCTAAGCAAAACCCTTACCTTAAACCTAACTCTAACCATAACACTAGTCCATCTGAAACCCTAAACCTAACCCTTACGATAGACCTGAACCTAACCCTAACCCTAAACATAATCCTAATCCTAAACCTAACCCTAACTCTAAACTTGACCCTAAATAGAACACTAGCTCTGACCCTAAATACAACACTAACTCTAACCCTAAACTTGGACGTAAACCTAAATATTACCCTACACCTAACCCTAACCCGAAACCTAACCCTAACTCGAACTCTAACCCTAATCATAACACTTACCCTAAACCCTCACCTTAACTGTAAAACTAACCATAACCTTCACTCTAACCCCTAACCGTAGCCCACAACCCTAACCCTAATGCTAACCCTAGCCCTAACCACAACACTAACCTGAAACCCCTAAGCCATAAAGATAACACTAACCCTAACGCAAATCCTAACCCATAACACCAAAACCTAACCTAAACCTTAACACTATCCCTCACCCTAACTCTAACACTAACCCGAAACCTAATCATAAACCTAACCCTAACACTGAACCAAACTTAACCATGACCAGAACCACAATGCCTAACCGAAACCCTCACCCAAACCCTAACCCTAAACTACACCTCTAAACCCTAACCCTTACCATAACCATAATCCTAACTCTACCCAACCCTAACCATAAACCTAACACTCACCCCAACCACAATGCCTAACACAAATTGTAACCCTAACTGTTACACTTAACTTAACCCTAACCTAAAATCTAGCCTTAACCCTAAAACTAAACAGAACCCATAAACTTAACCCTAACCCTAAACAGAAACTTAACACTAACCTGAAAACGAACCCAAACCTTAGCCATAACCCTAACCCTCACCCTACTTTACTTCACCCTATCCCTAACCTAAAGCTAACCCTAACTTTAACCCTAATCCTACCCCTAAACCTAACCCTAACCTTAACCTTGGCCCATCTGTAACCCTAAAACTAAGCCTTGTAATAACTCTGACACTAACCCTCGCCCGAAACCTAATTCTAATCCTAACCCTGACCCTAACCCTAACCTAACCTTAACCCTAACTTTAAGCCTACCATAAACTTAACCTAAACCTAACCCCTAACCCAACTCTCACCCTAAACCTAGCCCTAACCCTAACCGTAACAGTTACGCAAAACCCTCACCTTAACTGTAAACGTAAATCTAACTCTTACCGTAACCCTAAACTTAACCCTAATTATAACCCTATCCTAAACCTAACTGAAACACTAACCACTAACCCTAACTCTAACCCTAATGCTTAGCCTAAACCTAACCTTAACCCTAAACCTAACCTTAACCACTAACCCTAACTCTAACCCTAACCCGAAACCAAACCCTCACACTTAACCAAAATTTCAACCTAACCATAACCCTAAACCTACCCTAACTTCATTCAAACCCTAACCCTAAGCTAAACTAACACTAAACCTAACCCTAACCCTAAACCTAAATCTAACCCTAACCCTGAATCTAACCTGAACTCTAAACCAAAACCCTAAACCTGACCCTAACATTAATCCAAACGCCTACCCGAACCCTAACCCTCATCCTTAACCTAAATTCCACCCTAAACCTAAGCCTAAAGCACTATCACCATACTCTAGCCCTAACTCTAAACCTAACCCAACTCTAACCCTAAACCTTACTGTAGCACCCAAAAACATCGGCTTAATGTAAACGTAACACTAATCCTCACACGAAACCCTAACCCTTTCCCTAACCCTAACCCTATCCCTCATCCTAACCCTAAACCTGACGTAAACCTAACTCTTACCCTAACCTTAGACTTAACCTTAACCTTAACTCTACCCTAACCTTAACCGTAAACCTAACAATAACTCTAAACCTGACCTTAACCCTAACCCTAAACCCTAGCACTAACTCTAAACCTAACCCTAACCTAGCCTTACACTTTACCGTAAACCTAGTCTTAACCCTAACCTGACCGCTACCTTAACCCTAACCTAAACCTAACCCTAACACTAACCTTAACCCTAAATCTAACATTAACCCTGAACCCCACTATTAACTGAAACTTCACCATGACCCTAACTCTAACCCTAACCATAACAATTACCCTAAACCCTCACCGTAACTGTAAACCTAAACCTAACCCTCACCATATCCCCAACCCTCACCCTAACCCCTAACTATATTCCTAACCCTTAACCTAATGCTATCCTTAACCCTAACTGTAACCCTAACACGAACAGTAACCCTAATCTAACACTAACCCTAACATTAACCCTAAACTTAAACCTACCCTAACCATAAACCTAAAACTAGCACCCTAAAACTAACGTCTAACACTAACCCTAATCCTAACCCTAACCCTAACTCTCACCCTTAACCTAAACTTCACACTAACCCTAAACCTAAAACTAACCCTAACACTAAACATAACCCCTAACCCTAAACTGGACCCTAAATCTAACCATAACACTAACCTGAACACAAACCCAAACTCTAGCCCTAACCCTAAAAGTAACCCTCAGCCTATGCTAAACTTCAACCAAATCCTAACCCTAACCATAACCGTAAACGTAAACCTAGCCCAAACCCTAACCTTAAACCTAACTCTAACCGTAAAGCTAGTCCATCTGTAACCCTAAACCTAAGCCTTACAATAGCTCTGAACCTAACCCTAATCCTAAGCCCAACAATGGACCTAATCCTAAACCTAACCCGAACTCTAAACTTGACCCTAAATAGAACACTAACTCTAACCCTAAACCAGGACTTAAACCTAAAACTTACCCTGCACCTAACCCTAAACCTAACCCTAACTCTAACTCTAACCCTAATCCTAACACTAGTCCTAAAACCTAACCTTAACTGCAATACTAACTGTAACCCTCACCTAACCCCTAACCGTACCCCCAAAAGCTAACCCTAATGCTATGCCTAACCCTAACCCTAACACTCACCTGAAAACCTAAGCCTTAACGATAACCCTAACCCTAACCCAAAACCTAACCCCTAGCACCAAAGCCTAACCCTAACTCTAACACTAACCCAAAACCTAATCATAAAACTAACCCTAACCCTAAACCAAACCTAACCATGACCAGAACCACAATGCCTAACCGGAACCCTCCCCCAAGCCCTAACCCAAAACTACTCCTCTAATCCCTAACACCTTACCATAACCATAATCCTAACCCTACCCAACCCTAATCCTAAACCTAATCCTCACACCAACCACAATGCCTAACACAAACCGTAAACCTAACCCTAACCGTAACACTGAACTTAACCCTAACCTAAAATCTACCCCAACCCTAAAAGTAAACAGAACCCATAAACTTATTCCTAACCCTAAACATAACCTTAACACTAACCTGAAAACTGCAGCAAACCTCAGCCATAACCCTAACCCTCACCCTATCTTAAACTTCACCCTATCCCTAATCTAAAGCACACCCTAACTTTAACCCTGACCCTAACCTTAACCTTGGCCCACCTGTAACCCCAAACCTAACCCTTACAATAACTCTGACCCTAACCCTCACCCTAAACCTAATCCTAATCCTAACCCTGACCCTAACCCTAACCAAACCTTAACCCTAACTTTACCCTACCATAAACTTGAACCTAACCCTAACCGGTAACCCGAAATCTAAACCTAACCCTAGCCGTAGCCCTAAACCTAACTCTAACCCTAAATGTAACACTTACCCAAAACCCTCACCTTAACTGTAAACATAAATCTAACTCTTAACCTAACCCTAAATATAACCCTACCCTAAACCTAACCGAAACACTAACACCTAACTCGAAATCAAATCCTGATCTTTAGCCTAAACCTAACCTTAACCCTAAGCCTAACCCTAACCACTAACCCTAATTCTAATCCTAACCCTAAGCCTGATCCTAAACCGAACCCTAACCCTTACCCTAAACCTGACGCTAACATTAACCGAAACACCTAACCCTAACCCAAACCCTAAACCTAACCCTAACCTTAACCCAAACACCTAACCCTAACGCTAACCCTAACCCTCATCCTTAACATAAATTTCAAGATAAACCTAAGCCTAACCTTAACCCTAAAACTAAACCTAACCCTAAACTATCCCCTAAATATAGCCCTAAACTTAAACCTCATCCTAAACCTAACTACAACCCTGAACTAACCGTAACACTGTAAACCATCAGCTTAAGTGTAAACCTAACACTAACCCTCCCACGAACACCTAACCCTTTCCCTAACCCTAACCCTATCCCTAATCCTAACCTTAACCCTGACCTAAACCTAACACTTACCCTAACGCTAAACTTAACCTTAACTCCACCCTAAAACTAACAAAAACTCTAAACCTGACCCTACCTCTTACCCTAAAGCCTAGTACTAGCTCTAACTCTAAACCTAACCCTAACCTAGCCCTACCCTTTACCGTAAACCTAGCCTTAACCCTAACCTTACCCCTACCCTAACCCTAACCCTAACACTAAACTTAACCCTAACTGTAATCTTAACCCTAACCCTTACCCTGACCCTGACTCTTAACTGAAACTTCACCCTAAACCTAACCCAAACTCTAACTCGAACCCTAACTATAACACTTACCCTAAACCCTCACCTTAACTGTAAACCTAACCCTAACCCACACCCTAACCACAACCCTCACCCTAACCCCTAACCGTATCCCCAACCCTAAACCTAATGCTATCCCTAACCCTATCCCTAACCCAAACACGAACATTAAACCTAATCTAACCCTAACTCTAACATTAACCCAACCCTAACCATAAACCTAACGTTAGCATCCTAAATCTAACCTCTAACACTAACTATAATCCTAACCCTAATTCTAACTCTTATCCTAACCCTCACCCTTAACCTAAACTTCACACTAACCCTAAACCAAAACATAACCCTAACCCTAAACATAACCCCAACCCTTACCTGAACCCTAGCCTTAAAGCTAACCTGAACACAAACCCAAACTCTAGCCCTAACCATAAAAATAACCCTCACCCTATCCTAAACTTCATCCAAACTCTAACACTACCTTAAACCTAAACCTAACCCAAACCCTAACCTTAAACCTACCTCTAACCATAGCGCTAGTCCATCTATAACCCTAAACCTAACCCTTACAATAGCCCTGAAGTTAACCCTAAACCTAATCCTAGCCCTAGACCTAATCCTAACCTAACCCTAACTGCACC
Organism: Loxodonta africana; assembly: GCF_030014295.1. Classification (NCBI taxonomy): domain Eukaryota; kingdom Metazoa; phylum Chordata; class Mammalia; order Proboscidea; family Elephantidae; genus Loxodonta; species Loxodonta africana. The sequence goes on along the minus strand of NC_087349.1, from coordinate 134,876,727 downwards.
CTTGACCCTAAAGAGAACACTAACTCTAACCCTAAACCTGGACCTAAACCTAAATCTTCCCCTACACCTAACCCTAAACCTAAAAATAACTCGAACTCTAACCCTAATCATAACACTTATCCTAAACCCACACTTTAACTGTAAAACTAACCGTAACCCTCACCCTAACCCCTAACCGTATCCCCCAAACCTAACCCTAATGCAATCCCTAACCTTAACCCTAAAACTAACCTGAAACCCCTGAGCCCTAACGATAACACTAACTCTAACACAAACCCTAACCCCTAACACCAAAGCCTAATCCAAACCTTAACCATAACTCTCACCCTAATTCTAACACTAACCCGAAACCTAATCATAAACCTAAACCAAACCCAACCATGACCAGAACCACAATTCCTAACCGGAAACCTCACCCAAACCCTAACCCTAAACTACACCTCTAACCACTAACACCTTACCATAAACCTAATCCTAACCTTTATCCTAACCCTCACCCTTAACCTAAACTTCACACTAACCCTAAACCAAAGCGTAACCCAAAACCTAAACATAAACCCTAACCCAAAACCGAACCCTAAACCTAACCTTAACACTAAGCTGAACACAAAACCAAACTTTAGCCCAAACCATAAAAATAACCCTCAACCTATCCTAAACTTCATCCAAACCCTAACCCTAAACCTAAACCTAACCCAAACCCTATCCTTGAACATAACTCTAACCATAATGCTAGTCCAAATGTAACCCTAAACCTAACCCTTACAACAGCCCTGAACCTAACCCTAAACCTAATCCTAACCCTAGACCTAAACCTAACCCTAACCCTAAATCTAACCTTGACCCTAAATTGAACACTGACTCTAACACTAAACCGGCACCTAAACCTAAATGTTGCCCTACACCTAACCATAACCCTAACTCTAACCCTAATGATGACACTTAACCTAAACCCTCACCTAAACTGTAAAAGTAACCGTAACCCTCACCCTAACCCCTAACCGTATCCCCAACCCTAACCCTAATGCTATCCGTAACCCTAACCCTAACACTAACCTCAACCCCTGAGCCCTAACAATAACCCTAACCCTAACCCAAACCCTAACCCCTAACACCAAAGCCTAACCCAAACCTTAACTCTAACTCGAACACTAACCTGAAACCTAATCATAAACCTAACCGTAACCCTAAACCAAACCTAACCATGGTCAGAACCACAATGCTTTACCAAAACCCTCACTCACCCCTAACCCTAAACTACACTTCTAACCCCTAACACCTTACCATAACCATAATCCTAAGCATACACAACCCTAACCCTAAACCTAAACCTCACCCCAACCACAATGCCTAACACAAACCGTAACCTTAGCTGTTTACACTAAACTTAACCCTAACCTAAAATCTAACCCTAACCCTAAAACTAAACACAACCCATAAACTTAACCCTAACCCTAAACATAACCTTAACACTAACCTGAAAACTAACCCAAACCTTAGCCATAACCCTAACCCTCACCCTATCTTAAACTTCATCCTATCCCTAACCTAAAGCTAACCCTAACTTGAACCCTAAACCTAACCCTAACCTTAACCATGGCCCACTTGTAACCCTAAACCTAACCCTTACAATATCTCTGACCCTAACCCTCACCCTAAACCTAATCTTAACCCTGACCCTAACCCTAACCTAACCTTAACCTAACATTAAGGCTACCATAAACTTACACCTAACCCTAACCTCTAACCCTAACTCTAACTGTAACCCTAGCCCTAACCCTAACAGTAACACCCAAAACACTCAACTGTAAATGGAACTCTAACTCTTACCCTAACACTATACTTAACCCTAAACAGAACCCTACCCTAAACCTTACCGAATCAATAACACCTAACCCTAACTCTAAACCTAATCATTAGCCTAAACCTAAACTTAACCTTAAACCTAAACCTAAACACTCACCCTAACTCTAACCCTAACCCTAAACCTAAAACAAACCCTCACCCTTAACCAAAATTTCACCCTAACCATAACGCTAAACCTACCTTAAATTCATTCAAACCTTAACCAAAACTAAAACTAACCCTAACGCTAACACTAACCCCAAACCTAAAACTAAACATAAACTAACCCTAACCCCTAACCCTAAACCTCAGAATTAAAATAAACTTCACACTAAGCCTAACCCTAAAACTAAAAAAACAACCTAAACATGACACTAAATCTCCACCTAACCCTGACCCTAACCCTAACCCTAATCCTAAGCATAAACCTAATCCTAACCCTAACTCTAACCCTAACCCTAACTGTAACACCCTAAAACATCAGCTTAACTGTAAACCTGACACCAACCCTCACACGAATCCCTAACCCATCCCCCAATCCTAACCCTATCCCTAATCCTAGCCCTAACCCTGAACTAAACCTCACCCTTACCCTAACCCTAAAATTAACCCTAACATTAACTCTACCCTAACCCTAAACTTAAGCCTAACAATAACTCTAAACGTAACCCTAACCCTAACCCAGCACTCCCCTTTACTGTAAACCTAGCCTTCACAGTAACCTTACCCCACCGTAACCCTAACCCTAAACCTAACCCTGACACTAACCTTAACCCTAACTCTAACCTTAACCCTAACCCTCACTATTAACTGAAACTTCACCCTAACCCTAACCCTAACTCTAACTCTAACCCTAACCATAACAATTAACCTAAACCCTCTCCTTAACGGTAAACCTAACACTAACACACACCCTAACCCTTAACCGTGTCCCCAACCCTAAACCTAATGCTATCCCTAAACTTATCCCTAACCCTAACTCTAACACGAAGAGTAACCCCAATCTAATCCTAACCCTAACATTAACCTTAAACTTAAGACTAGCCTAACCATAAACCTAAACCTAACACCCTAAACCTAATGTCTAACATTATAATTCTAACCCTAATCCTAACCCTTATCCTAACCCTCCCACTTAACCTGAACTTCACACTAATACTAACCCTGCTCGTAAATCTAACCCTAAACATAACCCCTAACCCTAATCCAAACCCTAAACCTGACCTTAAAAGTAACGTGGGCACAAACCCAAACTCCAGCCCTAACCATAAAAATAACCCTCACCCTAGCCTAAACATCATCCAAACCCTAACCCTAACCTTAGCCCTAACCTAAACCTAAGCAAAACCCTTACCTTAAACCTAACTCTAACCATAACACTAGTCCATCTGAAACCCTAAACCTAACCCTTACGATAGACCTGAACCTAACCCTAACCCTAAACATAATCCTAATCCTAAACCTAACCCTAACTCTAAACTTGACCCTAAATAGAACACTAGCTCTGACCCTAAATACAACACTAACTCTAACCCTAAACTTGGACGTAAACCTAAATATTACCCTACACCTAACCCTAACCCGAAACCTAACCCTAACTCGAACTCTAACCCTAATCATAACACTTACCCTAAACCCTCACCTTAACTGTAAAACTAACCATAACCTTCACTCTAACCCCTAACCGTAGCCCACAACCCTAACCCTAATGCTAACCCTAGCCCTAACCACAACACTAACCTGAAACCCCTAAGCCATAAAGATAACACTAACCCTAACGCAAATCCTAACCCATAACACCAAAACCTAACCTAAACCTTAACACTATCCCTCACCCTAACTCTAACACTAACCCGAAACCTAATCATAAACCTAACCCTAACACTGAACCAAACTTAACCATGACCAGAACCACAATGCCTAACCGAAACCCTCACCCAAACCCTAACCCTAAACTACACCTCTAAACCCTAACCCTTACCATAACCATAATCCTAACTCTACCCAACCCTAACCATAAACCTAACACTCACCCCAACCACAATGCCTAACACAAATTGTAACCCTAACTGTTACACTTAACTTAACCCTAACCTAAAATCTAGCCTTAACCCTAAAACTAAACAGAACCCATAAACTTAACCCTAACCCTAAACAGAAACTTAACACTAACCTGAAAACGAACCCAAACCTTAGCCATAACCCTAACCCTCACCCTACTTTACTTCACCCTATCCCTAACCTAAAGCTAACCCTAACTTTAACCCTAATCCTACCCCTAAACCTAACCCTAACCTTAACCTTGGCCCATCTGTAACCCTAAAACTAAGCCTTGTAATAACTCTGACACTAACCCTCGCCCGAAACCTAATTCTAATCCTAACCCTGACCCTAACCCTAACCTAACCTTAACCCTAACTTTAAGCCTACCATAAACTTAACCTAAACCTAACCCCTAACCCAACTCTCACCCTAAACCTAGCCCTAACCCTAACCGTAACAGTTACGCAAAACCCTCACCTTAACTGTAAACGTAAATCTAACTCTTACCGTAACCCTAAACTTAACCCTAATTATAACCCTATCCTAAACCTAACTGAAACACTAACCACTAACCCTAACTCTAACCCTAATGCTTAGCCTAAACCTAACCTTAACCCTAAACCTAACCTTAACCACTAACCCTAACTCTAACCCTAACCCGAAACCAAACCCTCACACTTAACCAAAATTTCAACCTAACCATAACCCTAAACCTACCCTAACTTCATTCAAACCCTAACCCTAAGCTAAACTAACACTAAACCTAACCCTAACCCTAAACCTAAATCTAACCCTAACCCTGAATCTAACCTGAACTCTAAACCAAAACCCTAAACCTGACCCTAACATTAATCCAAACGCCTACCCGAACCCTAACCCTCATCCTTAACCTAAATTCCACCCTAAACCTAAGCCTAAAGCACTATCACCATACTCTAGCCCTAACTCTAAACCTAACCCAACTCTAACCCTAAACCTTACTGTAGCACCCAAAAACATCGGCTTAATGTAAACGTAACACTAATCCTCACACGAAACCCTAACCCTTTCCCTAACCCTAACCCTATCCCTCATCCTAACCCTAAACCTGACGTAAACCTAACTCTTACCCTAACCTTAGACTTAACCTTAACCTTAACTCTACCCTAACCTTAACCGTAAACCTAACAATAACTCTAAACCTGACCTTAACCCTAACCCTAAACCCTAGCACTAACTCTAAACCTAACCCTAACCTAGCCTTACACTTTACCGTAAACCTAGTCTTAACCCTAACCTGACCGCTACCTTAACCCTAACCTAAACCTAACCCTAACACTAACCTTAACCCTAAATCTAACATTAACCCTGGACCCCACTATTAACTGAAACTTCACCATGACCCTAACTCTAACCCTAACCATAACAATTACCCTAAACCCTCACCGTAACTGTAAACCTAAACCTAACCCTCACCATATCCCCAACCCTCACCCTAACCCCTAACTATATTCCTAACCCTTAACCTAATGCTATCCTTAACCCTAACTGTAACCCTAACACGAACAGTAACCCTAATCTAACACTAACCCTAACATTAACCCTAAACTTAAACCTACCCTAACCATAAACCTAAAACTAGCACCCTAAAACTAACGTCTAACACTAACCCTAATCCTAACCCTAACCCTAACTCTCACCCTTAACCTAAACTTCACACTAACCCTAAACCTAAAACTAACCCTAACACTAAACATAACCCCTAACCCTAAACTGGACCCTAAATCTAACCATAACACTAACCTGAACACAAACCCAAACTCTAGCCCTAACCCTAAAAGTAACCCTCAGCCTATGCTAAACTTCAACCAAATCCTAACCCTAACCATAACCGTAAACGTAAACCTAGCCCAAACCCTAACCTTAAACCTAACTCTAACCGTAAAGCTAGTCCATCTGTAACCCTAAACCTAAGCCTTACAATAGCTCTGAACCTAACCCTAATCCTAAGCCCAACAATAGACCTAATCCTAAACCTAACCCGAACTCTAAACTTGACCCTAAATAGAACACTAACTCTAAACCAGGACTTAAACCTAAAACTTACCCTGCACCTAACCCTAAACCTAACCCTAACTCTAACTCTAACCCTAATCATAACACTTGCCCTAAAACCTAAACTTAACGGCAATACTAACTGTAACCCTCACCTAACCCCTAACCGTACCCCCAAAAGCTAACCCTAATGCTATCCCTAACCCTAACCCTAACACTCACCTGAAAACCTAAGCCCTAACGATAACCCTAACCCTAACCCAAAACCTAACCCCTAGCACCAAAGCCTAACCCTAACTCTAACACTAACCCGAAACCTAATCATAAAACTAACCCTAACCCTAAACCAAACCTAACCATGACCAGAACCACAATGCTTAACCGGAACCCTCACCCAAGCCCTAACCCAAAACTACTCCTCTAATCCCTAACACCTTACCATAACCAGAATCCTAACCCTACCCAACCCTAACCCTAAACCTAATCCTCACACCAACCACAATGCCTAACACAAACCGTAAACCTAACCCTAACCGTAACACTGAACTTAACCCTAACCTAAAATCTACCCCTAACCCTAAAAGTAAACAGATTCCATAAACTTATTCCTAACCCTAAACATAACTTTTACACTAACCTGAAAACTCAAGCAAACCTAGCCATAACCCTAACCCTCACCCTATCTTAAACTTCACCCTATCCCTAATCTAAAGCACACCCTAACTTTAACCCTGACCCTAACCTTAACCTTGGCCCACCTGTAACCCCAAACCTAACCCTTACAATAACTCTGACCCTAACCCTCACCCTAAACCTAATCCTAATCCTAACCCTGACCCTAACCCTAACCCTAACCAAACCTTAACCCTAACTTTACCCTACCATAAGCTTAAACCTAACCCTAATCGGTAACCCAAAATCTAAACCTAACCCTAGCCCTAGCCCTAAACCTAACCCTAACCCTAAATGTAACACTTACCCAAAACCCTCACCTTAACTGGAAACAAAAATCTAACTCTTAACCTAACCCTAAATATAACGCTACCCTAAACCTAACCGAAACACTAACACCTAACTCGAAATCAAATCCTGATCTTTAGCCTAAACCTAACCTTAACCCTAAGCCTAACCCTAACCACTAACACTAATTCTAATCCCAACCCTAAGCCTGATCCTAAACCGAGCCCTAACCCTTACCCTAAACCTGACCCTAACCTTAACCCAAACACCTAACCCTAACCCAAACCCTAAACCTAACCCTAAACTTAACCCAAACACCTAACCCTAACGCTAACCCTAACCCTCATCCTTAACATAAATTTCAAGATAAACCTAAGCCTAACCTTAACCCTAAAACTAAACCTAACCCTAAACTATCCCCTAAATATAGCCCTAAACCTAAACCTCATCCTAACCCTAACTACAACCCTGACCTAACCGTAACACTGTAAACCATCAGCTTAAGTGTAAACCTAACACTAACCCTCCCACGAACACCTAACCCTTTCCCTAACCCTAACCCTATCCCTAATCCTAACCTTAACCCTGACCTAAACCTAACACTTACCCTAACGCTAAACTTAACCTTAACTCCACCCTAAAACTAACAAAAACTCTAAACCTGACCCTACCTCTTACCCTAAACCCTAGTACTAGCTCTAACTCTAAACCTAACCTAGCCCTACCCTTTACCGTAAACCTAGCCTTAACCCTAACCTTACCCCTACCCTAACCCTAACCCTAACCCTAACCCTAACCCTAACACTAAACTTAACCCTAACTGTAATCTTAACCCTAACCCTTACCCTGACCCTGACTATTAACTGAAACTTCACCCTAAACCTAACCCAAACTCTAACTCGAACCCTAACTATAACACTTACCCTAAACCCTCACCTTAACTGTAAACCTAACCCTAACCCACACCCTAACCACAACCCTCACCCTAACCCCTAACCGTATCCCCAACCCTAAACCTAATGCTATCCGTAACCCTATCCCTAAACCAAACACGAACATTAAACCTAATCTAACCCTAACTCTAACATTAACCCAACCCTAACCATAAACCTAACGTTAGCATCCTAAATCTAACCTCTAACACTAACTATAATCCTAACCCTAATTCTAACTCTTATCCTAACCCTCACCCTTAACCTAAACTTCACACTAACCCTAAACCAAAACATAACCCTAACCCTAAACATAACCCCAACCCTAACCTGAACCCTAGCCTTAAAGCTAACCTGAACACAAACCCAAACTCTAGCCCTAACCATAAAAATAACCCTCACCCTATCCTAAACTTCATCCAAACTCTAACACTACCTTAAACCTAAACCTAACCCAAACCCTAACCTTAAACCTACCTCTAACCATAGCGCTAGTCCATCTGTAACCCTAAACCTAACCCTTACAATAGCCCTGAAGTTAACCCTAAACCTAATCCTAGCCCTAGGCCTAATCCTAACCTAACCCTAACTGCACCCTTGACCCTAAAGAGAACACTAACTCTAACCCTAAACCTGGACCTAAACCTAAATCTTCCCCTACACCTAACCCTAAACCTAAAAATAACTCCAACTCTAACCCTAATCATAACACTTATCCTAAACCCACACTTTAACTGTAAAACTAACCGTAACCCTCACCCTAACCCCTAACCGTATCCCCCAAACCTAACCCTAATGCAATCCCTAACCTTAACCCTAAAACTAACCTGAAACCCCTGAGCCCTAACGATAACACTAACTCTAACACAAACCCTAACCCCTAACACCAAAGCCTAATCCAAACCTTAACCATAACTCTCACCCTAATTCTAACACTAACCCGAAACCTAATCATAAACCTAAACCAAACCCAACCATGACCAGAACCACAATTCCTAACCGGAAACCTCACCCAAACCCTAACCCTAAACTACACCTCTAACCACTAACACCTTACCATAAACCTAATCCTAACCTTTATCCTAACCCTCACCCTTAACCTAAACTTCACACTAACCCTAAACCAAAGCGTAACCCAAAACCTAAACATAAACCCTAACCCAAAACCGAACCCTAAACGTAACCTTAACACTAAGCTGAACACAAAACCAAACTTTAGCCCAAACCATAAAAATAACCCTCAACCTATCCTAAACTTCATCCAAACCCTAACCCTAAACCTAAACCTAACCCAAACCCTATCCTTGAACATAATTCTAACCATAATGCTAGTCCAAATGTAACCCTAATCCTAACCCTCACAATAGCCCTGAACCTAACCCTAAACCTAATCCTAACCCTAGACCTAAACCTAACCCTAACCCTAAATCTAACCTTGACCCTAAATTGAACACTGACTCTAACACTAAACCGGCACCTAAACTTTTTAAACCTAAATATTGCCCTACAGCTAACCATAACCCTAACTCTAACCCTAATGATGACACTTAACCTAAACCCTCACCTAAACTGTAAAAGTAACCGTAACCCTCACCCTAACCCCTAACCGTATCCCCAACCCTAACCCTAATGCTATCCGTAACCCTAACCCTAACACTAACCTCAACCCCTGAGCCCTAACAATAACCCTAACCCTAACCCAAACCCTAACCCCTAACACCAAAGCCTAACCCAAACCTTAACTCTAACTCGAACACTAACCTGAAACCTAATCATAAACCTAACCGTAACCCTAAACCAAACCTAACCATGGTCAGAACCACAATGCTTTATCAGAACCCTCACCCACCCCTAACCCTAAACTACACTTCTAACCCCTAACACCTTACCATAACCATAATCCTAAGCATACACAACCCTAACCCTAAACCTAAACCTCACCCCAACCACAATGCCTAACACAAACCGTAACCTTAGCTGTTTACACTAAACTTAACCCTAACCTAAAATCTAACCCTAACCCTAAAACTAAACACAACCCATAAACTTAACCCTAACCCTAAACGTAACCTTAACACTAACCCGAAAACTAACCCAAACCTTAGCCATAACCCTAACCCTCACCCTATCTTAAACTTCATCCTATCCCTAACCTAAAGCTAACCCTAACCTTAACCCTAAACCTAACCCTAACCTTAACCCTAAACCTAACCCTAACCTTAACCATGGCCCACTTGTAACCCTAAACCTAACCCTTACAATATCTCTGACCCTGACCCTCACCCTAAACCTAATCCTAACCCTGACCCTAACCCTAACCTAACCTTAACCTAACGTTAAGGCTACCATAAACTTACACCTAACCCTAACCTCTAACCCTAACTCTAACTGTAACCCTAGCCCTAACCCTAACAGTAACACCCAAAACACTCAACTGTAAATGGAACTCTAACTCTTACCCTAACACTATACTTAACCCTAAACAGAACCCTACCCTAAACCTTACCGAAACAATAACACCTAACCCTAACTCTAAACCTAATCATTAGCCTAAACCTAAACTTAACCTTAAACCTAAACCTAAACACTCACCCTAACTCTAACCCTAACCCTAAACCTAAAACAAACCCTCACCCTTAACCAAAATTTCACCCTAACCATAACGCTAAACCTACCTTAAATTCATTCAAACCCTAACCAAAACTAAAACTAACGCTAACGCTAACACTAACCCCAAACCTAAAACTAAACTTAACCTAACCCTAACCCCTAACCTTAAACCTCATAATTAAAATCAACTTCACACTAAGCCTAACCCTAAAACTAAAAAAACAACCTAAACATGACACTAAATCTCCACCTAACCCTGACCCTAACCCTAACCCTAATCCTAAGCAGAAACCTAATCCTAACCCTAACTCTAACCCTAACCCTAACTGTAACACCCTAAAACATCAGCGAAACTGTAAACCTGACACTAACCATCACACGAATCCCTAACCCATCCCCCAATCCTAACCCTATCCCTAATCCTAGCCCTAACCCTGAACTAAACTTAACCCTTACCCTAACCCTAAAATTAACCCTAACATTAACTCTACCCTAACCCTAAACTTAAGCCTAACAATAACTCTAAACGTAACCCTAACCCTAACCCAGCACTAACCTTTACTGTAAACCTAGCCTTCACAGTAACCTTACCCCTACCGTAACCCTAACCCTAAAACCTAACCTTAACTGCAATACTAACTGTAACCCTCACCTAACCCCTAACCGTACCCCCAAAAGCTAACCCTAATGCTATGCCTAACCCTAACCCTAACACTCACCTGAAAACCTAAGCCCTAACGATAACCCTAACCCTAACCCAAAACCTAACCCCTAGCACCAAAGCCTAACCCTAACTCTAACACTAACCCGAAACCTAATCATAAAACTAACCCTAACCCTAAACCAAACCTAACCATGACCAGAACCACAATGCTTAACCGGAACCCTCACCCAAGCCCTAACCCAAAACTACTCCTCTAATCCCTAACACCTTACCATAACCAGAATCCTAACCCTACCCAACCCTAACCCTAAACCTAATCCTCACACCAACCACAATGCCTAACACAAACCGTAAACCTAACCCTAACCGTAACACTGAACTTAACCCTAACCTAAAATCTACCCCTAACCCTAAAAGTAAACAGATCCCATAAACTTATTCCTAACCCTAAACATAACTTTTACACTAACCTGAAAACTCAAGCAAACCTAGCCATAACCCTAACCCTCACCCTATCTTAAACTTCACCCTATCCCTAATCTAAAGCACACCCTAACTTTAACCCTGACCCTAACCTTAACCTTGGCCCACCTGTAACCCCAAACCTAACCCTTACAATAACTCTGACCCTAACCCTCACCCTAAACCTAATCCTAATCCTAACCCTGACCCTAACCCTAACCCTAACCAAACCTTAACCCTAACTTTACCCTACCATAAACTTAAACCTAACCCTAATCGGTAACCCAAAATCTAAACCTAACCCTAGCCCTAGCCCTAAACCTAACCCTAACCCTAAATGTAACACTTACCCAAAACCCTCACCTTAACTGGAAACAAAAATCTAAGTCTTAACCTAACCCTAAATATAACCCTACCCTAAACCTAACCGAAACACTAACACCTAACTCGAAATCAAATCCTGATCTTTAGCCTAAACCTAACCTTAACCCTAAGCCTAACCCTAACCACTAACCCTAATTCTAATCCTAACCCTAAGCCTGATCCTAAACCGAACCCTAACCCTTACCCTAAACCTGACCCTAACCTTAACCCAAACACCTAACCCTAACCCAAACCCTAAACCTAACCCTAAACTTAACCCAAACACCTAACCCTAACGCTAACCCTAACCCTCATCCTTAACATAAATTTCAAGATAAACCTAAGCCTAACCTTAACCCTAAAACTAAACCTAACCCTAAACTATCCCCTAAATATAGCCCTAAACCTAAACCTCATCCTAACCCTAACTACAACCCTGACCTAACCGTAACACTGTAAAACATCAGCTTAAGTGTAAACCTAACACTAACCCTCCCACGAACACCTAACCCTTTCCCTAACCCTAACCCTATCCCTAATCCTAACCTTAACCCTGACCTAAACCTAACACTTACCCTAACGCTAAACTTAACCTTAACTCCACCCTAAAACTAACAAAAACTCTAAACCTGACCCTACCTCTTACCCTAAACCCTAGTACTAGCCCTAACTCTAAACCTAACCCTAACCTAGCCCTACCCTTTACCGTAAACCTAGCCTTAACCCTAACCTTACCCCTACCCTAACCCTAACCCTAACCCTAACCCTAACCCTAACACTAAACTTAACCCTAACTGTAATCTTAACCCTAACCCTTACCCTGACCCTGACTATTAACTGAAACTTCACCCTAAACCTAACCCAAACTCTAACTCGAACCCTAACTATAACACTTACCCTAAACCCTCACCTTAACTGTAAACCTAACCCTAACCCACACCCTAACCACAACCCTCACCCTAACCCCTAACCGTATCCCCAACCCTAAACCTAATGCTATCCGTAACCCTATCCCTAAACCAAACACGAACATTAAACCTAATCTAACCCTAACTCTAACATTAACCCAACCCTAACCATAAACCTAACGTTAGCATCCTAAATCTAACCTCTAACACTAACTATAATCCTAACCCTAATTCTAACTCTTATCCTAACCCTCACCCTTAACCTAAACTTCACACTAACCCTAAACCAAAACATAACCCTAACCCTAAACATAACCCCAACCCTAACCTGAACCCTAGCCTTAAAGCTAACCTGAACACAAACCCAAACTCTAGCCCTAACCATAAAAATAACCCTCACCCTATCCTAAACTTCATCCAAACTCTAACACTACCTTAAACCTAAACCTAACCCAAACCCTAACCTTAAACCTACCTCTAACCATAGCGCTAGTCCATCTGTAACCCTAAACCTAACCCTTACAATAGCCCTGAAGTTAACCCTAAACCTAATCCTAGCCCTAGGCCTAATCCTAACCTAACCCTAACTGCACCCTTGACCCTAAAGAGAACACTAACTCTAACCCTAAACCTGGACCTAAACCTAAATCTTCCCCTACACCTAACCCTAAACCTAAAAATAACTCCAACTCTAACCCTAATCATAACACTTATCCTAAACCCACACTTTAACTGTAAAACTAACCGTAACCCTCACCCTAACCCCTAACCGTATCCCCCAAACCTAACCCTAATGCAATCCCTAACCTTAACCCTAAAACTAACCTGAAACCCCTGAGCCCTAACGATAACACTAACTCTAACACAAACCCTAACCCCTAACACCAAAGCCTAATCCAAACCTTAACCATAACTCTCACCCTAATTCTAACACTAACCCGAAACCTAATCATAAACCTAAACCAAACCCAACCATGACCAGAACCACAATTCCTAACCGGAAACCTCACCCAAACCCTAACCCTAAACTACACCTCTAACCACTAACACCTTACCATAAACCTAATCCTAACCTTTATCCTAACCCTCACCCTTAACCTAAACTTCACACTAACCCTAAACCAAAGCGTAACCCAAAACCTAAACATAAACCCTAACCCAAAACCGAACCCTAAACGTAACCTTAACACTAAGCTGAACACAAAACCAAACTTTAGCCCAAACCATAAAAATAACCCTCAACCTATCCTAAACTTCATCCAAACCCTAACCCTAAACCTAAACCTAACCCAAACCCTATCCTTGAACATAACTCTAACCATAATGCTAGTCCAAATGTAACCCTAATCCTAACCCTCACAATAGCCCTGAATCTAACCCTAAACCTAATCCTAACCCTAGACCTAAACCTAACCCTAACCCTAAATCTAACCTTGACCCTAAATTGAACACTGACTCTAACACTAAACCGGCACCTAAACTTTTTAAACCTAAATATTGCCCTACAGCTAACCATAACCCTAACTCTAACCCTAATGATGACACTTAACCTAAACCCTCACCTAAACTGTAAAAGTAACCGTAACCCTCACCCTAACCCCTAACCGTATCCCCAACCCTAACCCTAATGCTATCCGTAACCCTAACCCTAACACTAACCTCAACCCCTGAGCCCTAACAATAACCCTAACCCTAACCCAAACCCTAACCCCTAACACCAAAGCCTAACCCAAACCTTAACTCTAACTCGAACACTAACCTGAAACCTAATCATAAACCTAACCGTAACCCTAAACCAAACCTAACCATGGTCAGAACCACAATGCTTTATCAGAACCCTCACCCACCCCTAACCCTAAACTACACTTCTAACCCCTAACACCTTACCATAACCATAATCCTAAGCATACACAACCCTAACCCTAAACCTAAACCTCACCCCAACCACAATGCCTAACACAAACCGTAACCTTAGCTGTTTACACTAAACTTAACCCTAACCTAAAATCTAACCCTAACCCTAAAACTAAACACAACCCATAAACTTAACCCTAACCCTAAACGTAACCTTAACACTAACCCGAAAACTAACCCAAACCTTAGCCATAACCCTAACCCTCACCCTATCTTAAACTTCATCCTATCCCTAACCTAAAGCTAACCCTAACCTTAACCCTAAACCTAACCCTAACCTTAACCCTAAACCTAACCCTAACCTTAACCATGGCCCACTTGTAACCCTAAACCTAACCCTTACAATATCTCTGACCCTGACCCTCACCCTAAACCTAATCCTAACCCTGACCCTAACCCTAACCTAACCTTAACCTAACGTTAAGGCTACCATAAACTTACACCTAACCCTAACCTCTAACCCTAACTCTAACTGTAACCCTAGCCCTAACCCTAACAGTAACACCCAAAACACTCAACTGTAAATGGAACTCTAACTCTTACCCTAACACTATACTTAACCCTAAACAGAACCCTACCCTAAACCTTACCGAAACAATAACACCTAACCCTAACTCTAAACCTAATCATTAGCCTAAACCTAAACTTAACCTTAAACCTAAACCTAAACACTCACCCTAACTCTAACCCTAACCCTAAACCTAAAACAAACCCTCACCCTTAACCAAAATTTCACCCTAACCATAACGCTAAACCTACCTTAAATTCATTCAAACCCTAACCAAAACTAAAACTAACGCTAACGCTAACACTAACCCCAAACCTAAAACTAAACTTAACCTAACCCTAACCCCTAACCTTAAACCTCATAATTAAAATCAACTTCACACTAAGCCTAACCCTAAAACTAAAAAAACAACCTAAACATGACACTAAATCTCCACCTAACCCTGACCCTAACCCTAACCCTAATCCTAAGCAGAAACCTAATCCTAACCCTAACTCTAACCCTAACCCTAACTGTAACACCCTAAAACATCAGCGAAACTGTAAACCTGACACTAACCATCACACGAATCCCTAACCCATCCCCCAATCCTAACCCTATCCCTAATCCTAACCTTAACCCTGACCTAAACCTAACACTTACCCTAACGCTAAACTTAACCTTAACTCCACCCTAAAACTAACAAAAACTCTAAACCTGACCCTACCTCTTACCCTAAACCCTAGTACTAGCTCTAACTTCAAACCTAACCCTAACCTAGCCCTACCCTTTACCGTAAACCTAGCCTTAACCCTAACCTTACCCCTACCCTAACCCTAACCCTAACCCTAACCCTAACACTAAACTTAACCCTAACTGTAATCTTAACCCTAACCCTTACCCTGACCCTGACTATTAACTGAAACTTCACCCTAAACCTAACCCAAACTCTAACTCGAACCCTAACTATAACACTTACCCTAAACCCTCACCTTAACTGTAAACCTAACCCTAACCCACACCCTAACCACAACCCTCACCCTAACCCCTAACCGTATCCCCAACCCTAAACCTAATGCTATCCGTAACCCTATCCCTAAACCAAACACGAACATTAAACCTAATCTAACCCTAACTCTAACATTAACCCAACCCTAACCATAAACCTAACGTTAGCATCCTAAATCTAACCTCTAACACTAACTATAATCCTAACCCTAATTCTAACTCTTATCCTAACCCTCACCCTTAACCTAAACTTCACACTAACCCTAAACCAAAACATAACCCTAACCCTAAACATAACCCCAACCCTAACCTGAACCCTAGCCTTAAAGCTAACCTGAACACAAACCCAAACTCTAGCCCTAACCATAAAAATAACCCTCACCCTATCCTAAACTTCATCCAAACTCTAACACTACCTTAAACCTAAACCTAACCCAAACCCTAACCTTAAACCTACCTCTAACCATAGCGCTAGTCCATCTGTAACCCTAAACCTAACCCTTACAATAGCCCTGAAGTTAACCCTAAACCTAATCCTAGCCCTAGGCCTAATCCTAACCTAACCCTAACTGCACCCTTGACCCTAAAGAGAACACTAACTCTAACCCTAAACCTGGACCTAAACCTAAATCTTCCCCTACACCTAACCCTAAACCTAAAAATAACTCCAACTCTAACCCTAATCATAACACTTATCCTAAACCCACACTTTAACTGTAAAACTAACCGTAACCCTCACCCTAACCCCTAACCGTATCCCCCAAACCTAACCCTAATGCAATCCCTAACCTTAACCCTAAAACTAACCTGAAACCCCTGAGCCCTAACGATAACACTAACTCTAACACAAACCCTAACCCCTAACACCAAAGCCTAATCCAAACCTTAACCATAACTCTCACCCTAATTCTAACACTAACCCGAAACCTAATCATAAACCTAAACCAAACCCAACCATGACCAGAACCACAATTCCTAACCGGAAACCTCACCCAAACCCTAACCCTAAACTACACCTCTAACCACTAACACCTTACCATAAACCTAATCCTAACCTTTATCCTAACCCTCACCCTTAACCTAAACTTCACACTAACCCTAAACCAAAGCGTAACCCAAAACCTAAACATAAACCCTAACCCAAAACCGAACCCTAAACGTAACCTTAACACTAAGCTGAACACAAAACCAAACTTTAGCCCAAACCATAAAAATAACCCTCAACCTATCCTAAACTTCATCCAAACCCTAACCCTAAACCTAAACCTAACCCAAACCCTATCCTTGAACATAACTCTAACCATAATGCTAGTCCAAATGTAACCCTAATCCTAACCCTCACAATAGCCCTGAATCTAACCCTAAACCTAATCCTAACCCTAGACCTAAACCTAACCCTAACCCTAAATCTAACCTTGACCCTAAATTGAACACTGACTCTAACACTAAACCGGCACCTAAACTTTTTAAACCTAAATATTGCCCTACAGCTAACCATAACCCTAACTCTAACCCTAATGATGACACTTAACCTAAACCCTCACCTAAACTGTAAAAGTAACCGTAACCCTCACCCTAACCCCTAACCGTATCCCCAACCCTAACCCTAATGCTATCCGTAACCCTAACCCTAACACTAACCTCAACCCCTGAGCCCTAACAATAACCCTAACCCTAACCCAAACCCTAACCCCTAACACCAAAGCCTAACCCAAACCTTAACTCTAACTCGAACACTAACCTGAAACCTAATCATAAACCTAACCGTAACCCTAAACCAAACCTAACCATGGTCAGAACCACAATGCTTTATCAGAACCCTCACCCACCCCTAACCCTAAACTACACTTCTAACCCCTAACACCTTACCATAACCATAATCCTAAGCATACACAACCCTAACCCTAAACCTAAACCTCACCCCAACCACAATGCCTAACACAAACCGTAACCTTAGCTGTTTACACTAAACTTAACCCTAACCTAAAATCTAACCCTAACCCTAAAACTAAACACAAACCCTAAACTTAACCCTAACCCTAAACGTAACCTTAACACTAACCCGAAAACTAACCCAAACCTTAGCCATAACCCTAACCCTCACCCTATCTTAAACTTCATCCTATCCCTAACCTAAAGCTAACCCTAACCTTAACCCTAAACCTAACCCTAACCTTAACCCTAAACCTAACCCTAACCTTAACCATGGCCCACTTGTAACCCTAAACCTAACCCTTACAATATCTCTGACCCTGACCCTCACCCTAAACCTAATCCTAACCCTGACCCTAACCCTAACCTAACCTTAACCTAACGTTAAGGCTACCATAAACTTACACCTAACCCTAACCTCTAACCCTAACTCTAACTGTAACCCTAGCTCTAACCCTAACAGTAACACCCAAAACACTCAACTGTAAATGGAACTCTAACTCTTACCCTAACACTATACTTAACCCTAAACAGAACCCTACCCTAAACCTTACCGAAACAATAACACCTAACCCTAACTCTAAACCTAATCATTAGCCTAAACCTAAACTTAACCTTAAACCTAAACCTAAACACTCACCCTAACTCTAACCCTAACCCTAAACCTAAAACAAACCCTCACCCTTAACCAAAATTTCACCCTAACCATAACGCTAAACCTACCTTAAATTCATTCAAACCCTAACCAAAACTAAAACTAACGCTAACGCTAACACTAACCCCAAACCTAAAACTAAACTTAACCTAACCCTAACCCCTAACCTTAAACCTCATAATTAAAATCAACTTCACACTAAGCCTAACCCTAAAACTAAAAAAACAACCTAAACATGACACTAAATCTCCACCTAACCCTGACCCTAACCCTAACCCTAATCCTAAGCAGAAACCTAATCCTAACCCTAACTCTAACCCTAACCCTAACTGTAACACCCTAAAACATCAGCGAAACTGTAAACCTGACACTAACCATCACACGAATCCCTAACCCATCCCCCAATCCTAACCCTATCCCTAATCCTAACCTTAACCCTGACCTAAACCTAACACTTACCCTAACGCTAAACTTAACCTTAACTCCACCCTAAAACTAACAAAAACTCTAAACCTGACCCTACCTCTTACCCTAAACCCTAGTACTAGCTCTAACTTCAAACCTAACCCTAACCTAGCCCTACCCTTTACCGTAAACCTAGCCTTAACCCTAACCTTACCCCTACCCTAACCCTAACCCTAACCCTAACCCTAACACTAAACTTAACCCTAACTGTAATCTTAACCCTAACCCTTACCCTGACCCTGACTATTAACTGAAACTTCACCCTAAACCTAACCCAAACTCTAACTCGAACCCTAACTATAACACTTACCCTAAACCCTCACCTTAACTGTAAACCTAACCCTAACCCACACCCTAACCACAACCCTCACCCTAACCCCTAACCGTATCCCCAACCCTAAACCTAATGCTATCCGTAACCCTATCCCTAAACCAAACACGAACATTAAACCTAATCTAACCCTAACTCTAACATTAACCCAACCCTAACCATAAACCTAACGTTAGCATCCTAAATCTAACCTCTAACACTAACTATAATCCTAACCCTAATTCTAACTCTTATCCTAACCCTCACCCTTAACCTAAACTTCACACTAACCCTAAACCAAAACATAACCCTAACCCTAAACATAACCCCAACCCTAACCTGAACCCTAGCCTTAAAGCTAACCTGAACACAAACCCAAACTCTAGCCCTAACCATAAAAATAACCCTCACCCTATCCTAAACTTCATCCAAACTCTAACACTACCTTAAACCTAAACCTAACCCAAACCCTAACCTTAAACCTACCTCTAACCATAGCGCTAGTCCATCTGTAACCCTAAACCTAACCCTTACAATAGCCCTGAAGTTAACCCTAAACCTAATCCTAGCCCTAGGCCTAATCCTAACCTAACCCTAACTGCACCCTTGACCCTAAAGAGAACACTAACTCTAACCCTAAACCTGGACCTAAACCTAAATCTTCCCCTACACCTAACCCTAAACCTAAAAATAACTCCAACTCTAACCCTAATCATAACACTTATCCTAAACCCACACTTTAACTGTAAAACTAACCGTAACCCTCACCCTAACCCCTAACCGTATCCCCCAAACCTAACCCTAATGCAATCCCTAACCTTAACCCTAAAACTAACCTGAAACCCCTGAGCCCTAACGATAACACTAACTCTAACACAAACCCTAACCCCTAACACCAAAGCCTAATCCAAACCTTAACCATAACTCTCACCCTAATTCTAACACTAACCCGAAACCTAATCATAAACCTAAACCAAACCCAACCATGACCAGAACCACAATTCCTAACCGGAAACCTCACCCAAACCCTAACCCTAAACTACACCTCTAACCACTAACACCTTACCATAAACCTAATCCTAACCTTTATCCTAACCCTCACCCTTAACCTAAACTTCACACTAACCCTAAACCAAAGCGTAACCCAAAACCTAAACATAAACCCTAACCCAAAACCGAACCCTAAACCTAACCTTAACACTAAGCTGAACACAAAACCAAACTTTAGCCCAAACCATAAAAATAACCCTCAACCTATCCTAAACTTCATCCAAACCCTAACCCTAAACCTAAACCTAACCCAAATCCTATCCTTGAACATAACTCTAACCATAATGCTAGTCCAAATGTAACCCTAATCCTAACCCTCACAATAGCCCTGAATCTAACCCTAAACCTAATCCTAACCCTAGACCTAAACCTAACCCTAACCCTAAATCTAACCTTGACCCTAAATTGAACACTGACTCTAACACTAAACCGGCACCTAAACTTTTTAAACCTAAATATTGCCCTACAGCTAACCATAACCCTAACTCTAACCCTAATGATGACACTTAACCTAAACCCTCACCTAAACTGTAAAAGTAACCGTAACCCTCACCCTAACCCCTAACCGTATCCCCAACCCTAACCCTAATGCTATCCGTAACCCTAACCCTAACACTAACCTCAACCCCTGAGCCCTAACAATAACCCTAACCCTAACCCAAACCCTAACCCCTAACACCAAAGCCTAACCCAAACCTTAACTCTAACTCGAACACTAACCTGAAACCTAATCATAAACCTAACCGTAACCCTAAACCAAACCTAACCATGGTCAGAACCACAATGCTTTATCAGAACCCTCACCCACCCCTAACCCTAAACTACACTTCTAACCCCTAACACCTTACCATAACCATAATCCTAAGCATACACAACCCTAACCCTAAACCTAAACCTCACCCCAACCACAATGCCTAACACAAACCGTAACCTTAGCTGTTTACACTAAACTTAACCCTAACCTAAAATCTAACCCTAACCCTAAAACTAAACACAAACCCTAAACTTAACCCTAACCCTAAACGTAACCTTAACACTAACCCGAAAACTAACCCAAACCTTAGCCATAACCCTAACCCTCACCCTATCTTAAACTTCATCCTATCCCTAACCTAAAGCTAACCCTAACCTTAACCCTAAACCTAACCCTAACCTTAACCCTAAACCTAACCCTAACCTTAACCATGGCCCACTTGTAACCCTAAACCTAACCCTTACAATATCTCTGACCCTGACCCTCACCCTAAACCTAATCCTAACCCTGACCCTAACCCTAACCTAACCTTAACCTAACGTTAAGGCTACCATAAACTTACACCTAACCCTAACCTCTAACCCTAACTCTAACTGTAACCCTAGCCCTAACCCTAACAGTAACACCCAAAACACTCAACTGTAAATGGAACTCTAACTCTTACCCTAACACTATACTTAACCCTAAACAGAACCCTACCCTAAACCTTACCGAAACAATAACACCTAACCCTAACTCTAAACCTAATCATTAGCCTAAACCTAAACTTAACCTTAAACCTAAACCTAAACACTCACCCTAACTCTAACCCTAACCCTAAACCTAAAACAAACCCTCACCCTTAACCAAAATTTCACCCTAACCATAACGCTAAACCTACCTTAAATTCATTCAAACCCTAACCAAAACTAAAACTAACGCTAACGCTAACACTAACCCCAAACCTAAAACTAAACTTAACCTAACCCTAACCCCTAACCTTAAACCTCATAATTAAAATCAACTTCACACTAAGCCTAACCCTAAAACTAAAAAAACAACCTAAACATGACACTAAATCTCCACCTAACCCTGACCCTAACCCTAACCCTAATCCTAAGCAGAAACCTAATCCTAACCCTAACTCTAACCCTAACCCTAACTGTAACACCCTAAAACATCAGCGAAACTGTAAACCTGACACTAACCATCACACGAATCCCTAACCCATCCCCCAATCCTAACCCTATCCCTAATCCTAACCTTAACCCTGACCTAAACCTAACACTTACCCTAACGCTAAACTTAACCTTAACTCCACCCTAAAACTAACAAAAACTCTAAACCTGACCCTACCTCTTACCCTAAACCCTAGTACTAGCTCTAACTTCAAACCTAACCCTAACCTAGCCCTACCCTTTACCGTAAACCTAGCCTTAACCCTAACCTTACCCCTACCCTAACCCTAACCCTAACCCTAACCCTAACCCTAACACTAAACTTAACCCTAACTGTAATCTTAACCCTAACCCTTACCCTGACCCTGACTATTAACTGAAACTTCACCCTAAACCTAACCCAAACTCTAACTCGAACCCTAACTATAACACTTACCCTAAACCCTCACCTTAACTGTAAACCTAACCCTAACCCACACCCTAACCACAACCCTCACCCTAACCCCTAACCGTATCCCCAACCCTAAACCTAATGCTATCCGTAACCCTATCCCTAAACCAAACACGAACATTAAACCTAATCTAACCCTAACTCTAACATTAACCCAACCCTAACCATAAACCTAACGTTAGCATCCTAAATCTAACCTCTAACACTAACTATAATCCTAACCCTAATTCTAACTCTTATCCTAACCCTCACCCTTAACCTAAACTTCACACTAACCCTAAACCAAAACATAACCCTAACCCTAAACATAACCCCAACCCTAACCTGAACCCTAGCCTTAAAGCTAACCTGAACACAAACCCAAACTCTAGCCCTAACCATAAAAATAACCCTCACCCTATCCTAAACTTCATCCAAACTCTAACACTACCTTAAACCTAAACCTAACCCAAACCCTAACCTTAAACCTACCTCTAACCATAGCGCTAGTCCATCTGTAACCCTAAACCTAACCCTTACAATAGCCCTGAAGTTAACCCTAAACCTAATCCTAGCCCTAGGCCTAATCCTAACCTAACCCTAACTGCACCCTTGACCCTAAAGAGAACACTAACTCTAACCCTAAACCTGGACCTAAACCTAAATCTTCCCCTACACCTAACCCTAAACCTAAAAATAACTCCAACTCTAACCCTAATCATAACACTTATCCTAAACCCACACTTTAACTGTAAAACTAACCGTAACCCTCACCCTAACCCCTAACCGTATCCCCCAAACCTAACCCTAATGCAATCCCTAACCTTAACCCTAAAACTAACCTGAAACCCCTGAGCCCTAACGATAACACTAACTCTAACACAAACCCTAACCCCTAACACCAAAGCCTAATCCAAACCTTAACCATAACTCTCACCCTAATTCTAACACTAACCCGAAACCTAATCATAAACCTAAACCAAACCCAACCATGACCAGAACCACAATTCCTAACCGGAAACCTCACCCAAACCCTAACCCTAAACTACACCTCTAACCACTAACACCTTACCATAAACCTAATCCTAACCTTTATCCTAACCCTCACCCTTAACCTAAACTTCACACTAACCCTAAACCAAAGCGTAACCCAAAACCTAAACATAAACCCTAACCCAAAACCGAACCCTAAACCTAACCTTAACACTAAGCTGAACACAAAACCAAACTTTAGCCCAAACCATAAAAATAACCCTCAACCTATCCTAAAC
Organism: Loxodonta africana; assembly: GCF_030014295.1. Lineage (NCBI taxonomy): Eukaryota > Metazoa > Chordata > Mammalia > Proboscidea > Elephantidae > Loxodonta > Loxodonta africana. Next base: position 134,852,473 of record NC_087349.1, on the reverse strand, counting down.
TTCATCCAAACCCTAACCCTAAACCTAAACCTAACCCAAATCCTATCCTTGAACATAACTCTAACCATAATGCTAGTCCAAATGTAACCCTAATCCTAACCCTCACAATAGCCCTGAATCTAACCCTAAACCTAATCCTAACCCTAGACCTAAACCTAACCCTAACCCTAAATCTAACCTTGACCCTAAATTGAACACTGACTCTAACACTAAACCGGCACCTAAACTTTTTAAACCTAAATATTGCCCTACAGCTAACCATAACCCTAACTCTAACCCTAATGATGACACTTAACCTAAACCCTCACCTAAACTGTAAAAGTAACCGTAACCCTCACCCTAACCCCTAACCGTATCCCCAACCCTAACCCTAATGCTATCCGTAACCCTAACCCTAACACTAACCTCAACCCCTGAGCCCTAACAATAACCCTAACCCTAACCCAAACCCTAACCCCTAACACCAAAGCCTAACCCAAACCTTAACTCTAACTCGAACACTAACCTGAAACCTAATCATAAACCTAACCGTAACCCTAAACCAAACCTAACCATGGTCAGAACCACAATGCTTTATCAGAACCCTCACCCACCCCTAACCCTAAACTACACTTCTAACCCCTAACACCTTACCATAACCATAATCCTAAGCATACACAACCCTAACCCTAAACCTAAACCTCACCCCAACCACAATGCCTAACACAAACCGTAACCTTAGCTGTTTACACTAAACTTAACCCTAACCTAAAATCTAACCCTAACCCTAAAACTAAACACAAACCCTAAACTTAACCCTAACCCTAAACGTAACCTTAACACTAACCCGAAAACTAACCCAAACCTTAGCCATAACCCTAACCCTCACCCTATCTTAAACTTCATCCTATCCCTAACCTAAAGCTAACCCTAACCTTAACCCTAAACCTAACCCTAACCTTAACCCTAAACCTAACCCTAACCTTAACCATGGCCCACTTGTAACCCTAAACCTAACCCTTACAATATCTCTGACCCTGACCCTCACCCTAAACCTAATCCTAACCCTGACCCTAACCCTAACCTAACCTTAACCTAACGTTAAGGCTACCATAAACTTACACCTAACCCTAACCTCTAACCCTAACTCTAACTGTAACCCTAGCCCTAACCCTAACAGTAACACCCAAAACACTCAACTGTAAATGGAACTCTAACTCTTACCCTAACACTATACTTAACCCTAAACAGAACCCTACCCTAAACCTTACCGAAACAATAACACCTAACCCTAACTCTAAACCTAATCATTAGCCTAAACCTAAACTTAACCTTAAACCTAAACCTAAACACTCACCCTAACTCTAACCCTAACCCTAAACCTAAAACAAACCCTCACCCTTAACCAAAATTTCACCCTAACCATAACGCTAAACCTACCTTAAATTCATTCAAACCCTAACCAAAACTAAAACTAACGCTAACGCTAACACTAACCCCAAACCTAAAACTAAACTTAACCTAACCCTAACCCCTAACCTTAAACCTCATAATTAAAATCAACTTCACACTAAGCCTAACCCTAAAACTAAAAAAACAACCTAAACATGACACTAAATCTCCACCTAACCCTGACCCTAACCCTAACCCTAATCCTAAGCAGAAACCTAATCCTAACCCTAACTCTAACCCTAACCCTAACTGTAACACCCTAAAACATCAGCGAAACTGTAAACCTGACACTAACCATCACACGAATCCCTAACCCATCCCCCAATCCTAACCCTATCCCTAATCCTAACCTTAACCCTGACCTAAACCTAACACTTACCCTAACGCTAAACTTAACCTTAACTCCACCCTAAAACTAACAAAAACTCTAAACCTGACCCTACCTCTTACCCTAAACCCTAGTACTAGCTCTAACTTCAAACCTAACCCTAACCTAGCCCTACCCTTTACCGTAAACCTAGCCTTAACCCTAACCTTACCCCTACCCTAACCCTAACCCTAACCCTAACCCTAACCCTAACACTAAACTTAACCCTAACTGTAATCTTAACCCTAACCCTTACCCTGACCCTGACTATTAACTGAAACTTCACCCTAAACCTAACCCAAACTCTAACTCGAACCCTAACTATAACACTTACCCTAAACCCTCACCTTAACTGTAAACCTAACCCTAACCCACACCCTAACCACAACCCTCACCCTAACCCCTAACCGTATCCCCAACCCTAAACCTAATGCTATCCGTAACCCTATCCCTAAACCAAACACGAACATTAAACCTAATCTAACCCTAACTCTAACATTAACCCAACCCTAACCATAAACCTAACGTTAGCATCCTAAATCTAACCTCTAACACTAACTATAATCCTAACCCTAATTCTAACTCTTATCCTAACCCTCACCCTTAACCTAAACTTCACACTAACCCTAAACCAAAACATAACCCTAACCCTAAACATAACCCCAACCCTAACCTGAACCCTAGCCTTAAAGCTAACCTGAACACAAACCCAAACTCTAGCCCTAACCATAAAAATAACCCTCACCCTATCCTAAACTTCATCCAAACTCTAACACTACCTTAAACCTAAACCTAACCCAAACCCTAACCTTAAACCTACCTCTAACCATAGCGCTAGTCCATCTGTAACCCTAAACCTAACCCTTACAATAGCCCTGAAGTTAACCCTAAACCTAATCCTAGCCCTAGGCCTAATCCTAACCTAACCCTAACTGCACCCTTGACCCTAAAGAGAACACTAACTCTAACCCTAAACCTGGACCTAAACCTAAATCTTCCCCTACACCTAACCCTAAACCTAAAAATAACTCCAACTCTAACCCTAATCATAACACTTATCCTAAACCCACACTTTAACTGTAAAACTAACCGTAACCCTCACCCTAACCCCTAACCGTATCCCCCAAACCTAACCCTAATGCAATCCCTAACCTTAACCCTAAAACTAACCTGAAACCCCTGAGCCCTAACGATAACACTAACTCTAACACAAACCCTAACCCCTAACACCAAAGCCTAATCCAAACCTTAACCATAACTCTCACCCTAATTCTAACACTAACCCGAAACCTAATCATAAACCTAAACCAAACCCAACCATGACCAGAACCACAATTCCTAACCGGAAACCTCACCCAAACCCTAACCCTAAACTACACCTCTAACCACTAACACCTTACCATAAACCTAATCCTAACCTTTATCCTAACCCTCACCCTTAACCTAAACTTCACACTAACCCTAAACCAAAGCGTAACCCAAAACCTAAACATAAACCCTAACCCAAAACCGAACCCTAAACCTAACCTTAACACTAAGCTGAACACAAAACCAAACTTTAGCCCAAACCATAAAAATAACCCTCAACCTATCCTAAACTTCATCCAAACCCTAACCCTAAACCTAAACCTAACCCAAACCCTATCCTTGAACATAACTCTAACCATAATGCTAGTCCAAATGTAACCCTAATCCTAACCCTCACAATAGCCCTGAATCTAACCCTAAACCTAATCCTAACCCTAGACCTAAACCTAACCCTAACCCTAAATCTAACCTTGACCCTAAATTGAACACTGACTCTAACACTAAACCGGCACCTAAACTTTTTAAACCTAAATATTGCCCTACAGCTAACCATAACCCTAACTCTAACCCTAATGATGACACTTAACCTAAACCCTCACCTAAACTGTAAAAGTAACCGTAACCCTCACCCTAACCCCTAACCGTATCCCCAACCCTAACCCTAATGCTATCCGTAACCCTAACCCTAACACTAACCTCAACCCCTGAGCCCTAACAATAACCCTAACCCTAACCCAAACCCTAACCCCTAACACCAAAGCCTAACCCAAACCTTAACTCTAACTCGAACACTAACCTGAAACCTAATCATAAACCTAACCGTAACCCTAAACCAAACCTAACCATGGTCAGAACCACAATGCTTTATCAGAACCCTCACCCACCCCTAACCCTAAACTACACTTCTAACCCCTAACACCTTACCATAACCATAATCCTAAGCATACACAACCCTAACCCTAAACCTAAACCTCACCCCAACCACAATGCCTAACACAAACCGTAACCTTAGCTGTTTACACTAAACTTAACCCTAACCTAAAATCTAACCCTAACCCTAAAACTAAACACAAACCCTAAACTTAACCCTAACCCTAAACGTAACCTTAACACTAACCCGAAAACTAACCCAAACCTTAGCCATAACCCTAACCCTCACCCTATCTTAAACTTCATCCTATCCCTAACCTAAAGCTAACCCTAACCTTAACCCTAAACCTAACCCTAACCTTAACCCTAAACCTAACCCTAACCTTAACCATGGCCCACTTGTAACCCTAAACCTAACCCTTACAATATCTCTGACCCTGACCCTCACCCTAAACCTAATCCTAACCCTGACCCTAACCCTAACCTAACCTTAACCTAACGTTAAGGCTACCATAAACTTACACCTAACCCTAACCTCTAACCCTAACTCTAACTGTAACCCTAGCCCTAACCCTAACAGTAACACCCAAAACACTCAACTGTAAATGGAACTCTAACTCTTACCCTAACACTATACTTAACCCTAAACAGAACCCTACCCTAAACCTTACCGAAACAATAACACCTAACCCTAACTCTAAACCTAATCATTAGCCTAAACCTAAACTTAACCTTAAACCTAAACCTAAACACTCACCCTAACTCTAACCCTAACCCTAAACCTAAAACAAACCCTCACCCTTAACCAAAATTTCACCCTAACCATAACGCTAAACCTACCTTAAATTCATTCAAACCCTAACCAAAACTAAAACTAACGCTAACGCTAACACTAACCCCAAACCTAAAACTAAACTTAACCTAACCCTAACCCCTAACCTTAAACCTCATAATTAAAATCAACTTCACACTAAGCCTAACCCTAAAACTAAAAAAACAACCTAAACATGACACTAAATCTCCACCTAACCCTGACCCTAACCCTAACCCTAATCCTAAGCAGAAACCTAATCCTAACCCTAACTCTAACCCTAACCCTAACTGTAACACCCTAAAACATCAGCGAAACTGTAAACCTGACACTAACCATCACACGAATCCCTAACCCATCCCCCAATCCTAACCCTATCCCTAATCCTAACCTTAACCCTGACCTAAACCTAACACTTACCCTAACGCTAAACTTAACCTTAACTCCACCCTAAAACTAACAAAAACTCTAAACCTGACCCTACCTCTTACCCTAAACCCTAGTACTAGCTCTAACTTCAAACCTAACCCTAACCTAGCCCTACCCTTTACCGTAAACCTAGCCTTAACCCTAACCTTACCCCTACCCTAACCCTAACCCTAACCCTAACCCTAACCCTAACACTAAACTTAACCCTAACTGTAATCTTAACCCTAACCCTTACCCTGACCCTGACTATTAACTGAAACTTCACCCTAAACCTAACCCAAACTCTAACTCGAACCCTAACTATAACACTTACCCTAAACCCTCACCTTAACTGTAAACCTAACCCTAACCCACACCCTAACCACAACCCTCACCCTAACCCCTAACCGTATCCCCAACCCTAAACCTAATGCTATCCGTAACCCTATCCCTAAACCAAACACGAACATTAAACCTAATCTAACCCTAACTCTAACATTAACCCAACCCTAACCATAAACCTAACGTTAGCATCCTAAATCTAACCTCTAACACTAACTATAATCCTAACCCTAATTCTAACTCTTATCCTAACCCTCACCCTTAACCTAAACTTCACACTAACCCTAAACCAAAACATAACCCTAACCCTAAACATAACCCCAACCCTAACCTGAACCCTAGCCTTAAAGCTAACCTGAACACAAACCCAAACTCTAGCCCTAACCATAAAAATAACCCTCACCCTATCCTAAACTTCATCCAAACTCTAACACTACCTTAAACCTAAACCTAACCCAAACCCTAACCTTAAACCTACCTCTAACCATAGCGCTAGTCCATCTGTAACCCTAAACCTAACCCTTACAATAGCCCTGAAGTTAACCCTAAACCTAATCCTAGCCCTAGGCCTAATCCTAACCTAACCCTAACTGCACCCTTGACCCTAAAGAGAACACTAACTCTAACCCTAAACCTGGACCTAAACCTAAATCTTCCCCTACACCTAACCCTAAACCTAAAAATAACTCCAACTCTAACCCTAATCATAACACTTATCCTAAACCCACACTTTAACTGTAAAACTAACCGTAACCCTCACCCTAACCCCTAACCGTATCCCCCAAACCTAACCCTAATGCAATCCCTAACCTTAACCCTAAAACTAACCTGAAACCCCTGAGCCCTAACGATAACACTAACTCTAACACAAACCCTAACCCCTAACACCAAAGCCTAATCCAAACCTTAACCATAACTCTCACCCTAATTCTAACACTAACCCGAAACCTAATCATAAACCTAAACCAAACCCAACCATGACCAGAACCACAATTCCTAACCGGAAACCTCACCCAAACCCTAACCCTAAACTACACCTCTAACCACTAACACCTTACCATAAACCTAATCCTAACCTTTATCCTAACCCTCACCCTTAACCTAAACTTCACACTAACCCTAAACCAAAGCGTAACCCAAAACCTAAACATAAACCCTAACCCAAAACCGAACCCTAAACCTAACCTTAACACTAAGCTGAACACAAAACCAAACTTTAGCCCAAACCATAAAAATAACCCTCAACCTATCCTAAACTTCATCCAAACCCTAACCCTAAACCTAAACCTAACCCAAACCCTATCCTTGAACATAACTCTAACCATAATGCTAGTCCAAATGTAACCCTAATCCTAACCCTCACAATAGCCCTGAATCTAACCCTAAACCTAATCCTAACCCTAGACCTAAACCTAACCCTAACCCTAAATCTAACCTTGACCCTAAATTGAACACTGACTCTAACACTAAACCGGCACCTAAACTTTTTAAACCTAAATATTGCCCTACAGCTAACCATAACCCTAACTCTAACCCTAATGATGACACTTAACCTAAACCCTCACCTAAACTGTAAAAGTAACCGTAACCCTCACCCTAACCCCTAACCGTATCCCCAACCCTAACCCTAATGCTATCCGTAACCCTAACCCTAACACTAACCTCAACCCCTGAGCCCTAACAATAACCCTAACCCTAACCCAAACCCTAACCCCTAACACCAAAGCCTAACCCAAACCTTAACTCTAACTCGAACACTAACCTGAAACCTAATCATAAACCTAACCGTAACCCTAAACCAAACCTAACCATGGTCAGAACCACAATGCTTTATCAGAACCCTCACCCACCCCTAACCCTAAACTACACTTCTAACCCCTAACACCTTACCATAACCATAATCCTAAGCATACACAACCCTAACCCTAAACCTAAACCTCACCCCAACCACAATGCCTAACACAAACCGTAACCTTAGCTGTTTACACTAAACTTAACCCTAACCTAAAATCTAACCCTAACCCTAAAACTAAACACAAACCCTAAACTTAACCCTAACCCTAAACGTAACCTTAACACTAACCCGAAAACTAACCCAAACCTTAGCCATAACCCTAACCCTCACCCTATCTTAAACTTCATCCTATCCCTAACCTAAAGCTAACCCTAACCTTAACCCTAAACCTAACCCTAACCTTAACCCTAAACCTAACCCTAACCTTAACCATGGCCCACTTGTAACCCTAAACCTAACCCTTACAATATCTCTGACCCTGACCCTCACCCTAAACCTAATCCTAACCCTGACCCTAACCCTAACCTAACCTTAACCTAACGTTAAGGCTACCATAAACTTACACCTAACCCTAACCTCTAACCCTAACTCTAACTGTAACCCTAGCTCTAACCCTAACAGTAACACCCAAAACACTCAACTGTAAATGGAACTCTAACTCTTACCCTAACACTATACTTAACCCTAAACAGAACCCTACCCTAAACCTTACCGAAACAATAACACCTAACCCTAACTCTAAACCTAATCATTAGCCTAAACCTAAACTTAACCTTAAACCTAAACCTAAACATTCACCCTAACTCTAACCCTAACCCTAAACCTAAAACAAACCCTCACCCTTAACCAAAATTTCACCCTAACCATAACGCTAAACCTACCTTAAATTCATTCAAACCCTAACCAAAACTAAAACTAACGCTAACGCTAACACTAACCCCAAACCTAAAACTAAACTTAACCTAACCCTAACCCCTAACCTTAAACCTCATAATTAAAATCAACTTCACACTAAGCCTAACCCTAAAACTAAAAAAACAACCTAAACATGACACTAAATCTCCACCTAACCCTGACCCTAACCCTAACCCTAACCCTAATCCTAAGCAGAAACCTAATCCTAACCCTAACTCTAACCCTAACCCTAACTGTAACACCCTAAAACATCAGCGAAACTGTAAACCTGACACTAACCATCACACGAATCCCTAACCCATCCCCCAATCCTAACCCTATCCCTAATCCTAGCCCTAACCCTGAACTAAACTTAACCCTTACCCTAACCCTAAAATTAACCCTAACATTAACTCTACCCTAACCCTAAACTTAAGCCTAACAATAACTCTAAACGTAACCCTAACCCTAACCCAGCACTAACCTTTACTGTAAACCTAGCCTTCACAGTAACCTTACCCCTACCGTAACCCTAACCCTAAAACCTAACCTTAACTGCAATACTAACTGTAACCCTCACCTAACCCCTAACCGTACCCCCAAAAGCTAACCCTAATGCTATGCCTAACCCTAACCCTAACACTCACCTGAAAACCTAAGCCCTAACGATAACCCTAACCCTAACCCAAAACCTAACCCCTAGCACCAAAGCCTAACCCTAACTCTAACACTAACCCGAAACCTAATCATAAAACTAACCCTAACCCTAAACCAAACCTAACCATGACCAGAACCACAATGCTTAACCGGAACCCTCACCCAAGCCCTAACCCAAAACTACTCCTCTAATCCCTAACACCTTACCATAACCAGAATCCTAACCCTACCCAACCCTAATCCTAAACCTAATCCTCACACCAACCACAATGCCTAACACAAACCGTAAACCTAACCCTAACCGTAACACTGAACTTAACCCTAACCTAAAATCTACCCCTAACCCTAAAAGTAAACAGATCCCATAAACTTATTCCTAACCCTAAACATAACTTTTACACTAACCTGAAAACTCAAGCAAACCTAGCCATAACCCTAACCCTCACCCTATCTTAAACTTCACCCTATCCCTAATCTAAAGCACACCCTAACTTTAACCCTGACCCTAACCTTAACCTTGGCCCACCTGTAACCCCAAACCTAACCCTTACAATAACTCTGACCCTAACCCTCACCCTAAACCTAATCCTAATCCTAACCCTGACCCTAACCCTAACCCTAACCAAACCTTAACCCTAACTTTACCCTACCATAAACTTAAACCTAACCCTAATCGGTAACCCAAAATCTAAACCTAACCCTAGCCCTAGCCCTAAACCTAACCCTAACCCTAAATGTAACACTTACCCAAAACCCTCACCTTAACTGGAAACAAAAATCTAACTCTTAACCTAACCCTAAATATAACCCTACCCTAAACCTAACCGAAACACTAACACCTAACTCGAAATCAAATCCTGATCTTTAGCCTAAACCTAACCTTAACCCTAAGCCTAACCCTAACCACTAACCCTAATTCTAATCCTAACCCTAAGCCTGATCCTAAACCGAACCCTAACCCTTACCCTAAACCTGACCCTAACCTTAACCCAAACACCTAACCCTAACCCAAACCCTAAACCTAACCCTAAACTTAACCCAAACACCTAACCCTAACGCTAACCCTAACCCTCATCCTTAACATAAATTTCAAGATAAACCTAAGCCTAACCTTAACCCTAAAACTAAACCTAACCCTAAACTATCCCCTAAATATAGCCCTAAACCTAAACCTCATCCTAACCCTAACTACAACCCTGACCTAACCGTAACACTGTAAAACATCAGCTTAAGTGTAAACCTAACACTAACCCTCCCACGAACACCTAACCCTTTCCCTAACCCTAACCCTATCCCTAATCCTAACCTTAACCCTGACCTAAACCTAACACTTACCCTAACGCTAAACTTAACCTTAACTCCACCCTAAAACTAACAAAAACTCTAAACCTGACCCTACCTCTTACCCTAAAGCCTAGTACTAGCTCTAACTCTAAACCTAACCCTAAGCTAGCCATACACTTTACCGTAAACCTAGCCTTAACCCTAACCTTACCCCTACCCTAACCCTAACCCTAACCCTAACCCTAACCCTAACCCTAACCCTAACACTAAACTTAACCCTAACTGTAATCTTAACCCTAACCCTTACCCTGACCCTGACTATTAACTGAAACTTCACCCTAAACCTAACCCAAACTCTAACTCGAACCCTAACTATAACACTTACCCTAAACCCTCACCTTAACTGTAAACCTAACCCTAACCCACACCCTAACCACAACCCTCACCCTAACCCCTAACCGTATCCCCAACCCTAAACCTAATGCTATCCGTAACCCTATCCCTAAACCAAACACGAACATTAAACCTAATCTAACCCTAACTCTAACATTAACCCAACCCTAACCATAAACCTAACGTTAGCATCCTAAATCTAACCTCTAACACTAACTATAATCCTAACCCTAATTCTAACTCTTATCCTAACCCTCACCCTTAACCTAAACTTCACACTAACCCTAAACCAAAACATAACCCTAACCCTAAACATAACCCCAACCCTAACCTGAACCCTAGCCTTAAAGCTAACCTGAACACAAACCCAAACTCTAGCCCTAACCATAAAAATAACCCTCACCCTATCCTAAACTTCATCCAAACTCTAACACTACCTTAAACCTAAACCTAACCCAAACCCTAACCTTAAACCTACCTCTAACCATAGCGCTAGTCCATCTGTAACCCTAAACCTAACCCTTACAATAGCCCTGAAGTTAACCCTAAACCTAATCCTAGCCCTAGGCCTAATCCTAACCTAACCCTAACTGCACCCTTGACCCTAAAGAGAACACTAACTCTAACCCTAAACCTGGACCTAAACCTAAATCTTCCCCTACACCTAACCCTAAACCTAAAAATAACTCGAACTCTAACCCTAATCATAACACTTATCCTAAACCCACACTTTAACTGTAAAACTAACCGTAACCCTCACCCTAACCCCTAACCGTATCCCCCAAACCTAACCCTAATGCAATCCCTAACCTTAACCCTAAAACTAACCTGAAACCCCTGAGCCCTAACGATAACACTAACTCTAACACAAACCCTAACCCCTAACACCAAAGCCTAATCCAAACCTTAACCATAACTCTCACCCTAATTCTAACACTAACCCGAAACCTAATCATAAACCTAAACCAAACCCAACCATGACCAGAACCACAATTCCTAACCGGAAACCTCACCCAAACCCTAACCCTAAACTACACCTCTAACCACTAACACCTTACCATAAACCTAATCCTAACCTTTATCCTAACCCTCACCCTTAACCTAAACTTCACACTAACCCTAAACCAAAGCGTAACCCAAAACCTAAACATAAACCCTAACCCAAAACCGAACCCTAAACCTAACCTTAACACTAAGCTGAACACAAAACCAAACTTTAGCCCAAACCATAAAAATAACCCTCAACCTATCCTAAACTTCATCCAAACCCTAACCCTAAACCTAAACCTAACCCAAACCCTATCCTTGAACATAACTCTAACCATAATGCTAGTCCAAATGTAACCCTAATCCTAACCCTCACAATAGCCCTGAATCTAACCCTAAACCTAATCCTAACCCTAGACCTAAACCTAACCCTAACCCTAAATCTAACCTTGACCCTAAATTGAACACTGACTCTAACACTAAACCGGCACCTAAACTTTTTAAACCTAAATATTGCCCTACAGCTAACCATAACCCTAACTCTAACCCTAATGATGACACTTAACCTAAACCCTCACCTAAACTGTAAAAGTAACCGTAACCCTCACCCTAACCCCTAACCGTATCCCCAACCCTAACCCTAATGCTATCCGTAACCCTAACCCTAACACTAACCTCAACCCCTGAGCCCTAACAATAACCCTAACCCTAACCCAAACCCTAACCCCTAACACCAAAGCCTAACCCAAACCTTAACTCTAACTCGAACACTAACCTGAAACCTAATCATAAACCTAACCGTAACCCTAAACCAAACCTAACCATGGTCAGAACCACAATGCTTTATCAGAACCCTCACCCACCCCTAACCCTAAACTACACTTCTAACCCCTAACACCTTACCATAACCATAATCCTAAGCATACACAACCCTAACCCTAAACCTAAACCTCACCCCAACCACAATGCCTAACACAAACCGTAACCTTAGCTGTTTACACTAAACTTAACCCTAACCTAAAATCTAACCCTAACCCTAAAACTAAACACAAACCCTAAACTTAACCCTAACCCTAAACGTAACCTTAACACTAACCCGAAAACTAACCCAAACCTTAGCCATAACCCTAACCCTCACCCTATCTTAAACTTCATCCTATCCCTAACCTAAAGCTAACCCTAACCTTAACCCTAAACCTAACCCTAACCTTAACCCTAAACCTAACCCTAACCTTAACCATGGCCCACTTGTAACCCTAAACCTAACCCTTACAATATCTCTGACCCTGACCCTCACCCTAAACCTAATCCTAACCCTGACCCTAACCCTAACCTAACCTTAACCTAACGTTAAGGCTACCATAAACTTACACCTAACCCTAACCTCTAACCCTAACTCTAACTGTAACCCTAGCCCTAACCCTAACAGTAACACCCAAAACACTCAACTGTAAATGGAACTCTAACTCTTACCCTAACACTATACTTAACCCTAAACAGAACCCTACCCTAAACCTTACCGAAACAATAACACCTAACCCTAACTCTAAACCTAATCATTAGCCTAAACCTAAACTTAACCTTAAACCTAAACCTAAACACTCACCCTAACTCTAACCCTAACCCTAAACCTAAAACAAACCCTCACCCTTAACCAAAATTTCACCCTAACCATAACGCTAAACCTACCTTAAATTCATTCAAACCCTAACCAAAACTAAAACTAACGCTAACGCTAACACTAACCCCAAACCTAAAACTAAACTTAACCTAACCCTAACCCCTAACCTTAAACCTCATAATTAAAATCAACTTCACACTAAGCCTAACCCTAAAACTAAAAAAACAACCTAAACATGACACTAAATCTCCACCTAACCCTGACCCTAACCCTAACCCTAATCCTAAGCAGAAACCTAATCCTAACCCTAACTCTAACCCTAACCCTAACTGTAACACCCTAAAACATCAGCGAAACTGTAAACCTGACACTAACCATCACACGAATCCCTAACCCATCCCCCAATCCTAACCCTATCCCTAATCCTAACCTTAACCCTGACCTAAACCTAACACTTACCCTAACGCTAAACTTAACCTTAACTCCACCCTAAAACTAACAAAAACTCTAAACCTGACCCTACCTCTTACCCTAAACCCTAGTACTAGCTCTAACTTCAAACCTAACCCTAACCTAGCCCTACCCTTTACCGTAAACCTAGCCTTAACCCTAACCTTACCCCTACCCTAACCCTAACCCTAACCCTAACCCTAACACTAAACTTAACCCTAACTGTAATCTTAACCCTAACCCTTACCCTGACCCTGACTATTAACTGAAACTTCACCCTAAACCTAACCCAAACTCTAACTCGAACCCTAACTATAACACTTACCCTAAACCCTCACCTTAACTGTAAACCTAACCCTAACCCACACCCTAACCACAACCCTCACCCTAACCCCTAACCGTATCCCCAACCCTAAACCTAATGCTATCCGTAACCCTATCCCTAAACCAAACACGAACATTAAACCTAATCTAACCCTAACTCTAACATTAACCCAACCCTAACCATAAACCTAACGTTAGCATCCTAAATCTAACCTCTAACACTAACTATAATCCTAACCCTAATTCTAACTCTTATCCTAACCCTCACCCTTAACCTAAACTTCACACTAACCCTAAACCAAAACATAACCCTAACCCTAAACATAACCCCAACCCTAACCTGAACCCTAGCCTTAAAGCTAACCTGAACACAAACCCAAACTCTAGCCCTAACCATAAAAATAACCCTCACCCTATCCTAAACTTCATCCAAACTCTAACACTACCTTAAACCTAAACCTAACCCAAACCCTAACCTTAAACCTACCTCTAACCATAGCGCTAGTCCATCTGTAACCCTAAACCTAACCCTTACAATAGCCCTGAAGTTAACCCTAAACCTAATCCTAGCCCTAGGCCTAATCCTAACCTAACCCTAACTGCACCCTTGACCCTAAAGAGAACACTAACTCTAACCCTAAACCTGGACCTAAACCTAAATCTTCCCCTACACCTAACACTAAACCTAAAAATAACTCCAACTCTAACCCTAATCATAACACTTATCCTAAACCCACACTTTAACTGTAAAACTAACCGTAACCCTCACCCTAACCCCTAACCGTATCCCCCAAACCTAACCCTAATGCAATCCCTAACCTTAACCCTAAAACTAACCTGAAACCCCTGAGCCCTAACGATAACACTAACTCTAACACAAACCCTAACCCCTAACACCAAAGCCTAATCCAAACCTTAACCATAACTCTCACCCTAATTCTAACACTAACCCGAAACCTAATCATAAACCTAAACCAAACCCAACCATGACCAGAACCACAATTCCTAACCGGAAACCTCACCCAAACCCTAACCCTAAACTACACCTCTAACCACTAACACCTTACCATAAACCTAATCCTAACCTTTATCCTAACCCTCACCCTTAACCTAAACTTCACACTAACCCTAAACCAAAGCGTAACCCAAAACCTAAACATAAACCCTAACCCAAAACCGAACCCTAAACGTAACCTTAACACTAAGCTGAACACAAAACCAAACTTTAGCCCAAACCATAAAAATAACCCTCAACCTATCCTAAACTTCATCCAAACCCTAACCCTAAACCTAAACCTAACCCAAACCCTATCCTTGAACATAACTCTAACCATAATGCTAGTCCAAATGTAACCCTAATCCTAACCCTCACAATAGCCCTGAATCTAACCCTAAACCTAATCCTAACCCTAGACCTAAACCTAACCCTAACCCTAAATCTAACCTTGACCCTAAATTGAACACTGACTCTAACACTAAACCGGCACCTAAACTTTTTAAACCTAAATATTGCCCTACAGCTAACCATAACCCTAACTCTAACCCTAATGATGACACTTAACCTAAACCCTCACCTAAACTGTAAAAGTAACCGTAACCCTCACCCTAACCCCTAACCGTATCCCCAACCCTAACCCTAATGCTATCCGTAACCCTAACCCTAACACTAACCTCAACCCCTGAGCCCTAACAATAACCCTAACCCTAACCCAAACCCTAACCCCTAACACCAAAGCCTAACCCAAACCTTAACTCTAACTCGAACACTAACCTGAAACCTAATCATAAACCTAACCGTAACCCTAAACCAAACCTAACCATGGTCAGAACCACAATGCTTTATCAGAACCCTCACCCACCCCTAACCCTAAACTACACTTCTAACCCCTAACACCTTACCATAACCATAATCCTAAGCATACACAACCCTAACCCTAAACCTAAACCTCACCCCAACCACAATGCCTAACACAAACCGTAACCTTAGCTGTTTACACTAAACTTAACCCTAACCTAAAATCTAACCCTAACCCTAAAACTAAACACAAACCCTAAACTTAACCCTAACCCTAAACGTAACCTTAACACTAACCCGAAAACTAACCCAAACCTTAGCCATAACCCTAACCCTCACCCTATCTTAAACTTCATCCTATCCCTAACCTAAAGCTAACCCTAACCTTAACCCTAAACCTAACCCTAACCTTAACCCTAAACCTAACCCTAACCTTAACCATGGCCCACTTGTAACCCTAAACCTAACCCTTACAATATCTCTGACCCTGACCCTCACCCTAAACCTAATCCTAACCCTGACCCTAACCCTAACCTAACCTTAACCTAACGTTAAGGCTACCATAAACTTACACCTAACCCTAACCTCTAACCCTAACTCTAACTGTAACCCTAGCCCTAACCCTAACAGTAACACCCAAAACACTCAACTGTAAATGGAACTCTAACTCTTACCCTAACACTATACTTAACCCTAAACAGAACCCTACCCTAAACCTTACCGAAACAATAACACCTAACCCTAACTCTAAACCTAATCATTAGCCTAAACCTAAACTTAACCTTAAACCTAAACCTAAACACTCACCCTAACTCTAACCCTAACCCTAAACCTAAAACAAACCCTCACCCTTAACCAAAATTTCACCCTAACCATAACGCTAAACCTACCTTAAATTCATTCAAACCCTAACCAAAACTAAAACTAACGCTAACGCTAACACTAACCCCAAACCTAAAACTAAACTTAACCTAACCCTAACCCCTAACCTTAAACCTCATAATTAAAATCAACTTCACACTAAGCCTAACCCTAAAACTAAAAAAACAACCTAAACATGACACTAAATCTCCACCTAACCCTGACCCTAACCCTAACCCTAATCCTAAGCAGAAACCTAATCCTAACCCTAACTCTAACCCTAACCCTAACTGTAACACCCTAAAACATCAGCGAAACTGTAAACCTGACACTAACCATCACACGAATCCCTAACCCATCCCCCAATCCTAACCCTATCCCTAATCCTAGCCCTAACCCTGAACTAAACTTAACCCTTACCCTAACCCTAAAATTAACCCTAACATTAACTCTACCCTAACCCTAAACTTAAGCCTAACAATAACTCTAAACGTAACCCTAACCCTAACCCAGCACTAACCTTTACTGTAAACCTAGCCTTCACAGTAACCTTACCCCTACCGTAACCCTAACCCTAAAACCTAACCTTAACTGCAATACTAACTGTAACCCTCACCTAACCCCTAACCGTACCCCCAAAAGCTAACCCTAATGCTATGCCTAACCCTAACCCTAACACTCACCTGAAAACCTAAGCCCTAACGATAACCCTAACCCTAACCCAAAACCTAACCCCTAGCACCAAAGCCTAACCCTAACTCTAACACTAACCCGAAACCTAATCATAAAACTAACCCTAACCCTAAACCAAACCTAACCATGACCAGAACCACAATGCTTAACCGGAACCCTCACCCAAGCCCTAACCCAAAACTACTCCTCTAATCCCTAACACCTTACCATAACCAGAATCCTAACCCTACCCAACCCTAACCCTAAACCTAATCCTCACACCAACCACAATGCCTAACACAAACCGTAAACCTAACCCTAACCGTAACACTGAACTTAACCCTAACCTAAAATCTACCCCTAACCCTAAAAGTAAACAGATCCCATAAACTTATTCCTAACCCTAAACATAACTTTTACACTAACCTGAAAACTCAAGCAAACCTAGCCATAACCCTAACCCTCACCCTATCTTAAACTTCACCCTATCCCTAATCTAAAGCACACCCTAACTTTAACCCTGACCCTAACCTTAACCTTGGCCCACCTGTAACCCCAAACCTAACCCTTACAATAACTCTGACCCTAACCCTCACCCTAAACCTAATCCTAATCCTAACCCTGACCCTAACCCTAACCCTAACCAAACCTTAACCCTAACTTTACCCTACCATAAACTTAAACCTAACCCTAATCGGTAACCCAAAATCTAAACCTAACCCTAGCCCTAGCCCTAAACCTAACCCTAACCCTAAATGTAACACTTACCCAAAACCCTCACCTTAACTGGAAACAAAAATCTAAGTCTTAACCTAACCCTAAATATAACCCTACCCTAAACCTAACCGAAACACTAACACCTAACTCGAAATCAAATCCTGATCTTTAGCCTAAACCTAACCTTAACCCTAAGCCTAACCCTAACCACTAACCCTAATTCTAATCCTAACCCTAAGCCTGATCCTAAACCGAACCCTAACCCTTACCCTAAACCTGACCCTAACCTTAACCCAAACACCTAACCCTAACCCAAACCCTAAACCTAACCCTAAACTTAACCCAAACACCTAACCCTAACGCTAACCCTAACCCTCATCCTTAACATAAATTTCAAGATAAACCTAAGCCTAACCTTAACCCTAAAACTAAACCTAACCCTAAACTATCCCCTAAATATAGCCCTAAACCTAAACCTCATCCTAACCCTAACTACAACCCTGACCTAACCGTAACACTGTAAAACATCAGCTTAAGTGTAAACCTAACACTAACCCTCCCACGAACACCTAACCCTTTCCCTAACCCTAACCCTATCCCTAATCCTAACCTTAACCCTGACCTAAACCTAACACTTACCCTAACGCTAAACTTAACCTTAACTCCACCCTAAAACTAACAAAAACTCTAAACCTGACCCTACCTCTTACCCTAAAGCCTAGTACTAGCTCTAACTCTAAACCTAACCCTAAGCTAGCCCTACACTTTACCGTAAACCTAGCCTTAACCCTAACCTTACCCCTACCCTAACCCTAACCCTAACCCTAACCCTAACCCTAACCCTAACCCTAACACTAAACTTAACCCTAACTGTAATCTTAACCCTAACCCTTACCCTGACCCTGACTATTAACTGAAACTTCACCCTAAACCTAACCCAAACTCTAACTCGAACCCTAACTATAACACTTACCCTAAACCCTCACCTTAACTGTAAACCTAACCCTAACCCACACCCTAACCACAACCCTCACCCTAACCCCTAACCGTATCCCCAACCCTAAACCTAATGCTATCCGTAACCCTATCCCTAAACCAAACACGAACATTAAACCTAATCTAACCCTAACTCTAACATTAACCCAACCCTAACCATAAACCTAACGTTAGCATCCTAAATCTAACCTCTAACACTAACTATAATCCTAACCCTAATTCTAACTCTTATCCTAACCCTCACCCTTAACCTAAACTTCACACTAACCCTAAACCAAAACATAACCCTAACCCTAAACATAACCCCAACCCTAACCTGAACCCTAGCCTTAAAGCTAACCTGAACACAAACCCAAACTCTAGCCCTAACCATAAAAATAACCCTCACCCTATCCTAAACTTCATCCAAACTCTAACACTACCTTAAACCTAAACCTAACCCAAACCCTAACCTTAAACCTACCTCTAACCATAGCGCTAGTCCATCTGTAACCCTAAACCTAACCCTTACAATAGCCCTGAAGTTAACCCTAAACCTAATCCTAGCCCTAGGCCTAATCCTAACCTAACCCTAACTGCACCCTTGACCCTAAAGAGAACACTAACTCTAACCCTAAACCTGGACCTAAACCTAAATCTTCCCCTACACCTAACCCTAAACCTAAAAATAACTCCAACTCTAACCCTAATCATAACACTTATCCTAAACCCACACTTTAACTGTAAAACTAACCGTAACCCTCACCCTAACCCCTAACCGTATCCCCCAAACCTAACCCTAATGCAATCCCTAACCTTAACCCTAAAACTAACCTGAAACCCCTGAGCCCTAACGATAACACTAACTCTAACACAAACCCTAACCCCTAACACCAAAGCCTAATCCAAACCTTAACCATAACTCTCACCCTAATTCTAACACTAACCCGAAACCTAATCATAAACCTAAACCAAACCCAACCATGACCAGAACCACAATTCCTAACCGGAAACCTCACCCAAACCCTAACCCTAAACTACACCTCTAACCACTAACACCTTACCATAAACCTAATCCTAACCTTTATCCTAACCCTCACCCTTAACCTAAACTTCACACTAACCCTAAACCAAAGCGTAACCCAAAACCTAAACATAAACCCTAACCCAAAACCGAACCCTAAACCTAACCTTAACACTAAGCTGAACACAAAACCAAACTTTAGCCCAAACCATAAAAATAACCCTCAACCTATCCTAAACTTCATCCAAACCCTAACCCTAAACCTAAACCTAACCCAAACCCTATCCTTGAACATAACTCTAACCATAATGCTAGTCCAAATGTAACCCTAATCCTAACCCTCACAATAGCCCTGAATCTAACCCTAAACCTAATCCTAACCCTAGACCTAAACCTAACCCTAACCCTAAATCTAACCTTGACCCTAAATTGAACACTGACTCTAACACTAAACCGGCACCTAAACTTTTTAAACCTAAATATTGCCCTACAGCTAACCATAACCCTAACTCTAACCCTAATGATGACACTTAACCTAAACCCTCACCTAAACTGTAAAAGTAACCGTAACCCTCACCCTAACCCCTAACCGTATCCCCAACCCTAACCCTAATGCTATCCATAACCCTAACCCTAACACTAACCTCAACCCCTGAGCCCTAACAATAACCCTAACCCTAACCCAAACCCTAACCCCTAACACCAAAGCCTAACCCAAACCTTAACTCTAACTCGAACACTAACCTGAAACCTAATCATAAACCTAACCGTAACCCTAAACCAAACCTAACCATGGTCAGAACCACAATGCTTTATCAGAACCCTCACCCACCCCTAACCCTAAACTACACTTCTAACCCCTAACACCTTACCATAACCATAATCCTAAGCATACACAACCCTAACCCTAAACCTAAACCTCACCCCAACCACAATGCCTAACACAAACCGTAACCTTAGCTGTTTACACTAAACTTAACCCTAACCTAAAATCTAACCCTAACCCTAAAACTAAACACAAACCCTAAACTTAACCCTAACCCTAAACGTAACCTTAACACTAACCCGAAAACTAACCCAAACCTTAGCCATAACCCTAACCCTCACCCTATCTTAAACTTCATCCTATCCCTAACCTAAAGCTAACCCTAACCTTAACCCTAAACCTAACCCTAACCTTAACCCTAAACCTAACCCTAACCTTAACCATGGCCCACTTGTAACCCTAAACCTAACCCTTACAATATCTCTGACCCTGACCCTCACCCTAAACCTAATCCTAACCCTGACCCTAACCCTAACCTAACCTTAACCTAACGTTAAGGCTACCATAAACTTACACCTAACCCTAACCTCTAACCCTAACTCTAACTGTAACCCTAGCCCTAACCCTAACAGTAACACCCAAAACACTCAACTGTAAATGGAACTCTAACTCCTACCCTAACACTATACTTAACCCTAAACAGAACCCTACCCTAAACCTTACCGAAACAATAACACCTAACCCTAACTCTAAACCTAATCATTAGCCTAAACCTAAACTTAACCTTAAACCTAAACCTAAACACTCACCCTAACTCTAACCCTAACCCTAAACCTAAAACAAACCCTCACCCTTAACCAAAATTTCACCCTAACCATAACGCTAAACCTACCTTAAATTCATTCAAACCCTAACCAAAACTAAAACTAACGCTAACGCTAACACTAACCCCAAACCTAAAACTAAACTTAACCTAACCCTAACCCCTAACCTTAAACCTCATAATTAAAATCAACTTCACACTAAGCCTAACCCTAAAACTAAAAAAACAACCTAAACATGACACTAAATCTCCACCTAACCCTGACCCTAACCCTAACCCTAATCCTAAGCAGAAACCTAATCCTAACCCTAACTCTAACCCTAACCCTAACTGTAACACCCTAAAACATCAGCGAAACTGTAAACCTGACACTAACCATCACACGAATCCCTAACCCATCCCCCAATCCTAACCCTATCCCTAATCCTAACCTTAACCCTGACCTAAACCTAACACTTACCCTAACGCTAAACTTAACCTTAACTCCACCCTAAAACTAACAAAAACTCTAAACCTGACCCTACCTCTTACCCTAAACCCTAGTACTAGCTCTAACTTCAAACCTAACCCTAACCTAGCCCTACCCTTTACCGTAAACCTAGCCTTAACCCTAACCTTACCCCTACCCTAACCCTAACCCTAACCCTAACCCTAACCCTAACACTAAACTTAACCCTAACTGTAATCTTAACCCTAACCCTTACCCTGACCCTGACTATTAACTGAAACTTCACCCTAAACCTAACCCAAACTCTAACTCGAACCCTAACTATAACACTTACCCTAAACCCTCACCTTAACTGTAAACCTAACCCTAACCCACACCCTAACCACAACCCTCACCCTAACCCCTAACCGTATCCCCAACCCTAAACCTAATGCTATCCCTAACCCTATCCCTAAACCAAACACGAACATTAAACCTAATCTAACCCTAACTCTAACATTAACCCAACCCTAACCATAAACCTAACGTTAGCATCCTAAATCTAACCTCTAACACTAACTATAATCCTAACCCTAATTCTAACTCTTATCCTAACCCTCACCCTTAACCTAAACTTCACACTAACCCTAAACCAAAACATAACCCTAACCCTAAACATAACCCCAACCCTAACCTGAACCCTAGCCTTAAAGCTAACCTGAACACAAACCCAAACTCTAGCCCTAACCATAAAAATAACCCTCACCCTATCCTAAACTTCATCCAAACTCTAACACTACCTTAAACCTAAACCTAACCCAAACCCTAACCTTAAACCTACCTCTAACCATAGCGCTAGTCCATCTGTAACCCTAAACCTAACCCTTACAATAGCCCTGAAGTTAACCCTAAACCTAATCCTAGCCCTAGGCCTAATCCTAACCTAACCCTAACTGCACCCTTGACCCTAAAGAGAACACTAACTCTAACCCTAAACCTGGACCTAAACCTAAATCTTCCCCTACACCTAACCCTAAACCTAAAAATAACTCGAACTCTAACCCTAATCATAACACTTATCCTAAACCCACACTTTAACTGTAAAACTAACCGTAACCCTCACCCTAACCCCTAACCGTATCCCCCAAACCTAACCCTAATGCAATCCCTAACCTTAACCCTAAAACTAACCTGAAACCCCTGAGCCCTAACGATAACACTAACTCTAACACAAACCCTAACCCCTAACACCAAAGCCTAATCCAAACCTTAACCATAACTCTCACCCTAATTCTAACACTAACCCGAAACCTAATCATAAACCTAAACCAAACCCAACCATGACCAGAACCACAATTCCTAACCGGAAACCTCACCCAAACCCTAACCCTAAACTACACCTCTAACCACTAACACCTTACCATAAACCTAATCCTAACCTTTATCCTAACCCTCACCCTTAACCTAAACTTCACACTAACCCTAAACCAAAGCGTAACCCAAAACCTAAACATAAACCCTAACCCAAAACCGAACCCTAAACCTAACCTTAACACTAAGCTGAACACAAAACCAAACTTTAGCCCAAACCATAAAAATAACCCTCAACCTATCCTAAACTTCATCCAAACCCTAACCCTAAACCTAAACCTAACCCAAACCCTATCCTTGAACATAACTCTAACCATAATGCTAGTCCAAATGTAACCCTAATCCTAACCCTCACAATAGCCCTGAATCTAACCCTAAACCTAATCCTAACCCTAGACCTAAACCTAACCCTAACCCTAAATCTAACCTTGACCCTAAATTGAACACTGACTCTAACACTAAACCGGCACCTAAACTTTTTAAACCTAAATATTGCCCTACAGCTAACCATAACCCTAACTCTAACCCTAATGATGACACTTAACCTAAACCCTCACCTAAACTGTAAAAGTAACCGTAACCCTCACCCTAACCCCTAACCGTATCCCCAACCCTAACCCTAATGCTATCCGTAACCCTAACCCTAACACTAACCTCAACCCCTGAGCCCTAACAATAACCCTAACCCTAACCCAAACCCTAACCCCTAACACCAAAGCCTAACCCAAACCTTAACTCTAACTCGAACACTAACCTGAAACCTAATCATAAACCTAACCGTAACCCTAAACCAAACCTAACCATGGTCAGAACCACAATGCTTTATCAGAACCCTCACCCACCCCTAACCCTAAACTACACTTCTAACCCCTAACACCTTACCATAACCATAATCCTAAGCATACACAACCCTAACCCTAAACCTAAACCTCACCCCAACCACAATGCCTAACACAAACCGTAACCTTAGCTGTTTACACTAAACTTAACCCTAACCTAAAATCTAACCCTAACCCTAAAACTAAACACAAACCCTAAACTTAACCCTAACCCTAAACGTAACCTTAACACTAACCCGAAAACTAACCCAAACCTTAGCCATAACCCTAACCCTCACCCTATCTTAAACTTCATCCTATCCCTAACCTAAAGCTAACCCTAACCTTAACCCTAAACCTAACCCTAACCTTAACCCTAAACCTAACCCTAACCTTAACCATGGCCCACTTGTAACCCTAAACCTAACCCTTACAATATCTCTGACCCTGACCCTCACCCTAAACCTAATCCTAACCCTGACCCTAACCCTAACCTAACCTTAACCTAACGTTAAGGCTACCATAAACTTACACCTAACCCTAACCTCTAACCCTAACTCTAACTGTAACCCTAGCCCTAACCCTAACAGTAACACCCAAAACACTCAACTGTAAATGGAACTCTAACTCTTACCCTAACACTATACTTAACCCTAAACAGAACCCTACCCTAAACCTTACCGAAACAATAACACCTAACCCTAACTCTAAACCTAATCATTAGCCTAAACCTAAACTTAACCTTAAACCTAAACCTAAACACTCACCCTAACTCTAACCCTAACCCTAAACCTAAAACAAACCCTCACCCTTAACCAAAATTTCACCCTAACCATAACGCTAAACCTACCTTAAATTCATTCAAACCCTAACCAAAACTAAAACTAACGCTAACGCTAACACTAACCCCAAACCTAAAACTAAACTTAACCTAACCCTAACCCCTAACCTTAAACCTCATAATTAAAATCAACTTCACACTAAGCCTAACCCTAAAACTAAAAAAACAACCTAAACATGACACTAAATCTCCACCTAACCCTGACCCTAACCCTAACCCTAATCCTAAGCAGAAACCTAATCCTAACCCTAACTCTAACCCTAACCCTAACTGTAACACCCTAAAACATCAGCGAAACTGTAAACCTGACACTAACCATCACACGAATCCCTAACCCATCCCCCAATCCTAACCCTATCCCTAATCCTAACCTTAACCCTGACCTAAACCTAACACTTACCCTAACGCTAAACTTAACCTTAACTCCACCCTAAAACTAACAAAAACTCTAAACCTGACCCTACCTCTTACCCTAAACCCTAGTACTAGCTCTAACTTCAAACCTAACCCTAACCTAGCCCTACCCTTTACCGTAAACCTAGCCTTAACCCTAACCTTACCCCTACCCTAACCCTAACCCTAACCCTAACCCTAACCCTAACACTAAACTTAACCCTAACTGTAATCTTAACCCTAACCCTTACCCTGACCCTGACTATTAACTGAAACTTCACCCTAAACCTAACCCAAACTCTAACTCGAACCCTAACTATAACACTTACCCTAAACCCTCACCTTAACTGTAAACCTAACCCTAACCCACACCCTAACCACAACCCTCACCCTAACCCCTAACCGTATCCCCAACCCTAAACCTAATGCTATCCCTAACCCTATCCCTAAACCAAACACGAACATTAAACCTAATCTAACCCTAACTCTAACATTAACCCAACCCTAACCATAAACCTAACGTTAGCATCCTAAATCTAACCTCTAACACTAACTATAATCCTAACCCTAATTCTAACTCTTATCCTAACCCTCACCCTTAACCTAAACTTCACACTAACCCTAAACCAAAACATAACCCTAACCCTAAACATAACCCCAACCCTAACCTGAACCCTAGCCTTAAAGCTAACCTGAACACAAACCCAAACTCTAGCCCTAACCATAAAAATAACCCTCACCCTATCCTAAACTTCATCCAAACTCTAACACTACCTTAAACCTAAACCTAACCCAAACCCTAACCTTAAACCTACCTCTAACCATAGCGCTAGTCCATCTGTAACCCTAAACCTAACCCTTACAATAGCCCTGAAGTTAACCCTAAACCTAATCCTAGCCCTAGGCCTAATCCTAACCTAACCCTAACTGCACCCTTGACCCTAAAGAGAACACTAACTCTAACCCTAAACCTGGACCTAAACCTAAATCTTCCCCTACACCTAACCCTAAACCTAAAAATAACTCGAACTCTAACCCTAATCATAACACTTATCCTAAACCCACACTTTAACTGTAAAACTAACCGTAACCCTCACCCTAACCCCTAACCGTATCCCCCAAACCTAACCCTAATGCAATCCCTAACCTTAACCCTAAAACTAACCTGAAACCCCTGAGCCCTAACGATAACACTAACTCTAACACAAACCCTAACCCCTAACACCAAAGCCTAATCCAAACCTTAACCATAACTCTCACCCTAATTCTAACACTAACCCGAAACCTAATCATAAACCTAAACCAAACCCAACCATGACCAGAACCACAATTCCTAACCGGAAACCTCACCCAAACCCTAACCCTAAACTACACCTCTAACCACTAACACCTTACCATAAACCTAATCCTAACCTTTATCCTAACCCTCACCCTTAACCTAAACTTCACACTAACCCTAAACCAAAGCGTAACCCAAAACCTAAACATAAACCCTAACCCAAAACCGAACCCTAAACCTAACCTTAACACTAAGCTGAACACAAAACCAAACTTTAGCCCAAACCATAAAAATAACCCTCAACCTATCCTAAACTTCATCCAAACCCTAACCCTAAACCTAAACCTAACCCAAACCCTATCCTTGAACATAACTCTAACCATAATGCTAGTCCAAATGTAACCCTAATCCTAACCCTCACAATAGCCCTGAATCTAACCCTAAACCTAATCCTAACCCTAGACCTAAACCTAACCCTAACCCTAAATCTAACCTTGACCCTAAATTGAACACTGACTCTAACACTAAACCGGCACCTAAACTTTTTAAACCTAAATATTGCCCTACAGCTAACCATAACCCTAACTCTAACCCTAATGATGACACTTAACCTAAACCCTCACCTAAACTGTAAAAGTAACCGTAACCCTCACCCTAACCCCTAACCGTATCCCCAACCCTAACCCTAATGCTATCCATAACCCTAACCCTAACACTAACCTCAACCCCTGAGCCCTAACAATAACCCTAACCCTAACCCAAACCCTAACCCCTAACACCAAAGCCTAACCCAAACCTTAACTCTAACTCGAACACTAACCTGAAACCTAATCATAAACCTAACCGTAACCCTAAACCAAACCTAACCATGGTCAGAACCACAATGCTTTATCAGAACCCTCACCCACCCCTAACCCTAAACTACACTTCTAACCCCTAACACCTTACCATAACCATAATCCTAAGCATACACAACCCTAACCCTAAACCTAAACCTCACCCCAACCACAATGCCTAACACAAACCGTAACCTTAGCTGTTTACACTAAACTTAACCCTAACCTAAAATCTAACCCTAACCCTAAAACTAAACACAAACCCTAAACTTAACCCTAACCCTAAACGTAACCTTAACACTAACCCGAAAACTAACCCAAACCTTAGCCATAACCCTAACCCTCACCCTATCTTAAACTTCATCCTATCCCTAACCTAAAGCTAACCCTAACCTTAACCCTAAACCTAACCCTAACCTTAACCCTAAACCTAACCCTAACCTTAACCATGGCCCACTTGTAACCCTAAACCTAACCCTTACAATATCTCTGACCCTGACCCTCACCCTAAACCTAATCCTAACCCTGACCCTAACCCTAACCTAACCTTAACCTAACGTTAAGGCTACCATAAACTTACACCTAACCCTAACCTCTAACCCTAACTCTAACTGTAACCCTAGCCCTAACCCTAACAGTAACACCCAAAACACTCAACTGTAAATGGAACTCTAACTCTTACCCTAACACTATACTTAACCCTAAACAGAACCCTACCCTAAACCTTACCGAAACAATAACACCTAACCCTAACTCTAAACCTAATCATTAGCCTAAACCTAAACTTAACCTTAAACCTAAACCTAAACACTCACCCTAACTCTAACCCTAACCCTAAACCTAAAACAAACCCTCACCCTTAACCAAAATTTCACCCTAACCATAACGCTAAACCTACCTTAAATTCATTCAAACCCTAACCAAAACTAAAACTAACGCTAACGCTAACACTAACCCCAAAGCTAAAACTAAACTTAACCTAACCCTAACCCCTAACCTTAAACCTCATAATTAAAATCAACTTCACACTAAGCCTAACCCTAAAACTAAAAAAACAACCTAAACATGACACTAAATCTCCACCTAACCCTGACCCTAACCCTAACCCTAATCCTAAGCAGAAACCTAATCCTAACCCTAACTCTAACCCTAACCCTAACTGTAACACCCTAAAACATCAGCGAAACTGTAAACCTGACACTAACCATCACACGAATCCCTAACCCATCCCCCAATCCTAACCCTATCCCTAATCCTAACCTTAACCCTGACCTAAACCTAACACTTACCCTAACGCTAAACTTAACCTTAACTCCACCCTAAAACTAACAAAAACTCTAAACCTGACCCTACCTCTTACCCTAAACCCTAGTACTAGCTCTAACTTCAAACCTAACCCTAACCTAGCCCTACCCTTTACCGTAAACCTAGCCTTAACCCTAACCTTACCCCTACCCTAACCCTAACCCTAACCCTAACCCTAACCCTAACCCTAACCCTAACACTAAACTTAACCCTAACTGTAATCTTAACCCTAACCCTTACCCTGACCCTGACTATTAACTGAAACTTCACCCTAAACCTAACCCAAACTCTAACTCGAACCCTAACTATAACACTTACCCTAAACCCTCACCTTAACTGTAAACCTAACCCTAACCCACACCCTAACCACAACCCTCACCCTAACCCCTAACCGTATCCCCAACCCTAAACCTAATGCTATCCGTAACCCTATCCCTAAACCAAACACGAACATTAAACCTAATCTAACCCTAACTCTAACATTAACCCAACCCTAACCATAAACCTAACGTTAGCATCCTAAATCTAACCTCTAACACTAACTATAATCCTAACCCTAATTCTAACTCTTATCCTAACCCTCACCCTTAACCTAAACTTCACACTAACCCTAAACCAAAACATAACCCTAACCCTAAACATAACCCCAACCCTAACCTGAACCCTAGCCTTAAAGCTAACCTGAACACAAACCCAAACTCTAGCCCTAACCATAAAAATAACCCTCACCCTATCCTAAACTTCATCCAAACTCTAACACTACCTTAAACCTAAACCTAACCCAAACCCTAACCTTAAACCTACCTCTAACCATAGCGCTAGTCCATCTGTAACCCTAAACCTAACCCTTACAATAGCCCTGAAGTTAACCCTAAACCTAATCCTAGCCCTAGGCCTAATCCTAACCTAACCCTAACTGCACCCTTGACCCTAAAGAGAACACTAACTCTAACCCTAAACCTGGACCTAAACCTAAATCTTCCCCTACACCTAACCCTAAACCTAAAAATAACTCGAACTCTAACCCTAATCATAACACTTATCCTAAACCCACACTTTAACTGTAAAACTAACCGTAACCCTCACCCTAACCCCTAACCGTATCCCCCAAACCTAACCCTAATGCAATCCCTAACCTTAACCCTAAAACTAACCTGAAACCCCTGAGCCCTAACGATAACACTAACTCTAACACAAACCCTAACCCCTAACACCAAAGCCTAATCCAAACCTTAACCATAACTCTCACCCTAATTCTAACACTAACCCGAAACCTAATCATAAACCTAAACCAAACCCAACCATGACCAGAACCACAATTCCTAACCGGAAACCTCACCCAAACCCTAACCCTAAACTACACCTCTAACCACTAACACCTTACCATAAACCTAATCCTAACCTTTATCCTAACCCTCACCCTTAACCTAAACTTCACACTAACCCTAAACCAAAGCGTAACCCAAAACCTAAACATAAACCCTAACCCAAAACCGAACCCTAAACCTAACCTTAACACTAAGCTGAACACAAAACCAAACTTTAGCCCAAACCATAAAAATAACCCTCAACCTATCCTAAACTTCATCCAAACCCTAACCCTAAACCTAAACCTAACCCAAACCCTATCCTTGAACATAACTCTAACCATAATGCTAGTCCAAATGTAACCCTAATCCTAACCCTCACAATAGCCCTGAATCTAACCCTAAACCTAATCCTAACCCTAGACCTAAACCTAACCCTAACCCTAAATCTAACCTTGACCCTAAATTGAACACTGACTCTAACACTAAACCGGCACCTAAACTTTTTAAACCTAAATATTGCCCTACAGCTAACCATAACCCTAACTCTAACCCTAATGATGACACTTAACCTAAACCCTCACCTAAACTGTAAAAGTAACCGTAACCCTCACCCTAACCCCTAACCGTATCCCCAACCCTAACCCTAATGCTATCCGTAACCCTAACCCTAACACTAACCTCAACCCCTGAGCCCTAACAATAACCCTAACCCTAACCCAAACCCTAACCCCTAACACCAAAGCCTAACCCAAACCTTAACTCTAACTCGAACACTAACCTGAAACCTAATCATAAACCTAACCGTAACCCTAAACCAAACCTAACCATGGTCAGAACCACAATGCTTTATCAGAACCCTCACCCACCCCTAACCCTAAACTACACTTCTAAACCCTAACACCTTACCATAACCATAATCCTAAGCATACACAACCCTAACCCTAAACCTAAACCTCACCCCAACCACAATGCCTAACACAAACCGTAACCTTAGCTGTTTACACTAAACTTAACCCTAACCTAAAATCTAACCCTAACCCTAAAACTAAACACAAACCCTAAACTTAACCCTAACCCTAAACGTAACCTTAACACTAACCCGAAAACTAACCCAAACCTTAGCCATAACCCTAACCCTCACCCTATCTTAAACTTCATCCTATCCCTAACCTAAAGCTAACCCTAACCTTAACCCTAAACCTAACCCTAACCTTAACCCTAAACCTAACCCTAACCTTAACCATGGCCCACTTGTAACCCTAAACCTAACCCTTACAATATCTCTGACCCTGACCCTCACCCTAAACCTAATCCTAACCCTGACCCTAACCCTAACCTAACCTTAACCTAACGTTAAGGCTACCATAAACTTACACCTAACCCTAACCTCTAACCCTAACTCTAACTGTAACCCTAGCTCTAACCCTAACAGTAACACCCAAAACACTCAACTGTAAATGGAACTCTAACTCTTACCCTAACACTATACTTAACCCTAAACAGAACCCTACCCTAAACCTTACCGAAACAATAACACCTAACCCTAACTCTAAACCTAATCATTAGCCTAAACCTAAACTTAACCTTAAACCTAAACCTAAACATTCACCCTAACTCTAACCCTAACCCTAAACCTAAAACAAACCCTCACCCTTAACCAAAATTTCACCCTAACCATAACGCTAAACCTACCTTAAATTCATTCAAACCCTAACCAAAACTAAAACTAACGCTAACGCTAACACTAACCCCAAACCTAAAACTAAACTTAACCTAACCCTAACCCCTAACCTTAAACCTCATAATTAAAATCAACTTCACACTAAGCCTAACCCTAAAACTAAAAAAACAACCTAAACATGACACTAAATCTCCACCTAACCCTGACCCTAACCCTAACCCTAACCCTAATCCTAAGCAGAAACCTAATCCTAACCCTAACTCTAACCCTAACCCTAACTGTAACACCCTAAAACATCAGCGAAACTGTAAACCTGACACTAACCATCACACGAATCCCTAACCCATCCCCCAATCCTAACCCTATCCCTAATCCTAGCCCTAACCCTGAACTAAACTTAACCCTTACCCTAACCCTAAAATTAACCCTAACATTAACTCTACCCTAACCCTAAACTTAAGCCTAACAATAACTCTAAACGTAACCCTAACCCTAACCCAGCACTAACCTTTACTGTAAACCTAGCCTTCACAGTAACCTTACCCCTACCGTAACCCTAACCCTAAAACCTAACCTTAACTGCAATACTAACTGTAACCCTCACCTAACCCCTAACCGTACCCCCAAAAGCTAACCCTAATGCTATGCCTAACCCTAACCCTAACACTCACCTGAAAACCTAAGCCCTAACGATAACCCTAACCCTAACCCAAAACCTAACCCCTAGCACCAAAGCCTAACCCTAACTCTAACACTAACCCGAAACCTAATCATAAAACTAACCCTAACCCTAAACCAAACCTAACCATGACCAGAACCACAATGCTTAACCGGAACCCTCACCCAAGCCCTAACCCAAAACTACTCCTCTAATCCCTAACACCTTACCATAACCAGAATCCTAACCCTACCCAACCCTAATCCTAAACCTAATCCTCACACCAACCACAATGCCTAACACAAACCGTAAACCTAACCCTAACCGTAACACTGAACTTAACCCTAACCTAAAATCTACCCCTAACCCTAAAAGTAAACAGATCCCATAAACTTATTCCTAACCCTAAACATAACTTTTACACTAACCTGAAAACTCAAGCAAACCTAGCCATAACCCTAACCCTCACCCTATCTTAAACTTCACCCTATCCCTAATCTAAAGCACACCCTAACTTTAACCCTGACCCTAACCTTAACCTTGGCCCACCTGTAACCCCAAACCTAACCCTTACAATAACTCTGACCCTAACCCTCACCCTAAACCTAATCCTAATCCTAACCCTGACCCTAACCCTAACCCTAACCAAACCTTAACCCTAACTTTACCCTACCATAAACTTAAACCTAACCCTAATCGGTAACCCAAAATCTAAACCTAACCCTAGCCCTAGCCCTAAACCTAACCCTAACCCTAAATGTAACACTTACCCAAAACCCTCACCTTAACTGGAAACAAAAATCTAACTCTTAACCTAACCCTAAATATAACCCTACCCTAAACCTAACCGAAACACTAACACCTAACTCGAAATCAAATCCTGATCTTTAGCCTAAACCTAACCTTAACCCTAAGCCTAACCCTAACCACTAACCCTAATTCTAATCCTAACCCTAAGCCTGATCCTAAACCGAACCCTAACCCTTACCCTAAACCTGACCCTAACCTTAACCCAAACACCTAACCCTAACCCAAACCCTAAACCTAACCCTAAACTTAACCCAAACACCTAACCCTAACGCTAACCCTAACCCTCATCCTTAACATAAATTTCAAGATAAACCTAAGCCTAACCTTAACCCTAAAACTAAACCTAACCCTAAACTATCCCCTAAATATAGCCCTAAACCTAAACCTCATCCTAACCCTAACTACAACCCTGACCTAACCGTAACACTGTAAAACATCAGCTTAAGTGTAAACCTAACACTAACCCTCCCACGAACACCTAACCCTTTCCCTAACCCTAACCCTATCCCTAATCCTAACCTTAACCCTGACCTAAACCTAACACTTACCCTAACGCTAAACTTAACCTTAACTCCACCCTAAAACTAACAAAAACTCTAAACCTGACCCTACCTCTTACCCTAAACCCTAGTACTAGCTCTAACTCTAAACCTAACCCTAACCTAGCCCTACCCTTTACCGTAAACCTAGCCTTAACCCTAACCTTACCCCTACCCTAACCCTAACCCTAACCCTAACCCTAACCCTAACACTAAACTTAACCCTAACTGTAATCTTAACCCTAACCCTTACCCTGACCCTGACTATTAACTGAAACTTCACCCTAAACCTAACCCAAACTCTAACTCGAACCCTAACTATAACACTTACCCTAAACCCTCACCTTAACTGTAAACCTAACCCTAACCCACACCCTAACCACAACCCTCACCCTAACCCCTAACCGTATCCCCAACCCTAAACCTAATGCTATCCCTAACCCTATCCCTAAACCAAACACGAACATTAAACCTAATCTAACCCTAACTCTAACATTAACCCAACCCTAACCATAAACCTAACGTTAGCATCCTAAATCTAACCTCTAACACTAACTATAATCCTAACCCTAATTCTAACTCTTATCCTAACCCTCACCCTTAACCTAAACTTCACACTAACCCTAAACCAAAACATAACCCTAACCCTAAACATAACCCCAACCCTAACCTGAACCCTAGCCTTAAAGCTAACCTGAACACAAACCCAAACTCTAGCCCTAACCATAAAAATAACCCTCACCCTATCCTAAACTTCATCCAAACTCTAACACTACCTTAAACCTAAACCTAACCCAAACCCTAACCTTAAACCTACCTCTAACCATAGCGCTAGTCCATCTGTAACCCTAAACCTAACCCTTACAATAGCCCTGAAGTTAACCCTAAACCTAATCCTAGCCCTAGGCCTAATCCTAACCTAACCCTAACTGCACCCTTGACCCTAAAGAGAACACTAACTCTAACCCTAAACCTGGACCTAAACCTAAATCTTCCCCTACACCTAACCCTAAACCTAAAAATAACTCGAACTCTAACCCTAATCATAACACTTATCCTAAACCCACACTTTAACTGTAAAACTAACCGTAACCCTCACCCTAACCCCTAACCGTATCCCCCAAACCTAACCCTAATGCAATCCCTAACCTTAACCCTAAAACTAACCTGAAACCCCTGAGCCCTAACGATAACACTAACTCTAACACAAACCCTAACCCCTAACACCAAAGCCTAATCCAAACCTTAACCATAACTCTCACCCTAATTCTAACACTAACCCGAAACCTAATCATAAACCTAAACCAAACCCAACCATGACCAGAACCACAATTCCTAACCGGAAACCTCACCCAAACCCTAACCCTAAACTACACCTCTAACCACTAACACCTTACCATAAACCTAATCCTAACCTTTATCCTAACCCTCACCCTTAACCTAAACTTCACACTAACCCTAAACCAAAGCGTAACCCAAAACCTAAACATAAACCCTAACCCAAAACCGAACCCTAAACGTAACCTTAACACTAAGCTGAACACAACACCAAACTTTAGCCCAAACCATAAAAATAACCCTCAACCTATCCTAAACTTCATCCAAACCCTAACCCTAAACCTAAACCTAACCCAAACCCTATCCTTGAACATAACTCTAACCATAATGCTAGTCCAAATGTAACCCTAATCCTAACCCTCACAATAGCCCTGAATCTAACCCTAAACCTAATCCTAACCCTAGACCTAAACCTAACCCTAACCCTAAATCTAACCTTGACCCTAAATTGAACACTGACTCTAACACTAAACCGGCACCTAAACTTTTTAAACCTAAATATTGCCCTACAGCTAACCATAACCCTAACTCTAACCCTAATGATGACACTTAACCTAAACCCTCACCTAAACTGTAAAAGTAACCGTAACCCTCACCCTAACCCCTAACCGTATCCCCAACCCTAACCCTAATGCTATCCGTAACCCTAACCCTAACACTAACCTCAACCCCTGAGCCCTAACAATAACCCTAACCCTAACCCAAACCCTAACCCCTAACACCAAAGCCTAACCCAAACCTTAACTCTAACTCGAACACTAACCTGAAACCTAATCATAAACCTAACCGTAACCCTAAACCAAACCTAACCATGGTCAGAACCACAATGCTTTATCAGAACCCTCACCCACCCCTAACCCTAAACTACACTTCTAACCCCTAACACCTTACCATAACCATAATCCTAAGCATACACAACCCTAACCCTAAACCTAAACCTCACCCCAACCACAATGCCTAACACAAACCGTAACCTTAGCTGTTTACACTAAACTTAACCCTAACCTAAAATCTAACCCTAACCCTAAAACTAAACACAAACCCTAAACTTAACCCTAACCCTAAACGTAACCTTAACACTAACCCGAAAACTAACCCAAACCTTAGCCATAACCCTAACCCTCACCCTATCTTAAACTTCATCCTATCCCTAACCTAAAGCTAACCCTAACCTTAACCCTAAACCTAACCCTAACCTTAACCCTAAACCTAACCCTAACCTTAACCATGGCCCACTTGTAACCCTAAACCTAACCCTTACAATATCTCTGACCCTGACCCTCACCCTAAACCTAATCCTAACCCTGACCCTAACCCTAACCTAACCTTAACCTAACGTTAAGGCTACCATAAACTTACACCTAACCCTAACCTCTAACCCTAACTCTAACTGTAACCCTAGCCCTAACCCTAACAGTAACACCCAAAACACTCAACTGTAAATGGAACTCTAACTCTTACCCTAACACTATACTTAACCCTAAACAGAACCCTACCCTAAACCTTACCGAAACAATAACACCTAACCCTAACTCTAAACCTAATCATTAGCCTAAACCTAAACTTAACCTTAAACCTAAACCTAAACACTCACCCTAACTCTAACCCTAACCCTAAACCTAAAACAAACCCTCACCCTTAACCAAAATTTCACCCTAACCATAACGCTAAACCTACCTTAAATTCATTCAAACCCTAACCAAAACTAAAACTAACGCTAACGCTAACACTAACCCCAAACCTAAAACTAAACTTAACCTAACCCTAACCCCTAACCTTAAACCTCATAATTAAAATCAACTTCACACTAAGCCTAACCCTAAAACTAAAAAAACAACCTAAACATGACACTAAATCTCCACCTAACCCTGACCCTAACCCTAACCCTAATCCTAAGCAGAAACCTAATCCTAACCCTAACTCTAACCCTAACCCTAACTGTAACACCCTAAAACATCAGCGAAACTGTAAACCTGACACTAACCATCACACGAATCCCTAACCCATCCCCCAATCCTAACCCTATCCCTAATCCTAACCTTAACCCTGACCTAAACCTAACACTTACCCTAACGCTAAACTTAACCTTAACTCCACCCTAAAACTAACAAAAACTCTAAACCTGACCCTACCTCTTACCCTAAACCCTAGTACTAGCTCTAACTTCAAACCTAACCCTAACCTAGCCCTACCCTTTACCGTAAACCTAGCCTTAACCCTAACCTTACCCCTACCCTAACCCTAACCCTAACCCTAACACTAAACTTAACCCTAACTGTAATCTTAACCCTAACCCTTACCCTGACCCTGACTATTAACTGAAACTTCACCCTAAACCTAACCCAAACTCTAACTCGAACCCTAACTATAACACTTACCCTAAACCCTCACCTTAACTGTAAACCTAACCCTAACCCACACCCTAACCACAACCCTCACCCTAACCCCTAACCGTATCCCCAACCCTAAACCTAATGCTATCCGTAACCCTATCCCTAAACCAAACACGAACATTAAACCTAATCTAACCCTAACTCTAACATTAACCCAACCCTAACCATAAACCTAACGTTAGCATCCTAAATCTAACCTCTAACACTAACTATAATCCTAACCCTAATTCTAACTCTTATCCTAACCCTCACCCTTAACCTAAACTTCACACTA
Source organism: Loxodonta africana (assembly GCF_030014295.1). Classification (NCBI taxonomy): domain Eukaryota; kingdom Metazoa; phylum Chordata; class Mammalia; order Proboscidea; family Elephantidae; genus Loxodonta; species Loxodonta africana. The sequence continues at coordinate 134,814,625 of NC_087349.1, read as the reverse complement.
ACCCTAAACCAAAACATAACCCTAACCCTAAACATAACCCCAACCCTAACCTGAACCCTAGCCTTAAAGCTAACCTGAACACAAACCCAAACTCTAGCCCTAACCATAAAAATAACCCTCACCCTATCCTAAACTTCATCCAAACTCTAACACTACCTTAAACCTAAACCTAACCCAAACCCTAACCTTAAACCTACCTCTAACCATAGCGCTAGTCCATCTGTAACCCTAAACCTAACCCTTACAATAGCCCTGAAGTTAACCCTAAACCTAATCCTAGCCCTAGGCCTAATCCTAACCTAACCCTAACTGCACCCTTGACCCTAAAGAGAACACTAACTCTAACCCTAAACCTGGACCTAAACCTAAATCTTCCCCTACACCTAACCCTAAACCTAAAAATAACTCCAACTCTAACCCTAATCATAACACTTATCCTAAACCCACACTTTAACTGTAAAACTAACCGTAACCCTCACCCTAACCCCTAACCGTATCCCCCAAACCTAACCCTAATGCAATCCCTAACCTTAACCCTAAAACTAACCTGAAACCCCTGAGCCCTAACGATAACACTAACTCTAACACAAACCCTAACCCCTAACACCAAAGCCTAATCCAAACCTTAACCATAACTCTCACCCTAATTCTAACACTAACCCGAAACCTAATCATAAACCTAAACCAAACCCAACCATGACCAGAACCACAATTCCTAACCGGAAACCTCACCCAAACCCTAACCCTAAACTACACCTCTAACCACTAACACCTTACCATAAACCTAATCCTAACCTTTATCCTAACCCTCACCCTTAACCTAAACTTCACACTAACCCTAAACCAAAGCGTAACCCAAAACCTAAACATAAACCCTAACCCAAAACCGAACCCTAAACCTAACCTTAACACTAAGCTGAACACAAAACCAAACTTTAGCCCAAACCATAAAAATAACCCTCAACCTATCCTAAACTTCATCCAAACCCTAACCCTAAACCTAAACCTAACCCAAACCCTATCCTTGAACATAACTCTAACCATAATGCTAGTCCAAATGTAACCCTAATCCTAACCCTCACAATAGCCCTGAATCTAACCCTAAACCTAATCCTAACCCTAGACCTAAACCTAACCCTAACCCTAAATCTAACCTTGACCCTAAATTGAACACTGACTCTAACACTAAACCGGCACCTAAACTTTTTAAACCTAAATATTGCCCTACAGCTAACCATAACCCTAACTCTAACCCTAATGATGACACTTAACCTAAACCCTCACCTAAACTGTAAAAGTAACCGTAACCCTCACCCTAACCCCTAACCGTATCCCCAACCCTAACCCTAATGCTATCCGTAACCCTAACCCTAACACTAACCTCAACCCCTGAGCCCTAACAATAACCCTAACCCTAACCCAAACCCTAACCCCTAACACCAAAGCCTAACCCAAACCTTAACTCTAACTCGAACACTAACCTGAAACCTAATCATAAACCTAACCGTAACCCTAAACCAAACCTAACCATGGTCAGAACCACAATGCTTTATCAGAACCCTCACCCACCCCTAACCCTAAACTACACTTCTAACCCCTAACACCTTACCATAACCATAATCCTAAGCATACACAACCCTAACCCTAAACCTAAACCTCACCCCAACCACAATGCCTAACACAAACCGTAACCTTAGCTGTTTACACTAAACTTAACCCTAACCTAAAATCTAACCCTAACCCTAAAACTAAACACAAACCCTAAACTTAACCCTAACCCTAAACGTAACCTTAACACTAACCCGAAAACTAACCCAAACCTTAGCCATAACCCTAACCCTCACCCTATCTTAAACTTCATCCTATCCCTAACCTAAAGCTAACCCTAACCTTAACCCTAAACCTAACCCTAACCTTAACCCTAAACCTAACCCTAACCTTAACCATGGCCCACTTGTAACCCTAAACCTAACCCTTACAATATCTCTGACCCTGACCCTCACCCTAAACCTAATCCTAACCCTGACCCTAACCCTAACCTAACCTTAACCTAACGTTAAGGCTACCATAAACTTACACCTAACCCTAACCTCTAACCCTAACTCTAACTGTAACCCTAGCCCTAACCCTAACAGTAACACCCAAAACACTCAACTGTAAATGGAACTCTAACTCTTACCCTAACACTATACTTAACCCTAAACAGAACCCTACCCTAAACCTTACCGAAACAATAACACCTAACCCTAACTCTAAACCTAATCATTAGCCTAAACCTAAACTTAACCTTAAACCTAAACCTAAACACTCACCCTAACTCTAACCCTAACCCTAAACCTAAAACAAACCCTCACCCTTAACCAAAATTTCACCCTAACCATAACGCTAAACCTACCTTAAATTCATTCAAACCCTAACCAAAACTAAAACTAACGCTAACGCTAACACTAACCCCAAACCTAAAACTAAACTTAACCTAACCCTAACCCCTAACCTTAAACCTCATAATTAAAATCAACTTCACACTAAGCCTAACCCTAAAACTAAAAAAACAACCTAAACATGACACTAAATCTCCACCTAACCCTGACCCTAACCCTAACCCTAATCCTAAGCAGAAACCTAATCCTAACCCTAACTCTAACCCTAACCCTAACTGTAACACCCTAAAACATCAGCGAAACTGTAAACCTGACACTAACCATCACACGAATCCCTAACCCATCCCCCAATCCTAACCCTATCCCTAATCCTAGCCCTAACCCTGAACTAAACTTAACCCTTACCCTAACCCTAAAATTAACCCTAACATTAACTCTACCCTAACCCTAAACTTAAGCCTAACAATAACTCTAAACGTAACCCTAACCCTAACCCAGCACTAACCTTTACTGTAAACCTAGCCTTCACAGTAACCTTACCCCTACCGTAACCCTAACCCTAAAACCTAACCTTAACTGCAATACTAACTGTAACCCTCACCTAACCCCTAACCGTACCCCCAAAAGCTAACCCTAATGCTATGCCTAACCCTAACCCTAACACTCACCTGAAAACCTAAGCCCTAACGATAACCCTAACCCTAACCCAAAACCTAACCCCTAGCACCAAAGCCTAACCCTAACTCTAACACTAACCCGAAACCTAATCATAAAACTAACCCTAACCCTAAACCAAACCTAACCATGACCAGAACCACAATGCTTAACCGGAACCCTCACCCAAGCCCTAACCCAAAACTACTCCTCTAATCCCTAACACCTTACCATAACCAGAATCCTAACCCTACCCAACCCTAACCCTAAACCTAATCCTCACACCAACCACAATGCCTAACACAAACCGTAAACCTAACCCTAACCGTAACACTGAACTTAACCCTAACCTAAAATCTACCCCTAACCCTAAAAGTAAACAGATCCCATAAACTTATTCCTAACCCTAAACATAACTTTTACACTAACCTGAAAACTCAAGCAAACCTAGCCATAACCCTAACCCTCACCCTATCTTAAACTTCACCCTATCCCTAATCTAAAGCACACCCTAACTTTAACCCTGACCCTAACCTTAACCTTGGCCCACCTGTAACCCCAAACCTAACCCTTACAATAACTCTGACCCTAACCCTCACCCTAAACCTAATCCTAATCCTAACCCTGACCCTAACCCTAACCCTAACCAAACCTTAACCCTAACTTTACCCTACCATAAACTTAAACCTAACCCTAATCGGTAACCCAAAATCTAAACCTAACCCTAGCCCTAGCCCTAAACCTAACCCTAACCCTAAATGTAACACTTACCCAAAACCCTCACCTTAACTGGAAACAAAAATCTAAGTCTTAACCTAACCCTAAATATAACCCTACCCTAAACCTAACCGAAACACTAACACCTAACTCGAAATCAAATCCTGATCTTTAGCCTAAACCTAACCTTAACCCTAAGCCTAACCCTAACCACTAACCCTAATTCTAATCCTAACCCTAAGCCTGATCCTAAACCGAACCCTAACCCTTACCCTAAACCTGACCCTAACCTTAACCCAAACACCTAACCCTAACCCAAACCCTAAACCTAACCCTAAACTTAACCCAAACACCTAACCCTAACGCTAACCCTAACCCTCATCCTTAACATAAATTTCAAGATAAACCTAAGCCTAACCTTAACCCTAAAACTAAACCTAACCCTAAACTATCCCCTAAATATAGCCCTAAACCTAAACCTCATCCTAACCCTAACTACAACCCTGACCTAACCGTAACACTGTAAAACATCAGCTTAAGTGTAAACCTAACACTAACCCTCCCACGAACACCTAACCCTTTCCCTAACCCTAACCCTATCCCTAATCCTAACCTTAACCCTGACCTAAACCTAACACTTACCCTAACGCTAAACTTAACCTTAACTCCACCCTAAAACTAACAAAAACTCTAAACCTGACCCTACCTCTTACCCTAAACCCTAGTACTAGCTCTAACTCTAAACCTAACCCTAACCTAGCCCTACCCTTTACCGTAAACCTAGCCTTAACCCTAACCTTACCCCTACCCTAACCCTAACCCTAACCCTAACCCTAACCCTAACCCTAACACTAAACTTAACCCTAACTGTAATCTTAACCCTAACCCTTACCCTGACCCTGACTATTAACTGAAACTTCACCCTAAACCTAACCCAAACTCTAACTCGAACCCTAACTATAACACTTACCCTAAACCCTCACCTTAACTGTAAACCTAACCCTAACCCACACCCTAACCACAACCCTCACCCTAACCCCTAACCGTATCCCCAACCCTAAACCTAATGCTATCCGTAACCCTATCCCTAAACCAAACACGAACATTAAACCTAATCTAACCCTAACTCTAACATTAACCCAACCCTAACCATAAACCTAACGTTAGCATCCTAAATCTAACCTCTAACACTAACTATAATCCTAACCCTAATTCTAACTCTTATCCTAACCCTCACCCTTAACCTAAACTTCACACTAACCCTAAACCAAAACATAACCCTAACCCTAAACATAACCCCAACCCTAACCTGAACCCTAGCCTTAAAGCTAACCTGAACACAAACCCAAACTCTAGCCCTAACCATAAAAATAACCCTCACCCTATCCTAAACTTCATCCAAACTCTAACACTACCTTAAACCTAAACCTAACCCAAACCCTAACCTTAAACCTACCTCTAACCATAGCGCTAGTCCATCTGTAACCCTAAACCTAACCCTTACAATAGCCCTGAAGTTAACCCTAAACCTAATCCTAGCCCTAGGCCTAATCCTAACCTAACCCTAACTGCACCCTTGACCCTAAAGAGAACACTAACTCTAACCCTAAACCTGGACCTAAACCTAAATCTTCCCCTACACCTAACCCTAAACCTAAAAATAACTCGAACTCTAACCCTAATCATAACACTTATCCTAAACCCACACTTTAACTGTAAAACTAACCGTAACCCTCACCCTAACCCCTAACCGTATCCCCCAAACCTAACCCTAATGCAATCCCTAACCTTAACCCTAAAACTAACCTGAAACCCCTGAGCCCTAACGATAACACTAACTCTAACACAAACCCTAACCCCTAACACCAAAGCCTAATCCAAACCTTAACCATAACTCTCACCCTAATTCTAACACTAACCCGAAACCTAATCATAAACCTAAACCAAACCCAACCATGACCAGAACCACAATTCCTAACCGGAAACCTCACCCAAACCCTAACCCTAAACTACACCTCTAACCACTAACACCTTACCATAAACCTAATCCTAACCTTTATCCTAACCCTCACCCTTAACCTAAACTTCACACTAACCCTAAACCAAAGCGTAACCCAAAACCTAAACATAAACCCTAACCCAAAACCGAACCCTAAACCTAACCTTAACACTAAGCTGAACACAAAACCAAACTTTAGCCCAAACCATAAAAATAACCCTCAACCTATCCTAAACTTCATCCAAACCCTAACCCTAAACCTAAACCTAACCCAAACCCTATCCTTGAACATAACTCTAACCATAATGCTAGTCCAAATGTAACCCTAATCCTAACCCTCACAATAGCCCTGAATCTAACCCTAAACCTAATCCTAACCCTAGACCTAAACCTAACCCTAACCCTAAATCTAACCTTGACCCTAAATTGAACACTGACTCTAACACTAAACCGGCACCTAAACTTTTTAAACCTAAATATTGCCCTACAGCTAACCATAACCCTAACTCTAACCCTAATGATGACACTTAACCTAAACCCTCACCTAAACTGTAAAAGTAACCGTAACCCTCACCCTAACCCCTAACCGTATCCCCAACCCTAACCCTAATGCTATCCGTAACCCTAACCCTAACACTAACCTCAACCCCTGAGCCCTAACAATAACCCTAACCCTAACCCAAACCCTAACCCCTAACACCAAAGCCTAACCCAAACCTTAACTCTAACTCGAACACTAACCTGAAACCTAATCATAAACCTAACCGTAACCCTAAACCAAACCTAACCATGGTCAGAACCACAATGCTTTATCAGAACCCTCACCCACCCCTAACCCTAAACTACACTTCTAACCCCTAACACCTTACCATAACCATAATCCTAAGCATACACAACCCTAACCCTAAACCTAAACCTCACCCCAACCACAATGCCTAACACAAACCGTAACCTTAGCTGTTTACACTAAACTTAACCCTAACCTAAAATCTAACCCTAACCCTAAAACTAAACACAACCCATAAACTTAACCCTAACCCTAAACGTAACCTTAACACTAACCCGAAAACTAACCCAAACCTTAGCCATAACCCTAACCCTCACCCTATCTTAAACTTCATCCTATCCCTAACCTAAAGCTAACCCTAACCTTAACCCTAAACCTAACCCTAACCTTAACCCTAAACCTAACCCTAACCTTAACCATGGCCCACTTGTAACCCTAAACCTAACCCTTACAATATCTCTGACCCTGACCCTCACCCTAAACCTAATCCTAACCCTGACCCTAACCCTAACCTAACCTTAACCTAACGTTAAGGCTACCATAAACTTACACCTAACCCTAACCTCTAACCCTAACTCTAACTGTAACCCTAGCCCTAACCCTAACAGTAACACCCAAAACACTCAACTGTAAATGGAACTCTAACTCTTACCCTAACACTATACTTAACCCTAAACAGAACCCTACCCTAAACCTTACCGAAACAATAACACCTAACCCTAACTCTAAACCTAATCATTAGCCTAAACCTAAACTTAACCTTAAACCTAAACCTAAACACTCACCCTAACTCTAACCCTAACCCTAAACCTAAAACAAACCCTCACCCTTAACCAAAATTTCACCCTAACCATAACGCTAAACCTACCTTAAATTCATTCAAACCCTAACCAAAACTAAAACTAACGCTAACGCTAACACTAACCCCAAACCTAAAACTAAACTTAACCTAACCCTAACCCCTAACCTTAAACCTCATAATTAAAATCAACTTCACACTAAGCCTAACCCTAAAACTAAAAAAACAACCTAAACATGACACTAAATCTCCACCTAACCCTGACCCTAACCCTAACCCTAATCCTAAGCAGAAACCTAATCCTAACCCTAACTCTAACCCTAACCCTAACTGTAACACCCTAAAACATCAGCGAAACTGTAAACCTGACACTAACCATCACACGAATCCCTAACCCATCCCCCAATCCTAACCCTATCCCTAATCCTAACCTTAACCCTGACCTAAACCTAACACTTACCCTAACGCTAAACTTAACCTTAACTCCACCCTAAAACTAACAAAAACTCTAAACCTGACCCTACCTCTTACCCTAAACCCTAGTACTAGCTCTAACTTCAAACCTAACCCTAACCTAGCCCTACCCTTTACCGTAAACCTAGCCTTAACCCTAACCTTACCCCTACCCTAACCCTAACCCTAACCCTAACCCTAACCCTAACACTAAACTTAACCCTAACTGTAATCTTAACCCTAACCCTTACCCTGACCCTGACTATTAACTGAAACTTCACCCTAAACCTAACCCAAACTCTAACTCGAACCCTAACTATAACACTTACCCTAAACCCTCACCTTAACTGTAAACCTAACCCTAACCCACACCCTAACCACAACCCTCACCCTAACCCCTAACCGTATCCCCAACCCTAAACCTAATGCTATCCGTAACCCTATCCCTAAACCAAACACGAACATTAAACCTAATCTAACCCTAACTCTAACATTAACCCAACCCTAACCATAAACCTAACGTTAGCATCCTAAATCTAACCTCTAACACTAACTATAATCCTAACCCTAATTCTAACTCTTATCCTAACCCTCACCCTTAACCTAAACTTCACACTAACCCTAAACCAAAACATAACCCTAACCCTAAACATAACCCCAACCCTAACCTGAACCCTAGCCTTAAAGCTAACCTGAACACAAACCCAAACTCTAGCCCTAACCATAAAAATAACCCTCACCCTATCCTAAACTTCATCCAAACTCTAACACTACCTTAAACCTAAACCTAACCCAAACCCTAACCTTAAACCTACCTCTAACCATAGCGCTAGTCCATCTGTAACCCTAAACCTAACCCTTACAATAGCCCTGAAGTTAACCCTAAACCTAATCCTAGCCCTAGGCCTAATCCTAACCTAACCCTAACTGCACCCTTGACCCTAAAGAGAACACTAACTCTAACCCTAAACCTGGACCTAAACCTAAATCTTCCCCTACACCTAACCCTAAACCTAAAAATAACTCCAACTCTAACCCTAATCATAACACTTATCCTAAACCCACACTTTAACTGTAAAACTAACCGTAACCCTCACCCTAACCCCTAACCGTATCCCCCAAACCTAACCCTAATGCAATCCCTAACCTTAACCCTAAAACTAACCTGAAACCCCTGAGCCCTAACGATAACACTAACTCTAACACAAACCCTAACCCCTAACACCAAAGCCTAATCCAAACCTTAACCATAACTCTCACCCTAATTCTAACACTAACCCGAAACCTAATCATAAACCTAAACCAAACCCAACCATGACCAGAACCACAATTCCTAACCGGAAACCTCACCCAAACCCTAACCCTAAACTACACCTCTAACCACTAACACCTTACCATAAACCTAATCCTAACCTTTATCCTAACCCTCACCCTTAACCTAAACTTCACACTAACCCTAAACCAAAGCGTAACCCAAAACCTAAACATAAACCCTAACCCAAAACCGAACCCTAAACCTAACCTTAACACTAAGCTGAACACAAAACCAAACTTTAGCCCAAACCATAAAAATAACCCTCAACCTATCCTAAACTTCATCCAAACCCTAACCCTAAACCTAAACCTAACCCAAACCCTATCCTTGAACATAACTCTAACCATAATGCTAGTCCAAATGTAACCCTAATCCTAACCCTCACAATAGCCCTGAATCTAACCCTAAACCTAATCCTAACCCTAGACCTAAACCTAACCCTAACCCTAAATCTAACCTTGACCCTAAATTGAACACTGACTCTAACACTAAACCGGCACCTAAACTTTTTAAACCTAAATATTGCCCTACAGCTAACCATAACCCTAACTCTAACCCTAATGATGACACTTAACCTAAACCCTCACCTAAACTGTAAAAGTAACCGTAACCCTAACCCTAACCCCTAACCGTATCCCCAACCCTAACCCTAATGCTATCCGTAACCCTAACCCTAACACTAACCTCAACCCCTGAGCCCTAACAATAACCCTAACCCTAACCCAAACCCTAACCCCTAACACCAAAGCCTAACCCAAACCTTAACTCTAACTCGAACACTAACCTGAAACCTAATCATAAACCTAACCGTAACCCTAAACCAAACCTAACCATGGTCAGAACCACAATGCTTTATCAGAACCCTCACCCACCCCTAACCCTAAACTACACTTCTAACCCCTAACACCTTACCATAACCATAATCCTAAGCATACACAACCCTAACCCTAAACCTAAACCTCACCCCAACCACAATGCCTAACACAAACCGTAACCTTAGCTGTTTACACTAAACTTAACCCTAACCTAAAATCTAACCCTAACCCTAAAACTAAACACAAACCCTAAACTTAACCCTAACCCTAAACGTAACCTTAACACTAACCCGAAAACTAACCCAAACCTTAGCCATAACCCTAACCCTCACCCTATCTTAAACTTCATCCTATCCCTAACCTAAAGCTAACCCTAACCTTAACCCTAAACCTAACCCTAACCTTAACCCTAAACCTAACCCTAACCTTAACCATGGCCCACTTGTAACCCTAAACCTAACCCTTACAATATCTCTGACCCTGACCCTCACCCTAAACCTAATCCTAACCCTGACCCTAACCCTAACCTAACCTTAACCTAACGTTAAGGCTACCATAAACTTACACCTAACCCTAACCTCTAACCCTAACTCTAACTGTAACCCTAGCCCTAACCCTAACAGTAACACCCAAAACACTCAACTGTAAATGGAACTCTAACTCTTACCCTAACACTATACTTAACCCTAAACAGAACCCTACCCTAAACCTTACCGAAACAATAACACCTAACCCTAACTCTAAACCTAATCATTAGCCTAAACCTAAACTTAACCTTAAACCTAAACCTAAACACTCACCCTAACTCTAACCCTAACCCTAAACCTAAAACAAACCCTCACCCTTAACCAAAATTTCACCCTAACCATAACGCTAAACCTACCTTAAATTCATTCAAACCCTAACCAAAACTAAAACTAACGCTAACGCTAACACTAACCCCAAACCTAAAACTAAACTTAACCTAACCCTAACCCCTAACCTTAAACCTCATAATTAAAATCAACTTCACACTAAGCCTAACCCTAAAACTAAAAAAACAACCTAAACATGACACTAAATCTCCACCTAACCCTGACCCTAACCCTAACCCTAATCCTAAGCAGAAACCTAATCCTAACCCTAACTCTAACCCTAACCCTAACTGTAACACCCTAAAACATCAGCGAAACTGTAAACCTGACACTAACCATCACACGAATCCCTAACCCATCCCCCAATCCTAACCCTATCCCTAATCCTAACCTTAACCCTGACCTAAACCTAACACTTACCCTAACGCTAAACTTAACCTTAACTCCACCCTAAAACTAACAAAAACTCTAAACCTGACCCTACCTCTTACCCTAAACCCTAGTACTAGCTCTAACTTCAAACCTAACCCTAACCTAGCCCTACCCTTTACCGTAAACCTAGCCTTAACCCTAACCTTACCCCTACCCTAACCCTAACCCTAACCCTAACCCTAACCCTAACACTAAACTTAACCCTAACTGTAATCTTAACCCTAACCCTTACCCTGACCCTGACTATTAACTGAAACTTCACCCTAAACCTAACCCAAACTCTAACTCGAACCCTAACTATAACACTTACCCTAAACCCTCACCTTAACTGTAAACCTAACCCTAACCCACACCCTAACCACAACCCTCACCCTAACCCCTAACCGTATCCCCAACCCTAAACCTAATGCTATCCGTAACCCTATCCCTAAACCAAACACGAACATTAAACCTAATCTAACCCTAACTCTAACATTAACCCAACCCTAACCATAAACCTAACGTTAGCATCCTAAATCTAACCTCTAACACTAACTATAATCCTAACCCTAATTCTAACTCTTATCCTAACCCTCACCCTTAACCTAAACTTCACACTAACCCTAAACCAAAACATAACCCTAACCCTAAACATAACCCCAACCCTAACCTGAACCCTAGCCTTAAAGCTAACCTGAACACAAACCCAAACTCTAGCCCTAACCATAAAAATAACCCTCACCCTATCCTAAACTTCATCCAAACTCTAACACTACCTTAAACCTAAACCTAACCCAAACCCTAACCTTAAACCTACCTCTAACCATAGCGCTAGTCCATCTGTAACCCTAAACCTAACCCTTACAATAGCCCTGAAGTTAACCCTAAACCTAATCCTAGCCCTAGGCCTAATCCTAACCTAACCCTAACTGCACCCTTGACCCTAAAGAGAACACTAACTCTAACCCTAAACCTGGACCTAAACCTAAATCTTCCCCTACACCTAACCCTAAACCTAAAAATAACTCCAACTCTAACCCTAATCATAACACTTATCCTAAACCCACACTTTAACTGTAAAACTAACCGTAACCCTCACCCTAACCCCTAACCGTATCCCCCAAACCTAACCCTAATGCAATCCCTAACCTTAACCCTAAAACTAACCTGAAACCCCTGAGCCCTAACGATAACACTAACTCTAACACAAACCCTAACCCCTAACACCAAAGCCTAATCCAAACCTTAACCATAACTCTCACCCTAATTCTAACACTAACCCGAAACCTAATCATAAACCTAAACCAAACCCAACCATGACCAGAACCACAATTCCTAACCGGAAACCTCACCCAAACCCTAACCCTAAACTACACCTCTAACCACTAACACCTTACCATAAACCTAATCCTAACCTTTATCCTAACCCTCACCCTTAACCTAAACTTCACACTAACCCTAAACCAAAGCGTAACCCAAAACCTAAACATAAACCCTAACCCAAAACCGAACCCTAAACCTAACCTTAACACTAAGCTGAACACAAAACCAAACTTTAGCCCAAACCATAAAAATAACCCTCAACCTATCCTAAACTTCATCCAAACCCTAACCCTAAACCTAAACCTAACCCAAACCCTATCCTTGAACATAACTCTAACCATAATGCTAGTCCAAATGTAACCCTAATCCTAACCCTCACAATAGCCCTGAATCTAACCCTAAACCTAATCCTAACCCTAGACCTAAACCTAACCCTAACCCTAAATCTAACCTTGACCCTAAATTGAACACTGACTCTAACACTAAACCGGCACCTAAACTTTTTAAACCTAAATATTGCCCTACAGCTAACCATAACCCTAACTCTAACCCTAATGATGACACTTAACCTAAACCCTCACCTAAACTGTAAAAGTAACCGTAACCCTAACCCTAACCCCTAACCGTATCCCCAACCCTAACCCTAATGCTATCCGTAACCCTAACCCTAACACTAACCTCAACCCCTGAGCCCTAACAATAACCCTAACCCTAACCCAAACCCTAACCCCTAACACCAAAGCCTAACCCAAACCTTAACTCTAACTCGAACACTAACCTGAAACCTAATCATAAACCTAACCGTAACCCTAAACCAAACCTAACCATGGTCAGAACCACAATGCTTTATCAGAACCCTCACCCACCCCTAACCCTAAACTACACTTCTAACCCCTAACACCTTACCATAACCATAATCCTAAGCATACACAACCCTAACCCTAAACCTAAACCTCACCCCAACCACAATGCCTAACACAAACCGTAACCTTAGCTGTTTACACTAAACTTAACCCTAACCTAAAATCTAACCCTAACCCTAAAACTAAACACAAACCCTAAACTTAACCCTAACCCTAAACGTAACCTTAACACTAACCCGAAAACTAACCCAAACCTTAGCCATAACCCTAACCCTCACCCTATCTTAAACTTCATCCTATCCCTAACCTAAAGCTAACCCTAACCTTAACCCTAAACCTAACCCTAACCTTAACCCTAAACCTAACCCTAACCTTAACCATGGCCCACTTGTAACCCTAAACCTAACCCTTACAATATCTCTGACCCTGACCCTCACCCTAAACCTAATCCTAACCCTGACCCTAACCCTAACCTAACCTTAACCTAACGTTAAGGCTACCATAAACTTACACCTAACCCTAACCTCTAACCCTAACTCTAACTGTAACCCTAGCCCTAACCCTAACAGTAACACCCAAAACACTCAACTGTAAATGGAACTCTAACTCTTACCCTAACACTATACTTAACCCTAAACAGAACCCTACCCTAAACCTTACCGAAACAATAACACCTAACCCTAACTCTAAACCTAATCATTAGCCTAAACCTAAACTTAACCTTAAACCTAAACCTAAACACTCACCCTAACTCTAACCCTAACCCTAAACCTAAAACAAACCCTCACCCTTAACCAAAATTTCACCCTAACCATAACGCTAAACCTACCTTAAATTCATTCAAACCCTAACCAAAACTAAAACTAACGCTAACGCTAACACTAACCCCAAACCTAAAACTAAACTTAACCTAACCCTAACCCCTAACCTTAAACCTCATAATTAAAATCAACTTCACACTAAGCCTAACCCTAAAACTAAAAAAACAACCTAAACATGACACTAAATCTCCACCTAACCCTGACCCTAACCCTAACCCTAATCCTAAGCAGAAACCTAATCCTAACCCTAACTCTAACCCTAACCCTAACTGTAACACCCTAAAACATCAGCGAAACTGTAAACCTGACACTAACCATCACACGAATCCCTAACCCATCCCCCAATCCTAACCCTATCCCTAATCCTAACCTTAACCCTGACCTAAACCTAACACTTACCCTAACGCTAAACTTAACCTTAACTCCACCCTAAAACTAACAAAAACTCTAAACCTGACCCTACCTCTTACCCTAAACCCTAGTACTAGCTCTAACTTCAAACCTAACCCTAACCTAGCCCTACCCTTTACCGTAAACCTAGCCTTAACCCTAACCTTACCCCTACCCTAACCCTAACCCTAACCCTAACCCTAACACTAAACTTAACCCTAACTGTAATCTTAACCCTAACCCTTACCCTGACCCTGACTATTAACTGAAACTTCACCCTAAACCTAACCCAAACTCTAACTCGAACCCTAACTATAACACTTACCCTAAACCCTCACCTTAACTGTAAACCTAACCCTAACCCACACCCTAACCACAACCCTCACCCTAACCCCTAACCGTATCCCCAACCCTAAACCTAATGCTATCCGTAACCCTATCCCTAAACCAAACACGAACATTAAACCTAATCTAACCCTAACTCTAACATTAACCCAACCCTAACCATAAACCTAACGTTAGCATCCTAAATCTAACCTCTAACACTAACTATAATCCTAACCCTAATTCTAACTCTTATCCTAACCCTCACCCTTAACCTAAACTTCACACTAACCCTAAACCAAAACATAACCCTAACCCTAAACATAACCCCAACCCTAACCTGAACCCTAGCCTTAAAGCTAACCTGAACACAAACCCAAACTCTAGCCCTAACCATAAAAATAACCCTCACCCTATCCTAAACTTCATCCAAACTCTAACACTACCTTAAACCTAAACCTAACCCAAACCCTAACCTTAAACCTACCTCTAACCATAGCGCTAGTCCATCTGTAACCCTAAACCTAACCCTTACAATAGCCCTGAAGTTAACCCTAAACCTAATCCTAGCCCTAGGCCTAATCCTAACCTAACCCTAACTGCACCCTTGACCCTAAAGAGAACACTAACTCTAACCCTAAACCTGGACCTAAACCTAAATCTTCCCCTACACCTAACCCTAAACCTAAAAATAACTCCAACTCTAACCCTAATCATAACACTTATCCTAAACCCACACTTTAACTGTAAAACTAACCGTAACCCTCACCCTAACCCCTAACCGTATCCCCCAAACCTAACCCTAATGCAATCCCTAACCTTAACCCTAAAACTAACCTGAAACCCCTGAGCCCTAACGATAACACTAACTCTAACACAAACCCTAACCCCTAACACCAAAGCCTAATCCAAACCTTAACCATAACTCTCACCCTAATTCTAACACTAACCCGAAACCTAATCATAAACCTAAACCAAACCCAACCATGACCAGAACCACAATTCCTAACCGGAAACCTCACCCAAACCCTAACCCTAAACTACACCTCTAACCACTAACACCTTACCATAAACCTAATCCTAACCTTTATCCTAACCCTCACCCTTAACCTAAA
Source organism: Loxodonta africana (assembly GCF_030014295.1). NCBI lineage: Eukaryota > Metazoa > Chordata > Mammalia > Proboscidea > Elephantidae > Loxodonta > Loxodonta africana. Next base: position 134,798,604 of record NC_087349.1, on the reverse strand, counting down.
CTTCACACTAACCCTAAACCAAAGCGTAACCCAAAACCTAAACATAAACCCTAACCCAAAACCGAACCCTAAACCTAACCTTAACACTAAGCTGAACACAAAACCAAACTTTAGCCCAAACCATAAAAATAACCCTCAACCTATCCTAAACTTCATCCAAACCCTAACCCTAAACCTAAACCTAACCCAAACCCTATCCTTGAACATAACTCTAACCATAATGCTAGTCCAAATGTAACCCTAATCCTAACCCTCACAATAGCCCTGAATCTAACCCTAAACCTAATCCTAACCCTAGACCTAAACCTAACCCTAACCCTAAATCTAACCTTGACCCTAAATTGAACACTGACTCTAACACTAAACCGGCACCTAAACTTTTTAAACCTAAATATTGCCCTACAGCTAACCATAACCCTAACTCTAACCCTAATGATGACACTTAACCTAAACCCTCACCTAAACTGTAAAAGTAACCGTAACCCTCACCCTAACCCCTAACCGTATCCCCAACCCTAACCCTAATGCTATCCGTAACCCTAACCCTAACACTAACCTCAACCCCTGAGCCCTAACAATAACCCTAACCCTAACCCAAACCCTAACCCCTAACACCAAAGCCTAACCCAAACCTTAACTCTAACTCGAACACTAACCTGAAACCTAATCATAAACCTAACCGTAACCCTAAACCAAACCTAACCATGGTCAGAACCACAATGCTTTATCAGAACCCTCACCCACCCCTAACCCTAAACTACACTTCTAACCCCTAACACCTTACCATAACCATAATCCTAAGCATACACAACCCTAACCCTAAACCTAAACCTCACCCCAACCACAATGCCTAACACAAACCGTAACCTTAGCTGTTTACACTAAACTTAACCCTAACCTAAAATCTAACCCTAACCCTAAAACTAAACACAAACCCTAAACTTAACCCTAACCCTAAACGTAACCTTAACACTAACCCGAAAACTAACCCAAACCTTAGCCATAACCCTAACCCTCACCCTATCTTAAACTTCATCCTATCCCTAACCTAAAGCTAACCCTAACCTTAACCCTAAACCTAACCCTAACCTTAACCCTAAACCTAACCCTAACCTTAACCATGGCCCACTTGTAACCCTAAACCTAACCCTTACAATATCTCTGACCCTGACCCTCACCCTAAACCTAATCCTAACCCTGACCCTAACCCTAACCTAACCTTAACCTAACGTTAAGGCTACCATAAACTTACACCTAACCCTAACCTCTAACCCTAACTCTAACTGTAACCCTAGCCCTAACCCTAACAGTAACACCCAAAACACTCAACTGTAAATGGAACTCTAACTCTTACCCTAACACTATACTTAACCCTAAACAGAACCCTACCCTAAACCTTACCGAAACAATAACACCTAACCCTAACTCTAAACCTAATCATTAGCCTAAACCTAAACTTAACCTTAAACCTAAACCTAAACACTCACCCTAACTCTAACCCTAACCCTAAACCTAAAACAAACCCTCACCCTTAACCAAAATTTCACCCTAACCATAACGCTAAACCTACCTTAAATTCATTCAAACCCTAACCAAAACTAAAACTAACGCTAACGCTAACACTAACCCCAAACCTAAAACTAAACTTAACCTAACCCTAACCCCTAACCTTAAACCTCATAATTAAAATCAACTTCACACTAAGCCTAACCCTAAAACTAAAAAAACAACCTAAACATGACACTAAATCTCCACCTAACCCTGACCCTAACCCTAACCCTAATCCTAAGCAGAAACCTAATCCTAACCCTAACTCTAACCCTAACCCTAACTGTAACACCCTAAAACATCAGCGAAACTGTAAACCTGACACTAACCATCACACGAATCCCTAACCATCCCCCAATCCTAACCCTATCCCTAATCCTAACCTTAACCCTGACCTAAACCTAACACTTACCCTAACGCTAAACTTAACCTTAACTCCACCCTAAAACTAACAAAAACTCTAAACCTGACCCTACCTCTTACCCTAAACCCTAGTACTAGCTCTAACTTCAAACCTAACCCTAACCTAGCCCTACCCTTTACCGTAAACCTAGCCTTAACCCTAACCTTACCCCTACCCTAACCCTAACCCTAACCCTAACCCTAACCCTAACCCTAACCCTAACACTAAACTTAACCCTAACTGTAATCTTAACCCTAACCCTTACCCTGACCCTGACTATTAACTGAAACTTCACCCTAAACCTAACCCAAACTCTAACTCGAACCCTAACTATAACACTTACCCTAAACCCTCACCTTAACTGTAAACCTAACCCTAACCCACACCCTAACCACAACCCTCACCCTAACCCCTAACCGTATCCCCAACCCTAAACCTAATGCTATCCCTAACCCTATCCCTAAACCAAACACGAACATTAAACCTAATCTAACCCTAACTCTAACATTAACCCAACCCTAACCATAAACCTAACGTTAGCATCCTAAATCTAACCTCTAACACTAACTATAATCCTAACCCTAATTCTAACTCTTATCCTAACCCTCACCCTTAACCTAAACTTCACACTAACCCTAAACCAAAACATAACCCTAACCCTAAACATAACCCCAACCCTAACCTGAACCCTAGCCTTAAAGCTAACCTGAACACAAACCCAAACTCTAGCCCTAACCATAAAAATAACCCTCACCCTATCCTAAACTTCATCCAAACTCTAACACTACCTTAAACCTAAACCTAACCCAAACCCTAACCTTAAACCTACCTCTAACCATAGCGCTAGTCCATCTGTAACCCTAAACCTAACCCTTACAATAGCCCTGAAGTTAACCCTAAACCTAATCCTAGCCCTAGGCCTAATCCTAACCTAACCCTAACTGCACCCTTGACCCTAAAGAGAACACTAACTCTAACCCTAAACCTGGACCTAAACCTAAATCTTCCCCTACACCTAACCCTAAACCTAAAAATAACTCCAACTCTAACCCTAATCATAACACTTATCCTAAACCCACACTTTAACTGTAAAACTAACCGTAACCCTCACCCTAACCCCTAACCGTATCCCCCAAACCTAACCCTAATGCAATCCCTAACCTTAACCCTAAAACTAACCTGAAACCCCTGAGCCCTAACGATAACACTAACTCTAACACAAACCCTAACCCCTAACACCAAAGCCTAATCCAAACCTTAACCATAACTCTCACCCTAATTCTAACACTAACCCGAAACCTAATCATAAACCTAAACCAAACCCAACCATGACCAGAACCACAATTCCTAACCGGAAACCTCACCCAAACCCTAACCCTAAACTACACTTCTAACCACTAACACCTTACCATAAACCTAATCCTAACCTTTATCCTAACCCTCACCCTTAACCTAAACTTCACACTAACCCTAAACCAAAGCGTAACCCAAAACCTAAACATAAACCCTAACCCAAAACCGAACCCTAAACCTAACCTTAACACTAAGCTGAACACAAAACCAAACTTTAGCCCAAACCATAAAAATAACCCTCAACCTATCCTAAACTTCATCCAAACCCTAACCCTAAACCTAAACCTAACCCAAACCCTATCCTTGAACATAACTCTAACCATAATGCTAGTCCAAATGTAACCCTAATCCTAACCCTCACAATAGCCCTGAATCTAACCCTAAACCTAATCCTAACCCTAGACCTAAACCTAACCCTAACCCTAAATCTAACCTTGACCCTAAATTGAACACTGACTCTAACACTAAACCGGCACCTAAACTTTTTAAACCTAAATATTGCCCTACAGCTAACCATAACCCTAACTCTAACCCTAATGATGACACTTAACCTAAACCCTCACCTAAACTGTAAAAGTAACCGTAACCCTCACCCTAACCCCTAACCGTATCCCCAACCCTAACCCTAATGCTATCCGTAACCCTAACCCTAACACTAACCTCAACCCCTGAGCCCTAACAATAACCCTAACCCTAACCCAAACCCTAACCCCTAACACCAAAGCCTAACCCAAACCTTAACTCTAACTCGAACACTAACCTGAAACCTAATCATAAACCTAACCGTAACCCTAAACCAAACCTAACCATGGTCAGAACCACAATGCTTTATCAGAACCCTCACCCACCCCTAACCCTAAACTACACTTCTAACCCCTAACACCTTACCATAACCATAATCCTAAGCATACACAACCCTAACCCTAAACCTAAACCTCACCCCAACCACAATGCCTAACACAAACCGTAACCTTAGCTGTTTACACTAAACTTAACCCTAACCTAAAATCTAACCCTAACCCTAAAACTAAACACAAACCCTAAACTTAACCCTAACCCTAAACGTAACCTTAACACTAACCCGAAAACTAACCCAAACCTTAGCCATAACCCTAACCCTCACCCTATCTTAAACTTCATCCTATCCCTAACCTAAAGCTAACCCTAACCTTAACCCTAAACCTAACCCTAACCTTAACCCTAAACCTAACCCTAACCTTAACCATGGCCCACTTGTAACCCTAAACCTAACCCTTACAATATCTCTGACCCTGACCCTCACCCTAAACCTAATCCTAACCCTGACCCTAACCCTAACCTAACCTTAACCTAACGTTAAGGCTACCATAAACTTACACCTAACCCTAACCTCTAACCCTAACTCTAACTGTAACCCTAGCCCTAACCCTAACAGTAACACCCAAAACACTCAACTGTAAATGGAACTCTAACTCTTACCCTAACACTATACTTAACCCTAAACAGAACCCTACCCTAAACCTTACCGAAACAATAACACCTAACCCTAACTCTAAACCTAATCATTAGCCTAAACCTAAACTTAACCTTAAACCTAAACCTAAACACTCACCCTAACTCTAACCCTAACCCTAAACCTAAAACAAACCCTCACCCTTAACCAAAATTTCACCCTAACCATAACGCTAAACCTACCTTAAATTCATTCAAACCCTAACCAAAACTAAAACTAACGCTAACGCTAACACTAACCCCAAACCTAAAACTAAACTTAACCTAACCCTAACCCCTAACCTTAAACCTCATAATTAAAATCAACTTCACACTAAGCCTAACCCTAAAACTAAAAAAACAACCTAAACATGACACTAAATCTCCACCTAACCCTGACCCTAACCCTAACCCTAATCCTAAGCAGAAACCTAATCCTAACCCTAACTCTAACCCTAACCCTAACTGTAACACCCTAAAACATCAGCGAAACTGTAAACCTGACACTAACCATCACACGAATCCCTAACCCATCCCCCAATCCTAACCCTATCCCTAATCCTAGCCCTAACCCTGAACTAAACTTAACCCTTACCCTAACCCTAAAATTAACCCTAACATTAACTCTACCCTAACCCTAAACTTAAGCCTAACAATAACTCTAAACGTAACCCTAACCCTAACCCAGCACTAACCTTTACTGTAAACCTAGCCTTCACAGTAACCTTACCCCTACCGTAACCCTAACCCTAAAACCTAACCTTAACTGCAATACTAACTGTAACCCTCACCTAACCCCTAACCGTACCCCCAAAAGCTAACCCTAATGCTATGCCTAACCCTAACCCTAACACTCACCTGAAAACCTAAGCCCTAACGATAACCCTAACCCTAACCCAAAACCTAACCCCTAGCACCAAAGCCTAACCCTAACTCTAACACTAACCCGAAACCTAATCATAAAACTAACCCTAACCCTAAACCAAACCTAACCATGACCAGAACCACAATGCTTAACCGGAACCCTCACCCAAGCCCTAACCCAAAACTACTCCTCTAATCCCTAACACCTTACCATAACCAGAATCCTAACCCTACCCAACCCTAATCCTAAACCTAATCCTCACACCAACCACAATGCCTAACACAAACCGTAAACCTAACCCTAACCGTAACACTGAACTTAACCCTAACCTAAAATCTACCCCTAACCCTAAAAGTAAACAGATCCCATAAACTTATTCCTAACCCTAAACATAACTTTTACACTAACCTGAAAACTCAAGCAAACCTAGCCATAACCCTAACCCTCACCCTATCTTAAACTTCACCCTATCCCTAATCTAAAGCACACCCTAACTTTAACCCTGACCCTAACCTTAACCTTGGCCCACCTGTAACCCCAAACCTAACCCTTACAATAACTCTGACCCTAACCCTCACCCTAAACCTAATCCTAATCCTAACCCTGACCCTAACCCTAACCCTAACCAAACCTTAACCCTAACTTTACCCTACCATAAACTTAAACCTAACCCTAATCGGTAACCCAAAATCTAAACCTAACCCTAGCCCTAGCCCTAAACCTAACCCTAACCCTAAATGTAACACTTACCCAAAACCCTCACCTTAACTGGAAACATAAATCTAACTCTTAACCTAACCCTAAATATAACCCTACCCTAAACCTAACCGAAACACTAACACCTAACTCGAAATCAAATCCTGATCTTTAGCCTAAACCTAACCTTAACCCTAAGCCTAACCCTAACCACTAACCCTAATTCTAATCCTAACCCTAAGCCTGATCCTAAACCGAACCCTAACCCTTACCCTAAACCTGACCCTAACCTTAACCCAAACACCTAACCCTAACCCAAACCCTAAACCTAACCCTAAACTTAACCCAAACACCTAACCCTAACGCTAACCCTAACCCTCATCCTTAACATAAATTTCAAGATAAACCTAAGCCTAACCTTAACCCTAAAACTAAACCTAACCCTAAACTATCCCCTAAATATAGCCCTAAACCTAAACCTCATCCTAACCCTAACTACAACCCTGACCTAACCGTAACACTGTAAAACATCAGCTTAAGTGTAAACCTAACACTAACCCTCCCACGAACACCTAACCCTTTCCCTAACCCTAACCCTATCCCTAATCCTAACCTTAACCCTGACCTAAACCTAACACTTACCCTAACGCTAAACTTAACCTTAACGCCACCCTAAAACTAACAAAAACTCTAAACCTGACCCTACCTCTTACCCTAAATCCTAGTACTAGCTCTAACTCTAAACCTAACCCTAAGCTAGCCCTACCCTTTACCGTAAACCTAGCCTTAACCCTAACCTTACCCCTACCCTAACCCTAACCCTAACACTAAACTTAACCCTAACTGTAATCTTAACCCTAACCCTTACCCTGACCCTGACTATTAACTGAAACTTCACCCTAAACCTAACCCAAACTCTAACTCGAACCCTAACTATAACACTTACCCTAAACCCTCACCTTAACTGTAAACCTAACCCTAACCCACACCCTAACCACAACCCTCACCCTAACCCCTAACCGTATCCCCAACCCTAAACCTAATGGTATCCCTAACCCTATCCCTAACCCAAACACGAACATTAAACCTAATCTAACCCTAACTCTAACATTAACCCAACCCTAACCATAAACCTAACGTTAACATCCTAAATCTAACCTCTAACACTAACTATAATCCTAACCCTAATTCTAACTCATATCCTAACCCTCACCCTTAACCTAAACTTCACACTAACCCTAAACCAAAACATAACCCTAACCCTAAACATAACCCCAACCCTAACCTGAACCCTGCCTTAAAGCTAACCTGAACACAAACCCAAACTCTAGCCCTAACCATAAAAATAACCCTCACCCTATCCTAAACTTCATCCAAACTCTAACACTACCTTAAACCTAAACCTAACCCAAACCCTAACCTTAAACCTACCTCTAACCATAGCGCTAGTCCATCTGTAACCCTAAACCTAACCCTTACAATAGCCCTGAAATTAACCCTAAACCTAATCCTAGCCCTAGACCTAATCCTAACCTAACCCTAACTGCACCCTTGACCCTAAAGAGAACACTAACTCTAACCCTAAACCTGGACCTAAACCTAAATCTTCCCCTACACCTAACCCTAAACCTAAAAATAACTCCAACTCTAACCCTAATCATAACACTTATCCTAAACCCACACTTTAACTGTAAAACTAACCGTAACCCTCACCCTAACCCCTAACCGTATCCCCCAAACCTAACCCTAATGCAATCCCTAACCTTAACCCTAAAACTAACCTGAAACCCCTGAGCCCTAACGATAACACTAACTCTAACACAAACCCTAACCCCTAACACCAAAGCCTAATCCAAACCTTAACCCTAACTTTCACCCTAACTCTAACACTAACCCGAAACCTAATCATAAACCTAAACCAAACCCAACCATGACCAGAACCACAATTCCTAACCGGAACCCTCACCCAAACCCTAACCCTAAACTACACCTCTAACCACTAACACCTTACCATAAACCTAATCCTAACCTTTATCCTAACCCTCACCCTTAACCTAAACTTCACACTAACCCTAAACCAAAGCGTAACCCAAAACCTAAACATAAACCCTAACCCAAAACCGAACCCTAAACCTAACCTTAACACTAAGCTGAACACAAAACCAAACTTTAGCCCAAACCATAAAAATAACCCTCAACCTATCCTAAACTTCATCCAAACCCTAACCCTAAACCTAAACCTAACCCAAACCCTATCCTTGAACATAACTCTAACCATAATGCTAGTCCAAATGTAACCCTAATCCTAACCCTCACAATAGCCCTGAACCTAACCCTAAACCTAATCCTAACCCTAGACCTAAACCTAACCCTAACCCTAAATCTAACCTTGACCCTAAATTGAACACTGACTCTAACACTAAACCGGCACCTAAACTTTTTAAACCTAAATATTGCCCTACAGCTAACCATAACCCTAACTCTAACCCTAATGATGACACTTAACCTAAACCCTCACCTAAACTGTAAAAGTAACCGTAACCCTCACCCTAACCCCTAACCGTATCCCCAACCCTAACCCTAATGCTATCCGTAACCCTAACCCTAACACTAACCTCAACCCCTGAGCCCTAACAATAACCCTAACCCTAACCCAAACCCTAACCCCTAACACCAAAGCCTAACCCAAACCTTAACTCTAACTCGAACACTAACCTGAAACCTAATCATAAACCTAACCGTAACCCTAAACCAAACCTAACCATGGTCAGAACCACAATGCTTTATCAGAACCCTCACCCACCCCTAACCCTAAACTACACTTCTAACCCCTAACACCTTACCATAACCATAATCCTAAGCATACACAACCCTAACCCTAAACCTAAACCTCACCCCAACCACAATGCCTAACACAAACCGTAACCTTAGCTGTTTACACTAAACTTAACCCTAACCTAAAATCTAACCCTAACCCTAAAACTAAACACAACCCATAAACTTAACCCTAACCCTAAACGTAACCTTAACACTAACCCGAAAACTAACCCAAACCTTAGCCATAACCCTAACCCTCACCCTATCTTAAACTTCATCCTATCCCTAACCTAAAGCTAACCCTAACCTTAACCCTAAACCTAACCCTAACCTTAACCCTAAACCTAACCCTAACCTTAACCATGGCCCACTTGTAACCCTAAACCTAACCCTTACAATATCTCTGACCCTGACCCTCACCCTAAACCTAATCCTAACCCTGACCCTAACCCTAACCTAACCTTAACCTAACGTTAAGGCTACCATAAACTTACACCTAACCCTAACCTCTAACCCTAACTCTAACTGTAACCCTAGCCCTAACCCTAACAGTAACACCCAAAACACTCAACTGTAAATGGAACTCTAACTCTTACCCTAACACTATACTTAACCCTAAACAGAACCCTACCCTAAACCTTACCGAAACAATAACACCTAACCCTAACTCTAAACCTAATCATTAGCCTAAACCTAAACTTAACCTTAAACCTAAACCTAAACACTCACCCTAACTCTAACCCTAACCCTAAACCTAAAACAAACCCTCACCCTTAACCAAAATTTCACCCTAACCATAACGCTAAACCTACCTTAAATTCATTCAAACCCTAACCAAAACTAAAACTAACGCTAACGCTAACACTAACCCCAAACCTAAAACTAAACTTAACCTAACCCTAACCCCTAACCTTAAACCTCATAATTAAAATCAACTTCACACTAAGCCTAACCCTAAAACTAAAAAAACAACCTAAACATGACACTAAATCTCCACCTAACCCTGACCCTAACCCTAACCCTAATCCTAAGCAGAAACCTAATCCTAACCCTAACTCTAACCCTAACCCTAACTGTAACACCCTAAAACATCAGCGAAACTGTAAACCTGACACTAACCATCACACGAATCCCTAACCCATCCCCCAATCCTAACCCTATCCCTAATCCTAGCCCTAACCCTGAACTAAACTTAACCCTTACCCTAACCCTAAAATTAACCCTAACATTAACTCTACCCTAACCCTAAACTTAAGCCTAACAATAACTCTAAACGTAACCCTAACCCTAACCCAGCACTAACCTTTACTGTAAACCTAGCCTTCACAGTAACCTTACCCCTACCGTAACCCTAACCCTAAAACCTAACCTTAACTGCAATACTAACTGTAACCCTCACCTAACCCCTAACCGTACCCCCAAAAGCTAACCCTAATGCTATGCCTAACCCTAACCCTAACACTCACCTGAAAACCTAAGCCCTAACGATAACCCTAACCCTAACCCAAAACCTAACCCCTAGCACCAAAGCCTAACCCTAACTCTAACACTAACCCGAAACCTAATCATAAAACTAACCCTAACCCTAAACCAAACCTAACCATGACCAGAACCACAATGCTTAACCGGAACCCTCACCCAAGCCCTAACCCAAAACTACTCCTCTAATCCCTAACACCTTACCATAACCAGAATCCTAACCCTACCCAACCCTAATCCTAAACCTAATCCTCACACCAACCACAATGCCTAACACAAACCGTAAACCTAACCCTAACCGTAACACTGAACTTAACCCTAACCTAAAATCTACCCCTAACCCTAAAAGTAAACAGATCCCATAAACTTATTCCTAACCCTAAACATAACTTTTACACTAACCTGAAAACTCAAGCAAACCTAGCCATAACCCTAACCCTCACCCTATCTTAAACTTCACCCTATCCCTAATCTAAAGCACACCCTAACTTTAACCCTGACCCTAACCTTAACCTTGGCCCACCTGTAACCCCAAACCTAACCCTTACAATAACTCTGACCCTAACCCTCACCCTAAACCTAATCCTAATCCTAACCCTGACCCTAACCCTAACCCTAACCAAACCTTAACCCTAACTTTACCCTACCATAAACTTAAACCTAACCCTAATCGGTAACCCAAAATCTAAACCTAACCCTAGCCCTAGCCCTAAACCTAACCCTAACCCTAAATGTAACACTTACCCCAAACCCTCACCTTAACTGGAAACATAAATCTAACTCTTAACCTAACCCTAAATATAACCCTACCCTAAACCTAACCGAAACACTAACACCTAACTCGAAATCAAATCCTGATCTTTAGCCTAAACCTAACCTTAACCCTAAGCCTAACCCTAACCACTAACCCTAATTCTAATCCTAACCCTAAGCCTGATCCTAAACCGAACCCTAACCCTTACCCTAAACCTGACCCTAACCTTAACCCAAACACCTAACCCTAACCCAAACCCTAAACCTAACCCTAAACTTAACCCAAACACCTAACCCTAACGCTAACCCTAACCCTCATCCTTAACATAAATTTCAAGATAAACCTAAGCCTAACCTTAACCCTAAAACTAAACCTAACCCTAAACTATCCCCTAAATATAGCCCTAAACCTAAACCTCATCCTAACCCTAACTACAACCCTGACCTAACCGTAACACTGTAAAACATCAGCTTAAGTGTAAACCTAACACTAACCCTCCCACGAACACCTAACCCTTTCCCTAACCCTAACCCTATCCCTAATCCTAACCTTAACCCTGACCTAAACCTAACACTTACCCTAACGCTAAACTTAACCTTAACGCCACCCTAAAACTAACAAAAACTCTAAACCTGACCCTACCTCTTACCCTAAATCCTAGTACTAGCTCTAACTCTAAACCTAACCCTAAGCTAGCCCTACCCTTTACCGTAAACCTAGCCTTAACCCTAACCTTACCCCTACCCTAACCCTAACCCTAACACTAAACTTAACCCTAACTGTAATCTTAACCCTAACCCTTACCCTGACCCTGACTATTAACTGAAACTTCACCCTAAACCTAACCCAAACTCTAACTCGAACCCTAACTATAACACTTACCCTAAACCCTCACCTTAACTGTAAACCTAACCCTAACCCACACCCTAACCACAACCCTCACCCTAACCCCTAACCGTATCCCCAACCCTAAACCTAATGCTATCCCTAACCCTATCCCTAACCCAAACACGAACATTAAACCTAATCTAACCCTAACTCTAACATTAACCCAACCCTAACCATAAACCTAACGTTAACATCCTAAATCTAACCTCTAACACTAACTATAATCCTAACCCTAATTCTAACTCATATCCTAACCCTCACCCTTAACCTAAACTTCACACTAACCCTAAACCAAAACATAACCCTAACCCTAAACATAACCCCAACCCTAACCTGAACCCTGCCTTAAAGCTAACCTGAACACAAACCCAAACTCTAGCCCTAACCATAAAAATAACCCTCACCCTATCCTAAACTTCATCCAAACTCTAACACTACCTTAAACCTAAACCTAACCCAAACCCTAACCTTAAACCTACCTCTAACCATAGCGCTAGTCCATCTGTAACCCTAAACCTAACCCTTACAATAGCCCTGAAATTAACCCTAAACCTAATCCTAGCCCTAGACCTAATCCTAACCTAACCCTAACTGCACCCTTGACCCTAAAGAGAACACTAACTCTAACCCTAAACCTGGACCTAAACCTAAATCTTCCCCTACACCTAACCCTAAACCTAAAAATAACTCCAACTCTAACCCTAATCATAACACTTATCCTAAACCCACACTTTAACTGTAAAACTAACCGTAACCCTCACCCTAACCCCTAACCGTATCCCCCAAACCTAACCCTAATGCAATCCCTAACCTTAACCCTAAAACTAACCTGAAACCCCTGAGCCCTAACGATAACACTAACTCTAACACAAACCCTAACCCCTAACACCAAAGCCTAATCCAAACCTTAACCCTAACTTTCACCCTAACTCTAACACTAACCCGAAACCTAATCATAAACCTAAACCAAACCCAACCATGACCAGAACCACAATTCCTAACCGGAACCCTCACCCAAACCCTAACCCTAAACTACACCTCTAACCACTAACACCTTACCATAAACCTAATCCTAACCTTTATCCTAACCCTCACCCTTAACCTAAACTTCACACTAACCCTAAACCAAAGCGTAACCCAAAACCTAAACATAAACCCTAACCCAAAACCGAACCCTAAACGTAACCTTAACACTAAGCTGAACACAAAACCAAACTTTAGCCCAAACCATAAAAATAACCCTCAACCTATCCTAAACTTCATCCAAACCCTAACCCTAAACCTAAACCTAACCCAAACCCTATCCTTGAACATAACTCTAACCATAATGCTAGTCCAAATGTAACCCTAATCCTAACCCTCACAATAGCCCTGAACCTAACCCTAAACCTAATCCTAACCCTAGACCTAAACCTAACCCTAACCCTAAATCTAACCTTGACCCTAAATTGAACACTGACTCTAACACTAAACCGGCACCTAAACTTTTTAAACCTAAATATTGCCCTACAGCTAACCATAACCCTAACTCTAACCCTAATGATGACACTTAACCTAAACCCTCACCTAAACTGTAAAAGTAACCGTAACCCTCACCCTAACCCCTAACCGTATCCCCAACCCTAACCCTAATGCTATCCGTAACCCTAACCCTAACACTAACCTCAACCCCTGAGCCCTAACAATAACCCTAACCCTAACCCAAACCCTAACCCCTAACACCAAAGCCTAACCCAAACCTTAACTCTAACTCGAACACTAACCTGAAACCTAATCATAAACCTAACCGTAACCCTAAACCAAACCTAACCATGGTCAGAACCACAATGCTTTATCAGAACCCTCACCCACCCCTAACCCTAAACTACACTTCTAACCCCTAACACCTTACCATAACCATAATCCTAAGCATACACAACCCTAACCCTAAACCTAAACCTCACCCCAACCACAATGCCTAACACAAACCGTAACCTTAGCTGTTTACACTAAACTTAACCCTAACCTAAAATCTAACCCTAACCCTAAAACTAAACACAACCCATAAACTTAACCCTAACCCTAAACGTAACCTTAACACTAACCCGAAAACTAACCCAAACCTTAGCCATAACCCTAACCCTCACCCTATCTTAAACTTCATCCTATCCCTAACCTAAAGCTAACCCTAACCTTAACCCTAAACCTAACCCTAACCTTAACCCTAAACCTAACCCTAACCTTAACCATGGCCCACTTGTAACCCTAAACCTAACCCTTACAATATCTCTGACCCTGACCCTCACCCTAAACCTAATCCTAACCCTGACCCTAACCCTAACCTAACCTTAACCTAACGTTAAGGCTACCATAAACTTACACCTAACCCTAACCTCTAACCCTAACTCTAACTGTAACCCTAGCCCTAACCCTAACAGTAACACCCAAAACACTCAACTGTAAATGGAACTCTAACTCTTACCCTAACACTATACTTAACCCTAAACAGAACCCTACCCTAAACCTTACCGAAACAATAACACCTAACCCTAACTCTAAACCTAATCATTAGCCTAAACCTAAACTTAACCTTAAACCTAAACCTAAACACTCACCCTAACTCTAACCCTAACCCTAAACCTAAAACAAACCCTCACCCTTAACCAAAATTTCACCCTAACCATAACGCTAAACCTACCTTAAATTCATTCAAACCCTAACCAAAACTAAAACTAACGCTAACGCTAACACTAACCCCAAACCTAAAACTAAACTTAACCTAACCCTAACCCCTAACCTTAAACCTCATAATTAAAATCAACTTCACACTAAGCCTAACCCTAAAACTAAAAAAACAACCTAAACATGACACTAAATCTCCACCTAACCCTGACCCTAACCCTAACCCTAACCCTAATCCTAAGCAGAAACCTAATCCTAACCCTAACTCTAACCCTAACCCTAACTGTAACACCCTAAAACATCAGCGAAACTGTAAACCTGACACTAACCATCACACGAATCCCTAACCCATCCCCCAATCCTAACCCTATCCCTAATCCTAGCCCTAACCCTGAACTAAACTTAACCCTTACCCTAACCCTAAAATTAACCCTAACATTAACTCTACCCTAACCCTAAACTTAAGCCTAACAATAACTCTAAACGTAACCCTAACCCTAACCCAGCACTAAACTTTACTGTAAACCTAGCCTTCACAGTAACCTTACCCCTACCGTAACCCTAACCCTAAAACCTAACCTTAACTGCAATACTAACTGTAACCCTCACCTAACCCCTAACCGTACCCCCAAAAGCTAACCCTAATGCTATGCCTAACCCTAACCCTAACACTCACCTGAAAACCTAAGCCCTAACGATAACCCTAACCCTAACCCAAAACCTAACCCCTAGCACCAAAGCCTAACCCTAACTCTAACACTAACCCGAAACCTAATCATAAAACTAACCCTAACCCTAAACCAAACCTAACCATGACCAGAACCACAATGCTTAACCGGAACCCTCACCCAAGCCCTAACCCAAAACTACTCCTCTAATCCCTAACACCTTACCATAACCAGAATCCTAACCCTACCCAACCCTAATCCTAAACCTAATCCTCACACCAACCACAATGCCTAACACAAACCGTAAACCTAACCCTAACCGTAACACTGAACTTAACCCTAACCTAAAATCTACCCCTAACCCTAAAAGTAAACAGATCCCATAAACTTATTCCTAACCCTAAACATAACTTTTACACTAACCTGAAAACTCAAGCAAACCTAGCCATAACCCTAACCCTCACCCTATCTTAAACTTCACCCTATCCCTAATCTAAAGCACACCCTAACTTTAACCCTGACCCTAACCTTAACCTTGGCCCACCTGTAACCCCAAACCTAACCCTTACAATAACTCTGACCCTAACCCTCACCCTAAACCTAATCCTAATCCTAACCCTGACCCTAACCCTAACCCTAACCAAACCTTAACCCTAACTTTACCCTACCATAAACTTAAACCTAACCCTAATCGGTAACCCAAAATCTAAACCTAACCCTAGCCCTAGCCCTAAACCTAACCCTAACCCTAAATGTAACACTTACCCAAAACCCTCACCTTAACTGGAAACATAAATCTAACTCTTAACCTAACCCTAAATATAACCCTACCCTAAACCTAACCGAAACACTAACACCTAACTCGAAATCAAATCCTGATCTTTAGCCTAAACCTAACCTTAACCCTAAGCCTAACCCTAACCACTAACCCTAATTCTAATCCTAACCCTAAGCCTGATCCTAAACCGAACCCTAACCCTTACCCTAAACCTGACCCTAACCTTAACCCAAACACCTAACCCTAACCCAAACCCTAAACCTAACCCTAAACTTAACCCAAACACCTAACCCTAACGCTAACCCTAACCCTCATCCTTAACATAAATTTCAAGATAAACCTAAGCCTAACCTTAACCCTAAAACTAAACCTAACCCTAAACTATCCCCTAAATATAGCCCTAAACCTAAACCTCATCCTAACCCTAACTACAACCCTGACCTAACCGTAACACTGTAAAACATCAGCTTAAGTGTAAACCTAACACTAACCCTCCCACGAACACCTAACCCTTTCCCTAACCCTAACCCTATCCCTAATCCTAACCTTAACCCTGACCTAAACCTAACACTTACCCTAACGCTAAACTTAACCTTAACTCCACCCTAAAACTAACAAAAACTCTAAACCTGACCCTACCTCTTACCCTAAACCCTAGTACTAGCTCTAACTCTAAACCTAACCCTAACCTAGCCCTACCCTTTACCGTAAACCTAGCCTTAACCCTAACCTTACCCCTACCCTAACCCTAACCCTAACCCTAACACTAACACTAAACTTAACCCTAACTGTAATCTTAACCCTAACCCTTACCCTGACCCTGACTATTAACTGAAACTTCACCCTAAACCTAACCCAAACTCTAACTCGAACCCTAACTATAACACTTACCCTAAACCCTCACCTTAACTGTAAACCTAACCCTAACCCACACCCTAACCACAACCCTCACCCTAACCCCTAACCGTATCCCCAACCCTAAACCTAATGCTATCCGTAACCCTATCCCTAAACCAAACACGAACATTAAACCTAATCTAACCCTAACTCTAACATTAACCCAACCCTAACCATAAACCTAACGTTAGCATCCTAAATCTAACCTCTAACACTAACTATAATCCTAACCCTAATTCTAACTCTTATCCTAACCCTCACCCTTAACCTAAACTTCACACTAACCCTAAACCAAAACGTAACCCTAACCCTAAACATAACCCCAACCCTAACCTGAACCCTAGCCTTAAAGCTAACCTGAACACAAACCCAAACTCTAGCCCTAACCATAAAAATAACCCTCACCCTATCCTAAACTTCATCCAAACTCTAACACTACCTTAAACCTAAACCTAACCCAAACCCTAACCTTAAACCTACCTCTAACCATAGCGCTAGTCCATCTGTAACCCTAAACCTAACCCTTACAATAGCCCTGAAGTTAACCCTAAACCTAATCCTAGCCCTAGGCCTAATCCTAACCTAACCCTAACTGCACCCTTGACCCTAAAGAGAACACTAACTCTAACCCTAAACCTGGACCTAAACCTAAATCTTCCCCTACACCTAACCCTAAACCTAAAAATAACTCCAACTCTAACCCTAATCATAACACTTATCCTAAACCCACACTTTAACTGTAAAACTAACCGTAACCCTCACCCTAACCCCTAACCGTATCCCCCAAACCTAACCCTAATGCAATCCCTAACCTTAACCCTAAAACTAACCTGAAACCCCTGAGCCCTAACGATAACACTAACTCTAACACAAACCCTAACCCCTAACACCAAAGCCTAATCCAAACCTTAACCATAACTCTCACCCTAATTCTAACACTAACCCGAAACCTAATCATAAACCTAAACCAAACCCAACCATGACCAGAACCACAATTCCTAACCGGAAACCTCACCCAAACCCTAACCCTAAACTACACCTCTAACCACTAACACCTTACCATAAACCTAATCCTAACCTTTATCCTAACCCTCACCCTTAACCTAAACTTCACACTAACCCTAAACCAAAGCGTAACCCAAAACCTAAACATAAACCCTAACCCAAAACCGAACCCTAAACGTAACCTTAACACTAAGCTGAACACAAAACCAAACTTTAGCCCAAACCATAAAAATAACCCTCAACCTATCCTAAACTTCATCCAAACCCTAACCCTAAACCTAAACCTAACCCAAACCCTATCCTTGAACATAACTCTAACCATAATGCTAGTCCAAATGTAACCCTAATCCTAACCCTCACAATAGCCCTGAACCTAACCCTAAACCTAATCCTAACCCTAGACCTAAACCTAACCCTAACCCTAAATCTAACCTTGACCCTAAATTGAACACTGACTCTAACACTAAACCGGCACCTAAACTTTTTAAACCTAAATATTGCCCTACAGCTAACCATAACCCTAACTCTAACCCTAATGATGACACTTAACCTAAACCCTCACCTAAACTGTAAAAGTAACCGTAACCCTCACCCTAACCCCTAACCGTATCCCCAACCCTAACCCTAATGCTATCCGTAACCCTAACCCTAACACTAACCTCAACCCCTGAGCCCTAACAATAACCCTAACCCTAACCCAAACCCTAACCCCTAACACCAAAGCCTAACCCAAACCTTAACTCTAACTCGAACACTAACCTGAAACCTAATCATAAACCTAACCGTAACCCTAAACCAAACCTAACCATGGTCAGAACCACAATGCTTTATCAGAACCCTCACCCACCCCTAACCCTAAACTACACTTCTAACCCCTAACACCTTACCATAACCATAATCCTAAGCATACACAACCCTAACCCTAAACCTAAACCTCACCCCAACCACAATGCCTAACACAAACCGTAACCTTAGCTGTTTACACTAAACTTAACCCTAACCTAAAATCTAACCCTAACCCTAAAACTAAACACAACCCATAAACTTAACCCTAACCCTAAACGTAACCTTAACACTAACCCGAAAACTAACCCAAACCTTAGCCATAACCCTAACCCTCACCCTATCTTAAACTTCATCCTATCCCTAACCTAAAGCTAACCCTAACCTTAACCCTAAACCTAACCCTAACCTTAACCCTAAACCTAACCCTAACCTTAACCATGGCCCACTTGTAACCCTAAACCTAACCCTTACAATATCTCTGACCCTAACCCTCACCCTAAACCTAATCCTAACCCTGACCCTAACCCTAACCTAACCTTAACCTAACGTTAAGGCTATCATAAACTTACACCTAACCCTAACCTCTAACCCTAACTCTAACTGTAACCCTAGCCCTAACCCTAACAGTAACACCCAAAACACTCAACTGTAAATGGAACTCTAACTCTTACCCTAACACTATACTTAACCCTAAACAGAACCCTACCCTAAACCTTACCGAAACAATAACACCTAACCCTAACTCTAAACCTAATCATTAGCCTAAACCTAAACTTAACCTTAAACCTAAACCTAAACACTCACCCTAACTCTAACCCTAACCCTAAACCTAAAACAAACCCTCACCCTTAACCAAAATTTCACCCTAACCATAACGCTAAACCTACCTTAAATTCATTCAAACCCTAACCAAAACTAAAACTAACGCTAACGCTAACACTAACCCCAAACCTAAAACTAAACTTAACCTAACCCTAACCCCTAACCTTAAACCTCATAATTAAAATCAACTTCACACTAAGCCTAACCCTAAAACTAAAAAAACAACCTAAACATGACACTAAATCTCCACCTAACCCTGACCCTAACCCTAACCCTAATCCTAAGCAGAAACCTAATCCTAACCCTAACTCTAACCCTAACCCTAACTGTAACACCCTAAAACATCAGCGAAACTGTAAACCTGACACTAACCATCACACGAATCCCTAACCCATCCCCCAATCCTAACCCTATCCCTAATCCTAGCCCTAACCCTGAACTAAACTTAACCCTTACCCTAACCCTAAAATTAACCCTAACATTAACTCTACCCTATCCCTAAACTTAAGCCTAACAATAACTCTAAACGTAACCCTAACCCTAACCCAGCACTAACCTTTACTGTAAACCTAGCCTTCACAGTAACCTTACCCCTACCGTAACCCTAACCCTAAAACCTAACCTTAACTGCAATACTAACTGTAACCCTCACCTAACCCCTAACCGTACCCCCAAAAGCTAACCCTAATGCTATGCCTAACCCTAACCCTAACACTCACCTGAAAACCTAAGCCCTAACGATAACCCTAACCCTAACCCAAAACCTAACCCCTAGCACCAAAGCCTAACCCTAACTCTAACACTAACCCGAAACCTAATCATAAAACTAACCCTAACCCTAAACCAAACCTAACCATGACCAGAACCACAATGCTTAACCGGAACCCTCACCCAAGCCCTAACCCAAAACTACTCCTCTAATCCCTAACACCTTACCATAACCAGAATCCTAACCCTACCCAACCCTAATCCTAAACCTAATCCTCACACCAACCACAATGCCTAACACAAACCGTAAACCTAACCCTAACCGTAACACTGAACTTAACCCTAACCTAAAATCTACCCCTAACCCTAAAAGTAAACAGATCCCATAAACTTATTCCTAACCCTAAACATAACTTTTACACTAACCTGAAAACTCAAGCAAACCTAGCCATAACCCTAACCCTCACCCTATCTTAAACTTCACCCTATCCCTAATCTAAAGCACACCCTAACTTTAACCCTGACCCTAACCTTAACCTTGGCCCACCTGTAACCCCAAACCTAACCCTTACAATAACTCTGACCCTAACCCTCACCCTAAACCTAATCCTAATCCTAACCCTGACCCTAACCCTAACCCTAACCAAACCTTAACCCTAACTTTACCCTACCATAAACTTAAACCTAACCCTAATCGGTAACCCAAAATCTAAACCTAACCCTAGCCCTAGCCCTAAACCTAACCCTAACCCTAAATGTAACACTTACCCAAAACCCTCACCTTAACTGGAAACAAAAATCTAACTCTTAACCTAACCCTAAATATAACCCTACCCTAAACCTAACCGAAACACTAACACCTAACTCGAAATCAAATCCTGATCTTTAGCCTAAACCTAACCTTAACCCTAAGCCTAACCCTAACCACTAACCCTAATTCTAATCCTAACCCTAAGCCTGATCCTAAACCGAACCCTAACCCTTACCCTAAACCTGACCCTAACCTTAACCCAAACACCTAACCCTAACCCAAACCCTAAACCTAACCCTAAACTTAACCCAAACACCTAACCCTAACGCTAACCCTAACCCTCATCCTTAACATAAATTTCAAGATAAACCTAAGCCTAACCTTAACCCTAAAACTAAACCTAACCCTAAACTATCCCCTAAATATAGCCCTAAACCTAAACCTCATCCTAACCCTAACTACAACCCTGACCTAACCGTAACACTGTAAAACATCAGCTTAAGTGTAAACCTAACACTAACCCTCCCACGAACACCTAACCCTTTCCCTAACCCTAACCCTATCCCTAATCCTAACCTTAACCCTGACCTAAACCTAACACTTACCCTAACGCTAAACTTAACCTTAACTCCACCCTAAAACTAACAAAAACTCTAAACCTGACCCTACCTCTTACCCTAAACCCTAGTACTAGCTCTAACTCTAAACCTAACCCTAACCTAGCCCTACCCTTTACCGTAAACCTAGCCTTAACCCTAACCTTACCCCTACCCTAACCCTAACCCTAACCCTAACCCTAACACTAAACTTAACCCTAACTGTAATCTTAACCCTAACCCTTACCCTGACCCTGACTATTAACTGAAACTTCACCCTAAACCTAACCCAAACTCTAACTCGAGCCCTAACTATAACACTTACCCTAAACCCTCACCTTAACTGTAAACCTAACCCTAACCCACACCCTAACCACAACCCTCACCCTAACCCCTAACCGTATCCCCAACCCTAAACCTAATGCTATCCCTAACCCTATCCCTAAACCAAACACGAACATTAAACCTAATCTAACCCTAACTCTAACATTAACCCAACCCTAACCATAAACCTAACGTTAGCATCCTAAATCTAACCTCTAACACTAACTATAATCCTAACCCTAATTCTAACTCTTATCCTAACCCTCACCCTTAACCTAAACTTCACACTAACCCTAAACCAAAACGTAACCCTAACCCTAAACATAACCCCAACCCTAACCTGAACCCTAGCCTTAAAGCTAACCTGAACACAAACCCAAACTCTAGCCCTAACCATAAAAATAACCCTCACCCTATCCTAAACTTCATCCAAACTCTAACACTACCTTAAACCTAAACCTAACCCAAACCCTAACCTTAAACCTACCTCTAACCATAGCGCTAGTCCATCTGTAACCCTAAACCTAACCCTTACAATAGCCCTGAAGTTAACCCTAAACCTAATCCTAGCCCTAGGCCTAATCCTAACCTAACCCTAACTGCACCCTTGACCCTAAAGAGAACACTAACTCTAACCCTAAACCTGGACCTAAACCTAAATCTTCCCCTACACCTAACCCTAAACCTAAAAATAACTCCAACTCTAACCCTAATCATAACACTTATCCTAAACCCACACTTTAACTGTAAAACTAACCGTAACCCTCACCCTTACCCCTAACCGTATCCCCCAAACCTAACCCTAATGCAATCCCTAACCTTAACCCTAAAACTAACCTGAAACCCCTGAGCCCTAACGATAACACTAACTCTAACACAAACCCTAACCCCTAACACCAAAGCCTAATCCAAACCTTAACCATAACTCTCACCCTAATTCTAACACTAACCCGAAACCTAATCATAAACCTAAACCAAACCCAACCATGACCAGAACCACAATTCCTAACCGGAAACCTCACCCAAACCCTAACCCTAAACTACACCTCTAACCACTAACACCTTACCATAAACCTAATCCTAACCTTTATCCTAACCCTCACCCTTAACCTAAACTTCGCACTAACCCTAAACCAAAGCGTAACCCAAAACCTAAACATAAACCCTAACCCAAAACCGAACCCTAAACCTAACCTTAACACTAAGCTGAACACAAAACCAAACTTTAGCCCAAACCATAAAAATAACCCTCAACCTATCCTAAACTTCATCCAAACCCTAACCCTAAACCTAAACCTAACCCAAACCCTATCCTTGAACATAACTCTAACCATAATGCTAGTCCAAATGTAACCCTAATCCTAACCCTCACAATAGCCCTGAACCTAACCCTAAACCTAATCCTAACCCTAGACCTAAACCTAACCCTAACCCTAAATCTAACCTTGACCCTAAATTGAACACTGACTCTAACACTAAACCGGCACCTAAACTTTTTAAACCTAAATATTGCCCTACAGCTAACCATAACCCTAACTCTAACCCTAATGATGACACTTAACCTAAACCCTCACCTAAACTGTAAAAGTAACCGTAACCCTCACCCTAACCCCTAACCGTATCCCCAACCCTAACCCTAATGCTATCCGTAACCCTAACCCTAACACTAACCTCAACCCCTGAGCCCTAACAATAACCCTAACCCTAACCCAAACCCTAACCCCTAACACCAAAGCCTAACCCAAACCTTAACTCTAACTCGAACACTAACCTGAAACCTAATCATAAACCTAACCGTAACCCTAAACCAAACCTAACCATGGTCAGAACCACAATGCTTTATCAGAACCCTCACCCACCCCTAACCCTAAACTACACTTCTAACCCCTAACACCTTACCATAACCATAATCCTAAGCATACACAACCCTAACCCTAAACCTAAACCTCACCCCAACCACAATGCCTAACACAAACCGTAACCTTAGCTGTTTACACTAAACTTAACCCTAACCTAAAATCTAACCCTAACCCTAAAACTAAACACAACCCATAAACTTAACCCTAACCCTAAACGTAACCTTAACACTAACCCGAAAACTAACCCAAACCTTAGCCATAACCCTAACCCTCACCCTATCTTAAACTTCATCCTATCCCTAACCTAAAGCTAACCCTAACCTTAACCCTAAACCTAACCCTAACCTTAACCCTAAACCTAACCCTAACCTTAACCATGGCCCACTTGTAACCCTAAACCTAACCCTTACAATATCTCTGACCCTGACCCTCACCCTAAACCTAATCCTAACCCTGACCCTAACCCTAACCTAACCTTAACCTAACGTTAAGGCTACCATAAACTTACACCTAACCCTAACCTCTAACCCTAACTCTAACTGTAACCCTAGCCCTAACCCTAACAGTAACACCCAAAACACTCAACTGTAAATGGAACTCTAACTCTTACCCTAACACTATACTTAACCCTAAACAGAACCCTACCCTAAACCTTACCGAAACAATAACACCTAACCCTAACTCTAAACCTAATCATTAGCCTAAACCTAAACTTAACCTTAAACCTAAACCTAAACACTCACCCTAACTCTAACCCTAACCCTAAACCTAAAACAAACCCTCACCCTTAACCAAAATTTCACCCTAACCATAACGCTAAACCTACCTTAAATTCATTCAAACCCTAACCAAAACTAAAACTAACGCTAACGCTAACACTAACCCCAAACCTAAAACTAAACTTAACCTAACCCTAACCCCTAACCTTAAACCTCATAATTAAAATCAACTTCACACTAAGCCTAACCCTAAAACTAAAAAAACAACCTAAACATGACACTAAATCTCCACCTAACCCTGACCCTAACCCTAACCCTAATCCTAAGCAGAAACCTAATCCTAACCCTAACTCTAACCCTAACCCTAACTGTAACACCCTAAAACATCAGCGAAACTGTAAACCTGACACTAACCATCACACGAATCCCTAACCCATCCCCCAATCCTAACCCTATCCCTAATCCTAGCCCTAACCCTGAACTAAACTTAACCCTTACCCTAACCCTAAAATTAACCCTAACATTAACTCTACCCTATCCCTAAACTTAAGCCTAACAATAACTCTAAACGTAACCCTAACCCTAACCCAGCACTAACCTTTACTGTAAACCTAGCCTTCACAGTAACCTTACCCCTACCGTAACCCTAACCCTAAAACCTAACCTTAACTGCAATACTAACTGTAACCCTCACCTAACCCCTAACCGTACCCCCAAAAGCTAACCCTAATGCTATGCCTAACCCTAACCCTAACACTCACCTGAAAACCTAAGCCCTAACGATAACCCTAACCCTAACCCAAAACCTAACCCCTAGCACCAAAGCCTAACCCTAACTCTAACACTAACCCGAAACCTAATCATAAAACTAACCCTAACCCTAAACCAAACCTAACCATGACCAGAACCACAATGCTTAACCGGAACCCTCACCCAAGCCCTAACCCAAAACTACTCCTCTAATCCCTAACACCTTACCATAACCAGAATCCTAACCCTACCCAACCCTAATCCTAAACCTAATCCTCACACCAACCACAATGCCTAACACAAACCGTAAACCTAACCCTAACCGTAACACTGAACTTAACCCTAACCTAAAATCTACCCCTAACCCTAAAAGTAAACAGATCCCATAAACTTATTCCTAACCCTAAACATAACTTTTACACTAACCTGAAAACTCAAGCAAACCTAGCCATAACCCTAACCCTCACCCTATCTTAAACTTCACCCTATCCCTAATCTAAAGCACACCCTAACTTTAACCCTGACCCTAACCTTAACCTTGGCCCACCTGTAACCCCAAACCTAACCCTTACAATAACTCTGACCCTAACCCTCACCCTAAACCTAATCCTAATCCTAACCCTGACCCTAACCCTAACCCTAACCAAACCTTAACCCTAACTTTACCCTACCATAAACTTAAACCTAACCCTAATCGGTAACCCAAAATCTAAACCTAACCCTAGCCCTAGCCCTAAACCTAACCCTAACCCTAAATGTAACACTTACCCAAAACCCTCACCTTAACTGGAAACAAAAATCTAACTCTTAACCTAACCCTAAATATAACCCTACCCTAAACCTAACCGAAACACTAACACCTAACTCGAAATCAAATCCTGATCTTTAGCCTAAACCTAACCTTAACCCTAAGCCTAACCCTAACCACTAACCCTAATTCTAATCCTAACCCTAAGCCTGATCCTAAACCGAACCCTAACCCTTACCCTAAACCTGACCCTAACCTTAACCCAAACACCTAACCCTAACCCAAACCCTAAACCTAACCCTAAACTTAACCCAAACACCTAACCCTAACGCTAACCCTAACCCTCATCCTTAACATAAATTTCAAGATAAACCTAAGCCTAACCTTAACCCTAAAACTAAACCTAACCCTAAACTATCCCCTAAATATAGCCCTAAACCTAAACCTCATCCTAACCCTAACTACAACCCTGACCTAACCGTAACACTGTAAAACATCAGCTTAAGTGTAAACCTAACACTAACCCTCCCACGAACACCTAACCCTTTCCCTAACCCTAACCCTATCCCTAATCCTAACCTTAACCCTGACCTAAACCTAACACTTACCCTAACGCTAAACTTAACCTTAACTCCACCCTAAAACTAACAAAAACTCTAAACCTGACCCTACCTCTTACCCTAAACCCTAGTACTAGCTCTAACTCTAAACCTAACCCTAACCTAGCCCTACCCTTTACCGTAAACCTAGCCTTAACCCTAACCTTACCCCTACCCTAACCCTAACCCTAACCCTAACCCTAACCCTAACACTAAACTTAACCCTAACTGTAATCTTAACCCTAACCCTTACCCTGACCCTGACTATTAACTGAAACTTCACCCTAAACCTAACCCAAACTCTAACTCGAACCCTAACTATAACACTTACCCTAAACCCTCACCTTAACTGTAAACCTAACCCTAACCCACACCCTAACCACAACCCTCACCCTAACCCCTAACCGTATCCCCAACCCTAAACCTAATGCTATCCCTAACCCTATCCCTAAACCAAACACGAACATTAAACCTAATCTAACCCTAACTCTAACATTAACCCAACCCTAACCATAAACCTAACGTTAGCATCCTAAATCTAACCTCTAACACTAACTATAATCCTAACCCTAATTCTAACTCTTATCCTAACCCTCACCCTTAACCTAAACTTCACACTAACCCTAAACCAAAACGTAACCCTAACCCTAAACATAACCCCAACCCTAACCTGAACCCTAGCCTTAAAGCTAACCTGAACACAAACCCAAACTCTAGCCCTAACCATAAAAATAACCCTCACCCTATCCTAAACTTCATCCAAACTCTAACACTACCTTAAACCTAAACCTAACCCAAACCCTAACCTTAAACCTACCTCTAACCATAGCGCTAGTCCATCTGTAACCCTAAACCTAACCCTTACAATAGCCCTGAAGTTAACCCTAAACCTAATCCTAGCCCTAGGCCTAATCCTAACCTAACCCTAACTGCACCCTTGACCCTAAAGAGAACACTAACTCTAACCCTAAACCTGGACCTAAACCTAAATCTTCCCCTACACCTAACCCTAAACCTAAAAATAACTCCAACTCTAACCCTAATCATAACACTTATCCTAAACCCACACTTTAACTGTAAAACTAACCGTAACCCTCACCCTTACCCCTAACCGTATCCCACAAACCTAACCCTAATGCAATCCCTAACCTTAACCCTAAAACTAACCTGAAACCCCTGAGCCCTAACGATAACACTAACTCTAACACAAACCCTAACCCCTAACACCAAAGCCTAATCCAAACCTTAACCATAACTCTCACCCTAATTCTAACACTAACCCGAAACCTAATCATAAACCTAAACCAAACCCAACCATGACCAGAACCACAATTCCTAACCGGAAACCTCACCCAAACCCTAACCCTAAACTACACCTCTAACCACTAACACCTTACCATAAACCTAATCCTAACCTTTATCCTAACCCTCACCCTTAACCTAAACTTCGCACTAACCCTAAACCAAAGCGTAACCCAAAACCTAAACATAAACCCTAACCCAAAACCGAACCCTAAACCTAACCTTAACACTAAGCTGAACACAAAACCAAACTTTAGCCCAAACCATAAAAATAACCCTCAACCTATCCTAAACTTCATCCAAACCCTAACCCTAAACCTAAACCTAACCCAAACCCTATCCTTGAACATAACTCTAACCATAATGCTAGTCCAAATGTAACCCTAATCCTAACCCTCACAATAGCCCTGAACCTAACCCTAAACCTAATCCTAACCCTAGACCTAAACCTAACCCTAACCCTAAATCTAACCTTGACCCTAAATTGAACACTGACTCTAACACTAAACCGGCACCTAAACTTTTTAAACCTAAATATTGCCCTACAGCTAACCATAACCCTAACTCTAACCCTAATGATGACACTTAACCTAAACCCTCACCTAAACTGTAAAAGTAACCGTAACCCTCACCCTAACCCCTAACCGTATCCCCAACCCTAACCCTAATGCTATCCGTAACCCTAACCCTAACACTAACCTCAACCCCTGAGCCCTAACAATAACCCTAACCCTAACCCAAACCCTAACCCCTAACACCAAAGCCTAACCCAAACCTTAACTCTAACTCGAACACTAACCTGAAACCTAATCATAAACCTAACCGTAACCCTAAACCAAACCTAACCATGGTCAGAACCACAATGCTTTATCAGAACCCTCACCCACCCCTAACCCTAAACTACACTTCTAACCCCTAACACCTTACCATAACCATAATCCTAAGCATACACAACCCTAACCCTAAACCTAAACCTCACCCCAACCACAATGCCTAACACAAACCGTAACCTTAGCTGTTTACACTAAACTTAACCCTAACCTAAAATCTAACCCTAACCCTAAAACTAAACACAACCCATAAACTTAACCCTAACCCTAAACGTAACCTTAACACTAACCCGAAAACTAACCCAAACCTTAGCCATAACCCTAACCCTCACCCTATCTTAAACTTCATCCTATCCCTAACCTAAAGCTAACCCTAACCTTAACCCTAAACCTAACCCTAACCTTAACCCTAAACCTAACCCTAACCTTAACCATGGCCCACTTGTAACCCTAAACCTAACCCTTACAATATCTCTGACCCTAACCCTCACCCTAAACCTAATCCTAACCCTGACCCTAACCCTAACCTAACCTTAACCTAACGTTAAGGCTACCATAAACTTACACCTAACCCTAACCTCTAACCCTAACTCTAACTGTAACCCTAGCCCTAACCCTAACAGTAACACCCAAAACACTCAACTGTAAATGGAACTCTAACTCTTACCCTAACACTATACTTAACCCTAAACAGAACCCTACCCTAAACCTTACCGAAACAATAACACCTAACCCTAACTCTAAACCTAATCATTAGCCTAAACCTAAACTTAACCTTAAACCTAAACCTAAACACTCACCCTAACTCTAACCCTAACCCTAAACCTAAAACAAACCCTCACCCTTAACCAAAATTTCACCCTAACCATAACGCTAAACCTACCTTAAATTCATTCAAACCCTAACCAAAACTAAAACTAACGCTAACGCTAACACTAACCCCAAACCTAAAACTAAACTTAACCTAACCCTAACCCCTAACCTTAAACCTCATAATTAAAATCAACTTCACACTAAGCCTAACCCTAAAACTAAAAAAACAACCTAAACATGACACTAAATCTCCACCTAACCCTGACCCTAACCCTAACCCTAATCCTAAGCAGAAACCTAATCCTAACCCTAACTCTAACCCTAACCCTAACTGTAACACCCTAAAACATCAGCGAAACTGTAAACCTGACACTAACCATCACACGAATCCCTAACCCATCCCCCAATCCTAACCCTATCCCTAATCCTAGCCCTAACCCTGAACTAAACTTAACCCTTACCCTAACCCTAAAATTAACCCTAACATTAACTCTACCCTATCCCTAAACTTAAGCCTAACAATAACTCTAAACGTAACCCTAACCCTAACCCAGCACTAACCTTTACTGTAAACCTAGCCTTCACAGTAACCTTACCCCTACCGTAACCCTAACCCTAAAACCTAACCTTAACTGCAATACTAACTGTAACCCTCACCTAACCCCTAACCGTACCCCCAAAAGCTAACCCTAATGCTATGCCTAACCCTAACCCTAACACTCACCTGAAAACCTAAGCCCTAACGATAACCCTAACCCTAACCCAAAACCTAACCCCTAGCACCAAAGCCTAACCCTAACTCTAACACTAACCCGAAACCTAATCATAAAACTAACCCTAACCCTAAACCAAACCTAACCATGACCAGAACCACAATGCTTAACCGGAACCCTCACCCAAGCCCTAACCCAAAACTACTCCTCTAATCCCTAACACCTTACCATAACCAGAATCCTAACCCTACCCAACCCTAATCCTAAACCTAATCCTCACACCAACCACAATGCCTAACACAAACCGTAAACCTAACCCTAACCGTAACACTGAACTTAACCCTAACCTAAAATCTACCCCTAACCCTAAAAGTAAACAGATCCCATAAACTTATTCCTAACCCTAAACATAACTTTTACACTAACCTGAAAACTCAAGCAAACCTAGCCATAACCCTAACCCTCACCCTATCTTAAACTTCACCCTATCCCTAATCTAAAGCACACCCTAACTTTAACCCTGACCCTAACCTTAACCTTGGCCCACCTGTAACCCCAAACCTAACCCTTACAATAACTCTGACCCTAACCCTCACCCTAAACCTAATCCTAATCCTAACCCTGACCCTAACCCTAACCCTAACCAAACCTTAACCCTAACTTTACCCTACCATAAACTTAAACCTAACCCTAATCGGTAACCCAAAATCTAAACCTAACCCTAGCCCTAGCCCTAAACCTAACCCTAACCCTAAATGTAACACTTACCCAAAACCCTCACCTTAACTGGAAACAAAAATCTAAGTCTTAACCTAACCCTAAATATAACCCTACCCTAAACCTAACCGAAACACTAACACCTAACTCGAAATCAAATCCTGATCTTTAGCCTAAACCTAACCTTAACCCTAAGCCTAACCCTAACCACTAACCCTAATTCTAATCCTAACCCTAAGCCTGATCCTAAACCGAACCCTAACCCTTACCCTAAACCTGACCCTAACCTTAACCCAAACACCTAACTCTAACCCAAACCCTAAACCTAACCCTAAACTTAACCCAAACACCTAACCCTAACGCTAACCCTAACCCTCATCCTTAACATAAATTTCAAGATAAACCTAAGCCTAACCTTAACCCTAAAACTAAACCTAACCCTAAACTATCCCCTAAATATAGCCCTAAACCTAAACCTCATCCTAACCCTAACTACAACCCTGACCTAACCGTAACACTGTAAAACATCAGCTTAAGTGTAAACCTAACACTAACCCTCCCACGAACACCTAACCCTTTCCCTAACCCTAACCCTATCCCTAATCCTAACCTTAACCCTGACCTAAACCTAACACTTACCCTAACGCTAAACTTAACCTTAACTCCACCCTAAAACTAACAAAAACTCTAAACCTGACCCTACCTCTTACCCTAAACCCTAGTACTAGCTCTAACTCTAAACCTAACCCTAACCTAGCCCTACCCTTTACCGTAAACCTAGCCTTAACCCTAACCTTACCCCTACCCTAACCCTAACCCTAACCCTAACCCTAACCCTAACACTAAACTTAACCCTAACTGTAATCTTAACCCTAACCCTTACCCTGACCCTGACTATTAACTGAAACTTCACCCTAAACCTAACCCAAACTCTAACTCGAACCCTAACTATAACACTTACCCTAAACCCTCACCTTAACTGTAAACCTAACCCTAACCCACACCCTAACCACAACCCTCACCCTAACCCCTAACCGTATCCCCAACCCTAAACCTAATGCTATCCCTAACCCTATCCCTAAACCAAACACGAACATTAAACCTAATCTAACCCTAACTCTAACATTAACCCAACCCTAACCATAAACCTAACGTTAGCATCCTAAATCTAACCTCTAACACTAACTATAATCCTAACCCTAATTCTAACTCTTATCCTAACCCTCACCCTTAACCTAAACTTCACACTAACCCTAAACCAAAACGTAACCCTAACCCTAAACATAACCCCAACCCTAACCTGAACCCTAGCCTTAAAGCTAACCTGAACACAAACCCAAACTCTAGCCCTAACCATAAAAATAACCCTCACCCTATCCTAAACTTCATCCAAACTCTAACACTACCTTAAACCTAAACCTAACCCAAACCCTAACCTTAAACCTACCTCTAACCATAGCGCTAGTCCATCTGTAACCCTAAACCTAACCCTTACAATAGCCCTGAAGTTAACCCTAAACCTAATCCTAGCCCTAGGCCTAATCCTAACCTAACCCTAACTGCACCCTTGACCCTAAAGAGAACACTAACTCTAACCCTAAACCTGGACCTAAACCTAAATCTTCCCCTACACCTAACCCTAAACCTAAAAATAACTCCAACTCTAACCCTAATCATAACACTTATCCTAAACCCACACTTTAACTGTAAAACTAACCGTAACCCTCACCCTTACCCCTAACCGTATCCCACAAACCTAACCCTAATGCAATCCCTAACCTTAACCCTAAAACTAACCTGAAACCCCTGAGCCCTAACGATAACACTAACTCTAACACAAACCCTAACCCCTAACACCAAAGCCTAATCCAAACCTTAACCATAACTCTCACCCTAATTCTAACACTAACCCGAAACCTAATCATAAACCTAAACCAAACCCAACCATGACCAGAACCACAATTCCTAACCGGAACCCTCACCCAAACCCTAACCCTAAACTACACCTCTAACCACTAACACCTTACCATAAACCTAATCCTAACCTTTATCCTAACCCTCACCCTTAACCTAAACTTCACACTAACCCTAAACCAAAGCGTAACCCAAAACCTAAACATAAACCCTAACCCAAAACCGAACCCTAAACCTAACCTTAACACTAAGCTGAACACAAAACCAAACTTTAGCCCAAACCATAAAAATAACCCTCAACCTATCCTAAACTTCATCCAAACCCTAACCCTAAACCTAAACCTAACCCAAACCCTATCCTTGAACATAACTCTAACCATAATGCTAGTCCAAATGTAACCCTAATCCTAACCCTCACAATAGCCCTGAACCTAACCCTAAACCTAATCCTAACCCTAGACCTAAACCTAACCCTAACCCTAAATCTAACCTTGACCCTAAATTGAACACTGACTCTAACACTAAACCGGCACCTAAACTTTTTAAACCTAAATATTGCCCTACAGCTAACCATAACCCTAACTCTAACCCTAATGATGACACTTAACCTAAACCCTCACCTAAACTGTAAAAGTAACCGTAACCCTCACCCTAACCCCTAACCGTATCCCCAACCCTAACCCTAATGCTATCCGTAACCCTAACCCTAACACTAACCTCAACCCCTGAGCCCTAACAATAACCCTAACCCTAACCCAAACCCTAACCCCTAACACCAAAGCCTAACCCAAACCTTAACTCTAACTCGAACACTAACCTGAAACCTAATCATAAACCTAACCGTAACCCTAAACCAAACCTAACCATGGTCAGAACCACAATGCTTTATCAGAACCCTCACCCACCCCTAACCCTAAACTACACTTCTAACCCCTAACACCTTACCATAACCATAATCCTAAGCATACACAACCCTAACCCTAAACCTAAACCTCACCCCAACCACAATGCCTAACACAAACCGTAACCTTAGCTGTTTACACTAAACTTAACCCTAACCTAAAATCTAACCCTAACCCTAAAACTAAACACAACCCATAAACTTAACCCTAACCCTAAACGTAACCTTAACACTAACCCGAAAACTAACCCAAACCTTAGCCATAACCCTAACCCTCACCCTATCTTAAACTTCATCCTATCCCTAACCTAAAGCTAACCCTAACCTTAACCCTAAACCTAACCCTAACCTTAACCCTAAACCTAACCCTAACCTTAACCATGGCCCACTTGTAACCCTAAACCTAACCCTTACAATATCTCTGACCCTAACCCTCACCCTAAACCTAATCCTAACCCTGACCCTAACCCTAACCTAACCTTAACCTAACGTTAAGGCTACCATAAACTTACACCTAACCCTAACCTCTAACCCTAACTCTAACTGTAACCCTAGCCCTAACCCTAACAGTAACACCCAAAACACTCAACTGTAAATGGAACTCTAACTCTTACCCTAACACTATACTTAACCCTAAACAGAACCCTACCCTAAACCTTACCGAAACAATAACACCTAACCCTAACTCTAAACCTAATCATTAGCCTAAACCTAAACTTAACCTTAAACCTAAACCTAAACACTCACCCTAACTCTAACCCTAACCCTAAACCTAAAACAAACCCTCACCCTTAACCAAAATTTCACCCTAACCATAACGCTAAACCTACCTTAAATTCATTCAAACCCTAACCAAAACTAAAACTAACGCTAACGCTAACACTAACCCCAAACCTAAAACTAAACTTAACCTAACCCTAACCCCTAACCTTAAACCTCATAATTAAAATCAACTTCACACTAAGCCTAACCCTAAAACTAAAAAAACAACCTAAACATGACACTAAATCTCCACCTAACCCTGACCCTAACCCTAACCCTAATCCTAAGCAGAAACCTAATCCTAACCCTAACTCTAACCCTAACCCTAACTGTAACACCCTAAAACATCAGCGAAACTGTAAACCTGACACTAACCATCACACGAATCCCTAACCCATCCCCCAATCCTAACCCTATCCCTAATCCTAGCCCTAACCCTGAACTAAACTTAACCCTTACCCTAACCCTAAAATTAACCCTAACATTAACTCTACCCTATCCCTAAACTTAAGCCTAACAATAACTCTAAACGTAACCCTAACCCTAACCCAGCACTAACCTTTACTGTAAACCTAGCCTTCACAGTAACCTTACCCCTACCGTAACCCTAACCCTAAAACCTAACCTTAACTGCAATACTAACTGTAACCCTCACCTAACCCCTAACCGTACCCCCAAAAGCTAACCCTAATGCTATGCCTAACCCTAACCCTAACACTCACCTGAAAACCTAAGCCCTAACGATAACCCTAACCCTAACCCAAAACCTAACCCCTAGCACCAAAGCCTAACCCTAACTCTAACACTAACCCGAAACCTAATCATAAAACTAACCCTAACCCTAAACCAAACCTAACCATGACCAGAACCACAATGCTTAACCGGAACCCTCACCCAAGCCCTAACCCAAAACTACTCCTCTAATCCCTAACACCTTACCATAACCAGAATCCTAACCCTACCCAACCCTAATCCTAAACCTAATCCTCACACCAACCACAATGCCTAACACAAACCGTAAACCTAACCCTAACCGTAACACTGAACTTAACCCTAACCTAAAATCTACCCCTAACCCTAAAAGTAAACAGATCCCATAAACTTATTCCTAACCCTAAACATAACTTTTACACTAACCTGAAAACTCAAGCAAACCTAGCCATAACCCTAACCCTCACCCTATCTTAAACTTCACCCTATCCCTAATCTAAAGCACACCCTAACTTTAACCCTGACCCTAACCTTAACCTTGGCCCACCTGTAACCCCAAACCTAACCCTTACAATAACTCTGACCCTAACCCTCACCCTAAACCTAATCCTAATCCTAACCCTGACCCTAACCCTAACCCTAACCAAACCTTAACCCTAACTTTACCCTACCATAAACTTAAACCTAACCCTAATCGGTAACCCAAAATCTAAACCTAACCCTAGCCCTAGCCCTAAACCTAACCCTAACCCTAAATGTAACACTTACCCAAAACCCTCACCTTAACTGGAAACAAAAATCTAACTCTTAACCTAACCCTAAATATAACCCTACCCTAAACCTAACCGAAACACTAACACCTAACTCGAAATCAAATCCTGATCTTTAGCCTAAACCTAACCTTAACCCTAAGCCTAACCCTAACCACTAACCCTAATTCTAATCCTAACCCTAAGCCTGATCCTAAACCGAACCCTAACCCTTACCCTAAACCTGACCCTAACCTTAACCCAAACACCTAACCCTAACCCAAACCCTAAACCTAACCCTAAACTTAACCCAAACACCTAACCCTAACGCTAACCCTAACCCTCATCCTTAACATAAATTTCAAGATAAACCTAAGCCTAACCTTAACCCTAAAACTAAACCTAACCCTAAACTATCCCCTAAATATAGCCCTAAACCTAAACCTCATCCTAACCCTAACTACAACCCTGACCTAACCGTAACACTGTAAAACATCAGCTTAAGTGTAAACCTAACACTAACCCTCCCACGAACACCTAACCCTTTCCCTAACCCTAACCCTATCCCTAATCCTAACCTTAACCCTGACCTAAACCTAACACTTACCCTAACGCTAAACTTAACCTTAACTCCACCCTAAAACTAACAAAAACTCTAAACCTGACCCTACCTCTTACCCTAAACCCTAGTACTAGCTCTAACTCTAAACCTAACCCTAACCTAGCCCTACCCTTTACCGTAAACCTAGCCTTAACCCTAACCTTACCCCTACCCTAACCCTAACCCTAACCCTAACCCTAACCCTAACCCTAACCCTAACACTAAACTTAACCCTAACTGTAATCTTAACCCTAACCCTTACCCTGACCCTGACTATTAACTGAAACTTCACCCTAAACCTAACCCAAACTCTAACTCGAACCCTAACTATAACACTTACCCTAAACCCTCACCTTAACTGTAAACCTAACCCTAACCCACACCCTAACCACAACCCTCACCCTAACCCCTAACCGTATCCCCAACCCTAAACCTAATGCTATCCCTAACCCTATCCCTAAACCAAACACGAACATTAAACCTAATCTAACCCTAACTCTAACATTAACCCAACCCTAACCATAAACCTAACGTTAGCATCCTAAATCTAACCTCTAACACTAACTATAATCCTAACCCTAATTCTAACTCTTATCCTAACCCTCACCCTTAACCTAAACTTCACACTAACCCTAAACCAAAACGTAACCCTAACCCTAAACATAACCCCAACCCTAACCTGAACCCTAGCCTTAAAGCTAACCTGAACACAAACCCAAACTCTAGCCCTAACCATAAAAATAACCCTCACCCTATCCTAAACTTCATCCAAACTCTAACACTACCTTAAACCTAAACCTAACCCAAACCCTAACCTTAAACCTACCTCTAACCATAGCGCTAGTCCATCTGTAACCCTAAACCTAACCCTTACAATAGCCCTGAAGTTAACCCTAAACCTAATCCTAGCCCTAGGCCTAATCCTAACCTAACCCTAACTGCACCCTTGACCCTAAAGAGAACACTAACTCTAACCCTAAACCTGGACCTAAACCTAAATCTTCCCCTACACCTAACCCTAAACCTAAAAATAACTCCAACTCTAACCCTAATCATAACACTTATCCTAAACCCACACTTTAACTGTAAAACTAACCGTAACCCTCACCCTAACCCCTAACCGTATCCCCCAAACCTAACCCTAATGCAATCCCTAACCTTAACCCTAAAACTAACCTGAAACCCCTGAGCCCTAACGATAACACTAACTCTAACACAAACCCTAACCCCTAACACCAAAGCCTAATCCAAACCTTAACCATAACTCTCACCCTAATTCTAACACTAACCCGAAACCTAATCATAAACCTAAACCAAACCCAACCATGACCAGAACCACAATTCCTAACCGGAAACCTCACCCAAACCCTAACCCTAAACTACACCTCTAACCACTAACACCTTACCATAAACCTAATCCTAACCTTTATCCTAACCCTCACCCTTAACCTAAACTTCACACTAACCCTAAACCAAAGCGTAACCCAAAACCTAAACATAAACCCTAACCCAAAACCGAACCCTAAACCTAACCTTAACACTAAGCTGAACACAAAACCAAACTTTAGCCCAAACCATAAAAATAACCCTCAACCTATCCTAAACTTCATCCAAACCCTAACCCTAAACCTAAACCTAACCCAAACCCTATCCTTGAACATAACTCTAACCATAATGCTAGTCCAAATGTAACCCTAATCCTAACCCTCACAATAGCCCTGAACCTAACCCTAAACCTAATCCTAACCCTAGACCTAAACCTAACCCTAACCCTAAATCTAACCTTGACCCTAAATTGAACACTGACTCTAACACTAAACCGGCACCTAAACTTTTTAAACCTAAATATTGCCCTACAGCTAACCATAACCCTAACTCTAACCCTAATGATGACACTTAACCTAAACCCTCACCTAAACTGTAAAAGTAACCGTAACCCTCACCCTAACCCCTAACCGTATCCCCAACCCTAACCCTAATGCTATCCGTAACCCTAACCCTAACACTAACCTCAACCCCTGAGCCCTAACAATAACCCTAACCCTAACCCAAACCCTAACCCCTAACACCAAAGCCTAACCCAAACCTTAACTCTAACTCGAACACTAACCTGAAACCTAATCATAAACCTAACCGTAACCCTAAACCAAACCTAACCATGGTCAGAACCACAATGCTTTATCAGAACCCTCACCCACCCCTAACCCTAAACTACACTTCTAACCCCTAACACCTTACCATAACCATAATCCTAAGCATACACAACCCTAACCCTAAACCTAAACCTCACCCCAACCACAATGCCTAACACAAACCGTAATCTTAGCTGTTTACACTAAACTTAACCCTAACCTAAAATCTAACCCTAACCCTAAAACTAAACACAACCCATAAACTTAACCCTAACCCTAAACGTAACCTTAACACTAACCCGAAAACTAACCCAAACCTTAGCCATAACCCTAACCCTCACCCTATCTTAAACTTCATCCTATCCCTAACCTAAAGCTAACCCTAACCTTAACCCTAAACCTAACCCTAACCTTAACCCTAAACCTAACCCTAACCTTAACCATGGCCCACTTGTAACCCTAAACCTAACCCTTGCAATATCTCTGACCCTAACCCTCACCCTAAACCTAATCCTAACCCTGACCCTAACCCTAACCTAACCTTAACCTAACGTTAAGGCTACCATAAACTTACACCTAACCCTAACCTCTAACCCTAACTCTAACTGTAACCCTAGCCCTAACCCTAACAGTAACACCCAAAACACTCAACTGTAAATGGAACTCTAACTCTTACCCTAACACTATACTTAACCCTAAACAGAACCCTACCCTAAACCTTACCGAAACAATAACACCTAACCCTAACTCTAAACCTAATCATTAGCCTAAACCTAAACTTAACCTTAAACCTAAACCTAAACACTCACCCTAACTCTAACCCTAACCCTAAACCTAAAACAAACCCTCACCCTTAACCAAAATTTCACCCTAACCATAACGCTAAACCTACCTTAAATTCATTCAAACCCTAACCAAAACTAAAACTAACGCTAACGCTAACACTAACCCCAAACCTAAAACTAAACTTAACCTAACCCTAACCCCTAACCTTAAACCTCATAATTAAAATCAACTTCACACTAAGCCTAACCCTAAAACTAAAAAAACAACCTAAACATGACACTAAATCTCCACCTAACCCTGACCCTAACCCTAACCCTAATCCTAAGCAGAAACCTAATCCTAACCCTAACTCTAACCCTAACCCTAACTGTAACACCCTAAAACATCAGCGAAACTGTAAACCTGACACTAACCATCACACGAATCCCTAACCCATCCCCCAATCCTAACCCTATCCCTAATCCTAGCCCTAACCCTGAACTAAACTTAACCCTTACCCTAACCCTAAAATTAACCCTAACATTAACTCTACCCTATCCCTAAACTTAAGCCTAACAATAACTCTAAACGTAACCCTAACCCTAACCCAGCACTAACCTTTACTGTAAACCTAGCCTTCACAGTAACCTTACCCCTACCGTAACCCTAACCCTAAAACCTAACCTTAACTGCAATACTAACTGTAACCCTCACCTAACCCCTAACCGTACCCCCAAAAGCTAACCCTAATGCTATGCCTAACCCTAACCCTAACACTCACCTGAAAACCTAAGCCCTAACGATAACCCTAACCCTAACCCAAAACCTAACCCCTAGCACCAAAGCCTAACCCTAACTCTAACACTAACCCGAAACCTAATCATAAAACTAACCCTAACCCTAAACCAAACCTAACCATGACCAGAACCACAATGCTTAACCGGAACCCTCACCCAAGCCCTAACCCAAAACTACTCCTCTAATCCCTAACACCTTACCATAACCAGAATCCTAACCCTACCCAACCCTAATCCTAAACCTAATCCTCACACCAACCACAATGCCTAACACAAACCGTAAACCTAACCCTAACCGTAACACTGAACTTAACCCTAACCTAAAATCTACCCCTAACCCTAAAAGTAAACAGATCCCATAAACTTATTCCTAACCCTAAACATAACTTTTACACTAACCTGAAAACTCAAGCAAACCTAGCCATAACCCTAACCCTCACCCTATCTTAAACTTCACCCTATCCCTAATCTAAAGCACACCCTAACTTTAACCCTGACCCTAACCTTAACCTTGGCCCACCTGTAACCCCAAACCTAACCCTTACAATAACTCTGACCCTAACCCTCACCCTAAACCTAATCCTAATCCTAACCCTGACCCTAACCCTAACCCTAACCAAACCTTAACCCTAACTTTACCCTACCATAAACTTAAACCTAACCCTAATCGGTAACCCAAAATCTAAACCTAACCCTAGCCCTAGCCCTAAACCTAACCCTAACCCTAAATGTAACACTTACCCAAAACCCTCACCTTAACTGGAAACAAAAATCTAACTCTTAACCTAACCCTAAATATAACCCTACCCTAAACCTAACCGAAACACTAACACCTAACTCGAAATCAAATCCTGATCTTTAGCCTAAACCTAACCTTAACCCTAAGCCTAACCCTAACCACTAACCCTAATTCTAATCCTAACCCTAAGCCTGATCCTAAACCGAACCCTAACCCTTACCCTAAACCTGACCCTAACCTTAACCCAAACACCTAACCCTAACCCAAACCCTAAACCTAACCCTAAACTTAACCCAAACACCTAACCCTAACGCTAACCCTAACCCTCATCCTTAACATAAATTTCAAGATAAACCTAAGCCTAACCTTAACCCTAAAACTAAACCTAACCCTAAACTATCCCCTAAATATAGCCCTAAACCTAAACCTCATCCTAACCCTAACTACAACCCTGACCTAACCGTAACACTGTAAAACATCAGCTTAAGTGTAAACCTAACACTAACCCTCCCACGAACACCTAACCCTTTCCCTAACCCTAACCCTATCCCTAATCCTAACCTTAACCCTGACCTAAACCTAACACTTACCCTAACGCTAAACTTAACCTTAACTCCACCCTAAAACTAACAAAAACTCTAAACCTGACCCTACCTCTTACCCTAAACCCTAGTACTAGCTCTAACTCTAAACCTAACCCTAACCTAGCCCTACCCTTTACCGTAAACCTAGCCTTAACCCTAACCTTACCCCTACCCTAACCCTAACCCTAACCCTAACCCTAACCCTAACCCTAACCCTAACACTAAACTTAACCCTAACTGTAATCTTAACCCTAACCCTTACCCTGACCCTGACTATTAACTGAAACTTCACCCTAAACCTAACCCAAACTCTAACTCGAACCCTAACTATAACACTTACCCTAAACCCTCACCTTAACTGTAAACCTAACCCTAACCCACACCCTAACCACAACCCTCACCCTAACCCCTAACCGTATCCCCAACCCTAAACCTAATGCTATCCCTAACCCTATCCCTAAACCAAACACGAACATTAAACCTAATCTAACCCTAACTCTAACATTAACCCAACCCTAACCATAAACCTAACGTTAGCATCCTAAATCTAACCTCTAACACTAACTATAATCCTAACCCTAATTCTAACTCTTATCCTAACCCTCACCCTTAACCTAAACTTCACACTAACCCTAAACCAAAACGTAACCCTAACCCTAAACATAACCCCAACCCTAACCTGAACCCTAGCCTTAAAGCTAACCTGAACACAAACCCAAACTCTAGCCCTAACCATAAAAATAACCCTCACCCTATCCTAAACTTCATCCAAACTCTAACACTACCTTAAACCTAAACCTAACCCAAACCCTAACCTTAAACCTACCTCTAACCATAGCGCTAGTCCATCTGTAACCCTAAACCTAACCCTTACAATAGCCCTGAAGTTAACCCTAAACCTAATCCTAGCCCTAGGCCTAATCCTAACCTAACCCTAACTGCACCCTTGACCCTAAAGAGAACACTAACTCTAACCCTAAACCTGGACCTAAACCTAAATCTTCCCCTACACCTAACCCTAAACCTAAAAATAACTCCAACTCTAACCCTAATCATAACACTTATCCTAAACCCACACTTTAACTGTAAAACTAACCGTAACCCTCACCCTAACCCCTAACCGTATCCCCCAAACCTAACCCTAATGCAATCCCTAACCTTAACCCTAAAACTAACCTGAAACCCCTGAGCCCTAACGATAACACTAACTCTAACACAAACCCTAACCCCTAACACCAAAGCCTAATCCAAACCTTAACCATAACTCTCACCCTAATTCTAACACTAACCCGAAACCTAATCATAAACCTAAACCAAACCCAACCATGACCAGAACCACAATTCCTAACCGGAAACCTCACCCAAACCCTAACCCTAAACTACACCTCTAACCACTAACACCTTACCATAAACCTAATCCTAACCTTTATCCTAACCCTCACCCTTAACCTAAACTTCACACTAACCCTAAACCAAAGCGTAACCCAAAACCTAAACATAAACCCTAACCCAAAACCGAACCCTAAACCTAACCTTAACACTAAGCTGAACACAAAACCAAACTTTAGCCCAAACCATAAAAATAACCCTCAACCTATCCTAAACTTCATCCAAACCCTAACCCTAAACCTAAACCTAACCCAAACCCTATCCTTGAACATAACTCTAACCATAATGCTAGTCCAAATGTAACCCTAATCCTAACCCTCACAATAGCCCTGAACCTAACCCTAAACCTAATCCTAACCCTAGACCTAAACCTAACCCTAACCCTAAATCTAACCTTGACCCTAAATTGAACACTGACTCTAACACTAAACCGGCAC
This sequence comes from Loxodonta africana, assembly GCF_030014295.1. Taxonomy (NCBI): domain Eukaryota; kingdom Metazoa; phylum Chordata; class Mammalia; order Proboscidea; family Elephantidae; genus Loxodonta; species Loxodonta africana. Next base: position 134,754,804 of record NC_087349.1, on the reverse strand, counting down.
CTAAACTTTTTAAACCTAAATATTGCCCTACAGCTAACCATAACCCTAACTCTAACCCTAATGATGACACTTAACCTAAACCCTCACCTAAACTGTAAAAGTAACCGTAACCCTCACCCTAACCCCTAACCGTATCCCCAACCCTAACCCTAATGCTATCCGTAACCCTAACCCTAACACTAACCTCAACCCCTGAGCCCTAACAATAACCCTAACCCTAACCCAAACCCTAACCCCTAACACCAAAGCCTAACCCAAACCTTAACTCTAACTCGAACACTAACCTGAAACCTAATCATAAACCTAACCGTAACCCTAAACCAAACCTAACCATGGTCAGAACCACAATGCTTTATCAGAACCCTCACCCACCCCTAACCCTAAACTACACTTCTAACCCCTAACACCTTACCATAACCATAATCCTAAGCATACACAACCCTAACCCTAAACCTAAAACTCACCCCAACCACAATGCCTAACACAAACCGTAATCTTAGCTGTTTACACTAAACTTAACCCTAACCTAAAATCTAACCCTAACCCTAAAACTAAACACAACCCATAAACTTAACCCTAACCCTAAACGTAACCTTAACACTAACCCGAAAACTAACCCAAACCTTAGCCATAACCCTAACCCTCACCCTATCTTAAACTTCATCCTATCCCTAACCTAAAGCTAACCCTAACCTTAACCCTAAACCTAACCCTAACCTTAACCCTAAACCTAACCCTAACCTTAACCATGGCCCACTTGTAACCCTAAACCTAACCCTTGCAATATCTCTGACCCTAACCCTCACCCTAAACCTAATCCTAACCCTGACCCTAACCCTAACCTAACCTTAACCTAACGTTAAGGCTACCATAAACTTACACCTAACCCTAACCTCTAACCCTAACTCTAACTGTAACCCTAGCCCTAACCCTAACAGTAACACCCAAAACACTCAACTGTAAATGGAACTCTAACTCTTACCCTAACACTATACTTAACCCTAAACAGAACCCTACCCTAAACCTTACCGAAACAATAACACCTAACCCTAACTCTAAACCTAATCATTAGCCTAAACCTAAACTTAACCTTAAACCTAAACCTAAACACTCACCCTAACTCTAACCCTAACCCTAAACCTAAAACAAACCCTCACCCTTAACCAAAATTTCACCCTAACCATAACGCTAAACCTACCTTAAATTCATTCAAACCCTAACCAAAACTAAAACTAACGCTAACGCTAACACTAACCCCAAACCTAAAACTAAACTTAACCTAACCCTAACCCCTAACCTTAAACCTCATAATTAAAATCAACTTCACACTAAGCCTAACCCTAAAACTAAAAAAACAACCTAAACATGACACTAAATCTCCACCTAACCCTGACCCTAACCCTAACCCTAATCCTAAGCAGAAACCTAATCCTAACCCTAACTCTAACCCTAACCCTAACTGTAACACCCTAAAACATCAGCGAAACTGTAAACCTGACACTAACCATCACACGAATCCCTAACCCATCCCCCAATCCTAACCCTATCCCTAATCCTAGCCCTAACCCTGAACTAAACTTAACCCTTACCCTAACCCTAAAATTAACCCTAACATTAACTCTACCCTATCCCTAAACTTAAGCCTAACAATAACTCTAAACGTAACCCTAACCCTAACCCAGCACTAACCTTTACTGTAAACCTAGCCTTCACAGTAACCTTACCCCTACCGTAACCCTAACCCTAAAACCTAACCTTAACTGCAATACTAACTGTAACCCTCACCTAACCCCTAACCGTACCCCCAAAAGCTAACCCTAATGCTATGCCTAACCCTAACCCTAACACTCACCTGAAAACCTAAGCCCTAACGATAACCCTAACCCTAACCCAAAACCTAACCCCTAGCACCAAAGCCTAACCCTAACTCTAACACTAACCCGAAACCTAATCATAAAACTAACCCTAACCCTAAACCAAACCTAACCATGACCAGAACCACAATGCTTAACCGGAACCCTCACCCAAGCCCTAACCCAAAACTACTCCTCTAATCCCTAACACCTTACCATAACCAGAATCCTAACCCTACCCAACCCTAATCCTAAACCTAATCCTCACACCAACCACAATGCCTAACACAAACCGTAAACCTAACCCTAACCGTAACACTGAACTTAACCCTAACCTAAAATCTACCCCTAACCCTAAAAGTAAACAGATCCCATAAACTTATTCCTAACCCTAAACATAACTTTTACACTAACCTGAAAACTCAAGCAAACCTAGCCATAACCCTAACCCTCACCCTATCTTAAACTTCACCCTATCCCTAATCTAAAGCACACCCTAACTTTAACCCTGACCCTAACCTTAACCTTGGCCCACCTGTAACCCCAAACCTAACCCTTACAATAACTCTGACCCTAACCCTCACCCTAAACCTAATCCTAATCCTAACCCTGACCCTAACCCTAACCCTAACCAAACCTTAACCCTAACTTTACCCTACCATAAACTTAAACCTAACCCTAATCGGTAACCCAAAATCTAAACCTAACCCTAGCCCTAGCCCTAAACCTAACCCTAACCCTAAATGTAACACTTACCCAAAACCCTCACCTTAACTGGAAACAAAAATCTAACTCTTAACCTAACCCTAAATATAACCCTACCCTAAACCTAACCGAAACACTAACACCTAACTCGAAATCAAATCCTGATCTTTAGCCTAAACCTAACCTTAACCCTAAGCCTAACCCTAACCACTAACCCTAATTCTAATCCTAACCCTAAGCCTGATCCTAAACCGAACCCTAACCCTTACCCTAAACCTGACCCTAACCTTAACCCAAACACCTAACCCTAACCCAAACCCTAAACCTAACCCTAAACTTAACCCAAACACCTAACCCTAACGCTAACCCTAACCCTCATCCTTAACATAAATTTCAAGATAAACCTAAGCCTAACCTTAACCCTAAAACTAAACCTAACCCTAAACTATCCCCTAAATATAGCCCTAAACCTAAACCTCATCCTAACCCTAACTACAACCCTGACCTAACCGTAACACTGTAAAACATCAGCTTAAGTGTAAACCTAACACTAACCCTCCCACGAACACCTAACCCTTTCCCTAACCCTAACCCTATCCCTAATCCTAACCTTAACCCTGACCTAAACCTAACACTTACCCTAACGCTAAACTTAACCTTAACTCCACCCTAAAACTAACAAAAACTCTAAACCTGACCCTACCTCTTACCCTAAACCCTAGTACTAGCTCTAACTCTAAACCTAACCCTAACCTAGCCCTACCCTTTACCGTAAACCTAGCCTTAACCCTAACCTTACCCCTACCCTAACCCTAACCCTAACCCTAACCCTAACCCTAACACTAAACTTAACCCTAACTGTAATCTTAACCCTAACCCTTACCCTGACCCTGACTATTAACTGAAACTTCACCCTAAACCTAACCCAAACTCTAACTCGAACCCTAACTATAACACTTACCCTAAACCCTCACCTTAACTGTAAACCTAACCCTAACCCACACCCTAACCACAACCCTCACCCTAACCCCTAACCGTATCCCCAACCCTAAACCTAATGCTATCCCTAACCCTATCCCTAAACCAAACACGAACATTAAACCTAATCTAACCCTAACTCTAACATTAACCCAACCCTAACCATAAACCTAACGTTAGCATCCTAAATCTAACCTCTAACACTAACTATAATCCTAACCCTAATTCTAACTCTTATCCTAACCCTCACTCTTAACCTAAACTTCACACTAACCCTAAACCAAAACGTAACCCTAACCCTAAACATAACCCCAACCCTAACCTGAACCCTAGCCTTAAAGCTAACCTGAACACAAACCCAAACTCTAGCCCTAACCATAAAAATAACCCTCACCCTATCCTAAACTTCATCCAAACTCTAACACTACCTTAAACCTAAACCTAACCCAAACCCTAACCTTAAACCTACCTCTAACCATAGCGCTAGTCCATCTGTAACCCTAAACCTAACCCTTACAATAGCCCTGAAATTAACCCTAAACCTAATCCTAGCCCTAGACCTAATCCTAACCTAACCCTAACTGCACCCTTGACCCTAAAGAGAACACTAACTCTAACCCTAAACCTGGACCTAAACCTAAATCTTCCCCTACACCTAACCCTAAACCTAAAAATAACTCCAACTCTAACCCTAATCATAACACTTATCCTAAACCCACACTTTAACTGTAAAACTAACCGTAACCCTCACCCTAACCCCTAACCGTATCCCCCAAACCTAACCCTAATGCAATCCCTAACCTTAACCCTAAAACTAACCTGAAACCCCTGAGCCCTAACGATAACACTAACTCTAACACAAACCCTAACCCCTAACACCAAAGCCTAATCCAAACCTTAACCCTAACTTTCACCCTAACTCTAACACTAACCCGAAACCTAATCATAAACCTAAACCAAACCCAACCATGACCAGAACCACAATTCCTAACCGGAACCCTCACCCAAACCCTAACCCTAAACTACACCTCTAACCACTAACACCTTACCATAAACCTAATCCTAACCTTTATCCTAACCCTCACCCTTAACCTAAACTTCACACTAACCCTAAACCAAAGCGTAACCCAAAACCTAAACATAAACCCTAACCCAAAACCGAACCCTAAACCTAACCTTAACACTAAGCTGAACACAAAACCAAACTTTAGCCCAAACCATAAAAATAACCCTCAACCTATCCTAAACTTCATCCAAACCCTAACCCTAAACCTAAACCTAACCCAAACCCTATCCTTGAACATAACTCTAACCATAATGCTAGTCCAAATGTAACCCTAATCCTAACCCTCACAATAGCCCTGAACCTAACCCTAAACCTAATCCTAACCCTAGACCTAAACCTAACCCTAACCCTAAATCTAACCTTGACCCTAAATTGAACACTGACTCTAACACTAAACCGGCACCTAAACTTTTTAAACCTAAATATTGCCCTACAGCTAACCATAACCCTAACTCTAACCCTAATGATGACACTTAACCTAAACCCTCACCTAAACTGTAAAAGTAACCGTAACCCTCACCCTAACCCCTAACCGTATCCCCAACCCTAACCCTAATGCTATCCGTAACCCTAACCCTAACACTAACCTCAACCCCTGAGCCCTAACAATAACCCTAACCCTAACCCAAACCCTAACCCCTAACACCAAAGCCTAACCCAAACCTTAACTCTAACTCGAACACTAACCTGAAACCTAATCATAAACCTAACCGTAACCCTAAACCAAACCTAACCATGGTCAGAACCACAATGCTTTATCAGAACCCTCACCCACCCCTAACCCTAAACTACACTTCTAACCCCTAACACCTTACCATAACCATAATCCTAAGCATACACAACCCTAACCCTAAACCTAAACCTCACCCCAACCACAATGCCTAACACAAACCGTAACCTTAGCTGTTTACACTAAACTTAACCCTAACCTAAAATCTAACCCTAACCCTAAAACTAAACACAACCCATAAACTTAACCCTAACCCTAAACGTAACCTTAACACTAACCCGAAAACTAACCCAAACCTTAGCCATAACCCTAACCCTCACCCTATCTTAAACTTCATCCTATCCCTAACCTAAAGCTAACCCTAACCTTAACCCTAAACCTAACCCTAACCTTAACCCTAAACCTAACCCTAACCTTAACCATGGCCCACTTGTAACCCTAAACCTAACCCTTACAATATCTCTGACCCTAACCCTCACCCTAAACCTAATCCTAACCCTGACCCTAACCCTAACCTAACCTTAACCTAACGTTAAGGCTACCATAAACTTACACCTAACCCTAACCTCTAACCCTAACTCTAACTGTAACCCTAGCCCTAACCCTAACAGTAACACCCAAAACACTCAACTGTAAATGGAACTCTAACTCTTACCCTAACACTATACTTAACCCTAAACAGAACCCTACCCTAAACCTTACCGAAACAATAACACCTAACCCTAACTCTAAACCTAATCATTAGCCTAAACCTAAACTTAACCTTAAACCTAAACCTAAACACTCACCCTAACTCTAACCCTAACCCTAAACCTAAAACAAACCCTCACCCTTAACCAAAATTTCACCCTAACCATAACGCTAAACCTACCTTAAATTCATTCAAACCCTAACCAAAACTAAAACTAACGCTAACGCTAACACTAACCCCAAACCTAAAACTAAACTTAACCTAACCCTAACCCCTAACCTTAAACCTCATATTTAAAATCAACTTCACACTAAGCCTAACCCTAAAACTAAAAAAACAACCTAAACATGACACTAAATCTCCACCTAACCCTGACCCTAACCCTAACCCTAATCCTAAGCAGAAACCTAATCCTAACCCTAACTCTAACCCTAACACTAACTGTAACACCCTAAAACATCAGCGAAACTGTAAACCTGACACTAACCATCACACGAATCCCTAACCCATCCCCCAATCCTAACCCTATCCCTAATCCTAGCCCTAACCCTGAACTAAACTTAACCCTTACCCTAACCCTAAAATTAACTCTAACATTAACTCTACCCTATCCCTAAACTTAAGCCTAACAATAACTCTAAACGTAACCCTAACCCTAACCCAGCACTAACCTTTACTGTAAACCTAGCCTTCACAGTAACCTTACCCCTACCGTAACCCTAACCCTAAAACCTAACCTTAACTGCAATACTAACTGTAACCCTCACCTAACCCCTAACCGTACCCCCAAAAGCTAACCCTAATGCTATGCCTAACCCTAACCCTAACACTCACCTGAAAACCTAAGCCCTAACGATAACCCTAACCCTAACCCAAAACCTAACCCCTAGCACCAAAGCCTAACCCTAACTCTAACACTAACCCGAAACCTAATCATAAAACTAACCCTAACCCTAAACCAAACCTAACCATGACCAGAACCACAATGCTTAACCGGAACCCTCACCCAAGCCCTAACCCAAAACTACTCCTCTAATCCCTAACACCTTACCATAACCAGAATCCTAACCCTACCCAACCCTAACCCTAAACCTAATCCTCACACCAACCACAATGCCTAACACAAACCGTAAACCTAACCCTAACCGTAACACTGAACTTAACCCTAACCTAAAATCTACCCCTAACCCTAAAAGTAAACAGATCCCATAAACTTATTCCTAACCCTAAACATAACTTTTACACTAACCTGAAAACTCAAGCAAACCTAGCCATAACCCTAACCCTCACCCTATCTTAAACTTCACCCTATCCCTAATCTAAAGCACACCCTAACTTTAACCCTGACCCTAACCTTAACCTTGGCCCACCTGTAACCCCAAACCTAACCCTTACAATAACTCTGACCCTAACCCTCACCCTAAACCTAATCCTAATCCTAACCCTGACCCTAACCCTAACCAAACCTTAACCCTAACCCTAACTTTACCCTACCATAAACTTAAACCCAACCCTAACCGGTAACCCGAAATCTAAACCTAACCCTAGCCCTAGCCCTAAACCTAACCCTAACCCTAAATGTAACACTTACCCAAAACCCTCACCTTAACTGGAAACATAAATCTAACTCTAAACCTAACCCTAAATATAACCCTACCCTAAACCTAACCGAAACACTAACACCTAACTCGGAATCAAATCCTGATCTTTAGCCTAAACCTAACCTTAACCCTAAGCCTAACCCTAACCACTAACCCTAATTCTAACCCTAACCCTAAGCCTGATCCTAAACCGAACCCTAACCCTTACCCTAAACCTGACCCTAACCTTAACCCAAACACCTAACCCTAACCCAAACCCTAAACCTAACCCTAAACTTAACCCAAACACCTAACCCTAACGCTAACCCTAACCCTCATCCTTAACATAAATTTCAAGATAAACCTAAGCCTAACCTTAGCCCTAAAACTAAACCTAACCCTAAACTATCCCCTAAATATAGCCCTAAACCTAAACCTCATCCTAACCCTAACTACAACCCTGACCTAACCGTAACACTGTAAAACATCAGCTTAAGTGTAAACCTAACACTAACCCTCCCACGAACACCTAACCCTTTCCCTAACCCTAACCCTATCCCTAATCCTAACCTTAACCCTGACCTAAACCTAACACTTACCCTAACGCTAAACTTAACCTTAACGCCACCCTAAAACTAACAAAAACTCTAAACCTGACCCTACCTCTTACCCTAAACCCTAGTACTAGCTCTAACTCTAAACCTAACCCTAACCTAGCCCTACCCTTTACCGTAAACCTAGCCTTAACCCTAACCTTACCCCTACCCTAACCCTAACCCTAACACTAAACTTAACCCTAACTGTAATCTTAACCCTAACCCTTACCCTGACCCTGACTATTAACTGAAACTTCACCCTAAACCTAACCCAAACTCTAACTCGAACCCTAACTATAACACTTACCCTAAACCCTCACCTTAACTGTAAACCTAACCCTAACCCACACCCTAACCACAACCCTCACCCTAACCCCTAACCGTATCTCCAACCCTAAACCTAATGCTATCCCTAACCCTATCCCTAACCCAAACACGAACATTAAACCTAATCTAACCCTAACTCTAACATTAACCCAACCCTAACCATAAACCTAACGTTAGCATCCTAAATCTAACCTCTAACACTAACTATAATCCTAACCCTAATTCTAACTCTTATCCTAACCCTCACCCTTAACCTAAACTTCACACTAACCCTAAACCAAAACATAACCCTAACCCTAAACATAACCCCAACCCTAACCTGAACCCTGCCTTAAAGCTAACCTGAACACAAACCCAAACTCTAGCCCTAACCATAAAAACAACCCTCACCCTATCCTAAACTTCATCCAAACTCTAACACTACCTTAAACCTAAACCTAACCCAAACCCTAACCTTAAACCTACCTCTAACCATAGCGCTAGTCCATCTGTAACCCTAAACCTAACCCTTACAATAGCCCTGAAATTAACCCTAAACCTAATCCTAGCCCTAGACCTAATCCTAACCTAACCCTAACTGCACCCTTGACCCTAAAGAGAACACTAACTCTAACCCTAAACCTGGACCTAAACCTAAATCTTCCCCTACACCTAACCCTAAACCTAAAAATAACTCCAACTCTAACCCTAATCATAACACTTATCCTAAACCCACACTTTAACTGTAAAACTAACCGTAACCCTCACCCTAACCCCTAACCGTATCCCCCAAACCTAACCCTAATGCAATCCCTAACCTTAACCCTAAAACTAACCTGAAACCCCTGAGCCCTAACGATAACACTAACTCTAACACAAACCCTAACCCCTAACACCAAAGCCTAATCCAAACCTTAACCCTAACTTTCACCCTAACTCTAACACTAACCCGAAACCTAATCATAAACCTAAACCAAACCCAACCATGACCAGAACCACAATTCCTAACCGGAACCCTCACCCAAACCCTAACCCTAAACTACACCTCTAACCACTAACACCTTACCATAAACCTAATCCTAACCTTTATCCTAACCCTCACCCTTAACCTAAACTTCACACTAACCCTAAACCAAAGCGTAACCCAAAACCTAAACATAAACCCTAACCCAAAACCGAACCCTAAACCTAACCTTAACACTAAGCTGAACACAAAACCAAACTTTAGCCCAAACCATAAAAATAACCCTCAACCTATCCTAAACTTCATCCAAACCCTAACCCTAAACCTAAACCTAACCCAAACCCTATCCTTGAACATAACTCTAACCATAATGCTAGTCCAAATGTAACCCTAATCCTAACCCTCACAATAGCCCTGAACCTAACCCTAAACCTAATCCTAACCCTAGACCTAAACCTAACCCTAACCCTAAATCTAACCTTGACCCTAAATTGAACACTGACTCTAACACTAAACCGGCACCTAAACTTTTTAAACCTAAATATTGCCCTACAGCTAACCATAACCCTAACTCTAACCCTAATGATGACACTTAACCTAAACCCTCACCTAAACTGTAAAAGTAACCGTAACCCTCACCCTAACCCCTAACCGTATCCCCAACCCTAACCCTAATGCTATCCGTAACCCTAACCCTAACACTAACCTCAACCCCTGAGCCCTAACAATAACCCTAACCCTAACCCAAACCCTAACCCCTAACACCAAAGCCTAACCCAAACCTTAACTCTAACTCGAACACTAACCTGAAACCTAATCATAAACCTAACCGTAACCCTAAACCAAACCTAACCATGGTCAGAACCACAATGCTTTATCAGAACCCTCACCCACCCCTAACCCTAAACTACACTTCTAACCCCTAACACCTTACCATAACCATAATCCTAAGCATACACAACCCTAACCCTAAACCTAAACCTCACCCCAACCACAATGCCTAACACAAACCGTAACCTTAGCTGTTTACACTAAACTTAACCCTAACCTAAAATCTAACCCTAACCCTAAAACTAAACACAACCCATAAACTTAACCCTAACCCTAAACGTAACCTTAACACTAACCCGAAAACTAACCCAAACCTTAGCCATAACCCTAACCCTCACCCTATCTTAAACTTCATCCTATCCCTAACCTAAAGCTAACCCTAACCTTAACCCTAAACCTAACCCTAACCTTAACCCTAAACCTAACCCTAACCTTAACCATGGCCCACTTGTAACCCTAAACCTAACCCTTACAATATCTCTGACCCTAACCCTCACCCTAAACCTAATCCTAACCCTGACCCTAACCCTAACCTAACCTTAACCTAACGTTAAGGCTACCATAAACTTACACCTAACCCTAACCTCTAACCCTAACTCTAACTGTAACCCTAGCCCTAACCCTAACAGTAACACCCAAAACACTCAACTGTAAATGGAACTCTAACTCTTACCCTAACACTATACTTAACCCTAAACAGAACCCTACCCTAAACCTTACCGAAACAATAACACCTAACCCTAACTCTAAACCTAATCATTAGCCTAAACCTAAACTTAACCTTAAACCTAAACCTAAACACTCACCCTAACTCTAACCCTAACCCTAAACCTAAAACAAACCCTCACCCTTAACCAAAATTTCACCCTAACCATAACGCTAAACCTACCTTAAATTCATTCAAACCCTAACCAAAACTAAAACTAACGCTAACGCTAACACTAACCCCAAACCTAAAACTAAACTTAACCTAACCCTAACCCCTAACCTTAAACCTCATATTTAAAATCAACTTCACACTAAGCCTAACCCTAAAACTAAAAAAACAACCTAAACATGACACTAAATCTCCACCTAACCCTGACCCTAACCCTAACCCTAATCCTAAGCAGAAACCTAATCCTAACCCTAACTCTAACCCTAACACTAACTGTAACACCCTAAAACATCAGCGAAACTGTAAACCTGACACTAACCATCACACGAATCCCTAACCCATCCCCCAATCCTAACCCTATCCCTAATCCTAGCCCTAACCCTGAACTAAACTTAACCCTTACCCTAACCCTAAAATTAACTCTAACATTAACTCTACCCTATCCCTAAACTTAAGCCTAACAATAACTCTAAACGTAACCCTAACCCTAACCCAGCACTAACCTTTACTGTAAACCTAGCCTTCACAGTAACCTTACCCCTACCGTAACCCTAACCCTAAAACCTAACCTTAACTGCAATACTAACTGTAACCCTCACCTAACCCCTAACCGTACCCCCAAAAGCTAACCCTAATGCTATGCCTAACCCTAACCCTAACACTCACCTGAAAACCTAAGCCCTAACGATAACCCTAACCCTAACCCAAAACCTAACCCCTAGCACCAAAGCCTAACCCTAACTCTAACACTAACCCGAAACCTAATCATAAAACTAACCCTAACCCTAAACCAAACCTAACCATGACCAGAACCACAATGCTTAACCGGAACCCTCACCCAAGCCCTAACCCAAAACTACTCCTCTAATCCCTAACACCTTACCATAACCAGAATCCTAACCCTACCCAACCCTAACCCTAAACCTAATCCTCACACCAACCACAATGCCTAACACAAACCGTAAACCTAACCCTAACCGTAACACTGAACTTAACCCTAACCTAAAATCTACCCCTAACCCTAAAAGTAAACAGATCCCATAAACTTATTCCTAACCCTAAACATAACTTTTACACTAACCTGAAAACTCAAGCAAACCTAGCCATAACCCTAACCCTCACCCTATCTTAAACTTCACCCTATCCCTAATCTAAAGCACACCCTAACTTTAACCCTGACCCTAACCTTAACCTTGGCCCACCTGTAACCCCAAACCTAACCCTTACAATAACTCTGACCCTAACCCTCACCCTAAACCTAATCCTAATCCTAACCCTGACCCTAACCCTAACCAAACCTTAACCCTAACCCTAACTTTACCCTACCATAAACTTAAACCCAACCCTAACCGGTAACCCGAAATCTAAACCTAACCCTAGCCCTAGCCCTAAACCTAACCCTAACCCTAAATGTAACACTTACCCAAAACCCTCACCTTAACTGGAAACATAAATCTAACTCTAAACCTAACCCTAAATATAACCCTACCCTAAACCTAACCGAAACACTAACACCTAACTCGGAATCAAATCCTGATCTTTAGCCTAAACCTAACCTTAACCCTAAGCCTAACCCTAACCACTAACCCTAATTCTAACCCTAACCCTAAGCCTGATCCTAAACCGAACCCTAACCCTTACCCTAAACCTGACCCTAACCTTAACCCAAACACCTAACCCTAACCCAAACCCTAAACCTAACCCTAAACTTAACCCAAACACCTAACCCTAACGCTAACCCTAACCCTCATCCTTAACATAAATTTCAAGATAAACCTAAGCCTAACCTTAGCCCTAAAACTAAACCTAACCCTAAACTATCCCCTAAATATAGCCCTAAACCTAAACCTCATCCTAACCCTAACTACAACCCTGACCTAACCGTAACACTGTAAAACATCAGCTTAAGTGTAAACCTAACACTAACCCTCCCACGAACACCTAACCCTTTCCCTAACCCTAACCCTATCCCTAATCCTAACCTTAACCCTGACCTAAACCTAACACTTACCCTAACGCTAAACTTAACCTTAACGCCACCCTAAAACTAACAAAAACTCTAAACCTGACCCTACCTCTTACCCTAAACCCTAGTACTAGCTCTAACTCTAAACCTAACCCTAACCTAGCCCTACCCTTTACCGTAAACCTAGCCTTAACCCTAACCTTACCCCTACCCTAACCCTAACCCTAACACTAAACTTAACCCTAACTGTAATCTTAACCCTAACCCTTACCCTGACCCTGACTATTAACTGAAACTTCACCCTAAACCTAACCCAAACTCTAACTCGAACCCTAACTATAACACTTACCCTAAACCCTCACCTTAACTGTAAACCTAACCCTAACCCACACCCTAACCACAACCCTCACCCTAACCCCTAACCGTATCTCCAACCCTAAACCTAATGCTATCCCTAACCCTATCCCTAACCCAAACACGAACATTAAACCTAATCTAACCCTAACTCTAACATTAACCCAACCCTAACCATAAACCTAACGTTAGCATCCTAAATCTAACCTCTAACACTAACTATAATCCTAACCCTAATTCTAACTCTTATCCTAACCCTCACCCTTAACCTAAACTTCACACTAACCCTAAACCAAAACATAACCCTAACCCTAAACATAACCCCAACCCTAACCTGAACCCTGCCTTAAAGCTAACCTGAACACAAACCCAAACTCTAGCCCTAACCATAAAAACAACCCTCACCCTATCCTAAACTTCATCCAAACTCTAACACTACCTTAAACCTAAACCTAACCCAAACCCTAACCTTAAACCTACCTCTAACCATAGCGCTAGTCCATCTGTAACCCTAAACCTAACCCTTACAATAGCCCTGAAATTAACCCTAAACCTAATCCTAGCCCTAGACCTAATCCTAACCTAACCCTAACTGCACCCTTGACCCTAAAGAGAACACTAACTCTAACCCTAAACCTGGACCTAAACCTAAATCTTCCCCTACACCTAACCCTAAACCTAAAAATAACTCCAACTCTAACCCTAATCATAACACTTATCCTAAACCCACACTTTAACTGTAAAACTAACCGTAACCCTCACCCTAACCCCTAACCGTATCCCCCAAACCTAACCCTAATGCAATCCCTAACCTTAACCCTAAAACTAACCTGAAACCCCTGAGCCCTAACGATAACACTAACTCTAACACAAACCCTAACCCCTAACACCAAAGCCTAATCCAAACCTTAACCCTAACTTTCACCCTAACTCTAACACTAACCCGAAACCTAATCATAAACCTAAACCAAACCCAACCATGACCAGAACCACAATTCCTAACCGGAACCCTCACCCAAACCCTAACCCTAAACTACACCTCTAACCACTAACACCTTACCATAAACCTAATCCTAACCTTTATCCTAACCCTCACCCTTAACCTAAACTTCACACTAACCCTAAACCAAAGCGTAACCCAAAACCTAAACATAAACCCTAACCCAAAACCGAACCCTAAACCTAACCTTAACACTAAGCTGAACACAAAACCAAACTTTAGCCCAAACCATAAAAATAACCCTCAACCTATCCTAAACTTCATCCAAACCCTAACCCTAAACCTAAACCTAACCCAAACCCTATCCTTGAACATAACTCTAACCATAATGCTAGTCCAAATGTAACCCTAATCCTAACCCTCACAATAGCCCTGAACCTAACCCTAAACCTAATCCTAACCCTAGACCTAAACCTAACCCTAACCCTAAATCTAACCTTGACCCTAAATTGAACACTGACTCTAACACTAAACCGGCACCTAAACTTTTTAAACCTAAATATTGCCCTACAGCTAACCATAACCCTAACTCTAACCCTAATGATGACACTTAACCTAAACCCTCACCTAAACTGTAAAAGTAACCGTAACCCTCACCCTAACCCCTAACCGTATCCCCAACCCTAACCCTAATGCTATCCGTAACCCTAACCCTAACACTAACCTCAACCCCTGAGCCCTAACAATAACCCTAACCCTAACCCAAAGCCTAACCCAAACCTTAACTCTAACTCGAACACTAACCTGAAACCTAATCATAAACCTAACCGTAACCCTAAACCAAACCTAACCATGGTCAGAACCACAATGCTTTATCAGAACCCTCACCCACCCCTAACCCTAAACTACACTTCTAACCCCTAACACCTTACCATAACCATAATCCTAAGCATACACAACCCTAACCCTAAACCTAAACCTCACCCCAACCACAATGCCTAACACAAACCGTAACCTTAGCTGTTTACACTAAACTTAACCCTAACCTAAAATCTAACCCTAACCCTAAAACTAAACACAACCCATAAACTTAACCCTAACCCTAAACGTAACCTTAACACTAACCCGAAAACTAACCCAAACCTTAGCCATAACCCTAACCCTCACCCTATCTTAAACTTCATCCTATCCCTAACCTAAAGCTAACCCTAACCTTAACCCTAAACCTAACCCTAACCTTAACCCTAAACCTAACCCTAACCTTAACCATGGCCCACTTGTAACCCTAAACCTAACCCTTACAATATCTCTGACCCTGACCCTCACCCTAAACCTAATCCTAACCCTGACCCTAACCCTAACCTAACCTTAACCTAACGTTAAGGCTACCATAAACTTACACCTAACCCTAACCTCTAACCCTAACTCTAACTGTAACCCTAGCCCTAACCCTAACAGTAACACCCAAAACACTCAACTGTAAATGGAACTCTAACTCTTACCCTAACACTATACTTAACCCTAAACAGAACCCTACCCTAAACCTTACCGAAACAATAACACCTAACCCTAACTCTAAACCTAATCATTAGCCTAAACCTAAACTTAACCTTAAACCTAAACCTAAACACTCACCCTAACTCTAACCCTAACCCTAAACCTAAAACAAACCCTCACCCTTAACCAAAATTTCACCCTAACCATAACGCTAAACCTACCTTAAATTCATTCAAACCCTAACCAAAACTAAAACTAACGCTAACGCTAACACTAACCCCAAACCTAAAACTAAACTTAACCTAACCCTAACCCCTAACCTTAAACCTCATAATTAAAATCAACTTCACACTAAGCCTAACCCTAAAACTAAAAAAACAACCTAAACATGACACTAAATCTCCACCTAACCCTGACCCTAACCCTAACCCTAATCCTAAGCAGAAACCTAATCCTAACCCTAACTCTAACCCTAACCCTAACTGTAACACCCTAAAACATCAGCGAAACTGTAAACCTGACACTAACCATCACACGAATCCCTAACCCATCCCCCAATCCTAACCCTATCCCTAATCCTAACCTTAACCCTGACCTAAACCTAACACTTACCCTAACGCTAAACTTAACCTTAACTCCACCCTAAAACTAACAAAAACTCTAAACCTGACCCTACCTCTTACCCTAAACCCTAGTACTAGCTCTAACTTCAAACCTAACCCTAACCTAGCCCTACCCTTTACCGTAAACCTAGCCTTAACCCTAACCTTACCCCTACCCTAACCCTAACCCTAACCCTAACCCTAACCCTAACACTAAACTTAACCCTAACTGTAATCTTAACCCTAACCCTTACCCTGACCCTGACTATTAACTGAAACTTCACCCTAAACCTAACCCAAACTCTAACTCGAACCCTAACTATAACACTTACCCTAAACCCTCACCTTAACTGTAAACCTAACCCTAACCCACATCCTAACCACAACCCTCACCCTAACCCCTTACCCACATCCTAACCATAACCCTTACCCTAACCCTAAAATTAACCCTAACATTAACTCTACCCTATCCCTAAACTTAAGCCTAACAATAACTCTAAACGTAACCCTAACCCTAACCCAGCACTAACCTTTACTGTAAACCTAGCCTTCACAGTAACCTTACCCCTACCGTAACCCTAACCCTAAAACCTAACCTTAACTGCAATACTAACTGTAACCCTCACCTAACCCCTAACCGTACCCCCAAAAGCTAACCCTAATGCTATGCCTAACCCTAACCCTAACACTCACCTGAAAACCTAAGCCCTAATGATAACCCTAACCCTAACCCAAAACCTAACCCCTAGCACCAAAGCCTAACCCTAACTCTAACACTAACCCGAAACCTAATCATAAAACTAACCCTAACCCTAAACCAAACCTAACCATGACCAGAACCACAATGCTTAACCGGAACCCTCACCCAAGCCCTAACCCAAAACTACTCCTCTAATCCCTAACACCTTACCATAACCAGAATCCTAACCCTACCCAACCCTAACCCTAAACCTAATCCTCACACCAACCACAATGCCTAACACAAACCGTAAACCTAACCCTAACCGTAACACTGAACTTAACCCTAACCTAAAATCTACCCCTAACCCTAAAAGTAAACAGATCCCATAAACTTATTCCTAACCCTAAACATAACTTTTACACTAACCTGAAAACTCAAGCAAACCTAGCCATAACCCTAACCCTCACCCTATCTTAAACTTCACCCTATCCCTAATCTAAAGCACACCCTAACTTTAACCCTGACCCTAACCTTAACCTTGGCCCACCTGTAACCCCAAACCTAACCCTTACAATAACTCTGACCCTAACCCTCACCCTAAACCTAATCCTAATCCTAACCCTGACCCTAACCCTAACCAAACCTTAACCCTAACCCTAACTTTACCCTACCATAAACTTAAACCCAACCCTAACCGGTAACCCGAAATCTAAACCTAACCCTAGCCCTAGCCCTAAACCTAACCCTAACCCTAAATGTAACACTTACCCAAAACCCTCACCTTAACTGGAAACATAAATCTAACTCTAAACCTAACCCTAAATATAACCCTACCCTAAACCTAACCGAAACACTAACACCTAACTCGGAATCAAATCCTGATCTTTAGCCTAAACCTAACCTTAACCCTAAGCCTAACCCTAACCACTAACCCTAATTCTAACCCTAACCCTAAGCCTGATCCTAAACCGAACCCTAACCCTTACCCTAAACCTGACCCTAACCTTAACCCAAACACCTAACCCTAACCCAAACCCTAAACCTAACCCTAAACTTAACCCAAACACCTAACCCTAACGCTAACCCTAACCCTCATCCTTAACATAAATTTCAAGATAAACCTAAGCCTAACCTTAGCCCTAAAACTAAACCTAACCCTAAACTATCCCCTAAATATAGCCCTAAACCTAAACCTCATCCTAACCCTAACTACAACCCTGACCTAACCGTAACACTGTAAAACATCAGCTTAAGTGTAAACCTAACACTAACCCTCCCACGAACACCTAACCCTTTCCCTAACCCTAACCCTATCCCTAATCCTAACCTTAACCCTGACCTAAACCTAACACTTACCCTAACGCTAAACTTAACCTTAACGCCACCCTAAAACTAACAAAAACTCTAAACCTGACCCTACCTCTTACCCTAAACCCTAGTACTAGCTCTAACTCTAAACCTAACCCTAACCTAGCCCTACCCTTTACCGTAAACCTAGCCTTAACCCTAACCTTACCCCTACCCTAACCCTAACCCTAACACTAAACTTAACCCTAACTGTAATCTTAACCCTAACTCTTACCCTGACCCTGACTATTAACTGAAACTTCACCCTAAACCTAACCCAAACTCTAACTCGAACCCTAACTATAACACTTACCCTAAACCCTCACCTTAACTGTAAACCTAACCCTAACCCACATCCTAACCACAACCCTCACTCTAACCCCTAACCGTATCCCCAACCCTAAACCTAATGCTATCCCTAACCCTATCCCTAACCCAAACACGAACATTAAACCTAATCTAACCCTAACTCTAACATTAACCCAACCCTAACCATAAACCTAACGTTAGCATCCTAAATCTAACCTCTAACACTAACTATAATCCTAACCCTAATTCTAACTCTTATCCTAACCCTCACCCTTAACCTAAACTTCACACTAACCCTAAACCAAAACATAACCCTAACCCTAAACATAACCCCAACCCTAACCTGAACCCTGCCTTAAAGCTAACCTGAACACAAACCCAAACTCTAGCCCTAACCATAAAAACAACCCTCACCCTATCCTAAACTTCATCCAAACTCTAACACTACCTTAAACCTAAACCTAACCCAAACCCTAACCTTAAACCTACCTCTAACCATAGCGCTAGTCCATCTGTAACCCTAAACCTAACCCTTACAATAGCCCTGAAATTAACCCTAAACCTAATCCTAGCCCTAGACCTAATCCTAACCTAACCCTAACTGCACCCTTGACCCTAAAGAGAACACTAACTCTAACCCTAAACCTGGACCTAAACCTAAATCTTCCCCTACACCTAACCCTAAACCTAAAAATAACTCCAACTCTAACCCTAATCATAACACTTATCCTAAACCCACACTTTAACTGTAAAACTAACCGTAACCCTCACCCTAACCCCTAACCGTATCCCCCAAACCTAACCCTAATGCAATCCCTAACCTTAACCCTAAAACTAACCTGAAACCCCTGAGCCCTAACGATAACACTAACTCTAACACAAACCCTAACCCCTAACACCAAAGCCTAATCCAAACCTTAACCCTAACTTTCACCCTAACTCTAACACTAACCCGAAACCTAATCATAAACCTAAACCAAACCCAACCATGACCAGAACCACAATTCCTAACCGGAACCCTCACCCAAACCCTAACCCTAAACTACACCTCTAACCACTAACACCTTACCATAAACCTAATCCTAACCTTTATCCTAACCCTCACCCTTAACCTAAACTTCACACTAACCCTAAACCAAAGCGTAACCCAAAACCTAAACATAAACCCTAACCCAAAACCGAACCCTAAACCTAACCTTAACACTAAGCTGAACACAAAACCAAACTTTAGCCCAAACCATAAAAATAACCCTCAACCTATCCTAAACTTCATCCAAACCCTAACCCTAAACCTAAACCTAACCCAAACCCTATCCTTGAACATAACTCTAACCATAATGCTAGTCCAAATGTAACCCTAATCCTAACCCTCACAATAGCCCTGAACCTAACCCTAAACCTAATCCTAACCCTAGACCTAAACCTAACCCTAACCCTAAATCTAACCTTGACCCTAAATTGAACACTGACTCTAACACTAAACCGGCACCTAAACTTTTTAAACCTAAATATTGCCCTACAGCTAACCATAACCCTAACTCTAACCCTAATGATGACACTTAACCTAAACCCTCACCTAAACTGTAAAAGTAACCGTAACCCTCACCCTAACCCCTAACCGTATCCCCAACCCTAACCCTAATGCTATCCGTAACCCTAACCCTAACACTAACCTCAACCCCTGAGCCCTAACAATAACCCTAACCCTAACCCAAAGCCTAACCCAAACCTTAACTCTAACTCGAACACTAACCTGAAACCTAATCATAAACCTAACCGTAACCCTAAACCAAACCTAACCATGGTCAGAACCACAATGCTTTATCAGAACCCTCACCCACCCCTAACCCTAAACTACACTTCTAACCCCTAACACCTTACCATAACCATAATCCTAAGCATACACAACCCTAACCCTAAACCTAAACCTCACCCCAACCACAATGCCTAACACAAACCGTAACCTTAGCTGTTTACACTAAACTTAACCCTAACCTAAAATCTAACCCTAACCCTAAAACTAAACACAACCCATAAACTTAACCCTAACCCTAAACGTAACCTTAACACTAACCCGAAAACTAACCCAAACCTTAGCCATAACCCTAACCCTCACCCTATCTTAAACTTCATCCTATCCCTAACCTAAAGCTAACCCTAACCTTAACCCTAAACCTAACCCTAACCTTAACCCTAAACCTAACCCTAACCTTAACCATGGCCCACTTGTAACCCTAAACCTAACCCTTACAATATCTCTGACCCTAACCCTCACCCTAAACCTAATCCTAACCCTGACCCTAACCCTAACCTAACCTTAACCTAACGTTAAGGCTACCATAAACTTACACCTAACCCTAACCTCTAACCCTAACTCTAACTGTAACCCTAGCCCTAACCCTAACAGTAACACCCAAAACACTCAACTGTAAATGGAACTCTAACTCTTACCCTAACACTATACTTAACCCTAAACAGAACCCTACCCTAAACCTTACCGAAACAATAACACCTAACCCTAACTCTAAACCTAATCATTAGCCTAAACCTAAACTTAACCTTAAACCTAAACCTAAACACTCACCCTAACTCTAACCCTAACCCTAAACCTAAAACAAACCCTCACCCTTAACCAAAATTTCACCCTAACCATAACGCTAAACCTACCTTAAATTCATTCAAACCCTAACCAAAACTAAAACTAACGCTAACGCTAACACTAACCCCAAACCTAAAACTAAACTTAACCTAACCCTAACCCCTAACCTTAAACCTCATATTTAAAATCAACTTCACACTAAGCCTAACCCTAAAACTAAAAAAACAACCTAAACATGACACTAAATCTCCACCTAACCCTGACCCTAACCCTAACCCTAATCCTAAGCAGAAACCTAATCCTAACCCTAACTCTAACCCTAACACTAACTGTAACACCCTAAAACATCAGCGAAACTGTAAACCTGACACTAACCATCACACGAATCCCTAACCCATCCCCCAATCCTAACCCTATCCCTAATCCTAGCCCTAACCCTGAACTAAACTTAACCCTTACCCTAACCCTAAAATTAACCCTAACATTAACTCTACCCTATCCCTAAACTTAAGCCTAACAATAACTCTAAACGTAACCCTAACCCTAACCCAGCACTAACCTTTACTGTAAACCTAGCCTTCACAGTAACCTTACCCCTACCGTAACCCTAACCCTAAAACCTAACCTTAACTGCAATACTAACTGTAACCCTCACCTAACCCCTAACCGTACCCCCAAAAGCTAACCCTAATGCTATGCCTAACCCTAACCCTAACACTCACCTGAAAACCTAAGCCCTAATGATAACCCTAACCCTAACCCAAAACCTAACCCCTAGCACCAAAGCCTAACCCTAACTCTAACACTAACCCGAAACCTAATCATAAAACTAACCCTAACCCTAAACCAAACCTAACCATGACCAGAACCACAATGCTTAACCGGAACCCTCACCCAAGCCCTAACCCAAAACTACTCCTCTAATCCCTAACACCTTACCATAACCAGAATCCTAACCCTACCCAACCCTAACCCTAAACCTAATCCTCACACCAACCACAATGCCTAACACAAACCGTAAACCTAACCCTAACCGTAACACTGAACTTAACCCTAACCTAAAATCTACCCCTAACCCTAAAAGTAAACAGATCCCATAAACTTATTCCTAACCCTAAACATAACTTTTACACTAACCTGAAAACTCAAGCAAACCTAGCCATAACCCTAACCCTCACCCTATCTTAAACTTCACCCTATCCCTAATCTAAAGCACACCCTAACTTTAACCCTGACCCTAACCTTAACCTTGGCCCACCTGTAACCCCAAACCTAACCCTTACAATAACTCTGACCCTAACCCTCACCCTAAACCTAATCCTAATCCTAACCCTGACCCTAACCCTAACCAAACCTTAACCCTAACCCTAACTTTACCCTACCATAAACTTAAACCCAACCCTAACCGGTAACCCGAAATCTAAACCTAACCCTAGCCCTAGCCCTAAACCTAACCCTAACCCTAAATGTAACACTTACCCAAAACCCTCACCTTAACTGGAAACATAAATCTAACTCTAAACCTAACCCTAAATATAACCCTACCCTAAACCTAACCGAAACACTAACACCTAACTCGGAATCAAATCCTGATCTTTAGCCTAAACCTAACCTTAACCCTAAGCCTAACCCTAACCACTAACCCTAATTCTAACCCTAACCCTAAGCCTGATCCTAAACCGAACCCTAACCCTTACCCTAAACCTGACCCTAACCTTAACCCAAACACCTAACCCTAACCCAAACCCTAAACCTAACCCTAAACTTAACCCAAACACCTAACCCTAACGCTAACCCTAACCCTCATCCTTAACATAAATTTCAAGATAAACCTAAGCCTAACCTTAGCCCTAAAACTAAACCTAACCCTAAACTATCCCCTAAATATAGCCCTAAACCTAAACCTCATCCTAACCCTAACTACAACCCTGACCTAACCGTAACACTGTAAAACATCAGCTTAAGTGTAAACCTAACACTAACCCTCCCACGAACACCTAACCCTTTCCCTAACCCTAACCCTATCCCTAATCCTAACCTTAACCCTGACCTAAACCTAACACTTACCCTAACGCTAAACTTAACCTTAACGCCACCCTAAAACTAACAAAAACTCTAAACCTGACCCTACCTCTTACCCTAAACCCTAGTACTAGCTCTAACTCTAAACCTAACCCTAACCTAGCCCTACCCTTTACCGTAAACCTAGCCTTAACCCTAACCTTACCCCTACCCTAACCCTAACCCTAACACTAAACTTAACCCTAACTGTAATCTTAACCCTAACTCTTACCCTGACCCTGACTATTAACTGAAACTTCACCCTAAACCTAACCCAAACTCTAACTCGAACCCTAACTATAACACTTACCCTAAACCCTCACCTTAACTGTAAACCTAACCCTAACCCACATCCTAACCACAACCCTCACCCTAACCCCTAACCGTATCCCCAACCCTAAACCTAATGCTATCCCTAACCCTATCCCTAACCCAAACACGAACATTAAACCTAATCTAACCCTAACTCTAACATTAACCCAACCCTAACCATAAACCTAACGTTAGCATCCTAAATCTAACCTCTAACACTAACTATAATCCTAACCCTAATTCTAACTCTTATCCTAACCCTCACCCTTAACCTAAACTTCACACTAACCCTAAACCAAAACATAACCCTAACCCTAAACATAACCCCAACCCTAACCTGAACCCTGCCTTAAAGCTAACCTGAACACAAACCCAAACTCTAGCCCTAACCATAAAAACAACCCTCACCCTATCCTAAACTTCATCCAAACTCTAACACTACCTTAAACCTAAACCTAACCCAAACCCTAACCTTAAACCTACCTCTAACCATAGCGCTAGTCCATCTGTAACCCTAAACCTAACCCTTACAATAGCCCTGAAATTAACCCTAAACCTAATCCTAGCCCTAGACCTAATCCTAACCTAACCCTAACTGCACCCTTGACCCTAAAGAGAACACTAACTCTAACCCTAAACCTGGACCTAAACCTAAATCTTCCCCTACACCTAACCCTAAACCTAAAAATAACTCCAACTCTAACCCTAATCATAACACTTATCCTAAACCCACACTTTAACTGTAAAACTAACCGTAACCCTCACCCTAACCCCTAACCGTATCCCCCAAACCTAACCCTAATGCAATCCCTAACCTTAACCCTAAAACTAACCTGAAACCCCTGAGCCCTAACGATAACACTAACTCTAACACAAACCCTAACCCCTAACACCAAAGCCTAATCCAAACCTTAACCCTAACTTTCACCCTAACTCTAACACTAACCCGAAACCTAATCATAAACCTAAACCAAACCCAACCATGACCAGAACCACAATTCCTAACCGGAACCCTCACCCAAACCCTAACCCTAAACTACACCTCTAACCACTAACACCTTACCATAAACCTAATCCTAACCTTTATCCTAACCCTCACCCTTAACCTAAACTTCACACTAACCCTAAACCAAAGCGTAACCCAAAACCTAAACATAAACCCTAACCCAAAACCGAACCCTAAACCTAACCTTAACACTAAGCTGAACACAAAACCAAACTTTAGCCCAAACCATAAAAATAACCCTCAACCTATCCTAAACTTCATCCAAACCCTAACCCTAAACCTAAACCTAACCCAAACCCTATCCTTGAACATAACTCTAACCATAATGCTAGTCCAAATGTAACCCTAATCCTAACCCTCACAATAGCCCTGAACCTAACCCTAAACCTAATCCTAACCCTAGACCTAAACCTAACCCTAACCCTAAATCTAACCTTGACCCTAAATTGAACACTGACTCTAACACTAAACCGGCACCTAAACTTTTTAAACCTAAATATTGCCCTACAGCTAACCATAACCCTAACTCTAACCCTAATGATGACACTTAACCTAAACCCTCACCTAAACTGTAAAAGTAACCGTAACCCTCACCCTAACCCCTAACCGTATCCCCAACCCTAACCCTAATGCTATCCGTAACCCTAACCCTAACACTAACCTCAACCCCTGAGCCCTAACAATAACCCTAACCCTAACCCAAAGCCTAACCCAAACCTTAACTCTAACTCGAACACTAACCTGAAACCTAATCATAAACCTAACCGTAACCCTAAACCAAACCTAACCATGGTCAGAACCACAATGCTTTATCAGAACCCTCACCCACCCCTAACCCTAAACTACACTTCTAACCCCTAACACCTTACCATAACCATAATCCTAAGCATACACAACCCTAACCCTAAACCTAAACCTCACCCCAACCACAATGCCTAACACAAACCGTAACCTTAGCTGTTTACACTAAACTTAACCCTAACCTAAAATCTAACCCTAACCCTAAAACTAAACACAACCCATAAACTTAACCCTAACCCTAAACGTAACCTTAACACTAACCCGAAAACTAACCCAAACCTTAGCCATAACCCTAACCCTCACCCTATCTTAAACTTCATCCTATCCCTAACCTAAAGCTAACCCTAACCTTAACCCTAAACCTAACCCTAACCTTAACCCTAAACCTAACCCTAACCTTAACCATGGCCCACTTGTAACCCTAAACCTAACCCTTACAATATCTCTGACCCTAACCCTCACCCTAAACCTAATCCTAACCCTGACCCTAACCCTAACCTAACCTTAACCTAACGTTAAGGCTACCATAAACTTACACCTAACCCTAACCTCTAACCCTAACTCTAACTGTAACCCTAGCCCTAACCCTAACAGTAACACCCAAAACACTCAACTGTAAATGGAACTCTAACTCTTACCCTAACACTATACTTAACCCTAAACAGAACCCTACCCTAAACCTTACCGAAACAATAACACCTAACCCTAACTCTAAACCTAATCATTAGCCTAAACCTAAACTTAACCTTAAACCTAAACCTAAACACTCACCCTAACTCTAACCCTAACCCTAAACCTAAAACAAACCCTCACCCTTAACCAAAATTTCACCCTAACCATAACGCTAAACCTACCTTAAATTCATTCAAACCCTAACCAAAACTAAAACTAACGCTAACGCTAACACTAACCCCAAACCTAAAACTAAACTTAACCTAACCCTAACCCCTAACCTTAAACCTCATATTTAAAATCAACTTCACACTAAGCCTAACCCTAAAACTAAAAAAACAACCTAAACATGACACTAAATCTCCACCTAACCCTGACCCTAACCCTAACCCTAATCCTAAGCAGAAACCTAATCCTAACCCTAACTCTAACCCTAACACTAACTGTAACACCCTAAAACATCAGCGAAACTGTAAACCTGACACTAACCATCACACGAATCCCTAACCCATCCCCCAATCCTAACCCTATCCCTAATCCTAGCCCTAACCCTGAACTAAACTTAACCCTTACCCTAACCCTAAAATTAACCCTAACATTAACTCTACCCTATCCCTAAACTTAAGCCTAACAATAACTCTAAACGTAACCCTAACCCTAACCCAGCACTAACCTTTACTGTAAACCTAGCCTTCACAGTAACCTTACCCCTACCGTAACCCTAACCCTAAAACCTAACCTTAACTGCAATACTAACTGTAACCCTCACCTAACCCCTAACCGTACCCCCAAAAGCTAACCCTAATGCTATGCCTAACCCTAACCCTAACACTCACCTGAAAACCTAAGCCCTAATGATAACCCTAACCCTAACCCAAAACCTAACCCCTAGCACCAAAGCCTAACCCTAACTCTAACACTAACCCGAAACCTAATCATAAAACTAACCCTAACCCTAAACCAAACCTAACCATGACCAGAACCACAATGCTTAACCGGAACCCTCACCCAAGCCCTAACCCAAAACTACTCCTCTAATCCCTAACACCTTACCATAACCAGAATCCTAACCCTACCCAACCCTAACCCTAAACCTAATCCTCACACCAACCACAATGCCTAACACAAACCGTAAACCTAACCCTAACCGTAACACTGAACTTAACCCTAACCTAAAATCTACCCCTAACCCTAAAAGTAAACAGATCCCATAAACTTATTCCTAACCCTAAACATAACTTTTACACTAACCTGAAAACTCAAGCAAACCTAGCCATAACCCTAACCCTCACCCTATCTTAAACTTCACCCTATCCCTAATCTAAAGCACACCCTAACTTTAACCCTGACCCTAACCTTAACCTTGGCCCACCTGTAACCCCAAACCTAACCCTTACAATAACTCTGACCCTAACCCTCACCCTAAACCTAATCCTAATCCTAACCCTGACCCTAACCCTAACCAAACCTTAACCCTAACCCTAACTTTACCCTACCATAAACTTAAACCCAACCCTAACCGGTAACCCGAAATCTAAACCTAACCCTAGCCCTAGCCCTAAACCTAACCCTAACCCTAAATGTAACACTTACCCAAAACCCTCACCTTAACTGGAAACATAAATCTAACTCTAAACCTAACCCTAAATATAACCCTACCCTAAACCTAACCGAAACACTAACACCTAACTCGGAATCAAATCCTGATCTTTAGCCTAAACCTAACCTTAACCCTAAGCCTAACCCTAACCACTAACCCTAATTCTAACCCTAACCCTAAGCCTGATCCTAAACCGAACCCTAACCCTTACCCTAAACCTGACCCTAACCTTAACCCAAACACCTAACCCTAACCCAAACCCTAAACCTAACCCTAAACTTAACCCAAACACCTAACCCTAACGCTAACCCTAACCCTCATCCTTAACATAAATTTCAAGATAAACCTAAGCCTAACCTTAGCCCTAAAACTAAACCTAACCCTAAACTATCCCCTAAATATAGCCCTAAACCTAAACCTCATCCTAACCCTAACTACAACCCTGACCTAACCGTAACACTGTAAAACATCAGCTTAAGTGTAAACCTAACACTAACCCTCCCACGAACACCTAACCCTTTCCCTAACCCTAACCCTATCCCTAATCCTAACCTTAACCCTGACCTAAACCTAACACTTACCCTAACGCTAAACTTAACCTTAACGCCACCCTAAAACTAACAAAAACTCTAAACCTGACCCTACCTCTTACCCTAAACCCTAGTACTAGCTCTAACTCTAAACCTAACCCTAACCTAGCCCTACCCTTTACCGTAAACCTAGCCTTAACCCTAACCTTACCCCTACCCTAACCCTAACCCTAACACTAAACTTAACCCTAACTGTAATCTTAACCCTAACTCTTACCCTGACCCTGACTATTAACTGAAACTTCACCCTAAACCTAACCCAAACTCTAACTCGAACCCTAACTATAACACTTACCCTAAACCCTCACCTTAACTGTAAACCTAACCCTAACCCACATCCTAACCACAACCCTCACCCTAACCCCTAACCGTATCCCCAACCCTAAACCTAATGCTATCCCTAACCCTATCCCTAACCCAAACACGAACATTAAACCTAATCTAACCCTAACTCTAACATTAACCCAACCCTAACCATAAACCTAACGTTAGCATCCTAAATCTAACCTCTAACACTAACTATAATCCTAACCCTAATTCTAACTCTTATCCTAACCCTCACCCTTAACCTAAACTTCACACTAACCCTAAACCAAAACATAACCCTAACCCTAAACATAACCCCAACCCTAACCTGAACCCTGCCTTAAAGCTAACCTGAACACAAACCCAAACTCTAGCCCTAACCATAAAAACAACCCTCACCCTATCCTAAACTTCATCCAAACTCTAACACTACCTTAAACCTAAACCTAACCCAAACCCTAACCTTAAACCTACCTCTAACCATAGCGCTAGTCCATCTGTAACCCTAAACCTAACCCTTACAATAGCCCTGAAATTAACCCTAAACCTAATCCTAGCCCTAGACCTAATCCTAACCTAACCCTAACTGCACCCTTGACCCTAAAGAGAACACTAACTCTAACCCTAAACCTGGACCTAAACCTAAATCTTCCCCTACACCTAACCCTAAACCTAAAAATAACTCCAACTCTAACCCTAATCATAACACTTATCCTAAACCCACACTTTAACTGTAAAACTAACCGTAACCCTCACCCTAACCCCTAACCGTATCCCCCAAACCTAACCCTAATGCAATCCCTAACCTTAACCCTAAAACTAACCTGAAACCCCTGAGCCCTAACGATAACACTAACTCTAACACAAACCCTAACCCCTAACACCAAAGCCTAATCCAAACCTTAACCCTAACTTTCACCCTAACTCTAACACTAACCCGAAACCTAATCATAAACCTAAACCAAACCCAACCATGACCAGAACCACAATTCCTAACCGGAACCCTCACCCAAACCCTAACCCTAAACTACACCTCTAACCACTAACACCTTACCATAAACCTAATCCTAACCTTTATCCTAACCCTCACCCTTAACCTAAACTTCACACTAACCCTAAACCAAAGCGTAACCCAAAACCTAAACATAAACCCTAACCCAAAACCGAACCCTAAACCTAACCTTAACACTAAGCTGAACACAAAACCAAACTTTAGCCCAAACCATAAAAATAACCCTCAACCTATCCTAAACTTCATCCAAACCCTAACCCTAAACCTAAACCTAACCCAAACCCTATCCTTGAACATAACTCTAACCATAATGCTAGTCCAAATGTAACCCTAATCCTAACCCTCACAATAGCCCTGAACCTAACCCTAAACCTAATCCTAACCCTAGACCTAAACCTAACCCTAACCCTAAATCTAACCTTGACCCTAAATTGAACACTGACTCTAACACTAAACCGGCACCTAAACTTTTTAAACCTAAATATTGCCCTACAGCTAACCATAACCCTAACTCTAACCCTAATGATGACACTTAACCTAAACCCTCACCTAAACTGTAAAAGTAACCGTAACCCTCACCCTAACCCCTAACCGTATCCCCAACCCTAACCCTAATGCTATCCGTAACCCTAACCCTAACACTAACCTCAACCCCTGAGCCCTAACAATAACCCTAACCCTAACCCAAACCCTAACCCCTAACACCAAAGCCTAACCCAAACCTTAACTCTAACTCGAACACTAACCTGAAACCTAATCATAAACCTAACCGTAACCCTAAACCAAACCTAACCATGGTCAGAACCACAATGCTTTATCAGAACCCTCACCCACCCCTAACCCTAAACTACACTTCTAACCCCTAACACCTTACCATAACCATAATCCTAAGCATACACAACCCTAACCCTAAACCTAAACCTCACCCCAACCACAATGCCTAACACAAACCGTAACCTTAGCTGTTTACACTAAACTTAACCCTAACCTAAAATCTAACCCTAACCCTAAAACTAAACACAACCCATAAACTTAACCCTAACCCTAAACGTAACCTTAACACTAACCCGAAAACTAACCCAAACCTTAGCCATAACCCTAACCCTCACCCTATCTTAAACTTCATCCTATCCCTAACCTAAAGCTAACCCTAACCTTAACCCTAAACCTAACCCTAACCTTAACCCTAAACCTAACCCTAACCTTAACCATGGCCCACTTGTAACCCTAAACCTAA
This sequence comes from Loxodonta africana, assembly GCF_030014295.1. Classification (NCBI taxonomy): domain Eukaryota; kingdom Metazoa; phylum Chordata; class Mammalia; order Proboscidea; family Elephantidae; genus Loxodonta; species Loxodonta africana. The sequence continues at coordinate 134,723,734 of NC_087349.1, read as the reverse complement.
CCCTTACAATATCTCTGACCCTAACCCTCACCCTAAACCTAATCCTAACCCTGACCCTAACCCTAACCTAACCTTAACCTAACGTTAAGGCTACCATAAACTTACACCTAACCCTAACCTCTAACCCTAACTCTAACTGTAACCCTAGCCCTAACCCTAACAGTAACACCCAAAACACTCAACTGTAAATGGAACTCTAACTCTTACCCTAACACTATACTTAACCCTAAACAGAACCCTACCCTAAACCTTACCGAAACAATAACACCTAACCCTAACTCTAAACCTAATCATTAGCCTAAACCTAAACTTAACCTTAAACCTAAACCTAAACACTCACCCTAACTCTAACCCTAACCCTAAACCTAAAACAAACCCTCACCCTTAACCAAAATTTCACCCTAACCATAACGCTAAACCTACCTTAAATTCATTCAAACCCTAACCAAAACTAAAACTAACGCTAACGCTAACACTAACCCCAAACCTAAAACTAAACTTAACCTAACCCTAACCCCTAACCTTAAACCTCATAATTAAAATCAACTTCACACTAAGCCTAACCCTAAAACTAAAAAAACAACCTAAACATGACACTAAATCTCCACCTAACCCTGACCCTAACCCTAACCCTAATCCTAAGCAGAAACCTAATCCTAACCCTAACTCTAACCCTAACCCTAACTGTAACACCCTAAAACATCAGCGAAACTGTAAACCTGACACTAACCATCACACGAATCCCTAACCCATCCCCCAATCCTAACCCTATCCCTAATCCTAGCCCTAACCCTGAACTAAACTTAACCCTTACCCTAACCCTAAAATTAACCCTAACATTAACTCTACCCTATCCCTAAACTTAAGCCTAACAATAACTCTAAACGTAACCCTAACCCTAACCCAGCACTAACCTTTACTGTAAACCTAGCCTTCACAGTAACCTTACCCCTACCGTAACCCTAACCCTAAAACCTAACCTTAACTGCAATACTAACTGTAACCCTCACCTAACCCCTAACCGTACCCCCAAAAGCTAACCCTAATGCTATGCCTAACCCTAACCCTAACACTCACCTGAAAACCTAAGCCCTAATGATAACCCTAACCCTAACCCAAAACCTAACCCCTAGCACCAAAGCCTAACCCTAACTCTAACACTAACCCGAAACCTAATCATAAAACTAACCCTAACCCTAAACCAAACCTAACCATGACCAGAACCACAATGCTTAACCGGAACCCTCACCCAAGCCCTAACCCAAAACTACTCCTCTAATCCCTAACACCTTACCATAACCAGAATCCTAACCCTACCCAACCCTAACCCTAAACCTAATCCTCACACCAACCACAATGCCTAACACAAACCGTAAACCTAACCCTAACCGTAACACTGAACTTAACCCTAACCTAAAATCTACCCCTAACCCTAAAAGTAAACAGATCCCATAAACTTATTCCTAACCCTAAACATAACTTTTACACTAACCTGAAAACTCAAGCAAACCTAGCCATAACCCTAACCCTCACCCTATCTTAAACTTCACCCTATCCCTAATCTAAAGCACACCCTAACTTTAACCCTGACCCTAACCTTAACCTTGGCCCACCTGTAACCCCAAACCTAACCCTTACAATAACTCTGACCCTAACCCTCACCCTAAACCTAATCCTAATCCTAACCCTGACCCTAACCCTAACCAAACCTTAACCCTAACCCTAACTTTACCCTACCATAAACTTAAACCCAACCCTAACCGGTAACCCGAAATCTAAACCTAACCCTAGCCCTAGCCCTAAACCTAACCCTAACCCTAAATGTAACACTTACCCAAAACCCTCACCTTAACTGGAAACATAAATCTAACTCTAAACCTAACCCTAAATATAACCCTACCCTAAACCTAACCGAAACACTAACACCTAACTCGGAATCAAATCCTGATCTTTAGCCTAAACCTAACCTTAACCCTAAGCCTAACCCTAACCACTAACCCTAATTCTAACCCTAACCCTAAGCCTGATCCTAAACCGAACCCTAACCCTTACCCTAAACCTGACCCTAACCTTAACCCAAACACCTAACCCTAACCCAAACCCTAAACCTAACCCTAAACTTAACCCAAACACCTAACCCTAACGCTAACCCTAACCCTCATCCTTAACATAAATTTCAAGATAAACCTAAGCCTAACCTTAGCCCTAAAACTAAACCTAACCCTAAACTATCCCCTAAATATAGCCCTAAACCTAAACCTCATCCTAACCCTAACTACAACCCTGACCTAACCGTAACACTGTAAAACATCAGCTTAAGTGTAAACCTAACACTAACCCTCCCACGAACACCTAACCCTTTCCCTAACCCTAACCCTATCCCTAATCCTAACCTTAACCCTGACCTAAACCTAACACTTACCCTAACGCTAAACTTAACCTTAACGCCACCCTAAAACTAACAAAAACTCTAAACCTGACCCTACCTCTTACCCTAAACCCTAGTACTAGCTCTAACTCTAAACCTAACCCTAACCTAGCCCTACCCTTTACCGTAAACCTAGCCTTAACCCTAACCTTACCCCTACCCTAACCCTAACCCTAACACTAAACTTAACCCTAACTGTAATCTTAACCCTAACTCTTACCCTGACCCTGACTATTAACTGAAACTTCACCCTAAACCTAACCCAAACTCTAACTCGAACCCTAACTATAACACTTACCCTAAACCCTCACCTTAACTGTAAACCTAACCCTAACCCACATCCTAACCACAACCCTCACCCTAACCCCTAACCGTATCCCCAACCCTAAACCTAATGCTATCCCTAACCCTATCCCTAACCCAAACACGAACATTAAACCTAATCTAACCCTAACTCTAACATTAACCCAACCCTAACCATAAACCTAACGTTAGCATCCTAAATCTAACCTCTAACACTAACTATAATCCTAACCCTAATTCTAACTCTTATCCTAACCCTCACCCTTAACCTAAACTTCACACTAACCCTAAACCAAAACATAACCCTAACCCTAAACATAACCCCAACCCTAACCTGAACCCTGCCTTAAAGCTAACCTGAACACAAACCCAAACTCTAGCCCTAACCATAAAAACAACCCTCACCCTATCCTAAACTTCATCCAAACTCTAACACTACCTTAAACCTAAACCTAACCCAAACCCTAACCTTAAACCTACCTCTAACCATAGCGCTAGTCCATCTGTAACCCTAAACCTAACCCTTACAATAGCCCTGAAATTAACCCTAAACCTAATCCTAGCCCTAGACCTAATCCTAACCTAACCCTAACTGCACCCTTGACCCTAAAGAGAACACTAACTCTAACCCTAAACCTGGACCTAAACCTAAATCTTCCCCTACACCTAACCCTAAACCTAAAAATAACTCCAACTCTAACCCTAATCATAACACTTATCCTAAACCCACACTTTAACTGTAAAACTAACCGTAACCCTCACCCTAACCCCTAACCGTATCCCCCAAACCTAACCCTAATGCAATCCCTAACCTTAACCCTAAAACTAACCTGAAACCCCTGAGCCCTAACGATAACACTAACTCTAACACAAACCCTAACCCCTAACACCAAAGCCTAATCCAAACCTTAACCCTAACTTTCACCCTAACTCTAACACTAACCCGAAACCTAATCATAAACCTAAACCAAACCCAACCATGACCAGAACCACAATTCCTAACCGGAACCCTCACCCAAACCCTAACCCTAAACTACACCTCTAACCACTAACACCTTACCATAAACCTAATCCTAACCTTTATCCTAACCCTCACCCTTAACCTAAACTTCACACTAACCCTAAACCAAAGCGTAACCCAAAACCTAAACATAAACCCTAACCCAAAACCGAACCCTAAACCTAACCTTAACACTAAGCTGAACACAAAACCAAACTTTAGCCCAAACCATAAAAATAACCCTCACCCTATCCTAAACTTCATCCAAACCCTAACCCTAAACCTAAACCTAACCCAAACCCTATCCTTGAACATAACTCTAACCATAATGCTAGTCCAAATGTAACCCTAATCCTAACCCTCACAATAGCCCTGAACCTAACCCTAAACCTAATCCTAACCCTAGACCTAAACCTAACCCTAACCCTAAATCTAACCTTGACCCTAAATTGAACACTGACTCTAACACTAAACCGGCACCTAAACTTTTTAAACCTAAATATTGCCCTACAGCTAACCATAACCCTAACTCTAACCCTAATGATGACACTTAACCTAAACCCTCACCTAAACTGTAAAAGTAACCGTAACCCTCACCCTAACCCCTAACCGTATCCCCAACCCTAACCCTAATGCTATCCGTAACCCTAACCCTAACACTAACCTCAACCCCTGAGCCCTAACAATAACCCTAACCCAAACCCTAACCCAAACCTTAACTCTAACTCGAACACTAACCTGAAACCTAATCATAAACCTAACCGTAACCCTAAACCAAACCTAACCATGGTCAGAACCACAATGCTTTATCAGAACCCTCACCCACCCCTAACCCTAAACTACACTTCTAACCCCTAACACCTTACCATAACCATAATCCTAAGCATACACAACCCTAACCCTAAACCTAAACCTCACCCCAACCACAATGCCTAACACAAACCGTAACCTTAGCTGTTTACACTAAACTTAACCCTAACCTAAAATCTAACCCTAACCCTAAAACTAAACACAACCCATAAACTTAACCCTAACCCTAAACGTAACCTTAACACTAACCCGAAAACTAACCCAAACCTTAGCCATAACCCTAACCCTCACCCTATCTTAAACTTCATCCTATCCCTAACCTAAAGCTAACCCTAACCTTAACCCTAAACCTAACCCTAACCTTAACCCTAAACCTAACCCTAACCTTAACCATGGCCCACTTGTAACCCTAAACCTAACCCTTACAATATCTCTGACCCTAACCCTCACCCTAAACCTAATCCTAACCCTGACCCTAACCCTAACCTAACCTTAACCTAACGTTAAGGCTACCATAAACTTACACCTAACCCTAACCTCTAACCCTAACTCTAACTGTAACCCTAGCCCTAACCCTAACAGTAACACCCAAAACACTCAACTGTAAATGGAACTCTAACTCTTACCCTAACACTATACTTAACCCTAAACAGAACCCTACCCTAAACCTTACCGAAACAATAACACCTAACCCTAACTCTAAACCTAATCATTAGCCTAAACCTAAACTTAACCTTAAACCTAAACCTAAACACTCACCCTAACTCTAACCCTAACCCTAAACCTAAAACAAACCCTCACCCTTAACCAAAATTTCACCCTAACCATAACGCTAAACCTACCTTAAATTCATTCAAACCCTAACCAAAACTAAAACTAACGCTAACGCTAACACTAACCCCAAACCTAAAACTAAACATAACCTAACCCTAACCCCTAACCTTAAACCTCATAATTAAAATCAACTTCACACTAAGCCTAACCCTAAAACTAAAAAAAACAACCTAAACATGACACTAAATCTCCACCTAACCCTGACCCTAACCCTAAACCTAATCCTAAGCAGAAACCTAATCCTAACCCTAACTCTAACCCTAACCCTAACTGTAACACCCTAAAACATCAGCGGAACTGTAAACCTGACACTAACCATCACACGAATCCCTAACCCATCCCCCAATCCTAACCCTATCCCTAATCCTAGCCCTAACCCTGAACTAAACCTAACCCTTACCCTAACCCTAAAATTAACCCTAACGTTAACTCTACCCTAACCCTAAACTTAAGCCTAACAATAACTCTAAACGTAACCCTAACCCTAACCCAGCACTAACCTTTACTGTAAACCTAGCCTTCACAGTAACCTTACCCCTACCGTAACCCTAACCCTAAAACCTAACCTTAACTGCAATACTAACTGTAACCCTCACCTAACCCCTAACCGTACCCCCAAAAGCTAACCCTAATGCTATGCCTAACCCTAACCCTAACACTCACCTGAAAACCTAAGCCCTAACGATAACCCTAACCCTAACCCAAAACCTAACCCCTAGCACCAAAGCCTAACCCTAACTCTAACACTAACCCGAAACCTAATCATAAAACTAACCCTAACCCTAAACCAAACCTAACCATGACCAGAACCACAATGCTTAACCGGAACCCTCACCCAAGCCCTAACCCAAAACTACTCCTCTAATCCCTAACACCTTGCCATAACCATAATCCTAACCCTACCCAACCCTAATCCTTAACCTAATCCTCACACCAACCACAATGCCTAACACAAACCGTAAACCTAACCCTAACCGTAACACTGAACTTAACCCTAACCTAAAATCTACCCCTAACCCTAAAAGTAAACAGATCCCATAAACTTATTCCTAACCCTAAACATAACTTTTACACTAACCTGAAAACTCAAGCAAACCTAGCCATAACCCTAACCCTCACCCTATCTTAAACTTCACCCTATCCCTAATCTAAAGCACACCCTAACTTTAACCCTGACCCTAACCTTAACCTTGGCCCACCTGTAACCCCAAACCTAACCCTTACAATAACTCTGACCCTAACCCTCACCCTAAACCTAATCCTAATCCTAACCCTGACCCTAACCCTAACCAAACCTTAACCCTAACCCTAACTTTACCCTACCATAAACTTAAACCCAACCCTAACCGGTAACCCGAAATCTAAACCTAACCCTAGCCCTAGCCCTAAACCTAACCCTAACCCTAAATGTAACACTTACCCAAAACCCTCACCTTAACTGGAAACATAAATCTAACTCTAAACCTAACCCTAAATATAACCCTACCCTAAACCTAACCGAAACACTAACACCTAACTCGGAATCAAATCCTGATCTTTAGCCTAAACCTAACCTTAACCCTAAGCCTAACCCTAACCACTAACCCTAATTCTAACCCTAACCCTAAGCCTGATCCTAAACCGAACCCTAACCCTTACCCTAAACCTGACCCTAACCTTAACCCAAACACCTAACCCTAACCCAAACCCTAAACCTAACCCTAAACTTAACCCAAACACCTAACCCTAACGCTAACCCTAACCCTCATCCTTAACATAAATTTCAAGATAAACCTAAGCCTAACCTTAGCCCTAAAACTAAACCTAACCCTAAACTATCCCCTAAATATAGCCCTAAACCTAAACCTCATCCTAACCCTAACTACAACCCTGACCTAACCGTAACACTGTAAAACATCAGCTTAAGTGTAAACCTAACACTAACCCTCCCACGAACACCTAACCCTTTCCCTAACCCTAACCCTATCCCTAATCCTAACCTTAACCCTGACCTAAACCTAACACTTACCCTAACGCTAAACTTAACCTTAACGCCACCCTAAAACTAACAAAAACTCTAAACCTGACCCTACCTCTTACCCTAAACCCTAGTACTAGCTCTAACTCTAAACCTAACCCTAACCTAGCCCTACCCTTTACCGTAAACCTAGCCTTAACCCTAACCTTACCCCTACCCTAACCCTAACCCTAACACTAAACTTAACCCTAACTGTAATCTTAACCCTAACTCTTACCCTGACCCTGACTATTAACTGAAACTTCACCCTAAACCTAACCCAAACTCTAACTCGAACCCTAACTATAACACTTACCCTAAACCCTCACCTTAACTGTAAACCTAACCCTAACCCACATCCTAACCACAACCCTCACCCTAACCCCTAACCGTATCCCCAACCCTAAACCTAATGCTATCCCTAACCCTATCCCTAACCCAAACACGAACATTAAACCTAATCTAACCCTAACTCTAACATTAACCCAACCCTAACCATAAACCTAACGTTAGCATCCTAAATCTAACCTCTAACACTAACTATAATCCTAACCCTAATTCTAACTCTTATCCTAACCCTCACCCTTAACCTAAACTTCACACTAACCCTAAACCAAAACATAACCCTAACCCTAAACATAACCCCAACCCTAACCTGAACCCTGCCTTAAAGCTAACCTGAACACAAACCCAAACTCTAGCCCTAACCATAAAAACAACCCTCACCCTATCCTAAACTTCATCCAAACTCTAACACTACCTTAAACCTAAACCTAACCCAAACCCTAACCTTAAACCTACCTCTAACCATAGCGCTAGTCCATCTGTAACCCTAAACCTAACCCTTACAATAGCCCTGAAATTAACCCTAAACCTAATCCTAGCCCTAGACCTAATCCTAACCTAACCCTAACTGCACCCTTGACCCTAAAGAGAACACTAACTCTAACCCTAAACCTGGACCTAAACCTAAATCTTCCCCTACACCTAACCCTAAACCTAAAAATAACTCCAACTCTAACCCTAATCATAACACTTATCCTAAACCCACACTTTAACTGTAAAACTAACCGTAACCCTCACCCTAACCCCTAACCGTATCCCCCAAACCTAACCCTAATGCAATCCCTAACCTTAACCCTAAAACTAACCTGAAACCCCTGAGCCCTAACGATAACACTAACTCTAACACAAACCCTAACCCCTAACACCAAAGCCTAATCCAAACCTTAACCCTAACTTTCACCCTAACTCTAACACTAACCCGAAACCTAATCATAAACCTAAACCAAACCCAACCATGACCAGAACCACAATTCCTAACCGGAACCCTCACCCAAACCCTAACCCTAAACTACACCTCTAACCACTAACACCTTACCATAAACCTAATCCTAACCTTTATCCTAACCCTCACCCTTAACCTAAACTTCACACTAACCCTAAACCAAAGCGTAACCCAAAACCTAAACATAAACCCTAACCCAAAACCGAACCCTAAACCTAACCTTAACACTAAGCTGAACACAAAACCAAACTTTAGCCCAAACCATAAAAATAACCCTCAACCTATCCTAAACTTCATCCAAACCCTAACCCTAAACCTAAACCTAACCCAAACCCTATCCTTGAACATAACTCTAACCATAATGCTAGTCCAAATGTAACCCTAATCCTAACCCTCACAATAGCCCTGAACCTAACCCTAAACCTAATCCTAACCCTAGACCTAAACCTAACCCTAACCCTAAATCTAACCTTGACCCTAAATTGAACACTGACTCTAACACTAAACCGGCACCTAAACTTTTTAAACCTAAATATTGCCCTACAGCTAACCATAACCCTAACTCTAACCCTAATGATGACACTTAACCTAAACCCTCACCTAAACTGTAAAAGTAACCGTAACCCTCACCCTAACCCCTAACCGTATCCCCAACCCTAACCCTAATGCTATCCGTAACCCTAACCCTAACACTAACCTCAACCCCTGAGCCCTAACAATAACCCTAACCCTAACCCAAACCCTAACCCCTAACACCAAAGCCTAACCCAAACCTTAACTCTAACTCGAACACTAACCTGAAACCTAATCATAAACCTAACCGTAACCCTAAACCAAACCTAACCATGGTCAGAACCACAATGCTTTATCAGAACCCTCACCCACCCCTAACCCTAAACTACACTTCTAACCCCTAACACCTTACCATAACCATAATCCTAAGCATACACAACCCTAACCCTAAACCTAAACCTCACCCCAACCACAATGCCTAACACAAACCGTAACCTTAGCTGTTTACACTAAACTTAACCCTAACCTAAAATCTAACCCTAACCCTAAAACTAAACACAACCCATAAACTTAACCCTAACCCTAAACGTAACCTTAACACTAACCCGAAAACTAACCCAAACCTTAGCCATAACCCTAACCCTCACCCTATCTTAAACTTCATCCTATCCCTAACCTAAAGCTAACCCTAACCTTAACCCTAAACCTAACCCTAACCTTAACCCTAAACCTAACCCTAACCTTAACCATGGCCCACTTGTAACCCTAAACCTAACCCTTACAATATCTCTGACCCTAACCCTCACCCTAAACCTAATCCTAACCCTGACCCTAACCCTAACCTAACCTTAACCTAACGTTAAGGCTACCATAAACTTACACCTAACCCTAACCTCTAACCCTAACTCTAACTGTAACCCTAGCCCTAACCCTAACAGTAACACCCAAAACACTCAACTGTAAATGGAACTCTAACTCTTACCCTAACACTATACTTAACCCTAAACAGAACCCTACCCTAAACCTTACCGAAACAATAACACCTAACCCTAACTCTAAACCTAATCATTAGCCTAAACCTAAACTTAACCTTAAACCTAAACCTAAACACTCACCCTAACTCTAACCCTAACCCTAAACCTAAAACAAACCCTCACCCTTAACCAAAATTTCACCCTAACCATAACGCTAAACCTACCTTAAATTCATTCAAACCCTAACCAAAACTAAAACTAACGCTAACGCTAACACTAACCCCAAACCTAAAACTAAACTTAACCTAACCCTAACCCCTAACCTTAAACCTCATATTTAAAATCAACTTCACACTAAGCCTAACCCTAAAACTAAAAAAACAACCTAAACATGACACTAAATCTCCACCTAACCCTGACCCTAACCCTAACCCTAATCCTAAGCAGAAACCTAATCCTAACCCTAACTCTAACCCTAACACTAACTGTAACACCCTAAAACATCAGCGAAACTGTAAACCTGACACTAACCATCACACGAATCCCTAACCCATCCCCCAATCCTAACCCTATCCCTAATCCTAGCCCTAACCCTGAACTAAACTTAACCCTTACCCTAACCCTAAAATTAACCCTAACATTAACTCTACCCTATCCCTAAACTTAAGCCTAACAATAACTCTAAACGTAACCCTAACCCTAACCCAGCACTAACCTTTACTGTAAACCTAGCCTTCACAGTAACCTTACCCCTACCGTAACCCTAACCCTAAAACCTAACCTTAACTGCAATACTAACTGTAACCCTCACCTAACCCCTAACCGTACCCCCAAAAGCTAACCCTAATGCTATGCCTAACCCTAACCCTAACACTCACCTGAAAACCTAAGCCCTAATGATAACCCTAACCCTAACCCAAAACCTAACCCCTAGCACCAAAGCCTAACCCTAACTCTAACACTAACCCGAAACCTAATCATAAAACTAACCCTAACCCTAAACCAAACCTAACCATGACCAGAACCACAATGCTTAACCGGAACCCTCACCCAAGCCCTAACCCAAAACTACTCCTCTAATCCCTAACACCTTACCATAACCAGAATCCTAACCCTACCCAACCCTAACCCTAAACCTAATCCTCACACCAACCACAATGCCTAACACAAACCGTAAACCTAACCCTAACCGTAACACTGAACTTAACCCTAACCTAAAATCTACCCCTAACCCTAAAAGTAAACAGATCCCATAAACTTATTCCTAACCCTAAACATAACTTTTACACTAACCTGAAAACTCAAGCAAACCTAGCCATAACCCTAACCCTCACCCTATCTTAAACTTCACCCTATCCCTAATCTAAAGCACACCCTAACTTTAACCCTGACCCTAACCTTAACCTTGGCCCACCTGTAACCCCAAACCTAACCCTTACAATAACTCTGACCCTAACCCTCACCCTAAACCTAATCCTAATCCTAACCCTGACCCTAACCCTAACCAAACCTTAACCCTAACCCTAACTTTACCCTACCATAAACTTAAACCCAACCCTAACCGGTAACCCGAAATCTAAACCTAACCCTAGCCCTAGCCCTAAACCTAACCCTAACCCTAAATGTAACACTTACCCAAAACCCTCACCTTAACTGGAAACATAAATCTAACTCTAAACCTAACCCTAAATATAACCCTACCCTAAACCTAACCGAAACACTAACACCTAACTCGGAATCAAATCCTGATCTTTAGCCTAACCCTAACCTTAACCCTAAGCCTAACCCTAACCACTAACCCTAATTCTAACCCTAACCCTAAGCCTGATCCTAAACCGAACCCTAACCCTTACCCTAAACCTGACCCTAACCTTAACCCAAACACCTAACCCTAACCCAAACCCTAAACCTAACCCTAAACTTAACCCAAACACCTAACCCTAACGCTAACCCTAACCCTCATCCTTAACATAAATTTCAAGATAAACCTAAGCCTAACCTTAGCCCTAAAACTAAACCTAACCCTAAACTATCCCCTAAATATAGCCCTAAACCTAAACCTCATCCTAACCCTAACTACAACCCTGACCTAACCGTAACACTGTAAAACATCAGCTTAAGTGTAAACCTAACACTAACCCTCCCACGAACACCTAACCCTTTCCCTAACCCTAACCCTATCCCTAATCCTAACCTTAACCCTGACCTAAACCTAACACTTACCCTAACGCTAAACTTAACCTTAACGCCACCCTAAAACTAACAAAAACTCTAAACCTGACCCTACCTCTTACCCTAAACCCTAGTACTAGCTCTAACTCTAAACCTAACCCTAACCTAGCCCTACCCTTTACCGTAAACCTAGCCTTAACCCTAACCTTACCCCTACCCTAACCCTAACCCTAACACTAAACTTAACCCTAACTGTAATCTTAACCCTAACTCTTACCCTGACCCTGACTATTAACTGAAACTTCACCCTAAACCTAACCCAAACTCTAACTCGAACCCTAACTATAACACTTACCCTAAACCCTCACCTTAACTGTAAACCTAACCCTAACCCACACCCTAACCACAACCCTCACCCTAACCCCTAACCGTATCCCCAACCCTAAACCTAATGCTATCCCTAACCCTATCCCTAACCCAAACACGAACATTAAACCTAATCTAACCCTAACTCTAACATTAACCCAACCCTAACCATAAACCTAACGTTAGCATCCTAAATCTAACCTCTAACACTAACTATAATCCTAACCCTAATTCTAACTCTTATCCTAACCCTCACCCTTAACCTAAACTTCACACTAACCCTAAACCAAAACATAACCCTAACCCTAAACATAACCCCAACCCTAACCTGAACCCTGCCTTAAAGCTAACCTGAACACAAACCCAAACTCTAGCCCTAACCATAAAAACAACCCTCACCCTATCCTAAACTTCATCCAAACTCTAACACTACCTTAAACCTAAACCTAACCCAAACCCTAACCTTAAACCTACCTCTAACCATAGCGCTAGTCCATCTGTAACCCTAAACCTAACCCTTACAATAGCCCTGAAATTAACCCTAAACCTAATCCTAGCCCTAGACCTAATCCTAACCTAACCCTAACTGCACCCTTGACCCTAAAGAGAACACTAACTCTAACCCTAAACCTGGACCTAAACCTAAATCTTCCCCTACACCTAACCCTAAACCTAAAAATAACTCCAACTCTAACCCTAATCATAACACTTATCCTAAACCCACACTTTAACTGTAAAACTAACCGTAACCCTCACCCTAACCCCTAACCGTATCCCCCAAACCTAACCCTAATGCAATCCCTAACCTTAACCCTAAAACTAACCTGAAACCCCTGAGCCCTAACGATAACACTAACTCTAACACAAACCCTAACCCCTAACACCAAAGCCTAATCCAAACCTTAACCCTAACTTTCACCCTAACTCTAACACTAACCCGAAACCTAATCATAAACCTAAACCAAACCCAACCATGACCAGAACCACAATTCCTAACCGGAACCCTCACCCAAACCCTAACCCTAAACTACACCTCTAACCACTAACACCTTACCATAAACCTAATCCTAACCTTTATCCTAACCCTCACCCTTAACCTAAACTTCACACTAACCCTAAACCAAAGCGTAACCCAAAACCTAAACATAAACCCTAACCCAAAACCGAACCCTAAACCTAACCTTAACACTAAGCTGAACACAAAACCAAACTTTAGCCCAAACCATAAAAATAACCCTCAACCTATCCTAAACTTCATCCAAACCCTAACCCTAAACCTAAACCTAACCCAAACCCTATCCTTGAACATAACTCTAACCATAATGCTAGTCCAAATGTAACCCTAATCCTAACCCTCACAATAGCCCTGAACCTAACCCTAAACCTAATCCTAACCCTAGACCTAAACCTAACCCTAACCCTAAATCTAACCTTGACCCTAAATTGAACACTGACTCTAACACTAAACCGGCACCTAAACTTTTTAAACCTAAATATTGCCCTACAGCTAACCATAACCCTAACTCTAACCCTAATGATGACACTTAACCTAAACCCTCACCTAAACTGTAAAAGTAACCGTAACCCTCACCCTAACCCCTAACCGTATCCCCAACCCTAACCCTAATGCTATCCGTAACCCTAACCCTAACACTAACCTCAACCCCTGAGCCCTAACAATAACCCTAACCCTAACCCAAACCCTAACCCCTAACACCAAAGCCTAACCCAAACCTTAACTCTAACTCGAACACTAACCTGAAACCTAATCATAAACCTAACCGTAACCCTAAACCAAACCTAACCATGGTCAGAACCACAATGCTTTATCAGAACCCTCACCCACCCCTAACCCTAAACTACACTTCTAACCCCTAACACCTTACCATAACCATAATCCTAAGCATACACAACCCTAACCCTAAACCTAAACCTCACCCCAACCACAATGCCTAACACAAACCGTAACCTTAGCTGTTTACACTAAACTTAACCCTAACCTAAAATCTAACCCTAACCCTAAAACTAAACACAACCCATAAACTTAACCCTAACCCTAAACGTAACCTTAACACTAACCCGAAAACTAACCCAAACCTTAGCCATAACCCTAACCCTCACCCTATCTTAAACTTCATCCTATCCCTAACCTAAAGCTAACCCTAACCTTAACCCTAAACCTAACCCTAACCTTAACCCTAAACCTAACCCTAACCTTAACCATGGCCCACTTGTAACCCTAAACCTAACCCTTACAATATCTCTGACCCTAACCCTCACCCTAAACCTAATCCTAACCCTGACCCTAACCCTAACCTAACCTTAACCTAACGTTAAGGCTACCATAAACTTACACCTAACCCTAACCTCTAACCCTAACTCTAACTGTAACCCTAGCCCTAACCCTAACAGTAACACCCAAAACACTCAACTGTAAATGGAACTCTAACTCTTACCCTAACACTATACTTAACCCTAAACAGAACCCTACCCTAAACCTTACCGAAACAATAACACCTAACCCTAACTCTAAACCTAATCATTAGCCTAAACCTAAACTTAACCTTAAACCTAAACCTAAACACTCACCCTAACTCTAACCCTAACCCTAAACCTAAAACAAACCCTCACCCTTAACCAAAATTTCACCCTAACCATAACGCTAAACCTACCTTAAATTCATTCAAACCCTAACCAAAACTAAAACTAACGCTAACGCTAACACTAACCCCAAACCTAAAACTAAACTTAACCTAACCCTAACCCCTAACCTTAAACCTCATATTTAAAATCAACTTCACACTAAGCCTAACCCTAAAACTAAAAAAACAACCTAAACATGACACTAAATCTCCACCTAACCCTGACCCTAACCCTAACCCTAATCCTAAGCAGAAACCTAATCCTAACCCTAACTCTAACCCTAACCCTAACTGTAACACCCTAAAACATCAGCGAAACTGTAAACCTGACACTAACCATCACACGAATCCCTAACCCATCCCCCAATCCTAACCCTATCCCTAATCCTAGCCCTAACCCTGAACTAAACTTAACCCTTACCCTAACCCTAAAATTAACCCTAACATTAACTCTACCCTATCCCTAAACTTAAGCCTAACAATAACTCTAAACGTAACCCTAACCCTAACCCAGCACTAACCTTTACTGTAAACCTAGCCTTCACAGTAACCTTACCCCTACCGTAACCCTAACCCTAAAACCTAACCTTAACTGCAATACTAACTGTAACCCTCACCTAACCCCTAACCGTACCCCCAAAAGCTAACCCTAATGCTATGCCTAACCCTAACCCTAACACTCACCTGAAAACCTAAGCCCTAATGATAACCCTAACCCTAACCCAAAACCTAACCCCTAGCACCAAAGCCTAACCCTAACTCTAACACTAACCCGAAACCTAATCATAAAACTAACCCTAACCCTAAACCAAACCTAACCATGACCAGAACCACAATGCTTAACCGGAACCCTCACCCAAGCCCTAACCCAAAACTACTCCTCTAATCCCTAACACCTTACCATAACCAGAATCCTAACCCTACCCAACCCTAACCCTAAACCTAATCCTCACACCAACCACAATGCCTAACACAAACCGTAAACCTAACCCTAACCGTAACACTGAACTTAACCCTAACCTAAAATCTACCCCTAACCCTAAAAGTAAACAGATCCCATAAACTTATTCCTAACCCTAAACATAACTTTTACACTAACCTGAAAACTCAAGCAAACCTAGCCATAACCCTAACCCTCACCCTATCTTAAACTTCACCCTATCCCTAATCTAAAGCACACCCTAACTTTAACCCTGACCCTAACCTTAACCTTGGCCCACCTGTAACCCCAAACCTAACCCTTACAATAACTCTGACCCTAACCCTCACCCTAAACCTAATCCTAATCCTAACCCTGACCCTAACCCTAACCAAACCTTAACCCTAACCCTAACTTTACCCTACCATAAACTTAAACCCAACCCTAACCGGTAACCCGAAATCTAAACCTAACCCTAGCCCTAGCCCTAAACCTAACCCTAACCCTAAATGTAACACTTACCCAAAACCCTCACCTTAACTGGAAACATAAATCTAACTCTAAACCTAACCCTAAATATAACCCTACCCTAAACCTAACCGAAACACTAACACCTAACTCGGAATCAAATCCTGATCTTTAGCCTAACCCTAACCTTAACCCTAAGCCTAACCCTAACCACTAACCCTAATTCTAACCCTAACCCTAAGCCTGATCCTAAACCGAACCCTAACCCTTACCCTAAACCTGACCCTAACCTTAACCCAAACACCTAACCCTAACCCAAACCCTAAACCTAACCCTAAACTTAACCCAAACACCTAACCCTAACGCTAACCCTAACCCTCATCCTTAACATAAATTTCAAGATAAACCTAAGCCTAACCTTAGCCCTAAAACTAAACCTAACCCTAAACTATCCCCTAAATATAGCCCTAAACCTAAACCTCATCCTAACCCTAACTACAACCCTGACCTAACCGTAACACTGTAAAACATCAGCTTAAGTGTAAACCTAACACTAACCCTCCCACGAACACCTAACCCTTTCCCTAACCCTAACCCTATCCCTAATCCTAACCTTAACCCTGACCTAAACCTAACACTTACCCTAACGCTAAACTTAACCTTAACGCCACCCTAAAACTAACAAAAACTCTAAACCTGACCCTACCTCTTACCCTAAACCCTAGTACTAGCTCTAACTCTAAACCTAACCCTAACCTAGCCCTACCCTTTACCGTAAACCTAGCCTTAACCCTAACCTTACCCCTACCCTAACCCTAACCCTAACACTAAACTTAACCCTAACTGTAATCTTAACCCTAACTCTTACCCTGACCCTGACTATTAACTGAAACTTCACCCTAAACCTAACCCAAACTCTAACTCGAACCCTAACTATAACACTTACCCTAAACCCTCACCTTAACTGTAAACCTAACCCTAACCCACACCCTAACCACAACCCTCACCCTAACCCCTAACCGTATCCCCAACCCTAAACCTAATGCTATCCCTAACCCTATCCCTAACCCAAACACGAACATTAAACCTAATCTAACCCTAACTCTAACATTAACCCAACCCTAACCATAAACCTAACGTTAGCATCCTAAATCTAACCTCTAACACTAACTATAATCCTAACCCTAATTCTAACTCTTATCCTAACCCTCACCCTTAACCTAAACTTCACACTAACCCTAAACCAAAACATAACCCTAACCCTAAACATAACCCCAACCCTAACCTGAACCCTGCCTTAAAGCTAACCTGAACACAAACCCAAACTCTAGCCCTAACCATAAAAACAACCCTCACCCTATCCTAAACTTCATCCAAACTCTAACACTACCTTAAACCTAAACCTAACCCAAACCCTAACCTTAAACCTACCTCTAACCATAGCGCTAGTCCATCTGTAACCCTAAACCTAACCCTTACAATAGCCCTGAAATTAACCCTAAACCTAATCCTAGCCCTAGACCTAATCCTAACCTAACCCTAACTGCACCCTTGACCCTAAAGAGAACACTAACTCTAACCCTAAACCTGGACCTAAACCTAAATCTTCCCCTACACCTAACCCTAAACCTAAAAATAACTCCAACTCTAACCCTAATCATAACACTTATCCTAAACCCACACTTTAACTGTAAAACTAACCGTAACCCTCACCCTAACCCCTAACCGTATCCCCCAAACCTAAGCCTAATGCAATCCCTAACCTTAACCCTAAAACTAACCTGAAACCCCTGAGCCCTAACGATAACACTAACTCTAACACAAACCCTAACCCCTAACACCAAAGCCTAATCCAAACCTTAACCCTAACTTTCACCCTAACTCTAACACTAACCCGAAACCTAATCATAAACCTAAACCAAACCCAACCATGACCAGAACCACAATTCCTAACCGGAACCCTCACCCAAACCCTAACCCTAAACTACACCTCTAACCACTAACACCTTACCATAAACCTAATCCTAACCTTTATCCTAACCCTCACCCTTAACCTAAACTTCACACTAAGCCTAAACCAAAGTGTAACCCAAACCCTAAACATAACCCCTAACCCAAAACTGAACCCTAAACCTAACCTTAACACTAAGCTGAACACAAAACCAAACTTTAGCCCAAACCATAAAAATAACCCTCACCCTATCCTAAACTTCATCCAAACCCTAACCCTTAACCTAAACCTAACCCAAACCCTATCCTTGAACATAACTCTAACCATAATGCTAGTCCAAATGTAACCCTAATCCTAACCCTCACAATAGCCCTGAACCTAACCCTAAACCTAATCCTAACCCTAGACCTAAACCTAACCCTAACCCTAAATCTAACCTTGACCCTAAATTGAACACTGACTCTAACACTAAACCGGCACCTAAACTTTTTAAACCTAAATATTGCCCTACAGCTAACCATAACCCTAACTCTAACCCTAATGATGACACTTAACCTAAACCCTCACCTAAACTGTAAAAGTAACCGTAACCCTCACCCTAACCCCTAACCGTATCCCCAACCCTAACCCTAATGCTATCCGTAACCCTAACCCTAACACTAACCTCAACCCCTGAGCCCTAACAATAACCCTAACCCTAACCCAAACCCTAACCCCTAACACCAAAGCCTAACCCAAACCTTAACTCTAACTCGAACACTAACCTGAAACCTAATCATAAACCTAACCGTAACCCTAAACCAAACCTAACCATGGTCAGAACCACAATGCTTTACCAGAACCCTCACCCACCCCTAACCCTAAACTACACTTCTAACCCCTAACACCTTACCATAACCATAATCCTAAGCATACACAACCCTAACCCTAAACCTAAACCTCACCCCAACCACAATGCCTAACACAAACCGTAACCTTAGCTGTTTACACTAAACTTAACCCTAACCTAAAATCTAACCCTAACCCTAAAACTAAACACAACCCATAAACTTAACCCTAACCCTAAACATAACCTTAACACTAACCCGAAAACTAACCCAAACCTTAGCCATAACCCTAACCCTCACCCTATCTTAAACTTCATCCTATCCCTAACCTAAAGCTAACCCTAACTTGAACCCTAAACCTAACCCTAACCTTAACCATGGCCCACTTATAACCCTAAACCTAACCCTTACAATATCTCTGACCCTAACCCTCACCCTAAACCTAATCCTAACCCTGACCCTAACCCTAACCTAACCTTAACCTAACGTTAAGGCTACCATAAACTTACACCTAACCCTAACCTCTAACCCTAACTCTAACTGTAACCCTAGCCCTAACCCTAACAGTAACACCCAAAACACTCAACTGTAAATGGAACTCTAACTCTTACCCTAACACTATACTTAACCCTAAACAGAACCCTACCCTAAACCTTACCGAAACAATAACACCTAACCCTAACTCTAAACCTAATCATTAGCCTAAACCTAAACTTAACCTTAAACCTAAACCTAAACACTCACCCTAACTCTAACCCTAACCCTAAACCTAAAACAAACCCTCACCCTTAACCAAAATTTCACCCTAACCATAACGCTAAACCTACCTTAAATTCATTCAAACCCTAACCAAAACTAAAACTAACGCTAACGCTAACACTAACCCCAAACCTAAAACTAAACATAACCTAACCCTAACCCCTAACCTTAAACCTCATAATTAAAATCAACTTCACACTAAGCCTAACCCTAAAACTAAAAAAAACAACCTAAACATGACACTAAATCTCCACCTAACCCTGACCCTAACCCTAAACCTAATCCTAAGCAGAAACCTAATCCTAACCCTAACTCTAACCCTAACCCTAACTGTAACACCCTAAAACATCAGCGGAACTGTAAACCTGACACTAACCATCACACGAATCCCTAACCCATCCCCCAATCCTAACCCTATCCCTAATCCTAGCCCTAACCCTGAACTAAACCTAACCCTTACCCTAACCCTAAAATTAACCCTAACGTTAACTCTACCCTAACCCTAAACTTAAGCCTAACAATAACTCTAAACGTAACCCTAACCCTAACCCAGCACTAACCTTTACTGTAAACCTAGCCTTCACAGTAACCTTACCCCTACCGTAACCCTAACCCTAAAACCTAACCTTAACTGCAATACTAACTGTAACCCTCACCTAACCCCTAACCGTACCCCCAAAAGCTAACCCTAATGCTATGCCTAACCCTAACCCTAACACTCACCTGAAAACCTAAGCCCTAACGATAACCCTAACCCTAACCCAAAACCTAACCCCTAGCACCAAAGCCTAACCCTAACTCTAACACTAACCCGAAACCTAATCATAAAACTAACCCTAACCCTAAACCAAACCTAACCATGACCAGAACCACAATGCTTAACCGGAACCCTCACCCAAGCCCTAACCCAAAACTACTCCTCTAATCCCTAACACCTTGCCATAACCATAATCCTAACCCTACCCAACCCTAATCCTTAACCTAATCCTCACACCAACCACAATGCCTAACACAAACCGTAAACCTAACCCTAACCGTAACACTGAACTTAACCCTAACCTAAAATCTACCCCTAACCCTAAAAGTAAACAGATCCCATAAACTTATTCCTAACCCTAAACATAACTTTTACACTAACCTGAAAACTCAAGCAAACCTAGCCATAACCCTAACCCTCACCCTATCTTAAACTTCACCCTATCCCTAATCTAAAGCACACCCTAACTTTAACCCTGACCCTAACCTTAACCTTGGCCCACCTGTAACCCCAAACCTAACCCTTACAATAACTCTGACCCTAACCCTCACCCTAAACCTAATCCTAATCCTAACCCTGACCCTAACCCTAACCAAACCTTAACCCTAACCCTAACTTTACCCTACCATAAACTTAAACCCAACCCTAACCGGTAACCCGAAATCTAAACCTAACCCTAGCCCTAGCCCTAAACCTAACCCTAACCCTAAATGTAACACTTACCCAAAACCCTCACCTTAACTGGAAACATAAATCTAACTCTAAACCTAACCCTAAATATAACCCTACCCTAAACCTAACCGAAACACTAACACCTAACTCGGAATCAAATCCTGATCTTTAGCCTAAACCTAACCTTAACCCTAAGCCTAACCCTAACCACTAACCCTAATTCTAACCCTAACCCTAAGCCTGATCCTAAACCGAACCCTAACCCTTACCCTAAACCTGACCCTAACCTTAACCCAAACACCTAACCCTAACCCAAACCCTAAACCTAACCCTAAACTTAACCCAAACACCTAACCCTAACGCTAACCCTAACCCTCATCCTTAACATAAATTTCAAGATAAACCTAAGCCTAACCTTAGCCCTAAAACTAAACCTAACCCTAAACTATCCCCTAAATATAGCCCTAAACCTAAACCTCATCCTAACCCTAACTACAACCCTGACCTAACCGTAACACTGTAAAACATCAGCTTAAGTGTAAACCTAACACTAACCCTCCCACGAACACCTAACCCTTTCCCTAACCCTAACCCTATCCCTAATCCTAACCTTAACCCTGACCTAAACCTAACACTTACCCTAACGCTAAACTTAACCTTAACGCCACCCTAAAACTAACAAAAACTCTAAACCTGACCCTACCTCTTACCCTAAACCCTAGTACTAGCTCTAACTCTAAACCTAACCCTAACCTAGCCCTACCCTTTACCGTAAACCTAGCCTTAACCCTAACCTTACCCCTACCCTAACCCTAACCCTAACACTAAACTTAACCCTAACTGTAATCTTAACCCTAACTCTTACCCTGACCCTGACTATTAACTGAAACTTCACCCTAAACCTAACCCAAACTCTAACTCGAACCCTAACTATAACACTTACCCTAAACCCTCACCTTAACTGTAAACCTAACCCTAACCCACATCCTAACCACAACCCTCACCCTAACCCCTAACCGTATCCCCAACCCTAAACCTAATGCTATCCCTAACCCTATCCCTAACCCAAACACGAACATTAAACCTAATCTAACCCTAACTCTAACATTAACCCAACCCTAACCATAAACCTAACGTTAGCATCCTAAATCTAACCTCTAACACTAACTATAATCCTAACCCTAATTCTAACTCTTATCCTAACCCTCACCCTTAACCTAAACTTCACACTAACCCTAAACCAAAACATAACCCTAACCCTAAACATAACCCCAACCCTAACCTGAACCCTGCCTTAAAGCTAACCTGAACACAAACCCAAACTCTAGCCCTAACCATAAAAACAACCCTCACCCTATCCTAAACTTCATCCAAACTCTAACACTACCTTAAACCTAAACCTAACCCAAACCCTAACCTTAAACCTACCTCTAACCATAGCGCTAGTCCATCTGTAACCCTAAACCTAACCCTTACAATAGCCCTGAAATTAACCCTAAACCTAATCCTAGCCCTAGACCTAATCCTAACCTAACCCTAACTGCACCCTTGACCCTAAAGAGAACACTAACTCTAACCCTAAACCTGGACCTAAACCTAAATCTTCCCCTACACCTAACCCTAAACCTAAAAATAACTCCAACTCTAACCCTAATCATAACACTTATCCTAAACCCACACTTTAACTGTAAAACTAACCGTAACCCTCACCCTAACCCCTAACCGTATCCCCCAAACCTAACCCTAATGCAATCCCTAACCTTAACCCTAAAACTAACCTGAAACCCCTGAGCCCTAACGATAACACTAACTCTAACACAAACCCTAACCCCTAACACCAAAGCCTAATCCAAACCTTAACCCTAACTTTCACCCTAACTCTAACACTAACCCGAAACCTAATCATAAACCTAAACCAAACCCAACCATGACCAGAACCACAATTCCTAACCGGAACCCTCACCCAAACCCTAACCCTAAACTACACCTCTAACCACTAACACCTTACCATAAACCTAATCCTAACCTTTATCCTAACCCTCACCCTTAACCTAAACTTCACACTAACCCTAAACCAAAGCGTAACCCAAAACCTAAACATAAACCCTAACCCAAAACCGAACCCTAAACCTAACCTTAACACTAAGCTGAACACAAAACCAAACTTTAGCCCAAACCATAAAAATAACCCTCAACCTATCCTAAACTTCATCCAAACCCTAACCCTAAACCTAAACCTAACCCAAACCCTATCCTTGAACATAACTCTAACCATAATGCTAGTCCAAATGTAACCCTAATCCTAACCCTCACAATAGCCCTGAACCTAACCCTAAACCTAATCCTAACCCTAGACCTAAACCTAACCCTAACCCTAAATCTAACCTTGACCCTAAATTGAACACTGACTCTAACACTAAACCGGCACCTAAACTTTTTAAACCTAAATATTGCCCTACAGCTAACCATAACCCTAACTCTAACCCTAATGATGACACTTAACCTAAACCCTCACCTAAACTGTAAAAGTAACCGTAACCCTCACCCTAACCCCTAACCGTATCCCCAACCCTAACCCTAATGCTATCCGTAACCCTAACCCTAACACTAACCTCAACCCCTGAGCCCTAACAATAACCCTAACCCTAACCCAAACCCTAACCCCTAACACCAAAGCCTAACCCAAACCTTAACTCTAACTCGAACACTAACCTGAAACCTAATCATAAACCTAACCGTAACCCTAAACCAAACCTAACCATGGTCAGAACCACAATGCTTTATCAGAACCCTCACCCACCCCTAACCCTAAACTACACTTCTAACCCCTAACACCTTACCATAACCATAATCCTAAGCATACACAACCCTAACCCTAAACCTAAACCTCACCCCAACCACAATGCCTAACACAAACCGTAACCTTAGCTGTTTACACTAAACTTAACCCTAACCTAAAATCTAACCCTAACCCTAAAACTAAACACAACCCATAAACTTAACCCTAACCCTAAACGTAACCTTAACACTAACCCGAAAACTAACCCAAACCTTAGCCATAACCCTAACCCTCACCCTATCTTAAACTTCATCCTATCCCTAACCTAAAGCTAACCCTAACCTTAACCCTAAACCTAACCCTAACCTTAACCCTAAACCTAACCCTAACCTTAACCATGGCCCACTTGTAACCCTAAACCTAACCCTTACAATATCTCTGACCCTAACCCTCACCCTAAACCTAATCCTAACCCTGACCCTAACCCTAACCTAACCTTAACCTAACGTTAAGGCTACCATAAACTTACACCTAACCCTAACCTCTAACCCTAACTCTAACTGTAACCCTAGCCCTAACCCTAACAGTAACACCCAAAACACTCAACTGTAAATGGAACTCTAACTCTTACCCTAACACTATACTTAACCCTAAACAGAACCCTACCCTAAACCTTACCGAAACAATAACACCTAACCCTAACTCTAAACCTAATCATTAGCCTAAACCTAAACTTAACCTTAAACCTAAACCTAAACACTCACCCTAACTCTAACCCTAACCCTAAACCTAAAACAAACCCTCACCCTTAACCAAAATTTCACCCTAACCATAACGCTAAACCTACCTTAAATTCATTCAAACCCTAACCAAAACTAAAACTAACGCTAACGCTAACACTAACCCCAAACCTAAAACTAAACTTAACCTAACCCTAACCCCTAACCTTAAACCTCATATTTAAAATCAACTTCACACTAAGCCTAACCCTAAAACTAAAAAAACAACCTAAACATGACACTAAATCTCCACCTAACCCTGACCCTAACCCTAACCCTAATCCTAAGCAGAAACCTAATCCTAACCCTAACTCTAACCCTAACACTAACTGTAACACCCTAAAACATCAGCGAAACTGTAAACCTGACACTAACCATCACACGAATCCCTAACCCATCCCCCAATCCTAACCCTATCCCTAATCCTAGCCCTAACCCTGAACTAAACTTAACCCTTACCCTAACCCTAAAATTAACCCTAACATTAACTCTACCCTATCCCTAAACTTAAGCCTAACAATAACTCTAAACGTAACCCTAACCCTAACCCAGCACTAACCTTTACTGTAAACCTAGCCTTCACAGTAACCTTACCCCTACCGTAACCCTAACCCTAAAACCTAACCTTAACTGCAATACTAACTGTAACCCTCACCTAACCCCTAACCGTACCCCCAAAAGCTAACCCTAATGCTATGCCTAACCCTAACCCTAACACTCACCTGAAAACCTAAGCCCTAATGATAACCCTAACCCTAACCCAAAACCTAACCCCTAGCACCAAAGCCTAACCCTAACTCTAACACTAACCCGAAACCTAATCATAAAACTAACCCTAACCCTAAACCAAACCTAACCATGACCAGAACCACAATGCTTAACCGGAACCCTCACCCAAGCCCTAACCCAAAACTACTCCTCTAATCCCTAACACCTTACCATAACCAGAATCCTAACCCTACCCAACCCTAACCCTAAACCTAATCCTCACACCAACCACAATGCCTAACACAAACCGTAAACCTAACCCTAACCGTAACACTGAACTTAACCCTAACCTAAAATCTACCCCTAACCCTAAAAGTAAACAGATCCCATAAACTTATTCCTAACCCTAAACATAACTTTTACACTAACCTGAAAACTCAAGCAAACCTAGCCATAACCCTAACCCTCACCCTATCTTAAACTTCACCCTATCCCTAATCTAAAGCACACCCTAACTTTAACCCTGACCCTAACCTTAACCTTGGCCCACCTGTAACCCCAAACCTAACCCTTACAATAACTCTGACCCTAACCCTCACCCTAAACCTAATCCTAATCCTAACCCTGACCCTAACCCTAACCAAACCTTAACCCTAACCCTAACTTTACCCTACCATAAACTTAAACCCAACCCTAACCGGTAACCCGAAATCTAAACCTAACCCTAGCCCTAGCCCTAAACCTAACCCTAACCCTAAATGTAACACTTACCCAAAACCCTCACCTTAACTGGAAACATAAATCTAACTCTAAACCTAACCCTAAATATAACCCTACCCTAAACCTAACCGAAACACTAACACCTAACTCGGAATCAAATCCTGATCTTTAGCCTAACCCTAACCTTAACCCTAAGCCTAACCCTAACCACTAACCCTAATTCTAACCCTAACCCTAAGCCTGATCCTAAACCGAACCCTAACCCTTACCCTAAACCTGACCCTAACCTTAACCCAAACACCTAACCCTAACCCAAACCCTAAACCTAACCCTAAACTTAACCCAAACACCTAACCCTAACGCTAACCCTAACCCTCATCCTTAACATAAATTTCAAGATAAACCTAAGCCTAACCTTAGCCCTAAAACTAAACCTAACCCTAAACTATCCCCTAAATATAGCCCTAAACCTAAACCTCATCCTAACCCTAACTACAACCCTGACCTAACCGTAACACTGTAAAACATCAGCTTAAGTGTAAACCTAACACTAACCCTCCCACGAACACCTAACCCTTTCCCTAACCCTAACCCTATCCCTAATCCTAACCTTAACCCTGACCTAAACCTAACACTTACCCTAACGCTAAACTTAACCTTAACGCCACCCTAAAACTAACAAAAACTCTAAACCTGACCCTACCTCTTACCCTAAACCCTAGTACTAGCTCTAACTCTAAACCTAACCCTAACCTAGCCCTACCCTTTACCGTAAACCTAGCCTTAACCCTAACCTTACCCCTACCCTAACCCTAACCCTAACACTAAACTTAACCCTAACTGTAATCTTAACCCTAACTCTTACCCTGACCCTGACTATTAACTGAAACTTCACCCTAAACCTAACCCAAACTCTAACTCGAACCCTAACTATAACACTTACCCTAAACCCTCACCTTAACTGTAAACCTAACCCTAACCCACACCCTAACCACAACCCTCACCCTAACCCCTAACCGTATCCCCAACCCTAAACCTAATGCTATCCCTAACCCTATCCCTAACCCAAACACGAACATTAAACCTAATCTAACCCTAACTCTAACATTAACCCAACCCTAACCATAAACCTAACGTTAGCATCCTAAATCTAACCTCTAACACTAACTATAATCCTAACCCTAATTCTAACTCTTATCCTAACCCTCACCCTTAACCTAAACTTCACACTAACCCTAAACCAAAACATAACCCTAACCCTAAACATAACCCCAACCCTAACCTGAACCCTGCCTTAAAGCTAACCTGAACACAAACCCAAACTCTAGCCCTAACCATAAAAACAACCCTCACCCTATCCTAAACTTCATCCAAACTCTAACACTACCTTAAACCTAAACCTAACCCAAACCCTAACCTTAAACCTACCTCTAACCATAGCGCTAGTCCATCTGTAACCCTAAACCTAACCCTTACAATAGCCCTGAAATTAACCCTAAACCTAATCCTAGCCCTAGACCTAATCCTAACCTAACCCTAACTGCACCCTTGACCCTAAAGAGAACACTAACTCTAACCCTAAACCTGGACCTAAACCTAAATCTTCCCCTACACCTAACCCTAAACCTAAAAATAACTCCAACTCTAACCCTAATCATAACACTTATCCTAAACCCACACTTTAACTGTAAAACTAACCGTAACCCTCACCCTAACCCCTAACCGTATCCCCCAAACCTAACCCTAATGCAATCCCTAACCTTAACCCTAAAACTAACCTGAAACCCCTGAGCCCTAACGATAACACTAACTCTAACACAAACCCTAACCCCTAACACCAAAGCCTAATCCAAACCTTAACCCTAACTTTCACCCTAACTCTAACACTAACCCGAAACCTAATCATAAACCTAAACCAAACCCAACCATGACCAGAACCACAATTCCTAACCGGAACCCTCACCCAAACCCTAACCCTAAACTACACCTCTAACCACTAACACCTTACCATAAACCTAATCCTAACCTTTATCCTAACCCTCACCCTTAACCTAAACTTCACACTAACCCTAAACCAAAGCGTAACCCAAAACCTAAACATAAACCCTAACCCAAAACCGAACCCTAAACCTAACCTTAACACTAAGCTGAACACAAAACCAAACTTTAGCCCAAACCATAAAAATAACCCTCAACCTATCCTAAACTTCATCCAAACCCTAACCCTAAACCTAAACCTAACCCAAACCCTATCCTTGAACATAACTCTAACCATAATGCTAGTCCAAATGTAACCCTAATCCTAACCCTCACAATAGCCCTGAACCTAACCCTAAACCTAATCCTAACCCTAGACCTAAACCTAACCCTAACCCTAAATCTAACCTTGACCCTAAATTGAACACTGACTCTAACACTAAACCGGCACCTAAACTTTTTAAACCTAAATATTGCCCTACAGCTAACCATAACCCTAACTCTAACCCTAATGATGACACTTAACCTAAACCCTCACCTAAACTGTAAAAGTAACCGTAACCCTCACCCTAACCCCTAACCGTATCCCCAACCCTAACCCTAATGCTATCCGTAACCCTAACCCTAACACTAACCTCAACCCCTGAGCCCTAACAATAACCCTAACCCTAACCCAAACCCTAACCCCTAACACCAAAGCCTAACCCAAACCTTAACTCTAACTCGAACACTAACCTGAAACCTAATCATAAACCTAACCGTAACCCTAAACCAAACCTAACCATGGTCAGAACCACAATGCTTTATCAGAACCCTCACCCACCCCTAACCCTAAACTACACTTCTAACCCCTAACACCTTACCATAACCATAATCCTAAGCATACACAACCCTAACCCTAAACCTAAACCTCACCCCAACCACAATGCCTAACACAAACCGTAACCTTAGCTGTTTACACTAAACTTAACCCTAACCTAAAATCTAACCCTAACCCTAAAACTAAACACAACCCATAAACTTAACCCTAACCCTAAACGTAACCTTAACACTAACCCGAAAACTAACCCAAACCTTAGCCATAACCCTAACCCTCACCCTATCTTAAACTTCATCCTATCCCTAACCTAAAGCTAACCCTAACCTTAACCCTAAACCTAACCCTAACCTTAACCCTAAACCTAACCCTAACCTTAACCATGGCCCACTTGTAACCCTAAACCTAACCCTTACAATATCTCTGACCCTAACCCTCACCCTAAACCTAATCCTAACCCTGACCCTAACCCTAACCTAACCTTAACCTAACGTTAAGGCTACCATAAACTTACACCTAACCCTAACCTCTAACCCTAACTCTAACTGTAACCCTAGCCCTAACCCTAACAGTAACACCCAAAACACTCAACTGTAAATGGAACTCTAACTCTTACCCTAACACTATACTTAACCCTAAACAGAACCCTACCCTAAACCTTACCGAAACAATAACACCTAACCCTAACTCTAAACCTAATCATTAGCCTAAACCTAAACTTAACCTTAAACCTAAACCTAAACACTCACCCTAACTCTAACCCTAACCCTAAACCTAAAACAAACCCTCACCCTTAACCAAAATTTCACCCTAACCATAACGCTAAACCTACCTTAAATTCATTCAAACCCTAACCAAAACTAAAACTAACGCTAACGCTAACACTAACCCCAAACCTAAAACTAAACTTAACCTAACCCTAACCCCTAACCTTAAACCTCATATTTAAAATCAACTTCACACTAAGCCTAACCCTAAAACTAAAAAAACAACCTAAACATGACACTAAATCTCCACCTAACCCTGACCCTAACCCTAACCCTAATCCTAAGCAGAAACCTAATCCTAACCCTAACTCTAACCCTAACACTAACTGTAACACCCTAAAACATCAGCGAAACTGTAAACCTGACACTAACCATCACACGAATCCCTAACCCATCCCCCAATCCTAACCCTATCCCTAATCCTAGCCCTAACCCTGAACTAAACTTAACCCTTACCCTAACCCTAAAATTAACCCTAACATTAACTCTACCCTATCCCTAAACTTAAGCCTAACAATAACTCTAAACGTAACCCTAACCCTAACCCAGCACTAACCTTTACTGTAAACCTAGCCTTCACAGTAACCTTACCCCTACCGTAACCCTAACCCTAAAACCTAACCTTAACTGCAATACTAACTGTAACCCTCACCTAACCCCTAACCGTACCCCCAAAAGCTAACCCTAATGCTATGCCTAACCCTAACCCTAACACTCACCTGAAAACCTAAGCCCTAATGATAACCCTAACCCTAACCCAAAACCTAACCCCTAGCACCAAAGCCTAACCCTAACTCTAACACTAACCCGAAACCTAATCATAAAACTAACCCTAACCCTAAACCAAACCTAACCATGACCAGAACCACAATGCTTAACCGGAACCCTCACCCAAGCCCTAACCCAAAACTACTCCTCTAATCCCTAACACCTTACCATAACCAGAATCCTAACCCTACCCAACCCTAACCCTAAACCTAATCCTCACACCAACCACAATGCCTAACACAAACCGTAAACCTAACCCTAACCGTAACACTGAACTTAACCCTAACCTAAAATCTACCCCTAACCCTAAAAGTAAACAGATCCCATAAACTTATTCCTAACCCTAAACATAACTTTTACACTAACCTGAAAACTCAAGCAAACCTAGCCATAACCCTAACCCTCACCCTATCTTAAACTTCACCCTATCCCTAATCTAAAGCACACCCTAACTTTAACCCTGACCCTAACCTTAACCTTGGCCCACCTGTAACCCCAAACCTAACCCTTACAATAACTCTGACCCTAACCCTCACCCTAAACCTAATCCTAATCCTAACCCTGACCCTAACCCTAACCAAACCTTAACCCTAACCCTAACTTTACCCTACCATAAACTTAAACCCAACCCTAACCGGTAACCCGAAATCTAAACCTAACCCTAGCCCTAGCCCTAAACCTAACCCTAACCCTAAATGTAACACTTACCCAAAACCCTCACCTTAACTGGAAACATAAATCTAACTCTAAACCTAACCCTAAATATAACCCTACCCTAAACCTAACCGAAACACTAACACCTAACTCGGAATCAAATCCTGATCTTTAGCCTAACCCTAACCTTAACCCTAAGCCTAACCCTAACCACTAACCCTAATTCTAACCCTAACCCTAAGCCTGATCCTAAACCGAACCCTAACCCTTACCCTAAACCTGACCCTAACCTTAACCCAAACACCTAACCCTAACCCAAACCCTAAACCTAACCCTAAACTTAACCCAAACACCTAACCCTAACGCTAACCCTAACCCTCATCCTTAACATAAATTTCAAGATAAACCTAAGCCTAACCTTAGCCCTAAAACTAAACCTAACCCTAAACTATCCCCTAAATATAGCCCTAAACCTAAACCTCATCCTAACCCTAACTACAACCCTGACCTAACCGTAACACTGTAAAACATCAGCTTAAGTGTAAACCTAACACTAACCCTCCCACGAACACCTAACCCTTTCCCTAACCCTAACCCTATCCCTAATCCTAACCTTAACCCTGACCTAAACCTAACACTTACCCTAACGCTAAACTTAACCTTAACGCCACCCTAAAACTAACAAAAACTCTAAACCTGACCCTACCTCTTACCCTAAACCCTAGTACTAGCTCTAACTCTAAACCTAACCCTAACCTAGCCCTACCCTTTACCGTAAACCTAGCCTTAACCCTAACCTTACCCCTACCCTAACCCTAACCCTAACACTAAACTTAACCCTAACTGTAATCTTAACCCTAACTCTTACCCTGACCCTGACTATTAACTGAAACTTCACCCTAAACCTAACCCAAACTCTAACTCGAACCCTAACTATAACACTTACCCTAAACCCTCACCTTAACTGTAAACCTAACCCTAACCCACACCCTAACCACAACCCTCACCCTAACCCCTAACCGTATCCCCAACCCTAAACCTAATGCTATCCCTAACCCTATCCCTAACCCAAACACGAACATTAAACCTAATCTAACCCTAACTCTAACATTAACCCAACCCTAACCATAAACCTAACGTTAGCATCCTAAATCTAACCTCTAACACTAACTATAATCCTAACCCTAATTCTAACTCTTATCCTAACCCTCACCCTTAACCTAAACTTCACACTAACCCTAAACCAAAACATAACCCTAACCCTAAACATAACCCCAACCCTAACCTGAACCCTGCCTTAAAGCTAACCTGAACACAAACCCAAACTCTAGCCCTAACCATAAAAACAACCCTCACCCTATCCTAAACTTCATCCAAACTCTAACACTACCTTAAACCTAAACCTAACCCAAACCCTAACCTTAAACCTACCTCTAACCATAGCGCTAGTCCATCTGTAACCCTAAACCTAACCCTTACAATAGCCCTGAAATTAACCCTAAACCTAATCCTAGCCCTAGACCTAATCCTAACCTAACCCTAACTGCACCCTTGACCCTAAAGAGAACACTAACTCTAACCCTAAACCTGGACCTAAACCTAAATCTTCCCCTACACCTAACCCTAAACCTAAAAATAACTCCAACTCTAACCCTAATCATAACACTTATCCTAAACCCACACTTTAACTGTAAAACTAACCGTAACCCTCACCCTAACCCCTAACCGTATCCCCCAAACCTAACCCTAATGCAATCCCTAACCTTAACCCTAAAACTAACCTGAAACCCCTGAGCCCTAACGATAACACTAACTCTAACACAAACCCTAACCCCTAACACCAAAGCCTAATCCAAACCTTAACCCTAACTTTCACCCTAACTCTAACACTAACCCGAAACCTAATCATAAACCTAAACCAAACCCAACCATGACCAGAACCACAATTCCTAACCGGAACCCTCACCCAAACCCTAACCCTAAACTACACCTCTAACCACTAACACCTTACCATAAACCTAATCCTAACCTTTATCCTAACCCTCACCCTTAACCTAAACTTCACACTAACCCTAAACCAAAGCGTAACCCAAAACCTAAACATAAACCCTAACCCAAAACCGAACCCTAAACCTAACCTTAACACTAAGCTGAACACAAAACCAAACTTTAGCCCAAACCATAAAAATAACCCTCAACCTATCCTAAACTTCATCCAAACCCTAACCCTAAACCTAAACCTAACCCAAACCCTATCCTTGAACATAACTCTAACCATAATGCTAGTCCAAATGTAACCCTAATCCTAACCCTCACAATAGCCCTGAACCTAACCCTAAACCTAATCCTAACCCTAGACCTAAACCTAACCCTAACCCTAAATCTAACCTTGACCCTAAATTGAACACTGACTCTAACACTAAACCGGCACCTAAACTTTTTAAACCTAAATATTGCCCTACAGCTAACCATAACCCTAACTCTAACCCTAATGATGACACTTAACCTAAACCCTCACCTAAACTGTAAAAGTAACCGTAACCCTCACCCTAACCCCTAACCGTATCCCCAACCCTAACCCTAATGCTATCCGTAACCCTAACCCTAACACTAACCTCAACCCCTGAGCCCTAACAATAACCCTAACCCTAACCCAAACCCTAACCCCTAACACCAAAGCCTAACCCAAACCTTAACTCTAACTCGAACACTAACCTGAAACCTAATCATAAACCTAACCGTAACCCTAAACCAAACCTAACCATGGTCAGAACCACAATGCTTTATCAGAACCCTCACCCACCCCTAACCCTAAACTACACTTCTAACCCCTAACACCTTACCATAACCATAATCCTAAGCATACACAACCCTAACCCTAAACCTAAACCTCACCCCAACCACAATGCCTAACACAAACCGTAACCTTAGCTGTTTACACTAAACTTAACCCTAACCTAAAATCTAACCCTAACCCTAAAACTAAACACAACCCATAAACTTAACCCTAACCCTAAACGTAACCTTAACACTAACCCGAAAACTAACCCAAACCTTAGCCATAACCCTAACCCTCACCCTATCTTAAACTTCATCCTATCCCTAACCTAAAGCTAACCCTAACCTTAACCCTAAACCTAACCCTAACCTTAACCCTAAACCTAACCCTAACCTTAACCATGGCCCACTTGTAACCCTAAACCTAACCCTTACAATATCTCTGACCCTAACCCTCACCCTAAACCTAATCCTAACCCTGACCCTAACCCTAACCTAACCTTAACCTAACGTTAAGGCTACCATAAACTTACACCTAACCCTAACCTCTAACCCTAACTCTAACTGTAACCCTAGCCCTAACCCTAACAGTAACACCCAAAACACTCAACTGTAAATGGAACTCTAACTCTTACCCTAACACTATACTTAACCCTAAACAGAACCCTACCCTAAACCTTACCGAAACAATAACACCTAACCCTAACTCTAAACCTAATCATTAGCCTAAACCTAAACTTAACCTTAAACCTAAACCTAAACACTCACCCTAACTCTAACCCTAACCCTAAACCTAAAACAAACCCTCACCCTTAACCAAAATTTCACCCTAACCATAACGCTAAACCTACCTTAAATTCATTCAAACCCTAACCAAAACTAAAACTAACGCTAACGCTAACACTAACCCCAAACCTAAAACTAAACTTAACCTAACCCTAACCCCTAACCTTAAACCTCATATTTAAAATCAACTTCACACTAAGCCTAACCCTAAAACTAAAAAAACAACCTAAACATGACACTAAATCTCCACCTAACCCTGACCCTAACCCTAACCCTAATCCTAAGCAGAAACCTAATCCTAACCCTAACTCTAACCCTAACACTAACTGTAACACCCTAAAACATCAGCGAAACTGTAAACCTGACACTAACCATCACACGAATCCCTAACCCATCCCCCAATCCTAACCCTATCCCTAATCCTAGCCCTAACCCTGAACTAAACTTAACCCTTACCCTAACCCTAAAATTAACCCTAACATTAACTCTACCCTATCCCTAAACTTAAGCCTAAC
This sequence comes from Loxodonta africana, assembly GCF_030014295.1. Lineage (NCBI taxonomy): Eukaryota > Metazoa > Chordata > Mammalia > Proboscidea > Elephantidae > Loxodonta > Loxodonta africana. The sequence goes on along the minus strand of NC_087349.1, from coordinate 134,688,007 downwards.
AATAACTCTAAACGTAACCCTAACCCTAACCCAGCACTAACCTTTACTGTAAACCTAGCCTTCACAGTAACCTTACCCCTACCGTAACCCTAACCCTAAAACCTAACCTTAACTGCAATACTAACTGTAACCCTCACCTAACCCCTAACCGTACCCCCAAAAGCTAACCCTAATGCTATGCCTAACCCTAACCCTAACACTCACCTGAAAACCTAAGCCCTAATGATAACCCTAACCCTAACCCAAAACCTAACCCCTAGCACCAAAGCCTAACCCTAACTCTAACACTAACCCGAAACCTAATCATAAAACTAACCCTAACCCTAAACCAAACCTAACCATGACCAGAACCACAATGCTTAACCGGAACCCTCACCCAAGCCCTAACCCAAAACTACTCCTCTAATCCCTAACACCTTACCATAACCAGAATCCTAACCCTACCCAACCCTAACCCTAAACCTAATCCTCACACCAACCACAATGCCTAACACAAACCGTAAACCTAACCCTAACCGTAACACTGAACTTAACCCTAACCTAAAATCTACCCCTAACCCTAAAAGTAAACAGATCCCATAAACTTATTCCTAACCCTAAACATAACTTTTACACTAACCTGAAAACTCAAGCAAACCTAGCCATAACCCTAACCCTCACCCTATCTTAAACTTCACCCTATCCCTAATCTAAAGCACACCCTAACTTTAACCCTGACCCTAACCTTAACCTTGGCCCACCTGTAACCCCAAACCTAACCCTTACAATAACTCTGACCCTAACCCTCACCCTAAACCTAATCCTAATCCTAACCCTGACCCTAACCCTAACCAAACCTTAACCCTAACCCTAACTTTACCCTACCATAAACTTAAACCCAACCCTAACCGGTAACCCGAAATCTAAACCTAACCCTAGCCCTAGCCCTAAACCTAACCCTAACCCTAAATGTAACACTTACCCAAAACCCTCACCTTAACTGGAAACATAAATCTAACTCTAAACCTAACCCTAAATATAACCCTACCCTAAACCTAACCGAAACACTAACACCTAACTCGGAATCAAATCCTGATCTTTAGCCTAACCCTAACCTTAACCCTAAGCCTAACCCTAACCACTAACCCTAATTCTAACCCTAACCCTAAGCCTGATCCTAAACCGAACCCTAACCCTTACCCTAAACCTGACCCTAACCTTAACCCAAACACCTAACCCTAACCCAAACCCTAAACCTAACCCTAAACTTAACCCAAACACCTAACCCTAACGCTAACCCTAACCCTCATCCTTAACATAAATTTCAAGATAAACCTAAGCCTAACCTTAGCCCTAAAACTAAACCTAACCCTAAACTATCCCCTAAATATAGCCCTAAACCTAAACCTCATCCTAACCCTAACTACAACCCTGACCTAACCGTAACACTGTAAAACATCAGCTTAAGTGTAAACCTAACACTAACCCTCCCACGAACACCTAACCCTTTCCCTAACCCTAACCCTATCCCTAATCCTAACCTTAACCCTGACCTAAACCTAACACTTACCCTAACGCTAAACTTAACCTTAACGCCACCCTAAAACTAACAAAAACTCTAAACCTGACCCTACCTCTTACCCTAAACCCTAGTACTAGCTCTAACTCTAAACCTAACCCTAACCTAGCCCTACCCTTTACCGTAAACCTAGCCTTAACCCTAACCTTACCCCTACCCTAACCCTAACCCTAACACTAAACTTAACCCTAACTGTAATCTTAACCCTAACTCTTACCCTGACCCTGACTATTAACTGAAACTTCACCCTAAACCTAACCCAAACTCTAACTCGAACCCTAACTATAACACTTACCCTAAACCCTCACCTTAACTGTAAACCTAACCCTAACCCACACCCTAACCACAACCCTCACCCTAACCCCTAACCGTATCCCCAACCCTAAACCTAATGCTATCCCTAACCCTATCCCTAACCCAAACACGAACATTAAACCTAATCTAACCCTAACTCTAACATTAACCCAACCCTAACCATAAACCTAACGTTAGCATCCTAAATCTAACCTCTAACACTAACTATAATCCTAACCCTAATTCTAACTCTTATCCTAACCCTCACCCTTAACCTAAACTTCACACTAACCCTAAACCAAAACATAACCCTAACCCTAAACATAACCCCAACCCTAACCTGAACCCTGCCTTAAAGCTAACCTGAACACAAACCCAAACTCTAGCCCTAACCATAAAAACAACCCTCACCCTATCCTAAACTTCATCCAAACTCTAACACTACCTTAAACCTAAACCTAACCCAAACCCTAACCTTAAACCTACCTCTAACCATAGCGCTAGTCCATCTGTAACCCTAAACCTAACCCTTACAATAGCCCTGAAATTAACCCTAAACCTAATCCTAGCCCTAGACCTAATCCTAACCTAACCCTAACTGCACCCTTGACCCTAAAGAGAACACTAACTCTAACCCTAAACCTGGACCTAAACCTAAATCTTCCCCTACACCTAACCCTAAACCTAAAAATAACTCCAACTCTAACCCTAATCATAACACTTATCCTAAACCCACACTTTAACTGTAAAACTAACCGTAACCCTCACCCTAACCCCTAACCGTATCCCCCAAACCTAAGCCTAATGCAATCCCTAACCTTAACCCTAAAACTAACCTGAAACCCCTGAGCCCTAACGATAACACTAACTCTAACACAAACCCTAACCCCTAACACCAAAGCCTAATCCAAACCTTAACCCTAACTTTCACCCTAACTCTAACACTAACCCGAAACCTAATCATAAACCTAAACCAAACCCAACCATGACCAGAACCACAATTCCTAACCGGAACCCTCACCCAAACCCTAACCCTAAACTACACCTCTAACCACTAACACCTTACCATAAACCTAATCCTAACCTTTATCCTAACCCTCACCCTTAACCTAAACTTCACACTAAGCCTAAACCAAAGTGTAACCCAAACCCTAAACATAACCCCTAACCCAAAACTGAACCCTAAACCTAACCTTAACACTAAGCTGAACACAAAACCAAACTTTAGCCCAAACCATAAAAATAACCCTCACCCTATCCTAAACTTCATCCAAACCCTAACCCTTAACCTAAACCTAACCCAAACCCTATCCTTGAACATAACTCTAACCATAATGCTAGTCCAAATGTAACCCTAATCCTAACCCTCACAATAGCCCTGAACCTAACCCTAAACCTAATCCTAACCCTAGACCTAAACCTAACCCTAACCCTAAATCTAACCTTGACCCTAAATTGAACACTGACTCTAACACTAAACCGGCACCTAAACTTTTTAAACCTAAATATTGCCCTACAGCTAACCATAACCCTAACTCTAACCCTAATGATGACACTTAACCTAAACCCTCACCTAAACTGTAAAAGTAACCGTAACCCTCACCCTAACCCCTAACCGTATCCCCAACCCTAACCCTAATGCTATCCGTAACCCTAACCCTAACACTAACCTCAACCCCTGAGCCCTAACAATAACCCTAACCCTAACCCAAACCCTAACCCCTAACACCAAAGCCTAACCCAAACCTTAACTCTAACTCGAACACTAACCTGAAACCTAATCATAAACCTAACCGTAACCCTAAACCAAACCTAACCATGGTCAGAACCACAATGCTTTACCAGAACCCTCACCCACCCCTAACCCTAAACTACACTTCTAACCCCTAACACCTTACCATAACCATAATCCTAAGCATACACAACCCTAACCCTAAACCTAAACCTCACCCCAACCACAATGCCTAACACAAACCGTAACCTTAGCTGTTTACACTAAACTTAACCCTAACCTAAAATCTAACCCTAACCCTAAAACTAAACACAACCCATAAACTTAACCCTAACCCTAAACATAACCTTAACACTAACCCGAAAACTAACCCAAACCTTAGCCATAACCCTAACCCTCACCCTATCTTAAACTTCATCCTATCCCTAACCTAAAGCTAACCCTAACTTGAACCCTAAACCTAACCCTAACCTTAACCATGGCCCACTTATAACCCTAAACCTAACCCTTACAATATCTCTGACCCTAACCCTCACCCTAAACCTAATCCTAACCCTGACCCTAACCCTAACCTAACCTTAACCTAACGTTAAGGCTACCATAAACTTACACCTAACCCTAACCTCTAACCCTAACTCTAACTGTAACCCTAGCTCTAACCCTAACAGTAACACCCAAAACACTCAACTGTAAATGGAACTCTAACTCTTACCCTAACACTATACTTAAGCCTAAACAGAACCCTACCCTAAACCTTACCGAAACAATAACACCTAACCCTAACTCTAAACCTAATCATTAGCCTAAACCTAAACTTAACCTTAAACCTAAACCTAAACACTCACCCTAACTCTAACCCTAACCCTAAACCTAAAACAAACCCTCACCCTTAACCAAAATTTCACCCTAACCATAACGCTAAACCTACCTTAAATTCATTCAAACCCTAACCAAAACTAAAACTAACGCTAACGCTAACACTAACCCCAAACCTAAAACTAAACATAACCTAACCCTAACCCCTAACCTTAAACCTCATAATTAAAATCAACTTCACACTAAGCCTAACCCTAAAACTAAAAAAAACAACCTAAACATGACACTAAATCTCCACCTAACCCTGACCCTAACCCTAAACCTAATCCTAAGCAGAAACCTAATCCTAACCCTAACTCTAACCCTAACCCTAACTGTAACACCCTAAAACATCAGCGAAACTGTAAACCTGACACTAACCATCACACGAATCCCTAACCCATCCCCCAATCCTAACCCTATCCCTAATCCTAGCCCTAACCCTGAACTAAACTTAACCCTTACCCTAACCCTAAAATTAACCCTAACGTTAACTCTACCCTAACCCTAAACTTAAGCCTAACAATAACTCTAAACGTAACCCTAACCCTAACCCAGCACTAACCTTTACTGTAAACCTAGCCTTCACAGTAACCTTACCCCTACCGTAACCCTAACCCTAAAACCTAACCTTAACTGCAATACTAACTGTAACCCTCACCTAACCCCTAACCGTACCCCCAAAAGCTAACCCTAATGCTATGCCTAACCCTAACACTCACCTGAAAACCTAAGCCCTAACGATAACCCTAACCCTAACCCAAAACCTAACCCCTAGCACCAAAGCCTAACCCTAACTCTAACACTAACCCGAAACCTAATCATAAAACTAACCCTAACCCTAAACCAAACCTAACCATGACCAGAACCACAATGCTTAACCGGAACCCTCATCCAAGCCCTAACCCAAAACTACTCCTCTAATCCATAACACCTTGCCATAACCATAATCCTAACCCTACCCAACCCTAATCCTTAACCTAATCCTCACTCCAACCACAATGCCTAACACAAACCGTAAACCTAACCCTAACCGTAACACTGAACTTAACCCTAACCTAAAATCTACCCCTAACCCTAAAAGTAAACAGATCCCATAAACTTATTCCTAACCCTAAACATAACCTTAACACTAACCTGAAAACTCAAGCAAACCTTAGCCATAACCCTAACCCTCACCCTATCTTAAACTTCACCCTATCCCTAAACTAAAGCACACCCTAACTTTACCCTGACCCTAACCTTAACCTTGGCCCACCTGTAACCCCAAACCTAACCCTTACAATAACTCTGACCCTAACCCTCACCCTAAACCTAATCCTAATCCTAACCCTGACCCTAACCCTAACCAAACCTTAACCCTAACCCTAACTTTACCCTACCATAAACTTAAACCCAACCCTAACCGGTAACCCGAAATCTAAACCTAACCCTAGCCCTAGCCCTAAACCTAACCCTAACCCTAAATGTAACACTTACCCAAAACCCTCACCTTAACTGGAAACATAAATCTAACTCTTAACCTAACCCTAAATATAACCCTACCCTAAACCTAACCGAAACACTAACACCTAACTCGAAATCAAATCCTGATCTTTAGCCTAAACCTAACCTTAACCCTAAGCCTAACCCTAACCACTAACCCTAATTCTAACCCTAACCCTAAGCCTGATCCTAAACCGAACCCTAAACCTTACCCTAAACCTGACCCTAACATTAACCGAAACACCTAACCCTAACCCAAACCCTAAACCTAACCCTAACCTTAACCCAAACACCTAACCCTAACGGTAACCCTAACACTCATCCTTAACATAAATTTCAAGATAAACCTAAGCCTAACCTTAACCCTAAAACTAAACCTAACCCTAAACTCTCCCCTAAATATAGCCCTAAACCTAAACCTCATCCTAACCCTAACTACAACCCTGACCTAACCGTAACACTGTAAAACATCAGCTTAAGTGTAAACCTAACACTAACCCTCCCACGAACACCTAACCCTTTCCCTAACCCTAACCCTATCCCTAATCCTAACCTTAACCCTGACCTAAACCTAACACTTACCCTAACGCTAAACTTAACCTTAACGCCACCCTAAAACTAACAAAAACTCTAAACCTGACCCTACCTCTTACCCTAAACCCTAGTACTAGCTCTAACTCTAAACCTAACCCTAACCTAGCCCTACCCTTTACCGTAAACCTAGCCTTAACCCTAACCTTACCCCTACCCTAACCCTAACCCTAACACTAAACTTAACCCTAACTGTAATCTTAACCCTAACCCTTACCCTGACCCTGACTATTAACTGAAACTTCACCCTAAACCTAACCCAAACTCTAACTCGAAGCCTAACTATAACACTTACCCTAAACCCTCACCTTAACTGTAAACCTAACCCTAACCCACACCCTAACCACAACCCTCACCCTAACCCCTAACCGTATCCCCAACCCTAAACCTAATGCTATCCCTAACCCTATCCCTAACCCAAACACGAACATTAAACCTAATCTAACCCTAACTCTAACATTAACCCAACCCTAACCATAAACCTAACGTTAACATCCTAAATCTAACCTCTAACACTAACTATAATCCTAACCCTAATTCTAACTCTTATCCTAACCCTCACCCTTAACCTAAACTTCACACTAACCCTAAACCAAAACATAACCCTAACCCTAAACATAACCCCTAACCCTAACCTGAACCCTAGCCTTAAAACTAACCTGAACACAAACCCAAACTCTAGCCCTAACCATAAAAACAACCCTCACCCTATCCTAAACTTCATCCAAACTCTAACACTACCTTAAACCTAAACCTAACCCAAACCCTAACCTGAAACCTACCTCTAACCATAGCGCTAGTCCATCTGTAACCCTAAACCTAACCCTTACAATAGCCCTGAAGTTAACCCTAAACCTAATCCTAGCCCTAGACCTAATCCTAACCTAACCCTAACTGCACCCTTGACCCTAAAGAGAACACTAACTCTAACCGTAAACCTGGACCTAAACCTAAATCTTCCCCTACACCTAACCCTAAACCTAAAAATAACTCCAACTCTAACCCTAATCATAACACTTATCCTAAACCCACACTTTAACTGTAAAACTAACCGTAACCCTCACCCTAACCCCTAACCGTATCCCCCAAACCTAACCCTAATGCAATCCCTAACCTTAACCCTAAAACTAACCTGAAACCCCTGAGCCCTAACGATAACACTAACTCTAACACAAACCCTAACCCCTAACACCAAAGCCTAATCCAAACCTTAACCATAACTCTCACCCTAATTCTAACACTAACCCGAAACCTAATCATAAACCTAAACCAAACCCAACCATGACCAGAACCACAATTCCTAACCGGAACCCTCACCCAAACCCTAACCCTAAACTACACCTCTAACCACTAACACCTTACCATAAACCTAATCCTAACCTTTATCCTAACCCTCACCCTTAACCTAAACTTCACACTAACCCTAAACCAAAGCGTAACCCAAACCCTAAACATAACACCTAACCCAAAACCGAACCCTAAACCTAACCTTAACACTAAGCTGAACACAAAACCAAACTTTGCCCAAACCATAAATATAACCCTCACCCTATCCTAAACTTCATCCAAACCCTAATCCTAATCTTAACTGTAAACCTAAACCTAACCCAAACCCTAACGTTAAACCTAACTCTAAGTATAATGCTAGTCCACATGTAACCCTAAACCTAAGCATTTCAATAGCCCTGAACTTAACCCTAAAACTAATCCTAATCCTAACCCTAGACCGAATCCTAAACCTAACTCTAACCTTGACCCTAAATAGAACACTGCCTCTCACCCTGAACCTGAAAGTAAACCTAAATCTTACCCTACATCTAAACCTAACCCTAAACCTAACCGTAACTCTAACTCTAACCCTAATCATAAGACTTGCCCTAAACCCTCACCTTAACTGTAAAACTAACCGTAACCCTCACCAGAACCCTTAAACCTATCCCCCAACACTAACCCTAATGCTAGCCCTAACACTAACCTGAAACCCTAAGCCCTAACGATAACCCTAACCCAAACCAAACCCCTAACACCAAAGCCTAACCCAAACCTTAAACCAAACACTCACCCTAAATCTAACACTAACCCGAAACCTAATCTTAAAGCTAACCCTAACCCTAAACCAAACCTAACCATGACCAGAACCAAAATGCCTAACCAGAACCCTCACCGAAACCCTAACCATAAACTACACCTCTAACCCCTAACACCTTATCATAACCATAATCCTAAGTCTACTCAACCCTGACGCTAAAACTAACCCTCAACCCAACCACAACGCCTAAAACAAACCGTAACCCTAACCCTAACCGTAACACTAAACTTAACCCAAACCTAAAATCTAACCCTAACCCAGAACTAAACATAACCCATAAACTTAACCCTATCCCTAAACGTAACCTTAACAATAACCTGAAAACTTACCCAAACCTTTAGCCATAACCCTCACCCTAACCCACACCCTATCTTAAACTTCACCCTATCCCTAACCTAAAGCTAACCCTAACTTTAACCCTAACCCTACCCCTAAACCTAACACTAACCTTAACCTTGGCCCACCAGTCACCCTACACCTAACCCTTACGATAACGCTGACCCTAAACCTCACCCTAAACCTAATCCTAATCCTAACCCTACCCTAACTCTAACCTAACCTTAACCTTAACTTTAACCCTACCATAAAATTAAACCTAACCCTAAACCCTAATCCTAACTCTAACCCTAACCCTAACCGTAACACATACCCAAAACCTTCACCTTAACTGTAAACGTAACTCTAATTCTTACCCTAACCCTAAATAAAACCCTACCCTAAACCTAACCAAAACACCCCTAACCCTAACTCTAACCCTAATCCTTAGCCCAGACCTAACCATAACCCTAAACCTACCCTAACTTTATTCAAACCCTAACCTTAAACAAAACTAAAACAAACCCTAAACCTATCCCTAACCCTACCCCTGACACTAATCTGAACAATAACCCCTAGCCCTAACCCTAACCCGCACGCTTAACATCAACTTCACCCTAACCCTATCCTAAAACTAAACATAACACTAAATCTCCCCCAACCATGAACCTAACCCAATCCTAACCATAAAACTAACCCTAAACTAAACCCTAACCCTGACCCTGACCCTAACTCTAACCTTAATCCTAACCATAAAAATTACCCTACACACTCAGCTTAAATGGAAACCTACCACTAACCCACACCCTAACATCTAAACCTAAACCCAACCCTTAACCTAACCCTATCTCTAACCTTATCCTAGCCCTACACCTAAACATGACTTAATCCTAACACTTACCCTAAACCTGACCCTAAACCTAACCTTAACCTTCAACCTAATCCTAACCTGAACCCTAACCCGTACCCCAAACCCTAAGCTCAACCCTCACCCTTAAATTAAACTTCACCCTATCTCGAACTCTAACTTTAAACCGAATCCTAATCCTAACTCTAAACCTAACCCTAAACCTGACTCTAACATTAACCCAAACACCTAACCCTAACAGTAAGCCTAACCCTAACCCTAACCCTAACCTGACCCTAACCTTAACCCAAACACCTAACCCTAACACTAAACCTAACCCTAACCCTCATCCTTAACCTAAACTGCATCCTAACCCTGACCCTGAAACTAAACATAACACTAAATCTCCCCCTAACCCTGACCGTAACCCAAATCCTAACCATAAACCTAACCCTAACCCGAACCTTAACCCTAACCCTGACCCTAACTCTAACCCTAATCCAACCCTAAAACTTACCCTACAAGCTCAACTTAAATGGAAACCTAGCACTAACCCTCACCTTAACATCTAAACCTAACACTAACCTTTAACCTGACCCTATCTCTAATCTTAACCATGCCCTAGCCTAACCATGATTTAACTCTAACACTTACCCTAAACCTAACCCTAAACCTAATCTTAAACCTAAACCTAAAACTAACCTTAACCCTAACCCTAACCCCTAACCCTAAGCTCAACCCTCACTCTTAACTTAAATTTCACCCAAACACTAACCCTAAAACGAACCCAACACTAACCCTAAACGCAAACATAAACCTGACCCTAACCTTAACCCAAACACCTAACCCGAACCCTAACGCTAACCCGAACTCTAAACCGAACCCTAAACTGACCCTAACCTTAACCCAAACACCTAACCCTAACACTAACCCTAAACATAACCCTCATCCTTAACCTAAACTTCACCCTAAACCTAAGCCTAAGCCTAACCCTAAAACTAAACCTAACCCTAAACTATCACCTAACTCTAGCCCGAACGCTAAACCTAACAATGACCCTAACCATAACACCCTAAAACATCAGCTTAACTGTAAACCTAACACTTACCCTCAGACGAACCCCTAACCCTTTCACAAACCCTAACCCGATCCCTAATCCTAAACCTAACGCTGACGTAAAACTAACCCTTCCCCAAACCTAAACTTAAACCTAACCTTAACTCTACATATACCTAAACCAAACAATAACTCGAATCCTGACCCTAATCCTAACCCTAAACTCAGCACTAAGTATAATTCTAAACCTAACCCTAACCCTAACCCAGCCCAACCCTTTACCATAAACCTAGTCTTAACCCTAACCTTACCTACCATAAACCTAACACTAACGCTAACCTTAACCCTAACTCTAACATTAACCCTAACTTTTAGCGTAACCCTCACTATTAACTGAAACTTCACCCGAACCCTAACCCTAACTCTAACCATAACCATAACACTTACCCTGAACACTCACCTTAACTGTAAAACTAACCATAACCCTCAACCTAACCCGTAACTGTATCCCGAACCCTAACCCTAAAGCTATCCCTAAGCCTAACCCTAACACTCACCTGAACCTTTAAGCCCTAAGGATAACCCGAACCTGAAATCAAACCCTAACGCATAACACCAAAGCATAACCCAAACCTTAACCCTAACTCTCACCCTAACTCTAACACTAACCAGAAACCTAATCATAAATCTAACCCTAACCCTAAACCAAACCTAACCATGACCAGAACCACAATGCCTAACCAAAACACTCACCCAAACCCTAACCCTAAACTACACCTCTAACTCCTAACACATTACCATAACCATAATCCTAACCCTAACCAAACCTAACCCTAAACCTAACCCTCATCCCAACCACAACGCCTGACACAAACCATAACCCTAACCCTAACAGTAACACTGTAAATAACCCTAACCTAAAATCTAAACCTGACCCTAAAACTAAACAGAACCCGTAAACTTAACCCTAACCCTAAACATAATCTTAACAATAACCTGAAAACTAACGCAAACCTTAGCCATAACCCTAAACCTAACCCGCACCCTATCTTAAACTTCACCCTATCTCTATCCTAAAGCTAACCCTAACTTTAACCCTAAACCTAACCCTAACCTTAACCTTGGCCAACCTGTAACCCTCATCCAAACCCTTACAATAACTCTGACCCTATCCTTCACCCTAAACCTAATGCTAATCCTAACCCTAACCTAACCTTAACCCTACCATAATCTTAAACCAAACCCTAACTCCTAACCCTAACTCTAACCCTAACCCTAGCACTAAGCCTAACCCTAACACTAACACTTACCCAAAACCCTCATCTTAACTGTAAACGTAACTCTAACTCTTACCCTAACCCTAAACTTAACCCTAAATATAACTCTACAGTAAACCAAACTGAAACACTAACCCCTAACCCTAACTCTAACCCTAATCCTTAGCCTAAGCCTACCCTTAAACGTAAACCTAACCCTAACCCTAAACCGAACCCTCACTCTTAACCAAAATTCACCCTAACCATGACCCTAAACCTCCCCTAACTTCATTCAAACCCTAACCTTAACCAAAAATAAAACTAAACTTAAACCTAACCCTAAATGTAAACCTAACCCTAACCCGGACCATAACCTGAACCCTAACCCCTAACCCTAACCCTCACGCTTAACATAAACTTCACCCTAACTCTAACCCTAAAACTAAATATAACACTAAATCTCTGCCTAACCCTGACCCTAACCCTAATCCTAACCATAAACCTAACCCAAACCTGAACTTAACTCTAACCCTAACCCTAATCCTAACCCTAAAACTTACCCTACACACTCAGCTTAAATGGAAACCTAGAACTAACCCTCACCCTAACATCTAAACCTAACCCCAACCCTTAACCTAACCCTATCTCTAACCTTAACCTAGCCCTAAACCTAACAATGACTTAACCCTAACATGTACTCTAAACCTAAGCATAAACCTAAACTTAACCCTAAACCTAATCCAAACCTTAACCCTAACCCTAACACCTAACGCTAACGTGAGCTCAACACTCGCCCTTAACTTGAAATGCACCCTAACACTAACCCTAAATTGAACCCTAACCCTAACCCTAAACCTAAGCCTAAACCTGACCCTAGCATTAACCCAAACACGTAAACCTGACCCTAATACTAACCCTAAATCTAACCCTAACCTTAACGCAAACACGTAACGCTAACACTAGTCCTAACCCTCATCCTTAAAGTATGCTTCACCCTAAACGTAAGCCTAAGCCTAACCTGAAACTAAACCTAACCCTAAACTATCCCCTCAGTCTAGCCCTAACCCTAAACCTAACCCTAACCCTAACTCTAACCATACCCCTAACCATAACACTCTAAAACATCAGCTAAACTGTAAACCTAACACTCACCATCACATGAATCGCTAAACCTTTCCCTAATCCTACCCCTATCCCTAATCCTAACCTTAACCTTGACCTAATCCTAACCCTTACCCTAACCCTAAACTTAACACTAACCTTAACTCGAACTTAACCCTAACCCTCACAATAACTCTAAACCTGACCCTAACCCTAAGCCTAAACCCTAGCACTAACTCTAACTCTAAACCTAACCCTAACCCTAACCTAGCCCTACCCTTTACCGTAAACCTAGCCTAAACCCTAACCTTACCCCTACCTTAAACCTAACCCTGACACTAACCTTAAGCATAACTCTAACCTTAACCCTAACCCTGACTATTAACTGAAACTTCACCCTAACCATAAGCCTAACTCTAACTCTAACCCTAACCATAACAATTACCCTAAACCTTCACCTTCAATGTAAACCTAAACCTAACCCTTAACCATATCCCCAACCCTAAACCTAATGCTATCTATCCCTCACATTATCCCTAACCCTAACCCGAAGACGAACAGTAACCCTAATCTAACGCTAACCCTAACATTAACCCTAAACTTAACCCTTCCCTAACCATAAACCTAACCCTAATACCCTAAACCTAAACTCTAACACTAACTAGAATCCAAACCCTAATGCAAACCCTTATCCTAACCCTCACCCTTAACCTAAACTTCACACTAACCCTAAACCTAAACCTAATCTGAACATAACCACTAACCCTAACCTGAACCCTAAACCTAACCTTAGCACTAACATGAACACAAACCCAAAGTCTAGCCCTAACCCTAAAAATAACCCTCACCCTATCCTAAACTTCATCCAAACCCTAACCCTAACCTTAGTCCTAAACCTAAACCTAAACCTAACCCAACCCCTAACATTAAATCTAACTCTAACCATAATGCTAGTCCACCTGTAACCCTAAACCTAACCCTTAAAATACCCCTCAACCTAACCCTAAACCTAATCCTAACCCTAGACCTAATCCTAACCCTAACCCGAACTCTAACCTTGACCCTAAATAGAACACTAACTCTACCCCTAAACCTGAAACTAAAGCTAAATCTTACCCTACACCTAACCCTAAACGTAAACCTACCCCTAACTCTATGTCTAACGATAATCGGGACACTTATCCTAAACCCTCGCCTTAAATGTAAAACTAACCGTAACACTCACTCTAACCCCTAACGGTATCCCACAACCCTTACCCTAATGCTATCCCTAACCCTAACACTAACCTGAACACCTAAGCCCTAATGATAACCCTAACCCTAACCCCAAACCTAACCCATAACACCAAAACCTAACCCTAACCTTAAAGGTAGCTCTCACCCTAACTCTAACTCTAACACTAACCCGAAACCTAATCATAAACCTAACCCTAACCCTAAACCAATCCTAACCATGACCAGAACCACAATTCCTAACCGGAACCCTCACACAAACCCTAACCCTAAACTACATCTCTAACACCTAACACCTTACCATAACCATAATCCTAACCCTACCCAACCCTAACCCTAAACCTAAACCTCACCCCAACCACAACGCCTAACACAAAACGTAACCCTAACCCTAACTGTAACACTAAACTTAACCCTAACCTTAAACATAACCCTAACCCTAAAACTAAACAGAACCCGTAAACTTAACCCTAACACGAAACACAACCTTAACACTAACCTGAAAACTAACCCAAACCCTAGCCATAACCCTAACCCTAACCCTCACCCTAACTTAAACTTCACCCTATTCCTAACCTAAAGCTCACCCTAATTCTAATTATGTTTAGTTTTAGGGCTAGGGTTAGGGTGAAGTTTATGTTAACCTAATTCTAAACCTATCCCTACCCCTAAACCTAACCCTCACCTTAACCTTGGCCCACCTGGAACCCTAAAACTAACCCTTACAATAACTCGAACCCTAAAACTCACCCTAAACCTAATCCTAATCCTAACCCTGACCATAACCCTAACCTAACCTTAACCCTAACTTTAACCCTACGATAAACTCAAACCTAACCTTAACCCCGAACAATAACTCTAACCAAAATTTCACCCTACCCATAACTCTAAACCTACCCTAACTTCATTCAAATCCTAACCCTAACCAAAACTAAAGCGAACCCTAAACCTAACGCAAACCCTAACCCTGACCCTAACCTGAACCCTTACCCCTAACCCTAACCCTAACCCTCACGCTTGACATAAACTTCACCCTAACCCTAGCCCTAAAACTAAACATAATACTAAATCTCCCCAACCCTGACCCTAACCCTAATCCTAACCATATACCTAACCCTAACCTTAAACATAATCCTAACCCTGACCCTAAATCTATCTCTAACCCTAATCCTAACCCTAAAACTTACCCTACACACTCAGCTTAAATGGAAACCTAGCACTAACCCTCACACTAACATCTAAACCTAAACCCTACCCTTAACCTAATCTTATCTCTAACCTTTACCTAGCCCTAAACCTAACCATGACTTAACCGTAACACTTACCCTAACCCTAAAACTAATCTTAACCCTAATCCTAATCCTAACCTTAACCCTAACCCTAACCCCTAACACTAACCCTAAGCTCAACCCTCACACTTAACTTAAACTGCACCCTGACCCTAACCTTAAACTAAACCCTAACCCTAAAGCTAACCCTAACATTAACCCAAACACCAAAACCTAACCCTGACACTAACACTAACCCTAAACTTAACCCTAACCTGATCCTAACCTTAACCCAAACACCTAACTCTAATATTTACCCTAACGCTAATCTTAACTTAACTTTCACCCTATACATAAGCAGAACCCTAAAATTAAACCTAACCCTAAACTATCCCCTCAGTCTAGCCCTAACCCTAACTCTAACTCGAACCCTGACCCTAACCGTAACACTGTAAAACATCAGCTTAACTGTAAATCTAACACTAACCCTCACACGAACCCTAACCCTTTCCCTAAACCTAACCCTATCCCTAACCCTAACCCTAACCCTGACCTAAACATAACCCTTACCCTAACCCTAAACTTAACCCTAACCTTAACTCTACCCTAACCCTAACACTAACAAAAACTCTAAACCTGACCCGAACCCTACCCCTAAACCCTAGCACTAACTCTAACTCTACACCTAATCCTAACCCTAACCTAGACGTACCCTTGACCGTAAACCTAGCCTTAACCCTAACCTTACCCCTATCCTATCCCTAACCCTAAACCTAACCCTAACACTAATCTTAATCCTAACTCTAACCTTAACCCTAACCCTTACCTAACCCTCACTATTAACTGAAAATTCACCCTAACCCTAACCCTAACTCTAACTCTAACCCTAACCATAACACTTACCCTAAACCCTCACCTCAACTGTAAACCTAACACTAAAGCTCACCCGAACCCCTAACCGAATCCCCAACCCTAAACCTGCCGCTATCCCTAAACTTATCCCTAACCCTAACCCAAACACGAACAGTAACACTAATCTAATACTAACCCTTACATTAACCCTAAACTTAACCCTACCCTAACCATAAACCTAACCCTAACACCCTAAACGTAAACTCTAACACTAAGTATAATCCTCACCGTAATCCTAACCCTTACCTTGACCCTCACTATGAACCTAAACATCACTCTAACCCTGAACCTAAACCTAACACTAACCCTAAACGTAACTCCTAACACTAACCCGAACCCTAAAACTAACCTTAACACTAACCTGAACACAAAATCAAACTTCAGCCCTAATCATAAGAATAACCCTCACCCCGTCCTAAGGTTCATCCAACACTAACCCTAACCTTCACCCTAAACCTAAACCTAACCCAAACCCTAACCTTAAACCAAACTCTAACCATAACACTACTCCACCTGTAACCCTAAAACTAAGCCTTACATTAGCCCTGAACCTAACCCTAGACCTAACCCTAATCCTAACCCTAACCCTAACTCTAAGCTTGATCCTAAATAGAACACTAACTCTAATTCTAAACCTGAACCTAAACCGAAATCTTACCCTACACCTAACCTTAACCCTGAACCTAACCCTAACTCTAACCCTAAAAATAACACTTACCCTAAACCCTCACCTTAACTGTAAAACTAACCGCAACCCTCACCCTAACCCCTAACCGTATCCCCCAACCCTAACCCTAATGCTATTCCTAACCCTAACACTAACCTGAACCCCTAAGCCCTAACGATAACCCTAACCCCTAAGCCAAACCCTAACCCCTAACACCAAAGCCTAACCCAAACCTTAACCCTAAGTCTCACCCTAACTCTAACTCTAACATTAACCCGAAACCTAATAATAAACCTAACCCTAACCCTAAACCAAACCTAACCATGACCAGAACCACAATGACTAACCGGAACCCTCACCCAAACCCTAACCCTAAACTAAAACTCTAACCCTTAACACCTTACCATAACCATAATCCTAACCCTACCCAACCCGAACCCTAAACCTAACCCTCACCCAAACGACAAAGCCTAACACAAACCGTGACCCTAATCCTAACCATAACACTAAACTTAACCCTAACCTAAAATTTAACCCTAACCCTAAAACTAAAAAGAACCCGTAAACTTAACCCTAACCCTAAACATAACCTTAACACTAACCTGAAACCAAACTCAAACCTTAGCCATAACCCTAACACTAACCCTCAGGCTATCTTAAACTTCACCCTATCCCTAAGCTAAAGCTCACCCTAACTTTAACCCTAACCCTACCCCTAAATCAAACCCTAAACTTAACCTTGGCCCACCTGTAGTACCCTAAACCTAACCCTTACAATAACTCTGACCCTAACCCCCACCCTTACCCTAACCCTAACCGTAACCCTCACCCTTAACCTAAACTTCACACTAACCCTAAATCTAAACATAACCCTACCCCCAAACATAACCCCTAACCCTAATCCAAACGCTAAACCTAACCTTAACACTAACCTGAACACGAACCCAAACTCTAGCCCTAACCTTAAAAATAACACTCACCATATTGTAAACTTCATCCAAACCCTAACTCTAAATCTAAACCTAACCCAAACCCTAAACTTAAACTTAACTCTAATCATAACGCTAGTCCACCTGTAACCCTAAACCTAACCCTTACAATAGCCCTGAACCTAACAATAACCCTTACCCAAACCCTAACCCAAATCCTAACCCGAAACCTAAACCGAAGCCTAACGTGAACCCAAACCCGAACCCTAAACCCAAACCATATCACTAGCCCTAGCCCTAGGCCGGAGCCCAAGTCCTAGCCCTAGCCCTAGCCCTAGCCCTAACCCTAACACTAACTCGAACCCTAAAACCTAACCCTAAACATTAACCCTAACCCTGAACACTAACCCTAACACTAACCGCTAACCCTAAACCCAAACCCTAAAAACTAACCCTAACCCTGAACACTAACCCTAACACTAACTGCTAACCCTAAACCCTAACCCTAACCCTAAACCCTAACACTAACCCTAACACTAACCATAAACCCTAACCCTAAACTCTAACCATCAGCCTAACCCAAAACCCTAACCCTAACCCTAAACTCTAGCCCTAAAACCCTAGCCCTAGCCCTAGCCCTAACACCAAGCCCTAGCCCTAGCCCTAACCCTAACCCTAACCTCTAACCTCTAAAACTAACCCTAGCCCTAACCCTAAACCCTAAATCCTAACCCTAAACCCAAACCCTAAACCTAACCCTGACTCTAACCCCTAACCCTGACCCAGACCCTGACCCTAAACCGTGACAATGACCCTAAACCCTGACCATGACCCTAACCCTGACCCTAAACTCTGACCCTGACACTAAACACTGACTCTGACCCTGACCCTAAACTCTATCACTAAACACTAAACCCTAACCCCTAGCCCTAACACATAGCCCTAACCTTACCCCAACCCTAATCCTAAACCCTAAACCCTAACCATAAAAACAAACCCTAAACCTAACCCTGACCCTAACCCCTAACCCTGACCCTGACCCTGACCCTAAACCCTGACCATAAACCCTGACCCTGACACTAAAAACTGACCCTGACCCTAAACTCGAACACTAAACCCTAAAACCTAACCTTAACCCCTAAACCCGATCCCGAACCATAACCCTAACACTAAACTAAACCCTAAACCCTAACCTGTGTAGGGAGTGAGGAGGTGGGAGGGACTAGGCTGGGCGCTGTGAAGGGAGTCAGGAGGTGGGAGAGACCATGCAGGGCCCTGTATAGAGAGTGAGAGACCAGGCAGGGCACTGTATAGGGAGTAAGATGGTGGGACAAAAGAGACAGAAACCTGTGTAGGGAGTGAAGAGCTGAGAGACCAGACAGAGACCTTTGTAGGGAGTGAGGAGGTGGGTGAGACCAGGCAGGGCCCTGAGTAGGGAGAGAGGAGATGGAAGAGACCAGGCAGGGACAGGTGTAGGAAGTGAGGAGGTGGGAGGGACCAGGAAGGGCCCTGTGTAAGGAGTGAGGATGTGGAAGAGAACAGGTAGAGAACTCTGTAGGGAGTAAGGAGGTGGGACAGACCAGGCAGAGACCTTTACAGGGATGGAGGAGGTGGGAGAGAAAAGGCGGGGCCCTGAGTAGGGAGTGAGGAGCTGGGAGCAACCAGGCACGGCCATGTCTAGGGAGTGAGGAGGTGGGAGAGGTCAGGCAGGGACCTGTGTAGGGAGTTAGGCCTTAGGAGAGACCAGGCAGAGACCTGCATAGGGAGTGAGGAGGTGAGAGAGACCAGGTAGGATGCTGTGTAAAGAGTGAGGATGTAGGAGAGACCAGGCAGGGCCCTGTGTAAGGAGTGATGAGGTGGGAGAGACGAAGCAGGGACCTGTGTAGGGAGTGAGGAAGTGGGAGAGGCCAGGCAGAGACCTGTGTAGGGAGTGAGGAGGTGGGAGAGAATAGGCAGAAACCTGTGTAGGGATTGAGAAGATGGTAGACAGCAGGCAGGGCCCTGTGTAGGGAGTGAAGAGGTGGGAGAACCATTCAGAGACCTGCATAGAGAGTGAGGAGATGGGAGAGACCAGGAAGGGCCCTCTGTAGGGAGTGAGTTGGCCAGAGATCAGGCATGTCCCTGTATGGAGTAAGGATATGGGAGAGACCAGGCAGGGCCCTGTGCAGAGAGTTAGGAGGTGGGAGAGAACAGGCAGAGCCCTGTGTAGGGAGTGAGGTGTTAGGAGAGACCAGGCAGGGCCCTGTGTAGGGAGTGAGGAGGTGGGAGAGACCAGGTAGGACCCTGTGTACAGAGTGAGGATGTGGGAGAGACCAGGCAAGTCTGTGTGTAGGGAGTAAGGAGGTGGAGATGCCAGGCAGGGCCCTGTGTAGGGAGTGAGGATGTAGGAGAGATCATCAGGGCCCTGTGCAGGGAGTGAGCAGATGGGATACCCCAGGCAGGGCCCTGTATAGGGAGTGAGGAGATGGGAGAGAACAAGCACAGCCCTGTGTAGGGAGTGAGAAGAAGGGAGATAACAGCCAGAAACACAGTGCAGGGACTGAGGAGGTGGGAGAGGTAAGGCAGGACCCTGTGTAGGGAGTGAGGGGGTGATAGAGACCAGGCAGAGCCCTGTGTAGGGAGTGAGGAGGTGGGAGAGGCCAGGCATGGCCCTGTGTAGGGAGTGAGGAGGTGGGAGAGACCAGGCAGGGCCCTGTGGAGGGAGTAAGGAGGTGGAGAGACCAGGCAGTGGCTTGTTTAGGGAGTGAGCAGGTGCGAGAGAACATCAGGGCCCTGTGTAGGGAGTGAGGAATGGGAGGGAACAGGCAGAGAACTGTGTAGGGAGTGAGGAGGTAGGAGAGACCAGGCAAGGCCCTGTGTAGGGAGCGAAGAGGTGGAGAACCAGGCAGAGTCCTGCATAGGGAGTGAGAAGGTGGGAGAGGACAGGCAGAGCCCTGCGTAGGGAGTGAGGAGGTGGGATTGACTGGGCAGAACCCTGGGTAGGGTGTGAGGAGGTGGGAGATTCCAGGCAGGGCCCTTTGTAGGGAGTGAGGTGTTGGGAGAGACCAGGCAGAGTCCTGTGTAGGGAGTGAGGATTTGGGAGAGACCAGGCAGGGCCCTGTGTATGGCCTGAGGAGGTTAGAAATACCAGGCAGGGCCCTGAGTAGGGAGTGAGGAAGTGGGAGAGAAGAGGCAGGGCCCTGTCTAGGGGTTGAAGAGGTGGGAGAGAACAGGCAGAGACCCTTGTAGGGAATGAGGAGGTGGGAGAACCATGCAGAGACCTGTGTAGGGATGGAGAAGGTGGGAGGGACCAGTTAGGGCCCTGTGTGTGCAGTCAGGATGTGAGAGAGAGGAGGCAGGGCCCTGTGTGAATTGAGGATGGGGGAGAGGCCAGGCAGGGCCCTGTATAGGGAGTGAGGAGGTGAGAGAGGCCAGTCAGGGACCTGTGTAGGGAGTTAGGCGTTAGGAGAGACCAGGCAGGGCCCTGTGCAGGGAGTGAGGAGGTGGGAGAGACCAGGCTAACACCTGTGTATGTAGTAAGGAGGTGGGAAAGACCACCCAGAGACCTGTGTAGGGATTGAGGAATGGGAGGGAACAGGCAGAGAACTGTGTAGGGAGTGAGGAGGTAGGAGAGACCAGGCAAGGCCCTGTGTAGGGAGCGAAGAGGTGGAGAACCAGGCAGAGTCCTGCATAGGGAGTGAGAAGGTGAGAGAGGACAGGCAGAGCCCTGCGTAGGGAGTGAGGAGGTGGGATTGACTAGGCAGGACCCTGGGTAGGGTGTGAGGAGGTGGGAGATTCCAGGCAGGGCCCTTTGTAGGGAGTGAGGTGTTGGGAGAGACCAGGCAGAGTCCTGTGTAGGGAGTGAGGATTTGGGAGAGACCAGGCAGGGCCCTGTGTATGGCCTGAGGAGGTTAGAATTACCAGGCAGGGCCCTGAGTAGGGAGTGAGGAAGTGGGAGAGAAGAGGCAGGGCCCTGTCTAGGGATTGAAGAGGTGGGAGAGAACAGGCAGAGACCCTTGTAGGGAATGGGGAGGTGGGAGAACCATGCAGAGACCTGTGTAGGGATGGAGAAGGTGGGAGGGACCAGTTAGGGCCCTGTGTGTGCAGTCAGGATGTGAGAGAGAGGAGGCAGGGCCCTGTGTGAATTGAGGATGTGGGAGAGGCCAGGCAGGGCCCTGTATAGGGAGTGAGGAGGTGAGAGAGGCCAGTCAGGGACCTGTGTAGGGAGTGAGGCGTTAGGAGAGACCAGGCAGGGCCCTGTGTAGGGAGTGAGGAGGTGGGAGAGACCAGTCAGAGACCTGCATAGGGAGTGAGGAGGTGAGAGAGACCAGGTAGGATGCTGTATAAAGAGTGAGGATGTAGGAGAGACTAGCCAGAGCCCTGTGTAGGGAGTAAGGAGGTGGAGAGACCAGGCAGGGTCCTGTTTAGGGAGTGAGGAGGTGGGAGAGATCATCAGGGCCCTGTAAAGGGAGTGAGGAGGTGGGAGAGACCACCCAGATACCTGTGTAGGGACTGAGGAGGTGGGAGAGAAAAGACAGAGCCCTGTGTAGGGAGTGAGGAGGTGGGAGATACCAGGCAGGGCCCTGTGTAGGGAGTGAGGAGGTGGCAGGGAGCAGTCAGAGACCTGTGTAGGGAGTGAGGAGGTGGCAGAGACCAGGTAGGGCCCTGTCTAGGGAGTGAGGAGTTGGAAGAGACCAGGCAGAGACCTGTGTACTGAGTCAGGAGGTGGGAAAGAACAGGCAGGACTGTGTTTAGCAAGTGAGGGGGTAAGAGAGAATAGGCAGAAACTTGTGTAGGGAGTGAGAAGATGGAAGACAGCAGGCAGGGCCCTGTGTAGGGAGTGAAGAGGTGGGAGAAACATTCAGAGACCTGAATAGGGAGTGAGGAGTTGAGAGAGACCAGGCAGGGCTCTGTGCAGGGAGTGAGGAGGCCAGAGATCAGGCAAGTCCCTTTGTATGGAGTAAGGATGTGGGAGAGACCAGGCAGGGCCCTGTGCAGGGAGTGAGGAGGTAGGAGAGATCAGGCAGGGACTGGTGTAGGGAGTGAGGAGGTGGGAGAGACCAGGCAGGGCCCCATGTAGGAAGTGAGGAAGTGGGAAAGAACAGGCAGAAACCTGTGTATGGAGTGAGAAGATGGGAGACACTAGCCAGGGCCCTGTGTAGGGAGTGAAGAGGTGGGAGAACAAGGCAGAGTCCTGCATAGAGAGTGAGGAGGTGGGAGAGGACAGGCAGAGCCCTGCTTAGGGAGTGAGGATGTGGGAGAGACAAAGCAGGGCTCTTTGTAAGGAGTGATGAGGTGGGAGAGACTAGGCAGGACCCTGCTAGGGGTTATTGATATTGTAAGGGTTAGGTTTAGGGTTAGGGTAGGGGTAAGGTTAGGGTTAAGGCTAGCTTTACTGTAAAGGGTGGGGCCAGGTTAGGGTTAGGGTTAGGTTTAGAGTTCGAGTTAGATCTAGGGTTTAGGGTTAGGGTTAGGGTCCGGTTTAGAGTTATTGTTAGGTTTAGGGTAGAGTTAAGGTTAGCGTTAAGTTTAGGGTTAGGGTAAGGGTTAAGTTTAGGTCAGGGTTAGGGTTAGGATGAGTGATAGGGTTAGGGAAAGGGTTAGGGGTTCGTGTGAGGCTTAGTGTTACATTTACAGTTAAGCTGATGTTTTAGGGTGTTACTCCAGGGTTTACCAGGGTTAGGGTTAGAGTTAGGGTTAGGGTTAGGTTTAGGGTTAGGGCGAGAGTTAGAGGATAGTTTAGGGTTAGGTGTAATTTTAGGGTTAGGGTTAGGCTTAGGTTTAGGGTGAAGTTTAGGTTAAGGATGAGGGTTAGGATTAGGCTTTGGTGTTTAGGTTAAGGTTAGGGTTACGTTCAGGGTTAGGCTTAGTGTTAGGTTTAGCGTTAAGTGTTTGGGTTAATGTTAGGGTCAGGTTTAAGGTTAGGTTTAGGGTTAGGGTTAGTGTTTGGTTTAGGGTTAGGGTTAGGGTGAAGTTTAAGTTAAGGGTGAGTGTTGAGCTTAGGGTTAGTGTTAGGGGTTAGGGTAAGGTTAAGGTTAGGATTAAGTTTAGGGTTAAGGTCAGGTTTAGAGTTAGGGTAAGTGTTAGGGTTAAGTCATAGTTAGGTTTAGAACTAGTTTTTAGTTAGAGATAGGGTTGGGTTCAGGGTTGGGGTTAGGTTTAGATATTAGGGTGAGGGATAGTGCTAGGTTTCCATTCAAACTGAGTGTGTAGGGTAAGTTTTAGGGTTAAAGTTAGAGTTAGAGTCAGCGTTAGGTTTAAGTTTAGTGCTAGGATTATGTTTATGGTTAGGGTCAGGGTTGGGGAGATTTAGTGTTTAGGATTAGAGTGAATTTATGTTCTGCGAGAGGGTTAGGGTTAGGGGTTTGGGTTCAGGTTAGAGTCAGGTTCAGGGTTAGCTTTAGGGTTAGGGTTAGGTTTAGTGTTAGTGTTAGTTTTGCTTAGGGTTCGGGTTTGAATGAAGTTAGGGTAGGCTTAGCGTTATGCTTAGGGTGAAATTTTGGTTAAGGGTGAGGGTTCGGCTTAGGCTTAGGGTTAGAGTTAGGGTCAGTGGTTAGGGTTAGGTTTAGGGTTAAGGTTAGGTTTAGGCTAAGGATTAGGGTTAGAGTTACGGTTAAGGGTTAGCATTTCAGTTAGGTTTAGGTTAGGGTTATAATTAGGGTTAAGTTTAGGGTTAGGGTAAGAGTTAGAGTTACATTTACAGTTAAGATGAGGGTTTTGGGTAAGTGTTACAGTTAAGATTAGGGTTAGGGCTAGGGTTAGGGTTAGAGTTAGGGTTAAGGGTTAGGGTTAGGTTTAAGATTATGGTAGGCTTAAAGATAGGGTTAAGGTTAGGTTAGGGTTAGGGTCAGGGTTAGGATTAGAATTAGGTTTAGGGTGAGGATTAGGGTCAGAGTTATTGTAAGGGTTAGGTTTCGGGTTACAGGTGGGCCAAGGTTAAGGTGAGGGTTAGGTTTAGGGGTAGGGTTAGGGTTAAAGTTAGGGCGAGTTTTAGGTTAGGGATTGGGTGAAGTTTAAGACAGGGTGAGGGTTAGGGTTATGGCTAAGGTTTGGGCTTGTTTTCAGGTTAGAGTTAAGGTTATGTTCAGGGTTAGTGTTAAGTTCATGGGTTGTGTTTAGTTTTAGGCTTAGGGTTAGATTTAAGGTTAGGCTTAAGTTTAGTGTTACGGTTAGGATAAGGGCTGTGTTAGGTGTTGTGGTTGGGGTGAGGGTTAGGTTTAGGTTTAGGGTTGGGTAGGGTGTGGATTATGGTTATGGTAAGGTGTTAGAGTTAGAGGTGTAGTTTAGGATTAGGTTTTGGGTGAGGGTTCCGGTTAGACCTTGTGGTTCTGGTCATGGTTAGGTTTGGTTTAGGCTTAGGGTTAGGTTCATGATTAGGTTTCGGGTTAGTGTTAGAGTTAGGGTGAGAGTTAGGGTTAAGGTTTTTGCTAGGCTTTCACTTTGGTGTTAGGGTTTGGGTTAGGGTTAGGTTTATCATTAGGGCTCAGGGGTTTCAGGTTAGTGTTAGGGTTAGGGTTAGGGATAGCATTAGGGTTAGCGTTGTGAGATACGGTTAGGGGTTAGGGAGAGGGTTACGGTTAGTTTTACAGTTAAGGTGAGGGTTTAGGGTAAGTGTTATGATTAGGGTTAGAGTTAGAGTTAGGGTAAGGTTTAGGGTTAGGGTTAGGTGTAGGGTAAGATTTAGGTTTAGGTCCAAGTTGAGGGTTAGACTTAGTGTTCTATTTAGGGTCAAGGTTAGAGTTAGGGTTAGGGATAGGATTAGGTCTAGGTTTAGGGTTAGGATTAACTTTAGGGTTAGGTTCAGGGCTATTGTAAGTGTTCAGTTTAGGGTTACAGATGGACTAGCGTTATTCTTAGAGTTAGGTTTAAGGTTAGGGTTTGGGTTAGGTCTAGGTTTAGGGTTAAGATTATGGTTAGTGTTTGGATGAAGTTCAGGATAGGGTGAGGGTTATTTTTATGGTGAGGGCTAGGGTTTGGGTTTGTGTTCAGGTTAGTGTTAAGGATAGGTTTAGGGTTCGGTTAGGGTTAGGCGTTATGTCTAGGGTCAGCGTTAGGTTAGGTTTAGGGTTAGTGTGAAGTTTAGGTTAAGGGTGAGGGTTATGATAAGGGTTAGGATTATAGACGGTGTTAGACGTTAGGTTTAGGGTGTTAGGGTTAGGTTTATGGTTAGGGTAGATTTAAGTTTAGGTTTAATATTAGGGTTAGGGTTAGATTTGGGTTACTGTTCGTATTAGGGTTAGGGTTAGGGATAAGTTTGGGGATAGCGTTAGGTTTAGGGTTGGGGATACGGTTAAGGATTAGGGTGAGGGTTAGGGTTAGGTTTACAGTTAAGGCGAGGGTTTAGGGTAATTGTTATGGTTAGGGTTAGAGTTAGAGTTAGGCTTAGGGTTAGGGTGAAGTTTCAGTTAATAGTCAGGGTTAGGCTTAAGGTTAGAGTAGGGTTAAGGTTAGTGTTCGGGTTAGGTGTAGCGTTAGGGTTTGGGTAGGGGTAAGGTTAGGGTTAAGGCTAGGTTTATGGTAAAGGGTAGGGCTAGCTTAGGGTTAGATTTAGAGTTAGAGTTAGTGCTAGGGTTTAGGATTATGGTTATGGTCAGGTTTAGAGTTATTGTTAGGGTTAGGGTAGAGTTAAGGTTAGGGTTCCTTTAGGGTTAGAGAAAGGGTTAGGTTTAGGTCTGGGTTAGGTGTAGGATGCGGGGTAGGCTTAGGGTTAGGGGTTCATGGGAGGGTTAGTGTTAAGTTTACATTAAGCTGATGTTTTAGGGTGTTACTGTTAGGGCTAGGGTTAGCATTAGGTTTAGAGTCAGGGCTAGAGTTAGGGGATAGTTAAGGGTTAGCTTTACTTTCAGGGTTAGGGTTAGCCTTCGCTTTAGGGTGAAGTTTAGGTTAAGGATGAGGGTTAGGGTTAGGGTTAGGCATTTGGGTTAAGGTTAGGGTTAGGTTTAGGATTAGGCTTAGGGTTAGGGTTAGGTGTTTGGGTTAATGTTAGGGTCAGGTTTAGGGTTCGGCTTAGGGTTAGGGCTACAGCTGGGGTAAAGTTTAATTGAAGGGTGAGGGTTGAGCTTAGGGTTAGCCTTAGGGGTTAGGGTTAGAGCTTAGGTTAGGATTAAGTTTAGGGTTAAGGTTAGGTTTAGATTTAGGGTTAGGGTTAGTGTTAGGGTTAAGTCATGTTTAGGTTTAGGGCTAGGTGAAGGTTATAGATAGGGTTAGGTTAAGGGTTGAGGTTAGGTTTAGATGGTAAGATGAGGGTTAGTGCTAGGTTTCCATTTAAGCTGAGTGTGTAGGGTAAGTTTTAGCGTTAGGATTAGGGTTAGAGTTAGAGTTAGGGTCAGGGTTAGTTTTGAGTTTAGAGTTAGGGTTACGTTTATGGTACGGTCAGGGTTAGGGGAGATTTAGTGTTCCGTTTAGTTTTAGGGTTAGGGTTACAGAGAAGTTTATGTTAAGCGAGAGGGTTGGGGTTAGGGGTTTGGGTTCAGGTCAGAGTCAGGGTTAGGGTTAGGTTTAGGGTTAAGGTTAGTTTTAGGCTAAGGATTAGGATTAGCGATAGGGTTAAGGGTTACTGTTTCAGTTAGGTTTAGGTTAAGGTTATAATTATGGTTAAGTTTAGGGTTAGGGTAAGAGTTAGAGTTACATTTACAGTTAAGGTGAGGGTTTTGGGTAAGTGTTACCGTTAAGGTTAGGGTTAGGGCTAGGGTTAGGGTTAGAGTTAAGGTTAAGGGTTAGGGTTAGGTTTAAGTTTATGGTAGGCTTAAAGATAGGGTTAAGGTTAGGTTAGGGTTAGGGTCAGGGTTAGAATTAGAATTAGGTTTAGGGCGAGGATTAGGGTCAGAGTTATTGTAAGGGTTAGGTTTCGGGTTACAGGTGGGCCAAGGTTAAGGTGAGGGTTAGGTTTATGGGGAGGGTTAGGGTTAAAGTCAGGGTGAGTTTTAGGTTAGGGATAGGGTGAAGTTTAAGATAGGGTGGGGGTTAGGGTTATGCCTAAGGTTTGGGCTTGTTTTCAGGTTAGTGTTAAGGTTATGTTCAGGGTTAGGGTTACGTTCAGGGGTTGTGTTCAGTTTTAGGGTTAGGGTTAGATTTAAGGTTAGGGTTAAGTTTAGTGTTACGTTTAGGGTTAGGGTCATGGTTGTGTTAGGCTTTGTGGTTGGGGTGAGGGTTAGTTTTAGGGTTAGGGTTGGTTAGGGTTAGGATTATCGTTATGATAAGGCGTTAGGGGTTAGAGGTGTAGTTTAGGGTTAGGGTTTGGGTGAGGGTTCCGGTTAGGCCTTGCGGTTCTGGTCATGGTTAGGTTTGGTTTAGGCTTAGGGTTAGGTTCATGATTCGGTTTCGGGTTAGAGTTAGGGTGAGAGTTAGTGTTAAGGTTTTTGCTAGGCTTTGGTGTTAGGGTTAGGGTTTGTGTTAGGGTTAGGTTTATCATTAGGGCTCAGGGGTTTCAGGTTAATGTTAGGGTTAGGGTTAGGGATAGCATTAGGGTTAGGGTTGTGGGATACGGTTAGGATTTAGGGTGCGGGTTACGGTTAGTTTTACAGTTAAGGTGAGGGTTTAGGGTAATTGTTATGATTAGGGTTATAGTCAGAGTTAGGGTTTGGTTTAGGATTAGGGTTAGGTGTAGGGTAAGAATTAGGTTTAGGTCCATGTTGAGGGTTAGACTTAGTGTTCTATTTAGGGTAAAGGTTAGGGGTAGGGTTAGGATTAGGTCTAGGGTGAGGATTAGGATTATTTTAGGGTTAGGTTCAGGGCTATTGTAAGTGTTCAGTTTAGGGTTACAGATGGACTAGCGTTATTCTTAGAGTTAGGTTTAAGGTTAGGGTTTGGGTTAGGTCTAGGTTTAGGGTTAAGCTTATGGTTAGTGTTTGGATGAAGTTCAGGATAGGGTGAGGGTTATTTTTATGGTGAGGGCTAGGGTTTGGGTTTGTGTTCAGGTTAGTGTTAAGGATAGGTTTAGGGTTCGGTTAGGGTTAGGCGTTATGTCTAGGGTCAGCGTTAGGTTAGGTTCAGGGTTAGTGTGAAGTTTAGGTTAAGGGTGAGGGTTATGATAAGGGTTAGGATTATAGACGGTGTTAGACGTTAGGTTTAGGGTGTTAGGGTTAGGTTTATGGTTAGGGTAGATTTAAGTTTAGGTTTAATATTAGGGTTAGGGTTAGATTTGGGTTACTGTTCGTATTAGGGTTAGGGTTAGGGATAAGTTTGGGGATAGCGTTAGGTTTAGGGTTGGGGATACGGTTAAGGATTAGGGTGAGGGTTAGGGTTAGGTTTACAGTTAAGGCGAGGGTTTAGGGTAATTGTTATGGTTAGGGTTAGAGTTAGAGTTAATCTTAGGGTTAGGGTGAAGTTTCAGTTAATAGTCAGGGTTAGGCTTAAGGTGAGAGTAGGGTTAAGGTTAGTGTTCGGGTTAGGTGTAGCGTTAGGGTTTGGGTAGGGGTAAGGTTAGGGTTAAGGCTAGGTTTACGGTAAAGGGTAGGGCTAGCTTAGGGTTAGATTTAGAGTTAGAGTTAGTGCTAGGGTTTAGGATTATGGTTATGGTCAGGTTTAGAGTTATTGTTAGGGTTAGGGTAGAGTTAAGGTTAGGGTTCCTTTAGGGTTAGAGAAAGGGTTAGGTTTAGGTCTGGGTTAGGTGTAGGATGCGGGGTAGGCTTAGGGTTAGGGGTTCATGGGAGGGTTAGTGTTAAGTTTACATTAAGCTGATGTTTTAGGGTGTTACTGTTAGGGCTAGGGTTAGCATTAGGTTTAGAGTCAGGGCTAGAGTTAGGGGATAGTTAAGGGTTAGCTTTAGTTTCAGGGTTAGGGTTAGCCTTAGGTTTAGGGTGAAGTTTAGGTTAAGGATGAGGGTTAGGGTTAGGTTTAGGCATTTGGTTTAAGGTTAGGGTTAGGTTTAGGATTAGGCTTAGGGTTAGGGTTAGGTGTTTGGGTTAATGTTAGGGTCAGGTTTAGGGTTCGGCTTAGGGTTAGGGCTACAGCTGGGGTAAAGTTTAATTGAAGGGTGAGGGTTGAGCTTAGGGTAGCGTTAGGGGTTAGGGTTAGAGCTTAGGTTAGGATTAAGTTTAGGGTTAAGGTTAGGTTTAGATTTAGGGTTAGGGTTAGTGTTAGGGTTAAGTCATGTTTAGGTTTAGGGCTAGGTGAAGGTTATAGATAGGGTTAGGTTAAGGGTTGAGGTTAGGTTTAGATGGTAAGATGAGGGTTAGTGCTAGGTTTCCATTGAAGCTGAGTGTGTAGGGTAAGTTTTAGCGTTAGGATTAGGGTTAGAGTTAGAGTTAGGGTCAGGGTTAGTTTTGAGTTTAGAGTTAGGGTTACGTTTATGGTACGGTCAGGGTTAGGGGAGATTTAGTGTTCCGTTTAGTTTTAGGGTTAGGGTTACAGAGAAGTTTATGTTAAGCGAGAGGGTTGGGGTTAGGGGTTTGGGTTCAGGTCAGAGTCAGGGTTAGGGTTAGGTTTAGGGTTAGGGTTACGTGTAGTGTTAGTGTTAGTTTTGCTTAGGGTTCGGGTTTGAATGAAGTTAGGGTACGCTTAGCGTTATGCTTAGGGTGAAATTTTGGTTAAGGGTGAGGGTTCGGCTTAGGCTTACGGTTAGAGTTAGGGTCAGTGGTTAGGGTTAGGTTTAGGGTTAAGGTTAGGTTTAGGCTAAGGATTAGGGTTAGAGTTACGGTTAAGGGTTAGCATTTCAGTTAGGTTTAGGTTAGGGTTATAATTAGGGTTAAGTTTAGGGTTAGGGTAAGAGTTAGAGTTACATTTACAGTTAAGATGAGGGTTTTGGGTAAGTGTTACAGTTAAGATTAGGGTTAGGGCTAGGGTTAGGGTTAGAGTTAGGGTTAAGGGTTAGGGTTAGGTTTAAGATTATGGTAGGCTTAAAGATAGGGTTAAGGTTAGGTTAGAGTTAGGGTCAGGGTTAGGATTAGAATTAGGTTTAGGGTGAGGATTAGGGTCAGAGTTATTGTAAGGGTTAGGTTTCCGGTTACAGGTGGGCCAAGGTTAAGGTGAGGGTTAGGTTTAGGGGTAGGGTTAGGGTTAAAGTTAGGGCGAGTTTTAGGTTAGGGATAGGGTGAATTTTAAGACAGGGTGAGGGTTAGGGTTATGGCTAAGGTTTGGGCTTGTTTTCAGGTTAGTGTTAAGGTTATGTTCAGGGTTAGTGTTAAGTTCATGGGTTGTGTTTAGTTTTAGGGTTAGTTTTAGATTTAAGGTTAGGGTTAAGTTTAGTGTAACGGTTAGGATAAGGGTTGTGTTAGGTGTTGTGGTTGGGGTGAGGGTTAGGTTTAGGTTTAGGGTTGGGTAGGGTGTGGATTATGGTTATGGTAAGGTGTTAGAGTTAGAGGTGTAGTTTAGGATTAGGTTTTGGGTGAGGGTTCCGGTTAGACCTTGTGGTTCTGGTCATGGTTAGGTTTGGTTTAGGCTTAGGGTTAGGTTCATGATTAGGTTTCGGGTTAGCGTTAGAGTTAGGGTGAGAGTTAGGGTTAAGGTTTTTGCTAGGCTTTCGCTTTGGTGTTAGGGTTTGGGTTAGGGTTAGGTTTATCATTAGGGCTCAGGGGTTTCAGGTTAGTGTTAGGGTTAGGGATAGCATTAGGGTTAGCGTTGTGGGATACGGTTAGGGGTTAGGGTGAGGGTTACGGTTAGTTTTACAGTTAAGGTGAGGGTTTAGGGTAATTGTTATGATTAGGGTTATAGTCAGAGTTAGGGTTTGGTTTAGGATTAGGGTTAGGTGTAGGGTAAGAATTAGGTTTAGGTCCAAGTTGAGGGTTAGACTTAGTGTTCTATTGAGGGTCAAGGTTAGAGTTAGGGTTAGGGTTAGGATTAGGTCTAGGTTTAGGATTAGGATTAACTTTAGGGTTAGGTTCAGGGCTATTGTAAGTGTTCAGTTTAGGGTTACAGATGGACTAGCGTTATTCTTAGAGTTAGGTTTAAGGTTAGGGTTTGGGTTAGGTCTAGGTTTAGGGTTAAGATTATGGTTAGTGTTTGGATGAAGTTCAGGATAGGGTGAGGGTTATTTTTATGGTGAGGGCTAGGGTTTGGGTTTGTGTTCAGGTTAGTGTTAAGGATAGGTTTAGGGTTCGGTTAGGGTTAGGCGTTATGTCTAGGGTCAGCGTTAGGTTAGGTTTAGGGTTAGTGTGAAGTTTAGGTTAAGGGTGAGGGTTATGATAAGGGTTAGGATTATAGACGGTGTTAGACGTTAGGTTTAGGGTGTTAGGGTTAGGTTTATGGTTAGGGTAGATTTAAGTTTAGGTTTAATATTAGGGTTAGGGTTAGATTTGGGTTACTGTTCGTATTAGGGTTAGGGTTAGGGATAAGTTTGGGGATAGCGTTAGGTTTAGGGTTGGGGATACGGTTAAGGATTAGGGTGAGGGTTAGGGTTAGGTTTACAGTTAAGGCGAGGGTTTAGGGTAATTGTTATGGTTAGGGTTAGAGTTAGAGTTAATCTTAGGGTTAGGGTGAAGTTTCAGTTAATAGTCACGGTTAGGCTTAAGGTTAGAGTAGGGTTAAGGTTAGTGTTCGGGTTAGGTGTAGCGTTAGGGTTTGGGTAGGGGTAAGGTTAGGGTTAAGGCTAGGTTTACGGTAAAGGGTAGGGCTAGCTTAGGGTTAGATTTAGAGTTAGAGTTAGTGCTAGGGTTTAGGATTATGGTTATGGTCAGGTTTAGAGTTATTGTTAGGGTTAGGGTAGAGTTAAGGTTAGGGTTCCTTTAGGGTTAGAGAAAGGGTTAGGTTTAGGTCTGGGTTAGGTGTAGGATGCGGGGTAGGCTTAGGGTTAGGGGTTCATGGGAGGGTTAGTGTTAAGTTTACATTAAGCTGATGTTTTAGGGTGTTACTGTTAGGGCTAGGGTTAGCATTAGGTTTAGAGTCAGGGCTAGAGTTAGGGGATAGTGAAGGGTTAGCTTTAGTTTCAGGGTTAGGGTTAGCCTTAGGTTTAGGGTGAAGTTTAGGTTAAGGATGAGGGTTAGGGTTAGGTTTAGGCATTTGGTTTAAGGTTAGGGTTAGGTTTAGGATTAGGCTTAGGGTTAGGGTTAGGTGTTTGGGTTAATGTTAGGGTCAGGTTTAGGGTTCGGCTTAGGGTTAGGGCTACAGCTGGGGTAAAGTTTAATTGAAGGGTGAGTGTTGAGCTTAGGGTAGCGTTAGGGGTTAGGGTTAGAGCTTAGGTTAGGATTAAGTTTAGGGTTAAGGTTAGGTTTAGATTTAGGGTTAGGGTTAGTGTTAGGGTTAAGTCATGTTTAGGTTTAGGGCTAGGTGAAGGTTATACATAGGGTTAGGTTAAGGGTTGAGGTTAGGTTTAGATGGTAAGATGAGGGTTAGTGCTAGGTTTCCATTGAAGCTGAGTGTGTAGGGTAAGTTTTAGCATTAGGATTAGGGTTAGAGTTAGAGTTAGGGTCAGGGTTAGTTTTGAGTTTAGAGTTAGGGTTACGTTTATGGTACGGTCAGGGTTAGGGGAGATTTAGTGTTCCGTTTAGTTTTAGGGTTAGGGTTACAGAGAAGTTTATGTTAAGCGAGAGGGTTGGGGTTAGGGGTTTGGGTTCAGGTCAGAGTCAGGGTTAGGGTTAGGTTTAGGGTTAGGGTTACGTGTAGTGTTAGTGTTAGTTTTGCTTAGGGTTCGGGTTTGAATGAAGTTAGGGTACGCTTAGCGTTATGCTTAGGGTGAAATTTTGGTTAAGGGTGAGGGTTCGGCTTAGGCTTAGGGTTAGAGTTAGGGTCAGTGGTTAGGGTTAGGTTTAGGGTTAAGGTTAGGTTTAGGCTAAGGATTAGGGTTAGAGTTACGGTTAAGGGTTAGCATTTCAGTTAGGTTTAGGTTAGGGTTATAATTAGGGTTAAGTTTAGGGTTAGGGTAAGAGTTAGAGTTACATTTACAGTTAAGATGAGGGTTTTGGGTAAGTGTTACAGTTAAGATTAGGGTTAGGGCTAGGGTTAGGGTTAGAGTTAGGGTTAAGGGTTAGGGTTAGGTTTAAGATTATGGTAGGCTTAAAGATAGGGTTAAGGTTAGGTTAGAGTTAGGGTCAGGATTAGGATTAGAATTAGGTTTAGGGTGAGGATTAGGGTCAGAGTTATTGTAAGGGTTAGGTTTCCGGTTACAGGTGGGCCAAGGTTAAGGTGAGGGTTAGGTTTAGGGGTAGGGTTAGGGTTAAAGTTAGGGCGAGTTTTAGGTTAGGGATAGGGTGAATTTTAAGACAGGGTGAGGGTTGGGGTTATGGCTAAGGTTTGGGCTTGTTTTCAGGTTAGTGTTAAGGTTATGTTCAGGATTAGTGTTAAGTCCATGGGTTGTGTTTAGTTTTAGGGTTAGGGTTAGATTTAAGGTTAGGGTTAAGTTTAGTGTTACGGTTAGGATAAGGGTTGTGTTAGGTGTTGTGGTTGGGGTGAGGGTTAGGTTTAGGTTTAGGGTTGGGTAGGGTGTGGATTATGGTTATGGTAAGGTGTTAGAGTTAGAGGTGTAGTTTAGGATTAGGTTTTGGGTGAGGGTTCCGGTTAGACCTTGTGGTTCTGGTCATGGTTAGGTTTGGTTTAGGCTTAGGGTTAGGTTCATGATTAGGTTTCGGGTTAGCGTTAGAGTTAGGGTGAGAGTTAGGGTTAAGGTTTTTGCTAGGCTTTCGCTTTGGTGTTAGGGTTTGGGTTAGGGTTAGGTTTATCATTAGGGCTCAGGGGTTTCAGGTTAGTGTTAGGGTTAGGGATAGCATTAGGGTTAGCGTTGTGGGATACGGTTAGGGGTTAGGGTGAGGGTTACGGTTAGTTTTACAGTTAAGGTGAGGGTTTAGGGTAATTGTTATGATTAGGGTTATAGTCAGAGTTAGGGTTTGGTTTAGGATTAGGGTTAGGTGTAGGGTAAGAATTAGGTTTAGGTCCAAGTTGAGGGTTAGACTTAGTGTTCTATTTAGGGTCAAGGTTAGAGTTAGGGTTAGGATTAGGTCTAGGTTTAGGATTAGGATTAACTTTAGGGTTAGGTTCAGGGCTATTGTAAGTGTTCGGTTTAGGGTTACAGATGGACTAGCGTTATTCTTAGAGTTAGGTTTAAGGTTAGGGTTTGGGTTAGGTCTAGGTTTAGGGTTAAGATTATGGTTAGTGTTTGGATGAAGTTCAGGATAGGGTGAGGGTTATTTTTATGGTGAGGGCTAGGGTTTGGGTTTGTGTTCAGGTTAGTGTTAAGGATAGGTTTAGGGTTCGGTTAGGGTTAGGCGTTATGTCTAGGGTCAGCGTTAGGTTAGGTTTAGGGTTAGTGTGAAGTTTAGGTTAAGGGTGAGGGTTATGATAAGGGTTAGGATTATAGACGGTGTTAGACGTTAGGTTTAGGGTGTTAGGGTTAGGTTTATGGTTAGGGTAGATTTAAGTTTAGGTTTAATATTAGGGTTAGGGTTAGATTTGGGTTACTGTTCGTATTAGGGTTAGGGTTAGGGATAAGTTTGGGGATAGCGTTAGGTTTAGGGTTGGGGATACGGTTAAGGATTAGGGTGAGGGTTAGGGTTAGGTTTACAGTTAAGGCGAGGGTTTAGGGTAATTGTTATGGTTAGGGTTAGAGTTAGAGTTAATCTTAGGGTTAGGGTGAAGTTTCAGTTAATAGTCACGGTTAGGCTTAAGGTTAGAGTAGGGTTAAGGTTAGTGTTCGGGTTAGGTGTAGCGTTAGGGTTTGGGTAGGGGTAAGGTTAGGGTTAAGGCTAGGTTTACGGTAAAGGGTAGGGCTAGCTTAGGGTTAGATTTAGAGTTAGAGTTAGTGCTAGGGTTTAGGATTATGGTTATGGTCAGGTTTAGAGTTATTGTTAGGGTTAGGGTAGAGTTAAGGTTAGGGTTCATTTAGGGTTAGAGAAAGGGTTAGGTTTAGGTCTGGGTTAGGTGTAGGATGCGGGGTAGGCTTAGGGTTAGGGGTGCATGGGAGGGTTAGTGTTAAGTTTACATTAAGCTGATGTTTTAGGGTGTTACTGTTAGGGCTAGGGTTAGCATTAGGTTTAGGGTCAGGGCTAGAGTTAGGGGATAGTTAAGGGTTAGCTTTAGTTTCAGGGTTAGGGTTAGCCTTCGGTTTAGGGTGAAGTTTAGGTTAAGGATGAGGGTTAGGGTTAGGGTTAGGCATTTGGGTTAAGGTTAGGGTTAGGTTTAGGATTAGGCTTAGGGTTAGGGTTAGGTGTTTGGGTTAATGTTAGCGTCAGGTTTAGGGTTCGGTTTAGGGTTAGGGCTACAGCTGGGGTAAAGTTTAATTGAAGGGTGAGGGTTGAGCTTAGGGTTAGCCTTAGGGGTTAGGGTTAGAGCTTAGGTTAGGATTAAGTTTAGGGTTAAGGTTAGGTTTAGATTTAGGGTTAGGGTTAGTGTTAGGGTTAAGTCATGTTTAGGTTTAGGGCTAGGTGAAGGTTATAGATAGGGTTAGGTTAAGGGTTGAGGTTAGGTTTAGATGGTAAGATGAGGGTTAGTGCTAGGTTTCCATTTAAGCTGAGTGTGTAGGGTAAGTTTTAGGGTTAGGATTAGGGTTAGAGTTAGAGTTAGGGTCAGGGTTAGTTTTGAGTTTAGAGTTAGGGTTACGTTTATGGTACGGTCAGGGTTAGGGGAGATTTAGTGTTCCGTTTAGTTTTAGGGTTAGGGTTACAGAGAAGTTTATGTTAAGCGAGAGGGTTGGGGTTAGGGGTTTGGGTTCAGGTCAGAGTCAGGGTGAGGGTTAGGTTTAGGGTTAAGGTTAGTTTTAGGCTAAGGATTAGGATTAGCGTTAGGGTTAAGGGTTACTGTTTCAGTTAGGTTTAGGTTAAGGTTATAATTAGGGTTAAGTTTAGGGTTAGGGTAAGAGTTAGAGTTACATTTACAGTTAAGGTGAGGGTTTTGGGTAAGTGTTAACGTTAAGGTTAGGGTTAGGGCTAGGGTTAGGGTTAGAGTTAAGGTTAAGGGTTAGGGTTAGGTTTAAGTTTATGGTAGGCTTAAAGATAGGGTTAAGGTTAGGTTAGGGTTAGGGTCAGGGTTAGAATTAGAATTAGGTTTAGGGCGAGGATTAGGGTCAGAGTTATTGTAAGGGTTAGGTTTCGGGTTACAGGTGGGCCAAGGTTAAGGTGAGGGTTAGGTTTATGGGGAGGGTTAGGGTTAAAGTCAGGGTGAGTTTTAGGTTAGGGATAGGGTGAAGTTTAAGATAGGGTGAGGGTTAGGGTTATGCCTAAGGTTTGGGCTTGTTTTCAGGTTAGTGTTAAGGTTATGTTCAGGGTTAGGGTTACGTTCAGGGGTTGTGTTCAGTTTTAGGGTTAGGGTTAGATTTAAGGTTAGGGTTAAGTTTAGTGTTACGTTTAGGGTTAGGGTCATGGTT
This sequence comes from Loxodonta africana, assembly GCF_030014295.1. Lineage (NCBI taxonomy): Eukaryota > Metazoa > Chordata > Mammalia > Proboscidea > Elephantidae > Loxodonta > Loxodonta africana. The sequence goes on along the minus strand of NC_087349.1, from coordinate 134,650,615 downwards.
GTGTTAGGCTTTGTGGTTGGGGTGAGGGTTAGTTTTAGGGTTAGGGTTGGTTAGGGTTAGGATTATCGTTATGATAAGGCATTAGGGGTTAGAGGTGTAGTTTAGGGTTAGGGTTTGGGTGAGGGTTCCGGTTAGGCCTTGCGGTTCTGGTCATGGTTAGGTTTGGTTTAGGCTTAGGGTTAGGTTCATGATTCGGTTTCGGGTTAGTGTTAGAGTTAGGGTGAGAGTTAGTGTTAAGGTTTTTGCTAGGCTTTGGTGTTAGGGTTAGGGTTTGTGTTAGGGTTAGGTTTATCATTAGGGCTCAGGGGTTTCAGGTTAATGTTAGGGTTAGGGTTAGGGATAGCATTAGGGTTAGGGTTGTGGGATACGGTTAGGATTTAGGGTGCGGGTTACGGTTAGTTTTACAGTTAAGGTGAGGGTTTAGGGTAATTGTTATGATTAGGGTTATAGTCAGAGTTAGGGTTTGGTTTAGGATTAGGGTTAGGTGTAGGGTAAGAATTAGGTTTAGGTCCATGTTGAGGGTTAGACTTAGTGTTCTATTTAGGGTAAAGGTTAGGGGTAGGGTTAGGATTAGGTCTAGGGTGAGGATTAGGATTATTTTAGGGTTAGGTTCAGGGCTATTGTAAGTGTTCAGTTTAGGGTTACAGATGGACTAGCGTTATTCTTAGAGTTAGGTTTAAGGTTAGGGTTTGGGTTAGGTCTAGGTTTAGGGTTAAGCTCATGGTTAGTGTTTGGATGAAGTTCAGGATAGGGTGAGGGTTATTTTTATGGTGAGGGCTAGAGTTTCGGTTTGTGTTCAGGTTAGTGTTAAGGATAGGTTTAGGGTTCGGTTAGGGTTAGGCGTTATGTCTAGGGTCAGCGTTAGGTTAGGTTCAGGGTTAGTGTGAAGTTTAGGTTAAGGGTGAGGGTTATGATAAGGGTTAGGATTATAGACGGTGTTAGACGTTAGGTTTAGGGTGTTAGGGTTAGGTTTATGGTTAGGGTAGATTTAAGTTTAGGTTTAATATTAGGGTTAGGGTTAGATTTGGGTTACTGTTCGTATTAGGGTTAGGGTTAGGGATAAGTTTGGGGATAGCATTAGGTTTAGGGTTGGGGATACGGTTAAGGATTAGGGTGAGGGTTAGGGTTAGGTTTACAGTTAAGGCGAGGGTTTAGGGTAATTGTTATGGTTAGGGTTAGAGTTAGAGTTAATCTTAGGGTTAGGGTGAAGTTTCAGTTAATAGTCACGGTTAGGCTTAAGGTTAGAGTAGGGTTAAGGTTAGTGTTCGGGTTAGGTGTAGCGTTAGGGTTTGGGTAGGGGTAAGGTTAGGGTTAAGGCTAGGTTTACGGTAAAGGGTAGGGCTAGCTTTGGTTAGATTTAGAGTTAGAGTTAGTGCTAGGGTTTAGGATTATGGTTATGGTCTGGTTTAGAGTTATTGTTAGGGTTAGGGTAGAGTTAAGGTTAGGGATAATTTAGGGTTAGAGAAAGGGTTCGGTTTAGGTCTGGGTTAGGTGTAGGATGCGGGGTAGGCTTAGGGTTAGGGGTTCATGGGAGGGTTAGTGTTAAGTTTACATTAAGCTGATGTTTTAGGGTGTTACTGTTAGGGCTAGGGTTAGCATTAGGTTTAGAGTCAGGGCTAGAGTTAGGGGATAGTTAAGTTTTAGCTTTACTTTCAGGGTTAGGGTTAGCCTTAGGTTTAGGGTGAAGTTTAGGTTAAGGATGAGGGTTAGGGTTAGGTTTAGGCATTTGGGTTAAGGTTAGGGTTAGGTTTAGGATTAGGCTTAGGGTTAGGGTTAGGTGTTTGGGTTAATGTTAGGGTCAGGTTTAGGGTTCGGTTTAGGGTTAGGGCTACAGCTGGGGTAAAGTTTAATTGAAGTGTGAGTGTTGAGCTTAGGGTAGCGTTAGGGGTTAGGGTTAGAGCTTAGGTTAGGATTAAGTTTAGGGTTAAGGTTAGGTTTAGATTTAGGGTTAGGGTTAGTGTTAGGGTTAAGTCATGTTTAGGTTTAGGGCTAGGTGAAGGTTATAGATAGGGTTAGGTTAAGGGTTGAGGTTAGGTTTAGATGGTAAGATGAGGGTTAGAGCTAGGTTTCCATTGAAGCTGAGTGTGTAGGGTAAGTTTTAGCATTAGGATTAGGGTTAGAGTTAGAGTTAGGGTCAGGGTTAGTTTTGAGTTTAGAGTTAGGGTTACGTTTATGGTACGGTCAGGGTTAGGGGAGATTTAGTGTTACGTTTAGTTTTAGGGTTAGGGTTACAGAGAAGTTTATGTTAAGCGAGAGGGTTGGGGTTAGGGGTTTGGGTTCAGGTCAGAGTCAGGGTTAGGGTTAGGTTTAGGGTTAGGGTTACGTGTAGTGTTAGTGTTAGTTTTGCTTAGGGTTCGGGTTTGAATGAAGTTAGGGTACGCTTAGCGTTATGCTTAGGGTGAAATTTTGGTTAAGGGTGAGGGTTCGGCTTAGGCTTAGGGTTAGAGTTAGGGTCAGTGGTTAGGGTTAGGTTTAGGGTTAAGGTTAGGTTTAGGCTAAGGATTAGGGTTAGAGTTACGGTTAAGGGTTAGCATTTCAGTTAGGTTTAGGTTAGGGTTATAATTAGGGTTAAGTTTAGGGTTAGGGTAAGAGTTAGAGTTACATTTACAGTTAAGATGAGGGTTTTGGGTAAGTGTTACAGTTAAGATTAGGGTTAGGGCTAGGGTTAGGGTTAGAGTTAGGGTTAAGGGTTAGGGTTAGGTTTAAGATTATGGTAGGCTTAAAGATAGGGTTAAGGTTAGGTTAGGGTTAGGGTCAGGGTTAGGATTAGAATTAGGTTTAGGGTGAGGATTAGGGTCAGAGTTATTGTAAGGGTTAGGTTTCGGGTTACAGGTGGGCCAAGGTTAAGGTGAGGGTTAGGTTTAGGGGTAGGGTTAGGGTTAAAGTTAGGGCGAGTTTTAGGTTAGGGATAGGGTGAAGTTTAAGACAGGGTGAGGGTTAGGGTTATGGCTAAGGTTTGGGCTTGTTTTCAGGTTAGTGTTAAGGTTATGTTCAGGGTTAGTGTTAAGTTCATGGGTTGTGTTTAGTTTTAGGGTTAGGGTTAGATTTAAGGTTAGGGTTAAGTTTAGTGTTACGGTTAGGATAAGGGTTGTGTTAGGTGTTGTGGTTGGGGTGAGGGTTAGGTTTAGGTTTAGGGTTGGGTAGGGTGTGGATTATGGTTATGGTAAGGTGTTAGAGTTAGAGGTGTAGTTTAGGATTAGGTTTTGGGTGAGGGTTCCGGTTAGACCTTGTGGTTCTGGTCATGGTTAGGTTTGGTTTAGGCTTAGGGTTAGGTTCATGATTAGGTTTCGGGTTAGCGTTAGAGTTAGGGTGAGAGTTAGGGTTAAGGTTTTTGCTAGGCTTTCGCTTTGGTGTTAGGGTTTGGGTTAGGGTTAGGTTTATCATTAGGGCTCAGGGGTTTCAGGTTAGTGTTAGGGTTAGGGTTAGGGATAGCATTAGGGTTAGCGTTGTGGGACACGGTTAGGGGTTAGGGTGAGGGTTACGGTTAGTTTTACAGTTAAGGTGAGGGTTTAGGGTAATTGTTATGATTAGGGTTATAGTCAGAGTTAGGGTTTGGTTTAGGATTAGGGTTAGGTGTAGGGTAAGAATTAGGTTTAGGTCCAAGTTGAGGGTTAGACTTAGTGTTCTATTTAGGGTCAAGGTTAGAGTTAGGGTTAGGGTTAGGATTAGGTCTAGGTTTAGGATTAGGATTAACTTTAGGGTTAGGTTCAGGGCTATTGTAAGTGTTCGGTTTAGGGTTACAGATGGACTAGCGTTATTCTTAGAGTTAGGTTTAAGGTTAGGGTTTGGGTTAGGTCTAGGTTTAGGGTTAAGGTTATGGTTAGTGTTTGGATGAAGTTCAGGATAGGGTGAGGGTTATTTTTATGGTGAGGGCTAGGGTTTGGGTTTGTGTTCAGGTTAGTGTTAAGGATAGGTTTAGGGTTCGGTTAGGGTTAGGCGTTATGTCTAGGGTCAGCGTTAGGTTAGGTTTAGGGTTAGTGTGAAGTTTAGGTTAAGGGTGAGGGTTATGATAAGGGTTAGGATTATAGACGGTGTTAGACGTTAGGTTTAGGGTGTTAGGGTTAGGTTTATGGTTAGGGTAGATTTAAGTTTAGGTTTAATATTAGGGTTAGGGTTAGATTTGGGTTACTGTTCGTATTAGGGTTAGGGTTAGGGATAAGTTTGGGGATAGCGTTAGGTTTCGGGTTGGGGATACGGTTAAGGATTAGGGTGAGGGTTAGGGTTAGGTTTACAGTTAAGGCGAGGGTTTAGGGTAATTGTTATGGTTAGGGTTAGAGTTAGAGTTAGGCTTAGGGTTAGGGTGCAGTTTCAGTTAATAGTCAGGGTTAGGCTTAAGGTTAGAGTAGGGTTAAGGTTAGTGTTCGGGTTAGGTATAGCGTTAGGGTTTGGGTAGGGGTAAGGTTAGGGTTAAGGCTAGGTTTACGGTAAAGGGTAGGGCTAGCTTAGGGTTAGATTTAGAGTTAGAGTTAGTGCTAGGGTTTAGGATTATGGTTATGGTCAGGTTTAGAGTTATTGTTAGGGTTAGGGTAGAGTTAAGGTTAGGGTTCATTTAGGGTTAGAGAAAGGGTTAGGTTTAGGTCTGGGTTAGGAGTAGGATGCGGGGTAGGCTTAGGGTTAGGGGTTCATGGGAGGGTTAGTGTTAAGTTTACATTAAGCTGATGTTTTAGGGTGTTACTGTTAGGGCTAGGGTTAGCATTAGGTTTAGGGTCAGGGCTAGAGTTAGGGGATAGTTAAGGGTTAGCTTTAGTTTCAGGGTTAGGGTTAGCCTTCGGTTTAGGGTGAAGTTTAGGTTAAGGATGAGGGTTAGGGTTAGGGTTAGGCATTTGGGTTAAGGTTAGGGTTAGGTTTAGGATTAGGCTTAGGGTTAGGGTTAGGTGTTTGGGTTAATGTTAGGGTCAGGTTTAGGGTTCGGTTTAGGGTTAGGGCTACAGCTGGGGTAAAGTTTAATTGAAGGGTGAGGGTTGAGCTTAGGGTTAGCCTTAGGGGTTAGGGTTAGAGCTTAGGTTAGGATTAAGTTTAGGGTTAAGGTTAGGTTTAGATTTAGGGTTAGGGTTAGTGTTAGGGTTAAGTCATGTTTAGGTTTAGGGCTAGGTGAAGGTTATAGATAGGGTTAGGTTAAGGGTTGAGGTTAGGTTTAGATGGTAAGATGAGGGTTAGTGCTAGGTTTCCATTTAAGCTGAGTGTGTAGGGTAAGTTTTAGGGTTAGGATTAGGGTTAGAGTTAGAGTTAGGGTCAGGGTTAGTTTTGAGTTTAGAGTTAGGGTTACGTTTATGGTACGGTCAGGGTTAGGGGAGATTTAGTGTTACGTTTAGTTTTAGGGTTAGGGTTACAGAGAAGTTTATGTTAAGCGAGAGGGTTGGGGTTAGGGGTTTGGGTTCAGGTCAGAGTCAGGGTTAGGGTTAGGTTTAGGGTTAAGGTTAGTTTTAGGCTAAGGATTAGGATTAGCGTTAGGGTTAAGGGTTACTGTTTCAGTTAGGTTTAGGTTAAGGTTATAATTAGGGTTAAGTTTAGGGTTAGGGTAAGAGTTAGAGTTACATTGACAGTTAAGGTGAGGGTTTTGGGTAAGTGTTACCGTTAAGGTTAGGGTTAGGGCTAGGGTTAGGGTTAGAGTTAAGGTTAAGGGTTAGGGTTAGGTTTAAGTTTATGGTAGGCTTAAAGATAGGGTTAAGGTTAGGTTAGGGTTAGGGTCAGGGTTAGAATTAGAATTAGGTTTAGGGCGAGGATTAGGGTCAGAGTTATTGTAAGGGTTAGGTTTCGGGTTACAGGTGGGCCAAGGTTAAGGTGAGGGTTAGGTTTATGGGGAGGGTTAGGGTTAAAGTCAGGGTGAGTTTTAGGTTAGGGATAGGGTGAAGTTTAAGATAGGGTGAGGGTTAGGGTTATGCCTAAGGTTTGGGCTTGTTTTCAGGTTAGTGTTAAGGTTATGTTCAGGGTTAGGGTTACGTTCAGGGGTTGTGTTCAGTTTTAGGGTTAGGGTTAGATTTAAGGTTAGGGTTAAGTTTAGTGTTACGTTTAGGGTTAGGGTCATGGTTGTGTTAGGCTTTGTGGTTGGGGTGAGGGTTAGTTTTAGGGTTAGGGTTGGTTAGGGTTAGGATTATCGTTATGATAAGGCGTTAGGGGTTAGAGGTGTAGTTTAGGGTTAGGGTTTGGGTGAGGGTTCCGGTTAGGCCTTGCGTTTCTGGTCATGGTTAGGTTTGGTTTAGGCTTAGGGTTAGGTTCATGATTCGGTTTCGGGTTAGAGTTAGGGTGAGAGTTAGTCTTAAGGTTTTTGCTAGGCTTTGGTGTTAGGGTTAGGGTTTGTGTTAGGGTTAGGTTTATCATTAGGGCTCAAGGGTTTCAGGTTAATGTTAGGGTTAGGGTTAGGGATAGCATTAGGGTTAGGGTTGTGGGATACGGTTAAGATTTAGGGTGCGGGTTACGGTTAGTTTTACAGTTAAGGTGAGGGTTTAGGGTAATTGTTATGATTAGGGTTATAGTCAGAGTTAGGGTTTGGTTTAGGATTAGGGTTAGGTGTAGGGTAAGAATTAGGTTTAGGTCCATGTTGAGGGTTAGACTTAGTGTTCTATTTAGGGTAAAGGTTAGGGGTAGGGTTAGGATTAGGTCTAGGGTGAGGATTAGGATTATTTTAGGGTTAGGTTCAGGGCTATTGTAAGTGTTCAGTTTAGGGTTACAGATGGACTAGCGTTATTCTTAGAGTTAGGTTTAAGGTTAGGGTTTGGGTTAGGTCTAGGTTTAGGGTTAAGCTTATGGTTAGTGTTTGGATGAAGTTCAGGATAGGGTGAGGGTTATTTTTATGGTGAGGGCTAGGGTTTGGGTTTGTGTTCAGGTTAGTGTTAAGGATAGGTTTAGGGTTCGGTTAGGGTTAGGCGTTATGTCTAGGGTCAGCGTTAGGTTAGGTTCAGGGTTAGTGTGAAGTTTAGGTTAAGGGTGAGGGTTATGATAAGGGTTAGGATTATAGACGGTGTTAGACGTTAGGTTTAGGGTGTTAGGGTTAGGTTTATGGTTAGGGTAGATTTAAGTTTAGGTTTAATATTAGGGTTAGGGTTAGATTTGGGTTACTGTTCGTATTAGGGTTAGGGTTAGGGATAAGTTTGGGGATAGCATTAGGTTTAGGGTTGGGGATACGGTTAAGGATTAGGGTGAGGGTTAGGGTTAGGTTTACAGTTAAGGCGAGGGTTTAGGGTAATTGTTATGGTTAGGGTTAGAGTTAGAGTTAATCTTAGGGTTAGGGTGAAGTTTCAGTTAATAGTCACGGTTAGGCTTAAGGTTAGAGTAGGGTTAAGGTTAGTGTTCGGGTTAGGTGTAGCGTTAGGGTTTGGGTAGGGGTAAGGTTAGGGTTAAGGCTAGGTTTACGGTAAAGGGTAGGGCTAGCTTAGGGTTAGATTTAGAGTTAGAGTTAGTGCTAGGGTTTAGGATTATGGTTATGGTCAGGTTTAGAGTTATTGTTAGGGTTAGGGTAGAGTTAAGGTTAGGGATAATTTAGGGTTAGAGAAAGGGTTCGGTTTAGGTCTGGGTTAGGTGTAGGATGCGGGGTAGGCTTAGGGTTAGGGGTTCATGGGAGGGTTAGTGTTAAGTTTACATTAAGCTGATGTTTTAGGGTGTTACTGTTAGGGCTAGGGTTAGCATTAGGTTTAGAGTCAGGGCTAGAGTTAGGGGATAGTTAAGGGTTAGCTTTACTTTCAGGGTTAGGGTTAGCCTTAGGTTTAGGGTGAAGTTTAGGTTAAGGATGAGGGTTAGGGTTAGGTTTAGGCATTTGGGTTAAGGTTAGGGTTAGGTTTAGGATTAGGCTTAGGGTTAGGGTTAGGTGTTTGGGTTAATGTTAGGGTCAGGTTTAGGGTTCGGCTTAGGGTTAGGGCTACAGCTGGGGTAAAGTTTAATTGAAGGGTGAGGGTTGAGCTTAGGGTAGCGTTAGGGGTTAGGGTTAGAGCTTAGGTTAGGATTAAGTTTAGGGTTAAGGTTAGGTTTAGATTTAGGGTTAGGGTTAGTGTTAGGGTTAAGTCATGTTTAGGTTTAGGGCTAGGTGAAGGTTATAGATAGGGTTAGGTTAAGGGTTGAGGTTAGGTTTAGATGGTAAGATGAGGGTTAGAGCTAGGTTTCCATTGAAGCTGAGTGTGTAGGGTAAGTTTTAGCATTAGGATTAGGGTTAGAGTTAGAGTTAGGGTCCGGGTTAGTTTTGAGTTTAGATTTAGGGTTACGTTTATGGTACGGTCAGGGTTAGGGGAGATTTAGTGTTCCGTTTAGTTTTAGGGTTAGGGTTACAGAGAAGTTTATGTTAAGCGAGAGGGTTGGGGTTAGGGGTTTGGGTTCAGGTCAGAGTCAGGGTTAGGGTTAGGTTTAGGGTTAGGGTTACGTGTAGTGTTAGTGTTAGTTTTGCTTAGGGTTCGGGTTTGAATGAAGTTAGGGTACGCTTAGCGTTATGCTTAGGGTGAAATTTTGGTTAAGGGTGAGGGTTCGGCTTAGGCTTAGGGTTAGAGTTAGGGTCAGTGGTTAGGGTTAGGTTTAGGGTTAAGGTTAGGTTTAGGCTAAGGATTAGGGTTAGAGTTACGGTTAAGGGTTAGCATTTCAGTTAGGTTTAGGTTAGGGTTATAATTAGGGTTAAGTTTAGGGTTAGGGTAAGAGTTAGAGTTACATTTACAGTTAAGATGAGGGTTTTGGGTAAGTGTTACAGTTAAGATTAGGGTTAGGGCTAGGGTTAGGGTTAGAGTTAGGGTTAAGGGTTAGGGTTAGGTTTAAGATTATGGTAGGCTTAAAGATAGGGTTAAGGTTAGGTTAGGGTTAGGGTCAGGGTTAGGATTAGAATTAGGTTTAGGGTGAGGATTAGGGTCAGAGTTATTGTAAGGGTTAGGTTTCGGGTTACAGGTGGGCCAAGGTTAAGGTGAGGGTTAGGTTTAGGGGTAGGGTTAGGGTTAAAGTTAGGGCGAGTTTTAGGTTAGGGATAGGGTGAAGTTTAAGACAGGGTGAGGGTTAGGGTTATGGCTAAGGTTTGGGCTTGTTTTCAGGTTAGTGTTAAGGTTATGTTCAGGGTTAGTGTTAAGTTCATGGGTTGTGTTTAGTTTTAGGGTTAGGGTTAGATTTAAGGTTAGGGTTAAGTTTAGTGTTACGGTTAGGATAAGGGTTGTGTTAGGTGTTGTGGTTGGGGTGAGGGTTAGGTTTAGGTTTAGGGTTGGGTAGGGTGTGGATTATGGTTATGGTAAGGTGTTAGAGTTAGAGGTGTAGTTTAGGATTAGGTTTTGGGTGAGGGTTCCGGTTAGACCTTGTGGTTCTGGTCATGGTTAGGTTTGGTTTAGGCTTAGGGTTAGGTTCATGATTAGGTTTCGGGTTAGCGTTAGAGTTAGGGTGAGAGTTAGGGTTAAGGTTTTTGCTAGGCTTTCGCTTTGGTGTTAGGGTTTGGGTTAGGGTTAGGTTTATCATTAGGGCTCAGGGGTTTCAGGTTAGTGTTAGGGTTAGGGTTAGGGATAGCATTAGGGTTAGCGTTGTGGGACACGGTTAGGGGTTAGGGTGAGGGTTACGGTTAGTTTTACAGTTAAGGTGAGGGTTTAGGGTAATTGTTATGATTAGGGTTATAGTCAGAGTTAGGGTTTGGTTTAGGATTAGGGTTAGGTGTAGGGTAAGAATTAGGTTTAGGTCCAAGTTGAGGGTTAGACTTAGTGTTCTATTTAGGGTCAAGGTTAGAGTTAGGGTTAGGGTTAGGATTAGGTCTAGGTTTAGGATTAGGATTAACTTTAGGGTTAGGTTCAGGGCTATTGTAAGTGTTCGGTTTAGGGTTACAGATGGACTAGCGTTATTCTTAGAGTTAGGTTTAAGGTTAGGGTTTGGGTTAGGTCTAGGTTTAGGGTTAAGGTTATGGTTAGTGTTTGGATGAAGTTCAGGATAGGGTGAGGGTTATTTTTATGGTGAGGGCTAGGGTTTGGGTTTGTGTTCAGGTTAGTGTTAAGGATAGGTTTAGGGTTCGGTTAGGGTTAGGCGTTATGTCTAGGGTCAGCGTTAGGTTAGGTTTAGGGTTAGTGTGAAGTTTAGGTTAAGGGTGAGGGTTATGATAAGGGTTAGGATTATAGACGGTGTTAGACGTTAGGTTTAGGGTGTTAGGGTTAGGTTTATGGTTAGGGTAGATTTAAGTTTAGGTTTAATATTAGGGTTAGGGTTAGATTTGGGTTACTGTTCGTATTAGGGTTAGGGTTAGGGATAAGTTTGGGGATAGCGTTAGGTTTAGGGTTGGGGATACGGTTAAGGATTAGGGTGAGGGTTAGGGTTAGGTTTACAGTTAAGGCGAGGGTTTAGGGTAATTGTTATGGTTAGGGTTAGAGTTAGAGTTAGGCTTAGGGTTAGGGTGCAGTTTCAGTTAATAGTCAGGGTTAGGCTTAAGGTTAGAGTAGGGTTAAGGTTAGTGTTCGGGTTAGGTATAGCGTTAGGGTTTGGGTAGGGGTAAGGTTAGGGTTAAGGCTAGGTTTACGGTAAAGGGTAGGGCTAGCTTAGGGTTAGATTTAGAGTTAGAGTTAGTGCTAGGGTTTAGGATTATGGTTATGGTCAGGTTTAGAGTTATTGTTACGGTTAGGGTAGAGTTAAGGTTAGGGTTCATTTAGGGTTAGAGAAAGGGTTAGGTTTAGGTCTGGGTTAGGAGTAGGATGCGGGGTAGGCTTAGGGTTAGGGGTTCATGGGAGGGTTAGTGTTAAGTTTACATTAAGCTGATGTTTTAGGGTGTTACTGTTAGGGCTAGGGTTAGCATTAGGTTTAGGGTCAGGGCTAGAGTTAGGGGATAGTTAAGGGTTAGCTTTACTTTCAGGGTTAGGGTTAGCCTTCGGTTTAGGGTGAAGTTTAGGTTAAGGATGAGGGTTAGGGTTAGGGTTAGGCATTTGGGTTAAGGTTAGGGTTAGGTTTAGGATTAGGCTTAGGGTTAGGGTTAGGTGTTTGGGTTAATGTTAGCGTCAGGTTTAGGGTTCGGTTTAGGGTTAGGGCTACAGCTGGGGTAAAGTTTAATTGAAGGGTGAGGGTTGAGCTTAGGGTTAGCCTTAGGGGTTAGGGTTAGAGCTTAGGTTAGGATTAAGTTTAGGGTTAAGGTTAGGTTTAGATTTAGGGTTAGGGTTAGTGTTAGGGTTAAGTCATGTTTAGGTTTAGGGCTAGGTGAAGGTTATAGATAGGGTTAGGTTAAGGGTTGAGGTTAGGTTTAGATGGTAAGATGAGGGTTAGTGCTAGGTTTCCATTGAAGCTGAGTGTGTAGGGTAAGTTTTAGGGTTAGGATTAGGGTTAGAGTTAGAGTTAGGGTCAGGGTTAGTTTTGAGTTTAGAGTTAGGGTTACGTTTATGGTACGGTCAGGGTTAGGGGAGATTTAGTGTTCGTTTAGTTTTAGGGTTAGGGTTACAGAGAAGTTTATGTTAAGCGAGAGGGTTGGGGTTAGGGGTTTGGGTTCAGGTCAGAGTCAGGGTTAGGGTTAGGTTTAGGGTTAAGGTTAGTTTTAGGCTAAGGATTAGGATTAGCGTTAGGGTTAAGGGTTACTGTTTCAGTTAGGTTTAGGTTAAGGTTATAATTAGGGTTAAGTTTAGGGTTAGGGTAAGAGTTAGAGTTACATTTACAGTTAAGGTGAGGGTTTTGGGTAAGTGTTACCGTTAAGGTTAGGGTTAGGGCTAGGGTTAGGGTTAGAGTTAAGGTTAAGGGTTAGGGTTAGGTTTAAGTTTATGGTAGGCTTAAAGATAGGGTTAAGGATAGGTTAGTGTTAGGGTCAGGGTTAGAATTAGAATTTGGTTTAGGGCGAGGATTAGGGTCAGAGTTATTGTAAGGGTTAGGTTTCGGGTTACAGGTGGGCCAAGGTTAAGGTGAGGGTTAGGTTTATGGGGAGGGTTAGGGTTAAAGTCAGGGTGAGTTTTAGGTTAGGGATAGGGTGAAGTTTAAGATAGGGTGAGGGTTAGGGTTATGCCTAAGGTTTGGGCTTGTTTTCAGGTTAGTGTTAAGGTTATGTTCAGGGTTAGGGTTACGTTCAGGGGTTGTGTTCAGTTTTAGGGTTAGGGTTAGATTTAAGGTTAGGGTTAAGTTTAGTGTTACGTTTAGGGTTAGGGTCATGGTTGTGTTAGGCTTTGTGGTTGGGGTGAGGGTTAGTTTTAGGGTTAGGGTTGGTTAGGGTTAGGATTATCGTTATGATAAGGCGTTAGGGGTTAGAGGTGTAGTTTAGGGTTAGGGTTTGGGTGAGGGTTCCGGTTAGGCCTTGCGGTTCTGGTCATGGTTAGGTTTGGTTTAGGCTTAGGGTTAGGTTCATGATTCGGTTTCGGGTTAGTGTTAGAGTTAGGGTGAGAGTTAGTGTTAAGGTTTTTGCTAGGCTTTGGTGTTAGGGTTAGGGTTTGTGTTAGGGTTAGGTTTATCATTAGGGCTCAGGGGTTTCAGGTTAATGTTAGGGTTAGGGTTAGGGATAGCATTAGGGTTAGGGTTGTGGGATACGGTTAGGATTTAGGGTGCGGGTTACGGTTAGTTTTACAGTTAAGGTGAGGCTTTAGGGTAATTGTTATGATTAGGGTTATAGTCAGAGTTAGGGTTTGGTTTAGGATTAGGGTTAGGTGTAGGGTAAGAATTAGGTTTAGGTCCATGTTGAGGGTTAGACTTAGTGTTCTATTTAGGGTAAAGGTTAGGGGTAGGGTTAGGATTAGGTCTAGGGTGAGGATTAGGATTATTTTAGGGTTAGGTTCAGGGCTATTGTAAGTGTTCAGTTTAGGGTTACAGATGGACTAGCGTTATTCTTAGAGTTAGGTTTAAGGTTAGGGTTTGGGTTAGGTCTAGGTTTAGGGTTAAGCTTATGGTTAGTGTTTGGATGAAGTTCAGGATAGGGTGAGGGTTATTTTTATGGTGAGGGCTAGGGTTTGGGTTTGTGTTCAGGTTAGTGTTAAGGATAGGTTTAGGGTTCGGTTAGGGTTAGGCGTTATGTCTAGGGTCAGCGTTAGGTTAGGTTCAGGGTTAGTGTGAAGTTTAGGTTAAGGGTGAGGGTTATGATAAGGGTTAGGATTATAGACGGTGTTAGACGTTAGGTTTAGGGTGTTAGGGTTAGGTTTATGGTTAGGGTAGATTTAAGTTTAGGTTTAATATTAGGGTTAGGGTTAGATTTGGGTTACTGTTCGTATTAGGGTTAGGGTTAGGGATAAGTTTGGGGATAGCATTAGGTTTAGGGTTGGGGATACGGTTAAGGATTAGGGTGAGGGTTAGGGTTAGGTTTACAGTTAAGGCGAGGGTTTAGGGTAATTGTTATGGTTAGGGTTAGAGTTAGAGTTAGGCTTAGGGTTAGGGTGAAGTTTCAGTTAATAGTCAGGGTTAGGCTTAAGGTTAGAGTAGGGTTAAGGTTAGTGTTCGGGTTAGGTGTAGCGTTAGGGTTTGGGTAGGGGTAAGGTTAGGGTTAAGGCTAGGTTTACGGTAAAGGGTAGGGCTAGCTTAGGGTTAGATTTAGAGTTAGAGTTAGTGCTAGGGTTTAGGATTATGGTTATGGTCAGGTTTAGAGTTATTGTTAGGGTTAGGGTAGAGTTAAGGTTAGGGATAATTTAGGGTTAGAGAAAGGGTTCGGTTTAGGTCTGGGTTAGGTGTAGGATGCGGGGTAGGCTTAGGGTTAGGGGTTCATGGGAGGGTTAGTGTTAAGTTTACATTAAGCTGATGTTTTAGGGTGTTACTGTTAGGGCTAGGGTTAGCATTAGGTTTAGAGTCAGGGCTAGAGTTAGGGGATAGTTAAGGGTTAGCTTTACTTTCAGGGTTAGGGTTAGCCTTAGGTTTAGGGTGAAGTTTAGGTTAAGGATGAGGGTTAGGGTTAGGTTTAGGCATTTGGGTTAAGGTTAGGGTTAGGTTTAGGATTAGGCTTAGGGTTAGGGTTAGGTGTTTGGGTTAATGTTAGGGTCAGGTTTAGGGTTCGGCTTAGGGTTAGGGCTACAGCTGGGGTAAAGTTTAATTGAAGGGTGAGTGTTGAGCTTAGGGTAGCGTTAGGGGTTAGGGTTAGAGCTTAGGTTAGGATTAAGTTTAGGGTTAAGGTTAGGTTTAGATTTAGGGTTAGGGTTAGTGTTAGGGTTAAGTCATGTTTAGGTTTAGGGCTAGGTGAAGGTTATAGATAGGGTTAGGTTAAGGGTTGAGGTTAGGTTTAGATGGTAAGATGAGGGTTAGTGCTAGGTTTCCATTGAAGCTGAGTGTGTAGGGTAAGTTTTAGCATTAGGATTAGGGTTAGAGTTAGAGTTAGGGTCAGGGTTAGTTTTGAGTTTAGAGTTAGGGTTACGTTTATGGTACGGTCAGGGTTAGGGGAGATTTAGTGTTCCGTTTAGTTTTAGGGTTAGGGTTACAGAGAAGTTTATGTTAAGCGAGAGGGTTGGGGTTAGGGGTTTGGGTTCAGGTCAGAGTCAGGGTTAGGGTTAGGTTTAGGGTTAGGGTTACGTGTAGTGTTAGTGTTAGTTTTGCTTAGGGTTCGGGTTTGAATGAAGTTAGGGTACGCTTAGCGTTATGCTTAGGGTGAAATTTTGGTTAAGGGTGAGGGTTCGGCTTAGGCTTAGGGTTAGAGTTAGGGTCAGTGGTTAGGGTTAGGTTTAGGGTTAAGGTTAGGTTTAGGCTAAGGATTAGGGTTAGAGTTACGGTTAAGGGTTAGCATTTCAGTTAGGTTTAGGTTAGGGTTATAATTAGGGTTAAGTTTAGGGTTAGGGTAAGAGTTAGAGTTACATTTACAGTTAAGATGAGGGTTTTGGGTAAGTGTTACAGTTAAGATTAGGGTTAGGGCTAGGGTTAGGGTTAGAGTTAGGGTTAAGTGTTAGGGTTAGGTTTAAGATTATGGTAGGCTTAAAGATAGGGTTAAGGTTAGGTTAGGGTTAGGGTCAGGGTTAGGATTAGAATTAGGTTTAGGGTGAGGATTAGGGTCAGAGTTATTGTAAGGGTTAGGTTTCGGGTTACAGGTGGGCCAAGGTTAAGGTGAGGGTTAGGTTTAGGGGTAGGGTTAGGGTTAAAGTTAGGGCGAGTTTTAGGTTAGGGATAGGGTGAAGTTTAAGACAGGGTGAGGGTTAGGGTTATGGCTAAGGTTTGGGCTTGTTTTCAGGTTAGTGTTAAGGTTATGTTCAGGGTTAGTGTTAAGTTCATGGGTTGTGTTTAGTTTTAGGGTTAGGGTTAGATTTAAGGTTAGGGTTAAGTTTAGTGTTACGGTTAGGATAAGGGTTGTGTTAGGTGTTGTGGTTGGGGTGAGGGTTAGGTTTAGGTTTAGGGTTGGGTAGGGTGTGGATTATGGTTATGGTAAGGTGTTAGAGTTAGAGGTGTAGTTTAGGATTAGGTTTTGGGTGAGGGTTCCGGTTAGACCTTGTGGTTCTGGTCATGGTTAGGTTTGGTTTAGGCTTAGGGTTAGGTTCATGATTAGGTTTCGGGTTAGCGTTAGAGTTAGGGTGAGAGTTAGGGTTAAGGTTTTTGCTAGGCTTTCGCTTTGGTGTTAGGGTTTGGGTTAGGGTTAGGTTTATCATTAGGGCTCAGGGGTTTCAGGTTAGTGTTAGGGTTAGGGTTAGGGATAGCATTAGGGTTAGCGTTGTGGGATACGGTTAGGGGTTAGGGTGAGGGTTACGGTTAGTTTTACAGTTAAGGTGAGGGTTTAGGGTAATTGTTATGATTAGGGTTATAGTCAGAGTTAGGGTTTGGTTTAGGATTAGGGTTAGGTGTAGGGTAAGAATTAGGTTTAGGTCCAAGTTGAGGGTTAGACTTAGTGTTCTATTTAGGGTCAAGGTTAGAGTTAGGGTTAGGGTTAGGATTAGGTCTAGGTTTAGGATTAGGATTAACTTTAGGGTTAGGTTCAGGGCTATTGTAAGTGTTCGGTTTAGGGTTACAGATGGACTAGCGTTATTCTTAGAGTTAGGTTTAAGGTTAGGGTTTGGGTTAGGTCTAGGTTTAGGGTTAAGGTTATGGTTAGTGTTTGGATGAAGTTCAGGATAGGGTGAGGGTTATTTTTATGGTGAGGGCTAGGGTTTGGGTTTGTGTTCAGGTTAGTGTTAAGGATAGGTTTAGGGTTCGGTTAGGGTTAGGCGTTATGTCTAGGGTCAGCGTTAGGTTAGGTTTAGGGTTAGTGTGAAGTTTAGGTTAAGGGTGAGGGTTATGATAAGGGTTAGGATTATAGACGGTGTTAGACGTTAGGTTTAGGGTGTTAGGGTTAGGTTTATGGTTAGGGTAGATTTAAGTTTAGGTTTAATATTAGGGTTAGGGTTAGATTTGGGTTACTGTTCGTATTAGGGTTAGGGTTAGGGATAAGTTTGGGGATAGCGTTAGGTTTAGGGTTGGGGATACGGTTAAGGATTAGGGTGAGGGTTAGGGTTAGGTTTACAGTTAAGGTGAGGGTTTAGGGTAATTGTTATGGTTAGGGTTAGAGTTAGAGTTAGGCTTAGGGTTAGGGTGCAGTTTCAGTTAATAGTCAGGGTTAGGCTTAAGGTTAGAGTAGGGTTAAGGTTAGTGTTCGGGTTAGGTATAGCGTTAGGGTTTGGGTAGGGGTAAGGTTAGGGTTAAGGCTAGGTTTACGGTAAAGGGTAGGGCTAGCTTAGGGTTAGATTTAGAGTTAGAGTTAGTGCTAGGGTTTAGGATTATGGTTATGGTCAGGTTTAGAGTTATTGTTACGGTTAGGGTAGAGTTAAGGTTAGGGTTCATTTAGGGTTAGAGAAAGGGTTAGGTTTAGGTCTGGGTTAGGAGTAGGATGCGGGGTAGGCTTAGGGTTAGGGGTTCATGGGAGGGTTAGTGTTAAGTTTACATTAAGCTGATGTTTTAGGGTGTTACTGTTAGGGCTAGGGTTAGCATTAGGTTTAGGGTCAGGGCTAGAGTTAGGGGATAGTTAAGGGTTAGCTTTACTTTCAGGGTTAGGGTTAGCCTTCGGTTTAGGGTGAAGTTTAGGTTAAGGATGAGGGTTAGGGTTAGGGTTAGGCATTTGGGTTAAGGTTAGGGTTAGGTTTAGGATTAGGCTTAGGGTTAGGGTTAGGTGTTTGGGTTAATGTTAGCGTCAGGTTTAGGGTTCGGTTTAGGGTTAGGGCTACAGCTGGGGTAAAGTTTAATTGAAGGGTGAGGGTTGAGCTTAGGGTTAGCCTTAGGGGTTAGGGTTAGAGCTTAGGTTAGGATTAAGTTTAGGGTTAAGGTTAGGTTTAGATTTAGGGTTAGGGTTAGTGTTAGGGTTAAGTCATGTTTAGGTTTAGGGCTAGGTGAAGGTTATAGATAGGGTTAGGTTAAGGGTTGAGGTTAGGTTTAGATGGTAAGATGAGGGTTAGTGCTAGGTTTCCATTGAAGCTGAGTGTGTAGGGTAAGTTTTAGCGTTAGGATTAGGGTTAGAGTTAGAGTTAGGGTCAGGGTTAGTTTTGAGTTTAGAGTTAGGGTTACGTTTATGGTACGGTCAGGGTTAGGGGAGATTTAGTGTTCCGTTTAGTTTTAGGGTTAGGGTTACAGAGAAGTTTATGTTAAGCGAGAGGGTTGGGGTTAGGGGTTTGGGTTCAGATCAGAGTCAGGGTTAGGGTTAGGTTTAGGGTTAGGGTTACATGTAGTGTTAGTGTTAGTTTTGCTTAGGGTTCGTGTTTGAATGAAGTTAGGGTACGCTTAGCGTTATGCTTAGGGTGAAATTCTGGTTAAGGGTGAGGGTTCGGCTTAGGGTTAGGGTTAGAGTTAGGGTCAGTGGTTAGGGTTAGGTTTAGGGTTAAGGTTAGTTTTAGGCTAAGGATTAGGATTAGAGTTAGGGTTAAGGGTTACTGTTTCAGTTAGGTTTAGGTTAAGGTTATAATTAGGGTTAAGTTTAGGGTTAGGGTAAGAGTTAGAGTTACATTTACAGTTAAGGTGAGGGTTTTGGGTAAGTGTTACCCTTAAGGTTAGGGTTAGAGTAAAGGTTAAGGGTTAGGGTTAAGGTTAAGGGTTAGGGTTAGGTTTAAGTTTACGTTGGCTTAAAGATAGGGTTAAGGTTAGGTTAGGGTTAGGGTCAGGGTTAGAATTAGAATTAGGTTTAGGGCGAGGATTAGGGTCAGAGTTATTGTAAGGGTTAGGTTTCGGGTTACAGGTGGGCCAAGGTTAAGGTGAGGGTTAGGTTTATGGGGAGGGTTAGGGTTAAAGTCAGGGTGAGTTTTAGGTTCGGGATAGGGTGAAGTTTAAGATAGGGTGAGGGTTAGGGTTATGGCTAAGGTTTGGGCTTGTTTTCAGGTTAGTGTTAAGGTTATGTTCAGGGTTAGGGTTACGTTCAGGGGTTGTGTTCAGTTTTAGGGTTAGGGTTAGATTTAAGGTTAGGGTTAAGTTTAGTGTTACGTTTAGGGTTAGGGTGATGGTTGTGTTAGGCTTTGTGGTTGGGGTGAGGGTTAGTTTTAGGGTTAGGGTTGGTTAGGGTTAGGATTATCGTTAGGATAAGGCGTTAGGGGTCAGAAGTGTAGTTTAGGGTTAGGGTTTGGGTGAGGGTTCCGGTTAGGCCTTGCGGTTCTGGTCATGGTTAGGTTTGGTTTAGGCTTAGGGTTAGGTTCATGATTCGGTTTCGGGTTAGTGTTAGAGTTAGGGTGAGAGTTAGTGTTAAGGTTTTTGCTAGGCTTTGGTGTTAGGGTTAGGGTTTGTGTTAGGGTTAGGTTTATCATTAGGGCTCAGGGGTTTCAGGTTAATGTTAGGGTTAGGGTTAGGGATAGCATTAGGGTTAGGGTTGTGGGATACGGTTAGGATTTAGGGTGCGGGTTACGGTTAGTTTTACAGTTAAGGTGAGGCTTTAGGGTAATTGTTATGATTAGGGTTATAGTCAGAGTTAGGGTTTGGTTTAGGATTAGGGTTAGGTGTAGGGTAAGAATTAGGTTTAGGTCCATGTTGAGGGTTAGACTTAGTGTTCTATTTAGGGTAAAGGTTAGGGGTAGGGTTAGGATTAGGTCTAGGGTTAGGATTAGGATTATTTTAGGGTTAGGTTCAGGGCTATTGTAAGTGTTCAGTTTAGGGTTACAGATGGACTAGCGTTATTCTTAGAGTTAGGTTTAAGGTTAGGGTTTGGGTTAGGTCTAGGTTTAGGGTTAAGCTTATGGTTAGTGTTTGGATGAAGTTCAGGATAGGGTGAGGGTTATTTTTATGGTGAGGGCTAGGGTTTGGGTTTGTGTTCAGGTTAGTGTTAAGGATAGGTTTAGGGTTCGGTTAGGGTTAGGCGTTATGTCTAGGGTCAGCGTTAGGTTAGGTTCAGGGTTAGTGTGAAGTTTAGGTTAAGGGTGAGGGTTATGATAAGGGTTAGGATTATAGACGGTGTTAGACGTTAGGTTTAGGGTGTTAGGGTTAGGTTTATGGTTAGGGTAGATTTAAGTTTAGGTTTAATATTAGGGATAGGGTTAGATTTGGGTTACTGTTCGTATTAGGGTTAGGGTTAGGGATAAGTTTGGGGATAGCATTAGGTTTAGGGTTGGGGATACGGTTAAGGATTAGGGTGAGGGTTAGGGTTAGGTTTACAGTTAAGGCGAGGGTTTAGGGTAATTGTTATGGTTAGGGTTAGAGTTAGAGTTAGGCTTAGGGTTAGGGTGAAGTTTCAGTTAATAGTCAGGGTTAGGCTTAAGGTTAGAGTAGGGTTAAGGTTAGTGTTCGGGTTAGGTGTAGCGTTAGGGTTTGGGTAGGGGTAAGGTTAGGGTTAAGGCTAGGTTTACGGTAAAGGGTAGGGCTAGCTTAGGGTTAGATTTAGAGTTAGAGTTAGTGCTAGGGTTTAGGATTATGGTTATGGTCAGGTTTAGAGTTATTGTTAGGGTTAGGGTAGAGTTAAGGTTAGGGATAATTTAGGGTTAGAGAAAGGGTTCGGTTTAGGTCTGGGTTAGGTGTAGGATGCGGGGTAGGCTTAGGGTTAGGGGTTCATGGGAGGGTTAGTGTTAAGTTTACATTAAGCTGATGTTTTAGGGTGTTACTGTTAGGGCTAGGGTTAGCATTAGGTTTAGAGTCAGGGCTAGAGTTAGGGGATAGTTAAGGGTTAGCTTTACTTTCAGGGTTAGGGTTAGCCTTAGGTTTAGGGTGAAGTTTAGGTTAAGGATGAGGGTTAGGGTTAGGTTTAGGCATTTGGGTTAAGGTTAGGGTTAGGTTTAGGATTAGGCTTAGGGTTAGGGTTAGGTGTTTGGGTTAATGTTAGGGTCAGGTTTAGGGTTCGGCTTAGGGTTAGGGCTACAGCTGGGGTAAAGTTTAATTGAAGGGTGAGGGTTGAGCTTAGGGTAGCGTTAGGGGTTAGGGTTAGAGCTTAGGTTAGGATTAAGTTTAGGGTTAAGGTTAGGTTTAGATTTAGGGTTAGGGTTAGTGTTAGGGTTAAGTCATGTTTAGGTTTAGGGCTAGGTGAAGGTTATAGATAGGGTTAGGTTAAGGGTTGAGGTTAGGTTTAGATGGTAAGATGAGGGTTAGTGCTAGGTTTCCATTGAAGCTGAGTGTGTAGGGTAAGTTTTAGCATTAGGATTAGGGTTAGAGTTAGAGTTAGGGTCAGGGTTAGTTTTGAGTTTAGAGTTAGGGTTACGTTTATGGTACGGTCAGGGTTAGGGGAGATTTAGTGTTCCGTTTAGTTTTAGGGTTAGGGTTACAGAGAAGTTTATGTTAAGCGAGAGGGTTGGGGTTAGGGGTTTGGGTTCAGGTCAGAGTCAGGGTTAGGGTTAGGTTTAGGGTTAGGGTTACGTGTTGTGTTAGTGTTAGTTTTGCTTAGGGTTCGGGTTTGAATGAAGTTAGGGTACGCTTAGCGTTATGCTTAGGGTGAAATTTTGGTTAAGGGTGAGGGTTCGGCTTAGGCTTAGGGTTAGAGTTAGGGTCAGTGGTTAGGGTTAGGTTTAGGGTTAAGGTTAGGTTTAGGCTAAGGATTAGGGTTAGAGTTACGGTTAAGGGTTAGCATTTCAGTTAGGTTTAGGTTAGGGTTATAATTAGGGTTAAGTTTAGGGTTAGGGTAAGAGTTAGAGTTACATTTACAGTTAAGATGAGGGTTTTGGGTAAGTGTTACAGTTAAGATTAGGGTTAGGGCTAGGGTTAGGGTTAGAGTTAGGGTTAAGGGTTAGGGTTAGGTTTAAGATTATGGTAGGCTTAAAGATAGGGTTAAGGTTAGGTTAGGGTTAGGGTCAGGGTTAGGATTAGAATTAGGTTTAGGGTGAGGATTAGGGTCAGAGTTATTGTAAGGGTTAGGTTTCGGGTTACAGGTGGGCCAAGGTTAAGGTGAGGGTTAGGTTTAGGGGTAGGGTTAGGGTTAAAGTTAGGGCGAGTTTTAGGTTAGGGATAGGGTGAAGTTTAAGACAGGGTGAGGGTTAGGGTTATGGCTAAGGTTTGGGCTTGTTTTCAGGTTAGTGTTAAGGTTATGTTCAGGGTTAGTGTTAAGTTCATGGGTTGTGTTTAGTTTTAGGGTTAGGGTTAGATTTAAGGTTAGGGTTAAGTTTAGTGTTACGGTTAGGATAAGGGTTGTGTTAGGTGTTGTGGTTGGGGTGAGGGTTAGGTTTAGGTTTAGGGTTGGGTAGGGTGTGGATTATGGTTATGGTAAGGTGTTAGAGTTAGAGGTGTAGTTTAGGATTAGGTTTTGGGTGAGGGTTCCGGTTAGACCTTCTGGTTCTGGTCATGGTTAGGTTTGGTTTAGGCTTAGGGTTAGGTTCATGATTAGGTTTCGGGTTAGCGTTAGAGTTAGGGTGAGAGTTAGGGTTAAGGTTTTTGCTAGGCTTTCGCTTTGGTGTTAGGGTTTGGGTTAGGGTTAGGTTTATCATTAGGGCTCAGGGGTTTCAGGTTAGTGTTAGGGTTAGGGTTAGGGATAGCATTAGGGTTAGCGTTGTGGGATACGGTTAGGGGTTAGGGTGAGGGTTACGGTTAGTTTTACAGTTAAGGTGAGGGTTTAGGGTAATTGTTATGATTAGGGTTATAGTCAGAGTTAGGGTTTGGTTTAGGATTAGGGTTAGGTG
Organism: Loxodonta africana; assembly: GCF_030014295.1. Taxonomy (NCBI): domain Eukaryota; kingdom Metazoa; phylum Chordata; class Mammalia; order Proboscidea; family Elephantidae; genus Loxodonta; species Loxodonta africana. Next base: position 134,628,791 of record NC_087349.1, on the reverse strand, counting down.
TAGGGTAAGAATTAGGTTTAGGTCCAAGTTGAGGGTTAGACTTAGTGTTCTATTTAGGGTCAAGGTTAGAGTTAGGGTTAGGGTTAGGATTAGGTCTAGGTTTAGGATTAGGATTAACTTTAGGGTTAGGTTCAGGGCTATTGTAAGTGTTCAGTTTAGGGTTACAGATGGACTAGCGTTATTCTTAGAGTTAGGTTTAAGGTTAGGGTTTGGGTTAGGTCTAGGTTTAGGGTTAAGATTATGGTTAGTGTTTGGATGAAGTTCAGGATAGGGTGAGGGTTATTTTTATGGTGAGGGCTAGGGTTTGGGTTTGTGTTCAGGTTAGTGTTAAGGATAGGTTTAGGGTTCGGTTAGGGTTAGGCGTTATGTCTAGGGTCAGCGTTAGGTTAGGTTTAGGGTTAGTGTGAAGTTTAGGTTAAGGGTGAGGGTTATGATAAGGGTTAGGATTATAGACGGTGTTAGACGTTAGGTTTAGGGTGTTAGGGTTAGGTTTATGGTTAGGGTAGATTTAAGTTTAGGTTTAATATTAGGGTTAGGGTTAGATTTGGGTTACTGTTCGTATTAGGGTTAGGGTTAGGGATAAGTTTGGGGATAGCGTTAGGTTTAGGGCTGGGGATCCGGTTAAAGATTAGGGTGAGGGTTAGGGTTAGGTTTACAGTTAAGGCGAGGGTTTAGGGTAATTGTTATGGTTAGGGTTAGAGTTAGAGTTAGGCTTAGGGTTAGGGTGCAGTTTCAGTTAATAGTCAGGGTTAGGCTTAAGGTTAGAGTAGGGTTAAGGTTAGTGTTCGGGTTAGGTATAGCGTTAGGGTTTGGGTAGGGGTAAGGTTAGGGTTAAGGCTAGGTTTACGGTAAAGGGTAGGCTAGCTTAGGGTTAGATTTAGAGTTAGAGTTAGTGCTAGGGTTTAGGATTATGGTTATGGTCAGGTTTAGAGTTATTGTTAGGGTTAGGGTAGAGTTAAGGTTAGGGTTCATTTAGGGTTAGAGAAAGGGTTAGGTTTAGGTCTGGGTTAGGTGTAGGATGCGGGGTAGGCTTAGGGTTAGGGGTTCATGGGAGGGTTAGTGTTAAGTTTACATTAAGCTGATGTTTTAGGGTGTTACTGTTAGGGCTAGGGTTAGCATTAGGTTTAGGGTCAGGGCTAGAGTTAGGGGATAGTTAAGGGTTAGCTTTAGTTTCAGGGTTAGGGTTAGCCTTCGGTTTAGGGTGAAGTTTAGGTTAAGGATGAGGGTTAGGGTTAGGGTTAGGCATTTGAGTTAAGGTTAGGGTTAGGTTTAGGATTAGGCTTAGGGTTAGGGTTAGGTGTTTGGGTTAATGTTAGCGTCAGGTTTAGGGTTCGGTTTAGGGTTAGGGCTACAGCTGGGGTAAAGTTTAATTGAAGGGTGAGGGTTGAGCTTAGGGTTAGCCTTAGGGGTTAGGGTTAGAGCTTAGGTTAGGATTAAGTTTAGGGTTAAGGTTAGGTTTAGATTTAGGGTTAGGGTTAGTGTTAGGGTTAAGTCATGTTTAGGTTTAGGGCTAGGTGAAGGTTATAGATAGGGTTAGGTTAAGGGTTGAGGTTAGGTTTAGATGGTAAGATGAGGGTTAGTGCTAGGTTTCCATTTAAGCTGAGTGTGTAGGGTAAGTTTTAGGGTTAGGATTAGGGTTAGAGTTAGAGTTAGGGTCAGGGTTAGTTTTGAGTTTAGAGTTAGGGTTACGTTTATGGTACGGTCAGGGTTAGGGGAGATTTAGTGTTCCGTTTAGTTTTAGGGTTAGGGTTACAGAGAAGTTTATGTTAAGCGAGAGGGTTGGGGTTAGGGGTTTGGGTTCAGGTCAGAGTCAGGGTTAGGGTTAGGTTTAGGGTTAGGGTTACATGTAGTGTTAGTGTTAGTTTTGCTTAGGGTTCGGGTTTGAATGAAGTTAGGGTACGCTTAGCGTTATGCTTAGGGTGAAATTCTGGTTAAGGGTGAGGGTTCGGCTTAGGGTTAGGGTTAGAGTTAGGGTCAGTGGTTAGGGTTAGGTTTAGGGTTAAGGTTAGTTTTAGGCTAAGGATTAGGATTAGAGTTAGGGTTAAGGGTTACTGTTTCAGTTAGGTTTAGGTTAAGGTTATAATTAGGGTTAAGTTTAGGGTTAGGGTAAGAGTTAGAGTTACATTTACAGTTAAGGTGAGGGTTTTGGGTAAGTGTTACCCTTAAGGTTAGGGTTAGAGTAAAGGTTAAGGGTTAGGGTTAAGGTTAAGGGTTAGGGTTAGGTTTAAGTTTACGTTGGCTTAAAGATAGGGTTAAGGTTAGGTTAGGGTTAGGGTCAGGGTTAGAATTAGAATTAGGTTTAGGGTGAGGATTAGGGTCAGAGTTATTGTAAGGGTTAGGTTTCGGGTTACAGGTGGGCCAAGGTTAAGGTGAGGGTTAGGTTTATGGGGAGGGTTAGGGTTAAAGTCAGGGTGAGTTTTAGGTTCGGGATAGGGTGAAGTTTAAGATAGGGTGAGGGTTAGGGTTATGGCTAAGGTTTGGGCTTGTTTTCAGGTTAGTGTTAAGGTTATGTTCAGGGTTAGGGTTACGTTCAGGGGTTGTGTTCAGTTTTAGGGTTAGGGTTAGATTTAAGGTTAGGGTTAAGTTTAGTGTTACGTTTAGGGTTAAGGTGATGGTTGTGTTAGGCTTTGTGGTTGGGGTGAGGGTTAGTTTTAGGGTTAGGGTTGGTTAGGGTTAGGATTATCGTTAGGATAAGGCGTTAGGGGTCAGAAGTGTAGTTTAGGGTTAGGGTTTGGGTGAGGGTTCCGGTTAGGCCTTGCGGTTCTGGTCATGGTTAGGTTTGGTTTAGGCTTAGGGTTAGGTTCATGATTCGATTTCGGGTTAGTGTTAGAGTTAGGGTGAGAGTTAGTGTTAAGGTTTTTGCTAGGCTTTGGTGTTAGGGTTAGGGTTTGTGTTAGGGTTAGGTTTATCATTAGGGCTCAGGGGTTTCAGGTTAATGTTAGGGTTAGGGTTAGGGATAGCATTAGGGTTAGGGTTGTGGGATACGGTTAGGATTTAGGGTGCGGGTTACGGTTAGTTTTACAGTTAAGGTGAGGGTTTAGGGTAATTGTTATGATTAGGGTTATAGTCAGAGTTAGGGTTTGGTTTAGGATTAGGGTTAGGTGTAGGGTAAGAATTAGGTTTAGGTCCATGTTGAGGGTTAGACTTAGTGTTCTATTTAGGGTAAAGGTTAGGGGTAGGGTTAGGATTAGGTCTAGGGTTAGGATTAGGATTATTTTAGGGTTAGGTTCAGGGCTATTGTAAGTGTTCAGTTTAGGGTTACAGATGGACTAGCGTTATTCTTAGAGTTAGGTTTAAGGTTAGGGTTTGGGTTAGGTCTAGGTTTAGGGTTAAGCTTATGGTTAGTGTTTGGATGAAGTTCAGGATAGGGTGAGGGTTATTTTTATGGTGAGGGCTAGGGTTTGGGTTTGTGTTCAGGTTAGTGTTAAGGATAGGTTTAGGGTTCGGTTAGGGTTAGGCGTTATGTCTAGGGTCAGCGTTAGGTTAGGTTCAGGGTTAGTGTGAAGTTTAGGTTAAGGGTGAGGGTTATGATAAGGGTTAGGATTATAGACGGTGTTAGACGTTAGGTTTAGGGTGTTAGGGTTAGGTTTATGGTTAGGGTAGATTTAAGTTTAGGTTTAATATTAGGGTTAGGGTTAGATTTGGGTTACTGTTCGTATTAGGGTTAGGGTTAGGGATAAGTTTGGGGATAGCGTTAGGTTTCGGGTTGGGGATACGGTTAAGGATTAGGGTGAGGGTTAGGGTTAGGTTTACAGTTAAGGCGAGGGTTTAGGGTAATTGTTATGGTTAGGGTTAGAGTTAGAGTTAGGCTTAGGGTTAGGGTGAAGTTTCAGTTAATAGTCAGGGTTAGGCTTAAGGTTAGAGTAGGGTTAAGGTTAGTGTTCGGGTTAGGTGTAGCGTTAGGGTTTGGGTAGGGGTAAGGTTAGGGTTAAGGCTAGGTTTACGGTAAAGGGTAGGGCTAGCTTAGGGTTAGATTTAGAGTTAGAGTTAGTGCTAGGGTTTAGGATTATGGTTATGGTCAGGTTTAGAGTTATTGTTAGGGTTAGGGTAGAGTTAAGGTTAGGGATAATTTAGGGTTAGAGAAAGGGTTCGGTTTAGGTCTGGGTTAGGTGTAGGATGCGGGGTAGGCTTAGGGTTAGGGGTTCATGGGAGGGTTAGTGTTAAGTTTACATTAAGCTGATGTTTTAGGGTGTTACTGTTAGGGCTAGGGTTAGCATTAGGTTTAGAGTCAGGGCTAGAGTTAGGGGATAGTTAAGGGTTAGCTTTACTTTCAGGGTTAGGGTTAGCCTTAGGTTTAGGGTGAAGTTTAGGTTAAGGATGAGGGTTAGGGTTAGGTTTAGGCATTTGGGTTAAGGTTAGGGTTAGGTTTAGGATTAGGCTTAGGGTTAGGTGTTTGGGTTAATGTTAGGGTCAGGTTTAGGGTTCGGCTTAGGGTTAGGGCTACAGCTGGGGTAAAGTTTAATTGAAGGGTGAGGGTTGAGTTTAGGGTAGCGTTAGGGGTTAGGGTTAGAGCTTAGGTTAGGATTAAGTTTAGGGTTAAGGTTAGGTTTAGATTTAGGGTTAGGGTTAGTGTTAGGGTTAAGTCATGTTTAGGTTTAGGGCTAGGTGAAGGTTATAGATAGGGTTAGGTTAAGGGTTGAGGTTAGGTTTAGATGGTAAGATGAGGGTTAGTGCTAGGTTTCCATTGAAGCTGAGTGTGTAGGGTAAGTTTTAGCGTTAGGATTAGGGTTAGAGTTAGAGTTAGGGTCAGGGTTAGTTTTGAGTTTAGAGTTAGGGTTACGTTTATGGTACGGTCAGGGTTAGGGGAGATTTAGTGTTACGTTTAGTTTTAGGGTTAGGGTTACAGAGAAGTTTATGTTAAGCGAGAGGGTTGGGGTTAGGGGTTTGGGTTCAGGTCAGAGTCAGGGTTAGGGTTAGGTTTAGGGTTAGGGTTACGTGTAGTGTTAGTGTTAGTTTTGCTTAGGGTTCGGGTTTGAATGAAGTTAGGGTAGGCTTAGCGTTATGCTTAGGGTGAAATTTTGGTTAAGGGTGAGGGTTCGGCTTAGGCTTAGGGTTAGAGTTAGGGTCAGTGGTTAGGGTTAGGTTTAGGGTTAAGGTTAGTTTTAGGCTAAGGATTAGGGTTAGAGTTACGGTTAAGGGTTAGCATTTCAGTTAGGTTTAGGTTAGGGTTATAATTAGGGTTTTGTTTAGGGTTAGGGTAAGAGTTAGAGTTACATTTACAGTTAAGATGAGGGTTTTGGGTAAGTGTTACAGTTAAGATTAGGGTTAGGGCTAGGGTTAGGGTTAGAGTTAGGGTTAAAGGTTAGGGTTAGGTTTAAGATTATGGTAGGCTTAAAGATAGGGTTAAGGTTAGGTTAGGGTTAGGGTCAGGGTTAGGATTAGAATTAGGTTTAGGGTGAGGATTAGGGTCAGAGTTATTGTAAGGGTTAGGTTTCGGGTTACAGGTGGGCCACGGTTAAGGTGAGGGTTAGGATTAGGGGTAGGGTTAGGGTTAAAGTTAGGGCGAGTTTTAGGTTAGGGATAGGGTGAAGTTTAAGATAGGGTGAGGGTTAGGGTTATGGCTAAGGTTTGGGCTTGTTTTCAGGTTAGTGTTAAGGTTATGTTCAGGGTTAGTGTTAAGTTCATGGGTTGTGTTTAGTTTTAGGGTTAGGGTTAGATTTAAGGTTAGGGTTAAGTTTAGTGTTACGGTTAGGATAAGGGTTGTGTTAGGTGTTGTGGTTGGGGTGAGGGTTAGGTTTAGGTTTAGGGTTGGGTGGGTGTGGATTATGGTTATGGTAAGGTGTTAGAGTTAGAGGTGTAGTTTAGGATTAGGTTTTGGGTGAGGGTTCCGGTTAGACCTTCTGGTTCTGGTCATGGTTAGGTTTGGTTTAGGCTTAGGGTTAGGTTCATGATTAGGTTTCGGGTTAGCGTTAGAGTTAGGGTGAGAGTTAGGGTTAAGGTTTTTGCTAGGCTTTCGCTTTGGTGTTAGGGTTTGGGTTAGGGTTAGGTTTATCATTAGGGCTCAGGGGTTTCAGGTTAGTGTTAGGGTTAGGGTTAGGGATAGCATTAGGGTTAGCGTTGTGGGATACGGTTAGGGGTTAGGGTGAGGGTTACGGTTAGTTTTACAGTTAAGGTGAGGGTTTAGGGTAATTGTTATGATTAGGGTTATAGTCAGAGTTAGGGTTTGGTTTAGGATTAGGGTTAGGTGTAGGGTAAGAATTAGGTTTAGGTCCAAGTTGAGGGTTAGACTTAGTGTTCTATTTAGGGTCAAGGTTAGAGTTAGGGTTAGGGTTAGGATTAGGTCTAGGTTTAGGATTAGGATTAACTTTAGGGTTAGGTTCAGGGCTATTGTAAGTGTTCGGTTTAGGGTTACAGATGGACTAGCGTTATTCTTAGAGTTAGGTTTAAGGTTAGGGTTTGGGTTAGGTCTAGGTTTAGGGTTAAGGTTATGGTTAGTGTTTGGATGAAGTTCAGGATAGGGTGAGGGTTATTTTTATGGTGAGGGCTAGGGTTTGGGTTTGTGTTCAGGTTAGTGTTAAGGATAGGTTTAGGGTTCGGTTAGGGTTAGGCGTTATGTCTAGGGTCAGCGTTAGGTTAGGTTTAGGGTTAGTGTGAAGTTTAGGTTAAGGGTGAGGGTTATGATAAGGGTTAGGATTATAGACGGTGTTAGACGTTAGGTTTAGGGTGTTAGGGTTAGGTTTATGGTTAGGGTAGATTTAAGTTTAGGTTTAATATTAGGGTTAGGGTTAGATTTGGGTTACTGTTCGTATTAGGGTTAGGGTTAGGGATAAGTTTGGGGATAGCGTTAGGTTTCGGGTTGGGGATACGGTTAAGGATTAGGGTGAGGGTTAAGGTTAGGTTTACAGTTAAGGCGAGGGTTTAGGGTAATTGTTATGGTTAGCGTTAGAGTTAGAGTTAGGCTTAGGGTTAGGGTGCAGTTTCAGTTAATAGTCAGGGTTAGGCTTAAGGTTAGAGTAGGGTTAAGGTTAGTGTTCGGGTTAGGTATAGCGTTAGGGTTTGGGTAGGGGTAAGGTTAGGGTTAAGGCTAGGTTTACGGTAAAGGGTAGGGCTAGCTTAGGGTTAGATTTAGAGTTAGAGTTAGTGGTAGGGTTTAGGATTATGGTTATGGTCAGGTTTAGAGTTATTGTTAGGGTTAGGGTAGAGTTAAGGTTAGGGTTCATTTAGGGTTAGAGAAAGGGTTAGGTTTAGGTCTGGGTTAGGTGTAGGATGCGGGGTAGGCTTAGGGTTAGGGGTTCATGGGAGGGTTAGTGTTAAGTTTACATTAAGCTGATGTTTTAGGGTGTTACTGTTAGGGCTAGGGTTAGCATTAGGTTTAGGGTCAGGGCTAGAGTTAGGGGATAGTTAAGGGTTAGCTTTAGTTTCAGGGTTAGGGTTAGCCTTCGGTTTAGGGTGAAGTTTAGGTTAAGGATGAGGGTTAGGGTTAGGGTTAGGCATTTGAGTTAAGGTTAGGGTTAGGTTTAGGATTAGGCTTAGGGTTAGGGTTAGGTGTTTGGGTTAATGTTAGCGTCAGGTTTAGGGTTCGGTTTAGGGTTAGGGCTACAGCTGGGGTAAAGTTTAATTGAAGGGTGAGGGTTGAGCTTAGGGTTAGCCTTAGGGGTTAGGTTTAGAGCTTAGGTTAGGATTAAGTTTAGGGTTAAGGTTAGGTTTTGATTTAGTGTTAGGGTTAGTGTTAGGGTTAAGTCATGTTTAGGTTTAGGGCTAGGTGAAGGTTATAGATAGGGTTAGGTTAAGGGTTGAGGTTAGGTTTAGATGGTAAGATGAGGGTTAGTGCTAGGTTTCCATTTAAGCTGAGTGTGTAGGGTAAGTTTTAGCGTTAGGATTAGGGTTAGAGTTAGAGTTAGGGTCAGGGTTAGTTTTGAGTTTAGAGTTAGGGTTACGTTTATGGTACGGTCAGGGTTAGGGGAGATTTAGTGTTATGTTTAGTTTTAGGGTTAGGGTTACAGAGAAGTTTATGTTAAGCGAGAGGGTTGGGGTTAGGGGTTTGGGTTCAGGTCAGAGTCAGGGTTAGGGTTAGGTTTAGGGTTAGGGTTACGTGTAGTGTTAGTGTTAGTTTTGCTTAGGGTTCGGGTTTGAATGAAGTTAGGGTACACTTAGCGTTATGCTTAGGGTGAAATTCTGGTTAAGGGTGAGGGTTCGGCTTAGGGTTAGGGTTAGAGTTAGGGTCAGTGGTTAGGGTTAGGTTTAGGGTTAAGGTTAGTTTTAGGCTAAGGATTAGGATTAGAGTTAGGGTTAAGGGTTACTGTTTCAGTTAGGTTTAGGTTAAGGTTATAATTAGGGTTAAGTTTAGGGTTAGGGTAAGAGTTAGAGTTACATTTACAGTTAAGGTGAGGGTTTTGGGTAAGTGTTACCCTTAAGGTTAGGGTTAGAGTAAAGGTTAAGGGTTAGGGTTAAGGTTAAGGGTTAGGGTTAGGTTTAAGTTTACGTTGGCTTAAAGATAGGGTTAAGGTTAGGTTAGGGTTAGGGTCAGGGTTAGAATTAGAATTAGGTTTAGGGCGAGGATTAGGGTCAGAGTTATTGTAAGGGTTAGGTTTCGGGTTACAGGTGGGCCAAGGTTAAGGTGAGGGTTAGGTTTATGGGGAGGGTTAGGGTTAAAGTCAGGGTGAGTTTTAGGTTAGGGATAGGGTGAAGTTTAAGATAGGGTGAGGGTTAGGGTTATGCCTAAGGTTTGGGCTTGTTTTCAGGTTAGTGTTAAGGTTATGTTCAGGGTTAGGGTTACGTTCAGGGCTTGTGTTCAGTTTTAGGGTTAGGGTTAGATTTAAGGTTAGGGTTAAGTTTAGTGTTACGTTTAGGGTTAGGGTCATGGTTGTGTTAGGCTTTGTGGTTGGGGTGAGGGTTAGTTTTAGGGTTAGGGTTGGTTAGGGTTAGGATTATCGTTAGGATAAGGCGTTAGGGGTTAGAAGTGTAGTTTAGGGTTAGGGTTTGGTTGAGGGTTCCGGTTAGGCCTTGCGGTTCTGGTCATGGTTAGGTTTGGTTTAGGCTTAGGGTTAGGTTCATGATTCGGTTTCGGGTTAGTGTTAGAGTTAGGGTGAGAGTTAGTGTTAAGGTTTTTGCTAGGCTTTGGTGTTAGGGTTAGGGTTTGTGTTAGGGTTAGGTTTATCATTAGGGCTCAGGGGTTTCAGGTTAATGTTAGGGTTAGGGTTAGGGATAGCATTAGGGTTAGGGTTGTGGGATACGGTTAGGATTTAGGGTGCGGGTTACGGTTAGTTTTACAGTTAAGGTGAGGGTTTAGGGTAATTGTTATGATTAGGGTTATAGTCAGAGTTAGGGTTTGGTTTAGGATTAGGGTTAGGTGTAGGGTAAGAATTAGGTTTAGGTCCATGTTGAGGGTTAGACTTAGTGTTCTATTTAGGGTAAAGGTTAGGGGTAGGGTTAGGATTAGGTCTAGGGTTAGGATTAGGATTATTTTAGGGTTAGGTTCAGGGCTATTGTAAGTGTTCAGTTTAGGGTTACAGATGGACTAGCGTTATTCTTAGAGTTAGGTTTAAGGTTAGGGTTTGGGTTAGGTCTAGGTTTAGGGTTAAGCTTATGGTTAGTGTTTGGATGAAGTTCAGGATAGGGTGAGGGTTATTTTTATGGTGAGGGCTAGGGTTTGGGTTTGTGTTCAGGTTAGTGTTAAGGATAGGTTTAGGGTTCGGTTAGGGTTAGGCGTTAGGTCTAGGGTCAGCGTTAGGTTAGGTTTAGGGTTAGTGTGAAGTTTAGGTTAAGGGTGAGGGTTATGATAAGGGTTAGGATTATAGACGGTGTTAGACGTTAGGTTTAGGGTGTTAGGGTTAGGTTTATGGTTAGGGTAGATTTAAGTTTAGGTTTAATATTAGGGTTAGGGTTAGATTTGGGTTACTGTTCGTATTAGGGTTAGGGTTAGGGATAAGTTTGGGGATAGCGTTAGGTTTAGGGTTGGGGATACGGTTAAGGATTAGGGTGAGGGTTAGGGTTAGGTTTACAGTTAAGGCGAGGGTTTAGGGTAATTGTTATGGTTAGGGTTAGAGTTAGAGTTAGGCTTAGGGTTAGGGTGAAGTTTCAGTTAATAGTCAGGGTTAGGCTTAAGGTTAGAGTAGGGTTAAGGTTAGTGTTCGGGTTAGGTGTAGCGTTAGGGTTTGGGTAGGGGTAAGGTTAGGGTTAAGGCTAGGTTTACGGTAAAGGGTAGGGCTAGCTTAGGGTTAGATTTAGAGTTAGAGTTAGTGCTAGGGTTTAGGATTATGGTTATGGTCAGGTTTAGAGTTATTGTTAGGGTTAGGGTAGAGGTAAGGTTAGGGATAATTTAGGGTTAGAGAAAGGGTTCGGTTTAGGTCTGGGTTAGGAGTAGGATGCGGGGTAGGGTTAGGGTTAGGTGTTTGGGTTAATGTTAGCGTCAGGTTTAGGGTTCGGTTTAGGGTTAGGGCTACAGCTGGGGTAAAGTTTAATTGAAGGGTGAGGGTTGAGCTTAGGGTTAGCCTTAGGGGTTAGGGTTAGAGCTTAGGTTAGGATTAAGTTTAGGGTTAAGGTTAGGTTTTGATTTAGTGTTAGGGTTAGTGTTAGGGTTAAGTCATGTTTAGGTTTAGGGCTAGGTGAAGGTTATAGATAGGGTTAGGTTAAGGGTTGAGGTTAGGTTTAGATGGTAAGATGAGGGTTAGTGCTAGGTTTCCATTTAAGCTGAGTGTGTAGGGTAAGTTTTAGCGTTAGGATTAGGGTTAGAGTTAGAGTTAGGGTCAGGGTTAGTTTTGAGTTTAGAGTTAGGGTTACGTTTATGGTACGGTCAGGGTTAGGGGAGATTTAGTGTTATGTTTAGTTTAAGGGTTAGGGTTACAGAGAAGTTTATGTTAAGCGAGAGGGTTGGGGTTAGGGGTTTGGGTTCAGGTCAGAGTCAGGGTTAGGGTTAGGTTTAGGGTTAGGGTTACGTGTAGTGTTAGTGTTAGTTTTGCTTAGGGTTCAGGTTTGAATGAAGTTAGGGTACGCTTAGCGTTATGCTTAGGGTGAAATTCTGGTTAAGGGTGAGGGTTCGGCTTAGGGTTAGGGTTAGAGTTAGGGTCAGTGGTTAGGGTTAGGTTTAGGGTTAAGGTTAGTTTTAGGCTAAGGATTAGGTTTAGAGTTAGGGTTAAGGGTTACTGTTTCAGTTAGGTTTAGGTTAAGGTTATAATTAGGGTTAAGTTTAGGGTTAGGGTAAGAGTTAGAGTTACATTTACAGTTAAGGTGAGGGTTTTGGGTAAGTGTTACCCTTAAGGTTAGGGTTAGAGTAAAGGTTAAGGGTTAGGGTTAAGGTTAAGGGTTAGGGTTAGGTTTAAGTTTACGTTGGCTTAAAGATAGGGTTAAGGTTAGGTTAGGGTTAGGGTCAGGGTTAGAATTAGAATTAGGTTTAGGGCGAGGATTAGGGTCAGAGTTATTGTAAGGGTTAGGTTTCGGGTTACAGGTGGGCCAAGGTTAAGGTGAGGGTTAGGTTTATGGGGAGGGTTAGGGTTAAAGTCAGGGTGAGTTTTCGGTTAGGGATAGGGTGAAGTTTAAGATAGGGTGAGGGTTAGGGTTATGCCTAAGGTTTGGGCTTGTTTTCAGGTTAGTGTTAAGGTTATGTTCAGGGTTAGGGTTACGTTCAGGGCTTGTGTTCAGTTTTAGGGTTAGGGTTAGATTTAAGGTTAGGGTTAAGTTTAGTGTTACGTTTAGGGTTAGGGTCATGGTTGTGTTAGGCTTTGTGGTTGGGGTGAGGGTTAGTTTTAGGGTTAGGGTTGGTTAGGGTTAGGATTATCGTTAGGATAAGGCGTTAGGGGTTAGAAGTGTAGTTTAGGGTTAGGGTTTGGTTGAGGGTTCCGGTTAGGCCTTGCGGTTCTGGTCATGGTTAGGTTTGGTTTAGGCTTAGGGTTAGGTTCATGATTCGGTTTCGGGTTAGTGTTAGAGTTAGGGTGAGAGTTAGTGTTAAGGTTTTTGCTAGGCTTTGGTGTTAGGGTTAGGGTTTGTGTTAGGGTTAGGTTTATCATTAGGGCTCAGGGGTTTCAGGTTAATGTTAGGGTTAGGGTTAGGGATAGCATTAGAGTTAGGGTTGTGGGATACGGTTAGGATTTAGGGTGAGGGTTACGGTTAGTTTTACAGTTAAGGTGAGGGTTTAGGGTAATTGTTATGATTAGGGTTATAGTCAGAGTTAGGGTTTGGTTTAGGATTAGGGTTAGGTGTAGGGTAAGAATTAGGTTTAGGTCCATGTTGAGGGTTAGACTTAGTGTTCTATTTAGGGTAAAGGTTAGGGGTAGGGTTAGGATTAGGTCTAGGGTTAGGATTAGGATTATTTTAGGGTTAGGTTCAGGGCTATTGTAAGTGTTCAGTTTAGGGTTACAGATGGACTAGCGTTATTCTTAGAGTTAGGTTTAAGGTTAGGGTTTGGGTTAGGTCTAGGTTTAGGGTTAAGGTTATGGTTAGTGTTTGGATGAAGTTCAGGATAGGGTGAGGGTTATTTTTTTGGTGAGGGCTAGGGTTTGGGTTTGTGTTCAGGTTAGTGTTAAGGATAGGTTTAGGGTTCGGTTAGGGTTAGGCGTTATGTCTAGGGTCAGCGTTAGGTTAGGTTCAGGGTTAGTGTGAAGATTAGGTTGAGGGTGAGGGTTATGATAAGGGTTAGGATTATAGACGGTGTTAGACGTTAGGTTTAGGGTGTTAGGGTTAGGTTTATGGTTAGGGTAGATTTAAGTTTAGGTTTAATATTAGGGTTAGGGTTAGATTTGGGTTACTGTTCGTATTAGGGTTAGGGTTAGGGATAAGTTTGGGGATAGCGTTAGGTTTAGGGTTGGGGATACGGTTAAGGATTAGGGTGAGGGTTAGGGTTAGGTTTACAGTTAAGGCGAGGGTTTAGGGTAATTGTTATGGTTAGGGTTAGAGTTAGAGTTAGGCTTAGGGTTAGGGTGAAGTTTCAGTTAATAGTCAGGGTTAGGCTTAAGGTTAGAGTAGGGTTAAGGTTAGTGTTCGGGTTAGGTGTAGCGTTAGGGTTTGGGTAGGGGTAAGGTTAGGGTTAAGGCTAGGTTTACGGAAAAGGGTAGGGCTAACTTAGGGTTAGATTTAGAGTTAGAGTTAGTGCTAGGGTTTAGGATTATGGTTATGGTCAGGTTTAGAGTTATTGTTAGGGTTAGGGTAGAGTTAAGGTTAGGGATAATTTAGGGTTAGAGAAACGGTTCGGTTTAGGTCTGGGTTAGGAGTAGGATGCGGGGTAGGGTTAGGGTTAGGTGTTTGGGTTAATGTTAGCGTCAGGTTTAGGGTTCGGTTTAGGGTTAGGGCTACAGCTGGGGTAAAGTTTAATTGAAGGGTGAGGGTTGAGCTTAGGGTTAGCCTTAGGGGTTAGGGTTAGAGCTTAGGTTAGGATTAAGTTTAGGGTTAAGGTTAGGTTTAGATTTAGGGTTAGGGTTAGTGTTAGGGTTAAGTCATGTTTAGGTTTAGGGCTAGGTGAAAGTTATAGATAGGGTTAGGTTAAGGGTTGAGGTTAGGTTTAGATGGTAAGATGAGGGTTAGTGCTAGGTTTCCATTTAAGCTGAGTGTGTAGGGTAAGTTTTAGCATTAGGATTAGGGTTAGAGTTAGAGTTAGGGTCAGGGTTAGTTTTGAGTTTAGAGTTAGGGTTACGTTTATGGTACGGTCAGGGTTAGGGGAGATTTAGTGTTACGTTTAGTTTTAGGGTTAGGGTTACGGAGAAGTTTATGTTAAGCGAGAGGGTTGGGGTTAGGGGTTTGGGTTCAGGTCAGAGTCAGGGTTAGGGTTAGGTTTAGGGTTAGGGTTACGTGTAGTGTTAGTGTTAGTTTTGCTTAGGGTTCGGGTTTGAATGAAGTTAGGGTACGCTTAGCGTTATGCTTAGGGTGAAATTCTGGTTAAGGGTGAGGGTTCGGCTTAGGGTTAGGGTTAGAGTTAGGGTCAGTGGTTAGGGTTAGGTTTAGGGTTAAGGTTAGTTTTAGGCTAAGGATTAGGATTAGAGTTAGGGTTAAGGGTTACTGTTTCAGTTAGGTTTAGGTTAAGGTTATAATTAGGGTTAAGTTTAGGGTTAGGGTAAGAGTTAGAGTTACATTTACAGTTAAGGTGAGGGTTTTGGGTAAGTGTTACCCTTAAGGTTAGGGTTAGAGTAAAGGTTAAGGGTTAGGGTTAAGGTTAAGGGTTAGGGTTAGGTTTAAGTTTACGTTGGCTTAAAGATAGGGTTAAGGTTAGGTTAGGGTTAGGGTCAGGGTTAGAATTAGAATTAGGTTTAGGGCGAGGATTAGGGTCAGAGTTATTGTAAGGGTTAGGTTTCGGGTTACAGGTGGGCCAAGGTTAAGGTGAGGGTTAGGTTTATGGGGAGGGTTAGGGTTAAAGTCAGGGTGAGTTTTCGGTTAGGGATAGGGTGAAGTTTAAGATAGGGTGAGGGTTAGGGTTATGCCTAAGGTTTGGGCTTGTTTTCAGGTTAGTGTTAAGGTTATGTTCAGGGTTAGGGTTACGTTCAGGGGTTGTGTTCAGTTTTAGGGTTAGGGTTAGATTTAAGGTTAGGGTTAAGTTTAGTGTTACGTTTAGGGTTAGGGTCACGGTTGTGTTAGGCTTTGTGGTTGGGGTGAGGGTTAGTTTTAGGGTTAGGGTTGGTTAGGGTTAGGATTATCGTTAGGATAAGGCGTTAGGGGTTAGAAGTGTAGTTTAGGGTTAGGGTTTGGGTGAGGGTTCCGGTTAGGCCTTGCGGTTCTGGTCATGGTTAGGTTTGGTTTAGGCTTAGGGTTAGGTTCATGATTCGGTTTCGGGTTAGTGTTAGAGTTAGGGTGAGAGTTAGTGTTAAGGTTTTTGCTAGGCTTTGGTGTTAGGGTTAGGGTTTGTGTTAGGGTTAGGTTTATCATTAGGGCTCAGGGGTTTCAGGTTAATGTTAGGGTTAGGGTTAGGGATAGCATTAGGGTTAGGGTTGTGGGATACGGTTAGGATTTAGGGTGAGGGTTACGGTTAGTTTTACAGTTAAGGTGAGGGTTTAGGGTAATTGTTATGATTAGGGTTACAGTCAGAGTTAGGGTTTGGTTTAGGATTAGGGTTAGGTGTAGGGTAAGAATTAGGTTTAGGTCCATGTTGAGGGTTAGACTTAGAGTTCTATTTAGGGTAAAGGTTAGGGGTAGGGTTAGGATTAGGTCTAGGGTGAGGATTAGGATTATTTTAGGGTTAGGTTCAGGGCTATTGTAAGTGTTCAGTTTAGGGTTACAGATGGACTAGCGTTATTCTTAGAGTTAGGTTTAAGGTTAGGGTTTGGGTTAGGTCTAGGTGTAGGGTTAAGGTTATGGTTAGTGTTTGGATGAAGTTCAGGATAGGGTGAGGGTTATTTTTATGGTGAGGGCTAGGGTTTGGGTTTGTGTTCAGGTTAGTGTTAAGGATAGGTTTAGGGTTCGGTTAGGGTTAGGCGTTATGTCTAGGGTCAGCGTTAGGTTAGGTTTAGGGTTAGTGTGAAGTTTAGGTTAAGGGTGAGGGTTATGATAAGGGTTAGGATTATAGACGGTGTTAGACGTTAGGTTTAGGGTGTTAGGGTTAGGTTTATGGTTAGGGTAGATTTAAGTTTAGGTTTAATATTAGGGTTAGGGTTAGATTTGGGTTACTGTTCGTATTAGGGTTAGGGTTAGGGATAAGTTTGGGGATAGCGTTAGGTTTAGGGTTGGGGATACGGTTAAGGATTAGGGTGAGGGTTAGGGTTAGGTTTACAGTTAAGGCGAGGGTTTAGGGTAATTGTTATGGTTAGGGTTAGAGTTAGAGTTAGGCTTAGGGTTAGGGTGAAGTTTCAGTTAATAGTCAGGGTTAGGCTTAAGGTTAGAGTAGGGTTAAGGTTAGTGTTCGGGTTAGGTGTAGCGTTAGGGTTTGGGCAGGGGTAAGGTTAGGGTTAAGGCTAGGTTTACGGTAAAGGGTAGGGCTAGCTTAGGGTTGGATTCAGAGTTAGAGTTAGTGCTAGGGTTTAGGATTATGGTTATGGTCAGGTTTAGAGTTATTGTTAGGGTTAGGGTAGAGTTAAGGTTAGGGATAATTTAGGGTTAGAGAAAGGGTTCGGTTTAGGTCTGGGTTAGGAGTAGGATGTGGGGTAGGGTTAGGGTTAGGTGTTTGGGTTAATGTTAGTGTCAGGTTTAGGGTTCGGCTTAGGGTTAGGGCTACAGCTGGGGTAAAGTTTAATTGAAGGGTGAGGGTTGAGCTTAGGGTTAGCCTTAGGGGTTAGGGTTAGAGCTTAGGTTAGGATTAAGTTTAGGGTTAAGGTTAGGTTTTGATTTAGTGTTAGGGTTAGTGTTAGGGTTAAGTCATGTTTAGGTTTAGGGCTAGGTGAAGGTTATAGATAGGGTTAGGTTAAGGGTTGAGGTTAGGTTTAGATGGTAAGATGAGGGTTAGTGCTAGGTTTCCATTTAAGCTGAGTGTGTAGGGTAAGTTTTAGCGTTAGGATTAGGGTTAGAGTTAGAGTTAGGGTCAGGGTTAGTTTTGAGTTTAGAGTTAGGGTTACGTTTATGGTACGGTCAGGGTTAGGGGAGATTTAGTGTTATGTTTAGTTTAAGGGTTAGGGTTACAGAGAAGTTTATGTTAAGCGAGAGGGTTGGGGTTAGGGGTTTGGGTTCAGGTCAGAGTCAGGGTTAGGGTTAGGTTTAGGGTTAGGGTTACGTGTAGTGTTAGTGTTAGTTTTGCTTAGGGTTCGGGTTTGAATGAAGTTAGGGTACGCTTAGCGTTATGCTTAGGGTGAAATTCTGGTTAAGGGTGAGGGTTCGGCTTAGGGTTAGGGTTAGAGTTAGGGTCAGTGGTTAGGGTTAGGTTTAGGGTTAAGGTTAGTTTTAGGCTAAGGATTAGGTTTAGAGTTAGGGTTAAGGGTTACTGTTTCAGTTAGGTTTAGGTTAAGGTTATAATTAGGGTTAAGTTTAGGGTTAGGGTAAGAGTTAGAGTTACATTTACAGTTAAGGTGAGGGTTTTGGGTAAGTGTTACCCTTAAGGTTAGGGTTAGAGTAAAGGTTAAGGGTTAGGGTTAAGGTTAAGGGTTAGGGTTAGGTTTAAGTTTACGTTGGCTTAAAGATAGGGTTAAGGTTAGGTTAGGGTTAGGGTCAGGGTTAGAATTAGAATTAGGTTTAGGGCGAGGATTAGGGTCAGAGTTATTGTAAGGGTTAGGTTTCGGGTTACAGGTGGGCCAAGGTTAAGGTGAGGGTTAGGTTTATGGGGAGGGTTAGGGTTAAAGTCAGGGTGAGTTTTCGGTTAGGGATAGGGTGAAGTTTAAGATAGGGTGAGGGTTAGGGTTATGCCTAAGGTTTGGGCTTGTTTTCAGGTTAGTGTTAAGGTTATGTTCAGGGTTAGGGTTACGTTCAGGGCTTGTGTTCAGTTTTAGGGTTAGGGTTAGATTTAAGGTTAGGGTTAAGTTTAGTGTTACGTTTAGGGTTAGGGTCATGGTTGTGTTAGGCTTTGTGGTTGGGGTGAGGGTTAGTTTTAGGGTTAGGGTTGGTTAGGGTTAGGATTATCGTTAGGATAAGGCGTTAGGGGTTAGAAGTGTAGTTTAGGGTTAGGGTTTGGTTGAGGGTTCCGGTTAGGCCTTGCGGTTCTGGTCATGGTTAGGTTTGGTTTAGGCTTAGGGTTAGGTTCATGATTCGGTTTCGGGTTAGTGTTAGAGTTAGGGTGAGAGTTAGTGTTAAGGTTTTTGCTAGGCTTTGGTGTTAGGGTTAGGGTTTGTGTTAGGGTTAGGTTTATCATTAGGGCTCAGGGGTTTCAGGTTAATGTTAGGGTTAGGGTTAGGGATAGCATTAGAGTTAGGGTTGTGGGATACGGTTAGGATTTAGGGTGAGGGTTACGGTTAGTTTTACAGTTAAGGTGAGGGTTTAGGGTAATTGTTATGATTAGGGTTATAGTCAGAGTTAGGGTTTGGTTTAGGATTAGGGTTAGGTGTAGGGTAAGAATTAGGTTTAGGTCCATGTTGAGGGTTAGACTTAGTGTTCTATTTAGGGTAAAGGTTAGGGGTAGGGTTAGGATTAGGTCTAGGGTTAGGATTAGGATTATTTTAGGGTTAGGTTCAGGGCTATTGTAAGTGTTCAGTTTAGGGTTACAGATGGACTAGCGTTATTCTTAGAGTTAGGTTTAAGGTTAGGGTTTGGGTTAGGTCTAGGTTTAGGGTTAAGGTTATGGTTAGTGTTTGGATGAAGTTCAGGATAGGGTGAGGGTTATTTTTTTGGTGAGGGCTAGGGTTTGGGTTTGTGTTCAGGTTAGTGTTAAGGATAGGTTTAGGGTTCGGTTAGGGTTAGGCGTTATGTCTAGGGTCAGCGTTAGGTTAGGTTCAGGGTTAGTGTGAAGATTAGGTTGAGGGTGAGGGTTATGATAAGGGTTAGGATTATAGACGGTGTTAGACGTTAGGTTTAGGGTGTTAGGGTTAGGTTTATGGTTAGGGTAGATTTAAGTTTAGGTTTAATATTAGGGTTAGGGTTAGATTTGGGTTACTGTTCGTATTAGGGTTAGGGTTAGGGATAAGTTTGGGGATAGCGTTAGGTTTAGGGTTGGGGATACGGTTAAGGATTAGGGTGAGGGTTAGGGTTAGGTTTACAGTTAAGGCGAGGGTTTAGGGTAATTGTTATGGTTAGGGTTAGAGTTAGAGTTAGGCTTAGGGTTAGGGTGAAGTTTCAGTTAATAGTCAGGGTTAGGCTTAAGGTTAGAGTAGGGTTAAGGTTAGTGTTCGGGTTAGGTGTAGCGTTAGGGTTTGGGTAGGGGTAAGGTTAGGGTTAAGGCTAGGTTTACGGAAAAGGGTAGGGCTAACTTAGGGTTAGATTTAGAGTTAGAGTTAGTGCTAGGGTTTAGGATTATGGTTATGGTCAGGTTTAGAGTTATTGTTAGGGTTAGGGTAGAGTTAAGGTTAGGGATAATTTAGGGTTAGAGAAACGGTTCGGTTTAGGTCTGGGTTAGGAGTAGGATGCGGGGTAGGGTTAGGGTTAGGTGTTTGGGTTAATGTTAGCGTCAGGTTTAGGGTTCGGTTTAGGGTTAGGGCTACAGCTGGGGTAAAGTTTAATTGAAGGGTGAGGGTTGAGCTTAGGGTTAGCCTTAGGGGTTAGGGTTAGAGCTTAGGTTAGGATTAAGTTTAGGGTTAAGGTTAGGTTTAGATTTAGGGTTAGGGTTAGTGTTAGGGTTAAGTCATGTTTAGGTTTAGGGCTAGGTGAAAGTTATAGATAGGGTTAGGTTAAGGGTTGAGGTTAGGTTTAGATGGTAAGATGAGGGTTAGTGCTAGGTTTCCATTTAAGCTGAGTGTGTAGGGTAAGTTTTAGCATTAGGATTAGGGTTAGAGTTAGAGTTAGGGTCAGGGTTAGTTTTGAGTTTAGAGTTAGGGTTACGTTTATGGTACGGTCAGGGTTAGGGGAGATTTAGTGTTACGTTTAGTTTTAGGGTTAGGGTTACGGAGAAGTTTATGTTAAGCGAGAGGGTTGGGGTTAGGGGTTTGGGTTCAGGTCAGAGTCAGGGTTAGGGTTAGGTTTAGGGTTAGGGTTACGTGTAGTGTTAGTGTTAGTTTTGCTTAGGGTTCGGGTTTGAATGAAGTTAGGGTACGCTTAGCGTTATGCTTAGGGTGAAATTCTGGTTAAGGGTGAGGGTTCGGCTTAGGGTTAGGGTTAGAGTTAGGGTCAGTGGTTAGGGTTAGGTTTAGGGTTAAGGTTAGTTTTAGGCTAAGGATTAGGATTAGAGTTAGGGTTAAGGGTTACTGTTTCAGTTAGGTTTAGGTTAAGGTTATAATTAGGGTTAAGTTTAGGGTTAGGGTAAGAGTTAGAGTTACATTTACAGTTAAGGTGAGGGTTTTGGGTAAGTGTTACCCTTAAGGTTAGGGTTAGAGTAAAGGTTAAGGGTTAGGGTTAAGGTTAAGGGTTAGGGTTAGGTTTAAGTTTACGTTGGCTTAAAGATAGGGTTAAGGTTAGGTTAGGGTTAGGGTCAGGGTTAGAATTAGAATTAGGTTTAGGGCGAGGATTAGGGTCAGAGTTATTGTAAGGGTTAGGTTTCGGGTTACAGGTGGGCCAAGGTTAAGGTGAGGGTTAGGTTTATGGGGAGGGTTAGGGTTAAAGTCAGGGTGAGTTTTCGGTTAGGGATAGGGTGAAGTTTAAGATAGGGTGAGGGTTAGGGTTATGCCTAAGGTTTGGGCTTGTTTTCAGGTTAGTGTTAAGGTTATGTTCAGGGTTAGGGTTACGTTCAGGGGTTGTGTTCAGTTTTAGGGTTAGGGTTAGATTTAAGGTTAGGGTTAAGTTTAGTGTTACGTTTAGGGTTAGGGTCACGGTTGTGTTAGGCTTTGTGGTTGGGGTGAGGGTTAGTTTTAGGGTTAGGGTTGGTTAGGGTTAGGATTATCGTTAGGATAAGGCGTTAGGGGTTAGAAGTGTAGTTTAGGGTTAGGGTTTGGGTGAGGGTTCCGGTTAGGCCTTGCGGTTCTGGTCATGGTTAGGTTTGGTTTAGGCTTAGGGTTAGGTTCATGATTCGGTTTCGGGTTAGTGTTAGAGTTAGGGTGAGAGTTAGTGTTAAGGTTTTTGCTAGGCTTTGGTGTTAGGGTTAGGGTTTGTGTTAGGGTTAGGTTTATCATTAGGGCTCAGGGGTTTCAGGTTAATGTTAGGGTTAGGGTTAGGGATAGCATTAGGGTTAGGGTTGTGGGATACGGTTAGGATTTAGGGTGAGGGTTACGGTTAGTTTTACAGTTAAGGTGAGGGTTTAGGGTAATTGTTATGATTAGGGTTACAGTCAGAGTTAGGGTTTGGTTTAGGATTAGGGTTAGGTGTAGGGTAAGAATTAGGTTTAGGTCCATGTTGAGGGTTAGACTTAGAGTTCTATTTAGGGTAAAGGTTAGGGGTAGGGTTAGGATTAGGTCTAGGGTGAGGATTAGGATTATTTTAGGGTTAGGTTCAGGGCTATTGTAAGTGTTCAGTTTAGGGTTACAGATGGACTAGCGTTATTCTTAGAGTTAGGTTTAAGGTTAGGGTTTGGGTTAGGTCTAGGTGTAGGGTTAAGGTTATGGTTAGTGTTTGGATGAAGTTCAGGATAGGGTGAGGGTTATTTTTATGGTGAGGGCTAGGGTTTGGGTTTGTGTTCAGGTTAGTGTTAAGGATAGGTTTAGGGTTCGGTTAGGGTTAGGCGTTATGTCTAGGGTCAGCGTTAGGTTAGGTTTAGGGTTAGTGTGAAGTTTAGGTTAAGGGTGAGGGTTATGATAAGGGTTAGGATTATAGACGGTGTTAGACGTTAGGTTTAGGGTGTTAGGGTTAGGTTTATGGTTAGGGTAGATTTAAGTTTAGGTTTAATATTAGGGTTAGGGTTAGATTTGGGTTACTGTTCGTATTAGGGTTAGGGTTAGGGATAAGTTTGGGGATAGCGTTAGGTTTAGGGTTGGGGATACGGTTAAGGATTAGGGTGAGGGTTAGGGTTAGGTTTACAGTTAAGGCGAGGGTTTAGGGTAATTGTTATGGTTAGGGTTAGAGTTAGAGTTAGGCTTAGGGTTAGGGTGAAGTTTCAGTTAATAGTCAGGGTTAGGCTTAAGGTTAGAGTAGGGTTAAGGTTAGTGTTCGGGTTAGGTGTAGCGTTAGGGTTTGGGCAGGGGTAAGGTTAGGGTTAAGGCTAGGTTTACGGTAAAGGGTAGGGCTAGCTTAGGGTTAGATTCAGAGTTAGAGTTAGTGCTAGGGTTTAGGATTATGGTTATGGTCAGGTTTAGAGTTATTGTTAGGGTTAGGGTAGAGTTAAGGTTAGGGATAATTTAGGGTTAGAGAAAGGGTTCGGTTTAGGTCTGGGTTAGGAGTAGGATGTGGGGTAGGGTTAGGGTTAGGTGTTTGGGTTAATGTTAGTGTCAGGTTTAGGGTTCGGCTTAGGGTTAGGGCTACAGCTGGGGTAAAGTTTAATTGAAGGGTGAGGGTTGAGCTTAGGGTTAGCCTTAGGGGTTAGGGTTAGAGCTTAGGTTAGGATTAAGTTTAGGGTTAAGGTTAGGTTTAGATTTAGGGTTAGGGTTAGTGTTAGGGTTAAGTCATGTTTAGGTTTAGGGCTAGGTGAAGGTTATAGATAGGGTTAGGTTAAGGGTTGAGGTTAGGTTTAGATGGTAAGATGAGGGTTAGTGCTAGGTTTCCATTTAAGCTGAGTGTGTAGGGTAAGTTTTAGGGTTAGGATTAGGGTTAGAGTTAGAGTTAGGGTCAGGGTTAGTTTTGAGTTTAGAGTTAGGGTTACGTTTATGGTACGGTCAGGGTTAGGGGAGATTTAGTGTTACGTTTAGTTTTAGGGTTAGGGTTACGGAGAAGTTTATGTTAAGCGAGAGGGTTGGGGTTAGGGGTTTGGGTTCAGGTCAGAGTCAGGGTTAGGGTTAGGTTTAGGGTTAGGGTTACGTGTAGTGTTAGTGTTAGTTTTGCTTAGGGTTCGGGTTTGAATGAAGTTAGGGTACGCTTAGCGTTATGCTTAGGGTGAAATTCTGGTTAAGGGTGAGGGTTCGGCTTAGGGTTAGGGTTAGAGTTAGGGTCAGTGGTTAGGGTTAGGTTTAGGGTTAAGGTTAGTTTTAGGCTAAGGATTAGGATTAGAGTTAGGGTTAAGGGTTACTGTTTCAGTTAGGTTTAGGTTAAGGTTATAATTAGGGTTAAGTTTAGGGTTAGGGTAAGAGTTAGAGTTACATTTACAGTTAAGGTGAGGGTTTTGGGTAAGTGTTACCCTTAAGGTTAGGGTTAGAGTAAAGGTTAAGGGTTAGGGTTAAGGTTAAGGGTTAGGGTTAGGTTTAAGTTTACGTTGGCTTAAAGATAGGGTTAAGGTTAGGTTAGGGTTAGGGTCAGGGTTAGAATTAGAATTAGGTTTAGGGCGAGGATTAGGGTCAGAGTTATTGTAAGGGTTAGGTTTCGGGTTACAGGTGGGCCAAGGTTAAGGTGAGGGTTAGGTTTATGGGGAGGGTTAGGGTTAAAGTCAGGGTGAGTTTTCGGTTAGGGATAGGGTGAAGTTTAAGATAGGGTGAGGGTTAGGGTTATGCCTAAGGTTTGGGCTTGTTTTCAGGTTAGTGTTAAGGTTATGTTCAGGGTTAGGGTTACGTTCAGGGGTTGTGTTCAGTTTTAGGGTTAGGGTTAGATTTAAGGTTAGGGTTAAGTTTAGTGTTACGTTTAGGGTTAGGGTCACGGTTGTGTTAGGCTTTGTGGTTGGGGTGAGGGTTAGTTTTAGGGTTAGGGTTGGTTAGGGTTAGGATTATCGTTAGGATAAGGCGTTAGGGGTTAGAAGTGTAGTTTAGGGTTAGGGTTTGGGTGAGGGTTCCGGTTAGGCCTTGCGGTTCTGGTCATGGTTAGGTTTGGTTTAGGCTTAGGGTTAGGTTCATGATTCGGTTTCGGGTTAGTGTTAGAGTTAGGGTGAGAGTTAGTGTTAAGGTTTTTGCTAGGCTTTGGTGTTAGGGTTAGGGTTTGTGTTAGGGTTAGGTTTATCATTAGGGCTCAGGGGTTTCAGGTTAATGTTAGGGTTAGGGTTAGGGATAGCATTAGGGTTAGGGTTGTGGGATACGGTTAGGATTTAGGGTGAGGGTTACGGTTAGTTTTACAGTTAAGGTGAGGGTTTAGGGTAATTGTTATGATTAGGGTTACAGTCAGAGTTAGGGTTTGGTTTAGGATTAGGGTTAGGTGTAGGGTAAGAATTAGGTTTAGGTCCATGTTGAGGGTTAGACTTAGTGTTCTATTTAGGGTAAAGGTTAGGGGTAGGGTTAGGATTAGGTCTAGGGTGAGGATTAGGATTATTTTAGGGTTAGGTTCAGGGCTATTGTAAGTGTTCAGTTTAGGGTTACAGATGGACTAGCGTTATTCTTAGAGTTAGGTTTAAGGTTAGGGTTTGGGTTAGGTCTAGGTGTAGGGTTAAGGTTATGGTTAGTGTTTGGATGAAGTTCAGGATAGGGTGAGGGTTATTTTTATGGTGAGGGCTAGGGTTTGGGTTTGTGTTCAGGTTAGTGTTAAGGATAGGTTTAGGGTTCGGTTAGGGTTAGGCGTTATGTCTAGGGTCAGCGTTAGGTTAGGTTTAGGGTTAGTGTGAAGTTTAGGTTAAGGGTGAGGGTTATGATAAGGGTTAGGATTATAGACGGTGTTAGACGTTAGGTTTAGGGTGTTAGGGTTAGGTTTATGGTTAGGGTAGATTTAAGTTTAGGTTTAATATTAGGGTTAGGGTTAGATTTGGGTTACTGTTCGTATTAGGGTTAGGGTTAGGGATAAGTTTGGGGATAGCGTTAGGTTTAGGGTTGGGGATACGGTTAAGGATTAGGGTGAGGGTTAGGGTTAGGTTTACAGTTAAGGCGAGGGTTTAGGGTAATTGTTATGGTTAGGGTTAGACTTAGAGTTAGGCTTAGGGTTAGGGTGAAGTTTCAGTTAATAGTCAGGGTTAGGCTTAAGGTTAGAGTAGGGTTAAGGTTAGTGTTCGGGTTAGGTGTAGCGTTAGGGTTTGGGTAGGGGTAAGGTTAGGGTTAAGGCTAGGTTTACGGTAAAGGGTAGGGCTAGCTTAGGGTTAGATTTAGAGTTAGAGTTAGTGCTAGGATTTAGGGTTATGGTTATGGTCAGGTTTAGAGTTATTGTTAGGGTTAGGGTAGAGTTAAGGTTAGGGATAATTTAGGGTTAGAGAAAGGGTTCGGTTTAGGTCTGGGTTAGGTGTAGGATGCGGGGTTGGGTTAGGGTTAGGGGTTCATGGGAGGGTTAGTGTTAAGTTTACATTAAGCTGATGTTTTAGGGTGTTACTGTTAGGGCTAGGGTTAGCATTAGGTTTAGAGTCAGGGCTAGAGTTAGGGGAAAGTTAAGGGTTAGCTTTACTTTCAGGGTTAGGGTTAGCCTTAGGTTTAGGGTGAAGTTTAGGTTAAGGATGAGGGTTAGGGTTAGGTTTAGGCATTTGGGTTAAGGTTAGGGTTAGGTTTAGGATTAGGCTTAGGGTTAGGGATAGGTGTTTGGGTTAATGTTAGGGTCAGGTTTAGGGTTCGGCTTAGGGTTAGGGCTACAGCTGGGGTAAAGTTTAATTGAAGGGTGAGGGTTGAGCTTAGGGTTAGCGTTAGGGGTTAGGGTTAGAGCTTAGGTTAGGATTAAGTTTAGGGTTAAGGTTAGGTTTAGATTTAGGGTTAGGGTTAGTGTTAGGGTTAAGTCATGTTTAGGTTTAGGGCTAGGTGAAGGTAATAGATAGGGTTAGGTTAAGGGTTGAGGTTAGGTTTAGATGGTAAGATGAGGGTTAGTGCTAGGTTTCCATTTAAGCTGAGTGTGTAGGGTAAGTTTTAGGGTTAGGATTAGGGTTAGAGTTAGAGTTAGGGTCAGGGTTAGTTTTGAGTTTAGAGTTCGGGTTACGTTTATGGTACGGTCAGGGTTAGGGGAGATTTAGTGTTACGTTTAGTTTTAGGGTTAGGGTTACGGAGAAGTTTATGTTAAGCGAGAGGGTTGGGGTTAGGGGTTTGGGTTCAGGTCAGAGTCAGGGTTAGGGTTAGGTTTAGGGTTAGGGTTACGTGTAGTGTTAGTGTTAGTTTTGCTTAGGGTTCGGGTTTGAATGAAGTTAGGGTACGCTTAGCGTTATGCTTAGGGTGAAATTCTGGTTAAGGGTGAGGGTTCGGCTTAGGGTTAGGGTTAGAGTTAGGGTCAGTGGTTAGGGTTAGGTTTAGGGTTAAGGTTAGTTTTAGGCTAAGGATTAGGATTAGAGTTAGGGTTAAGGGTTACTGTTTCAGTTAGGTTTAGGTTAAGGTTATAATTAGGGTTAAGTTTAGGGTTAGGGTAAGAGTTAGAGTTACATTTACAGTTAAGGTGAGGGTTTTGGGTAAGTGTTACCCTTAAGGTTAGGGTTAGAGTAAAGGTTAAGGGTTAGGGTTAAGGTTAAGGGTTAGGGTTAGGTTTAAGTTTACGTTGGCTTAAAGATAGGGTTAAGGTTAGGTTAGGGTTAGGGTCAGGGTTAGAATTAGAATTAGGTTTAGGGCGAGGATTAGGGTCAGAGTTATTGTAAGGGTTAGGTTTCGGGTTACAGGTGGGCCAAGGTTAAGGTGAGGGTTAGGTTTATGGGGAGGGTTAGGGTTAAAGTCAGGGTGAGTTTTCGGTTAGGGATAGGGTGAAGTTTAAGATAGGGTGAGGGTTAGGGTTATGCCTAAGGTTTGGGCTTGTTTTCAGGTTAGTGTTAAGGTTATGTTCAGGGTTAGGGTTACGTTCAGGGGTTGTGTTCAGTTTTAGGGTTAGGGTTAGATTTAAGGTTAGGGTTAAGTTTAGTGTTACGTTTAGGGTTAGGGTCACGGTTGTGTTAGGCTTTGTGGTTGGGGTGAGGGGTTAGGATTATCGTTAGGATAAGGCGTTAGGGGTTAGAAGTGTAGTTTAGGGTTAGGGTTTGGGTGAGGGTTCCGGTTAGGCCTTGCGGTTCTGGTCATGGTTAGGTTTGGTTTAGGCTTAGGGTTAGGTTCATGATTCGGTTTCGGGTTAGTGTTAGAGTTAGGGTGAGAGTTAGTGTTAAGGTTTTTGCTAGGCTTTGGTGTTAGGGTTAGGGTTTGTGTTAGGGTTAGGTTTATCATTAGGGCTCAGGGGTTTCAGGTTAATGTTAGGGTTAGGGTTAGGGATAGCATTAGGGTTAGGGTTGTGGGATACGGTTAGGATTTAGGGTGAGGGTTACGGTTAGTTTTACAGTTAAGGTGAGGGTTTAGGGTAATTGTTATGATTAGGGTTACAGTCAGAGTTAGGGTTTGGTTTAGGATTAGGGTTAGGTGTAGGGTAAGAATTAGGTTTAGGTCCATGTTGAGGGTTAGACTTAGAGTTCTATTTAGGGTAAAGGTTAGGGGTAGGGTTAGGATTAGGTCTAGGGTGAGGATTAGGATTATTTTAGGGTTAGGTTCAGGGCTATTGTAAGTGTTCAGTTTAGGGTTACAGATGGACTAGCGTTATTCTTAGAGTTAGGTTTAAGGTTAGGGTTTGGGTTAGGTCTAGGTGTAGGGTTAAGGTTATGGTTAGTGTTTGGATGAAGTTCAGGATAGGGTGAGGGTTATTTTTATGGTGAGGGCTAGGGTTTGGGTTTGTGTTCAGGTTAGTGTTAAGGATAGGTTTAGGGTTCGGTTAGGGTTAGGCGTTAGGTCTAGGGTCAGCGTTAGGTTAGGTTTAGGGTTAGTGTGAAGTTTAGGTTAAGGGTGAGGGTTATGATAAGGGTTAGGATTATAGACGGTGTTAGACGTTAGGTTTAGGGTGTTAGGGTTAGGTTTATGGTTAGGGTAGAATTAAGTTTAGGTTTAATATTAGGGTTAGGGTTAGATTTGGGTTACTGTTCGTATTAGGGTTAGGGTTAGGGATAAGTTTGGGGATAGCGTTAGGTTTAGGGTTGGGGATACGGTTAAGGATTAGGGTGAGGGTTAGGGTTAGGTTTACAGTTAAGGCGAGGGTTTAGGGTAATTGTTATGGTTAGGGTTAGACTTAGAGTTAGGCTTAGGGTTAGGGTGAAGTTTCAGTTAATAGTCAGGGTTAGGCTTAAGGTTAGAGTAGGGTTAAGGTTAGTGTTCGGGTTAGGTGTAGCGTTAGGGTTTGGGTAGGGGTAAGGTTAGGGTTAAGGCTAGGTTTACGGTAAAGGGTAGGGCTAGCTTAGGGTTAGATTTAGAGTTAGAGTTAGTGCTAGGATTTAGGGTTATGGTTATGGTCAGGTTTAGAGTTATTGTTAGGGTTAGGGTAGAGTTAAGGTTAGGGATAATTTAGGGTTAGAGAAAGGGTTCGGTTTAGGTCTGGGTTAGGTGTAGGATGCGGGGTTGGGTTAGGGTTAGGGGTTCATGGGAGGGTTAGTGTTAAGTTTACATTAAGCTGATGTTTTAGGGTGTTACTGTTAGGGCTAGGGTTAGCATTAGGTTTAGAGTCAGGGCTAGAGTTAGTGGAAAGTTAAGGGTTAGCTTTACTTTCAGGGTTAGGGTTAGCCTTAGGTTTAGGGTGAAGTTTAGGTTAAGGATGAGGGTTAGGGTTAGGTTTAGGCATTTGGGTTAAGGTTAGGGTTAGGTTTAGGATTAGGCTTAGGGTTAGGGTTAGGTGTTTGGGTTAATGTTAGGGTCAGGTTTAGGGTTCGGCTTAGGGTTAGGGCTACAGCTGGGGTAAAGTTTAATTGAAGGGTGAGGGTTGAGCTTAGGGTTAGCGTTAGGGGTTAGGGTTAGAGCTTAGGTTAGGATTAAGTTTAGGGTTAAGGTTAGGTTTAGATTTAGGGTTAGGGTTAGTGTTAGGGTTAAGTCATGTTTAGGTTTAGGGCTAGGTGAAGGTAATAGATAGGGTTAGGTTAAGGGTTGAGGTTAGGTTTAGATGGTAAGATGAGGGTTAGTGCTAGGTTTCCATTTAAGCTGAGTGTGTAGGGTAAGTTTTAGGGTTAGGATTAGGGTTAGAGTTAGAGTTAGGGTCAGGGTTAGTTTTGAGTTTAGAGTTCGGGTTACGTTTATGGTACGGTCAGGGTTAGGGGAGATTTAGTGTTACGTTTAGTTTTAGGGTTAGGGTTACAGAGAAGTTTATGTTAAGCGAGAGGGTTGGGGTTAGGGGTTTGGGTTCAGGTCAGAGTCAGGGTTAGGGTTAGGTTTAGGGTTAGGGTTACGTGTAGTGTTAGTGTTAGTTTTGCTTAGGGTTCGGGTTTGAATGAAGTTAGGGTACGCTTAGCGTTATGCTTAGGGTGAAATTCTGGTTAAGGGTGAGGGTTCGGCTTAGGGTTAGGGTTAGAGTTAGGGTCAGTGGTTAGGGTTAGGTTTAGGGTTAAGGTTAGTTTTAGGCTAAGGATTAGGATTAGAGTTAGGGTTAAGGGTTACTGTTTCAGTTAGGTTTAGGTTAAGGTTATAATTAGGGTTAAGTTTAGGGTTAGGGTAAGAGTTAGAGTTACATTTACAGTTAAGGTGAGGGTTTTGGGTAAGTGTTACCCTTAAGGTTAGGGTTAGAGTAAAGGTTAAGGGTTAGGGTTAAGGTTAAGGGTTAGGGTTAGGTTTAAGTTTACGTTGGCTTAAAGATAGGGTTAAGGTTAGGTTAGGGTTAGGGTCAGGGTTAGAATTAGAATTAGGTTTAGGGCGAGGATTAGGGTCAGAGTTATTGTAAGGGTTAGGTTTCGGGTTACAGGTGGGCCAAGGTTAAGGTGAGGGTTAGGTTTATGGGGAGGGTTAGGGTTAAAGTCAGGGTGAGTTTTCGGTTAGGGATAGGGTGAAGTTTAAGATAGGGTGAGGGTTAGGGTTATGCCTAAGGTTTGGGCTTGTTTTCAGGTTAGTGTTAAGGTTATGTTCAGGGTTAGGGTTACGTTCAGGGGTTGTGTTCAGTTTTAGGGTTAGGGTTAGATTTAAGGTTAGGGTTAAGTTTAGTGTTACGTTTAGGGTTAGGGTCACGGTTGTGTTAGGCTTTGTGGTTGGGGTGAGGGTTAGTTTTAGGGTTAGGGTTGGTTAGGGTTAGGATTATCGTTAGGATAAGGCGTTAGGGGTTAGAAGTGTAGTTTAGGGTTAGGGTTTGGGTGAGGGTTCCGGTTAGGCCTTGCGGTTCTGGTCATGGTTAGGTTTGGTTTAGGCTTAGGGTTAGGTTCATGATTCGGTTTCGGGTTAGTGTTAGAGTTAGGGTGAGAGTTAGTGTTAAGGTTTTTGCTAGGCTTTGGTGTTAGGGTTAGGGTTTGTGTTAGGGTTAGGTTTATCATTAGGGCTCAGGGGTTTCAGGTTAATGTTAGGGTTAGGGTTAGGTATAGCATTAGGGTTAGGGTTGTGGGATACGGTTAGGATTTAGGGTGAGGGTTACGGTTAGTTTTACAGTTAAGGTGAGGGTTTAGGGTAATTGTTATGATTAGGGTTACAGTCAGAGTTAGGGTTTGGTTTAGGATTAGGGTTAGGTGTAGGGTAAGAATTAGGTTTAGGTCCATGTTGAGGGTTAGACTTAGTGTTCTATTTAGGGTAAAGGTTAGGGGTAGGGTTAGGATTAGGTCTAGGGTGAGGATTAGGATTATTTTAGGGTTAGGTTCAGGGCTATTGTAAGTGTTCAGTTTAGGGTTACAGATGGACTAGAGTTATTCTTAGAGTTAGGTTTAAGGTTAGGGTTTGGGTTAGGTCTAGGTGTAGGGTTAAGGTTATGGTTAGTGTTTGGATGAAGTTCAGGATAGGGTGAGGGTTATTTTTATGGTGAGGGCTAGGGTTTGGGTTTGTGTTCAGGTTAGTGTTAAGGATAGGTTTAGGGTTCGGTTAGGGTTAGGCGTTAGGTCTAGGGTCAGCGTTAGGTTAGGTTTAGGGTTAGTGTGAAGTTTAGGTTAAGGGTGAGGGTTATGATAAGGGTTAGGATTATAGACGGTGTTAGACGTTAGGTTTAGGGTGTTAGGGTTAGGTTTATGGTTAGGGTAGATTTAAGTTTAGGTTTAATATTAGGGTTAGGGTTAGATTTGGGTTACTGTTCGTATTAGGGTTAGGGTTAGGGATAAGTTTGGGGATAGCGTTAGGTTTAGGGTTGGGGATACGGTTAAGGATTAGGGTGAGGGTTAGGGTTAGGTTTACAGTTAAGGCGAGGGTTTAGGGTAATTGTTATGGTTAGGGTTAGACTTAGAGTTAGGCTTAGGGTTAGGGTGAAGTTTCAGTTAATAGTCAGGGTTAGGCTTAAGGTTAGAGTAGGGTTAAGGTTAGTGTTCGGGTTAGGTGTAGCGTTAGGGTTTGGGTAGGGGTAAGGTTAGGGTTAAGGCTAGGTTTACGGTAAAGGGTAGGGCTAGCTTAGGGTTAGATTTAGAGTTAGAGTTAGTGCTAGGATTTAGGATTATGGTTATGGTCAGGTTTAGAGTTATTGTTAGGGTTAGGGTAGAGTTAAGGTTAGGGATAATTTAGGGTTAGAGAAAGGGTTCGGTTTAGGTCTGGGTTAGGAGTAGGATGTGGGGTAGGGTTAGGGTTAGGTGTTTGGGTTAATGTTAGGGTCAGGTTTAGGGTTCGGCTTAGGGTTAGGGCTACAGCTGGGGTAAAGTTTAATTGAAGGGTGAGGGTTGAGCTTAGGGTTAGCCTTAGGGGTTAGGGTTAGAGCTTAGGTTAGGATTAAGTTTAGGGTTAAGGTTAGGTTTAGATTTAGGGTTAGGGTTAGTGTTAGGGTTAAGTCATGTTTAGGTTTAGGGCTAGGTGAAGGTTATAGATAGGGTTAGGTTAAGGGTTGAGGTTAGGTTTAGATGGTAAGATGAGGGTTAGTGCTAGGTTTCCATTTAAGCTGAGTGTGTAGGGTAAGTTTTAGGGTTAGGATTAGGGTTAGAGTTAGAGTTAGGGTCAGGGTTAGTTTTGAGTTTAGAGTTAGGGTTACGTTTATGGTACGGTCAGGGTTAGGGGAGATTTAGTGTTACGTTTAGTTTTAGGGTTAGGGTTACGGAGAAGTTTATGTTAAGCGAGAGGGTTGGGGTTAGGGGTTTGGGTTCAGGTCAGAGTCAGGGTTAGGGTTAGGTTTAGGGTTAGGGTTACGTGTAGTGTTAGTGTTAGTTTTGCTTAGGGTTCGGGTTTGAATGAAGTTAGGGTACGCTTAGCGTTATGCTTAGGGTGAAATTCTGGTTAAGGGTGAGGGTTCGGCTTAGGGTTAGGGTTAGAGTTAGGGTCAGTGGTTAGGGTTAGGTTTAGGGTTAAGGTTAGTTTTAGGCTAAGGATTAGGATTAGAGTTAGGGTTAAGGGTTACTGTTTCAGTTAGGTTTAGGTTAAGGTTATAATTAGGGTTAAGTTTAGGGTTAGGGTAAGAGTTAGAGTTACATTTACAGTTAAGGTGAGGGTTTTGGGTAAGTGTTACCCTTAAGGTTAGGGTTAGAGTAAAGGTTAAGGGTTAGGGTTAAGGTTAAGGGTTAGGGTTAGGTTTAAGTTTACGTTGGCTTAAAGATAGGGTTAAGGTTAGGTTAGGGTTAGGGTCAGGGTTAGAATTAGAATTAGGTTTAGGGCGAGGATTAGGGTCAGAGTTATTGTAAGGGTTAGGTTTCGGGTTACAGGTGGGCCAAGGTTAAGGTGAGGGTTAGGTTTATGGGGAGGGTTAGGGTTAAAGTCAGGGTGAGTTTTCGGTTAGGGATAGGGTGAAGTTTAAGATAGGGTGAGGGTTAGGGTTATGCCTAAGGTTTGGGCTTGTTTTCAGGTTAGTGTTAAGGTTATGTTCAGGGTTAGGGTTACGTTCAGGGGTTGTGTTCAGTTTTAGGGTTAGGGTTAGATTTAAGGTTAGGGTTAAGTTTAGTGTTACGTTTAGGGTTAGGGTCACGGTTGTGTTAGGCTTTGTGGTTGGGGTGAGGGTTAGTTTTAGGGTTAGGGTTGGTTAGGGTTAGGATTATCGTTAGGATAAGGCGTTAGGGGTTAGAGGTGTAGTTTAGGGTTAGGGTTTGGGTGAGGGTTCCGGTTAGGCCTTGCGGTTCTGGTCATGGTTAGGTTTGGTTTAGGCTTAGGGTTAGGTTCATGATTCGGTTTCGGGTTAGTGTTAGAGTTAGGGTGAGAGTTAGTGTTAAGGTTTTTGCTAGGCTTTGGTGTTAGGGTTAGGGTTTGTGTTAGGGTTAGGTTTATCATTAGGGCTCAGGGGTTTCAGGTTAATGTTAGGGTTAGGGTTAGGGATAGCATTAGGGTTAGGGTTGTGGGATACGGTTAGGATTTAGGGTGAGGGTTACGGTTAGTTTTACAGTTAAGGTGAGGGTTTAGGGTAATTGTTATGATTAGGGTTACAGTCAGAGTTAGGGTTTGGTTTAGGATTAGGGTTAGGTGTAGGGTAAGAATTAGGTTTAGGTCCATGTTGAGGGTTAGACTTAGTGTTCTATTTAGGGTAAAGGTTAGGGGTAGGGTTAGGATTAGGTCTAGGGTGAGGATTAGGATTATTTTAGGGTTAGGTTCAGGGCTATTGTAAGTGTTCAGTTTAGGGTTACAGATGGACTAGAGTTATTCTTAGAGTTAGGTTTAAGGTTAGGGTTTGGGTTAGGTCTAGGTGTAGGGTTAAGGTTATGGTTAGTGTTTGGATGAAGTTCAGGATAGGGTGAGGGTTATTTTTATGGTGAGGGCTAGGGTTTGGGTTTGTGTTCAGGTTAGTGTTAAGGATAGGTTTAGGGTTCGGTTAGGGTTAGGCGTTAGGTCTAGGGTCAGCGTTAGGTTAGGTTTAGGGTTAGTGTGAAGTTTAGGTTAAGGGTGAGGGTTATGATAAGGGTTAGGATTATAGACGGTGTTAGACGTTAGGTTTAGGGTGTTAGGGTTAGGTTTATGGTTAGGGTAGATTTAAGTTTAGGTTTAATATTAGGGTTAGGGTTAGATTTGGGTTACTGTTCGTATTAGGGTTAGGGTTAGGGATAAGTTTGGGGATAGCGTTAGGTTTAGGGTTGGGGATACGGTTAAGGATTAGGGTGAGGGTTAGGGTTAGGTTTACAGTTAAGGCGAGGGTTTAGGGTAATTGTTATGGTTAGGGTTAGACTTAGAGTTAGGCTTAGGGTTAGGGTGAAGTTTCAGTTAATAGTCAGGGTTAGGCTTAAGGTTAGAGTAGGGTTAAGGTTAGTGTTCGGGTTAGGTGTAGCGTTAGGGTTTGGGTAGGGGTAAGGTTAGGGTTAAGGCTAGGTTTACGGTAAAGGGTAGGGCTAGCTTAGGGTTAGATTTAGAGTTAGAGTTAGTGCTAGGATTTAGGATTATGCTTATGGTCAGGTTTAGAGTTATTGTTAGGGTTAGGGTAGAGTTAAGGTTAGGGATAATTTAGGGTTAGAGAAAGGGTTCGGTTTAGGTCTGGGTTAGGAGTAGGATGTGGGGTAGGGTTAGGGTTAGGTGTTTGGGTTAATGTTAGGGTCAGGTTTAGGGTTCGGCTTAGGGTTAGGGCTACAGCTGGGGTAAAGTTTAATTGAAGGGTGAGGGTTGAGCTTAGGGTTAGCCTTAGGGGTTAGGGTTAGAGCTTAGGTTAGGATTAAGTTTAGGGTTAAGGTTAGGTTTAGATTTAGGGTTAGGGTTAGTGTTAGGGTTAAGTCATGTTTAGGTTTAGGGCTAGGTGAAGGTTATAGATAGGGTTAGGTTAAGGGTTGAGGTTAGGTTTAGATGGTAAGATGAGAGTTAGTGCTAGGTTTCCATTTAAGCTGAGTGTGTAGGGTAAGTTTTAGGGTTAGGATTAGGGTTAGAGTTAGAGTTAGGGTCAGGGTTAGTTTTGAGTTTAGAGTTAGGGTTACGTTTATGGTACGGTCAGGGTTAGGGGAGATTTAGTGTTACGTTTAGTTTTAGGGTTAGGGTTACGGAGAAGTTTATGTTAAGCGAGAGGGTTGGGGTTAGGGGTTTGGGTTCAGGTCAGAGTCAGGGTTAGGGTTAGGTTTAGGGTTAGGGTTACGTGTAGTGTTAGTGTTAGTTTTGCTTAGGGTTCGGGTTTGAATGAAGTTAGGGTACGCTTAGCGTTATGCTTAGGGTGAAATTCTGGTTAAGGGTGAGGGTTCGGCTTAGGGTTAGGGTTAGAGTTAGGGTCAGTGGTTAGGGTTAGGTTTAGGGTTAAGGTTAGTTTTAGGCTAAGGATTAGGATTAGAGTTAGGGTTAAGGGTTACTGTTTCAGTTAGGTTTAGGTTAAGGTTATAATTAGGGTTAAGTTTAGGGTTAGGGTAAGAGTTAGAGTTACATTTACAGTTAAGGTGAGGGTTTTGGGTAAGTGTTACCCTTAAGGTTAGGGTTAGAGTAAAGGTTAAGGGTTAGGGTTAAGGTTAAGGGTTAGGGTTAGGTTTAAGTTTACGTTGGCTTAAAGATAGGGTTAAGGTTAGGTTAGGGTTAGGGTCAGGGTTAGAATTAGAATTAGGTTTAGGGCGAGGATTAGGGTCAGAGTTATTGTAAGGGTTAGGTTTCGGGTTACAGGTGGGCCAAGGTTAAGGTGAGGGTTAGGTTTATGGGGAGGGTTAGGGTTAAAGTCAGGGTGAGTTTTCGGTTAGGGATAGGGTGAAGTTTAAGATAGGGTGAGGGTTAGGGTTATGCCTAAGGTTTGGGCTTGTTTTCAGGTTAGTGTTAAGGTTATGTTCAGGGTTAGGGTTACGTTCAGGGGTTGTGTTCAGTTTTAGGGTTAGGGTTAGATTTAAGGTTAGGGTTAAGTTTAGTGTTACGTTTAGGGTTAGGGTCACGGTTGTGTTAGGCTTTGTGGTTGGGGTGAGGGTTAGTTTTAGGGTTAGGGTTGGTTAGGGTTAGGATTATCGTTAGGATAAGGCGTTAGGGGTTAGAGGTGTAGTTTAGGGTTAGGGTTTGGGTGAGGGTTCCGGTTAGGCCTTGCGGTTCTGGTCATGGTTAGGTTTGGTTTAGGCTTAGGGTTAGGTTCATGATTCGGTTTCGGGTTAGTGTTAGAGTTAGGGTGAGAGTTAGTGTTAAGGTTTTTGCTAGGCTTTGGTGTTAGGGTTAGGGTTTGTGTTAGGGTTAGGTTTATCATTAGGGCTCAGGGGTTTCAGGTTAATGTTAGGGTTAGGGTTAGGGATAGCATTAGGGTTAGGGTTGTGGGATACGGTTAGGATTTAGGGTGAGGGTTACGGTTAGTTTTACAGTTAAGGTGAGGGTTTAGGGTAATTGTTATGATTAGGGTTACAGTCAGAGTTAGGGTTTGGTTTAGGATTAGGGTTAGGTGTAGGGTAAGAATTAGGTTTAGGTCCATGTTGAGGGTTAGACTTAGTGTTCTATTTAGGGTAAAGGTTAGGGGTAGGGTTAGGATTAGGTCTAGGGTGAGGATTAGGATTATTTTAGGGTTAGGTTCAGGGCTATTGTAAGTGTTCAGTTTAGGGTTACAGATGGACTAGAGTTATTCTTAGAGTTAGGTTTAAGGTTAGGGTTTGGGTTAGGTCTAGGTGTAGGGTTAAGGTTATGGTTAGTGTTTGGATGAAGTTCAGGATAGGGTGAGGGTTATTTTTATGGTGAGGGCTAGGGTTTGGGTTTGTGTTCAGGTTAGTGTTAAGGATAGGTTTAGGGTTCGGTTAGGGTTAGGCGTTAGGTCTAGGGTCAGCGTTAGGTTAGGTTTAGGGTTAGTGTGAAGTTTAGGTTAAGGGTGAGGGTTATGATAAGGGTTAGGATTATAGACGGTGTTAGACGTTAGGTTTAGGGTGTTAGGGTTAGGTTTATGGTTAGGGTAGATTTAAGTTTAGGTTTAATATTAGGGTTAGGGTTAGATTTGGGTTACTGTTCGTATTAGGGTTAGGGTTAGGGATAAGTTTGGGGATAGCGTTAGGTTTAGGGTTGGGGATACGGTTAAGGATTAGGGTGAGGGTTAGGGTTAGGTTTACAGTTAAGGCGAGGGTTTAGGGTAATTGTTATGGTTAGGGTTAGACTTAGAGTTAGGCTTAGGGTTAGGGTGAAGTTTCAGTTAATAGTCAGGGTTAGGCTTAAGGTTAGAGTAGGGTTAAGGTTAGTGTTCGGGTTAGGTGTAGCGTTAGGGTTTGGGTAGGGGTAAGGTTAGGGTTAAGGCTAGGTTTACGGTAAAGGGTAGGGCTAGCTTAGGGTTAGATTTAGAGTTAGAGTTAGTGGTAGGGTTTAGGATTATGGTTATGGTCAGGTTTAGAGTTATTGTTAGGGTTAGGGTAGAGTTAAGGTTAGGGATAATTT
Source organism: Loxodonta africana (assembly GCF_030014295.1). Lineage (NCBI taxonomy): Eukaryota > Metazoa > Chordata > Mammalia > Proboscidea > Elephantidae > Loxodonta > Loxodonta africana. The sequence goes on along the minus strand of NC_087349.1, from coordinate 134,592,468 downwards.
AGGGTTAGAGAAAGGGTTCGGTTTAGGTCTGGGTTAGGTGTAGGATGCGGGGTTGGGTTAGGGTTAGGGGTTCATGGGAGGGTTAGTGTTAAGTTTACATTAAGCTGATGTTTTAGGGTGTTACTGTTAGGGCTAGGGTTAGCATTAGGTTTAGAGTCAGGGCTAGAGTTAGGGGAAAGTTAAGGGTTAGCTTTACTTTCAGGCTTAGGGTTAGCCTTAGGTTTAGGGTGAAGTTTAGGTTAAGGATGAGGGTTAGGGTTAGGTTTAGGCATTTGGGTTAAGGTTAGGGTTAGGTTTAGGATTAGGCTTAGGGTTAGGGTTAGGTGTTTGGGTTAATGTTAGGGTCAGGTTTAGGGTTCGGCTTAGGGTTAGGGCTACAGCTGGGGTAAAGTTTAATTGAAGGGTGAGGGTTGAGCTTAGGGTTAGCGTTAGGGGTTAGGGTTAGAGCTTAGGTTAGGATTAAGTTTAGGGTTAAGGTTAGGTTTAGATTTAGGGTTAGGGTTAGTGTTAGGGTTAAGTCATGTTTAGGTTTAGGGCTAGGTGAAGGTAATAGATAGGGTTAGGTTAAGGGTTGAGGTTAGGTTTAGATGGTAAGATGAGGGTTAGTGCTAGGTTTCCATTTAAGCTGAGTGTGTAGGGTAAGTTTTAGGGTTAGGATTAGGGTTAGAGTTAGAGTTAGGGTCAGGGTTAGTTTTGAGTTTAGAGTTCGGGTTACGTTTATGGTACGGTCAGGGTTAGGGGAGATTTAGTGTTACGTTTAGTTTTAGGGTTAGGGTTACAGAGAAGTTTATGTTAAGCGAGAGGGTTGGGGTTAGGGGTTTGGGTTCAGGTCAGAGTCAGGGTTAGGGTTAGGTTTAGGGTTAGGGTTACGTGTAGTGTTAGTGTTAGTTTTGCTTAGGGTTCGGGTTTGAATGAAGTTAGGGTACGCTTAGCGTTATGCTTAGGGTGAAATTCTGGTTAAGGGTGAGGGTTCGGCTTAGGGTTAGGGTTAGAGTTAGGGTCAGTGGTTAGGGTTAGGTTTAGGGTTAAGGTTAGTTTTAGGCTAAGGATTAGGATTAGAGTTAGGGTTAAGGGTTACTGTTTCAGTTAGGTTTAGGTTAAGGTTATAATTAGGGTTAAGTTTAGGGTTAGGGTAAGAGTTAGAGTTACATTTACAGTTAAGGTGAGGGTTTTGGGTAAGTGTTACCCTTAAGGTTAGGGTTAGAGTAAAGGTTAAGGGTTAGGGTTAAGGTTAAGGGTTAGGGTTAGGTTTAAGTTTACGTTGGCTTAAAGATAGGGTTAAGGTTAGGTTAGGGTTAGGGTCAGGGTTAGAATTAGAATTAGGTTTAGGGCGAGGATTAGGGTCAGAGTTATTGTAAGGGTTAGGTTTCGGGTTACAGGTGGGCCAAGGTTAAGGTGAGGGTTAGGTTTATGGGGAGGGTTAGGGTTAAAGTCAGGGTGAGTTTTCGGTTAGGGATAGGGTGAAGTTTAAGATAGGGTGAGGGTTAGGGTTATGCCTAAGGTTTGGGCTTGTTTTCAGGTTAGTGTTAAGGTTATGTTCAGGGTTAGGGTTACGTTCAGGGGTTGTGTTCAGTTTTAGGGTTAGGGTTAGATTTAAGGTTAGGGTTAAGTTTAGTGTTACGTTTAGGGTTAGGGTCACGGTTGTGTTAGGCTTTGTGGTTGGGGTGAGGGTTAGTTTTAGGGTTAGGGTTGGTTAGGGTTAGGATTATCGTTATGATAAGGCGTTAGGGGTTAGAGGTGTAGTTTAGGGTTAGGGTTTGGGTGAGGGTTCCGGTTAGGCCTTGTGGTTCTGGTCATGGTTAGGTTTGGTTTAGGCTTAGGGTTAGGTTCATGATTCGGTTTCGGGTTAGTGTTAGAGTTAGGGTGAGAGTTAGTGTTAAGGTTTTTGCTAGGCTTTGGTGTTAGGGTTAGGGTTTGTGTTAGGGTTAGGTTTATCATTAGGGCTCAGGGGTTTCAGGTTAATGTTAGGGTTAGGGTTAGGGATAGCATTAGGGTTAGGGTTGTGGGATACGGTTAGGATTTAGGGTGAGGGTTACGGTTAGTTTTACAGTTAAGGTGAGGGTTTAGGGTAATTGTTATGATTAGGGTTATAGTCAGAGTTAGGGTTTGGTTTAGGATTAGGGTTAGGTGTAGGGTAAGAATTAGGTTTAGGTCCATGTTGAGGGTTAGACTTAGTGTTCTATTTAGGGTAAAGGTTAGGGGTAGGGTTAGGATTAGGTCTAGGGTGAGGATTAGGATTATTTTAGGGTTAGGTTCAGGGCTATTGTAAGTGTTCAGTTTAGGGTTACAGATGGACTAGAGTTATTCTTAGAGTTAGGTTTAAGGTTAGGGTTTGGGTTAGGTCTAGGTGTAGGGTTAAGGTTATGGTTAGTGTTTGGATGAAGTTCAGGATAGGGTGAGGGTTATTTTTATGGTGAGGGCTAGGGTTTGGGTTTGTGTTCAGGTTAGTGTTAAGGATAGGTTTAGGGTTCGGTTAGGGTTAGGCGTTATGTCTAGAGTCAGCGTTAGGTTAGGTTTAGGGTCAGTGTGAAGTTTAGGTTAAGGGTGAGGGTTATGATAAGGGTTAGGATTATAGACGGTGTTAGACGTTAGGTTTAGGGTGTTAGGGTTAGGTTTATGGTTAGGGTAGATTTAAGTTTAGGTTTAATATTAGGGTTAGGGTTAGATTTGGGTTACTGTTCGTATTAGGGTTAGGGTTAGGGATAAGTTTGGGGATAGCGTTAGGTTTAGGGTTGGGGATACGGTTAAGGATTAGGGTGAGGGTTAGGGTTAGGTTTACAGTTAAGGCGAGGGTTTAGGGTAATTGTTATGGTTAGGGTTAGACTTAGAGTTAGGCTTAGGGTTAGGGTGAAGTTTCAGTTAATAGTCAGGGTTAGGCTTAAGGTTAGAGTAGGGTTAAGGTTAGTGTTCGGGTTAGGTGTAGCGTTAGGGTTTGGGTAGGGGTAAGGTTAGGGTTAAGGCTAGGTTTACGGTAAAGGGTAGGGCTAGCTTAGGGTTAGATTTAGAGTTAGAGTTAGTGCTAGGATTTAGGATTATGGTTATGGTCAGGTTTAGAGTTATTGTTAGGGTTAGGGTAGAGTTAAGGTTAGGGATAATTTAGGGTTAGAGAAAGGGTTCGGTTTAGGTCTGGGTTAGGTGTAGGATGCGGGGTTGGGTTAGGGTTAGGGGTTCATGGGAGGGTTAGTGTTAAGTTTACATTAAGCTGATGTTTTAGGGTGTTACTGTTAGGGCTAGGGTTAGCATTAGGTTTAGAGTCAGGGCTAGAGTTAGGGGAAAGTTAAGGGTTAGCTTTACTTTCAGGCTTAGGGTTAGCCTTAGGTTTAGGGTGAAGTTTAGGTTAAGGATGAGGGTTAGGGTTAGGTTTAGGCATTTGGGTTAAGGTTAGGGTTAGGTTTAGGATTAGGCTTAGGGTTAGGGTTAGGTGTTTGGGTTAATGTTAGGGTCAGGTTTAGGGTTCGGCTTAGGGTTAGGGCTACAGCTGGGGTAAAGTTTAATTGAAGGGTGAGGGTTGAGCTTAGGGTTAGCGTTAGGGGTTAGGGTTAGAGCTTAGGTTAGGATTAAGTTTAGGGTTAAGGTTAGGTTTAGATTTAGGGTTAGGGTTAGTGTTAGGGTTAAGTCATGTTTAGGTTTAGGGCTAGGTGAAGGTAATAGATAGGGTTAGGTTAAGGGTTGAGGTTAGGTTTAGATGGTAAGATGAGGGTTAGTGCTAGGTTTCCATTTAAGCTGAGTGTGTAGGGTAAGTTTTAGGGTTAGGATTAGGGTTAGAGTTAGAGTTAGGGTCAGGGTTAGTTTTGAGTTTAGAGTTCGGGTTACGTTTATGGTACGGTCAGGGTTAGGGGAGATTTAGTGTTACGTTTAGTTTTAGGGTTAGGGTTACAGAGAAGTTTATGTTAAGCGAGAGGGTTGGGGTTAGGGGTTTGGGTTCAGGTCAGAGTCAGGGTTAGGGTTAGGTTTAGGGTTAGGGTTACGTGTAGTGTTAGTGTTAGTTTTGCTTAGGGTTCGGGTTTGAATGAAGTTAGGGTACGCTTAGCGTTATGCTTAGGGTGAAATTCTGGTTAAGGGTGAGGGTTCGGCTTAGGGTTAGGGTTAGAGTTAGGGTCAGTGGTTAGGGTTAGGTTTAGGGTTAAGGTTAGTTTTAGGCTAAGGATTAGGATTAGAGTTAGGGTTAAGGGTTACTGTTTCAGTTAGGTTTAGGTTAAGGTTATAATTAGGGTTAAGTTTAGGGTTAGGGTAAGAGTTAGAGTTACATTTACAGTTAAGGTGAGGGTTTTGGGTAAGTGTTACCCTTAAGGTTAGGGTTAGAGTAAAGGTTAAGGGTTAGGGTTAAGGTTAAGGGTTAGGGTTAGGTTTAAGTTTACGTTGGCTTAAAGATAGGGTTAAGGTTAGGTTAGGGTTAGGGTCAGGGTTAGAATTAGAATTAGGTTTAGGGCGAGGATTAGGGTCAGAGTTATTGTAAGGGTTAGGTTTCGGGTTACAGGTGGGCCAAGGTTAAGGTGAGGGTTAGGTTTATGGGGAGGGTTAGGGTTAAAGTCAGGGTGAGTTTTCGGTTAGGGATAGGGTGAAGTTTAAGATAGGGTGAGGGTTAGGGTTATGCCTAAGGTTTGGGCTTGTTTTCAGGTTAGTGTTAAGGTTATGTTCAGGGTTAGGGTTACGTTCAGGGGTTGTGTTCAGTTTTAGGGTTAGGGTTAGATTTAAGGTTAGGGTTAAGTTTAGTGTTACGTTTAGGGTTAGGGTCACGGTTGTGTTAGGCTTTGTGGTTGGGGTGAGGGTTAGTTTTAGGGTTAGGGTTGGTTAGGGTTAGGATTATCGTTATGATAAGGCGTTAGGGGTTAGAGGTGTAGTTTAGGGTTAGGGTTTGGGTGAGGGTTCCGGTTAGGCCTTGTGGTTCTGGTCATGGTTAGGTTTGGTTTAGGCTTAGGGTTAGGTTCATGATTCGGTTTCGGGTTAGTGTTAGAGTTAGGGTGAGAGTTAGTGTTAAGGTTTTTGCTAGGCTTTGGTGTTAGGGTTAGGGTTTGTGTTAGGGTTAGGTTTATCATTAGGGCTCAGGGGTTTCAGGTTAATGTTAGGGTTAGGGTTAGGGATAGCATTAGGGTTAGGGTTGTGGGATACGGTTAGGATTTAGGGTGAGGGTTACGGTTAGTTTTACAGTTAAGGTGAGGGTTTAGGGTAATTGTTATGATTAGGGTTATAGTCAGAGTTAGGGTTTGGTTTAGGATTAGGGTTAGGTGTAGGGTAAGAATTAGGTTTAGGTCCATGTTGAGGGTTAGACTTAGTGTTCTATTTAGGGTAAAGGTTAGGGGTAGGGTTAGGATTAGGTCTAGGGTGAGGATTAGGATTATTTTAGGGTTAGGTTCAGGGCTATTGTAAGTGTTCAGTTTAGGGTTACAGATGGACTAGAGTTATTCTTAGAGTTAGGTTTAAGGTTAGGGTTTGGTTTAGGTCTAGGTGTAGGGTTAAGGTTATGGTTAGTGTTTGGATGAAGTTCAGGATAGGGTGAGGGTTATTTTTATGGTGAGGGCTAGGGTTTGGGTTTGTGTTCAGGTTAGTGTTAAGGATAGGTTTAGGGTTCGGTTAGGGTTAGGCGTTATGTCTAGGGTCAGCGTTAGGTTAGGTTTAGGGTCAGTGTGAAGTTTAGGTTAAGGGTGAGGGTTATGATAAGGGTTAGGATTATAGACGGTGTTAGACGTTAGGTTTAGGGTGTTAGGGTTAGGTTATGGTTAGGGTAGATTTAAGTTTAGGTTTAATATTAGGGTTAGGGTTAGATTTGGGTTACTGTTCGTATTAGGGTTAGGGTTAGGGATAAGTTTGGGGATAGCGTTAGGTTTCGGGTTGGGGATACGGTTAAGGATTAGGGTGAGGGTTAGGGTTAGGTTTACAGTTAAGGCGAGGGTTTAGGGTAATTGTTATGGTTAGGGTTAGACTTAGAGTTAGGCTTAGGGTTAGGGTGAAGTTTCAGTTAATAGTCAGGGTTAGGCTTAAGGTTAGAGTAGGGTTAAGGTTAGTGTTCGGGTTAGGTGTAGCGTTAGGGTTTGGGTAGGGGTAAGGTTAGGGTTAAGGCTAGGTTTACGGTAAAGGGTAGGGCTAGCTTAGGGTTAGATTTAGAGTTAGAGTTAGTGCTAGGATTTAGGATTATGGTTATGGTCAGGTTTAGAGTTATTGTTAGGGTTAGGGTAGAGTTAAGGTTAGGGATAATTTAGGGTTAGAGAAAGGGTTCGGTTTAGGTCTGGGTTAGGTGTAGGATGCGGGGTTGGGTTAGGGTTAGGGGTTCATGGGAGGGTTAGTGTTAAGTTTACATTAAGCTGATGTTTTAGGGTGTTACTGTTAGGGCTAGGGTTAGCATTAGGTTTAGAGTCAGGGCTAGAGTTAGGGGAAAGTTAAGGGTTAGCTTTACTTTCAGGCTTAGGGTTAGCCTTAGGTTTAGGGTGAAGTTTAGGTTAAGGATGAGGGTTAGGGTTAGGTTTAGGCATTTGGGTTAAGGTTAGGGTTAGGTTTAGGATTAGGCTTAGGGTTAGGGTTAGGTGTTTGGGTTAATGTTAGGGTCAGGTTTAGGGTTCGGCTTAGGGTTAGGGCTACAGCTGGGGTAAAGTTTAATTGAAGGGTGAGGGTTGAGCTTAGGGTTAGCGTTAGGGGTTAGGGTTAGAGCTTAGGTTAGGATTAAGTTTAGGGTTAAGGTTAGGTTTAGATTTAGGGTTAGGGTTAGTGTTAGGGTTAAGTCATGTTTAGGTTTAGGGCTAGGTGAAGGTAATAGATAGGGTTAGGTTAAGGGTTGAGGTTAGGTTTAGATGGTAAGATGAGGGTTAGTGCTAGGTTTCCATTTAAGCTGAGTGTGTAGGGTAAGTTTTAGGGTTAGGATTAGGGTTAGAGTTAGAGTTAGGGTCAGGGTTAGTTTTGAGTTTAGAGTTCGGGTTACGTTTATGGTACGGTCAGGGTTAGGGGAGATTTAGTGTTACGTTTAGTTTTAGGGTTAGGGTTACAGAGAAGTTTATGTTAAGCGAGAGGGTTGGGGTTAGGGGTTTGGGTTCAGGTCAGAGTCAGGGTTAGGGTTAGGTTTAGGGTTAGGGTTACGTGTAGTGTTAGTGTTAGTTTTGCTTAGGGTTCGGGTTTGAATGAAGTTAGGGTACGCTTAGCGTTATGCTTAGGGTGAAATTCTGGTTAAGGGTGAGGGTTCGGCTTAGGGTTAGGGTTAGAGTTAGGGTCAGTGGTTAGGGTTAGGTTTAGGGTTAAGGTTAGTTTTAGGCTAAGGATTAGGATTAGAGTTAGGGTTAAGGGTTACTGTTTCAGTTAGGTTTAGGTTAAGGTTATAATTAGGGTTAAGTTTAGGGTTAGGGTAAGAGTTAGAGTTACATTTACAGTTAAGGTGAGGGTTTTGGGTAAGTGTTACCCTTAAGGTTAGGGTTAGAGTAAAGGTTAAGGGTTAGGGTTAAGGTTAAGGGTCATAGAGAGATAGTATTTTACGCTGGCTTAAAGATAGGGTTAAGGTTAGGTTAGGGTTAGGGTCAGGGTTAGAATTAGAATTAGGTTTAGGGCGAGGATTAGGGTCAGAGTTATTGTAAGGGTTAGGTTTCGGGTTACAGGTGGGCCAAGGTTAAGGTGAGGGTTAGGTTTATGGGGAGGGTTAGGGTTAAAGTCAGGGTGAGTTTTCGGTTAGGGATAGGGTGAAGTTTAAGATAGGGTGAGGGTTAGGGTTATGCCTAAGGTTTGGGCTTGTTTTCAGGTTAGTGTTAAGGTTATGTTCAGGGTTAGGGTTACGTTCAGGGGTTGTGTTCAGTTTTAGGGTTAGGGTTAGTTTTAAGGTTAGGGTTAAGTTTAGTGTTACGTTTAGGGTTAGGGTCACGGTTGTGTTAGGCTTTGTGGTTGGGGTGAGGGTTAGTTTTAGGGTTAGGGTTGGTTAGGGTTAGGATTATCGTTATGATAAGGCGTTAGGGGTTAGAGGTGTAGTTTAGGGTTAGGGTTTGGGTGAGGGTTCCGGTTAGGCCTTGTGGTTCTGGTCATGGTTAGGTTTGGTTTAGGCTTAGGGTTAGGTTCATGATTCGGTTTCGGGTTAGTGTTAGAGTTAGGGTGAGAGTTAGTGTTAAGGTTTTTGCTAGGCTTTGGTGTTAGGGTTAGGGTTTGTGTTAGGGTTAGGTTTATCATTAGGGCTCAGGGGTTTCAGGTTAATGTTAGGGTTAGGGTTAGGGATAGCATTAGGGTTAGGGTTGTGGGATACGGTTAGGATTTAGGGTGAGGGTTACGGTTAGTTTTACAGTTAAGGTGAGGGTTTAGGGTAATTGTTATGATTAGGGTTATAGTCAGAGTTAGGGTTTGGTTTAGGATTAGGGTTAGGTGTAGGGTAAGAATTAGGTTTAGGTCCATGTTGAGGGTTAGACTTAGTGTTCTATTTAGGGTAAAGGTTAGGGGTAGGGTTAGGATTAGGTCTAGGGTGAGGATTAGGATTATTTTAGGGTTAGGTTCAGGGCTATTGTAAGTGTTCAGTTTAGGGTTACAGATGGACTAGAGTTATTCTTAGAGTTAGGTTTAAGGTTAGGGTTTGGGTTAGGTCTAGGTGTAGGGTTAAGGTTATGGTTAGTGTTTGGATGAAGTTCAGGATAGGGTGAGGGTTATTTTTATGGTGAGGGCTAGGGTTTGGGTTTGTGTTCAGGTTAGTGTTAAGGATAGGTTTAGGGTTCGGTTAGGGTTAGGCGTTATGTCTAGGGTCAGCGTTAGGTTAGGTTTAGGGTCAGTGTGAAGTTTAGGTTAAGGGTGAGGGTTATGATAAGGGTTAGGATTATAGACGGTGTTAGACGTTAGGTTTAGGGTGTTAGGGTTAGGTTTATGGTTAGGGTAGATTTAAGTTTAGGTTTAATATTAGGGTTAGGGTTAGATTTGGGTTACTGTTCGTATTAGGGTTAGGGTTAGGGATAAGTTTGGGGATAGCGTTAGGTTTAGGGTTGGGGATACGGTTAAGGATTAGGGTGAGGGTTAGGGTTAGGTTTACAGTTAAGGCGAGGGTTTAGGGTAATTGTTATGGTTAGGGTTAGACTTAGAGTTAGGCTTAGGGTTAGGGTGAAGTTTCAGTTAATAGTCAGGGTTAGGCTTAAGGTTAGAGTAGGGTTAAGGTTAGTGTTCGGGTTAGGTGTAGCGTTAGGGTTTGGGTAGGGGTAAGGTTAGGGTTAAGGCTAGGTTTACGGTAAAGGGTAGGGCTAGCTTAGGGTTAGATTTAGAGTTAGAGTTAGTGCTAGGATTTAGGATTATGGTTATGGTCAGGTTTAGAGTTATTGTTAGGGTTAGGGTAGAGTTAAGGTTAGGGATAATTTAGGGTTAGAGAAAGGGTTCGGTTTAGGTCTGGGTTAGGTGTAGGATGCGGGGTTGGGTTAGGGTTAGGGGTTCATGGGAGGGTTAGTGTTAAGTTTACATTAAGCTGATGTTTTAGGGTGTTACTGTTAGGGCTAGGGTTAGCATTAGGTTTAGAGTCAGGGCTAGAGTTAGGGGAAAGTTAAGGGTTAGCTTTACTTTCAGGCTTAGGGTTAGCCTTAGGTTTAGGGTGAAGTTTAGGTTAAGGATGAGGGTTAGGGTTAGGTTTAGGCATTTGGGTTAAGGTTAGGGTTAGGTTAGGATTAGGCTTAGGGTTAGGGTTAGGTGTTTGGGTTAATGTTAGGGTCAGGTTTAGGGTTCGGCTTAGGGTTAGGGCTACAGCTGGGGTAAAGTTTAATTGAAGGGTGAGGGTTGAGCTTAGGGTTAGCGTTAGGGGTTAGGGTTAGAGCTTAGGTTAGGATTAAGTTTAGGGTTAAGGTTAGGTTTAGATTTAGGGTTAGGGTTAGTGTTAGGGTTAAGTCATGTTTAGGTTTAGGGCTAGGTGAAGGTTATAGATAGGGTTAGGTTAAGGGTTGAGGTTAGGTTTAGATGGTAAGATGAGGGTTAGTGCTAGGTTTCCATTTAAGCTGAGTGTGTAGGGTAAGTTTTAGGGTTAGGATTAGGGTTAGAGTTAGAGTTAGGGTCAGGGTTAGTTTTGAGTTTAGAGTTCGGGTTACGTTTATGGTACGGTCAGGGTTAGGGGAGATTTAGTGTTACGTTTAGTTTTAGGGTTAGGGTTACAGAGAAGTTTATGTTAAGCGAGAGGGTTGGGGTTAGGGGTTTGGGTTCAGGTCAGAGTCAGGGTTAGGGTTAGGTTTAGGGTTAGGGTTACGTGTAGTGTTAGTGTTAGTTTTGCTTAGGGTTCGGGTTTGAATGAAGTTAGGGTACGCTTAGCGTTATGCTTAGGGTGAAATTCTGGTTAAGGGTGAGGGTTCGGCTTAGGGTTAGGGTTAGAGTTAGGGTCAGTGGTTAGGGTTAGGTTTAGGGTTAAGGTTAGTTTTAGGCTAAGGATTAGGATTAGAGTTAGGGTTAAGGGTTACTGTTTCAGTTAGGTTTAGGTTAAGGTTATAATTAGGGTTAAGTTTAGGGTTAGGGTAAGAGTTAGAGTTACATTTACAGTTAAGGTGAGGGTTTTGGGTAAGTGTTACCCTTAAGGTTAGGGTTAGAGTAAAGGTTAAGGGTTAGGGTTAAGGTTAAGGGTTAGGGTTAGGTTTAAGTTTACGTTGGCTTAAAGATAGGGTTAAGGTTAGGTTAGGGTTAGGGTCAGGGTTAGAATTAGAATTAGGTTTAGGGCGAGGATTAGGGTCAGAGTTATTGTAAGGGTTAGGTTTCGGGTTACAGGTGGGCCAAGGTTAAGGTGAGGGTTAGGTTTATGGGGAGGGTTAGGGTTAAAGTCAGGGTGAGTTTTCGGTTAGGGATAGGGTGAAGTTTAAGATAGGGTGAGGGTTAGGGTTATGCCTAAGGTTTGGGCTTGTTTTCAGGTTAGTGTTAAGGTTATGTTCAGGGTTAGGGTTACGTTCAGGGGTTGTGTTCAGTTTTAGGGTTAGGGTTAGATTTAAGGTTAGGGTTAAGTTTAGTGTTACGTTTAGGGTTAGGGTCACGGTTGTGTTAGGCTTTGTGGTTGAGGTGAGGGTTAGTTTTAGGGTTAGGGTTGGTTAGGGTTAGGATTATCGTTATGATAAGGCGTTAGGGGTTAGAGGTGTAGTTTAGGGTTAGGGTTTGGGTGAGGGTTCCGGTTAGGCCTTGTGGTTCTGGTCATGGTTAGGTTTGGTTTAGGCTTAGGGTTAGGTTCATGATTCGGTTTCGGGTTAGTGTTAGAGTTAGGGTGAGAGTTAGTGTTAAGGTTTTTGCTAGGCTTTGGTGTTAGGGTTAGGGTTTGTGTTAGGGTTAGGTTTATCATTAGGGCTCAGGGGTTTCAGGTTAATGTTAGGGTTAGGGTTAGGGATAGCATTAGGGTTAGGGTTGTGGGATACGGTTAGGATTTAGGGTGAGGGTTACGGTTAGTTTTACAGTTAAGGTGAGGGTTTAGGGTAAATGTTATGATTAGGGTTATAGTCAGAGTTAGGGTTTGGTTTAGGATTAGGGTTAGGTGTAGGGTAAGAATTAGGTTTAGGTCCATGTTGAGGGTTAGACTTAGTGTTCTATTTAGGGTAAAGGTTAGGGGTAGGGTTAGGATTAGGTCTAGGGTGAGGATTAGGATTATTTTAGGGTTAGGTTCAGGGCTATTGTAAGTGTTCAGTTTAGGGTTACAGATGGACTAGAGTTATTCTTAGAGTTAGGTTTAAGGTTAGGGTTTGGGTTAGGTCTAGGTGTAGGGTTAAGGTTATGGTTAGTGTTTGGATGAAGTTCAGGATAGGGTGAGGGTTATTTTTATGGTGAGGGCTAGGGTTTGGGTTTGTGTTCAGGTTAGTGTTAAGGATAGGTTTAGGGTTCGGTTAGGGTTAGGCGTTATGTCTAGGGTCAGCGTTAGGTTAGGTTTAGGGTCAGTGTGAAGTTTAGGTTAAGGGTGAGGGTTATGATAAGGGTTAGGATTATAGACGGTGTTAGACGTTAGGTTTAGGGTGTTAGGGTTAGGTTTATGGTTAGGGTAGATTTAAGTTTAGGTTTAATATTAGGGTTAGGGTTAGATTTGGGTTACTGTTCGTATTAGGGTTAGGGTTAGGGATAAGTTTGGGGATAGCGTTAGGTTTAGGGTTGGGGATACGGTTAAGGATTAGGGTGAGGGTTAGGGTTAGGTTTACAGTTAAGGCGAGGGTTTAGGGTAATTGTTATGGTTAGGGTTAGACTTAGAGTTAGGCTTAGGGTTAGGGTGAAGTTTCAGTTAATAGTCAGGGTTAGGCTTAAGGTTAGAGTAGGGTTAAGGTTAGTGTTCGGGTTAGGTGTAGCGTTAGGGTTTGGGTAGGGGTAAGGTTAGGGTTAAGGCTAGGTTTACGGTAAAGGGTAGGGCTAGCTTAGGGTTAGATTTAGAGTTAGAGTTAGTGCTAGGATTTAGGATTATGGTTATGGTCAGGTTTAGAGTTATTGTTAGGGTTAGGGTAGAGTTAAGGTTAGGGATAATTTAGGGTTAGAGAAAGGGTTCGGTTTAGGTCTGGGTTAGGTGTAGGATGCGGGGTTGGGTTAGGGTTAGGGGTTCATGGGAGGGTTAGTGTTAAGTTTACATTAAGCTGATGTTTTAGGGTGTTACTGTTAGGGCTAGGGTTAGCATTAGGTTTAGAGTCAGGGCTAGAGTTAGGGGAAAGTTAAGGGTTAGCATTACTTTCAGGCTTAGGGTTAGCCTTAGGTTTAGGGTGAAGTTTAGGTTAAGGATGAGGGTTAGGGTTAGGTTTAGGCATTTGGGTTAAGGTTAGGGTTAGGTTTAGGATTAGGCTTAGGGTTAGGGTTAGGTGTTTGGGTTAATGTTAGGGTCAGGTTTAGGGTTCGGCTTAGGGTTAGGGCTACAGCTGGGGTAAAGTTTAATTGAAGGGTGAGGGTTGAGCTTAGGGTTAGCGTTAGGGGTTAGGGTTAGAGCTTAGGTTAGGATTAAGTTTAGGGTTAAGGTTAGGTTTAGATTTAGGGTTAGGGTTAGTGTTAGGGTTAAGTCATGTTTAGGTTTAGGGCTAGGTGAAGGTAATAGATAGGGTTAGGTTAAGGGTTGAGGTTAGGTTTAGATGGTAAGATGAGAGTTAGTGCTAGGTTTCCATTTAAGCTGAGTGTGTAGGGTAAGTTTTAGGGTTAGGATTAGGGTTAGAGTTAGAGTTAGGGTCAGGGTTAGTTTTGAGTTTAGAGTTCGGGTTACGTTTATGGTACGGTCAGGGTTAGGGGAGATTTAGTGTTACGTTTAGTTTTAGGGTTAGGGTTACAGAGAAGTTTATGTTAAGCGAGAGGGTTGGGGTTAGGGGTTTGGGTTCAGGTCAGAGTCAGGGTTAGGGTTAGGTTTAGGGTTAGGGTTACGTGTAGTGTTAGTGTTAGTTTTGCTTAGGGTTCGGGTTTGAATGAAGTTAGGGTACGCTTAGCGTTATGCTTAGGGTGAAATTCTGGTTAAGGGTGAGGGTTCGGCTTAGGGTTAGGGTTAGAGTTAGGGTCAGTGGTTAGGGTTAGGTTTAGGGTTAAGGTTAGTTTTAGGCTAAGGATTAGGATTAGAGTTAGGGTTAAGGGTTACTGTTTCAGTTAGGTTTAGGTTAAGGTTATAATTAGGGTTAAGTTTAGGGTTAGGGTAAGAGTTAGAGTTACATTTACAGTTAAGGTGAGGGTTTTGGGTAAGTGTTACCCTTAAGGTTAGGGTTAGAGTAAAGGTTAAGGGTTAGGGTTAAGGTTAAGGGTTAGGGTTAGGTTTAAGTTTACGTTGGCTTAAAGATAGGGTTAAGGTTAGGTTAGGGTTAGGGTCAGGGTTAGAATTAGAATTAGGTTTAGGGCGAGGATTAGGGTCAGAGTTATTGTAAGGGTTAGGTTTCGGGTTACAGGTGGGCCAAGGTTAAGGTGAGGGTTAGGTTTATGGGGAGGGTTAGGGTTAAAGTCAGGGTGAGTTTTCGGTTAGGGATAGGGTGAAGTTTAAGATAGGGTGAGGGTTAGGGTTATGCCTAAGGTTTGGGCTTGTTTTCAGGTTAGTGTTAAGGTTATGTTCAGGGTTAGGGTTACGTTCAGGGGTTGTGTTCAGTTTTAGGGTTAGGGTTAGATTTAAGGTTAGGGTTAAGTTTAGTGTTACGTTTAGGGTTAGGGTCACGGTTGTGTTAGGCTTTGTGGTTGGGGTGAGGGTTAGTTTTAGGGTTAGGGTTGGTTAGGGTTAGGATTATCGTTATGATAAGGCGTTAGGGGTTAGAGGTGTAGTTTAGGGTTAGGGTTTGGGTGAGGGTTCCGGTTAGGCCTTGTGGTTCTGGTCATGGTTAGGTTTGGTTTAGGCTTAGGGTTAGGTTCATGATTCGGTTTCGGGTTAGTGTTAGAGTTAGGGTGAGAGTTAGTGTTAAGGTTTTTGCTAGGCTTTGGTGTTAGGGTTAGGGTTTGTGTTAGGGTTAGGTTTATCATTAGGGCTCAGGGGTTTCAGGTTAATGTTAGGGTTAGGGTTAGGGATAGCATTAGGGTTAGGGTTGTGGGATACGGTTAGGATTTAGGGTGAGGGTTACGGTTAGTTTTACAGTTAAGGTGAGGGTTTAGGGTAATTGTTATGATTAGGGTTATAGTCAGAGTTAGGGTTTGGTTTAGGATTAGGGTTAGGTGTAGGGTAAGAATTAGGTTTAGGTCCATGTTGAGGGTTAGACTTAGTGTTCTATTTAGGGTAAAGGTTAGGGGTAGGGTTAGGATTAGGTCTAGGGTGAGGATTAGGATTATTTTAGGGTTAGGTTCAGGGCTATTGTAAGTGTTCAGTTTAGGGTTACAGATGGACTAGAGTTATTCTTAGAGTTAGGTTTAAGGTTAGGGTTTGGGTTAGGTCTAGGTGTAGGGTTAAGGTTATGGTTAGTGTTTGGATGAAGTTCAGGATAGGGTGAGGGTTATTTTTATGGTGAGGGCTAGGGTTTGGGTTTGTGTTCAGGTTAGTGTTAAGGATAGGTTTAGGGTTCGGTTAGGGTTAGGCGTTATGTCTAGGGTCAGCGTTAGGTTAGGTTTAGGGTCAGTGTGAAGTTTAGGTTAAGGGTGAGGGTTATGATAAGGGTTAGGATTATAGACGGTGTTAGACGTTAGGTTTAGGGTGTTAGGGTTAGGTTTATGGTTAGGGTAGATTTAAGTTTAGGTTTAATATTAGGGTTAGGGTTAGATTTGGGTTACTGTTCGTATTAGGGTTAGGGTTAGGGATAAGTTTGGGGATAGCGTTAGGTTTAGGGTTGGGGATACGGTTAAGGATTAGGGTGAGGGTTAGGGTTAGGTTTACAGTTAAGGCGAGGGTTTAGGGTAATTGTTATGGTTAGGGTTAGAGTTAGAGTTAGGCTTAGGGTTAGGGTGAAGTTTCAGTTAATAGTCAGGGTTAGGCTTAAGGTTAGAGTAGGGTTAAGGTTAGTGTTCGGGTTAGGTGTAGCGTTAGGGTTTGGGTAGGGGTAAGGTTAGGGTTAAGGCTAGGTTTACGGTAAAGGGTAGGGCTAGCTTAGGGTTAGATTTAGAGTTAGAGTTAGTGCTAGGATTTAGGATTATGGTTATGGTCAGGTTTAGAGTTATTGTTAGGGTTAGGGTAGAGTTAAGGTTAGGGATAATTTAGGGTTAGAGAAAGGGTTCGGTTTAGGTCTGGGTTAGGTGTAGGATGCGGGGTTGGGTTAGGGTTAGGGGTTCATGGGAGGGTTAGTGTTAAGTTTACATTAAGCTGATGTTTTAGGGTGTTACTGTTAGGGCTAGGGTTAGCATTAGGTTTAGAGTCAGGGCTAGAGTTAGGGGAAAGTTAAGGGTTAGCATTACTTTCAGGCTTAGGGTTAGCCTTAGGTTTAGGGTGAAGTTTAGGTTAAGGATGAGGGTTAGGGTTAGGTTTAGGCATTTGGGTTAAGGTTAGGGTTAGGTTTAGGATTAGGCTTAGGGTTAGGGTTAGGTGTTTGGGTTAATGTTAGGGTCAGGTTTAGGGTTCGGCTTAGGGTTAGGGCTACAGCTGGGGTAAAGTTTAATTGAAGGGTGAGGGTTGAGCTTAGGGTTAGCGTTAGGGGTTAGGGTTAGAGCTTAGGTTAGCATTAAGTTTAGGGTTAAGGTTAGGTTTAGATTTAGGGTTAGGGTTAGTGTTAGGGTTAAGTCATGTTTAGGTTTAGGGCTAGGTGAAGGTAATAGATAGGGTTAGGTTAAGGGTTGAGGTTAGGTTTAGATGGTAAGATGAGGGTTAGTGCTAGGTTTCCATTTAAGCTGAGTGTGTAGGGTAAGTTTTAGGGTTAGGATTAGGGTTAGAGTTAGAGTTAGGGTCAGTTTTAGTTTTGAGTTTAGAGTTAGGGTTACGTTTATGGTACGGTCAGGGTTAGGGGAGATTTAGTGTTACGTTTAGTTTTAGGGTTAGGGTTACAGAGAAGTTTATGTTAAGCGAGAGGGTTGGGGTTAGGGGTTTGGGTTCAGGTCAGAGTCAGGGTTAGGGTTAGGTTTAGGATTAGGGTTACGTGTAGTGTAAGTGTTAGTTTTGCTTAGGGTTCGGGTTTGAATGAAGTTAGGGTACGCTTAGCGTTATGCTTAGGGTGAAATTCTGGTTAAGGGTGAGGGTTTGGCTTAGGGTTAGGGTTAGAGTTAGGGTCAGTGGTTAGGGTTAGGTTTAGGGTTAAGGTTAGTTTTAGGCTAAGGATTAGGATTAGAGTTAGGGTTAAGGGTTACTGTTTCAGTTAGGTTTAGGTTAAGGTTATAATTAGGGTTAAGTTTAGGGTTAGGGTAAGAGTTAGAGTTACATTTACAGTTAAGGTGAGGGTTTTGGGTAAGTGTTACCCTTAAGGTTAGGGTTAGAGTAAAGGTTAAGGGTTAGGGTTAAGGTTAAGGGTTAGGGTTAGGTTTAAGTTTACGTTGGCTTAAAGATAGGGTTAAGGTTAGGTTAGGGTTAGGGTCAGGGTTAGAATTAGAATTAGGTTTAGGGCGAGGATTAGGGTCAGAGTTATTGTAAGGGTTAGGTTTCGGGTTACAGGTGAGCCAAGGTTAAGGTGAGGGTTAGGTTTATGGGGAGGGTTAGGGTTAAAGTCAGGGTGAGTTTTCGGTTAGGGATAGGGTGAAGTTTAAGATAGGGTGAGGGTTAGGGTTATGCCTAAGGTTTGGGCTTGTTTTCAGGTTAGTGTTAAGGTTATGTTCAGGGTTAGGGTTACGTTCAGGGGTTGTGTTCAGTTTTAGGGTTAGGGTTAGATTTAAGGTTAGGGTTAAGTTTAGTGTTACGTTTAGGGTTAGGGTCATGGTTGTGTTAGGCTTTGTGGTTGGGGTGAGGGTTAGTTTTAGGGTTAGGGTTGGTTAGGGTTAGGATTATCGTTATGATAAGGCGTTAGGGGTTAGAGGTGTAGTTTAGGGTTAGGGTTTGGGTGAGGGTTCCGGTTAGGCCTTGTGGTTCTGGTCATGGTTAGGTTTGGTTTAGGCTTAGGGTTAGGTTCATGATTCGGTTTCGGGTTAGTGTTAGAGTTAGGGTGAGAGTTAGTGTTAAGGTTTTTGCTAGGCTTTGGTGTTAGGGTTAGGGTTTGTGTTAGGGTTAGGTTTATCATTAGGGCTCAGGGGTTTCAGGTTAATGTTAGGGTTAGGGTTAGGGATAGCATTAGGGTTAGGGTTGTGGGATACGGTTAGGATTTAGGGTGCGGGTTACGGTTAGTTTTACAGTTAAGGTGAGGGTTTAGGGTAATTGTTATGATTAGGGTTATAGTCAGAGTTAGGG
The DNA here is from genome assembly GCF_030014295.1 of Loxodonta africana. Taxonomy (NCBI): domain Eukaryota; kingdom Metazoa; phylum Chordata; class Mammalia; order Proboscidea; family Elephantidae; genus Loxodonta; species Loxodonta africana. The sequence continues at coordinate 134,574,875 of NC_087349.1, read as the reverse complement.
TTTGGTTTAGGATTAGGGTTAGGTGTAGGGTAAGAATTAGGTTTAGGTCCATGTTGAGGGTTAGACTTAGTGTTCTATTTAGGGTAAAGGTTAGGGGTAGGGTTAGGATTAGGTCTAGGGTTAGGATTAGGATTATTTTAGGGTTAGGTTCAGGGCTATTGTAAGTGTTCAGTTTAGGGTTACAGATGGACTAGAGTTATTCTTAGAGTTAGGTTTAAGGTTAGGGTTTGGTTTAGGTCTAGGTGTAGGGTTAAGGTTATGTTTAGTGTTTGGATGAAGTTCAGGATAGGGTGAGGGTTATTTTTATGGTGAGGGCTAGGGTTTGGGTTTGTGTTCAGGTTAGTGTTAAGGATAGGTTTAGGGTTCGGTTAGGGTTAGGCGTTATGTCTAGGGTCAGCGTTAGGTTAGGTTTAGGGTCAGTGTGAAGTTTAGGTTAAGGGTGAGGGTTATGATAAGGGTTAGGATTATAGACGGTGTTAGACGTTAGGTTTAGGGTGTTAGGGTTAGGTTTATGGTTAGGGTAGATTTAAGTTTAGGTTTAATATTAGGGTTAGGGTTAGATTTGGGTTACTGTTCGTATTAGGGTTAGGGTTAGGGATAAGTTTGGGGATAGCGTTAGGTTTAGGGTTGGGGATACGGTTAAGGATTAGGGTGAGGGTTAGGGTTAGGTTTACAGTTAAGGCGAGGGTTTAGGGTAATTGTTATGGTTAGGGTTAGACTTAGAGTTAGGCTTAGGGTTAGGGTGAAGTTTCAGTTAATAGTCAGGGTTAGGCTTAAGGTTAGAGTAGGGTTAAGGTTAGTGTTCGGGTTAGGTGTAGCGTTAGGGTTTGGGTAGGGGTAAGGTTAGGGTTAAGGCTAGGTTTACGGTAAAGGGTAGGGCTAGCTTAGGGTTAGATTTAGAGTTAGAGTTAGTGCTAGGATTTAGGATTATGGTTATGGTCAGGTTTAGAGTTATTGTTAGGGTTAGGGTAGAGTTAAGGTTAGGGATAATTTAGGGTTAGAGAAAGGGTTCGGTTTAGGTCTGGGTTAGGTGTAGGATGCGGGGTTGGGTTAGGGTTAGGGGTTCATGGGAGGGTTAGTGTTAAGTTTACATTAAGCTGATGTTTTAGGGTGTTACTGTTAGGGCTAGGGTTAGCATTAGGTTTAGAGTCAGGGCTAGAGTTAGGGGAAAGTTAAGGGTTAGCTTTACTTTCAGGGTTAGGGTTAGCCTTAGGTTTAGGGTGAAGTTTACGTTAAGGATGAGGGTTAGGGTTAGGTTTAGGCATTTGGTTTAAGGTTAGGGTTAGGTTTAGGATTAGGCTTAGGGTTAGGGTTAGGTGTTTGGGTTAATGTTAGGGTCAGGTTTAGGGTTCGGCTTAGGGTTAGGGCTACAGCTGGGGTAAAGTTTAATTGAAGGGTGAGGGTTGAGCTTAGGGTTAGCGTTAGGGGTTAGGGTTAGAGCTTAGGTTAGGATTAAGTTTAGGGTTAAGGTTAGGTTTAGATTTAGGGTTAGGGTTAGTGTTAGGGTTAAGTCATGTTTAGGTTTAGGGCTAGGTGAAGGTAATAGATAGGGTTAGGTTAAGGGTTGAGGTTAGGTTTAGATGGTAAGATGAGGGTTAGTGCTAGGTTTCCATTTAAGCTGAGTGTGTAGGGTAAGTTTTAGGGTTAGGATTAGGGTTAGAGTTAGAGTTAGGGTCAGTTTTAGTTTTGAGTTCAGAGTTAGGGTTACGTTTATGGTACGGTCAGGGTTAGGGGAGATTTAGTGTTACGTTTAGTTTTAGGGTTAGGGTTACAGAGAAGTTTATGTTAAGCGAGAGGGTTGGGGTTAGGGGTTTGGGTTCAGGTCAGAGTCAGGGTTAGGGTTAGGTTTAGGGTTAGGGTTACGTGTAGTGTTAGTGTTAGTTTTGCTTAGGGTTCGGGTTTGAATGAAGTTAGGGTACGCTTAGCGTTATGCTTAGGGTGAAATTCTGGTTAAGGGTGAGGGTTCGGCTTAGGGTTAGGGTTAGAGTTAGGGTCAGTGGTTAGGGTTAGGTTTAGGGTTAAGGTTAGTTTTAGGCTAAGGATTAGGATTAGAGTTAGGGTTAAGGGTTACTGTTTCAGTTAGGTTTAGGTTAAGGTTATAATTAGGGTTAAGTTTAGGGTTAGGGTAAGAGTTAGAGTTACATTGACAGTTAAGGTGAGGGTTTTGGGTAAGTGTTACCCTTAAGGTTAGGGTTAGAGTAAAGGTTAAGGGTTAGGGTTAAGGTTAAGGGTTAGGGTTAGGTTTAAGTTTATGGTAGGCTTAAAGATAGGGTTAAGGTTAGGTTAGGGTTAGGGTCAGGGTTAGAATTAGAATTAGGTTTAGGGCGAGGATTAGGGCCAGAGTTATTGTAAGGGTTAGGTTTCGGGTTACAGGTGGGCCAAGGTTAAGGTGAGGGTTAGGTTTAGGGGAGGGTTAGGGTTAAAGTCAGGGTGAGTTTTAGGTTAGGGATAGGGTGAAGTTTAAGATAGGGTGAGGGTTAGGGTTATGGCTCAGGTTTGGGCTTGTTTTCAGGTTAGTGTTAAGGTTATGTTCAGGGTTAGGGTTACGTTCAGGGGTTGTGTTCAGTTTTAGGGTTAGGGTTAGATTTAAGGTTAGGGTTAAGTTTAGTGTTACGTTTAGGGTTAGGGTCATGGTTGTGTTAGGCTTTGTGGTTGGGGTGAGGGTTAGTTTTAGGGTTAGGGTTGGTTAGGGTTAGGATTATCGTTATGATAAGGCGTTAGGGGTTAGAAGTGTAGTTTAGGGTTAGGGTTTGGGTGAGGGTTCCGGTTAGGCCTTGTAGTTCTGGTCATGGTTAGGTTTGGTTTAGGCTTAGGGTTAGGTTCATGATTCGGTTTCGGGTTAATGTTAGAGTTAGGGTGAGAGTTAGTGTTAAGGTTTTTGCTAGGCTTTGGTGTTAGGGTTAGGGTTTGTGTTAGGGTTAGGTTTATCATTAGGGCTCAGGGGTTTCAGGTTAATGTTAGGGTTAGGGTTAGGGATAGCATTAGGGTTAGGGTTGTGGGATACGGTTAGGATTTAGGGTGCGGGTTACGGTTAGTTTTACAGTTAAGGTGAGGGTTTAGGGTAATTGTTATGATTAGGGTTATAGTCAGAGTTAGGGTTTGGTTTAGGATTAGGGTTAGGTGTAGGGTAAGAATTAGGTTTAGGTCCATGTTGAGGGTTAGACTTAGTGTTCTATTTAGGGTAAAGGTTAGGGGTAGGGTTAGGATTAGGTCTAGGGTTAGGATTAGGATTATTTTAGGGTTAGGTTCAGGGCTATTGTAAGTGTTCAGTTTAGGGTTACAGATGGACTAGCGTTATTCTTAGAGTTAGGTTTAAGGTTAGGGTTTGGGTTAGGTCTAGGTTTAGGGTTAAGCTTATGGTTAGTGTTTGGATGAAGTTCAGGATAGGGTGAGGGTTATTTTTATGCTGAGGGCTAGGGTTTGGATTTGTGTTCAGGTTAGTGTTAAGGATAGGTTTAGGGTTCGGTTAGGGTTAGGCGTTATGTCTAGGGTCAGCGTTAGTTTAGGTTCAGGGTTAGTGTGAAGTTTAGGTTAAGGGTGAGGGTTATGATAAGGGTTAGGATTATAGACGGTGTTAGACGTTAGGTTTAGGGTGTTAGGGTTAGGTTTATGGTTAGGGTAGATTTAAGTTTAGGTTTAATATTAGGGTTAGGGTTAGATTTGGGTTACTGTTCGTATTAGGGTTAGGGTTAGGGATAAGTTTGGGGATAGCGTTAGGTTTAGGGTTGGGGATACGGTTAAGCATTAGGGTGAGGGTTAGGGTTAGGTTTACAGTTAAGGCGAGGGTTTAGGGTAATTGTTATGGTTAGGGTTAGAGTTAGAGTTAGGCTTAGGGTTAGGGTGAAGTTTCAGTTAATAGTCAGGGTTAGGCTTAAGGTTAGAGTAGGGTTAAGGTTAGTGTTCGGGTTAGGTGTAGCGTTAGGGTTTGGGTAGGGGTAAGTTTAGGGTTAAGGCTAGGTTTACGGTAAAGGGTAGGGCTAGCTTAGGGTTAGATTTAGAGTTAGAGTTAGTGGTAGGGTTTAGGATTATGGTTATGGTCAGGTTTAGAGTTATTGTTAGGGTTAGGGTAGAGTTAAGGTTAGGGTTCATTTAGGGTTAGAGAAAGGGTTAGGTTTAGGTCTGGGTTAGGTGTAGGATGCGGGGTAGGCTTAGGGCTAGGGGTTCATGGGAGAGTTAGTGTTAAGTTTACATTAAGCTGATGTTTTAGGGTGTTACTGTTAGGGCTAGGGTTAGCATTAGGTTTAGGGTCAGGGCTAGAGTTAGGGGATAGTTAAGGGTTAGCTTTAGTTTCAGGGTTAGGGTTAGCCTTCGGTTTAGGGTGAAGTTTAGGTTAAGGATGAGGGTTAGGGTTAGGTTTAGGCATTTGGGTTAAGGTTAGGGTTAGGTTTAGGATTAGGCTTAGGGTTAGGGTTGGGTGTTTGGGATAATGTTAGGGTCAGGTTTAGGGTTCGGTTTAGGGTTAGGGCTACAGCTGGGGTAAAGTTTAATTGAAGGGTGAGTGTTGAGCTTAGGGTTAGCGTTAGGGGTTAGGGTTAGAGCTTAGGTTAGGATTAAGTTTAGGGTTAAGGTTAGGTTTAGATTTAGGGTTAGGGTTAGTGTTAGGGTTAAGTCATGTTTAGGTTCAGGGCTAGGTGAAGGTTATAGATAGGGTTAGGTTAAGGGTTGAGGTTAGGTTTAGATGGTAAGATGAGGGTTAGTGCTAGGTTTCCATTTAAGCTGAGTGTGTAGGGTAAGTTTTAGCGTTAGGATTAGGGTTAGAGTTAGAGTTAGGGTCAGGGTTAGTTTTGAGTTTAGAGTTAGGGTTACGTTTATGTTACGGTCAGGGTTAGGGGAGATTTAGTGTTACGTTTAGTTTTAGGGTTAGGGTTACAGAGAAGTTTATGTGAAGCGAGAGGGTTGGGGTTAGGGGTTTGGGTTCAGGTCAGAGTCAGGGTTAGGGTTAGGTTTATGGTTAGGGTTACGTGTAGTGTTAGTGTTAGTTTTGCTTAGGGTTCGGGTTTGAATGAAGTTAGGGTACGCTTAGCGTTATGCTTAGGGTGAAATTCTGGTTAAGGGTGAGGGTTCGGCTTAGGGTTAGGATTAGAGTTAGGGTCAGTGGTTAGGGTTAGGTTTAGGGTTAAGGTTAGTTTTAGGCTAAGGATTAGGATTAGAGTTAGGGTTAAGGGTTACTGTTTCAGTTAGGTTTAGGTTAAGGTTATAATTAGGGTTAAGTTTAGGGTTAGGGTAAGAGTTAGAGTTACATTTACAGTTAAGGTGAGGGTTTTGGGTAAGTGTTACCCTTAAGGTTAGGGTTAGAGTAAAGGTTAAGGGTTAGGGTTAAGGTTAAGGGTTAGGGTTAGGTTTAAGTTTACGTTGGCTTAAAGATAGGGTTAAGGTTAGGTTAGGGTTAGGGTCAGGGTTAGAATTAGAATTAGGTTTAGGGCGAGGATTAGGGTCAGAGTTATTGTAAGGGTTAGGTTTCGGGTTACAGGTGGGCCAAGGTTAAGGTGAGGGTTAGGTTTATGGGGAGGGTTAGGGTTAAAGTCAGGGTGAGTTTTCGGTTAGGGATAGGGTGAAGTTTAAGATAGGGTGAGGGTTAGGGTTATGGCTAAGGTTTGGGCTTGTTTTCAGGTTAGTGTTAAGGTTATGTTCAGGGTTAGGGTTACGTTCAGGGGTTGTGTTCAGTTTTAGGGTTAGGGTTAGATTTAAGGTTAGGGTTAAGTTTAGTGTTACGTTTAGGGTTAGGGTCATGGTTGTGTTAGGCTTTGTGGTTGGGGTGAGGGTTAGTTTTAGGGTTAGGGTTGGTTAGGGTTAGGATTATCGTTATGATAAGGCGTTAGGGGTTAGAAGTGTAGTTTAGGGTTAGGGTTTGGGTGAGGGTTCCGGTTAGGCCTTGTGGTTCTGGTCATGGTTAGGTTTGGTTTAGGCTTAGGGTTAGGTTCATGATTCGGTTTCGGGTTAGTGTTAGAGTTAGGGTGAGAGTTAGTGTTAAGGTTTTTGCTAGGCTTTGGTGTTAGGGTTAGGGTTTGTGTTAGGGTTAGGTTTATCATTAGGGCTCAGGGGTTTCAGGTTAATGTTAGGGTTAGGGTTAGGGATAGCATTAGGGTTAGGGTTGTGGGATACGGTTAGGATTTAGGGTGAGGGTTACGGTTAGTTTTACAGTTAAGGTGAGGGTTTAGGGTAATTGTTATGATTAGGGTTATAGTCAGAGTTAGGGTTTGGTTTAGGATTAGGGTTAGGTGTAGGGTAAGAATTAGTTTTAGGTCCATGTTGAGGGTTAGACTTAGTGTTCTATTTAGGGTAAAGGTTAGCGGTAGGGTTAGGATTAGGTCTAGCGTTAGGATTAGGATTATTTTAGGGTTCGGTTCAGGGCTATTGTAAGTGTTCAGTTTAGGGTTACAGATGGACTAGCGTTATTCTTAGAGTTAGGTTTAAGGTTAGGGTTTGGGTTAGGTCTAGGTTTAGGGTTAAGCTTATGGTTAGTGTTTGGATGAAGTTCAGGATAGGGTGAGGGTTATTTTTATGGTGAGGGCTAGGGTTTGGGTTTGTGTTCAGGTTAGTGTTAAGGATAGGTTTAGGGTTCGGTTAGGGTTAGGCGTTATGTCTAGGGTCAGCGTTAGGTTAGGTTCAGGGTTAGTGTGAAGTTTAGGTTAAGGGTGAGGGGTATGATAAGGGTTAGGATTATAGACACTGTTAGACGTTAGGTTTAGGGTGTTAGGGTTAGGTTTATGGTTAGGGTAGATTTAAGTTTAGGTTTAATATTAGGGTTAGGGTTAGATTTGGGTTACTGTTCGTATTAGGGTTAGGGTTAGGGATAAGTTTGGGGATAGCGTTAGGTTTAGGGTTGGGGATACGGTTAAGGATTAGGGTGAGGGTTAGGGTTAGGTTTACAGTTAAGGCGAGGGTTTAGGGTAATTGTTATGGTTAGGGTTAGAGTTAGAGTTAGGCTTAGGGTTAGGGTGAAGTTTCAGTTAATAGTCAGGGTTAGGCTTAAGGTTAGAGTAGGGTTAAGGTTAGTGTTCGGGTTAGGTGTAGCGTTAGGGTTTGGGTAGGGGTAAGGTTAGGGTTAAGGCTAGGTTTACGGTAAAGGGTAGGGCTAGCTTAGGGTTAGATTTAGAGTTAGAGTTAGTGCTAGGGTTTAGGATTATGGTTATGGTCAGGTTTAGAGTTATTGTTAGGGTTAGGGTAGAGTTAAGGTTAGGGTTCATTTAGGGTTAGAGAAAGGGTTAGGTTTAGGTCTGGGTTAGGTGTAGGATGCGGGGTAGGCTTAGGGTTAGGGGTTCATGGGAGGATTAGTGTTAAGTTTACATTAAGCTGATGTTTTAGGGTGTTACTGTTAGGGCTAGGGTTAGCATTAGGTTTAGGGTCAGGGCTAGAGTTAGGGGATAGTTAAGGGTTAGCTTTAGTTTCAGGGTTAGGGTTAGCCTTCGGTTTAGGGTGAAGTTTAGGTTAAGGATGAGGGTTAGGGTTAGGGTTAGGCATTTGGGTTAAGGTTAGGGTTAGGTTTAGGATTAGGCTTAGGGTTAGGGTTAGGTGTTTGGGTTAATGTTAGGGTCAGGTTTAGGGTTCGGTTTAGGGTTAGGGCTACAGCTGGGGTAAAGTTTAATTGAAGGGTGAGGGTTGAGCTTAGGGTTAGCGTTAGGGGTTAGGGTTAGAGCTTAGGTTAGGATTAAGTTTAGGGTTAAGGTTAGGTTTAGATTTAGGGTTAGGGTTAGTGTTAGGGTTAAGTCATGTTTAGGTTTAGGGCTAGGTGAAGGTTATAGATAGGGTTAGGTTAAGGGTTGAGGTTAGGTTTAGATGGTAAGATGAGGGTTAGTGCTAGGTTTCCATTTAAGCTGAGTGTGTAGGGTAAGTTTTAGCGTTAGGATTAGGGTTAGAGTTAGAGTTAGGGTCAGGGTTAGTTTTGAGTTTAGAGTTCGGGTTACGTTTATGGTACGGTCAGGGTTAGGGGAGATTTAGTGTTACGTTTAGTTTTAGGGTTAGGGTTACAGAGAAGTTTATGTTAAGCGAGAGGGTTGGGGTTAGGGGTTTGGGTTCAGGTCAGAGTCAGGGTTAGGGTTAGGTTTAGGGTTAGGGTTACGTGTAGTGTTAGTGTTAGTTTTGCTTAGGGTTCGGGTTTGAATGAAGTTAGGGTACGCTTAGCGTTATGCTTAGGGTGAAATTCTGGTTAAGGGTGAGGGTTTGGCTTAGGGTTAGGGTTAGAGTTAGGGTCAGTGGTTAGGGTTAGGTTTAGGGTTAAGGTTAGTTTTAGGCTAAGGATTAGGATTAGAGTTAGGGTTAAGGGTTACTGTTTCAGTTAGGTTTAGGTTAAGGTTATAATTAGGGTTAAGTTTAGGGTTAGGGTAAGAGTTAGAGTTACATTTACAGTTAAGGTGAGGGTTTTGGGTAAGTGTTACCCTTAAGGTTAGGGTTAGAGTAAAGGTTAAGGGTTAGGGTTAAGGTTAAGGGTTAGGGTTAGGTTTAAGTTTACGTTGGCTTAAAGATAGGGTTAAGGTTAGGTTAGGGTTAGGGTCAGGGTTAGAATTAGAATTAGGTTTAGGGCGAGGATTAGGGTCAGAGTTATTGTAAGGGTTAGGTTTCGGGTTACAGGTGGGCCAAGGTTAAGGTGAGGGTTAGGTTTATGGGGAGGGTTAGGGTTAAAGTCAGGGTGAGTTTTAGGTTAGGGATAGGGTGAAGTTTAAGATAGGGTGAGGGTTAGGGTTATGCCTAAGGTTTGGGCTTGTTTTCAGGTTAGTGTTAAGGTTATGTTCAGGGTTAGGGTTACGTTCAGGGGTTGTGTTCAGTTTTAGGGTTAGGGTTAGATTTAAGGTTAGGGTTAAGTTTAGTGTTACGTTTAGGGTTAGGGTCATGGTTGTGTTAGGCTTTGTGGTTGGGGTGAGGGTTAGTTTTAGGGTTAGGGTTGGTTAGGGTTAGGATTATCGTTATGATAAGGCGTTAGGGGTTAGAAGTGTAGTTTAGGGTTAGGGTTTGGGTGAGGGTTCCGGTTAGGCCTTGTGGTTCTGGTCATGGTTAGGTTTGGTTTAGGCTTAGGGTTAGGTTCATGATTCGGTTTCGGGTTAGTGTTAGAGTTAGGGTGAGAGTTAGTGTTAAGGTTTTTGCTAGGCTTTGGTGTTAGGGTTAGGGTTTGTGTTAGGGTTAGGTTTATCATTAGGGCTCAGGGGTTTCAGGTTAATGTTAGGGTTAGGGTTAGGGATAGCATTAGGGTTAGGGTTGTGGGATACGGTTAGGATTTAGGGTGCGGGTTACGGTTAGTTTTACAGTTAAGGTGAGGGTTTAGGGTAATTGTTATGATTAGGGTTATAGTCAGAGTTAGGGTTTGGTTTAGGATTAGGGTTAGGTGTAGGGTAAGAATTAGGTTTAGGTCCATGTTGAGGGTTAGACTTAGTGTTCTATTTAGGGTAAAGGTTAGGGGTAGGGTTAGGATTAGGTCTAGGGTTAGGATTAGGATTATTTTAGGGTTAGGTTCAGGGCTATTGTAAGTGTTCAGTTTAGGGTTACAGATGGACTAGCGTTATTCTTAGAGTTAGGTTTAAGGTTAGGGTTTGGGTTAGGTCTAGGTTTAGGGTTAAGCTTATGGTTAGTGTTTGGATGAAGTTCAGGATAGGGTGAGGGTTATTTTTATGGTGAGGGCTAGGGTTTGGGTTTGTGTTCAGGTTAGTGTTAAGGATAGGTTTAGGGTTCGGTTAGGGTTAGGCGTTATGTCTAGGGTCAGCGTTAGGTTAGGTTCAGGGTTAGTGTGAAGTTTAGGTTAAGGGTGAGGGTTATGATAAGGGTTAGGATTATAGACGGTGTTAGACGTTAGGTTTAGGGTGTTAGGGTTAGGTTTATGGTTAGGGTAGATTTAAGTTTAGGTTTAATATTAGGGTTAGGGTTAGATTTGGGTTACTGTTCGTATTAGGGTTAGGGTTAGGGATAAGTTTGGGGATAGCGTTAGGTTTCGGGTTGGGGATACGGTTAAGCATTAGGGTGAGGGTTAGGGTTAGGTTTACAGTTAAGGCGAGGGTTTAGGGTAATTGTTATGGTTAGGGTTAGAGTTAGAGTTAGGCTTAGGGTTAGGGTGAAGTTTCAGTTAATAGTCAGGGTTAGGCTTAAGGTTAGAGTAGGGTTAAGGTTAGTGTTCGGGTTAGGTGTAGCGTTAGGGTTTGGGTAGGGGTAAGGTTAGGGTTAAGGCTAGGTTTATGGTAAAGGGTAGGGCTAGCTTAGGGTTAGATTTAGAGTTAGAGTTAGTGCTAGGGTTTAGGATTATGGTTATGGTCAGGTTTAGAGTTATTGTTAGGGTTAGGGTAGAGTTAAGGTTAGGGTTCATTTAGGGTTAGAGAAAGGGTTAGGTTTAGGTCTGGGTTAGGTGTAGGATGCGGGGTAGGCTTAGGGTTAGGGGTTCATGGGAGGGTTAGTGTTAAGTTTACATTAAGCTGATGTTTTAGGGTGTTACTGTTAGGGCTAGGGTTAGCATTAGGTTTAGGGTCAGGGCTAGAGTTAGGGGATAGTTAAGGGTTAGCTTTAGTTTCAGGGTTAGGGTTAGCCTTCGGTTTAGGGTGAAGTTTAGGTTAAGGATGAGGGTTAGGGTTAGGGTTAGGCATTTGGGTTAAGTTTAGGGTTAGGTTTAGGATTAGGCTTAGGGTTAGGGTTAGGTGTTTGGGTTAATGTTAGGGTCAGGTTTAGGGTTCGGTTTAGGGTTAGGGCTACAGCTGGGGTAAAGTTTAATTGAAGGGTGAGGGTTGAGCTTAGGGTTAGCCTTAGGGGTTAGGGTTAGAGCTTAGGTTAGGATTAAGTTTAGGGTTAAGGTTAGGTTTAGATTTAGGGTTAGGGTTAGTGTTAGGGTTAAGTCATGTTTAGGTTCAGGGCTAGGTGAAGGTTATAGATAGGGTTAGGTTAAGGGTTGAGGTTAGGTTTAGATGGTAAGATGAGGGTTAGTGCTAGGTTTCCATTTAAGCTGAGTGTGTAGGGTAAGTTTTAGCGTTAGGATTAGGGTTAGAGTTAGAGTTAGGGTCAGGGTTAGTTTTGAGTTTAGAGTTCGGGTTACGTTTATGGTACGGTCAGGGTTAGGGGAGATTTAGTGTTACGTTTAGTTTTAGGGTTAGGGTTACAGAGAAGTTTATGTGAAGCGAGAGGGTTGGGGTTAGGGGTTTGGGTTCAGGTCAGAGTCAGGGTTAGGGTTAGGTTTAGGGTTAGGGTTACGTGTAGTGTTAGTGTTAGTTTTGCTTAGGGTTCGGGTTTGAATGAAGTTAGGGTACGCTTAGCGTTATGCTTAGGGTGAAATTCTGGTTAAGGGTGAGGGTTCGGCTTAGGGTTAGGGTTAGAGTTAGGGTCAGTGGTTAGGGTTAGGTTTAGGGTTAAGGTTAGTTTTAGGCTAAGGATTAGGATTAGAGTTAGGGTTAAGGGTTACTGTTTCAGTTAGGTTTACGTTAAGGTTATAATTAGGGTTAAGTTTAGGGTTAGGGTAAGAGTTAGAGTTACATTTACAGTTAAGGTGAGGGTTTTGGGTAAGTGTTACCCTTAAGGTTAGGGTTAGAGTAAAGGTTAAGGGTTAGGGTTAAGGTTAAGGGTTAGGGTTAGGTTTAAGTTTACGTTGGCTTAAAGATAGGGTTAAGGTTAGGTTAGGGTTAGGGTCAGGGTTAGAATTAGAATTAGGTTTAGGGCGAGGATTAGGGTCAGAGTTATTGTAAGGGTTAGGTTTCGGGTTACAGGTGGGCCAAGGTTAAGGTGAGGGTTAGGTTTATGGGGAGGGTTAGGGTTAAAGTCAGGGTGAGTTTTCGGTTAGGGATAGGGTGAAGTTTAAGATAGGGTGAGGGTTAGGGTTATGCCTAAGGTTTGGGCTTGTTTTCAGGTTAGTGTTAAGGTTATGTTCAGGGTTAGGGTTACGTTCAGGGGTTGTGTTCAGTTTTAGGGTTAGGGTTAGATTTAAGGTTAGGGTTAAGTTTAGTGTTACGTTTAGGGTTAGGGTCACGGTTGTGTTAGGCTTTGTGGTTGGGGTGAGGGTTAGTTTTAGGGTTAGGGTTGGTTAGGGTTAGGATTATCGTTAGGATAAGGCGTTAGGGGTTAGAAGTGTAGTTTAGGGTTAGGGTTTGGGTGAGGGTTCCGGTTAGGCCTTGTGGTTCTGGTCATGGTTAGGTTTGGTTTAGGCTTAGGGTTAGGTTCATGATTCGGTTTCGGGTTAGTGTTAGAGTTAGGGTGAGAGTTAGTGTTAAGGTTTTTGCTAGGCTTTGGTGTTAGGGTTAGGGTTTGTGTTAGGGTTAGGTTTATCATTAGGGCTCAGGGGTTTCAGGTTAATGTTAGGGTTAGGGTTAGGGATAGCATTAGGGTTAGGGTTGTGGGATACGGTTAGGATTTAGGGTGCGGGTTACGGTTAGTTTTACAGTTAAGGTGAGGGTTTAGGGTAATTGTTATGATTAGGGTTATAGTCAGAGTTAGGGTTTGGTTTAGGATTAGGGTTAGGTGTAGGGTAAGAATTAGGTTTAGGTCCATGTTGAGGGTTAGACTTAGTGTTCTATTTAGGGTAAAGGTTAGCGGTAGGGTTAGGATTAGGTCTAGGGTTAGGATTAGGATTATTTTAGGGTTAGGTTCAGGGCTATTGTAAGTGTTCAGTTTAGGGTTACAGATGGACTAGCGTTATTCTTAGAGTTAGGTTTAAGGTTAGGGTTTGGGTTAGGTCTAGGTTTAGGGTTAAGCTTATGGTTAGTGTTTGGATGAAGTTCAGGATAGGGTGAGGGTTATTTTTATGGTGAGGGCTAGGGTTTGGGTTTGTGTTCAGGTTAGTGTTAAGGATAGGTTTAGGGTTCGGTTAGGGTTAGGCGTTATGTCTAGGGTCAGCGTTAGGTTAGGTTCAGGGTTAGTGTGAAGTTTAGGTTAAGGGTGAGGGGTATGATAAGGGTTAGGATTATAGACACTGTTAGACGTTAGGTTTAGGGTGTTAGGGTTAGGTTTATGGTTAGGGTAGATTTAAGTTTAGGTTTAATATTAGGGTTAGGGTTAGATTTGGGTTACTGTTCGTATTAGGGTTAGGGTTAGGGATAAGTTTGGGGATAGCGTTAGGTTTAGGGTTGGGGATACGGTTAAGGATTAGGGTGAGGGTTAGGGTTAGGTTTACAGTTAAGGCGAGGGTTTAGGGTAATTGTTATGGTTAGGGTTAGAGTTAGAGTTAGGCTTAGGGTTAGGGTGAAGTTTCAGTTAATAGTCAGGGTTAGGCTTAAGGTTAGAGTAGGGTTCAGGTTAGTGTACGGGTTAGGTGTAGCGTTAGGGTTTGGGTAGGGGTAAGGTTAGGGTTAAGGCTAGGTTTACGGTAAAGGGTAGGGCTAGCTTAGGGTTAGATTTAGAGTTAGAGTTAGTGCTAGGGTTTAGGATTATGGTTATGGTCAGGTTTAGAGTTATTGTTAGGGTTAGGGTAGAGTTAAGGTTAGGGTTCATTTAGGGTTAGAGAAAGGGTTAGGTTTAGGTCTGGGTTAGGTGTAGGATGCGGGGTAGGCTTAGGGTTAGGGGTTCATGGGAGAGTTAGTGTTAAGTTTACATTAAGCTGATGTTTTAGGGTGTTACTGTTAGGGCTAGGGTTAGCATTAGGTTTAGGGTCAGGGCTAGAGTTAGGGGATAGTTAAGGGTTAGCCTTAGTTTCAGGGTTAGGGTTAGCCTTCGGTTTAGGGTGAAGTTTAGGTTAAGGATGAGGGTTAGGGTTAGAGTTAGGCATTTGGGTTAAGGTTAGGGTTAGGTTTAGGATTAGGCTTAGGGTTAGGGTTGGGTGTTTGGGTTAATGTTAGGGTCAGGTTTAGGGTTCGGTTTAGGGTTAGGGCTACAGCTGGGGTAAAGTTTAATTGAAGGGTGAGGGTTGAGCTTAGGGTTAGCCTTAGGGGTTAGGGTTAGAGCTTAGGTTAGGATTAAGTTTAGGGTTAAGGTTAGGTTTAGATTTAGGGTTAGGGTTAGTGTTAGGGTTAAGTCATGTTTAGGTTCAGGGCTAGGTGAAGGTTATAGATAGGGTTAGGTTAAGGGTTGAGGTTAGGTTTAGATGGTAAGATGAGGGTTAGTGCTAGGTTTCCATTTAAGCTGAGTGTGTAGGGTAAGTTTTAGCGTTAGGATTAGGGTTAGAGTTAGAGTTAGGGTCAGGGTTAGTTTTGAGTTTAGAGTTAGGGTTACGTTTATGTTACGGTCAGGGTTAGGGGAGATTTAGTGTTACGTTTAGTTTTAGGGTTAGGGTTACAGAGAAGTTTATGTGAAGCGAGAGGGTTGGGGTTAGGGGTTTGGGTTCAGGTCAGAGTCAGGGTTAGGGTTAGGTTTAGGGTTAGGGTTACGTGTAGTGTTAGTGTTAGTTTTGCTTAGGGTTCGGGTTTGAATGAAGTTAGGGTACGCTTAGCGTTATGCTTAGGGTGGAATTCTGGTTAAGGGTGAGGGTTCGGCTTAGGGTTAGGATTAGAGTTAGGGTCAGTGGTTAGGGTTAGGTTTAGGGTTAAGGTTAGTTTTAGGCTAAGGATTAGGATTAGAGTTAGGGTTAAGGGTTACTGTTTCAGTTAGGTTTAGGTTAAGGTTATAATTAGGGTTAAGTTTAGGGTTAGGGTAAGAGTTAGAGTTACATTGACAGTTAAGGTGAGGGTTTTGGGTAAGTGTTACCCTTAAGGTTAGGGTTAGAGTAAAGGTTAAGGGTTAGGGTTAAGGTTAAGGGTTAGGGTTAGGTTTAAGTTTACGTTGGCTTAAAGATAGGGTTAAGGTTAGGTTAGGGTTAGGGTCAGGGTTAGAATTAGAATTAGGTTTAGGGCGAGGATTAGGGTCAGAGTTATTGTAAGGGTTAGGTTTCGGGTTACAGGTGGGCCAAGGTTAAGGTGAGGGTTAGGTTTATGGGGAGGGTTAGGGTTAAAGTCAGGGTGAGTTTTCGGTTAGGGATAGGGTGAAGTTTAAGATAGGGTGAGGGTTAGGGTTATGCCTAAGGTTTGGGCTTGTTTTCAGGTTAGTGTTAAGGTTATGTTCAGGGTTAGGGTTACGTTCAGGGGTTGTGTTCAGTTTTAGGGTTAGGGTTAGATTTAAGGTTAGGGTTAAGTTTAGTGTTACGTTTAGGGTTAGGGTCATGGTTGTGTTAGGCTTTGTGGTTGGGGTGAGGGTTAGTTTTAGGGTTAGGGTTGGTTAGGGTTAGGATTATCGTTATGATAAGGCGTTAGGGGTTAGAAGTGTAGTTTAGGGTTAGGGTTTGGGTGAGGGTTCCAGTTAGGCCTTGTGGTTCTGGTCATGGTTAGGTTTGGTTTAGGCTTAGGGTTAGGTTCATGATTCGGTTTCGGGTTAGTGTTAGAGTTAGGGTGAGAGTTAGTGTTAAGGTTTTTGCTAGGTTTTGGTGTTAGGGTTAGGGTTTGTGTTAGGGTTAGGTTTATCATTAGGGCTCAGGGGTTTCAGGTTAATGTTAGGGTTAGGGTTAGGGATAGCATTAGGGTTAGGGTTGTGGGATACGGTTAGGATTTAGGGTGCGGGTTACGGTTAGTTTTACAGTTAAGGTGAGGGTTTAGGGTAATTGTTATGATTAGGGTTATAGTCAGAGTTAGGGTTTGGTTTAGGATTAGGGTTAGGTGTAGGGTAAGAATTAGGTTTAGGTCCATGTTGAGGGTTAGACTTAGTGTTCTATTTAGGGTAAAGGTTAGCGGTAGGGTTAGGATTAGGTCTAGGGTTAGGATTAGGATTATTTTAGGGTTAGGTTCAGGGCTATTGTAAGTGTTCAGTTTAGGGTTACAGATGGACTAGCGTTATTCTTAGAGTTAGGTTTAAGGTTAGGGTTTGGGTTAGGTCTAGGTTTAGGGTTAAGCTTATGGTTAGTGTTTGGATGAAGTTCAGGATAGGGTGAGGGTTATTTTTATGGTGAGGGCTAGGGTTTGGGTTTGTGTTCAGGTTAGTGTTAAGGATAGGTTTAGGGTTCGGTTAGGGTTAGGCGTTATGTCTAGGGTCAGCGTTAGGTTAGGTTCAGGGTTAGTGTGAAGTTTAGGTTAAGGGTGAGGGTTATGATAAGGGTTAGGATTATAGACGGTGTTAGACGTTAGGTTTAGGGTGTTAGGGTTAGGTTTATGGTTAGGGTAGATTTAAGTTTAGGTTTAATATTAGGGTTAGGGTTAGATTTGGGTTACTGTTCGTATTAGGGTTAGGGTTAGGGATAAGTTTGGGGATAGCGTTAGGTTTAGGGTTGGGGATACGGTTAAGGATTAGGGTGAGGGTTAGGGTTAGGTTTACAGTTAAGGCGAGGGTTTAGGGTAATTGTTATGGTTAGGGTTAGAGTTAGAGTTAGGCTTAGGGTTAGGGTGAAGTTTCAGTTAATAGTCAGGGTTAGGCTTAAGGTTAGAGTAGGGTTCAGGTTAGTGTACGGGTTAGGTGTAGCGTTAGGGTTTGGGTAGGGGTAAGGTTAGGGTTAAGGCTAGGTTTACGGTAAAGGGTAGGGCTAGCTTAGGGTTAGATTTAGAGTTAGAGTTAGTGCTAGGGTTTAGGATTATGGTTATGGTCAGGTTTAGAGTTATTGTTAGGGTTAGGGTAGAGTTAAGGTTAGGGTTCATTTAGGGTTAGAGAAAGGGTTAGGTTTAGGTCTGGGTTAGGTGTAGGATGCGGGGTAGGCTTAGGGTTAGGGGTTCATGGGAGAGTTAGTGTTAAGTTTACATTAAGCTGATGTTTTAGGGTGTTACTGTTAGGGCTAGGGTTAGCATTAGGTTTAGGGTCAGGGCTAGAGTTAGGGGATAGTTAAGGGTTAGCCTTAGTTTCAGGGTTAGGGTTAGCCTTCGGTTTAGGGTGAAGTTTAGGTTAAGGATGAGGGTTAGGGTTAGAGTTAGGCATTTGGGTTAAGGTTAGGGTTAGGTTTAGGATTAGGCTTAGGGTTAGGGTTGGGTGTTTGGGTTAATGTTAGGGTCAGGTTTAGGGTTCGGTTTAGGGTTAGGGCTACAGCTGGGGTAAAGTTTAATTGAAGGGTGAGGGTTGAGCTTAGGGTTAGCCTTAGGGGTTAGGGTTAGAGCTTAGGTTAGGATTAAGTTTAGGGTTAAGGTTAGGTTTAGATTTAGGGTTAGGGTTAGTGTTAGGGTTAAGTCATGTTTAGGTTCAGGGCTAGGTGAAGGTTATAGATAGGGTTAGGTTAAGGGTTGAGGTTAGGTTTAGATGGTAAGATGAGGGTTAGTGCTAGGTTTCCATTTAAGCTGAGTGTGTAGGGTAAGTTTTAGCGTTAGGATTAGGGTTAGAGTTAGAGTTAGGGTCAGGGTTAGTTTTGAGTTTAGAGTTAGGGTTACGTTTATGTTACGGTCAGGGTTAGGGGAGATTTAGTGTTACGTTTAGTTTTAGGGTTAGGGTTACAGAGAAGTTTATGTGAAGCGAGAGGGTTGGGGTTAGGGGTTTGGGTTCAGGTCAGAGTCAGGGTTAGGGTTAGGTTTAGGGTTAGGGTTACGTGT
The DNA here is from genome assembly GCF_030014295.1 of Loxodonta africana. Taxonomy (NCBI): domain Eukaryota; kingdom Metazoa; phylum Chordata; class Mammalia; order Proboscidea; family Elephantidae; genus Loxodonta; species Loxodonta africana. The sequence continues at coordinate 134,557,518 of NC_087349.1, read as the reverse complement.
AGTGTTAGTGTTAGTTTTGCTTAGGGTTCGGGTTTGAATGAAGTTAGGGTACGCTTAGCGTTATGCTTAGGGTGGAATTCTGGTTAAGGGTGAGGGTTCGGCTTAGGGTTAGGATTAGAGTTAGGGTCAGTGGTTAGGGTTAGGTTTAGGGTTAAGGTTAGTTTTAGGCTAAGGATTAGGATTAGAGTTAGGGTTAAGGGTTACTGTTTCAGTTAGGTTTAGGTTAAGGTTATAATTAGGGTTAAGTTTAGGGTTAGGGTAAGAGTTAGAGTTACATTGACAGTTAAGGTGAGGGTTTTGGGTAAGTGTTACCCTTAAGGTTAGGGTTAGAGTAAAGGTTAAGGGTTAGGGTTAAGGTTAAGGGTTAGGGTTAGGTTTAAGTTTACGTTGGCTTAAAGATAGGGTTAAGGTTAGGTTAGGGTTAGGGTCAGGGTTAGAATTAGAATTAGGTTTAGGGCGAGGATTAGGGTCAGAGTTATTGTAAGGGTTAGGTTTCGGGTTACAGGTGGGCCAAGGTTAAGGTGAGGGTTAGGTTTATGGGGAGGGTTAGGGTTAAAGTCAGGGTGAGTTTTCGGTTAGGGATAGGGTGAAGTTTAAGATAGGGTGAGGGTTAGGGTTATGCCTAAGGTTTGGGCTTGTTTTCAGGTTAGTGTTAAGGTTATGTTCAGGGTTAGGGTTACGTTCAGGGGTTGTGTTCAGTTTTAGGGTTAGGGTTAGATTTAAGGTTAGGGTTAAGTTTAGTGTTACGTTTAGGGTTAGGGTCATGGTTGTGTTAGGCTTTGTGGTTGGGGTGAGGGTTAGTTTTAGGGTTAGGGTTGGTTAGGGTTAGGATTATCGTTATGATAAGGCGTTAGGGGTTAGAAGTGTAGTTTAGGGTTAGGGTTTGGGTGAGGGTTCCAGTTAGGCCTTGTGGTTCTGGTCATGGTTAGGTTTGGTTTAGGCTTAGGGTTAGGTTCATGATTCGGTTTCGGGTTAGTGTTAGAGTTAGGGTGAGAGTTAGTGTTAAGGTTTTTGCTAGGTTTTGGTGTTAGGGTTAGGGTTTGTGTTAGGGTTAGGTTTATCATTAGGGCTCAGGGGTTTCAGGTTAATGTTAGGGTTAGGGTTAGGGATAGCATTAGGGTTAGGGTTGTGGGATACGGTTAGGATTTAGGGTGCGGGTTACGGTTAGTTTTACAGTTAAGGTGAGGGTTTAGGGTAATTGTTATGATTAGGGTTATAGTCAGAGTTAGGGTTTGGTTTAGGATTAGGGTTAGGTGTAGGGTAAGAATTAGGTTTAGGTCCATGTTGAGGGTTAGACTTAGTGTTCTATTTAGGGTAAAGGTTAGCGGTAGGGTTAGGATTAGGTCTAGGGTTAGGATTAGGATTATTTTAGGGTTAGGTTCAGGGCTATTGTAAGTGTTCAGTTTAGGGTTACAGATGGACTAGCGTTATTCTTAGAGTTAGGTTTAAGGTTAGGGTTTGGGTTAGGTCTAGGTTTAGGGTTAAGCTTATGGTTAGTGTTTGGATGAAGTTCAGGATAGGGTGAGGGTTATTTTTATGGTGAGGGCTAGGGTTTGGGTTTGTGTTCAGGTTAGTGTTAAGGATAGGTTTAGGGTTCGGTTAGGGTTAGGCGTTATGTCTAGGGTCAGCGTTAGGTTAGGTTCAGGGTTAGTGTGAAGTTTAGGTTAAGGGTGAGGGTTATGATAAGGGTTAGGATTATAGACGGTGTTAGACGTTAGGTTTAGGGTGTTAGGGTTAGGTTTATGGTTAGGGTAGATTTAAGTTTAGGTTTAATATTAGGGTTAGGGTTAGATTTGGGTTACTGTTCGTATTAGGGTTAGGGTTAGGGATAAGTTTGGGGATAGCGTTAGGTTTAGGGTTGGGGATACGGTTAAGGATTAGGGTGAGGGTTAGGGTTAGGTTTACAGTTAAGGCGAGGGTTTAGGGTAATTGTTATGGTTAGGGTTAGAGTTAGAGTTAGGCTTAGGGTTAGGGTGAAGTTTCAGTTAATAGTCAGGGTTAGGCTTAAGGTTAGAGTAGGGTTCAGGTTAGTGTACGGGTTAGGTGTAGCGTTAGGGTTTGGGTAGGGGTAAGGTTAGGGTTAAGGCTAGGTTTACGGTAAAGGGTAGGGCTAGCTTAGGGTTAGATTTAGAGTTAGAGTTAGTGCTAGGGTTTAGGATTATGGTTATGGTCAGGTTTAGAGTTATTGTTAGGGTTAGGGTAGAGTTAAGGTTAGGGTTCATTTAGGGTTAGAGAAAGGGTTAGGTTTAGGTCTGGGTTAGGTGTAGGATGCGGGGTAGGCTTAGGGTTAGGGGTTCATGGGAGAGTTAGTGTTAAGTTTACATTAAGCTGATGTTTTAGGGTGTTACTGTTAGGGCTAGGGTTAGCATTAGGTTTAGGTTCAGGGCTAGAGTTAGGGGATAGTTAAGGGTTAGCTTTAGTTTCAGGGTTAGGGTTAGCCTTCGGTTTAGGGTGAAGTTTAGGTTAAGGATGAGGGTTAGGGTTAGGGTTAGGCATTTGGGTTAAGGTTAGGGTTAGGTTTAGGATTAGGCTTAGGGTTAGGGTTGGGTGTTTGGGTTAATGTTAGGGTCAGGTTTAGGGTTCGGTTTAGGGTTAGGGCTACAGCTGGGGTAAAGTTTAATTGAAGGGTGAGGGTTGAGCTTAGGGTTAGCCTTAGGGGTTAGGGTTAGAGCTTAGGTTAGGATTAAGTTTAGGGTTAAGGTTAGGTTTAGATTTAGGGTTAGGGTTAGTGTTAGGGTTAAGTCATGTTTAGGTTCAGGGCTAGGTGAAGGTTATAGATAGGGTTAGGTTAAGGGTTGAGGTTAGGTTTAGATGGTAAGATGAGGGTTAGTGCTAGGTTTCCATTTAAGCTGAGTGTGTAGGGTAAGTTTTAGCGTTAGGATTAGGGTTAGAGTTAGAGTTAGGGTCAGGGTTAGTTTTGAGTTTAGAGTTAGGGTTACGTTTATGGTACGGTCAGGGTTAGGGGAGATTTAGTGTTACGTTTAGTTTTAGGGTTAGGGTTACAGAGAAGTTTATGTGAAGCGAGAGGGTTGGGGTTAGGGGTTTGGGTTCAGGTCAGAGTCAGGGTTAGGGTTAGGTTTAGGGTTAGGGTTACGTGTAGTGTTAGTGTTAGTTTTGCTTAGGGTTCGGGTTTGAATGAAGTTAGGGTACGCTTAGCGTTATGCTTAGGGTGAAATTCTGGTTAAGGGTGAGGGTTCGGCTTAGGGTTAGGATTAGAGTTAGGGTCAGTGGTTAGGGTTAGGTTTAGGGTTAAGGTTAGTTTTAGGCTAAGGATTAGGATTAGAGTTAGGGTTAAGGGTTACTGTTTCAGTTAGGTTTAGGTTAAGGTTATAATTAGGGTTAAGTTTAGGGTTAGGCTAAGAGTTAGAGTTACATTGACAGTTAAGGTGAGGGTTTTGGGTAAGTGTTACCCTTAAGGTTAGGGTTAGAGTAAAGGTTAAGGGTTAGGGTTAAGGTTAAGGGTTAGGGTTAGGTTTAAGTTTACGTTGGCTTAAAGATAGGGTTAAGGTTAGGTTAGGGTTAGGGTCAGGGTTAGAATTAGAATTAGGTTTAGGGCGAGGATTAGGGTCAGAGTTATTGTAAGGGTTAGGTTTCGGGTTACAGGTGGGCCAAGGTTAAGGTGAGGGTTAGGTTTATGGGGAGGGTTAGGGTTAAAGTCAGGGTGAGTTTTCGGTTAGGGATAGGGTGAAGTTTAAGATAGGGTGAGGGTTAGGGTTATGGCTAAGGTTTGGGCTTGTTTTCAGGTTAGTGTTAAGGTTATGTTCAGGGTTAGGGTTACGTTCAGGGGTTGTGTTCAGTTTTAGGGTTAGGGTTAGATTTAAGGTTAGGGTTAAGTTTAGTGTTACGTTAAGGGTTAGGGTCATGGTTGTGTTAGGCTTTGTGGTTGGGGTGAGGGTTAGTTTTAGGGTTAGGGTTGGTTAGGGTTAGGATTATCGTTATGATAAGGCGTTAGGGGTTAGAAGTGTAGTTTAGGGTTAGGGTTTGGGTGAGGGTTCCGGTTAGGCCTTGTGGTTCTGGTCATGGTTAGGTTTGGTTTAGGCTTAGGGTTAGGTTCATGATTCGGTTTCGGGTTAGTGTTAGAGTTAGGGTGAGAGTTAGTGTTAAGGTTTTTGCTAGGCTTTGGTGTTAGGGTTAGGGTTTGTGTTAGGGTTAGGTTTATCATTAGGGCTCAGGGGTTTCAGGTTAATGTTAGGGTTAGGGTTAGGGATAGCATTAGGGTTAGGGTTGTGGGATACGGTTAGGATTTAGGGTGCGGGTTACGGTTAGTTTTACAGTTAAGGTGAGGGTTTAGGGTAATTGTTATGATTAGGGTTATAGTCAGAGTTAGGGTTTGGTTTAGGATTAGGGTTAGGTGTAGGGTAAGAATTAGGTTTAGGTCCATGTTGAGGGTTAGACTTAGTGTTCTATTTAGGGTAAAGGTTAGCGGTAGGGTTAGGATTAGGTCTAGGGTTAGGATTAGGATTATTTTAGGGTTAGGTTCAGGGCTATTGTAAGTGTTCAGTTTAGGGTTACAGATGGACTAGCGTTATTCTTAGAGTTAGGTTTAAGGTTAGGGTTTGGGTTAGGTCTAGGTTTAGGGTTAAGCTTATGGTTAGTGTTTGGATGAAGTTCAGGATAGGGTGAGGGTTATTTTTATGGTGAGGGCTAGGGTTTGGGTTTGTGTTCAGGTTAGTGTTAAGGATAGGTTTAGGGTTCGGTTAGGGTTAGGCGTTATGTCTAGGGTCAGCGTTAGGTTAGGTTCAGGGTTAGTGTGAAGTTTAGGTTAAGGGTGAGGGTTATGATAAGGGTTAGGATTATAGACACTGTTAGACGTTAGGTTTAGGGTGTTAGGGTTAGGTTTATGGTTAGGGTAGATTTAAGTTTAGGTTTAATATTAGGGTTAGGGTTAGATTTGGGTTACTGTTCGTATTAGGGTTAGGGTTAGGGATAAGTTTGGGGATAGCGTTAGGTTTAGGGTTGGGGATACGGTTAAGGATTAGGGTGAGGGTTAGGGTTAGGTTTACAGTTAAGGCGAGGGTTTAGGGTAATTGTTATGGTTAGGGTTAGAGTTAGAGTTAGGCTTAGGGTTAGGGTGAAGTTTCAGTTAATAGTCAGGGTTAGGCTTAAGGTTAGAGTAGGGTTCAGGTTAGTGTACGGGTTAGGTGTAGCGTTAGGGTTTGGGTAGGGGTAAGGTTAGGGTTAAGGCTAGGTTTACGGTAAAGGGTAGGGCTAGCTTAGGGTTAGATTTAGAGTTAGAGTTAGTGCTAGGGTTTAGGATTATGGTTATGGTCAGGTTTAGAGTTATTGTTAGGGTTAGGGTAGAGTTAAGGTTAGGGTTCATTTAGGGTTAGAGAAAGGGTTAGGTTTAGGTCTGGGTTAGGTGTAGGATGCGGGGTAGGCTTAGGGTTAGGGGTTCATGGGAGAGTTAGTGTTAAGTTTACATTAAGCTGATGTTTTAGGGTGTTACTGTTAGGGCTAGGGTTAGCATTAGGTTTAGGTTCAGGGCTAGAGTTAGGGGATAGTTAAGGGTTAGCTTTAGTTTCAGGGTTAGGGTTAGCCTTCGGTTTAGGGTGAAGTTTAGGTTAAGGATGAGGGTTAGGGTTAGGGTTAGGCATTTGGGTTAAGGTTAGGGTTAGGTTTAGGATTAGGCTTAGGGTTAGGGTTGGGTGTTTGGGTTAATGTTAGGGTCAGGTTTAGGGTTCGGTTTAGGGTTAGGGCTACAGCTGGGGTAAAGTTTAATTGAAGGGTGAGGGTTGAGCTTAGGGTTAGCGTTAGGGGTTAGGGTTAGAGCTTAGGTTAGGATTAAGTTTAGGGTTAAGGTTAGGTTTAGATTTAGGGTTAGGGTTAGTGTTAGGGTTAAGTCATGTTTAGGTTCAGGGCTAGGTGAAGGTTATAGATAGGGTTAGGTTAAGGGTTGAGGTTAGGTTTAGATGGTAAGATGAGGGTTAGTGCTAGGTTTCCATTTAAGCTGAGTGTGTAGGGTAAGTTTTAGCGTTAGGATTAGGGTTAGAGTTAGAGTTAGGGTCAGGGTTAGTTTTGAGTTTAGAGTTAGGGTTACGTTTATGGTACGGTCAGGGTTAGGGGAGATTTAGTGTTACGTTTAGTTTTAGGGTTAGGGTTACAGAGAAGTTTATGTTAAGCGAGAGGGTTGGGGTTAGGGGTTTGGGTTCAGGTCAGAGTCAGGGTTAGGGTTAGGTTTAGGGTTAGGGTTACGTGTAGTGTTAGTGTTAGTTTTGCTTAGGGTTCGGGTTTGAATGAAGTTAGGGTACGCTTAGCGTTATGCTTAGGGTGAAATTCTGGTTAAGGGTGAGGGTTCGGCTTAGGGTTAGGATTAGAGTTAGGGTCAGTGGTTAGGGTTAGGTTTAGGGTTAAGGTTAGTTTTAGGCTAAGGATTAGGATTAGAGTTAGGGTTAAGGGTTACTGTTTCAGTTAGGTTTAGGTTAAGGTTATAATTAGGGTTAAGTTTAGGGTTAGGGTAAGAGTTAGAGTTACATTGACAGTTAAGGTGAGGGTTTTGGGTAAGTGTTACCCTTAAGGTTAGGGTTAGAGTAAAGGTTAAGGGTTAGGGTTAAGGTTAAGGGTTAGGGTTAGGTTTAAGTTTACGTTGGCTTAAAGATAGGGTTAAGGTTAGGTTAGGGTTAGGGTCAGGGTTAGAATTAGAATTAGGTTTAGGGCGAGGATTAGGGTCAGAGTTATTGTAAGGGTTAGGTTTCGGGTTACAGGTGGGCCAAGGTTAAGGTGAGGGTTAGGTTTATGGGGAGGGTTAGGGTTAAAGTCAGGGTGAGTTTTCGGTTAGGGATAGGGTGAAGTTTAAGATAGGGTGAGGGTTAGGGTTATGGCTAAGGTTTGGGCTTGTTTTCAGGTTAGTGTTAAGGTTATGTTCAGGGTTAGGGTTACGTTCAGGGGTTGTGTTCAGTTTTAGGGTTAGGGTTAGATTTAAGGTTAGGGTTAAGTTTAGTGTTACGTTTAGGGTTAGGGTCATGGTTGTGTTAGGCTTTGTGGTTGGGGTGAGGGTTAGTTTTAGGGTTAGGGTTGGTTAGGGTTAGGATTATCATTATGATAAGGCGTTAGGGGTTAGAAGTGTAGTTTAGGGTTAGGGTTTGGGTGAGGGTTCCGGTTAGGCCTTGTGGTTCTGGTCATGGTTAGGTTTGGTTTAGGCTTAGGGTTAGGTTCATGATTCGGTTTCGGGTTAGTGTTAGAGTTAGGGTGAGAGTTAGTGTTAAGGTTTTTGCTAGGCTTTGGTGTTAGGGTTAGGGTTTGTGTTAGGGTTAGGTTTATCATTAGGGCTCAGGGGTTTCAGGTTAATGTTAGGGTTAGGGTTAGGGATAGCATTAGGGTTAGGGTTGTGGGATACGGTTAGGATTTAGGGTGCGGGTTACGGTTAGTTTTACAGTTAAGGTGAGGGTTTAGGGTAATTGTTATGATTAGGGTTATAGTCAGAGTTAGGGTTTGGTTTAGGATTAGGGTTAGGTGTAGGGTAAGAATTAGGTTTAGGTCCATGTTGAGGGTTAGACTTAGTGTTCTATTTAGGGTAAAGGTTAGCGGTAGGGTTAGGATTAGGTCTAGGGTTAGGATTAGGATTATTTTAGGGTTAGGTTCAGGGCTATTGTAAGTGTTCAGTTTAGGGTTACAGATGGACTAGCGTTATTCTTAGAGTTAGGTTTAAGGTTAGGGTTTGGGTTAGGTCTAGGTTTAGGGTTAAGCTTATGGTTAGTGTTTGGATGAAGTTCAGGATAGGGTGAGGGTTATTTTTATGGTGAGGGCTAGGGTTTGGGTTTGTGTTCAGGTTAGTGTTAAGGATAGGTTTAGGGTTCGGTTAGGGTTAGGCGTTATGTCTAGGGTCAGCGTTAGGTTAGGTTCAGGGTTAGTGTGAAGTTTAGGTTAAGGGTGAGGGTTATGATAAGGGTTAGGATTATAGACACTGTTAGACGTTAGGTTTAGGGTGTTAGGGTTAGGTTTATGGTTAGGGTAGATTTAAGTTTAGGTTTAATATTAGGGTTAGGGTTAGATTTGGGTTACTGTTCGTATTAGGGTTAGGGTTAGGGATAAGTTTGGGGATAGCGTTAGGTTTAGGGTTGGGGATACGGTTAAGGATTAGGGTGAGGGTTAGGGTTAGGTTTACAGTTAAGGCGAGGGTTTAGGGTAATTGTTATGGTTAGGGTTAGAGTTAGAGTTAGGCTTAGGGTTAGGGTGAAGTTTCAGTTAATAGTCAGGGTTAGGCTTAAGGTTAGAGTAGGGTTCAGGTTAGTGTACGGGTTAGGTGTAGCGTTAGGGTTTGGGTAGGGGTAAGGTTAGGGTTAAGGCTAGGTTTACGGTAAAGGGTAGGGCTAGCTTAGGGTTAGATTTAGAGTTAGAGTTAGTGCTAGGGTTTAGGATTATGGTTATGGTCAGGTTTAGAGTTATTGTTAGGGTTAGGGTAGAGTTAAGGTTAGGGTTCATTTAGGGTTAGAGAAAGGGTTAGGTTTAGGTCTGGGTTAGGTGTAGGATGCGGGGTAGGCTTAGGGTTAGGGGTTCATGGGAGAGTTAGTGTTAAGTTTACATTAAGCTGATGTTTTAGGGTGTTACTGTTAGGGCTAGGGTTAGCATTAGGTTTAGGTTCAGGGCTAGAGTTAGGGGATAGTTAAGGGTTAGCTTTAGTTTCAGGGTTAGGGTTAGCCTTCGGTTTAGGGTGAAGTTTAGGTTAAGGATGAGGGTTAGGGTTAGGGTTAGGCATTTGGGTTAAGGTTAGGGTTAGGTTTAGGATTAGGCTTAGGGTTAGGGTTGGGTGTTTGGGTTAATGTTAGGGTCAGGTTTAGGGTTCGGTTTAGGGTTAGGGCTACAGCTGGGGTAAAGTTTAATTGAAGGGTGAGGGTTGAGCTTAGGGTTAGCCTTAGGGGTTAGGGTTAGAGCTTAGGTTAGGATTAAGTTTAGGGTTAAGGTTAGGTTTAGATTTAGGGTTAGGGTTAGTGTTAGGGTTAAGTCATGTTTAGGTTCAGGGCTAGGTGAAGGTTATAGATAGGGTTAGGTTAAGGGTTGAGGTTAGGTTTAGATGGTAAGATGAGGGTTAGTGCTAGGTTTCCATTTAAGCTGAGTGTGTAGGGTAAGTTTTAGCGTTAGGATTAGGGTTAGAGTTAGAGTTAGGGTCAGGGTTAGTTTTGAGTTTAGAGTTAGGGTTACGTTTATGGTACGGTCAGGGTTAGGGGAGATTTAGTGTTACGTTTAGTTTTAGGGTTAGGGTTACAGAGAAGTTTATGTTAAGCGAGAGGGTTGGGGTTAGGGGTTTGGGTTCAGGTCAGAGTCAGGGTTAGGGTTAGGTTTAGGGTTAGGGTTACGTGTAGTGTTAGTGTTAGTTTTGCTTAGGGTTCGGGTTTGAATGAAGTTAGGGTACGCTTAGCGTTATGCTTAGGGTGAAATTCTGGTTAAGGGTGAGGGTTCGGCTTAGGGTTAGGATTAGAGTTAGGGTCAGTGGTTAGGGTTAGGTTTAGGGTTAAGGTTAGTTTTAGGCTAAGGATTAGGATTAGAGTTAGGGTTAAGGGTTACTGTTTCAGTTAGGTTTAGGTTAAGGTTATAATTAGGGTTAAGTTTAGGGTTAGGCTAAGAGTTAGAGTTACATTGACAGTTAAGGTGAGGGTTTTGGGTAAGTGTTACCCTTAAGGTTAGGGTTAGAGTAAAGGTTAAGGGTTAGGGTTAAGGTTAAGGGTTAGGGTTAGGTTTAAGTTTACGTTGGCTTAAAGATAGGGTTAAGGTTAGGTTAGGGTTAGGGTCAGGGTTAGAATTAGAATTAGGTTTAGGGCGAGGATTAGGGTCAGAGTTATTGTAAGGGTTAGGTTTCGGGTTACAGGTGGGCCAAGGTTAAGGTGAGGGTTAGGTTTATGGGGAGGGTTAGGGTTAAAGTCAGGGTGAGTTTTCGGTTAGGGATAGGGTGAAGTTTAAGATAGGGTGAGGGTTAGGGTTATGGCTAAGGTTTGGGCTTGTTTTCAGGTTAGTGTTAAGGTTATGTTCAGGGTTAGGGTTACGTTCAGGGGTTGTGTTCAGTTTTAGGGTTAGGGTTAGATTTAAGGTTAGGGTTAAGTTTAGTGTTACGTTAAGGGTTAGGGTCATGGTTGTGTTAGGCTTTGTGGTTGGGGTGAGGGTTAGTTTTAGGGTTAGGGTTGGTTAGGGTTAGGATTATCGTTATGATAAGGCGTTAGGGGTTAGAAGTGTAGTTTAGGGTTAGGGTTTGGGTGAGGGTTCCGGTTAGGCCTTGTGGTTCTGGTCATGGTTAGGTTTGGTTTAGGCTTAGGGTTAGGTTCATGATTCGGTTTCGGGTTAGTGTTAGAGTTAGGGTGAGAGTTAGTGTTAAGGTTTTTGCTAGGCTTTGGTGTTAGGGTTAGGGTTTGTGTTAGGGTTAGGTTTATCATTAGGGCTCAGGGGTTTCAGGTTAATGTTAGGGTTAGGGTTAGGGATAGCATTAGGGTTAGGGTTGTGGGATACGGTTAGGATTTAGGGTGCGGGTTACGGTTAGTTTTACAGTTAAGGTGAGGGTTTAGGGTAATTGTTATGATTAGGGTTATAGTCAGAGTTAGGGTTTGGTTTAGGATTAGGGTTAGGTGTAGGGTAAGAATTAGGTTTAGGTCCATGTTGAGGGTTAGACTTAGTGTTCTATTTAGGGTAAAGGTTAGCGGTAGGGTTAGGATTAGGTCTAGGGTTAGGATTAGGATTATTTTAGGGTTAGGTTCAGGGCTATTGTAAGTGTTCAGTTTAGGGTTACAGATGGACTAGCGTTATTCTTAGAGTTAGGTTTAAGGTTAGGGTTTGGGTTAGGTCTAGGTTTAGGGTTAAGCTTATGGTTAGTGTTTGGATGAAGTTCAGGATAGGGTGAGGGTTATTTTTATGGTGAGGGCTAGGGTTTGGGTTTGTGTTCAGGTTAGTGTTAAGGATAGGTTTAGGGTTCGGTTAGGGTTAGGCGTTATGTCTAGGGTCAGCGTTAGGTTAGGTTCAGGGTTAGTGTGAAGTTTAGGTTAAGGGTGAGGGTTATGATAAGGGTTAGGATTATAGACACTGTTAGACGTTAGGTTTAGGGTGTTAGGGTTAGGTTTATGGTTAGGGTAGATTTAAGTTTAGGTTTAATATTAGGGTTAGGGTTAGATTTGGGTTACTGTTCGTATTAGGGTTAGGGTTAGGGATAAGTTTGGGGATAGCGTTAGGTTTAGGGTTGGGGATACGGTTAAGGATTAGGGTGAGGGTTAGGGTTAGGTTTACAGTTAAGGCGAGGGTTTAGGGTAATTGTTATGGTTAGGGTTAGAGTTAGAGTTAGGCTTAGGGTTAGGGTGAAGTTTCAGTTAATAGTCAGGGTTAGGCTTAAGGTTAGAGTAGGGTTCAGGTTAGTGTACGGGTTAGGTGTAGCGTTAGGGTTTGGGTAGGGGTAAGGTTAGGGTTAAGGCTAGGTTTACGGTAAAGGGTAGGGCTAGCTTAGGGTTAGATTTAGAGTTAGAGTTAGTGCTAGGGTTTAGGATTATGGTTATGGTCAGGTTTAGAGTTATTGTTAGGGTTAGGGTAGAGTTAAGGTTAGGGTTCATTTAGGGTTAGAGAAAGGGTTAGGTTTAGGTCTGGGTTAGGTGTAGGATGCGGGGTAGGCTTAGGGTTAGGGGTTCATGGGAGAGTTAGTGTTAAGTTTACATTAAGCTGATGTTTTAGGGTGTTACTGTTAGGGCTAGGGTTAGCATTAGGTTTAGGTTCAGGGCTAGAGTTAGGGGATAGTTAAGGGTTAGCTTTAGTTTCAGGGTTAGGGTTAGCCTTCGGTTTAGGGTGAAGTTTAGGTTAAGGATGAGGGTTAGGGTTAGGGTTAGGCATTTGGGTTAAGGTTAGGGTTAGGTTTAGGATTAGGCTTAGGGTTAGGGTTGGGTGTTTGGGTTAATGTTAGGGTCAGGTTTAGGGTTCGGTTTAGGGTTAGGGCTACAGCTGGGGTAAAGTTTAATTGAAGGGTGAGGGTTGAGCTTAGGGTTAGCGTTAGGGGTTAGGGTTAGAGCTTAGGTTAGGATTAAGTTTAGGGTTAAGGTTAGGTTTAGATTTAGGGTTAGGGTTAGTGTTAGGGTTAAGTCATGTTTAGGTTCAGGGCTAGGTGAAGGTTATAGATAGGGTTAGGTTAAGGGTTGAGGTTAGGTTTAGATGGTAAGATGAGGGTTAGTGCTAGGTTTCCATTTAAGCTGAGTGTGTAGGGTAAGTTTTAGCGTTAGGATTAGGGTTAGAGTTAGAGTTAGGGTCAGGGTTAGTTTTGAGTTTAGAGTTAGGGTTACGTTTATGGTACGGTCAGGGTTAGGGGAGATTTAGTGTTACGTTTAGTTTTAGGGTTAGGGTTACAGAGAAGTTTATGTTAAGCGAGAGGGTTGGGGTTAGGGGTTTGGGTTCAGGTCAGAGTCAGGGTTAGGGTTAGGTTTAGGGTTAGGGTTACGTGTAGTGTTAGTGTTAGTTTTGCTTAGGGTTCGGGTTTGAATGAAGTTAGGGTACGCTTAGCGTTATGCTTAGGGTGAAATTCTGGTTAAGGGTGAGGGTTCGGCTTAGGGTTAGGATTAGAGTTAGGGTCAGTGGTTAGGGTTAGGTTTAGGGTTAAGGTTAGTTTTAGGCTAAGGATTAGGATTAGAGTTAGGGTTAAGGGTTACTGTTTCAGTTAGGTTTAGGTTAAGGTTATAATTAGGGTTAAGTTTAGGGTTAGGGTAAGAGTTAGAGTTACATTGACAGTTAAGGTGAGGGTTTTGGGTAAGTGTTACCCTTAAGGTTAGGGTTAGAGTAAAGGTTAAGGGTTAGGGTTAAGGTTAAGGGTTAGGGTTAGGTTTAAGTTTACGTTGGCTTAAAGATAGGGTTAAGGTTAGGTTAGGGTTAGGGTCAGGGTTAGAATTAGAATTAGGTTTAGGGCGAGGATTAGGGTCAGAGTTATTGTAAGGGTTAGGTTTCGGGTTACAGGTGGGCCAAGGTTAAGGTGAGGGTTAGGTTTATGGGGAGGGTTAGGGTTAAAGTCAGGGTGAGTTTTCGGTTAGGGATAGGGTGAAGTTTAAGATAGGGTGAGGGTTAGGGTTATGGCTAAGGTTTGGGCTTGTTTTCAGGTTAGTGTTAAGGTTATGTTCAGGGTTAGGGTTACGTTCAGGGGTTGTGTTCAGTTTTAGGGTTAGGGTTAGATTTAAGGTTAGGGTTAAGTTTAGTGTTACGTTTAGGGTTAGGGTCATGGTTGTGTTAGGCTTTGTGGTTGGGGTGAGGGTTAGTTTTAGGGTTAGGGTTGGTTAGGGTTAGGATTATCATTATGATAAGGCGTTAGGGGTTAGAAGTGTAGTTTAGGGTTAGGGTTTGGGTGAGGGTTCCGGTTAGGCCTTGTGGTTCTGGTCATGGTTAGGTTTGGTTTAGGCTTAGGGTTAGGTTCATGATTCGGTTTCGGGTTAGTGTTAGAGTTAGGGTGAGAGTTAGTGTTAAGGTTTTTGCTAGGCTTTGGTGTTAGGGTTAGGGTTTGTGTTAGGGTTAGGTTTATCATTAGGGCTCAGGGGTTTCAGGTTAATGTTAGGGTTAGGGTTAGGGATAGCATTAGGGTTAGGGTTGTGGGATACGGTTAGGATTTAGGGTGAGGGTTACGGTTAGTTTTACAGTTAAGGTGAGGGTTTAGGGTAATTGTTATGATTAGGGTTATAGTCAGAGTTAGGGTTTGGTTTAGGATTAGGGTTAGGTGTAGGGTAAGAATTAGGTTTAGGTCCATGTTGAGGGTTAGACTTAGTGTTCTATTTAGGGTAAAGGTTAGGGGTAGGGTTAGGATTAGGTCTAGGGTTAGGATTAGGATTATTTTAGGGTTAGGTTCAGGGCTATTGTAAGTGTTCAGTTTAGGGTTACAGATGGACTAGCGTTATTCTTAGAGTTAGGTTTAAGGTTAGGGTTTGGGTTAGGTCTAGGTTTAGGGTTAAGCTTATGGTTAGTGTTTGGATGAAGTTCAGGATAGGGTGAGGGTTATTTTTATGGTGAGGGCTAGGGTTTGGGTTTGTGTTCAGGTTAGTGTTAAGGATAGGTTTAGGGTTCGGTTAGGGTTAGGCGTTATGTCTAGGGTCAGCGTTAGGTTAGGTTCAGGGTTAGTGTGAAGTTTAGGTTAAGGGTGAGGGTTATGATAAGGGTTAGGATTATAGACGGTGTTAGACGTTAGGTTTAGGGTGTTAGGGTTAGGTTTATGGTTAGGGTAGATTTAAGTTTAGGTTTAATATTAGGGTTAGGGTTAGATTTGGGTTACTGTTCGTATTAGGGTTAGGGTTAGGGATAAGTTTGGGGATAGCGTTAGGTTTAGGGTTGGGGATACGGTTAAGGATTAGGGTGAGGGTTAGGGTTAGGTTTACAGTTAAGGCGAGGGTTTAGGGTAATTGTTATGGTTAGGGTTAGAGTTAGAGTTAGGCTTAGGGTTAGGGTGAAGTTTCAGTTAATAGTCAGGGTTAGGCTTAAGGTTAGAGTAGGGTTCAGGTTAGTGTTCGGGTTAGGTGTAGCGTTAGGGTTTGGGTAGGGGTAAGGTTAGGGTTAAGGCTAGGTTTACGGTAAAGGGTAGGGCTAGCTTAGGGTTAGATTTAGAGTTAGAGTTAGTGCTAGGGTTTAGGATTATGGTTATGGTCAGGTTTAGAGTTATTGTTAGGGTTAGGGTAGAGTTAAGGTTAGGGTTCATTTAGGGTTAGAGAAAGGGTTAGGTTTAGGTCTGGGTTAGGTGCAGGATGCGGGGTAGGGTTAGGGTTAGGGGTTCATGGGAGGGTTAGTGTTAAGTTTACATTAAGCTGATGTTTTAGGGTGTTACTGTTAGGGCTAGGGTTAGCATTAGGTTTAGGGTCAGGGCTAGAGTTAGGGGATAGTTAAGGGTTAGCTTTAGTTTCAGGGTTAGGGTTAGCCTTCGGTTTAGGGTGAAGTTTAGGTTAAGGATGAGGGTTAGGGTTAGAGTTAGGCATTTGGGTTAAGGTTAGGGTTAGGTTTAGGATTAGGCTTAGGGTTAGGGTTGGGTGTTTGGGTTAATGTTAGGGTCAGGTTTAGGGTTCGGTTTAGGGTTAGGGCTACAGCTGGGGTAAAGTTTAATTGAAGGGTGAGGGTTGAGCTTAGGGTTAGCGTTAGGGGTTAGGGTTAGAGCTTAGGTTAGGATTAAGTTTAGGGTTAAGGTTAGGTTTAGATTTAGGGTTAGGGTTAGTGTTAGGGTTAAGTCATGTTTAGGTTTAGGGCTAGGTGAAGGTTATAGATAGGGTTAGGTTAAGGGTTGAGGTTAGGTTTAGATGGTAAGATGAGGGTTAGTGCTAGGTTTCCATTTAAGCTGAGTGTGTAGGGTAAGTTTTAGCGTTAGGATTAGGGTTAGAGTTAGAGTTAGGGTCAGGGTTAGTTTTGAGTTTAGAGTTAGGGTTACGTTTATGGTACGGTCAGGGTTAGGGGAGATTTAGTGTTACGTTTAGTTTTAGGGTTAGGGTTACAGAGAAGTTTATGTGAAGCGAGAGGGTTGGGGTTAGGGGTTTGGGTTCAGGTCAGAGTCAGGGTTAGGGTTAGGTTTAGGGTTAGGGTTACGTGTAGTGTTAGTGTTAGTTTTGCTTAGGGTTCGGGTTTGAATGAAGTTAGGGTACGCTTAGCGTTATGCTTAGGGTGAAATTCTGGTTAAGGGTGAGGGTTCGGCTTAGGGTTAGGATTAGAGTTAGGGTCAGTGGTTAGGGTTAGGTTTAGGGTTAAGGTTAGTTTTAGGCTAAGGATTAGGATTAGAGTTAGGGTTAAGGGTTACTGTTTCAGTTAGGTTTAGGTTAAGGTTATAATTAGGGTTAAGTTTAGGGTTAGGGTAAGAGTTAGAGTTACATTGACAGTTAAGGTGAGGGTTTTGGGTAAGTGTTACCCTTAAGGTTAGGGTTAGAGTAAAGGTTAAGGGTTAGGGTTAAGGTTAAGGGTTAGGGTTAGGTTTAAGTTTACGTTGGCTTAAAGATAGGGTTAAGGTTAGGTTAGGGTTAGGGTCAGGGTTAGAATTAGAATTAGGTTTAGGGCGAGGATTAGGGCCAGAGTTATTGTAAGGGTTAGGTTTCGGGTTACAGGTGGGCCAAGGTTAAGGTGAGGGTTAGGTTTATGGGGAGGGTTAGGGTTAAAGTCAGGGTGAGTTTTCGGTTAGGGATAGGGTGAAGTTTAAGATAGGGTGAGGGTTAGGGTTATGGCTAAGGTTTGGGCTTGTTTTCAGGTTAGTGTTAAGGTTATGTTCAGGGTTAGGGTTACGTTCAGGGGTTGTGTTCAGTTTTAGGGTTAGGGTTAGATTTAAGGTTAGGGTTAAGTTTAGTGTTACGTTTAGGGTTAGGGTCATGGTTGTGTTAGGCTTTGTGGTTGGGGTGAGGGTTAGTTTTAGGGTTAGGGTTGGTTAGGGTTAGGATTATCATTATGATAAGGCGTTAGGGGTTAGAAGTGTAGTTTAGGGTTAGGGTTTGGGTGAGGGTTCCGGTTAGGCCTTGTGGTTCTGGTCATGGTTAGGTTTGGTTTAGGCTTAGGGTTAGGTTCATGATTCGGTTTCGGGTTAGTGTTAGAGTTAGGGTGAGAGTTAGTGTTAAGGTTTTTGCTAGGCTTTGGTGTTAGGGTTAGGGTTTGTGTTAGGGTTAGGTTTATCATTAGGGCTCAGGGGTTTCAGGTTAATGTTAGGGTTAGGGTTAGGGATAGCATTAGGGTTAGGGTTGTGGGATACGGTTAGGATTTAGGGTGAGGGTTACGGTTAGTTTTACAGTTAAGGTGAGGGTTTAGGGTAATTGTTATGATTAGGGTTATAGTCAGAGTTAGGGTTTGGTTTAGGATTAGGGTTAGGTGTAGGGTAAGAATTAGGTTTAGGTCCATGTTGAGGGTTAGACTTAGTGTTCTATTTAGGGTAAAGGTTAGGGGTAGGGTTAGGATTAGGTCTAGGGTTAGGATTAGGATTATTTTAGGGTTAGGTTCAGGGCTATTGTAAGTGTTCAGTTTAGGGTTACAGATGGACTAGCGTTATTCTTAGAGTTAGGTTTAAGGTTAGGGTTTGGGTTAGGTCTAGGTTTAGGGTTAAGCTTATGGTTAGTGTTTGGATGAAGTTCAGGATAGGGTGAGGGTTATTTTTATGGTGAGGGCTAGGGTTTGGGTTTGTGTTCAGGTTAGTGTTAAGGATAGGTTTAGGGTTCGGTTAGGGTTAGGCGTTATGTCTAGGGTCAGCGTTAGGTTAGGTTCAGGGTTAGTGTGAAGTTTAGGTTAAGGGTGAGGGTTATGATAAGGGTTAGGATTATAGACGGTGTTAGACGTTAGGTTTAGGGTGTTAGGGTTAGGTTTATGGTTAGGGTAGATTTAAGTTTAGGTTTAATATTAGGGTTAGGGTTAGATTTGGGTTACTGTTCGTATTAGGGTTAGGGTTAGGGATAAGTTTGGGGATAGCGTTAGGTTTAGGGTTGGGGATACGGTTAAGGATTAGGGTGAGGGTTAGGGTTAGGTTTACAGTTAAGGCGAGGGTTTAGGGTAATTGTTATGGTTAGGGTTAGAGTTAGAGTTAGGCTTAGGGTTAGGGTGAAGTTTCAGTTAATAGTCAGGGTTAGGCTTAAGGTTAGAGTAGGGTTAAGGTTAGTGTTCGGGTTAGGTGTAGCGTTAGGGTTTGGGTAGGGGTAAGGTTGGGTTAAGGCTAGGTTTACGGTAAAGGGTAGGGCTAGCTTAGGGTTAGATTTAGAGTTAGAGTTAGTGCTAGGGTTTAGGATTATGGTTATGGTCAGGTTTAGAGTTATTGTTAGGGTTAGGGTAGAGTTAAGGTTAGGGTTCATTTAGGGTTAGAGAAAGGGTTAGGTTTAGGTCTGGGTTAGGTGCAGGATGCGGGGTAGGGTTAGGGTTAGGGGTTCATGGGAGGGTTAGTGTTAAGTTTACATTAAGCTGATGTTTTAGGGTGTTACTGTTAGGGCTAGGGTTAGCATTAGGTTTAGGGTCAGGGCTAGAGTTAGGGGATAGTTAAGGGTTAGCTTTAGTTTCAGGGTTAGGGTTAGCCTTCGGTTTAGGGTGAAGTTTAGGTTAAGGATGAGGGTTAGGGTTAGAGTTAGGCATTTGGGTTAAGGTTAGGGTTAGGTTTAGGATTAGGCTTAGGGTTAGGGTTGGGTGTTTGGGTTAATGTTAGGGTCAGGTTTAGGGTTCGGTTTAGGGTTAGGGCTACAGCTGGGGTAAAGTTTAATTGAAGGGTGAGGGTTGAGCTTAGGGTTAGCGTTAGGGGTTAGGGTTAGAGCTTAGGTTAGGATTAAGTTTAGGGTTAAGGTTAGGTTTAGATTTAGGGTTAGGGTTAGTGTTAGGGTTAAGTCATGTTTAGGTTTAGGGCTAGGTGAAGGTTATAGATAGGGTTAGGTTAAGGGTTGAGGTTAGGTTTAGATGGTAAGATGAGGGTTAGTGCTAGGTTTCCATTTAAGCTGAGTGTGTAGGGTAAGTTTTAGCGTTAGGATTAGGGTTAGAGTTAGAGTTAGGGTCAGGGTTAGTTTTGAGTTTAGAGTTAGGGTTACGTTTATGGTACGGTCAGGGTTAGGGGAGATTTAGTGTTACGTTTAGTTTTAGGGTTAGGGTTACAGAGAAGTTTATGTGAAGCGAGAGGGTTGGGGTTAGGGGTTTGGGTTCAGGTCAGAGTCAGGGTTAGGGTTAGGTTTAGGGTTAGGGTTACGTGTAGTGTTAGTGTTAGTTTTGCTTAGGGTTCGGGTTTGAATGAAGTTAGGGTACGCTTAGCGTTATGCTTAGGGTGAAATTCTGGTTAAGGGTGAGGGTTCGGCTTAGGGTTAGGGTTAGAGTTAGGGTCAGTGGTTAGGGTTAGGTTTAGGGTTAAGGTTAGTTTTAGGCTAAGGATTAGGATTAGAGTTAGGGTTAAGGGTTACTGTTTCAGTTAGGTTTAGGTTAAGGTTATAATTAGGGTTAAGTTTAGGGTTAGGGTAAGAGTTAGAGTTACATTTACAGTTAAGGTGAGGGTTTTGGGTAAGTGTTACCCTTAAGGTTAGGGTTAGAGTAAAGGTTAAAGGTTAGGGTTAACGTTAAGGGTTAGGGTTAGGTCTAAGTTTATGGTAGGCTTAAAGATAGGGTTAAGGTTAGGTTAGGGTTAGGGTCAGGGTTAGAATTAGAATTAGGTTTAGGGCGAGGATTAGGGCCAGAGTTATTGTAAGGGTTAGGTTTCGGGTTACAGGTGGGCCAAGGTTAAGGTGAGGGTTAGGTTTATGGGGAGGGTTAGGGTTAAAATCAGGGTGAGTTTTAGGTTAGAGATAGGGTGAAGTTTAAGATAGGGTGAGGGTTAGGGTTATGCCTAAGGTTTGGGCTTGTTTTCAGGTTAGTGTTAAGGTTATGTTCAGGGTTAGGGTTAAGTTCAGGGCTTGTGTTCAGTTTTAGGGTTAGGGTTAGATTTAAGGTTAGGGTTAAGTTTAGTGTTACGTTTAGGGTTAGGGTCATGGTTGTGTTAGGCTTTGTGGTTGGGGTGAGGGTTAGTTTTAGGGTTAGGGTTGGTTAGGGTTAGGATTATCGTTATGATAAGGCGTTAGGGGTTAGAAGTGTAGTTTAGGGTTAGGGTTTGGGTGAGGGTTCCGGTTAGGCCTTGCGGTTCTGGTCATGGTTAGGTTTGGTTTAGGCTTAGGGTTAGGTTCATGATTCGGTTTCGGGTTAGTGTTAGAGTTAGGGTGAGAGTTAGGGTTAAGGTTTTTGCTAGGCTTTGGTGTTAGGGTTAGGGTTTGTGTTAGGGTTAAGTTTATCATTAGGGCTCAGGGGTTTCAGGTTAATGTTAGGGTTAGGGTTAGGGATAGCATTAGGGTTAGGGTTGTGGGATACGGTTAGGATTTAGGGTGAGGGTTACGGTTAGTTTTACAGTTAAGGTGAGGGTTTAGGGTAATTGTTATGATTAGGGTTATAGTCAGAGTTAGGGTTTGGTTTAGGATTAGGGTTAGGTGTAGGGTAAGAATTAGGTTTAGGTCCATGTTGAGGGTTAGACTTAGTGTTCTATTTAGGGTAAAGGTTAGGGGTAGGGTTAGGATTAGGTCTAGGGTTAGGATTAGGATTATTTTAGGGTTAGGTTCAGGGCTATTGTAAGTGTTCAGTTTAGGGTTACAGATGGACTAGCGTTATTCTTAGAGTTAGGTTTAAGGTTAGGGTTTGGGTTAGGTCTAGGTTTAGGGTTAAGCTTATGGTTAGTGTTTGGATGAAGTTCAGGATAGGGTGAGGGTTATTTTTATGCTGAGGGCTAGGGTTTGGGTTTGTGTTCAGGTTAGTGTTAAGGATAGGTTTAGGGTTCGGTTAGGGTTAGGCGTTATGTCTAGGGTCAGCGTTAGGTTAGGTTTAGGGTTAGTGTGAAGTTTAGGTTAAGGGTGAGGGTTATGATAAGGGTTAGGATTATAGACAGTGTTAGACGTTAGGTTTAGGGTGTTAGGGTTAGGTTTATGGTTAGGGTAGATTTAAGTTTAGGTTTAATATTAGGGTTAGGGTTAGATTTGGGTTACTGTTCGTATTAGGGTTAGGGTTAGGGATAAGTTTGGGGATAGCGTTAGGTTTAGGGTTGGGGATACGGTTAAGGATTAGGGTGAGGGTTAGGGTTAGGTTTACAGTTAAGGCGAGGGTTTAGGGTAATTGTTATGGTTAGGGTTAGAGTTAGAGTTAGGCTTAGGGTTAGGGTGAAGTTTCAGTTAATAGTCAGGGTTAGGCTTAAGGTTAGAGTAGGGTTAAGGTTAGTGTTCGGGTTAGGTGTAGCGTTAGGGTTTGGGTAGGGGTAAGGTTAGGGTTAAGGCTAGGTTTACGGTAAAGGGTAGGGCTAGCTTAGGGTTAGATTTAGAGTTAGAGTTAGTGCTAGGGTTTAGGATTATGGTTATGGTCAGGTTTAGAGTTATTGTTAGGTTTAGGGTAGAGTTAAGGTTAGGGTTCATTTAGGGTTAGAGAAAGGGTTAGGTTTAGGTCTGGGTTAGGTGTAGGATGCGGGGTAGGCTTAGGGTTAGGGGTTCATGGGAGGGTTAGTGTTAAGTTTACATTAAGCTGATGTTTTAGGGTGTTACTGTTAGGGCTAGGGTTAGCATTAGGTTTAGGGTCAGGGCTAGAGTTAGGGGATAGTTAAGGGTTAGCTTTAGTTTCAGGGTTAGGGTTAGCCTTCGGTTTAGGGTGAAGTTTAGGTTAAGGATGAGGGTTAGGGTTAGGGTTAGGCATTTGGGTTAAGTTTAGGGTTAGGTTTAGGATTAGGCTTAGGGTTAGGGTTAGGTGTTTGGGTTAATGTTAGCGTCAGGTTTAGGGTTCGGTTTAGGGTTAGGGCTACAGCTGGGGTAAAGTTTAATTGAAGGGTGAGGGTTGAGCTTAGGGTTAGCGTTAGGGGTTAGGGTTAGAGCTTAGGTTAGGATTAAGTTTAGGGTTAAGGTTAGGTTTAGATTTAGGGTTAGGGTTAGTGTTAGGGTTAAGTCATGTTTAGGTTTAGGGCTAGGTGAAGGTTATAGATAGGGTTAGGTTAAGGGTTGAGGTTAGGTTTAGATTGTAAGATGAGGGTTAGTGCTAGGTTTCCATTTAAGCTGAGTGTGTAGGGTAAGTTTTAGCGTTAGGATTAGGGTTAGAGTTAGAGTTAGGGTCAGGGTTAGTTTTGAGTTTAGAGTTAGGGTTACGTTTATGGTACGGTCAGGGTTAGGGGAGATTTAGTGTTACGTTTAGTTTTAGGGTTAGGGTTACAGAGAAGTTTATGTGAAGCGAGAGGGTTGGGGTTAGGGGTTTGGGTTCAGGTCAGAGTCAGGGTTAGGGTTAGGTTTAGGGTTAGGGTTACGTGTAGTGTTAGTGTTAGTTTTGCTTAGGGTTCGGGTTTGAATGAAGTTAGGGTACGCTTAGCGTTATGCTTAGGGTGAAATTCTGGTTAAGGGTGAGGGTTCGGCTTAGGGTTAGGATTAGAGTTAGGGTCAGTGGTTAGGGTTAGGTTTAGGGTTAAGGTTAGTTTTAGGCTAAGGATTAGGATTAGAGTTAGGGTTAAGGGTTACTGTTTCAGTTAGGTTTAGGTTAAGGTTATAATTAGGGTTAAGTTTAGGGTTAGGGTAAGAGTTAGAGTTACATTTACAGTTAAGGTGAGGGTTTTGGGTAAGTGTTACTCTTAAGGATAGGGTTAGAGTAAAGGTTAAGGGTTAGGGTTAAGGTTAAGGGTTAGGGTTAGGTTTAAGTTTATGGTAGGCTTAAAGATAGGGTTAAGGTTAGGTTAGGGTTAGGGTCAGGGTTAGAATTAGAATTAGGTTTAGGGCGAGGATTAGGGCCAGAGTTATTGTAAGGGTTAGGTTTCGGGTTACAGGTGGGCCAAGGTTAAGGTGAGGGTTAGGTTTATGGGGAGGGTTAGGGTTAAAGTCAGGGTGAGTTTTCGGTTAGGGATAGGGTGAAGTTTAAGATAGGGTGAGGGTTAGGTTTATGCCTAAGGTTTGGGCTTGTTTTCAGGTTAGTGTTAAGGTTATGTTCAGGGTTAGGGTTACGTTCAGGGGTTGTGTTCAGTTTTAGGGGTAGGGTTAGATTTAAGGTTAGGGTTAAGTTTAGTGTTACGTTTAGGGTTAGGGTCATGGTTGTGTTAGGCTTTGTGGTTGGGGTGAGGGTTAGTTTTAGGGTTAGGGTTGGTTAGGGTTAGGATTATCGTTATGATAAGGCGTTAGGGGTTAGAAGTGTAGTTTAGGGTTAGGGTTTGGGTGAGGGTTCCGGTTAGGCCTTGTGGTTCTGGTCATGGTTAGGTTTGGTTTAGGCTTAGGGTTAGGTTCATGATTCGGTTTCGGGTTAGTGTTAGAGTTAGGGTGAGAGTTAGTGTTAAGGTTTTTGCTAGGCTTTGGTGTTAGGGTTAGGGTTTGTGTTAGGGTTAGGTTTATCATTAGGGCTCAGGGGTTTCAGGTTAATGTTAGGGTTAGGGTTAGGGATAGCATTAGGGTTAGGGTTGTGGGATACGGTTAGGATTTAGGGTGCGGGTTACGGTTAGTTTTACAGTTAAGGTGAGGGTTTAGGGTAATTGTTATGATTAGGGTTATAGTCAGAGTTAGGGTTTGGTTTAGGATTAGGGTTAGGTGTAGGGTAAGAATTAGGTTTAGGTCCATGTTGAGGGTTAGACTTAGTGTTCTATTTAGGGTAAAGGTTAGGGGTAGGGTTAGGATTAGGTCTAGGGTTAGGATTAGGATTATTTTAGGGTTAGGTTCAGGGCTATTGTAAGTGTTCAGTTTAGGGTTACAGATGGACTAGCGTTATTCTTAGAGTTAGGTTTAAGGTTAGGGTTTGGGTTAGGTCTAGGTTTAGGGTTAAGCTTATGGTTAGTGTTTGGATGAAGTTCAGGATAGGGTGAGGGTTATTTTTATGGTGAGGGCTAGGGTTTGGGTTTGTGTTCAGGTTAGTGTTAAGGATAGGTTTAGGGTTCGGTTAGGGTTAGGCGTTATGTCTAGGGTCAGCGTTAGGTTAGGTTCAGGGTTAGTGTGAAGTTTAGGTTAAGGGTGAGGGTTATGATAAGGGTTAGGATTATAGACGGTGTTAGACGTTAGGTTTAGGGTGTTAGGGTTAGGTTTATGGTTAGGGTAGATTTAAGTTTAGGTTTAATATTAGGGTTAGGGTTAGATTTGGGTTACTGTTCGTATTAGGGTTAGGGTTAGGGATAAGTTTGGGGATAGCGTTAGGTTTAGGGTTGGGGATACGGTTAAGGATTAGGGTGAGGGTTAGGGTTAGGTTTACAGTTAAGGCGAGGGTTTAGGGTAATTGTTATGGTTAGGGTTAGAGTTAGAGTTAGGCTTAGGGTTAGGGTGAAGTTTCAGTTAATAGTCAGGGTTAGGCTTAAGGTTAGAGTAGGGTTCAGGTTAGTGTTCGGGTTAGGTGTAGCGTTAGGGTTTGGGTAGGGGTAAGGTTAGGGTTAAGGCTAGGTTTACGGTAAAGGGTAGGGCTAGCTTAGGGTTAGATTTAGAGTTAGAGTTAGTGCTAGGGTTTAGGATTATGGTTATGGTCAGGTTTAGAGTTATTGTTAGGGTTAGGGTAGAGTTAAGGTTAGGGTTCATTTAGGGTTAGAGAAAGGGTTAGGTTTAGGTCTGGGTTAGGTGTAGGATGCGGGGTAGGCTTAGGGTTAGGGGTTCATGGGAGGGTTAGTGTTAAGTTTACATTAAGCTGATGTTTTAGGGTGTTACTGTTAGGGCTAGGGTTAGCATTAGGTTTAGGGTCAGGGCTAGAGTTAGGGGATAGTTAAGGGTTAGCTTTAGTTTCAGGGTTAGGGTTAGCCTTCGGTTTAGGGTGAAGTTTAGGTTAAGGATGAGGGTTAGGGTTAGGGTTAGGCATTTGGGTTAAGGTTAGGGTTAGGTTTAGGATTAGGCTTAGGGTTAGGGTTGGGTGTTTGGGTTAATGTTAGGGTCAGGTTTAGGGTTTGGTTTAGGGTTAGGGCTACAGCTGGGGTAAAGTTTAATTGAAGGGTGAGGGTTGAGCTTAGGGTTAGCGTTAGGGGTTAGGGTTAGAGCTTAGGTTAGGATTAAGTTTAGGGTTAAGGTTAGGTTTAGATTTAGGGTTAGGGTTAGTGTTAGGGTTAAGTCATGTTTAGGTTTAGGGCTAGGTGAAGGTTATAGATAGGGTTAGGTTAAGGGTTGAGGTTAGGTTTAGATGGTAAGATGAGGGTTAGTGCTAGGTTTCCATTTAAGCTGAGTGTGTAGGGTAAGTTTTAGCGTTAGGATTAGGGTTAGAGTTAGAGTTAGGGTCAGGGTTAGTTTTGAGTTTAGAGTTAGGGTTACGTTTATGGTACGGTCAGGGTTAGGGGAGATTTAGTGTTACGTTTAGTTTTAGGGTTAGGGTTACAGAGAAGTTTATGTGAAGCGAGAGGGTTGGGGTTAGGGGTTTGGGTTCAGGTCAGAGTCAGGGTTAGGGTTAGGTTTAGGGTTAGGGTTACGTGTAGTGTTAGTGTTAGTTTTGCTTAGGGTTCGGGTTTGAATGAAGTTAGGGTACGCTTAGCGTTATGCTTAGGGTGAAATTCTGGTTAAGGGTGAGGGTTCGGCTTAGGGTTAGGATTAGAGTTAGGGTCAGTGGTTAGGGTTAGGTTTAGGGTTAAGGTTAGTTTTAGGCTAAGGATTAGGATTAGAGTTAGGGTTAAGGGTTACTGTTTCAGTTAGGTTTAGGTTAAGGTTATAATTAGGGTTAAGTTTAGGGTTAGGGTAAGAGTTAGAGTTACATTGACAGTTAAGGTGAGGGTTTTGGGTAAGTGTTACTCTTAAGGATAGGGTTAGAGTAAAGGTTAAGGGTTAGGGTTAAGGTTAAGGGTTAGGGTTAGGTTTAAGTTTATGGTAGGCTTAAAGATAGGGTTAAGGTTAGGTTAGGGTTAGGGTCAGGGTTAGAATTAGAATTAGGTTTAGGGCGAGGATTAGGGCCAGAGTTATTGTAAGGGTTAGGTTTCGGGTTACAGGTGGGCCAAGGTTAAGGTGAGGGTTAGGTTTATGGGGAGGGTTAGGGTTAAAGTCAGGGTGAGTTTTCGGTTAGGGATAGGGTGAAGTTTAAGATAGGGTGAGGGTTAGGTTTATGCCTAAGGTTTGGGCTTGTTTTCAGGTTAGTGTTAAGGTTATGTTCAGGGTTAGGGTTACGTTCAGGGGTTGTGTTCAGTTTTAGGGGTAGGGTTAGATTTAAGGTTAGGGTTAAGTTTAGTGTTACGTTTAGGGTTAGGGCCATGGTTGTTTTAGGCTTTGTGGTTGGGGTGAGGGTTAGTTTTAGGGTTAGGGTTGGTTAGGGTTAGGATTATCGTTATGATAAGGCGTTAGGGGTTAGAAGTGTAGTTTAGGGTTAGGGTTTGGGTGAGGGTTCCGGTTAGGCCTTGTGGTTCTGGTCATGGTTAGGTTTGGTTTAGGCTTAGGGTTAGGTTCATGATTCGGTTTCGGGTTAGTGTTAGAGTTAGGGTGAGAGTTAGTGTTAAGGTTTTTGCTAGGCTTTGGTGTTAGGGTTAGGGTTTGTGTTAGGGTTAGGTTTATCATTAGGGCTCAGGGGTTTCAGGTTAATGTTAGGGTTAGGGTTAGGGATAGCATTAGGGTTAGGGTTGTGGGATACGGTTAGGATTTAGGGTGCGGGTTACGGTTAGTTTTACAGTTAAGGTGAGGGTTTAGGGTAATTGTTATGATTAGGGTTATAGTCAGAGTTAGGGTTTGGTTTAGGATTAGGGTTAGGTGTAGGGTAAGAATTAGGTTTAGGTCCATGTTGAGGGTTAGACTTAGTGTTCTATTTAGGGTAAAGGTTAGGGGTAGGGTTAGGATTAGGTCTAGGGTTAGGATTAGGATTATTTTAGGGTTAGGTTCAGGGCTATTGTAAGTGTTCAGTTTAGGGTTACAGATGGACTAGCGTTATTCTTAGAGTTAGGTTTAAGGTTAGGGTTTGGGTTAGGTCTAGGTTTAGGGTTAAGCTTATGGTTAGTGTTTGGATGAAGTTCAGGATAGGGTGAGGGTTATTTTTATGGTGAGGGCTAGGGTTTGGGTTTGTGTTCAGGTTAGTGTTAAGGATAGGTTTAGGGTTCGGTTAGGGTTAGGCGTTATGTCTAGGGTCAGCGTTAGGTTAGGTTCAGGGTTAGTGTGAAGTTTAGGTTAAGGGTGAGGGTTATGATAAGGGTTAGGATTATAGACGGTGTTAGACGTTAGGTTTAGGGTGTTAGGGTTAGGTTTATGGTTAGGGTAGATTTAAGTTTAGGTTTAATATTAGGGTTAGGGTTAGATTTGGGTTACTGTTCGTATTAGGGTTAGGGTTAGGGATAAGTTTGGGGATAGCGTTAGGTTTAGGGTTGGGGATACGGTTAAGGATTAGGGTGAGGGTTAGGGTTAGGTTTACAGTTAAGGCGAGGGTTTAGGGTAATTGTTATGGTTAGGGTTAGAGTTAGAGTTAGGCTTAGGGTTAGGGTGAAGTTTCAGTTAATAGTCAGGGTTAGGCTTAAGGTTAGAGTAGGGTTCAGGTTAGTGTTCGGGTTAGGTGTAGCGTTAGGGTTTGGGTAGGGGTAAGGTTAGGGTTAAGGCTAGGTTTACGGTAAAGGGTAGGGCTAGCTTAGGGTTAGATTTAGAGTTAGAGTTAGTGCTAGGGTTTAGGATTATGGTTATGGTCAGGTTTAGAGTTATTGTTAGGGTTAGGGTAGAGTTAAGGTTAGGGTTCATTTAGGGTTAGAGAAAGGGTTAGGTTTAGGTCTGGGTTAGGTGTAGGATGCGGGGTAGGCTTAGGGTTAGGGGTTCATGGGAGGGTTAGTGTTAAGTTTACATTAAGCTGATGTTTTAGGGTGTTACTGTTAGGGCTAGGGTTAGCATTAGGTTTAGGGTCAGGGCTAGAGTTAGGGGATAGTTAAGGGTTAGCTTTAGTTTCAGGGTTAGGGTTAGCCTTCGGTTTAGGGTGAAGTTTAGGTTAAGGATGAGGGTTAGGGTTAGGGTTAGGCATTTGGGTTAAGGTTAGGGTTAGGTTTAGGATTAGGCTTAGGGTTAGGGTTGGGTGTTTGGGTTAATGTTAGGGTCAGGTTTAGGGTTTGGTTTAGGGTTAGGGCTACAGCTGGGGTAAAGTTTAATTGAAGGGTGAGGGTTGAGCTTAGGGTTAGCGTTAGGGGTTAGGGTTAGAGCTTAGGTTAGGATTAAGTTTAGGGTTAAGGTTAGGTTTAGATTTAGGGTTAGGGTTAGTGTTAGGGTTAAGTCATGTTTAGGTTTAGGGCTAGGTGAAGGTTATAGATAGGGTTAGGTTAAGGGTTGAGGTTAGGTTTAGATGGTAAGATGAGGGTTAGTGCTAGGTTTCCATTTAAGCTGAGTGTGTAGGGTAAGTTTTAGCGTTAGGATTAGGGTTAGAGTTAGAGTTAGGGTCAGGGTTAGTTTTGAGTTTAGAGTTAGGGTTACGTTTATGGTACGGTCAGGGTTAGGGGAGATTTAGTGTTACGTTTAGTTTTAGGGTTAGGGTTACAGAGAAGTTTATGTGAAGCGAGAGGGTTGGGGTTAGGGGTTTGGGTTCAGGTCAGAGTCAGGGTTAGGGTTAGGTTTAGGGTTAGGGTTACGTGTAGTGTTAGTGTTAGTTTTGCTTAGGGTTCGGGTTTGAATGAAGTTAGGGTACGCTTAGCGTTATGCTTAGGGTGAAATTCTGGTTAAGGGTGAGGGTTCGGCTTAGGGTTAGGATTAGAGTTAGGGTCAGTGGTTAGGGTTAGGTTTAGGGTTAAGGTTAGTTTTAGGCTAAGGATTAGGATTAGAGTTAGGGTTAAGGGTTACTGTTTCAGTTAGGTTTAGGTTAAGGTTATAATTAGGGTTAAGTTTAGGGTTAGGGTAAGAGTTAGAGTTACATTGACAGTTAAGGTGAGGGTTTTGGGTAAGTGTTACTCTTAAGGATAGGGTTAGAGTAAAGGTTAAGGGTTAGGGTTAAGGTTAAGGGTTAGGGTTAGGTTTAAGTTTATGGTAGGCTTAAAGATAGGGTTAAGGTTAGGTTAGGGTTAGGGTCAGGGTTAGAATTAGAATTAGGTTTAGGGCGAGGATTAGGGCCAGAGTTATTGTAAGGGTTAGGTTTCGGGTTACAGGTGGGCCAAGGTTAAGGTGAGGGTTAGGTTTATGGGGAGGGTTAGGGTTAAAGTCAGGGTGAGTTTTCGGTTAGGGATAGGGTGAAGTTTAAGATAGGGTGAGGGTTAGGTTTATGCCTAATGTTTGGGCTTGTTTTCAGGTTAGTGTTAAGGTTATGTTCAGGGTTAGGGTTACGTTCAGGGGTTGTGTTCAGTTTTAGGGGTAGGGTTAGATTTAAGGTTAGGGTTAAGTTTAGTGTTACGTTTAGGGTTAGGGCCATGGTTGTTTTAGGCTTTGTGGTTGGGGTGAGGGTTAGTTTTAGGGTTAGGGTTGGTTAGGGTTAGGATTATCGTTATGATAAGGCGTTAGGGGTTAGAAGTGTAGTTTAGGGTTAGGGTTTGGGTGAGGGTTCCGGTTAGGCCTTGTGGTTCTGGTCATGGTTAGGTTTGGTTTAGGCTTAGGGTTAGGTTCATGATTCGGTTTCGGGTTAGTGTTAGAGTTAGGGTGAGAGTTAGTGTTAAGGTTTTTGCTAGGCTTTGGTGTTAGGGTTAGGGTTTGTGTTAGGGTTAGGTTTATCATTAGGGCTCAGGGGTTTCAGGTTAATGTTAGGGTTAGGGTTAGGGATAGCATTAGGGTTAGGGTTGTGGGATACGGTTAGGATTTAGGGTGCGGGTTACGGTTAGTTTTACAGTTAAGGTGAGGGTTTAGGGTAATTGTTATGATTAGGGTTATAGTCAGAGTTAGGGTTTGGTTTAGGATTAGGGTTAGGTGTAGGGTAAGAATTAGGTTTAGGTCCATGTTGAGGGTTAGACTTAGTGTTCTATTTAGGGTAAAGGTTAGGGGTAGGGTTAGGATTAGGTCTAGGGTTAGGATTAGGATTATTTTAGGGTTAGGTTCAGGGCTATTGTAAGTGTTCAGTTTAGGGTTACAGATGGACTAGCGTTATTCTTAGAGTTAGGTTTAAGGTTAGGGTTTGGGTTAGGTCTAGGTTTAGGGTTAAGCTTATGGTTAGTGTTTGGATGAAGTTCAGGATAGGGTGAGGGTTATTTTTATGGTGAGGGCTAGGGTTTGGGTTTGTGTTCAGGTTAGTGTTAAGGATAGGTTTAGGGTTCGGTTAGGGTTAGGCGTTATGTCTAGGGTCAGCGTTAGGTTAGGTTCAGGGTTAGTGTGAAGTTTAGGTTAAGGGTGAGGGTTATGATAAGGGTTAGGATTATAGACGGTGTTAGACGTTAGGTTTAGGGTGTTAGGGTTAGGTTTATGGTTAGGGTAGATTTAAGTTTAGGTTTAATATTAGGGTTAGGGTTAGATTTGGGTTACTGTTCGTATTAGGGTTAGGGTTAGGGATAAGTTTGGGGATAGCGTTAGGTTTAGGGTTGGGGATACGGTTAAGGATTAGGGTGAGGGTTAGGGTTAGGTTTACAGTTAAGGCGAGGGTTTAGGGTAATTGTTATGGTTAGGGTTAGAGTTAGAGTTAGGCTTAGGGTTAGGGTGAAGTTTCAGTTAATAGTCAGGGTTAGGCTTAAGGTTAGAGTAGGGTTCAGGTTAGTGTTCGGGTTAGGTGTAGCGTTAGGGTTTGGGTAGGGGTAAGGTTAGGGTTAAGGCTAGGTTTACGGTAAAGGGTAGGGCTAGCTTAGGGTTAGATTTAGAGTTAGAGTTAGTGCTAGGGTTTAGGATTATGGTTATGGTCAGGTTTAGAGTTATTGTTAGGGTTAGGGTAGAGTTAAGGTTAGGGTTCATTTAGGGTTAGAGAAAGGGTTAGGTTTAGGTCTGGGTTAGGTGTAGGATGCGGGGTAGGCTTAGGGTTAGGGGTTCATGGGAGGGTTAGTGTTAAGTTTACATTAAGCTGATGTTTTAGGGTGTTACTGTTAGGGCTAGGGTTAGCATTAGGTTTAGGGTCAGGGCTAGAGTTAGGGGATAGTTAAGGGTTAGCTTTAGTTTCAGGGTTAGGGTTAGCCTTCGGTTTAGGGTGAAGTTTAGGTTAAGGATGAGGGTTAGGGTTAGGGTTAGGCATTTGGGTTAAGGTTAGGGTTAGGTTTAGGATTAGGCTTAGGGTTAGGGTTGGGTGTTTGGGTTAATGTTAGGGTCAGGTTTAGGGTTTGGTTTAGGGTTAGGGCTACAGCTGGGGTAAAGTTTAATTGAAGGGTGAGGGTTGAGCTTAGGGTTAGCGTTAGGGGTTAGGGTTAGAGCTTAGGTTAGGATTAAGTTTAGGGTTAAGGTTAGGTTTAGATTTAGGGTTAGGGTTAGTGTTAGGGTTAAGTCATGTTTAGGTTTAGGGCTAGGTGAAGGTTATAGATAGGGTTAGGTTAAGGGTTGAGGTTAGGTTTAGATGGTAAGATGAGGGTTAGTGCTAGGTTTCCATTTAAGCTGAGTGTGTAGGGTAAGTTTTAGCGTTAGGATTAGGGTTAGAGTTAGAGTTAGGGTCAGGGTTAGTTTTGAGTTTAGAGTTAGGGTTACGTTTATGGTACGGTCAGGGTTAGGGGAGATTTAGTGTTACGTTTAGTTTTAGGGTTAGGGTTACAGAGAAGTTTATGTGAAGCGAGAGGGTTGGGGTTAGGGGTTTGGGTTCAGGTCAGAGTCAGGGTTAGGGTTAGGTTTAGGGTTAGGGTTACGTGTAGTGTTAGTGTTAGTTTTGCTTAGGGTTCGGGTTTGAATGAAGTTAGGGTACGCTTAGCGTTATGCTTAGGGTGAAATTCTGGTTAAGGGTGAGGGTTCGGCTTAGGGTTAGGATTAGAGTTAGGGTCAGTGGTTAGGGTTAGGTTTAGGTTTAAGGTTAGTTTTAGGCTAAGGATTAGGATTAGAGTTAGGGTTAAGGGTTACTGTTTCAGTTAGGTTTAGGTTAAGGTTATAATTAGGGTTAAGTTTAGGGTTAGGGTAAGAGTTAGAGTTACATTGACAGTTAAGGTGAGGGTTTTGGGTAAGTGTTACCCTTAAGGTTAGGGTTAGAGTAAAGGTTAAAGGTTAGGGTTAACGTTAAGGGTTAGGGTTAGGTCTAAGTTTATGGTAGGCTTAAAGATAGGGTTAAGGTTAGGTTAGGGTTAGGGTCAGGGTTAGAATTAGAATTAGGTTTAGGGCGAGGATTAGGGTCAGAGTTATTGTAAGGGTTAGGTTTCGGGTTACAGGTGGGCCAAGGTTAAGGTGAGGGTTAGGTTTATGGGGAGGGTTAGGGTTAAAATCAGGGTGAGTTTTAGGTTAGAGATAGGGTGAAGTTTAAGATAGGGTGAGGGTTAGGGTTATGCCTAAGGTTTGGGCTTGTTTTCAGGTTAGTGTTAAGGTTATGTTCAGGGTTAGGGTTAAGTTCAGGGCTTGTGTTCAGTTTTAGGGTTAGGGTTAGATTTAAGGTTAGGGTTAAGTTTAGTGTTACGTTTAGGGTTAGGGTCATGGTTGTGTTAGGCTTTGTGGTTGGGGTGAGGGTTAGTTTTAGGGTTAGGGTTGGTTAGGGTTAGGATTATCGTTATGATAAGGCGTTAGGGGTTAGAAGTGTAGTTTAGGGTTAGGGTTTGGGTGAGGGTTCCGGTTAGGCCTTGCGGTTCTGGTCATGGTTAGGTTTGGTTTAGGCTTAGGGTTAGGTTCATGATTCGGTTTCGGGTTAGTGTTAGAGTTAGGGTGAGAGTTAGGGTTAAGGTTTTTGCTAGGCTTTGGTGTTAGGGTTAGGGTTTGTGTTAGGGTTAAGTTTATCATTAGGGCTCAGGGGTTTCAGGTTAATGTTAGGGTTAGGGTTAGGGATAGCATTAGGGTTAGGGTTGTGGGATACGGTTAGGATTTAGGGTGAGGGTTACGGTTAGTTTTACAGTTAAGGTGAGGGTTTAGGGTAATTGTTATGATTAGGGTTATAGTCAGAGTTAGGGTTTGGTTTAGGATTAGGGTTAGGTGTAGGGTAAGAATTAGGTTTAGGTCCATGTTGAGGGTTAGACTTAGTGTTCTATTTAGGGTAAAGGTTAGGGGTAGGGTTAGGATTAGGTCTAGGGTTAGGATTAGGATTATTTTAGGGTTAGGTTCAGGGCTATTGTAAGTGTTCAGTTTAGGGTTACAGATGGACTAGCGTTATTCTTAGAGTTAGGTTTAAGGTTAGGGTTTGGGTTAGGTCTAGGTTTAGGGTTAAGCTTATGGTTAGTGTTTGGATGAAGTTCAGGATAGGGTGAGGGTTATTTTTATGGTGAGGGCTAGGGTTTGGGTTTGTGTTCAGGTTAGTGTTAAGGATAGGTTTAGGGTTCGGTTAGGGTTAGGCGTTATGTCAAGGGTCAGCGTTAGGTTAGGTTTAGGGTTAGTGTGAAGTTTAGGTTAAGGGTGAGGGTTATGATAAGGGTTAGGATTATAGACAGTGTTAGACGTTAGGTTTAGGGTGTTAGGGATAGGTTTATGGTTAGGGTAGATTTAAGTTTAGGTTTAATATTAGGGTTAGGGTTAGATTTGGGTTACTGTTCGTATTAGGGTTAGGGTTAGGGATAAGTTTGGGGATAGCGTTAGGTTTCGGGTTGGGGATACGGTTAAGGATTAGGGTGAGGGTTAGGGTTAGGTTTACAGTTAAGGCGAGGGTTTAGGGTAATTGTTATGGTTAGGGTTAGAGTTAGAGTTAGGCTTAGGGTTAGGGTGAAGTTTCAGTTAATAGTCAGGGTTAGGCTTAAGGTTAGAGTAGGGTTAAGGTTAGTGTTCGGGTTAGGTGTAGCGTTAGGGTTTGGGTAGGGGTAAGGTTAGGGTTAAGGCTAGGTTTACGGTAAAGGGTAGGGCTAGCTTAGGGTTAGATTTAGAGTTAGAGTTAGTGCTAGGGTTTAGGATTATGGTTATGGTCAGGTTTAGAGTTATTGTTAGGTTTAGGGTAGAGTTAAGGTTAGGGTTCATTTAGGGTTAGAGAAAGGGTTAGGTTTAGGTCTGGGTTAGGTGTAGGATGCGGGGTAGGCTTAGGGTTAGGGGTTCATGGGAGGGTTAGTGTTAAGTTTACATTAAGCTGATGTTTTAGGGTGTTACTGTTAGGGCTAGGGTTAGCATTAGGTTTAGGGTCAGGGCTAGAGTTAGGGGATAGTTAAGGGTTAGCTTTAGTTTCAGGGTTAGGGTTAGCCTTCGGTTTAGGGTGAAGTTTAGGTTAAGGATGAGGGTTAGGGTTAGGGTTAGGCATTTGGGTTAAGTTTAGGGTTAGGTTTAGGATTAGGCTTAGGGTTAGGGTTAGGTGTTTGGGTTAATGTTAGCGTCAGGTTTAGGGTTCGGTTTAGGGTTAGGGCTACAGCTGGGGTAAAGTTTAATTGAAGGGTGAGGGTTGAGCTTAGGGTTAGCGTTAGGGGTTAGGGTTAGAGCTTAGGTTAGGATTAAGTTTAGGGTTAAGGTTAGGTTTAGATTTAGGGTTAGGGTTAGTGTTAGGGTTAAGTCATGTTTAGGTTTAGGGCTAGGTGAAGGTTATAGATAGGGTTAGGTTAAGGGTTGAGGTTAGGTTTAGATGGTAAGATGAGGGTTAGTGCTAGGTTTCCATTTAAGCTGAGTGTGTAGGGTAAGTTTTAGCGTTAGGATTAGGGTTAAAGTTAGAGTTAGGGTCAGGGTTAGTTTTGAGTTTAGAGTTAGGGTTACGTTTATGGTACGGTCAGGGTTAGGGCAGATTTAGTGTTACGTTTAGTTTTAGGGTTAGGGTTACAGAGAAGTTTATGTTAAGCGAGAGGGTTGGGGTTAGGGGTTTGGGTTCAGGTCAGAGTCAGGGTTAGGGTTAGGTTTAGGGTTAGGGTTACGTGTAGTGTTAGTGTTAGTTTTGCTTAGGGTTCGGGTTTGAATGAAGTTAGGGTACGCTTAGCGTTATGCTTAGGGTGAAATTCTGGTTAAGGGTGAGGGTTCGGCTTAGGGTTAGGATTAGAGTTAGGGTCAGTGGTTAGGGTTAGGTTTAGGGTTAAGGTTAGTTTTAGGCTAAGGATTAGGATTAGAGTTAGGGTTAAGGGTTACTGTTTCAGTTAGGTTTAGGTTAAGGATATAATTAGGGTTAAGTTTAGGGTTAGGGTAAGAGTTAGAGTTACATTTACAGTTAAGGTGAGGGTTTTGGGTAAGTGTTACTCTTAAGGATAGGGTTAGAGTAAAGGTTAAGG
Source organism: Loxodonta africana (assembly GCF_030014295.1). Taxonomy (NCBI): domain Eukaryota; kingdom Metazoa; phylum Chordata; class Mammalia; order Proboscidea; family Elephantidae; genus Loxodonta; species Loxodonta africana. The sequence continues at coordinate 134,523,092 of NC_087349.1, read as the reverse complement.
GTTAGGGTTAAGGTTAAGGGTTAGGGTTAGGTTTAAGTTTATGGTAGGCTTAAAGATAGGGTTAAGGTTAGGTTAGGGTTAGGGTCAGGGTTAGAATTAGAATTAGGTTTAGGGCGAGGATTAGGGCCAGAGTTATTGTAAGGGTTAGGTTTCGGGTTACAGGTGGGCCAAGGTTAAGGTGAGGGTTAGGTTTATGGGGAGGGTTAGGGTTAAAGTCAGGGTGAGTTTTCGGTTAGGGATAGGGTGAAGTTTAAGATAGGGTGAGGGTTAGGTTTATGCCTAAGGTTTGGGCTTGTTTTCAGGTTAGTGTTAAGGTTATGTTCAGGGTTAGGGTTACGTTGAGGGGTTGTGTTCAGTTTTAGGGGTAGGGTTAGATTTAAGGTTAGGGTTAAGTTTAGTGTTACGTTTAGGGTTAGGGCCATGGTTGTTTTAGGCTTTGTGGTTGGGGTGAGGGTTAGTTTTAGGGTTAGGGTTGGTTAGGGTTAGGATTATCGTTATGATAAGGCGTTAGGGGTTAGAAGTGTAGTTTAGGGTTAGGGTTTGGGTGAGGGTTCCGGTTAGGCCTTGTGGTTCTGGTCATGGTTAGGTTTGGTTTAGGCTTAGGGTTAGGTTCATGATTCGGTTTCGGGTTAGTGTTAGAGTTAGGGTGAGAGTTAGTGTTAAGGTTTTTGCTAGGCTTTGGTGTTAGGGTTAGGGTTTGTGTTAGGGTTAGGTTTATCATTAGGGCTCAGGGGTTTCAGGTTAATGTTAGGGTTAGGGTTAGGGATAGCATTAGGGTTAGGGTTGTGGGATACGGTTAGGATTTAGGGTGCGGGTTACGGTTAGTTTTACAGTTAAGGTGAGGGTTTAGGGTAATTGTTATGATTAGGGTTATAGTCAGAGTTAGGGTTTGGTTTAGGATTAGGGTTAGGTGTAGGGTAAGAATTAGGTTTAGGTCCATGTTGAGGGTTAGACTTAGTGTTCTATTTAGGGTAAAGGTTAGGGGTAGGGTTAGGATTAGGTCTAGGGTTAGGATTAGGATTATTTTAGGGTTAGGTTCAGGGCTATTGTAAGTGTTCAGTTTAGGGTTACAGATGGACTAGCGTTATTCTTAGAGTTAGGTTTAAGGTTAGGGTTTGGGTTAGGTCTAGGTTTAGGGTTAAGCTTATGGTTAGTGTTTGGATGAAGTTCAGGATAGGGTGAGGGTTATTTTTATGCTGAGGGCTAGGGTTTGGGTTTGTGTTCAGGTTAGTGTTAAGGATAGGTTTAGGGTTCGGTTAGGGTTAGGCGTTATGTCAAGGGTCAGCGTTAGGTTAGGTTTAGGGTTAGTGTGAAGTTTAGGTTAAGGGTGAGGGTTATGATAAGGGTTAGGATTATAGACAGTGTTAGACGTTAGGTTTAGGGTGTTAGGGTTAGGTTTATGGTTAGGGTAGATTTAAGTTTAGGTTTAATATTAGGGTTAGGGTTAGATTTGGGTTACTGTTCGTATTAGGGTTAGGGTTAGGGATAAGTTTGGGGATAGCGTTAGGTTTCGGGTTGGGGATACGGTTAAGGATTAGGGTGAGGGTTAGGGTTAGGTTTACAGTTAAGGCGAGGGTTTAGGGTAATTGTTATGGTTAGGGTTAGAGTTAGAGTTAGGCTTAGGGTTAGGGTGAAGTTTCAGTTAATAGTCAGGGTTAGGCTTAAGGTTAGAGTAGGGTTAAGGTTAGTGTTCGGGTTAGGTGTAGCGTTAGGGTTTGGGTAGGGGTAAGGTTAGGGTTAAGGCTAGGTTTACGGTAAAGGGTAGGGCTAGCTTAGGGTTAGATTTAGAGTTAGAGTTAGTGCTAGGGTTTAGGATTATGGTTATGGTCAGGTTTAGAGTTATTGTTAGGGTTAGGGTAGAGTTAAGGTTAGGGTTCATTTAGGGTTAGAGAAAGGGTTAGGTTTAGGTCTGGGTTAGGTGTAGGATGCGGGGTAGGCTTAGGGTTAGGGGTTCATGGGAGGGTTAGTGTTAAGTTTACATTAAGCTGATGTTTTAGGGTGTTACTGTTAGGGCTAGGGTTAGCATTAGGTTTAGGGTCAGGGCTAGAGTTAGGGGATAGTTAAGGGTTAGCTTTAGTTTCAGGGTTAGGGTTAGCCTTCGGTTTAGGGTGAAGTTTAGGTTAAGGATGAGGGTTAGGGTTAGGGTTAGGCATTTGGGTTAAGTTTAGGGTTAGGTTTAGGATTAGGCTTAGGGTTAGGGTTAGGTGTTTGGGTTAATGTTAGCGTCAGGTTTAGGGTTCGGTTTAGGGTTAGGGCTACAGCTGGGGTAAAGTTTAATTGAAGGGTGAGTGTTGAGCTTAGGGTTAGCGTTAGGGGTTAGGGTTAGAGCTTAGGTTAGGATTAAGTTTAGGGTTAAGGTTAGGTTTAGATTTAGGGTTAGGGTTAGTGTTAGGGTTAAGTCATGTTTAGGTTTAGGGCTAGGTGAAGGTTATAGATAGGGTTAGGTTAAGGGTTGAGGTTAGGTTTAGATTGTAAGATGAGGGTTAGTGCTAGGTTTCCATTTAAGCTGAGTGTGTAGGGTAAGTTTTAGCGTTAGGATTAGGGTTAGAGTTAGAGTTAGGGTCAGGGTTAGTTTTGAGTTTAGAGTTAGGGTTACGTTTATGGTACGGTCAGGGTTAGGGGAGATTTAGTGTTACGTTTAGTTTTAGGGTTAGGGTTACAGAGAAGTTTATGTTAAGCGAGAGGGTTGGGGTTAGGGGTTTGGGTTCAGGTCAGAGTCAGGGTTAGGGTTAGGTTTAGGGTTAGGGTTACGTGTAGTGTTAGTGTTAGTTTTGCTTAGGGTTCGGGTTTGAATGAAGTTAGGGTACGCTTAGCGTTATGCTTAGGGTGAAATTCTGGTTAAGGGTGAGGGTTCGGCTTAGGGTTAGGATTAGAGTTAGGGTCAGTGGTTAGGGTTAGGTTTAGGGTTAAGGTTAGTTTTAGGCTAAGGATTAGGATTAGAGTTAGGGTTAAGGGTTACTGTTTCAGTTAGGTTTAGGTTAAGGTTATAATTAGGGTTAAGTTTAGGGTTAGGGTAAGAGTTAGAGTTACATTTACAGTTAAGGTGAGGGTTTTGGGTAAGTGTTACTCTTAAGGATAGGGTTAGAGTAAAGGTTAAGGGTTAGGGTTAAGGTTAAGGGTTAGGGTTAGGTTTAAGTTTATGGTAGGCTTAAAGATAGGGTTAAGGTTAGGTTAGGGTTAGGGTCAGGGTTAGAATTAGAATTAGGTTTAGGGCGAGGATTAAGGCCAGAGTTATTGTAAGGGTTAGGTTTCGGGTTACAGGTGGGCCAAGGTTAAGGTGAGGGTTAGGTTTATGGGGAGGGTTAGGGTTAAAATCAGGGTGAGTTTTAGGTTAGAGATAGGGTGAAGTTTAAGATAGGGTGAGGGTTAGGGTTATGCCTAAGGTTTGGGCTTGTTTTCAGGTTAGTGTTAAGGTTATGTTCAGGGTTAGGGTTAAGTTCAGGGCTTGTGTTCAGTTTTAGGGTTAGGGTTAGATTTAAGGTTAGGGTTAAGTTTAGTGTTACGTTTAGGGTTAGGGTCATGGTTGTGTTAGGCTTTGTGGTTGGGGTGAGGGTTAGTTTTAGGGTTAGGGTTGGTTAGGGTTAGGATTATCGTTATGATAAGGCGTTAGGGGTTAGAAGTGTAGTTTAGGGTTAGGGTTTGGGTGAGGGTTCCGGTTAGGCCTTGCGGTTCTGGTCATGGTTAGGTTTGGTTTAGGCTTAGGGTTAGGTTCATGATTCGGTTTCGGGTTAGTGTTAGAGTTAGGGTGAGAGATAGGGTTAAGGTTTTTGCTAGGCTTTGGTGTTAGGGTTAGGGTTTGTGTTAGGGTTAAGTTTATCATTAGGGCTCAGGGGTTTCAGGTTAATGTTAGGGTTAGGGTTAGGGATAGCATTAGGGTTAGGGTTGTGGGATACGGTTAGGATTTAGGGTGAGGGTTACGGTTAGTTTTACAGTTAAGGTGAGGGTTTAGGGTAATTGTTATGATTAGGGTTATAGTCAGAGTTAGGGTTTGGTTTAGGATTAGGGTTAGGTGTAGGGTAAGAATTAGGTTTAGGTCCATGTTGAGGGTTAGACTTAGTGTTCTATTTAGGGTAAAGGTTAGGGGTAGGGTTAGGATTAGGTCTAGGGTTAGGATTAGGATTATTTTAGGGTTAGGTTCAGGGCTATTGTAAGTGTTCAGTTTAGGGTTACAGATGGACTAGCGTTATTCTTAGAGTTAGGTTTAAGGTTAGGGTTTGGGTTAGGTCTAGGTTTAGGGTTAAGCTTATGGTTAGTGTTTGGATGAAGTTCAGGATAGGGTGAGGGTTATTTTTATGCTGAGGGCTAGGGTTTGGGTTTGTGTTCAGGTTAGTGTTAAGGATAGGTTTAGGGTTCGGTTAGGGTTAGGCGTTATGTCAAGGGTCAGCGTTAGGTTAGGTTTAGGGTTAGTGTGAAGTTTAGGTTAAGGGTGAGGGTTATGATAAGGGTTAGGATTATAGACAGTGTTAGACGTTAGGTTTAGGGTGTTAGGGTTAGGTTTATGGTTAGGGTAGATTTAAGTTTAGGTTTAATATTAGGGTTAGGGTTAGATTTGGGTTACTGTTCGTATTAGGGTTAGGGTTAGGGATAAGTTTGGGGATAGCGTTAGGTTTCGGGTTGGGGATACGGTTAAGGATTAGGGTGAGGGTTAGGGTTAGGTTTACAGTTAAGGCGAGGGTTTAGGGTAATTGTTATGGTTAGGGTTAGAGTTAGAGTTAGGCTTAGGGTTAGGGTGAAGTTTCAGTTAATAGTCAGGGTTAGGCTTAAGGTTAGAGTAGGGTTCAGGTTAGTGTTCGGGTTAGGTGTAGCGTTAGGGTTTGGGTAGGGGTAAGGTTAGGGTTAAGGCTAGGTTTACGGTAAAGGGTAGGGCTAGCTTAGGGTTAGATTTAGAGTTAGAGTTAGTGCTAGGGTTTAGGATTATGGTTATGGTCAGGTTTAGAGTTATTGTTAGGTTTAGGGTAGAGTTAAGGTTAGGGTTCATTTAGGGTTAGAGAAAGGGTTAGGTTTAGGTCTGGGTTAGGTGTAGGATGCGGGGTAGGCTTAGGGTTAGGGGTTCATGGGAGGGTTAGTGTTAAGTTTACATTAAGCTGATGTTTTAGGGTGTTACTGTTAGGGCTAGGGTTAGCATTAGGTTTAGGGTCAGGGCTAGAGTTAGGGGATAGTTAAGGGTTAGCTTTAGTTTCAGGGTTAGGGTTAGCCTTCGGTTTAGGGTGAAGTTTAGGTTAAGGATGAGGGTTAGGGTTAGGGTTAGGCATTTGGGTTAAGTTTAGGGTTAGGTTTAGGATTAGGCTTAGGGTTAGGGTTAGGTGTTTGGGTTAATGTTAGCGTCAGGTTTAGGGTTCGGTTTAGGGTTAGGGCTACAGCTGGGGTAAAGTTTAATTGAAGGGTGAGGGTTGAGCTTAGGGTTAGCGTTAGGGGTTAGGGTTAGAGCTTAGGTTAGGATTAAGTTTAGGGTTAAGGTTAGGTTTAGATTTAGGGTTAGGGTTAGTGTTAGGGTTAAGTCATGTTTAGGTTTAGGGCTAGGTGAAGGTTATAGATAGGGTTAGGTTAAGGGTTGAGGTTAGGTTTAGATGGTAAGATGAGGGTTAGTGCTAGGTTTCCATTTAAGCTGAGTGTGTAGGGTAAGTTTTAGCGTTAGGATTAGGGTTAAAGTTAGAGTTAGGGTCAGGGTTAGTTTTGAGTTTAGAGTTAGGGTTACGTTTATGGTACGGTCAGGGTTAGGGCAGATTTAGTGTTACGTTTAGTTTTAGGGTTAGGGTTACAGAGAAGTTTATGTTAAGCGAGAGGGTTGGGGTTAGGGGTTTGGGTTCAGGTCAGAGTCAGGGTTAGGGTTAGGTTTAGGGTTAGGGTTACGTGTAGTGTTAGTGTTAGTTTTGCTTAGGGTTCGGGTTTGAATGAAGTTAGGGTACGCTTAGCGTTATGCTTAGGGTGAAATTCTGGTTAAGGGTGAGGGTTCGGCTTAGGGTTAGGATTAGAGTTAGGGTCAGTGGTTAGGGTTAGGTTTAGGGTTAAGGTTAGTTTTAGGCTAAGGATTAGGATTAGAGTTAGGGTTAAGGGTTACTGTTTCAGTTAGGTTTAGGTTAAGGATATAATTAGGGTTAAGTTTAGGGTTAGGGTAAGAGTTAGAGTTACATTTACAGTTAAGGTGAGGGTTTTGGGTAAGTGTTACTCTTAAGGATAGGGTTAGAGTAAAGGTTAAGGGTTAGGGTTAAGGTTAAGGGTTAGGGTTAGGTTTAAGTTTATGGTAGGCTTAAAGATAGGGTTAAGGTTAGGTTAGGGTTAGGGTCAGGGTTAGAATTAGAATTAGGTTTAGGGCGAGGATTAGGGCCAGAGTTATTGTAAGGGTTAGGTTTCGGGTTACAGGTGGGCCAAGGTTAAGGTGAGGGTTAGGTTTATGGGGAGGGTTAGGGTTAAAGTCAGGGTGAGTTTTCGGTTAGGGATAGGGTGAAGTTTAAGATAGGGTGAGGGTTAGGTTTATGCCTAAGGTTTGGGCTTGTTTTCAGGTTAGTGTTAAGGTTATGTTCAGGGTTAGGGTTACGTTGAGGGGTTGTGTTCAGTTTTAGGGGTAGGGTTAGATTTAAGGTTAGGGTTAAGTTTAGTGTTACGTTTAGGGTTAGGGCCATGGTTGTTTTAGGCTTTGTGGTTGGGGTGAGGGTTAGTTTTAGGGTTAGGGTTGGTTAGGGTTAGGATTATCGTTATGATAAGGCGTTAGGGGTTAGAAGTGTAGTTTAGGGTTAGGGTTTGGGTGAGGGTTCCGGTTAGGCCTTGTGGTTCTGGTCATGGTTAGGTTTGGTTTAGGCTTAGGGTTAGGTTCATGATTCGGTTTCGGGTTAGTGTTAGAGTTAGGGTGAGAGTTAGTGTTAAGGTTTTTGCTAGGCTTTGGTGTTAGGGTTAGGGTTTGTGTTAGGGTTAGGTTTATCATTAGGGCTCAGGGGTTTCAGGTTAATGTTAGGGTTAGGGTTAGGGATAGCATTAGGGTTAGGGTTGTGGGATACGGTTAGGATTTAGGGTGCGGGTTACGGTTAGTTTTACAGTTAAGGTGAGGGTTTAGGGTAATTGTTATGATTAGGGTTATAGTCAGAGTTAGGGTTTGGTTTAGGATTAGGGTTAGGTGTAGGGTAAGAATTAGGTTTAGGTCCATGTTGAGGGTTAGACTTAGTGTTCTATTTAGGGTAAAGGTTAGGGGTAGGGTTAGGATTAGGTCTAGGGTTAGGATTAGGATTATTTTAGGGTTAGGTTCAGGGCTATTGTAAGTGTTCAGTTTAGGGTTACAGATGGACTAGCGTTATTCTTAGAGTTAGGTTTAAGGTTAGGGTTTGGGTTAGGTCTAGGTTTAGGGTTAAGCTTATGGTTAGTGTTTGGATGAAGTTCAGGATAGGGTGAGGGTTATTTTTATGCTGAGGGCTAGGGTTTGGGTTTGTGTTCAGGTTAGTGTTAAGGATAGGTTTAGGGTTCGGTTAGGGTTAGGCGTTATGTCAAGGGTCAGCGTTAGGTTAGGTTTAGGGTTAGTGTGAAGTTTAGGTTAAGGGTGAGGGTTATGATAAGGGTTAGGATTATAGACAGTGTTAGACGTTAGGTTTAGGGTGTTAGGGTTAGGTTTATGGTTAGGGTAGATTTAAGTTTAGGTTTAATATTAGGGTTAGGGTTAGATTTGGGTTACTGTTCGTATTAGGGTTAGGGTTAGGGATAAGTTTGGGGATAGCGTTAGGTTTCGGGTTGGGGATACGGTTAAGGATTAGGGTGAGGGTTAGGGTTAGGTTTACAGTTAAGGCGAGGGTTTAGGGTAATTGTTATGGTTAGGGTTAGAGTTAGAGTTAGGCTTAGGGTTAGGGTGAAGTTTCAGTTAATAGTCAGGGTTAGGCTTAAGGTTAGAGTAGGGTTAAGGTTAGTGTTCGGGTTAGGTGTAGCGTTAGGGTTTGGGTAGGGGTAAGGTTAGGGTTAAGGCTAGGTTTACGGTAAAGGGTAGGGCTAGCTTAGGGTTAGATTTAGAGTTAGAGTTAGTGCTAGGGTTTAGGATTATGGTTATGGTCAGGTTTAGAGTTATTGTTAGGTTTAGGGTAGAGTTAAGGTTAGGGTTCATTTAGGGTTAGAGAAAGGGTTAGGTTTAGGTCTGGGTTAGGTGTAGGATGCGGGGTAGGCTTAGGGTTAGGGGTTCATGGGAGGGTTAGTGTTAAGTTTACATTAAGCTGATGTTTTAGGGTGTTACTGTTAGGGCTAGGGTTAGCATTAGGTTTAGGGTCAGGGCTAGAGTTAGGGGATAGTTAAGGGTTAGCTTTAGTTTCAGGGTTAGGGTTAGCCTTCGGTTTAGGGTGAAGTTTAGGTTAAGGATGAGGGTTAGGGTTAGGGTTAGGCATTTGGGTTAAGTTTAGGGTTAGGTTTAGGATTAGGCTTAGGGTTAGGGTTAGGTGTTTGGGTTAATGTTAGCGTCAGGTTTAGGGTTCGGTTTAGGGTTAGGGCTACAGCTGGGGTAAAGTTTAATTGAAGGGTGAGGGTTGAGCTTAGGGTTAGCGTTAGGGGTTAGGGTTAGAGCTTAGGTTAGGATTAAGTTTAGGGTTAAGGTTAGGTTTAGATTTAGGGTTAGGGTTAGTGTTAGGGTTAAGTCATGTTTAGGTTTAGGGCTAGGTGAAGGTTATAGATAGGGTTAGGTTAAGGGTTGAGGTTAGGTTTAGATGGTAAGATGAGGGTTAGTGCTAGGTTTCCATTTAAGCTGAGTGTGTAGGGTAAGTTTTAGCGTTAGGATTAGGGTTAGAGTTAGAGTTAGGGTCAGGGTTAGTTTTGAGTTTAGAGTTAGGGTTACGTTTATGGTACGGTCAGGGTTAGGGGAGATTTAGTGTTACGTTTAGTTTTAGGGTTAGGGTTACAGAGAAGTTTATGTTAAGCGAGAGGGTTGGGGTTAGGGGTTTGGGTTCAGGTCAGAGTCAGGGTTAGGGTTAGGTTTAGGGTTAGGGTTACGTGTAGTGTTAGTGTTAGTTTTGCTTAGGGTTCGGGTTTGAATGAAGTTAGGGTACGCTTAGCGTTATGCTTAGGGTGAAATTCTGGTTAAGGGTGAGGGTTCGGCTTAGGGTTAGGATTAGAGTTAGGGTCAGTGGTTAGGGTTAGGTTTAGGGTTAAGGTTAGTTTTAGGCTAAGGATTAGGATTAGAGTTAGGGTTAAGGGTTACTGTTTCAGTTAGGTTTAGGTTAAGGTTATAATTAGGGTTAAGTTTAGGGTTAGGGTAAGAGTTAGAGTTACATTTACAGTTAAGGTGAGGGTTTTGGGTAAGTGTTACTCTTAAGGATAGGGTTAGAGTAAAGGTTAAGGGTTAGGGTTAAGGTTAAGGGTTAGGGTTAGGTTTAAGTTTATGGTAGGCTTAAAGATAGGGTTAAGGTTAGGTTAGGGTTAGGGTCAGGGTTAGAATTAGAATTAGGTTTAGGGCGAGGATTAGGGCCAGAGTTATTGTAAGGGTTAGGTTTCGGGTTACAGGTGGGCCAAGGTTAAGGTGAGGGTTAGGTTTATGGGGAGGGTTAGGGTTAAAGTCAGGGTGAGTTTTCGGTTAGGGATAGGGTGAAGTTTAAGATAGGGTGAGGGTTAGGTTTATGCCTAAGGTTTGGGCTTGTTTTCAGGTTAGTGTTAAGGTTATGTTCAGGGTTAGGGTTACGTTGAGGGGTTGTGTTCAGTTTTAGGGGTAGGGTTAGATTTAAGGTTAGGGTTAAGTTTAGTGTTACGTTTAGGGTTAGGGCCATGGTTGTTTTAGGCTTTGTGGTTGGGGTGAGGGTTAGTTTTAGGGTTAGGGTTGGTTAGGGTTAGGATTATCGTTATGATAAGGCGTTAGGGGTTAGAAGTGTAGTTTAGGGTTAGGGTTTGGGTGAGGGTTCCGGTTAGGCCTTGTGGTTCTGGTCATGGTTAGGTTTGGTTTAGGCTTAGGGTTAGGTTCATGATTCGGTTTCGGGTTAGTGTTAGAGTTAGGGTGAGAGTAAGGCTTTGGTGTTAGGGTTAGGGTTTGTGTTAGGGTTAGGTTTATCATTAGGGCTCAGGGGTTTCAGGTTAATGTTAGGGTTAGGGTTAGGGATAGCATTAGGGTTAGGGTTGTGGGATACGGTTAGGATTTAGGGTGCGGGTTACGGTTAGTTTTACAGTTAAGGTGAGGGTTTAGGGTAATTGTTATGATTAGGGTTATAGTCAGAGTTAGGGTTTGGTTTAGGATTAGGGTTAGGTGTAGGGTAAGAATTAGGTTTAGGTCCATGTTGAGGGTTAGACTTAGTGTTCTATTTAGGGTAAAGGTTAGGGGTAGGGTTAGGATTAGGTCTAGGGTTAGGATTAGGATTATTTTAGGGTTAGGTTCAGGGCTATTGTAAGTGTTCAGTTTCGGGTTACAGATGGACTAGCGTTATTCTTAGAGTTAGGTTTAAGGTTAGGGTTTGGGTTAGGTCTAGGTTTAGGGTTAAGCTTATGGTTAGTGTTTGGATGAAGTTCAGGATAGGGTGAGGGTTATTTTTATGCTGAGGGCTAGGGTTTGGGTTTGTGTTCAGGTTAGTGTTAAGGATAGGTTTAGGGTTCGGTTAGGGTTAGGCGTTATGTCAAGGGTCAGCGTTAGGTTAGGTTTAGGGTTAGTGTGAAGTTTAGGTTAAGGGTGAGGGTTATGATAAGGGTTAGGATTATAGACAGTGTTAGACGTTAGGTTTAGGGTGTTAGGGTTAGGTTTATGGTTAGGGTAGATTTAAGTTTAGGTTTAATATTAGGGTTAGGGTTAGATTTGGGTTACTGTTCGTATTAGGGTTAGGGTTAGGGATAAGTTTGGGGATAGCGTTAGGTTTCGGGTTGGGGATACGGTTAAGGATTAGGGTGAGGGTTAGGGTTAGGTTTACAGTTAAGGCGAGGGTTTAGGGTAATTGTTATGGTTAGGGTTAGAGTTAGAGTTAGGCTTAGGGTTAGGGTGAAGTTTCAGTTAATAGTCAGGGTTAGGCTTAAGGTTAGAGTAGGGTTAAGGTTAGTGTTCGGGTTAGGTGTAGCGTTAGGGTTTGGGTAGGGGTAAGGTTAGGGTTAAGGCTAGGTTTACGGTAAAGGGTAGGGCTAGCTTAGGGTTAGATTTAGAGTTAGAGTTAGTGCTAGGGTTTAGGATTATGGTTATGGTCAGGTTTAGAGTTATTGTTAGGTTTAGGGTAGAGTTAAGGTTAGGGTTCATTTAGGGTTAGAGAAAGGGTTAGGTTTAGGTCTGGGTTAGGTGTAGGATGCGGGGTAGGCTTAGGGTTAGGGGTTCATGGGAGGGTTAGTGTTAAGTTTACATTAAGCTGATGTTTTAGGGTGTTACTGTTAGGGCTAGGGTTAGCATTAGGTTTAGGGTCAGGGCTAGAGTTAGGGGATAGTTAAGGGTTAGCTTTAGTTTCAGGGTTAGGGTTAGCCTTCGGTTTAGGGTGAAGTTTAGGTTAAGGATGAGGGTTAGGGTTAGGGTTAGGCATTTGGGTTAAGTTTAGGGTTAGGTTTAGGATTAGGCTTAGGGTTAGGGTTAGGTGTTTGGGTTAATGTTAGCGTCAGGTTTAGGGTTCGGTTTAGGGTTAGGGCTACAGCTGGGGTAAAGTTTAATTGAAGGGTGAGGGTTGAGCTTAGGGTTAGCGTTAGGGGTTAGGGTTAGAGCTTAGGTTAGGATTAAGTTTAGGGTTAAGGTTAGGTTTAGATTTAGGGTTAGGGTTAGTGTTAGGGTTAAGTCATGTTTAGGTTTAGGGCTAGGTGAAGGTTATAGATAGGGTTAGGTTAAGGGTTGAGGTTAGGTTTAGATGGTAAGATGAGGGTTAGTGCTAGGTTTCCATTTAAGCTGAGTGTGTAGGGTGAGTTTTAGCGTTAGGATTAGGGTTAAAGTTAGAGTTAGGGTCAGGGTTAGTTTTGAGTTTAGAGTTAGGGTTACGTTTATGGTACGGTCAGGGTTAGGGCAGATTTAGTGTTACGTTTAGTTTTAGGGTTAGGGTTACAGAGAAGTTTATGTTAAGCGAGAGGGTTGGGGTTAGGGGTTTGGCTTCAGGTCAGAGTCAGGGTTAGGGTTAGGTTTAGGGTTAGGGTTACGTGTAGTGTTAGTGTTAGTTTTGCTTAGGGTTCGGGTTTGAATGAAGTTAGGGTACGCTTAGCGTTATGCTTAGGGTGAAATTCTGGTTAAGGGTGAGGGTTCGGCTTAGGGTTAGGATTAGAGTTAGGGTCAGTGGTTAGGGTTAGGTTTAGGGTTAAGGTTAGTTTTAGGCTAAGGATTAGGATTAGAGTTAGGGTTAAGGGTTACTGTTTCAGTTAGGTTTAGGTTAAGGATATAATTAGGGTTAAGTTTAGGGTTAGGGTAAGAGTTAGAGTTACATTTACAGTTAAGGTGAGGGTTTTGGGTAAGTGTTACTCTTAAGGATAGGGTTAGAGTAAAGGTTAAGGGTTAGGGTTAAGGTTAAGGGTTAGGGTTAGGTTTAAGTTTATGGTAGGCTTAAAGATAGGGTTAAGGTTAGGTTAGGGTTAGGGTCAGGGTTAGAATTAGAATTAGGTTTAGGGCGAGGATTAGGGCCAGAGTTATTGTAAGGGTTAGGTTTCGGGTTACAGGTGGGCCAAGGTTAAGGTGAGGGTTAGGTTTATGGGGAGGGTTAGGGTTAAAGTCAGGGTGAGTTTTCGGTTAGGGATAGGGTGAAGTTTAAGATAGGGTGAGGGTTAGGTTTATGCCTAAGGTTTGGGCTTGTTTTCAGGTTAGTGTTAAGGTTATGTTCAGGGTTAGGGTTACGTTGAGGGGTTGTGTTCAGTTTTAGGGGTAGGGTTAGATTTAAGGTTAGGGTTAAGTTTAGTGTTACGTTTAGGGTTAGGGCCATGGTTGTTTTAGGCTTTGTGGTTGGGGTGAGGGTTAGTTTTAGGGTTAGGGTTGGTTAGGGTTAGGATTATCGTTATGATAAGGCGTTAGGGGTTAGAAGTGTAGTTTAGGGTTAGGGTTTGGGTGAGGGTTCCGGTTAGGCCTTGTGGTTCTGGTCATGGTTAGGTTTGGTTTAGGCTTAGGGTTAGGTTCATGATTCGGTTTCGGGTTAGTGTTAGAGTTAGGGTGAGAGTTAGTGTTAAGGTTTTTGCTAGGCTTTGGTGTTAGGGTTAGGGTTTGTGTTAGGGTTAGGTTTATCATTAGGGCTCAGGGGTTTCAGGTTAATGTTAGGGTTAGGGTTAGGGATAGCATTAGGGTTAGGGTTGTGGGATACGGTTAGGATTTAGGGTGCGGGTTACGGTTAGTTTTACAGTTAAGGTGAGGGTTTAGGGTAATTGTTATGATTAGGGTTATAGTCAGAGTTAGGGTTTGGTTTAGGATTAGGGTTAGGTGTAGGGTAAGAATTAGGTTTAGGTCCATGTTGAGGGTTAGACTTAGTGTTCTATTTAGGGTAAAGGTTAGGGGTAGGGTTAGGATTAGGTCTAGGGTTAGGATTAGGATTATTTTAGGGTTAGGTTCAGGGCTATTGTAAGTGTTCAGTTTAGGGTTACAGATGGACTAGCGTTATTCTTAGAGTTAGGTTTAAGGTTAGGGTTTGGGTTAGGTCTAGGTTTAGGGTTAAGCTTATGGTTAGTGTTTGGATGAAGTTCAGGATAGGGTGAGGGTTATTTTTATGCTGAGGGCTAGGGTTTGGGTTTGTGTTCAGGTTAGTGTTAAGGATAGGTTTAGGGTTCGGTTAGGGTTAGGCGTTATGTCAAGGGTCAGCGTTAGGTTAGGTTTAGGGTTAGTGTGAAGTTTAGGTTAAGGGTGAGGGTTATGATAAGGGTTAGGATTATAGACAGTGTTAGACGTTAGGTTTAGGGTGTTAGGGTTAGGTTTATGGTTAGGGTAGATTTAAGTTTAGGTTTAATATTAGGGTTAGGGTTAGATTTGGGTTACTGTTCGTATTAGGGTTAGGGTTAGGGATAAGTTTGGGGATAGCGTTAGGTTTCGGGTTGGGGATACGGTTAAGGATTAGGGTGAGGGTTAGGGTTAGGTTTACAGTTAAGGCGAGGGTTTAGGGTAATTGTTATGGTTAGGGTTAGAGTTAGAGTTAGGCTTAGGGTTAGGGTGAAGTTTCAGTTAATAGTCAGGGTTAGGCTTAAGGTTAGAGTAGGGTTAAGGTTAGTGTTCGGGTTAGGTGTAGCGTTAGGGTTTGGGTAGGGGTAAGGTTAGGGTTAAGGCTAGGTTTACGGTAAAGGGTAGGGCTAGCTTAGGGTTAGATTTAGAGTTAGAGTTAGTGCTAGGGTTTAGGATTATGGTTATGGTCAGGTTTAGAGTTATTGTTAGGGTTAGGGTAGAGTTAAGGTTAGGGTTCATTTAGGGTTAGAGAAAGGGTTAGGTTTAGGTCTGGGTTAGGTGTAGGATGCGGGGTAGGCTTAGGGTTAGGGGTTCATGGGAGGGTTAGTGTTAAGTTTACATTAAGCTGATGTTTTAGGGTGTTACTGTTAGGGCTAGGGTTAGCATTAGGTTTAGGGTCAGGGCTAGAGTTAGGGGATAGTTAAGGGTTAGCTTTAGTTTCAGGGTTAGGGTTAGCCTTCGGTTTAGGGTGAAGTTTAGGTTAAGGATGAGGGTTAGGGTTAGGGTTAGGCATTTGGGTTAAGTTTAGGGTTAGGTTTAGGATTAGGCTTAGGGTTAGGGTTAGGTGTTTGGGTTAATGTTAGCGTCAGGTTTAGGGTTCGGTTTAGGGTTAGGGCTACAGCTGGGGTAAAGTTTAATTGAAGGGTGAGGGTTGAGCTTAGGGTTAGCGTTAGGGGTTAGGGTTAGAGCTTAGGTTAGGATTAAGTTTAGGGTTAAGGTTAGGTTTAGATTTAGGGTTAGGGTTAGTGTTAGGGTTAAGTCATGTTTAGGTTTAGGGCTAGGTGAAGGTTATAGATAGGGTTAGGTTAAGGGTTGAGGTTAGGTTTAGATTGTAAGATGAGGGTTAGTGCTAGGTTTCCATTTAAGCTGAGTGTGTAGGGTAAGTTTTAGCGTTAGGATTAGGGTTAGAGTTAGAGTTAGGGTCAGGGTTAGTTTTGAGTTTAGAGTTAGGGTTACGTTTATGGTACGGTCAGGGTTAGGGGAGATTTAGTGTTACGTTTAGTTTTAGGGTTAGGGTTACAGAGAAGTTTATGTGAAGCGAGAGGGTTGGGGTTAGGGGTTTGGGTTCAGGTCAGAGTCAGGGTTAGGGTTAGGTTTAGGGTTAGGGTTACGTGTAGTGTTAGTGTTAGTTTTGCTTAGGGTTCGGGTTTGAATGAAGTTAGGGTACGCTTAGCGTTATGCTTAGGGTGAAATTCTGGTTAAGGGTGAGGGTTCGGCTTAGGGTTAGGATTAGAGTTAGGGTCAGTGGTTAGGGTTAGGTTTAGGGTTAAGGTTAGTTTTAGGCTAAGGATTAGGATTAGAGTTAGGGTTAAGGGTTACTGTTTCAGTTAGGTTTAGGTTAAGGTTATAATTAGGGTTAAGTTTAGGGTTAGGGTAAGAGTTAGAGTTACATTTACAGTTAAGGTGAGGGTTTTGGGTAAGTGTTACTCTTAAGGATAGGGTTAGAGTAAAGGTTAAGGGTTAGGGTTAAGGTTAAGGGTTAGGGTTAGGTTTAAGTTTATGGTAGGCTTAAAGATAGGGTTAAGGTTAGGTTAGGGTTAGGGTCAGGGTTAGAATTAGAATTAGGTTTAGGGCGAGGATTAGGGCCAGAGTTATTGTAAGGGTTAGGTTTCGGGTTACAGGTGGGCCAAGGTTAAGGTGAGGGTTAGGTTTATGGGGAGGGTTAGGGTTAAAGTCAGGGTGAGTTTTCGGTTAGGGATAGGGTGAAGTTTAAGATAGGGTGAGGGTTAGGTTTATGCCTAAGGTTTGGGCTTGTTTTCAGGTTAGTGTTAAGGTTATGTTCAGGGTTAGGGTTACGTTGAGGGGTTGTGTTCAGTTTTAGGGGTAGGGTTAGATTTAAGGTTAGGGTTAAGTTTAGTGTTACGTTTAGGGTTAGGGCCATGGTTGTTTTAGGCTTTGTGGTTGGGGTGAGGGTTAGTTTTAGGGTTAGGGTTGGTTAGGGTTAGGATTATCGTTATGATAAGGCGTTAGGGGTTAGAAGTGTAGTTTAGGGTTAGGGTTTGGGTGAGGGTTCCGGTTAGGCCTTGTGGTTCTGGTCATGGTTAGGTTTGGTTTAGGCTTAGGGTTAGGTTCATGATTCGGTTTCGGGTTAGTGTTAGAGTTAGGGTGAGAGTTAGTGTTAAGGTTTTTGCTAGGCTTTGGTGTTAGGGTTAGGGTTTGTGTTAGGGTTAGGTTTATCATTAGGGCTCAGGGGTTTCAGGTTAATGTTAGGGTTAGGGTTAGGGATAGCATTAGGGTTAGGGTTGTGGGATACGGTTAGGATTTAGGGTGCGGGTTACGGTTAGTTTTACAGTTAAGGTGAGGGTTTAGGGTAATTGTTATGATTAGGGTTATAGTCAGAGTTAGGGTTTGGTTTAGGATTAGGGTTAGGTGTAGGGTAAGAATTAGGTTTAGGTCCATGTTGAGGGTTAGACTTAGTGTTCTATTTAGGGTAAAGGTTAGGGGTAGGGTTAGGATTAGGTCTAGGGTTAGGATTAGGATTATTTTAGGGTTAGGTTCAGGGCTATTGTAAGTGTTCAGTTTAGGGTTACAGATGGACTAGCGTTATTCTTAGAGTTAGGTTTAAGGTTAGGGTTTGGGTTAGGTCTAGGTTTAGGGTTAAGCTTATGGTTAGTGTTTGGATGAAGTTCAGGATAGGGTGAGGGTTATTTTTATGGTGAGGGCTAGGGTTTGGGTTTGTGTTCAGGTTAGTGTTAAGGATAGGTTTAGGGTTCGGTTAGGGTTAGGCGTTATGTCTAGGGTCAGCGTTAGGTTAGGTTCAGGGTTAGTGTGAAGTTTAGGTTAAGGGTGAGGGTTATGATAAGGGTTAGGATTATAGACGGTGTTAGACGTTAGGTTTAGGGTGTTAGGGTTAGGTTTATGGTTAGGGTAGATTTAAGTTTAGGTTTAATATTAGGGTTAGGGTTAGATTTGGGTTACTGTTCGTATTAGGGTTAGAGTTAGGGATAAGTTTGGGGATAGCGTTAGGTTTAGGATTGGGGATACGGTTAAGGATTAGGGTGAGGGTTAGGGTTAGGTTTACAGTTAAGGCGAGGGTTTAGGGTAATTGTTATGGTTAGGGTTAGAGTTAGAGTTAGGCTTAGGGTTAGGGTGAAGTTTCAGTTAATAGTCAGGGTTAGGCTTAAGGTTAGAGTAGGGTTAAGGTTAGTGTTCGGGTTAGGTGTAGCGTTAGGGTTTGGGTAGGGGTAAGGTTAGGGTTAAGGCTAGGTTTACGGTAAAGGGTAGGGCTAGCTTAGGGTTAGATTTAGAGTTAGAGTTAGTGCTAGGGTTTAGGATTATGGTTATGGTCAGGTTTAGAGTTATTGTTAGGGTTAGGGTAGAGTTAAGGTTAGGGTTCATTTAGGGTTAGAGAAAGGGTTAGGTTTAGGTCTGGGTTAGGTGTAGGATGCGGGGTAGGCTTAGGGTTAGGGGTTCATGGGAGGGTTAGTGTTAAGTTTACATTAAGCTGATGTTTTAGGGTGTTACTGTTAGGGCTAGGGTTAGCATTAGGTTTAGGGTCAGGGCTAGAGTTAGGGGATAGTTAAGGGTTAGCTTTAGTTTCAGGGTTAGGGTTAGCCTTCGGTTTAGGGTGAAGTTTAGGTTAAGGATGAGGGTTAGGGTTAGGGTTAGGCATTTGGGTTAAGGTTAGGGTTAGGTTTAGGATTAGGCTTAGGGTTAGGGTTGGGTGTTTGGGTTAATGTTAGGGTCAGGTTTAGGGTTCGGTTTAGGGTTAGGGCTACAGCTGGGGTAAAGTTTAATTGAAGGGTGAGGGTTGAGCTTAGGGTTAGCGTTAGGGGTTAGGGTTAGAGCTTAGGTTAGGATTAAGTTTAGGGTTAAGGTTAGGTTTAGATTTAGGGTTAGGGTTAGTGTTAGGGTTAAGTCATGTTTAGGTTTAGGGCTAGGTGAAGGTTATAGATAGGGTTAGGTTAAGGGTTGAGGTTAGGTTTAGATGGTAAGATGAGGGTTAGTGCTAGGTTTCCATTTAAGCTGAGTGTGTAGGGTAAGTTTTAGCGTTAGGATTAGGGTTAGAGTTAGAGTTAGGGTCAGGGTTAGTTTTGAGTTTAGAGTTAGGGTTACGTTTATGGTACGGTCAGGGTTAGGGGAGATTTAGTGTTACGTTTAGTTTTAGGGTTAGGGTTACAGAGAAGTTTATGTTAAGCGAGAGGGTTGGGGTTAGGGGTTTGGGTTCAGGTCAGAGTCAGGGTTAGGGTTAGGTTTAGGGTTAGGGTTACGTGTAGTGTTAGTGTTAGTTTTGCTTAGGGTTCGGGTTTGAATGAAGTTAGGGTACGCTTAGCGTTATGCTTAGGGTGAAATTCTGGTTAAGGGTGAGGGTTCGGCTTAGGGTTAGGATTAGAGTTAGGGTCAGTGGTTAGGGTTAGGTTTAGGGTTAAGGTTAGTTTTAGGCTAAGGATTAGGATTAGAGTTAGGGTTAAGGGCTACTGTTTCAGTTAGGTTTAGGTTAAGGTTATAATTAGGGTTAAGTTTAGGGTTAGGGTAAGAGTTAGAGTTACATTTACAGTTAAGGTGAGGGTTTTGGGTAAGTGTTACTCTTAAGGATAGGGTTAGAGTAAAGGTTAAGGGTTAGGGTTAAGGTTAAGGGTTAGGGTTAGGTTTAAGTTTATGGTAGGCTTAAAGATAGGGTTAAGGTTAGGTTAGGGTTAGGATCAGGGTTAGAATTAGAATTAGGTTTAGGGCGAGGATTAGGGCCAGAGTTATTGTAAGGGTTAGGTTTCGGGTTACAGGTGGGCCAAGGTTAAGGTGAGGGTTAGGTTTATGGGGAGGGTTAGGGTTAAAGTCAGGGTGAGTTTTCGGTTAGGGATAGGGTGAAGTTTAAGATAGGGTGAGGGTTAGGTTTATGCCTAAGGTTTGGGCTTGTTTTCAGGTTAGTGTTAAGGTTATGTTCAGGGTTAGGGTTACGTTCAGGGGTTGTGTTCAGTTTTAGGGTTAGGGTTAGATTTAAGGTTAGGGTTAAGTTTAGTGTTACGTTTAGGGTTAGGGTCATGGTTGTGTTAGGCTTTGTGGTTGGGGTGAGGGTTAGTTTTAGGGTTAGGGTTGGTTAGGGTTAGGATTATCGTTAGGATAAGGCGTTAGGGGTTAGAGGTGTAGTTTAGGGTTAGGGTTTGGGTGAGGGTTCCGGTTAGGCCTTGCGGTTCTGGTCATGGTTAGGTTTGGTTTAGGCTTAGGGTTAGGTTCATGATTCGGTTTCGGGTTAGTGTTAGAGTTAGGGTGAGAGTTAGTGTTAAGGTTTTTGCTAGGCTTTGGTGTTAGGGTTAGGGTTTGTGTTAGGGTTAGGTTTATCATTAGGGCTCAGGGGTTTCAGGTTAATGTTAGGGTTAGGGTTAGGGATAGCATTAGGGTTAGGGTTGTGGGATACGGTTAGGATTTAGGGTGCGGGTTACGGTTAGTTTTACAGTTAAGGTGAGGGTTTAGGGTAATTGTTATGATTAGGGTTATAGTCAGAGTTAGGGTTTGGTTTAGGATTAGGGTTAGGTGTAGGGTAAGAATTAGGTTTAGGTCCATGTTGAGGGTTAGACTTAGTGTTCTATTTAGGGTAAAGGTTAGGGGTAGGGTTAGGATTAGGTCTAGGGTTAGGATTAGGATTATTTTAGGGTTAGGTTCAGGGCTATTGTAAGTGTTCAGTTTAGGGTTACAGATGGACTAGCGTTATTCTTAGAGTTAGGTTTAAGGTTAGGGTTTGGGTTAGGTCTAGGTTTAGGGTTAAGCTTATGGTTAGTGTTTGGATGAAGTTCAGGATAGGGTGAGGGTTATTTTTATGGTGAGGGCTAGGGTTTGGGTTTGTGTTCAGGTTAGTGTTAAGGATAGGTTTAGGGTTCGGTTAGGGTTAGGCGTTATGTCTAGGGTCAGCGTTAGGTTAGGTTCAGGGTTAGTGTGAAGTTTAGGTTAAGGGTGAGGGTTATGATAAGGGTTAGGATTATAGACGGTGTTAGACGTTAGGTTTAGGGTGTTAGGGTTAGGTTTATGGTTAGGGTAGATTTAAGTTTAGGTTTAATATTAGGGTTAGGGTTAGATTTGGGTTACTGTTCGTATTAGGGTTAGGGTTAGGGATAAGTTTGGGGATAGCGTTAGGTTTAGGGTTGGGGATACGGTTAAGGATTAGGGTGAGGGTTAGGGTTAGGTTTACAGTTAAGGCGAGGGTTTAGGGTAATTGTTATGGTTAGGGTTAGAGTTAGAGTTAGGCTTAGGGTTAGGGTGAAGTTTCAGTTAATAGTCAGGGTTAGGCTTAAGGTTAGAGTAGGGTTCAGGTTAGTGTTCGGGTTAGGTGTAGCGTTAGGGTTTGGGTAGGGGTAAGGTTAGGGTTAAGGCTAGGTTTACGGTAAAGGGTAGGGCTAGCTTAGGGTTAGATTTAGAGTTAGAGTTAGTGCTAGGGTTTAGGATTATGGTTATGGTCAGGTTTAGAGTTATTGTTAGGGTTAGGGTAGAGTTAAGGTTAGGGTTCATTTAGGGTTAGAGAAAGGGTTAGGTTTAGGTCTGGGTTAGGTGTAGGATGCGGGGTAGGCTTAGGGTTAGGGGTTCATGGGAGGGTTAGTGTTAAGTTTACATTAAGCTGATGTTTTAGGGTGTTACTGTTAGGGCTAGGGTTAGCATTAGGTTTAGGGTCAGGGCTAGAGTTAGGGGATAGTTAAGGGTTAGCTTTAGTTTCAGGGTTAGGGTTAGCCTTCGGTTTAGGGTGAAGTTTAGGTTAAGGATGAGGGTTAGGGTTAGGGTTAGGCATTTGGGTTAAGGTTAGGGTTAGGTTTAGGATTAGGCTTAGGGTTAGGGTTGGGTGTTTGGGTTAATGTTAGGGTCAGGTTTAGGGTTCGGTTTAGGGTTAGGGCTACAGCTGGGGTAAAGTTTAATTGAAGGGTGAGGGTTGAGCTTAGGGTTAGCGTTAGGGGTTAGGGTTAGAGCTTAGGTTAGGATTAAGTTTAGGGTTAAGGTTAGGTTTAGATTTAGGGTTAGGGTTAGTGTTAGGGTTAAGTCATGTTTAGGTTTAGGGCTAGGTGAAGGTTATAGATAGGGTTAGGTTAAGGGTTGAGGTTAGGTTTAGATGGTAAGATGAGGGTTAGTGCTAGGTTTCCATTTAAGCTGAGTGTGTAGGGTAAGTTTTAGCGTTAGGATTAGGGTTAGAGTTAGAGTTAGGGTCAGGGTTAGTTTTGAGTTTAGAGTTAGGGTTACGTTTATGGTACGGTCAGGGTTAGGGGAGATTTAGTGTTACGTTTAGTTTTAGGGTTAGGGTTACAGAGAAGTTTATGTTAAGCGAGAGGGTTGGGGTTAGGGGTTTGGGTTCAGGTCAGAGTCAGGGTTAGGGTTAGGTTTAGGGTTAGGGTTACGTGTAGTGTTAGTGTTAGTTTTGCTTAGGGTTCGGGTTTGAATGAAGTTAGGGTACGCTTAGCGTTATGCTTAGGGTGAAATTCTGGTTAAGGGTGAGGGTTCGGCTTAGGGTTAGGATTAGAGTTAGGGTCAGTGGTTAGGGTTAGGTTTAGGGTTAAGGTTAGTTTTAGGCTAAGGATTAGGATTAGAGTTAGGGTTAAGGGTTACTGTTTCAGTTAGGTTTAGGTTAAGGTTATAATTAGGGTTAAGTTTAGGGTTAGGGTAAGAGTTAGAGTTACATTTACAGTTAAGGTGACGGTTTTGGGTAAGTGTTACCCTTAAGGTTAGGGTTAGAGTAAAGGTTAAGGGTTAGGGTTAAGGTTAAGGGTTAGGGTTAGGTTTAAGTTTACGTTGGCTTAAAGATAGGGTTAAGGTTAGGTTAGGGTTAGGATCAGGGTTAGAATTAGAATTAGGTTTAGGGCGAGGATTAGGGTCAGAGTTATTGTAAGGGTTAGGTTTCGGGTTACAGGTGGGCCAAGGTTAAGGTGAGGGTTAGGTTTATGGGGAGGGTTAGGGTTAAAGTCAGGGTGAGTTTTCGGTTAGGGATAGGGTGAAGTTTAAGATAGGGTGAGGGTTAGGGTTATGGCTAAGGTTTGGGCTTGTTTTCAGGTTAGTGTTAAGGTTATGTTCAGGGTTAGGGTTACGTTCAGGGGTTGTGTTCAGTTTTAGGGTTAGGGTTAGATTTAAGGTTAGGGTTAAGTTTAGTGTTACGTTTAGGGTTAGGGTCATGGTTGTGTTAGGCTTTGTGGTTGGGGTGAGGGTTAGTTTTAGGGTTAGGGTTGGTTAGGGTTAGGATTATCGTTATGATAAGGCGTTAGGGGTTAGAAGTGTAGTTTAGGGTTAGGGTTTGGGTGAGGGTTCCGGTTAGGCCTTGCGGTTCTGGTCATGGTTAGGTTTGGTTTAGGCTTAGGGTTAGGTTCATGATTCGGTTTCGGGTTAGTGTTAGAGTTAGGGTGAGAGTTAGTGTTAAGGTTTTTGCTAGGCTTTGGTGTTAGGGTTAGGGTTTGTGTTAGGGTTAGGTTTATCATTAGGGCTCAGGGGTTTCAGGTTAATGTTAGGGTTAGGGTTAGGGATAGCATTAGGGTTAGGGTTGTGGGATACGGTTAGGATTTAGGGTGCGGGTTACGGTTAGTTTTACAGTTAAGGTGAGGGTTTAGGGTAATTGTTATGATTAGGGTTATAGTCAGAGTTAGGGTTTGGTTTAGGATTAGGGTTAGGTGTAGGGTAAGAATTAGGTTTAGGTCCATGTTGAGGGTTAGACTTAGTGTTCTATTTAGGGTAAAGGTTAGGGGTAGGGTTAGGATTAGGTCTAGGGTTAGGATTAGGATTATTTTAGGGTTAGGTTCAGGGCTATTGTAAGTGTTCAGTTTAGGGTTACAGATGGACTAGCGTTATTCTTAGAGTTAGGTTTAAGGTTAGGGTTTGGGTTAGGTCTAGGTTTAGGGTTAAGCTTATGGTTAGTGTTTGGATGAAGTTCAGGATAGGGTGAGGGTTATTTTTATGGTGAGGGCTAGGGTTTGGGTTTGTGTTCAGGTTAGTGTTAAGGATAGGTTTAGGGTTCGGTTAGGGTTAGGCGTTATGTCTAGGGTCAGCGTTAGGTTAGGTTCAGGGTTAGTGTGAAGTTTAGGTTAAGGGTGAGGGTTATGATAAGGGTTAGGATTATAGACGGTGTTAGACGTTAGGTTTAGGGTGTTAGGGTTAGGTTTATGGTTAGGGTAGATTTAAGTTTAGGTTTAATATTAGGGTTAGGGTTAGATTTGGGTTACTGTTCGTATTAGGGTTAGGGTTAGGGATAAGTTTGGGGATAGCGTTAGGTTTAGGGTTGGGGATACGGTTAAGGATTAGGGTGAGGGTTAGGGTTAGGTTTACAGTTAAGGCGAGGGTTTAGGGTAATTGTTATGGTTAGGGTTAGAGTTAGAGTTAGGCTTAGGGTTAGGGTGAAGTTTCAGTTAATAGTCAGGGTTAGGCTTAAGGTTAGAGTAGGGTTAAGGTTAGTGTTCGGGTTAGGTGTAGCGTTAGGGTTTGGGTAGGGGTAAGGTTAGGGTTAAGGCTAGGTTTACGGTAAAGGGTAGGGCTAGCTTAGGGTTAGATTTAGAGTTAGAGTTAGTGCTAGGGTTTAGGATTATGGTTATGGTCAGGTTTAGAGTTATTGTTAGGGTTAGGGTAGAGTTAAGGTTAGGGTTCATTTAGGGTTAGAGAAAGGGTTAGGTTTAGGTCTGGGTTAGGTGTAGGATGCGGGGTAGGCTTAGGGTTAGGGGTTCATGGGAGGGTTAGTGTTAAGTTTACATTAAGCTGATGTTTTAGTGTGTTACTGTTAGGGCTAGGGTTAGCATTAGGTTTAGGGTCAGGGCTAGAGTTAGGGGATAGTTAAGGGTTAGCTTTACTTTCAGGGTTAGGGTTAGCCTTCGGTTTAGGGTGAAGTTTAGGTTAAGGATGAGGGTTAGGGTTAGGGTTAGGCATTTGGGTTAAGGTTAGGGTTAGGTTTAGGATTAGGCTTAGGGTTAGGGTTGGGTGTTTGGGTTAATGTTAGGGTCAGGTTTAGGGTTCGGTTTAGGGTTAGGGCTACAGCTGGGGTAAAGTTTAATTGAAGGGTGAGGGTTGAGCTTAGGGTTAGCGTTAGGGGTTAGGGTTAGAGCTTAGGTTAGGATTAAGTTTAGGGTTAAGGTTAGGTTTAGATTTAGGGTTAGGGTTAGTGTTAGGGTTAAGTCATGTTTAGGTTTAGGGCTAGGTGAAGGTTATAGATAGGGTTAGGTTAAGGGTTGAGGTTAGGTTTAGATGGTAAGATGAGGGTTAGTGCTAGGTTTCCATTTAAGCTGAGTGTGTAGGGTAAGTTTTAGCGTTAGGATTAGGGTTAGAGTTAGAGTTAGGGTCAGGGTTAGTTTTGAGTTTAGAGTTAGGGTTACGTTTATGGTACGGTCAGGGTTAGGGGAGATTTAGTGTTACGTTTAGTTTTAGGGTTAGGGTTACAGAGAAGTTTATGTTAAGCGAGAGGGTTGGGGTTAGGGGTTTGGGTTCAGGTCAGAGTCAGGGTTAGGGTTAGGTTTAGGGTTAGGGTTACGTGTAGTGTTAGTGTTAGTTTTGCTTAGGGTTCGGGTTTGAATGAAGTTAGGGTACGCTTAGCGTTATGCTTAGGGTGAAATTCTGGTTAAGGGTGAGGGTTCGGCTTAGGGTTAGGATTAGAGTTAGGGTCAGTGGTTAGGGTTAGGTTTAGGGTTAAGGTTAGTTTTAGGCTAAGGATTAGGATTAGAGTTAGGGTTAAGGGTTACTGTTTCAGTTAGGTTTAGGTTAAGGTTATAATTAGGGTTAAGTTTAGGGTTAGGGTAAGAGTTAGAGTTACATTTACAGTTAAGGTGACGGTTTTGGGTAAGTGTTACCCTTAAGGTTAGGGTTAGAGTAAAGGTTAAGGGTTAGGGTTAAGGTTAAGGGTTAGGGTTAGGTTTAAGTTTACGTTGGCTTAAAGATAGGGTTAAGGTTAGGTTAGGGTTAGGATCAGGGTTAGAATTAGAATTAGGTTTAGGGCGAGGATTAGGGTCAGAGTTATTGTAAGGGTTAGGTTTCGGGTTACAGGTGGGCCAAGGTTAAGGTGAGGGTTAGGTTTATGGGGAGGGTTAGGGTTAAAGTCAGGGTGAGTTTTCGGTTAGGGATAGGGTGAAGTTTAAGATAGGGTGAGGGTTAGGGTTATGCCTAAGGTTTGGGCTTGTTTTCAGGTTAGTGTTAAGGTTATGTTCAGGGTTAGGGTTACGTTCAGGGGTTGTGTTCAGTTTTAGGGTTAGGGTTAGATTTAAGGTTAGGGTTAAGTTTAGTGTTACGTTTAGGGTTAGGGTCATGGTTGTGTTAGGCTTTGTGGTTGGGGTGAGGGTTAGTTTTAGGGTTAGGGTTGGTTAGGGTTAGGATTATCGTTATGATAAGGCGTTAGGGGTTAGAAGTGTAGTTTAGGGTTAGGGTTTGGGTGAGGGTTCCGGTTAGGCCTTGCGGTTCTGGTCATGGTTAGGTTTGGTTTAGGCTTAGGGTTAGGTTCATGATTCGGTTTCGGGTTAGTGTTAGAGTTAGGGTGAGAGTTAGTGTTAAGGTTTTTGCTAGGCTTTGGTGTTAGGGTTAGGGTTTGTGTTAGGGTTAGGTTTATCATTAGGGCTCAGGGGTTTCAGGTTAATGTTAGGGTTAGGGTTAGGGATAGCATTAGGGTTAGGGTTGTGGGATACGGTTAGGATTTAGGGTGCGGGTTACGGTTAGTTTTACAGTTAAGGTGAGGGTTTAGGGTAATTGTTATGATTAGGGTTATAGTCAGAGTTAGGGTTTGGTTTAGGATTAGGGTTAGGTGTAGGGTAAGAATTAGGTTTAGGTCCATGTTGAGGGTTAGACTTAGTGTTCTATTTAGGGTAAAGGTTAGGGGTAGGGTTAGGATTAGGTCTAGGGTTAGGATTAGGATTATTTTAGGGTTAGGTTCAGGGCTATTGTAAGTGTTCAGTTTAGGGTTACAGATGGACTAGCGTTATTCTTAGAGTTAGGTTTAAGGTTAGGGTTTGGGTTAGGTCTAGGTTTAGGGTTAAGCTTATGGTTAGTGTTTGGATGAAGTTCAGGATAGGGTGAGGGTTATTTTTATGGTGAGGGCTAGGGTTTGGGTTTGTGTTCAGGTTAGTGTTAAGGATAGGTTTAGGGTTCGGTTAGGGTTAGGCGTTATGTCTAGGGTCAGCGTTAGGTTAGGTTCAGGGTTAGTGTGAAGTTTAGGTTAAGGGTGAGGGTTATGATAAGGGTTAGGATTATAGACGGTGTTAGACGTTAGGTTTAGGGTGTTAGGGTTAGGTTTATGGTTAGGGTAGATTTAAGTTTAGGTTTAATATTAGGGTTAGGGTTAGATTTGGGTTACTGTTCGTATTAGGGTTAGGGTTAGGGATAAGTTTGGGGATAGCGTTAGGTTTCGGGTTGGGGATACGGTTAAGGATTAGGGTGAGGGTTAGGGTTAGGTTTACAGTTAAGGCGAGGGTTTAGGGTAATTGTTATGGTTAGGGTTAGAGTTAGAGTTAGGCTTAGGGTTAGGGTGAAGTTTCAGTTAATAGTCAGGGTTAGGCTTAAGGTTAGAGTAGGGTTAAGGTTAGTGTTCGGGTTAGGTGTAGCGTTAGGGTTTGGGTAGGGGTAAGGTTAGGGTTAAGGCTAGGTTTACGGTAAAGGGTAGGGCTAGCTTAGGGTTAGGTTTAGAGTTATAGTTAGTGGTAGGGTTTAGGATTATGGTTATGGTCAGGTTTAGAGTTATTGTTAGGGTTAGGGTAGAGTTAAGGTTAGGGTTCATTTAGGGTTAGAGAAAGGGTTAGGTTTAGGTCTGGGTTAGGTGTAGGATGCGGGGTAGGCTTAGGGTTAGGGGTTCATGGGAGGGTTAGTGTTAAGTTTACATTAAGCTGATGTTTTAGTGTGTTACTGTTAGGGCTAGGGTTAGCATTAGGTTTAGGGTCAGGGCTAGAGTTAGGGGATAGTTAAGGGTTAGCTTTAGTTTCAGGGTTAGGGTTAGCCTTCGGTTTAGGGTGAAGTTTAGATTAAGGATGAGGGTTAGGGTTAGGGTTAGGCATTTGGGTTAAGGTTAGGGTTAGGTTTAGGATTAGGCTTAGGGTTAGGGTTGGGTGTTTGGGTTAATGTTAGGGTCAGGTTTAGGTTTCGGTTTAGGGTTAGGGCTACAGCTGGGGTAAAGTTTAATTGAAGGGTGAGGGTTGAGCTTAGGGTTAGCGTTAGGGGTTAGGGTTAGAGCTTAGGTTAGGATTAAGTTTAGGGTTAAGGTTAGGTTTAGATTTAGGGTTAGGGTTAGTGTTAGGGTTAAGTCATGTTTAGGTTTAGGGCTAGGTGAAGGTTATAGATAGGGTTAGGTTAAGGGTTGAGGTTAGGTTTAGATGGTAAGATGAGGGTTAGTGCTAGGTTTCCATTTAAGCTGAGTGTGTAGGGTAAGTTTTAGCGTTAGGATTAGGGTTAGAGTTAGAGTTAGGGTCAGGGTTAGTTTTGAGTTTAGAGTTAGGGTTACGTTTATGGTACGGTCAGGGTTAGGGGAGATTTAGTGTTACGTTTAGTTTTAGGGTTAGGGTTACAGAGAAGTTTATGTTAAGCGAGAGGGTTGGGGTTAGGGGTTTGGGTTCAGGTCAGAGTCAGGGTTAGGGTTAGGTTTAGGGTTAGGGTTACGTGTAGTGTTAGTGTTAGTTTTGCTTAGGGTTCGGGTTTGAATGAAGTTAGGGTACGCTTAGCGTTATGCTTAGGGTGAAATTCTGGTTAAGGGTGAGGGTTCGGCTTAGGGTTAGGATTAGAGTTAGGGTCAGTGGTTAGGGTTAGGTTTAGGGTTAAGGTTAGTTTTAGGCTAAGGATTAGGATTAGAGTTAGGGTTAAGGGTTACTGTTTCAGTTAGGTTTAGGTTAAGGTTATAATTAGGGTTAAGTTTAGGGTTAGGGTAAGAGTTAGAGTTACATTGACAGTTAAGGTGAGGGTTTTGGGTAAGTGTTACCCTTAAGGTTAGGGTTAGAGTAAAGGTTAAGGGTTAGGGTTAAGGTTAAGGGTTAGGGTTAGGTTTAAGTTTACGTTGGCTTAAAGATAGGGTTAAGGTTAGGTTAGGGTTAGGGTCAGGGTTAGAATTAGAATTAGGTTTAGGGCGAGGATTAGGGCCAGAGTTATTGTAAGGGTTAGGTTTCGGGTTACAGGTGGGCCAAGGTTAAGGTGAGGGTTAGGTTTATGGGGAGGGTTAGGGTTAAAGTCAGGGTGAGTTTTCGGTTAGGGATAGGGTGAAGTTTAAGATAGGGTGAGGGTTAGGGTTATGCCTAAGGTTTGGGCTTGTTTTCAGGTTAGTGTTAAGGTTATGTTCAGGGTTAGGGTTACGTTCAGGGGTTGTGTTCAGTTTTAGGGTTAGGGTTAGATTTAAGGTTAGGGTTAAGTTTAGTGTTACGTTTAGGGTTAGGGTCATGGTTGTGTTAGGCTTTGTGGTTGGGGTGAGGGTTAGTTTTAGGGTTAGGGTTGGTTAGGGTTAGGATTATCGTTATGATAAGGCGTTAGGGGTTAGAAGTGTAGTTTAGGGTTAGGGTTTGGGTGAGGGTTCCGGTTAGGCCTTGCGGTTCTGGTCATGGTTAGGTTTGGTTTAGGCTTAGGGTTAGGTTCATGATTCGGTTTCGGGTTAGTGTTAGAGTTAGGGTGAGAGTTAGTGTTAAGGTTTTTGCTAGGCTTTGGTGTTAGGGTTAGGGTTTGTGTTAGGGTTAGGTTTATCATTAGGGCTCAGGGGTTTCAGGTTAATGTTAGGGTTAGGGTTAGGGATAGCATTAGGGTTAGGGTTGTGGGATACGGTTAGGATTTAGGGTGCGGGTTACGGTTAGTTTTACAGTTAAGGTGAGGGTTTAGGGTAATTGTTATGATTAGGGTTATAGTCAGAGTTAGGGTTTGGTTTAGGATTAGGGTTAGGTGTAGGGTAAGAATTAGGTTTAGGTCCATGTTGAGGGTTAGACTTAGTGTTCTATTTAGGGTAAAGGTTAGGGGTAGGGTTAGGATTAGGTCTAGGGTTAGGATTAGGATTATTTTAGGGTTAGGTTCAGGGCTATTGTAAGTGTTCAGTTTAGGGTTACAGATGGACTAGCGTTATTCTTAGAGTTAGGTTTAAGGTTAGGGTTTGGGTTAGGTCTAGGTTTAGGGTTAAGCTTATGGTTAGTGTTTGGATGAAGTTCAGGATAGGGTGAGGGTTATTTTTATGCTGAGGGCTAGGGTTTGGGTTTGTGTTCAGGTTAGTGTTAAGGATAGGTTTAGGGCTCGGTTAGGGTTAGGCGTTATGTCAAGGGTCAGCGTTAGGTTAGGTTTAGGGTTAGTGTGAAGTTTAGGTTAAGGGTGAGGGTTATGATAAGGGTTAGGATTATAGACGGTGTTAGACGTTAGGTTTAGGGTGTTAGGGTTAGGTTTATGGTTAGGGTAGATTTAAGTTTAGGTTTAATATTAGGGTTAGGGTTAGATTTGGGTTACTGTTCGTATTAGGGTTAGGGTTAGGGATAAGTTTGGGGATAGCGTTAGGTTTAGGGTTGGGGATACGGTTAAGGATTAGGGTGAGGGTTAGGGTTAGGTTTACAGTTAAGGCGAGGGTTTAGGGTAATTGTTATGGTTAGGGTTAGAGTTAGAGTTAGGCTTAGGGTTAGGGTGAAGTTTCAGTTAATAGTCAGGGTTAGGCTTAAGGTTAGAGTAGGGTTAAGGTTAGTGTTCGGGTTAGGTGTAGCGTTAGGGTTTGGGTAGGGGTAAGGTTAGGGTTAAGGCTAGGTTTACGGTAAAGGGTAGGGCTAGCTTAGGGTTAGATTTAGAGTTAGAGTTAGTGCTAGGGTTTAGGATTATGGTTATGGTCAGGTTTAGAGTTATTGTTAGGTTTAGGGTAGAGTTAAGGTTAGGGTTCATTTAGGGTTAGAGAAAGGGTTAGGTTTAGGTCTGGGTTAGGTGTAGGATGCGGGGTAGGCTTAGGGTTAGGGGTTCATGGGAGGGTTAGTGTTAAGTTTACATTAAGCTGATGTTTTAGGGTGTTACTGTTAGGGCTAGGGTTAGCATTAGGTTTAGGGTCAGGGCTAGAGTTAGGGGATAGTTAAGGGTTAGCTTTAGTTTCAGGGTTAGGGTTAGCCTTCGGTTTAGGGTGAAGTTTAGGTTAAGGATGAGGGTTAGGGTTAGGGTTAGGCATTTGGGTTAAGGTTAGGGTTAGGTTTAGGATTAGGCTTAGGGTTAGGGTTGGGTGTTTGGGTTAATGTTAGGGTCAGGTTTAGGGTTCGGTTTAGGGTTAGGGCTACAGCTGGGGTAAAGTTTAATTGAAGGGTGAGGGTTGAGCTTAGGGTTAGCGTTAGGGGTTAGGGTTAGAGCTTAGGTTAGGATTAAGTTTAGGGTTAAGGTTAGGTTTAGATTTAGGGTTAGGGTTAGTGTTAGGGTTAAGTCATGTTTAGGTTTAGGGCTAGGTGAAGGTTATAGATAGGGTTAGGTTAAGGGTTGAGGTTAGGTTTAGATGGTAAGATGAGGGTTAGTGCTAGGTTTCCATTTAAGCTGAGTGTGTAGGGTAAGTTTTAGCGTTAGGATTAGGGTTAGAGTTAGAGTTAGGGTCAGGGTTAGTTTTGAGTTTAGAGTTAGGGTTACGTTTATGGTACGGTCAGGGTTAGGGGAGATTTAGTGTTATGTTTAGTTTTAGGGTTAGGGTTACAGAGAAGTTTATGTTAAGCGAGAGGGTTGGGGTTAGGGGTTTGGGTTCAGGTCAGAGTCAGGGTTAGGGTTAGGTTCAGGGTTAGGGTTACGTGTAGTGTTAGTGTTAGTTTTGCTTAGGGTTCGGGTTTGAATGAAGTTAGGGTACGCTTAGCGTTATGCTTAGGGTGAAATTCTGGTTAAGGGTGAGGGTTCGGCTTAGGGTTAGGATTAGAGTTAGGGTCAGTGGTTAGGGTTAGGTTTAGGGTTAAGGTTAGTTTTAGGCTAAGGATTAGGATTAGAGTTAGGGTTAAGGGTTACTGTTTCAGTTAGGTTTAGGTTAAGGTTATAATTAGGGTTAAGTTTAGGGTTAGGGTAAGAGTTAGAGTTACATTGACAGTTAAGGTGAGGGTTTTGGGTAAGTGTTACCCTTAAGGTTAGGGTTAGAGTAAAGGTTAAAGGTTAGGGTTAAGGTTAAGGGTTAGGGTTAGGTTTAAGTTTAAGTTTATGGTAGGCTTAAAGATAGGGTTAAGGTTAGGTTAGGGTTAGGGTCAGGGTTAGAATTAGAATTAGGTTTAGGGCGAGGATTAGGGCCAGAGTTATTGTAAGGGTTAGGTTTCGGGTTACAGGTGGGCCAAGGTTAAGGTGAGGGTTAGGTTTATGGGGAGGGTTAGGGTTAAAGTCAGGGTGAGTTTTCGGTTAGGGATAGGGTGAAGTTTAAGATAGGGTGAGGGTTAGGGTTATGCCTAAGGTTTGGGCTTGTTTTCAGGTTAGTGTTAAGGTTATGTTCAGGGTTAGGGTTACGTTCAGGGGTTGTGTTCAGTTTTAGGGTTAGGGTTAGATTTAAGGTTAGGGTTAAGTTTAGTGTTACGTTTAGGGTTAGGGTCATGGTTGTGTTAGGCTTTGTGGTTGGGGTGAGGGTTAGTTTTAGGGTTAGGGTTGGTTAGGGTTAGGATTATCGTTATGATAAGGCGTTAGGGGTTAGAAGTGTAGTTTAGGGTTAGGGTTTGGGTGAGGGTTCCGGTTAGGCCTTGTGGTTCTGGTCATGGTTAGGTTTGGTTTAGGCTTAGGGTTAGGTTCATGATTCGGTTTCGGGTTAGTGTTAGAGTTAGGGTGAGAGTTAGTGTTAAGGTTTTTGCTAGGCTTTGGTGTTAGGGTTAGGGTTTGTGTTAGGGTTAGGTTTATCATTAGGGCTCAGGGGTTTCAGGTTAATGTTAGGGTTAGTGTTAGGGATAGCATTAGGGTTAGGGTTGTGGGATACGGTTAGGATTTAGGGTGCGGGTTACGGTTAGTTTTACAGTTAAGGTGAGGGTTTAGGGTAATTGTTATGATTAGGGTTATAGTCAGAGTTAGGGTTTGGTTTAGGATTAGGGTTAGGTGTAGGGTAAGAATTAGGTTTAGGTCCATGTTGAGGGTTAGACTTAGTGTTCTATTTAGGGTAAAGGTTAGGGGTAGGGTTAGGATTAGGTCTAGGGTTAGGATTAGGATTATTTTAGGGTTAGGTTCAGGGCTATTGTAAGTGTTCAGTTTAGGGTTACAGATGGACTAGCGTTATTCTTAGAGTTAGGTTTAAGGTTAGGGTTTGGGTTAGGTCTAGGTTTAGGGTTAAGCTTATGGTTAGTGTTTGGATGAAGTTCAGGATAGGGTGAGGGTTATTTTTATGGTGAGGGCTAGGGTTTGGGTTTGTGTTCAGGTTAGTGTTAAGGATAGGTTTAGGGTTCGGTTAGGGTTAGGCGTTATGTCAAGGGTCAGCGTTAGGTTAGGTTCAGGGTTAGTGTGAAGTTTAGGTTAAGGGTGAGGGTTATGATAAGGGTTAGGATTATAGACAGTGTTAGACGTTAGGTTTAGGGTGTTAGGGTTAGGTTTATGGTTAGGGTAGATTTAAGTTTAGGTTTAATATTAGGGTTAGGGTTAGATTTGGGTTACTGTTCGTATTAGGGTTAGGGTTAGGGATAAGTTTGGGGATAGCATTACGTTTAGGGTTGGGGATACGGTTAAGGATTAGGGTGAGGTTTAGGGTTAGGTTTACAGTTAAGGCGAGGGTTTAGGGTAATTGTTATGGTTAGGGTTAGAGTTAGAGTTAGGCTTAGGGTTAGGGTGAAGTTTCAGTTAATAGTCAGGGTTAGGCTTAAGGTTAGAGTAGGGTTAAGGTTAGTGTTCGGGTTAGGTATAGCGTTAGGGTTTGGGTAGGGGTAAGGTTAGGGTTAAGGCTAGGTTTACGGTAAAGGGTAGGGCTAGCTTAGGGTTAGATTTAGAGTTAGAGTTAGTGCTAGGGTTTAGGATTATGGTTATGGTCAGGTTTAGAGTTATTGTTAGGGTTAGGGTAGAGTTAAGGTTAGGGTTCATTTAGGGTTAGAGAAAGGGTTAGGTTTAGGTCTGGGTTAGGTGTAGGATGCGGGGTAGGCTTAGGGTTAGGGGTTCATGGGAGGGTTAGTGTTAAGTTTACATTAAGCTGATGTTTTAGGGTGTTACTGTTAGGGCTAGGGTTAGCATTAGGTTTAGGGTCAGGGCTAGAGTTAGGGGATAGTTAAGGGTTAGCTTTAGTTTCAGGGTTAGGGTTAGCCTTCGGTTTAGGGTGAAGTTTAGGTTAAGGATGAGGGTTAGGGTTAGGGTTAGGCATTTGGGTTAAGGTTAGGGTTAGGTTTAGGATTAGGCTTAGGGTTAGGGTTGGGTGTTTGGGTTAATGTTAGGGTCAGGTTTAGGGTTCGGTTTAGGGTTAGGGCTACAGCTGGGGTAAAGTTTAATTGAAGGGTGAGGGTTGAGCTTAGGGTTAGCGTTAGGGGTTAGGGTTAGAGCTTAGGTTAGGATTAAGTTTAGGGTTAAGGTTAGGTTTAGATTTAGGGTTAGGGTTAGTGTTAGGGTTAAGTCATGTTTAGGTTTAGGGCTAGGTGAAGGTTATAGATAGGGTTAGGTTAAGGGTTGAGGTTAGGTTTAGATGGTAAGATGAGGGTTAGTGCTAGGTTTCCATTTAAGCTGAGTGTGTAGGGTAAGTTTTAGCGTTAGGATTAGGGTTAGAGTTAGAGTTAGGGTCAGGGTTAGTTTTGAGTTTAGAGTTAGGGTTACGTTTATGGTACGGTCAGGGTTAGGGGAGATTTAGTGTTACGTTTAGTTTTAGGGTTAGGGTTACAGAGAAGTTTATGTGAAGCGAGAGGGTTGGGGTTAGGGGTTTGGGTTCAGGTCAGAGTCAGGGTTAGGGTTAGGTTTAGGGTTAGGGTTACGTGTAGTGTTAGTGTTAGTTTTGCTTAGGGTTCGGGTTTGAATGAAGTTAGGGTACGCTTAGCGATATGCTTAGGGTGAAATGCTGGTTAAGGGTGAGGGTTCGGCTTAGGGTTAGGATTAGAGTTAGGGTCAGTGGTTAGGGTTAGGTTTAGGGTTAAGGTTAGTTTTAGGCTAAGGATTAGGATTAGAGTTAGGGTTAAGGGTTAATGTTTCAGTTAGGTTTAGGTTAAGGTTATAATTAGGGTTAAGTTTAGGGTTAGGGTAAGAGTTAGAGTTACATTGACAGTTAAGGTGAGGGTTTTGGGTAAGTGTTACCCTTAAGGTTAGGGTTAGAGTAAAGGTTAAAGGTTAGGGTTAAGGTTAAGGGTTAGGGTTAGGTTTAAGTTTATGGTAGGCTTAAAGATAGGGTTAAGGTTAGGTTAGGGTTAGGGTCAGGGTTAGAATTAGAATTAGGTTTAGGGCGAGGATTAGGGCCAGAGTTATTGTAAGGGTTAGGTTTCGGGTTACAGGTGGGCCAAGGTTAAGGTGAGGGTTAGGTTTATGGGGAGGGTTAGGGTTAAAGTCAGGGTGAGTTTTAGGTTAGGGATAGGGTGAAGTTTAAGATAGGGTGAGGGTTAGGGTTATGGCTAAGGTTTGGGCTTGTTTTCAGGTTAGTGTTAAGGTTATGTTCAGGGTTAGGGTTACGTTCAGGGGTTGTGTTCAGTTTTAGGGTTAGGGTTAGATTTAAGGTTAGGGTTAAGTTTAGTGTTACGTTTAGGGTTAGGGTCATGGTTGTGTTAGGCTTTGTGGTTGGGGTGAGGGTTAGTTTTAGGGTTAGGGTTGGTTAGGGTTAGGATTATCGTTAGGATAAGGCGTTAGGGGTTAGAGGTGTAGTTTAGGGTTAGGGTTTGGGTGAGGGTTCCGGTTAGGCCTTGTGGTTCTGGTCATGGTTAGGTTTGGTTTAGGCTTAGGGTTAGGTTCATGATTCGGTTTCGGGTTAGTGTTAGAGTTAGGGTGAGAGTTAGTGTTAAGGTTTTTGCTAGGTTTTGGTGTTAGGGTTAGGGTTTGTGTTAGGGTTAGGTTTATCATTAGGGCTCAGGGGTTTCAGGTTAATGTTAGGGTTAGGGTTAGGGATAGCATTAGGGTTAGGGTTGTGGGATACGGTTAGGATTTAGGGTGCGGGTTACGGTTAGTTTTACAGTTAAGGTGAGGGTTTAGGGTAATTGTTATGATTAGGGTTATAGTCAGAGTTAGGGTTTGGTTTAGGATTAGGGTTAGGTGTAGGGTAAGAATTAGGTTTAGGTCCATGTTGAGGGTTAGACTTAGTGTTCTATTTAGGGTAAAGGTTAGGGGTAGGGTTAGGATTAGGTCTAGGGTTAGGATTAGGATTATTTTAGGGTTAGGTTCAGGGCTATTGTAAGTGTTCAGTTTAGGGTTACAGATGGACTAGCGTTATTCTTAGAGTTAGGTTTAAGGTTAGGGTTTGGGTTAGGTCTAGGTTTAGGGTTAAGCTTATGGTTAGTGTTTGGATGAACTTCAGGATAGGGTGAGGGTTATTTTTATGGTGAGGGCTAGGGTTTGGGTTTGTGTTCAGGTTAGTGTTAAGGATAGGTTTAGGGTTCGGTTAGGGTTAGGCGTTATGTCTAGGGTCAGCGTTAGGTTAGGTTCAGGGTTAGTGTGAAGTTTAGGTTAAGGGTGAGGGTTATGATAAGGGTTAGGATTATAGACGGTGTTAGACGTTAGGTTTAGGGTGTTAGGGTTAGGTTTATGGTTAGGGTAGATTTAAGTTTAGGTTTAATATTAGGGTTAGGGTTAGATTTGGGTTACTGTTCGTATTAGGGTTAGGGTTAGGGATAAGTTTGGGGATAGCATTACGTTTCGGGTTGGGGATACGGTTAAGGATTAGGGTGAGGGTTAGGGTTAGGTTTACAGTTAAGGCGAGGGTTTAGGGTAATTGTTATGGTTAGGGTTAGAGTTAGAGTTAGGCTTAGGGTTAGGGTGAAGTTTCAGTTAATAGTCAGGGTTAGGCTTAAGGTTAGAGTAGGGTTAAGGTTAGTGTTCGGGTTAGGTGTAGCGTTAGGGTTTGGGTAGGGGTCAGGTTAGGGTTAAGGCTAGGTTTACGGTAAAGGGTAGGGCTAGCTTAGGGTTAGGTTTAGAGTTATAGTTAGTGGTAGGGTTTAGGATTATGGTTATGGTCAGGTTTAGAGTTATTGTTAGGGTTAGGGTAGAGTTAAGGTTAGGGTTCATTTAGGGTTAGAGAAAGGGTTAGGTTTAGGTCTGGGTTAGGTGTAGGATGCGGGGTAGGCTTAGGGTTAGGGATTCATGGGAGGGTTAGAGTTAAGTTTACATTAAGCTGATGTTTTAGGGTGTTACTGTTAGGGCTAGGGTTAGCATTAGGTTTAGGGTCAGGGCTAGCGTTAGGGGATAGTTAAGGGTTAGCTTTAGTTTCAGGGTTAGGGTTAGCCTTCGGTTTAGGGTGAAGTTTAGATTAAGGATGAGGGTTAGGGTTAGGGTTAGGCATTTGGGTTAAGGTTAGGGTTAGGTTTAGGATTAGGCTTAGGGTTAGGGTTGGGTGTTTGGGTTAATGTTAGGGTCAGGTTTAGGGTTCGGTTTAGGGTTAGGGCTACAGCTGGGGTAAAGTTTAATTGAAGGGTGAGGGTTGAGCTTAGGGTTAGCGTTAGGGGTTAGGGTTAGAGCTTAGGTTAGGATTAAGTTTAGGGTTAAGGTTAGGTTTAGATTTAGGGTTAGGGTTAGTGTTAGGGTTAAGTCATGTTTAGGTTTAGGGCTAGGTGAAGGTTATAGATAGGGTTAGGTTAAGGGTTGAGGTTAGGTTTAGATGGTAAGATGAGGGTTAGTGCTAGGTTTCCATTTAAGCTGAGTGTGTAGGGTAAGTTTTAGCGTTAGGATTAGGGTTAGAGTTAGAGTTAGGGTCAGGGTTAGTTTTGAGTTTAGAGTTAGGGTTACGTTTATGGTACGGTCAGGGTTGGGGAGATTTAGTGTTACGTTTAGTTTTAGGGTTAGGGTTACAGAGAAGTTTATGTGAAGCGAGAGGGTTGGGGTTAGGGGTTTGGGTTCAGGTCAGAGTCAGGGTTAGGGTTAGGTTTAGGGTTAGGGTTACGTGTAGTGTTAGTGTTAGTTTTGCTTAGGGTTCGGGTTTGAATGAAGTTAGGGTACGCTTAGCGTTATGCTTAGGGTGAAATTCTGGTTAAGGGTGAGGGTTCGGCTTAGGGTTAGGATTAGAGTTAGGGTCAGTGGTTAGGGTTAGGTTTAGGGTTAAGGTTAGTTTTAGGCTAAGGATTAGGATTAGAGTTAGGGTTAAGGGTTACTGTTTCAGTTAGGTTTAGGTTAAGGTTATAATTAGGGTTAAGTTTAGGGTTAGGGTAAGAGTTAGAGTTACATTGACAGTTAAGGTGAGGGTTTTGGGTAAGTGTTACCCTTAAGGTTAGGGTTAGAGTAAAGGTTAAAGGTTAGGGTTAAGGTTAAGGGTTAGGGTTAGGTTTAAGTTTATGGTAGGCTTAAAGATAGGGTTAAGGTTAGGTTAGGGTTAGGGTCAGGGTTAGAATTAGAATTAGGTTTAGGGCGAGGATTAGGGCCAGAGTTATTGTAAGGGTTAGGTTTCGGGTTACAGGTGGGCCAAGGTTAAGGTGAGGGTTAGGTTTATGGGGAGGGTTAGGGTTAAAGTCAGGGTGAGTTTTAGGTTAGGGATAGGGTGAAGTTTAAGATAGGGTGAGGGTTAGGGTTATGGCTAAGGTTTGGGCTTGTTTTCAGGTTAGTGTTAAGGTTATGTTCAGGGTTAGGGTTACGTTCAGGGGTTGTGTTCAGTTTTAGGGTTAGGGTTAGATTTAAGGTTAGGGTTAAGTTTAGTGTTACGTTTAGGGTTAGGGTCATGGTTGTGTTAGGCTTTGTGGTTGGGGTGAGGGTTAGTTTTAGGGTTAGGGTTGGTTAGGGTTAGGATTATCGTTATGATAAGGCGTTAGGGGTTAGAAGTGTAGTTTAGGGTTAGGGTTTGGGTGAGGGTTCCGGTTAGGCCTTGTGGTTCTGGTCATGGTTAGGTTTGGTTTAGGCTTAGGGTTAGGTTCATGATTCGGTTTCGGGTTAGTGTTAGAGTTAGGGTGAGAGTTAGTGTTAAGGTTTTTGCTAGGTTTTGGTGTTAGGGTTAGGGTTTGTGTTAGGGTTAGGTTTATCATTAGGGCTCAGGGGTTTCAGGTTAATGTTAGGGTTAGGGTTAGGGATAGCATTAGGGTTAGGGTTGTGGGATACGGTTAGGATTTAGGGTGCGGGTTACGGTTAGTTTTACAGTTAAGGTGAGGGTTTAGGGTAATTGTTATGATTAGGGTTATAGTCAGAGTTAGGGTTTGGTTTAGGATTAGGGTTAGGTGTAGGGTAAGAATTAGGTTTAGGTCCATGTTGAGGGTTAGACTTAGTGTTCTATTTAGGGTAAAGGTTAGGGGTAGGGTTAGGATTAGGTCTAGGGTTAGGATTAGGATTATTTTAGGGTTAGGTTCAGGGCTATTGTAAGTGTTCAGTTTAGGGTTACAGATGGACTAGCGTTATTCTTAGAGTTAGGTTTAAGGTTAGGGTTTGGGTTAGGTCTAGGTTTAGGGTTAAGCTTATGGTTAGTGTTTGGATGAAGTTCAGGATAGGGTGAGGGTTATTTTTATGGTGAGGGCTAGGGTTTGGGTTTGTGTTCAGGTTAGTGTTAAGGATAGGTTTAGGGTTCGGTTAGGGTTAGGCGTTATGTCTAGGGTCAGCGTTAGGTTAGGTTCAGGGTTAGTGTGAAGTTTAGGTTAAGGGTGAGAGTTATGATAAGGGTTAGGATTATAGACGGTGTTAGACGTTAGGTTTAGGGTGTTAGGGTTAGGTTTATGGTTAGGGTAGATTTAAGTATAGGTTTAATATTAGGGTTAGGGTTAGATTTGGGTTACTGTTCGTATTAGGGTTAGGGTTAGGGATAAGTTTGGGGATAGCATTACGTTTAGGGTTGGGGATACGGTTAAGGATTAGGGTGAGGGTTAGGGTTAGGTTTACAGTTAAGGCGAGGGTTTAGGGTAATTGTTATGGTTAGGGTTAGAGTTAGAGTTAGGCTTAGGGTTAGGGTGAAGTTTCAGTTAATAGTCAGGGTTAGGCTTAAGGTTAGAGTAGGGTTAAGGTTAGTGTTCGGGTTAGGTGTAGCGTTAGGGTTTGGGTAGGGGTAAGGTTAGGGTTAAGGCTAGGTTTACGGTAAAGGGTAGGGCTAGCTTAGGGTTAGATTTAGAGTTAGAGTTAGTGCTAGGGTTTAGGATTATGGTTATGGTCAGGTTTAGAGTTATTGTTAGGGTTAGGGTAGAGTTAAGGTTAGGGTTCATTTAGGGTTAGAGAAAGGGTTAGGTTTAGGTCTGGGTTAGGTGTAGGATGCGGGGTAGGCTTAGGGTTAGGGGTTCATGGGAGGGTTAGTGTTAAGTTTACATTAAGCTGATGTTTTAGGGTGTTACTGTTAGGGCTAGGGTTAGCATTAGGTTTAGGGTCAGGGCTAGAGTTAGGGGATAGTTAAGGGTTAGCTTTAGTTTCAGGGTTAGGGTTAGCCTTCGGTTTAGGGTGAAGTTTAGGTTAAGGATGAGGGTTAGGGTTAGGGTTAGGCATTTGGGTTAAGGTTAGGGTTAGGTTTAGGATTAGGCTTAGGGTTAGGGTTGGGTGTTTGGGTTAATGTTAGGGTCAGGTTTAGGGTTCGGTTTAGGGTTAGGGCTACAGCTGGGGTAAAGTTTAATTGAAGGGTGAGGGTTGAGCTTAGGGTTAGCGTTAGGGGTTAGGGTTAGAGCTTAGGTTAGGATTAAGTTTAGGGTTAAGGTTAGGTTTAGATTTAGGGTTAGGGTTAGTGTTAGGGTTAAGTCATGTTTAGGTTTAGGGCTAGGTGAAGGTTATAGATAGGGTTAGGTTAAGGGTTGAGGTTAGGTTTAGATGGTAAGATGAGGGTTAGTGCTAGGTTTCCATTTAAGCTGAGTGTGTAGGGTAAGTTTTAGCGTTAGGATTAGGGTTAGAGTTAGAGTTAGGGTCAGGGTTAGTTTTGAGTTTAGAGTTAGGGTTACGTTTATGGTACGGTCAGGGTTAGGGGAGATTTAGTGTTACGTTTAGTTTTAGGGTTAGGGTTACAGAGAAGTTTATGTGAAGCGAGAGGGTTGGGGTTAGGGGTTTGGGTTCAGGTCAGAGTCAGGGTTAGGGTTAGGTTTAGGGTTAGGGTTACGTGTAGTGTTAGTGTTAGTTTTGCTTAGGGTTCGGGTTTGAATGAAGTTAGGGTACGCTTAGCGTTATGCTTAGGGTGAAATTCTGGTTAAGGGTGAGGGTTCGGCTTAGGGTTAGGATTAGAGTTAGGGTCAGTGGTTAGGGTTAGGTTTAGGGTTAAGGTTAGTTTTAGGCTAAGGATTAGGATTAGAGTTAGGGTTAAGGGTTACTGTTTCAGTTAGGTTTAGGTTAAGGTTATAATTAGGGTTAAGTTTAGGGTTAGGATAAGAGTTAGAGTTACATTTACAGTTAAGGTGAGGGTTTTGGGTAAGTGTTACCCTTAAGGTTAGGGTTAGAGTAAAGGTTAAGGGTTAGGGTTAAGGTTAAGGGTTAGGGTTAGGTTTAAGTTTACGTTGGCTTAAAGATAGGGTTAAGGTTAGGTTAGGGTTAGGGTCAGGGTTAGAATTAGAATTAGGTTTAGGGCGAGGATTAGGGTCAGAGTTATTGTAAGGGTTAGGTTTCGGGTTACAGGTGGGCCAAGGTTAAGGTGAGGGTTAGGTTTATGGGGAGGGTTAGGGTTAAAGTCAGGGTGAGTTTTCGGTTAGGGATAGGGTGAAGTTTAAGATAGGGTGAGGGTTAGGGTTATGGCTAAGGTTTGGGCTTGTTTTCAGGTGAGTGTTAAGGTTATGTTCAGGGTTAGGGTTACGTTCAGGGCTTGTGTTCAGTTTTAGGGTTAGGGTTAGATTTAAGGTTAGGGTTAAGTTTAGTGTTACGTTTAGGGTTAGGGTCATGGTTGTGTTAGGCTTTGTGGTTGGGGTGAGGGTTAGTTTTAGGGTTAGGGTTGGTTAGGGTTAGGATTATCGTTATGATAAGGCGTTAGGGGTTAGAAGTGTAGTTTAGGGTTAGGGTTTGGGTGAGGGTTCCGGTTAGGCCTTGTGGTTCTGGTCATGGTTAGGTTTGGTTTAGGCTTAGGGTTAGGTTCATGATTCGGTTTCGGGTTAGTGTTAGAGTTAGGGTGAGAGTTAGTGTTAAGGTTTTTGCTAGGTTTTGGTGTTAGGGTTAGGGTTTGTGTTAGGGTTAGGTTTATCATTAGGGCTCAGGGGTTTCAGGTTAATGTTAGGGTTAGGGTTAGGGATAGCATTAGGGTTAGGGTTGTGGGATACGGTTAGGATTTAGGGTGAGGGTTACGGTTAGTTTTACAGTTAAGGTGACGGTTTAGGGTAATTGTTATGATTAGGGTTATAGTCAGAGTTAGGGTTTGGTTTAGGATTAGGGTTAGGTGTAGGGTAAGAATTAGGTTTAGGTCCATGTTGAGGGTTAGACTTAGTGTTCTATTTAGGGTAAAGGTTAGGGGTAGGGTTAGGATTAGGTCTAGGGTTAGGATTAGGATTATTTTAGGGTTAGGTTCAGGGCTATTGTAAGTGTTCAGTTTAGGGTTACAGATGGACTAGCGTTATTCTTAGAGTTAGGTTTAAGGTTAGGGTTTGGGTTAGGTCTAGGTTTAGGGTTAAGCTTATGGTTAGTGTTTGGATGAAGTTCAGGATAGGGTGAGGGTTATTTTTATGGTGAGGGCTAGGGTTTGGGTTTGTGTTCAGGTTAGTGTTAAGGATAGGTTTAGGGTTCGGTTAGGGTTAGGCGTTATGTCAAGGGTCAGCGTTAGGTTAGGTTTAGGGTTAGTGTGAAGTTTAGGTTAAGGGTGAGGGTTATGATAAGGGTTAGGATTATAGACAGTGTTAGACGTTAGGTTTAGGGTGTTAGGGTTAGGTTTATGGTTAGGGTAGATTTAAGTTTAGGTTTAATATTAGGGTTAGGGTTAGATTTGGGTTACTGTTCGTATTAGGGTTAGGGTTAGGGATAAGTTTGGGGATAGCATTAGGTTTAGGGTTGGGGATACGGTTAAGGATTAGGGTGAGGGTTAGGGTTAGGTTTACAGTTAAGGCGAGGGTTTAGGGTAATTGTTATGGTTAGGGTTAGAGTTAGAGTTAGGCTTAGGGTTAGGGTGAAGTTTCAGTTAATAGTCAGGGTTAGGCTTAAGGTTAGAGTAGGGTTAAGGTTAGTGTTCGGGTTAGGTATAGCGTTAGGGTTTGGGTAGGGGTAAGGTTAGGGTTAAGGCTAGGTTT
Source organism: Loxodonta africana (assembly GCF_030014295.1). NCBI lineage: Eukaryota > Metazoa > Chordata > Mammalia > Proboscidea > Elephantidae > Loxodonta > Loxodonta africana. The sequence continues at coordinate 134,481,071 of NC_087349.1, read as the reverse complement.
ACGGTAAAGGGTAGGGCTAGCTTAGGGTTAGATTTAGAGTTAGAGTTAGTGCTAGGGTTTAGGATTATGGTTATGGTCAGGTTTAGAGTTATTGTTAGGGTTAGGGTAGAGTTAAGGTTAGGGTTCATTTAGGGTTAGAGAAAGGGTTAGGTTTAGGTCTGGGTTAGGTGTAGGATGCGGGGTAGGCTTAGGGTTAGGGGTTCATGGGAGGGTTAGTGTTAAGTTTACATTAAGCTGATGTTTTAGGGTGTTACTGTTAGGGCTAGGGTTAGCATTAGGTTTAGGGTCAGGGCTAGAGTTAGGGGATAGTTAAGGGTTAGCTTTAGTTTCAGGGTTAGGGTTAGCCTTCGGTTTAGGGTGAAGTTTAGGTTAAGGATGAGGGTTAGGGTTAGGGTTAGGCATTTGGGTTAAGGTTAGGGTTAGGTTTAGGATTAGGCTTAGGGTTAGGGTTGGGTGTTTGGGTTAATGTTAGGGTCAGGTTTAGGGTTCGGTTTAGGGTTAGGGCTACAGCTGGGGTAAAGTTTAATTGAAGGGTGAGGGTTGAGCTTAGGGTTAGCGTTAGGGGTTAGGGTTAGAGCTTAGGTTAGGATTAAGTTTAGGGTTAAGGTTAGGTTTAGATTTAGGGTTAGGGTTAGTGTTAGGGTTAAGTCATGTTTAGGTTTAGGGCTAGGTGAAGGTTATAGATAGGGTTAGGTTAAGGGTTGAGGTTAGGTTTAGATGGTAAGATGAGGGTTAGTGCTAGGTTTCCATTTAAGCTGAGTGTGTAGGGTAAGTTTTAGCGTTAGGATTAGGGTTAGAGTTAGAGTTAGGGTCAGGGTTAGTTTTGAGTTTAGAGTTAGGGTTACGTTTATGGTACGGTCAGGGTTAGGGGAGATTTAGTGTTACGTTTAGTTTTAGGGTTAGGGTTACAGAGAAGTTTATGTTAAGCGAGAGGGTTGGGGTTAGGGGTTTGGGTTCAGGTCAGAGTCAGGGTTAGGGTTAGGTTTAGGGTTAGGGTTACGTGTAGTGTTAGTGTTAGTTTTGCTTAGGGTTCGGGTTTGAATGAAGTTAGGGTACGCTTAGCGTTATGCTTAGGGTGAAATTCTGGTTAAGGGTGAGGGTTCGGCTTAGGGTTAGGATTAGAGTTAGGGTCAGTGGTTAGGGTTAGGTTTAGGGTTAAGGTTAGTTTTAGGCTAAGGATTAGGATTAGAGTTAGGGTTAAGGGTTACTGTTTCAGTTAGGTTTAGGTTAAGGTTATAATTAGGGTTAAGTTTAGGGTTAGGGTAAGAGTTAGAGTTACATTGACAGTTAAGGTGAGGGTTTTGGGTAAGTGTTACCCTTAAGGTTAGGGTTAGAGTAAAGGTTAAAGGTTAGGGTTAAGGTTAAGGGTTAGGGTTAGGTTTAAGTTTACGTTGGCTTAAAGATAGGGTTAAGGTTAGGTTAGGGTTAGGGTCAGGGTTAGAATTAGAATTAGGTTTAGGGCGAGGATTAGGGTCAGAGTTATTGTAAGGGTTAGGTTTCGGGTTACAGGTGGGCCAAGGTTAAGGTGAGGGTTAGGTTTATGGGGAGGGTTAGGGTTAAAGTCAGGGTGAGTTTTTGGTTAGGGATAGGGTGAAGTTTAAGATAGGGTGAGGGTTAGGGTTATGGCTAAGGTTTGGGCTTGTTTTCAGGTTAGTGTTAAGGTTATGTTCAGGGTTAGGGTTACGTTCAGGGGTTGTGTTCAGTTTTAGGGTTAGGGTTAGATTTAAGGTTAGGGTTAAGTTTAGTGTTACGTTTAGGGTTAGGGTCATGGTTGTGTTAGGCTTTGTGGTTGGGGTGAGGGTTAGTTTTAGGGTTAGGGTTGGTTAGGGTTAGGATTATCGTTATGATAAGGCGTTAGGGGTTAGAAGTGTAGTTTAGGGTTAGGGTTTGGGTGAGGGTTCCGGTTAGGCCTTGCGGTTCTGGTCATGGTTAGGTTTGGTTTAGGCTTAGGGTTAGGTTCATGATTCGGTTTCGGGTTAGTGTTAGAGTTAGGGTGAGAGTTAGTGTTAAGGTTTTTGCTAGGCTTTGGTGTTAGGGTTAGAGTTTGTGTTAGGGTTAGGTTTATCATTAGGGCTCAGGGGTTTCAGGTTACTGTTAGGGTTAGGGTTAGGGATAGCATTAGGGTTAGGGTTGTGGGATACGGTTAGGATTTAGGGTGAGGGTTACGGTTAGTTTTACAGTTAAGGTGAGGGTTTAGGGTAATTGTTATGATTAGGGTTATAGTCAGAGTTAGGGTTTGGTTTAGGATTAGGGTTAGGTGTAGGGTAAGAATTAGGTTTAGGTCCATGTTGAGGGTTAGACTTAGTGTTCTATTTAGGGTAAAGGTTAGGGGTCGGGTTAGGATTAGGTCTAGGGTTAGGATTAGGATTATTTTAGGGTTAGGTTCAGGGCTATTGTAAGTGTTCAGTTTAGGGTTACAGATGGACTAGCGTTATTCTTAGAGTTAGGTTTAAGGTTAGGGTTTGGGTTAGGTCTAGGTTTAGGGTTAAGCTTATGGTTAGTGTTTGGATGAAGTTCAGGATAGGGTGAGGGTTATTTTTATGGTGAGGGCTAGGGTTTGGGTTTGTGTTCAGGTTAGTGTTAAGGATAGGTTTAGGGTTCGGTTAGGGTTAGGCGTTATGTCAAGGGTCAGCGTTAGGTTAGGTTCAGGGTTAGTGTGAAGTTTAGGTTAAGGGTGAGGGTTATGATAAGGGTTAGGATTATAGACAGTGTTAGACGTTAGGTTTAGGGTGTTAGGGTTAGGTTTATGGTTAGGGTAGATTTAAGTTTAGGTTTAATATTAGGGTTAGGGTTAGATTTGGGTTACTGTTCGTATTAGGGTTAGGGTTAGGGATAAGTTTGGGGATAGCGTTAGGTTTAGGGTTGGGGATACGGTTAAGGATTAGGATGAGGGTTAGGGTTAGGTTTACAGTTAAGGCGAGGGTTTAGGGTAATTGTTATGGTTAGGGTTAGAGTTAGAGTTAGGCTTAGGGTTAGGGTGAAGTTTCAGTTAATAGTCAGGGTTAGGCTTAAGGTTAGAGTAGGGTTAAGGTTAGTGTTCGGGTTAGGTATAGCGTTAGGGTTTGGGTAGGGGTAAGGTTAGGGTTAAGGCTAGGTTTACGGTAAAGGGTAGGGCTAGCTTAGGGTTAGATTTAGAGTTAGAGTTAGTGCTAGGGTTTAGGATTATGGTTATGGTCAGGTTTAGAGTTATTGTTAGGGTTAGGGTAGAGTTAAGGTTAGGGTTCATTTAGGGTTAGAGAAAGGGTTAGGTTTAGGTCTGGGTTAGGTGTAGGATGCGGGGTAGGCTTAGGGTTAGGGGTTCATGGGAGGGTTAGTGTTAAGTTTACATTAAGCTGATGTTTTAGGGTGTTACTGTTAGGGCTAGGGTTAGCATTAGGTTTAGGGTCAGGGCTAGAGTTAGGGGATAGTTAAGGGTTAGCTTTAGTTTCAGGGTTAGGGTTAGCCTTCGGTTTAGGGTGAAGTTTAGGTTAAGGATGAGGGTTAGGGTTAGGGTTAGGCATTTGGGTTAAGGTTAGGGTTAGGTTTAGGATTAGGCTTAGGGTTAGGGTTGGGTGTTTGGGTTAATGTTAGGGTCAGGTTTAGGGTTCGGTTTAGGGTTAGGGCTACAGCTGGGGTAAAGTTTAATTGAAGGGTGAGGGTTGAGCTTAGGGTTAGCGTTAGGGGTTAGGGTTAGAGCTTAGGTTAGGATTAAGTTTAGGGTTAAGGTTAGGTTTAGATTTAGGGTTAGGGTTAGTGTTAGGGTTAAGTCATGTTTAGGTTTAGGGCTAGGTGAAGGTTATAGATAGGGTTAGGTTAAGGGTTGAGGTTAGGTTTAGATGGTAAGATGAGGGTTAGTGCTAGGTTTCCATTTAAGCTGAGTGTGTAGGGTAAGTTTTAGCGTTAGGATTAGGGTTAGAGTTAGAGTTAGGGTCAGGGTTAGTTTTGAGTTTAGAGTTAGGGTTACGTTTATGGTACGGTCAGGGTTAGGGGAGATTTACTGTTACGTTTAGTTTTAGGGTTAGGGTTACAGAGAAGTTTATGTGAAGCGAGAGGGTTGGGGTTAGGGGTTTGGGTTCAGGTCAGAGTCAGGGTTAGGGTTAGGTTTAGGGTTAGGGTTACGTGTAGTGTTAGTGTTAGTTTTGCTTAGGGTTCGGGTTTGAATGAAGTTAGGGTACGCTTAGCGTTATGCTTAGGGTGAAATTCTGGTTAAGGGTGAGGGTTCGGCTTAGGGTTAGGATTAGAGTTAGGGTCAGTGGTTAGGGTTAGGTTTAGGGTTAAGGTTAGTTTTAGGCTAAGGATTAGGATTAGAGTTAGGGTTAAGGGTTACTGTTTCAGTTAGGTTTAGGTTAAGGTTATAATTAGGGTTAAGTTTAGGGTTAGGGTAAGAGTTAGAGTTACACTGACAGTTAAGGTGAGGGTTTTGGGTAAGTGTTACCCTTAAGGTTAGGGTTAGAGTAAAGGTTAAAGGTTAGGGTTAAGGTTAAGGGTTAGGGTTAGGTTTAAGTTTATGGTAGGCTTAAAGATAGGGTTAAGGTTAGGTTAGGGTTAGGGTCAGGGTTAGAATTAGAATTAGGTTTAGGGCGAGGATTAGGGCCAGAGTTATTGTAAGGGTTAGGTTTCGGGTTACAGGTGGGCCAAGGTTAAGGTGAGGGTTAGGTTTATGGGGAGGGTTAGGGTTAAAGTCAGGGTGAGTTTTAGGTTAGGGATAGGGTGAAGTTTAAGATAGGGTGAGGGTTAGGGTTATGGCTAAGGTTTGGGCTTGTTTTCAGGTTAGTGTTAAGGTTATGTTCAGGGTTAGGGTTACGTTCAGGGGTTGTGTTCAGTTTTAGGGTTAGGGTTAGATTTAAGGTTAGGGTTAAGTTTAGTGTTACGTTTAGGGTTAGGGTCATGGTTGTGTTAGGCTTTGTGGTTGGGGTGAGGGTTAGTTTTAGGGTTAGGGTTGGTTAGGGTTAGGATTATCGTTATGATAAGGCGTTAGGGGTTAGAAGTGTAGTTTAGGGTTAGGGTTTGGGTGAGGGTTCCGGTTAGGCCTTGTGGTTCTGGTCATGGTTAGGTTTGGTTTAGGCTTAGGGTTAGGTTCATGATTCGGTTTCGGGTTAGTGTTAGAGTTAGGGTGAGAGTTAGTGTTAAGGTTTTTGCTAGGCTTTGGTGTTAGGGTTAGGGTTTGTGTTAGGGTTAGGTTTATCATTAGGGCTCAGGGGTTTCAGGTTAATGTTAGGGTTAGGGTTAGGGATAGCATTAGGGTTAGGGTTGTGGGATACGGTTAGGATTTAGGGTGCGGGTTACGGTTAGTTTTACAGTTAAGGTGAGGGTTTAGGGTAATTGTTATGATTAGGGTTATAGTCAGAGTTAGGGTTTGGTTTAGGATTAGGGTTAGGTGTAGGGTAAGAATTAGGTTTAGGTCCATGTTGAGGGTTAGACTTAGTGTTCTATTTAGGGTAAAGGTTAGGGGTAGGGTTAGGATTAGGTCTAGGGTTAGGATTAGGATTATTTTAGGGTTAGGTTCAGGGCTATTGTAAGTGTTCAGTTTAGGGTTACAGATGGACTAGCGTTATTCTTAGAGTTAGGTTTAAGGTTAGGGTTTGGGTTAGGTCTAGGTTTAGGATTAAGCTTATGGTTAGTGTTTGGATGAAGTTCAGGATAGGGTGAGGGTTATTTTTATGGTGAGGGCTAGGGTTTGGGTTTGTGTTCAGGTTAGTGTTAAGGATAGGTTTAGGGTTCGGTTAGGGTTAGGCGTTATGTCTAGGGTCAGCGTTAGGTTAGGTTCAGGGTTAGTGTGAAGTTTAGGTTAAGGGTGAGGGTTATGATAAGGGTTAGGATTATAGACGGTGTTAGACGTTAGGTTTAGGGTGTTAGGGTTAGGTTTATGGTTAGGGTAGATTTAAGTTTAGGTTTAATATTAGGGTTAGGGTTAGATTTGGGTTACTGTTCGTATTAGGGTTAGGGTTAGGGATAAGTTTGGGGATAGCGTTAGGTTTAGGGTTGGGGATACGGTTAAGGATTAGGGTGAGGGTTAGGGTTAGGTTTACAGTTAAGGCGAGGGTTTAGGGTAATTGTTATGGTTAGGGTTAGAGTTAGAGTTAGGCTTAGGGTTAGGGTGAAGTTTCAGTTAATAGTCAGGGTTAGGCTTAAGGTTAGAGTAGGGTTAAGGTTAGTGTTCGGGTTAGGTGTAGCGTTAGGGTTTGGGTAGGGGTAAGGTTAGGGTTAAGGCTAGGTTTACGGTAAAGGGTAGGGCTAGCTTAGGGTTAGGTTTAGAGTTATAGTTAGTGGTAGGGTTTAGGATTATGGTTATGGTCAGGTTTAGAGTTATTGTTAGGGTTAGGGTAGAGTTAAGGTTAGGGTTCATTTAGGGTTAGAGAAAGGGTTAGGTTTAGGTCTGGGTTAGGTGTAGGATGCGGGGTAGGCTTAGGGTTAGGGGTTCATGGGAGGGTTAGTGTTAAGTTTACATTAAGCTGATGTTTTAGTGTGTTACTGTTAGGGCTAGGGTTAGCATTAGGTTTAGGGTCAGGGCTAGAGTTAGGGGATAGTTAAGGGTTAGCTTTAGTTTCAGGGTTAGGGTTAGCCTTCGGTTTAGGGTGAAGTTTAGGTTAAGGATGAGGGTTAGGGTTAGGGTTAGGCATTTGGGTTAAGGTTAGGGTTAGGTTTAGGATTAGGCTTAGGGTTAGGGTTGGGTGTTTGGGTTAATGTTAGGGTCAGGTTTAGGGTTCGGTTTAGGGTTAGGGCTACAGCTGGGGTAAAGTTTAATTGAAGGGTGAGGGTTGAGCTTAGGGTTAGCGTTAGGGGTTAGGGTTAGAGCTTAGGTTAGGATTAAGTTTAGGGTTAAGGTTAGGTTTAGATTTAGGGTTAGGGTTAGTGTTAGGGTTAAGTCATGTTTAGGTTTAGGGCTAGGTGAAGGTTATAGATAGGGTTAGGTTAAGGGTTGAGGTTAGGTTTAGATGGTAAGATGAGGGTTAGTGCTAGGTTTCCATTTAAGCTGAGTGTGTAGGGTAAGTTTTAGCGTTAGGATTAGGGTTAGAGTTAGAGTTAGGGTCAGGGTTAGTTTTGAGTTTAGAGTTAGGGTTACGTTTATGGTACGGTCAGGGTTAGGGGAGATTTAGTGTTACGTTTAGTTTTAGGGTTAGGGTTACAGAGAAGTTTATGTTAAGCGAGAGGGTTGGGGTTAGGGGTTTGGGTTCAGGTCAGAGTCAGGGTTAGGGTTAGGTTTAGGGTTAGGGTTACGTGTAGTGTTAGTGTTAGTTGTGCTTAGGGTTCGGGTTTGAATGAAGTTAGGGTACGCTTAGCGTTATGCTTAGGGTGAAATTCTGGTTAAGGGTGAGGGTTCGGCTTAGGGTTAGGATTAGAGTTAGGGTCAGTGGTTAGGGTTAGGTTTAGGGTTAAGGTTAGTTTTAGGCTAAGGATTAGGATTAGAGTTAGGGTTAAGGGTTACTGTTTCAGTTAGGTTTAGGTTAAGGTTATAATTAGGGTTAAGTTTAGGGTTAGGGTAAGAGTTAGAGTTACATTGACAGTTAAGGTGAGGGTTTTGGGTAAGTGTTACCCTTAAGGTTAGGGTTAGAGTAAAGGTTAAAGGTTAGGGTTAAGGTTAAGGGTTAGGGTTAGGTTTAAGTTTACGTTGGCTTAAAGATAGGGTTAAGGTTAGGTTAGGGTTAGGGTCAGGGTTAGAATTAGAATTAGGTTTAGGGCGAGGATTAGGGTCAGAGTTATTGTAAGGGTTAGGTTTCGGGTTACAGGTGGGCCAAGGTTAAGGTGAGGGTTAGGTTTATGGGGAAGGTTAGGGTTAAAGTCAGGGTGAGTTTTCGGTTAGGGATAGGGTGAAGTTTAAGATAGGGTGAGGGTTAGGGTTATGGCTAAGGTTTGGGCTTGTTTTCAGGTTAGTGTTAAGGTTATGTTCAGGGTTAGGGTTACGTTCAGGAGTTGTGTTCAGTTTTAGGGTTAGGGTTAGATTTAAGGTTAGGGTTAAGTTTAGTGTTACGTTTAGGGTTAGGGTCATGGTTGTGTTAGGCTTTGTGGTTGGGGTGAGGGTTAGTTTTAGGGTTAGGGTTGGTTAGGGTTAGGATTATCGTTAGGATAAGGCGTTAGGGGTTAGAAGTGTAGTTTAGGGTTAGGGTTTGGGTGAGGGTTCCGGTTAGGCCTTGCGGTTCTGGTCATGGTTAGGTTTGGTTTAGGCTTAGGGTTAGGTTCATGATTCGGTTTCGGGTTAGTGTTAGAGTTAGGGTGAGAGTTAGTGTTAAGGTTTTTGCTAGGCTTTGGTGTTAGGGTTAGAGTTTGTGTTAGGGTTAGGTTTATCATTAGGGCTCAGGGGTTTCAGGTTACTGTTAGGGTTAGGGTTAGGGATAGCATTAGGGTTAGGGTTGTGGGATACGGTTAGGATTTAGGGTGAGGGTTACGGTTAGTTTTACAGTTAAGGTGACGGTTTAGGGTAATTGTTATGATTAGGGTTATAGTCAGAGTTAGGGTTTGGTTTAGGATTAGGGTTAGGTGTAGGGTAAGAATTAGGTTTAGGTCCATGTTGAGGGTTAGACTTAGTGTTCTATTTAGGGTAAAGGTTAGGGGTAGGGTTAGGATTAGGTCTAGGGTTAGGATTAGGATTATTTTAGGGTTAGGTTCAGGGCTATTGTAAGTGTTCAGTTTAGGGTTACAGATGGACTAGCGTTATTCTTAGAGTTAGGTTTAAGGTTAGGGTTTGGGTTAGGTCTAGGTTTAGGGTTAAGCTTATGGTTAGTGTTTGGATGAAGTTCAGGATAGGGTGAGGGTTATTTTTATGGTGAGGGCTAGGGTTTGGGTTTGTGTTCAGGTTAGTGTTAAGGATAGGTTTAGGGTTCGGTTAGGGTTAGGCGTTATGTCAAGGGTAAGCGTTAGGTTAGGTTCAGGGTTAGTGTGAAGTTTAGGTTAAGGGTGAGGGTTATGATAAGGGTTAGGATTATAGACAGTGTTAGACGTTAGGTTTAGGGTGTTAGGGTTAGGTTTATGGTTAGGGTAGATTTAAGTTTAGGTTTAATATTAGGGTTAGGGTTAGATTTGGGTTACTGTTCGTATTAGGGTTAGGGTTAGGGATAAGTTTGGGGATAGCGTTAGGTTTAGGGTTGGGGATACGGTTAAGGATTAGGGTGAGGGTTAGGGTTAGGTTTACAGTTAAGGCGAGGGTTTAGGGTAATTGTTATGGTTAGGGTTAGAGTTAGAGTTAGGCTTAGGGTTAGGGTGAAGTTTCAGTTAATAGTCAGGGTTAGGCTTAAGGTTAGAGTAGGGTTAAGGTTAGTGTTCGGGTTAGGTATAGCGTTAGGGTTTGGGTAGGGGTAAGGTTAGGGTTAAGGCTAGGTTTACGGTAAAGGGTAGGGCTAGCTTAGGGTTAGATTTAGAGTTAGAGTTAGTGCTAGGGTTTAGGATTATGGTTATGGTCAGGTTTAGAGTTATTGTTAGGGTTAGGGTAGAGTTAAGGTTAGGGTTCATTTAGGGTTAGAGAAAGGGTTCGGTTTAGGTCTGGGTTAGGTGTAGGATGCGGGGTAGGCTTAGGGTTAGGGGTTCATGGGAGGGTTAGTGTTAAGTTTACATTAAGCTGATGTTTTAGGGTGTTACTGTTAGGGCTAGGGTTAGCATTAGGTTTAGGGTCAGGGCTAGAGTTAGGGGATAGTTAAGGGTTAGCTTTAGTTTCAGGGTTAGGGTTAGCCTTCGGTTTAGGGTGAAGTTTAGGTTAAGGATGAGGGTTAGGGTTAGGGTTAGGCATTTGGGTTAAGGTTAGGGTTAGGTTTAGGATTAGGCTTAGGGTTAGGGTTGGGTGTTTGGGTTAATGTTAGGGTCAGGTTTAGGGTTCGGTTTAGGGTTAGGGCTACAGCTGGGGTAAAGTTTAATTGAAGGGTGAGGGTTGAGCTTAGGGTTAGCGTTAGGGGTTAGGGTTAGAGCTTAGGTTAGGATTAAGTTTAGGGTTAAGGTTAGGTTTAGATTTAGGGTTAGGGTTAGTGTTAGGGTTAAGTCATGTTTAGGTTTAGGGCTAGGTGAAGGTTATAGATAGGGTTAGGTTAAGGGTTGAGGTTAGGTTTAGATGGTAAGATGAGGGTTAGTGCTAGGTTTCCATTTAAGCTGAGTGTGTAGGGTAAGTTTTAGCGTTAGGATTAGGGTTAGAGTTAGAGTTAGAGTTAGAGTCAGGGTTAGTTTTGAGTTTAGAGTTAGGGTTACGTTTATGGTACGGTCAGGGTTAGGGGAAATTTAGTGTTACATTTAGTTTTAGGGTTAGGGTTACAGAGAAGTTTATGTGAAGCGAGAGGGTTGGGGTTAGGGGTTTGGGTTCAGGTCAGAGTCAGGGTTAGGGTTAGGTTTAGGGTTAGGGTTACGTGTAGTGTTAGTGTTAGTTTTGCTTAGGGTTCGGGTTTGAATGAATTTAGGGTACGCTTAGCGTTATGCTTAGGGTGAAATTCTGGTTAAGGGTGAGGGTTCGGCTTAGGGTTAGGATTAGAGTTAGGGTCAGTGGTTAGGGTTAGGTTTAGGGTTAAGGTTAGTTTTAGGCTAAGGATTAGGATTAGAGTTAGGGTTAAGGGTTACTGTTTCAGTTAGGTTTAGGTTAAGGTTATAATTAGGGTTAAGTTTAGGGTTAGGGTAAGAGTTAGAGTTACATTGACAGTTAAGGTGAGGGTTTTGGGTAAGTGTTACCCTTAAGGTTAGGGTTAGAGTAAAGGTTAAAGGTTAGGGTTAAGGTTAAGGGTTAGGGTTAGGTTTAAGTTTACGTTGGCTTAAAGATAGGGTTAAGGTTAGGTTAGGGTTAGGGTCAGGGTTAGAATTAGAATTAGGTTTAGGGCGAGGATTAGGGTCAGAGTTATTGTAAGGGTTAGGTATCGAGTTACAGGTGGGCCAAGGTTAAGGTGAGGGTTAGGTTTATGGGGAAGGTTAGGGTTAAAGTCAGGGTGAGTTTTCGGTTAGGGATAGGGTGAAGTTTAAGATAGGGTGAGGGTTAGGGTTATGCCTAAGGTTTGGGCTTGTTTTCAGGTTAGTGTTAAGGTTATGTTCAGGGTTAGGGTTACGTTCAGGGGTTGTGTTCAGTTTTAGGGTTAGGGTTAGATTTAAGGTTAGGGTTAAGTTTAGTGTTACGTTTAGGGTTAGGGTCATGGTTGTGTTAGGCTTTGTGGTTGGGGTGAGGGTTAGTTTTAGGGTTAGGGTTGGTTAGGGTTAGGATTATCGTTATGATAAGGCGTTAGGGGTTAGAAGTGTAGTTTAGGGTTAGGGTTTGGGTGAGGGTTCCGGTTAGGCCTTGCGGTTCTGGTCATGGTTAGGTTTGGTTTAGGCTTAGGGTTAAGTTCATGATTCGGTTTCGGGTTAGTGTTAGAGTTAGGGTGAGAGTTAGTGTTAAGGTTTTTGCTAGGCTTTGGTGTTAGGGTTAGGGTTTGTGTTAGGGTTAGGTTTATCATTAGGGCTCAGGGGTTTCAGGTTAATGTTAGGGTTAGGGTTAGGGATAGCATTAGGGTTAGGGTTGTGGGATACGGTTAGGATTTAGGGTGAGGGTTACGGTTAGTTTTACAGTTAAGGTGACGGTTTAGGGTAATTGTTATGATTAGGGTTATAGTCAGAGTTAGGGTTTGGTTTAGGATTAGGGTTAGGTGTAGGGTAAGAATTAGGTTTAGGTCCATGTTGAGGGTGAGACTTAGTGTTCTATTTAGGGTAAAGGTTAGGGGTAGGGTTAGGATTAGGTCTAGGGTTAGGATTAGGATCATCTTAGGGTTAGGTTCAGGGCTATTGTAAGTGTTCAGTTTAGGGTTACAGATGGACTAGCGTTATTCTTAGAGTTAGGTTTAAGGTTAGGGTTTGGGTTAGGTCTAGGTTTAGGGTTAAGCTTATGGTTAGTGTTTGGATGAAGTTCAGGATAGGGTGAGGGTTATTTTTCTGGTGAGGGCTAGGGTTTGGGTTTGTGTTCAGGTTAGTGTTAAGGATAGGTTTAGGGTTCGGTTAGGGTTAGGCGTTATGTCTAGGGTCAGCGTTAGGTTAGGTTCAGGGTTAGTGTGAAGTTTAGGTTAAGGGTGAGGGTTATGATAAGGGTTAGGATTATAGACAGTGTTAGACGTTAGGTTTAGGGTGTTAGGGTTAGGTTTAGGGTTAGGGTAGATTTAAGTTTAGGTTTAATATTAGGGTTAGGGTTAGATTTGGGTTACTGTTCGTATTAGGGTTAGGGTTAGGGATAAGTTTGGGGATAGCGTTAGGTTTCGGGTTGGGGATACGGTTAAGGATTAGGGTGAGGGTTAGGGTTAGGTTTACAGTTAAGGCGAGGGTTTAGGGTAATTGTTATGGTTAGGGTTAGAGTTAGAGTTAGGCTTAGGGTTAGGGTGAAGTTTCAGTTAATAGTCAGGGTTAGGCTTAAGGTTAGAGTAGGGTTAAGGTTAGTGTTCGGGTTAGGTGTAGCGTTAGGGTTTGGGTAGGGGTAAGGTTAGGGTTAAGGCTAGGTTTACGGTAAAGGGTAGGGCTAGCTTAGGGTTAGATTTAGAGTTAGAGTTAGTGCTAGGGTTTAGGATTATGGTTATGGTCAGGTTTAGAGTTATTGTTAGGGTTAGGGTAGAGTTAAGGTTAGGGTTCATTTAGGGTTAGAGAAAGGGTTCGGTTTAGGTCTGGGTTAGGTGTAGGATGCGGGGTAGGCTTAGGGTTAGGGGTTCATGGGAGGGTTAGTGTTAAGTTTACATTAAGCTGATGTTTTAGGGTGTTACTGTTAGGGCTAGGGTTAGCATTAGGTTTAGGGTCAGGGCTAGAGTTAGGGGATAGTTAAGGGTTAGCTTTAGTTTCAGGGTTAGGGTTAGCCTTCGGTTTAGGGTGAAGTTTAGGTTAAGGATGAGGGTTAGGGTTAGGGTTAGGCATTTGGGTTAAGGTTAGGGTTAGGTTTAGGATTAGGCTTAGGGTTAGGGTTGGGTGTTTGGGTTAATGTTAGGGTCAGGTTTAGGGTTCGGTTTAGGGTTAGGGCTACAGCTGGGGTAAAGTTTAATTGAAGGGTGAGGGTTGAGCTTAGGGTTAGCGTTAGGGGTTAGGGTTAGAGCTTAGGTTAGGATTAAGTTTAGGGTTAAGGTTAGGTTTAGATTTAGGGTTAGGGTTAGTGTTAGGGTTAAGTCATGTTTAGGTTTAGGGCTAGGTGAAGGTTATAGATAGGGTTAGGTTAAGGGTTGAGGTTAGGTTTAGATGGTAAGATGAGGGTTAGTGCTAGGTTTCCATTTAAGCTGAGTGTGTAGGGTAAGTTTTAGCGTTAGGATTAGGGTTAGAGTTAGAGTTAGGGTCAGGGTTAGTTTTGAGTTTAGAGTTAGGGTTACGTTTATGGTACGGTCAGGGTTAGGGGAGATTTAGTGTTACGTTTAGTTTTAGGGTTAGGGTTACAGAGAAGTTTATGTGAAGCGAGAGGGTTGGGGTTAGGGGTTTGGGTTCAGGTCAGAGTCAGGGTTAGGGTTAGGTTTAGGGTTAGGGTTACGTGTAGTGTTAGTGTTAGTTTTGCTTAGGGTTCGGGTTTGAATGAAGTTAGGGTACGCTTAGCGTTATGCTTAGGGTGAAATTCTGGTTAAGGGTGAGGGTTCGGCTTAGGGTTAGGATTAGAGTTAGGGTCAGTGGTTAGGGTTAGGTTTAGGGTTAAGGTTAGTTTTAGGCTAAGGATTAGGATTAGAGTTAGGGTTAAGGGTTACTGTTTCAGTTAGGTTTAGGTTAAGGTTATAATTAGGGTTAAGTTTAGGGTTAGGGTAAGAGTTAGAGTTACATTGACAGTTAAGGTGAGGGTTTTGGGTAAGTGTTACCCTTAAGGTTAGGGTTAGAGTAAAGGTTAAAGGTTAGGGTTAAGGTTAAGGGTTAGGGTTAGGTTTAAGTTTACGTTGGCTTAAAGATAGGGTTAAGGTTAGGTTAGGGTTAGGGTCAGGGTTAGAATTAGAATTAGGTTTAGGGCAAGGATTAGGGTCAGAGTTATTGTAAGGGTTAGGTTTCGGGTTACAGGTGGGCCAAGGTTAAGGTGAGGGTTAGGTTTATGGGGAGGGTTAGGGTTAAAGTCAGGGTGAGTTTTCGGTTAGGGATAGGGTGAAGTTTAAGATAGGGTGAGGGTTAGGGTTATGGCTAAGGTTTGGGCTTGTTTTCAGGTTAGTGTTAAGGTTATGTTCAGGGTTAGGGTTACGTTCAGGGGTTGTGTTCAGTTTTAGGGTTAGGGTTAGATTTAAGGTTAGGGTTAAGTTTAGTGTTACGTTTAGGGTTAGGGTCATGGTTGTGTTAGGCTTTGTGGTTGGGGTGAGGGTTAGTTTTAGGGTTAGGGTTGGTTAGGGTTAGGATTATCGTTATGATAAGGCGTTAGGGGTTAGAAGTGTAGTTTAGGGTTAGGGTTTGGGTGAGGGTTCCGGTTAGGCCTTGCGGTTCTGGTCATGGTTAGGTTTGGTTTAGGCTTAGGGTTAGGTTCATGATTCGGTTTCGGGTTAGTGTTAGAGTTAGGGTGAGAGTTAGTGTTAAGGTTTTTGCTAGGCTTTGGTGTTAGGGTTAGGGTTTGTGTTAGGGTTAGGTTTATCATTAGGGCTCAGGGGTTTCAGGTTAATGTTAGGGTTAGGGTTAGGGATAGCATTAGGGTTAGGGTTGTGGGATACGGTTAGGATTTAGGGTGAGGGTTACGGTTAGTTTTACAGTTAAGGTGAGGGTTTAGGGTAATTGTTATGATTAGGGTTATAGTCAGAGTTAGGGTTTGGTTTAGGATTAGGGTTAGGTGTAGGGTAAGAATTAGGTTTAGGTCCATGTTGAGGGTTAGACTTAGTGTTCTATTTAGGGTAAAGGTTAGGGGTAGGGTTAGGATTAGGTCTAGGGTTAGGATTAGGATTATCTTAGGGTTAGGTTCAGGGCTATTGTAAGTGTTCAGTTTAGGGTTACAGATGGACTAGCGTTATTCTTAGAGTTAGGTTTAAGGTTAGGGTTTGGGTTAGGTCTAGGTTTAGGGTTAAGCTTATGGTTAGTGTTTGGATGAAGTTCAGGATAGGGTGAGGGTTATTTTTATGGTGAGGGCTAGGGTTTGGGTTTGTGTTCAGGTTAGTGTTAAGGATAGGTTTAGGGTTCGGTTAGGGTTAGGCGTTATGTCAAGGGTCAGCGTTAGGTTAGGTTCAGGGTTAGTGTGAAGTTTAGGTTAAGGGTGAGGGTTATGATAAGGGTTAGGATTATAGACAGTGTTAGACGTTAGGTTTAGGGTGTTAGGGTTAGGTTTAGGGTTAGGGTAGATTTAAGTTTAGGTTTAATATTAGGGTTAGGGTTAGATTTGGGTTACTGTTCGTATTAGGGTTAGGGTTAGGGATAAGTTTGGGGATAGCGTTAGGTTTAGGGTTGGGGATACGGTTAAGGATTAGGGTGAGGGTTAGGGTTAGGTTTACAGTTAAGGCGAGGGTTTAGGGTAATTGTTATGGTTAGGGTTAGAGTTAGAGTTAGGCTTAGGGTTAGGGTGAAGTTTCAGTTAATAGTCAGGGTTAGGCTTAAGGTTAGAGTAGGGTTAAGGTTAGTGTTCGGGTTAGGTGTAGCGTTAGGGTTTGGGTAGCGGTAAGGTTAGGGTTAAGGCTAGGTTTACGGTAAAGGGTAGGGCTAGCTTAGGGTTAGATTTAGAGTTAGAGTTAGTGCTAGGGTTTAGGATTATGGTTATGGTCAGGTTTAGAGTTATTGTTAGGGTTAGGGTAGAGTTAAGGTTAGGGTTCATTTAGGGTTAGAGAAAGGGTTCGGTTTAGGTCTGGGTTAGGTGTAGGATGCGGGGTAGGCTTAGGGTTAGGGGTTCATGGGAGGGTTAGTGTTAAGTTTACATTAAGCTGATGTTTTAGGGTGTTACTGTTAGGGCTAGGGTTAGCATTAGGTTTAGGGTCAGGGCTAGAGTTAGGGGATAGTTAAGGGTTAGCTTTAGTTTCAGGGTTAGGGTTAGCCTTCGGTTTAGGGTGAAGTTTAGGTTAAGGATGAGGGTTAGGGTTAGGGTTAGGCATTTGGGTTAAGGTTAGGGTTAGGTTTAGGATTAGGCTTAGGGTTAGGGTTGGGTGTTTGGGTTAATGTTAGGGTCAGGTTTAGGGTTCGGTTTAGGGTTAGGGCTACAGCTGGGGTAAAGTTTAATTGAAGGGTGAGGGTTGAGCTTAGGGTTAGCGTTAGGGGTTAGGGTTAGAGCTTAGGTTAGGATTAAGTTTAGGGTTAAGGTTAGGTTTAGATTTAGGGTTAGGGTTAGTGTTAGGGTTAAGTCATGTTTAGGTTTAGGGCTAGGTGAAGGTTATAGATAGGGTTAGGTTAAGGGTTGAGGTTAGGTTTAGATGGTAAGATGAGGGTTAGTGCTAGGTTTCCATTTAAGCTGAGTGTGTAGGGTAAGTTTTAGCGTTAGGATTAGGGTTAGAGTTAGAGTTAGGGTCAGGGTTAGTTTTGAGTTTAGAGTTAGGGTTACGTTTATGGTACGGTCAGGGTTAGGGGAGATTTAGTGTTACGTTTAGTTTTAGGGTTAGGGTTACAGAGAAGTTTATGTGAAGCGAGAGGGTTGGGGTTAGGGGTTTGGGTTCAGGTCAGAGTCAGGGTTAGGGTTAGGTTTAGGGTTAGGGTTACGTGTAGTGTTAGTGTTAGTTTTGCTTAGGGTTCGGGTTTGAATGAAGCTAGGGTACGCTTAGCGTTATGCTTAGGGTGAAATTCTGGTTAAGGGTGAGGGTTCGGCTTAGGGTTAGGATTAGAGTTAGGGTCAGTGGTTAGGGTTAGGTTTAGGGTTAAGGTTAGTTTTAGGCTAAGGATTAGGATTAGAGTTAGAGTTAAGGGTTACTGTTTCAGTTAGGTTTAGGTTAAGTTTATAATTAGGGTTAAGTTTAGGGTTAGGGTAAGAGTTAGAGTTACATTGACAGTTAAGGTGAGGGTTTTGGGTAAGTGTTACCCTTAAGGTTAGGGTTAGAGTAAAGGTTAAAGGTTAGGGTTAAGGTTAAGGGTTAGGGTTAGGTTTAAGTTTACGTTGGCTTAAAGATAGGGTTAAGGTTAGGTTAGGGTTAGGGTCAGGGTTAGAATTAGAATTAGGTTTAGGGCGAGGATTAGGGTCAGAGTTATTGTAAGGGTTAGGTTTCGGGTTACAGGTGGGCCAAGGTTAAGGTGAGGGTTAGGTTTATGGGGAGGGTTAGGGTTAAAGTCAGGGTGAGTTTTCGGTTAGGGATAGGGTGAAGTTTAAGATAGGGTGAGGGTTAGGGTTATGGCTAAGGTTTGGGCTTGTTTTCAGGTTAGTGTTAAGGTTATGTTCAGGGTTAGGGTTACGTTCAGGGGTTGTGTTCAGTTTTAGGGTTAGGGTTAGATTTAAGGTTAGGGTTAAGTTTAGTGTTACGTTTAGGGTTAGGGTCATGGTTGTGTTAGGCTTTGTGGTTGGGGTGAGGGTTAGTTTTAGGGTTAGGGTTGGTTAGGGTTAGGATTATCGTTATGATAAGGCGTTAGGGGTTAGAAGTGTAGTTTAGGGTTAGGGTTTGGGTGAGGGTTCCGGTTAGGCCTTGCGGTTAGGTTTGGTTTAGGCTTAGGGTTAGGTTCATGATTCGGTTTCGGGTTAGTGTTAGAGTTAGGGTGAGAGTTAGTGTTAAGGTTTTTGCTAGGCTTTGGTGTTAGGGTTAGGGTTTGTGTTAGGGTTAGGTTTATCATTAGGGCTCAGGGGTTTCAGGTTAATGTTAGGGTTAGGGTTAGGGATAGCATTAGGGTTAGGGTTGTGGGATACGGTTAGGATTTAGGGTGAGGGTTACGGTTAGTTTTACAGTTAAGGTGAGGGTTTAGGGTAATTGTTATGATTAGGGTTATAGTCAGAGTTAGGGTTTGGTTTAGGATTAGGGTTAGGTGTAGGGTAAGAATTAGGTTTAGGTCCATGTTGAGGGTTAGACTTAGTGTTCTATTTAGGGTAAAGGTTAGGGGTAGGGTTAGGATTAGGTCTAGGGTTAGGATTAGGATTATCTTAGGGTTAGGTTCAGGGCTATTGTAAGTGTTCAGTTTAGGGTTACAGATGGACTAGCGTTATTCTTAGAGTTAGGTTTAAGGTTAGGGTTTGGGTTAGGTCTAGGTTTAGGGTGAAGCTTATGGTTAGTGTTTGGATGAAGTTCAGGATAGGGTGAGGGTTATTTTTATGGTGAGGGCTAGGGTTTGGGTTTGTGTTCAGGTTAGTGTTAAGGATAGGTTTAGGGTTCGGTTAGGGTTAGGCGTTATGTCAAGGGTCAGCGTTAGGTTAGGTTCAGGGTTAGTGTGAAGTTTAGGTTAAGGGTGAGGGTTATGATAAGGGTTAGGATTATAGACAGTGTTAGACGTTAGGTTTAGGGTGTTAGGGTTAGGTTTATGGTTAGGGTAGATTTAAGTTTAGGTTTAATATTAGGGTTAGGGTTAGATTTGGGTTACTGTTCGTATTAGGGTTAGGGTTAGGGATAAGTTTGGGGATAGCGTTAGGTTTAGGGTTGGGGATACGGTTAAGGATTAGGGTGAGGGTTAGGGTTAGGTTTACAGTTAAGGCGAGGGTTTAGGGTAATTGTTATGGTTAGGGTTAGAGTTAGAGTTAGGCTTAGGGTTAGGGTGAAGTTTCAGTTAATAGTCAGGGTTAGGCTTAAGGTTAGAGTAGGGTTAAGGTTAGTGTTCGGGTTAGGTATAGCGTTAGGGTTTGGGTAGCGGTAAGGTTAGGGTTAAGGCTAGGTTTACGGTAAAGGGTAGGGCTAGCTTAGGGTTAGATTTAGAGTTAGAGTTAGTGCTAGGGTTTAGGATTATGGTTATGGTCAGGTTTAGAGTTATTGTTAGGGTTAGGGTAGAGTTAAGGTTAGGGTTCATTTAGGGTTAGAGAAAGGGTTAGGTTTAGGTCTGGGTTAGGTGTAGGATGCGGGGTAGGCTTAGGGTTAGGGGTTCATGGGAGGGTTAGTGTTAAGTTTACATTAAGCTGATGTTTTAGGGTGTTACTGCTAGGGCTAGGGTTAGCATTAGGTTTAGGGTCAGGGCTAGAGTTAGGGGATAGTTAAGGGTTAGCTTTAGTTTCAGGGTTAGGGTTAGCCTTCGGTTTAGGGTGAAGTTTAGGTTAAGGATGAGGGTTAGGGTTAGGGTTAGGCATTTGGGTTAAGGTTAGGGTTAGGTTTAGGATTAGGCTTAGGGTTAGGGTTGGGTGTTTGGGTTAATGTTAGGGTCAGGTTTAGGGTTCGGTTTAGGGTTAGGGCTACAGCTGGGGTAAAGTTTAATTGAAGGGTGAGGGTTGAGCTTAGGGTTAGCGTTAGGGGTTAGGGTTAGAGCTTAGGTTAGGATTAAGTTTAGGGTTAAGGTTAGGTTTAGATTTAGGGTTAGGGTTAGTGTTAGGGTTAAGTCATGTTTAGGTTTAGGGCTAGGTGAAGGTTATAGATAGGGTTAGGTTAAGGGTTGAGGTTAGGTTTAGATGGTAAGATGAGGGTTAGTGCTAGGTTTCCATTTAAGCTGAGTGTGTAGGGTAAGTTTTAGCGTTAGGATTAGGGTTAGAGTTAGAGTTAGGGTCAGGGTTAGTTTTGAGTTTAGAGTTAGGGTTACGTTTATGGTACGGTCAGGGTTAGGGGAGATTTAGTGTTACGTTTAGTTTTAGGGTTAGGGTTACAGAGAAGTTTATGTGAAGCGAGAGGGTTGGGGTTAGGGGTTTGGGTTCAGGTCAGAGTCAGGGTTAGGGTTAGGTTTAGGGTTAGGGTTACGTGTAGTGTTAGTGTTAGTTTTGCTTAGGGTTCGGGTTTGAATGAAGTTAGGGTACGCTTAGCGTTATGCTTAGGGTGAAATTCTGGTTAAGGGTGAGGGTTCGGCTTAGGGTTAGGATTAGAGTTAGGGTCAGTGGTTAGGGTTAGGTTTAGGGTTAAGGTTAGTTTTAGGCTAAGGATTAGGATTAGAGTTAGGGTTAAGGGTTACTGTTTCAGTTAGGTTTAGGTTAAGGTTATAATTAGGGTTAAGTTTAGGGTTAGGGTAAGAGTTAGAGTTACATTGACAGTTAAGGTGAGGGTTTTGGGTAAGTGTTACCCTTAAGGTTAGGGTTAGAGTAAAGGTTAAAGGTTAGGGTTAAGGTTAAGGGTTAGGGTTAGGTTTAAGTTTACGTTGGCTTAAAGATAGGGTTAAGGTTAGGTTAGGGTTAGGGTCAGGGTTAGAATTAGAATTAGGTTTAGGGCGAGGATTAGGGTCAGAGTTATTGTAAGGGTTAGGTTTCGGGTTACAGGTGGGCCAAGGTTAAGGTGAGGGTTAGGTTTATGGGGAGGGTTAGGGTTAAAGTCAGGGTGAGTTTTCGGTTAGGGATAGGGTGAAGTTTAAGATAGGGTGAGGGTTAGGGTTATGCCTAAGGTTTGGGCTTGTTTTCAGGTTAGTGTTAAGGTTATGTTCAGGGTTAGGGTTACGTTCAGGGGTTGTGTTCAGTTTTAGGGTTAGGGTTAGATTTAAGGTTAGGGTTAAGTTTAGTGTTACGTTTAGGGTTAGGGTCATGGTTGTGTTAGGCTTTGTGGTTGGGGTGAGGGTTAGTTTTAGGGTTAGGGTTGGTTAGGGTTAGGATTATCGTTATGATAAGGCGTTAGGGGTTAGAAGTGTAGTTTAGGGTTAGGGTTTGGGTGAGGGTTCCGGTTAGGCCTTGCGGTTCTGGTCATGGTTAGGTTTGGTTTAGGCTTAGGGTTAGGTTCATGATTCGGTTTCGGGTTAGTGTTAGAGTTAGGGTGAGAGTTAGTGTTAAGGTTTTTGCTAGGCTTTGGTGTTAGGGTTAGGGTTTGTGTTAGGGTTAGGTTTATCATTAGGGCTCAGGGGTTTCAGGTTAATGTTAGGGTTAGGGTTAGGGATAGCATTAGGGTTAGGGTTGTGGGATACGGTTAGGATTTAGGGTGAGGGTTACGGTTAGTTTTACAGTTAAGGTGAGGGTTTAGGGTAATTGTTATGATTAGGGTTATAGTCAGAGTTAGGGTTTGGTTTAGGATTAGGGTTAGGTGTAGGGTAAGAATTAGGTTTAGGTCCATGTTGAGGGTTAGACTTAGTGTTCTATTTAGGGTAAAGGTTAGGGGTAGGGTTAGGATTAGGTCTAGGGTTAGGATTAGGATTATCTTAGGGTTAGGTTCAGGGCTATTGTAAGTGTTCAGTTTAGGGTTACAGATGGACTAGCGTTATTCTTAGAGTTAGGTTTAAGGTTAGGGTTTGGGTTAGGTCTAGGTTTAGGGTTAAGCTTATGGTTAGTGTTTGGATGAAGTTCAGGATAGGGTGAGGGTTATTTTTATGGTGAGGGCTAGGGTTTGGGTTTGTGTTCAGGTTAGTGTTAAGGATAGGTTTAGGGTTCGGTTAGGGTTAGGCGTTATGTCAAGGGTCAGCGTTAGGTTAGGTTCAGGGTTAGTGTGAAGTTTAGGTTAAGGGTGAGGGTTATGATAAGGGTTAGGATTATAGACAGTGTTAGACGTTAGGTTTAGGGTGTTAGGGTTAGGTTTATGGTTAGGGTAGATTTAAGTTTAGGTTTAATATTAGGGTTAGGGTTAGATTTGGGTTACTGTTCGTATTAGGGTTAGGGTTAGGGATAAGTTTGGGGATAGCGTTAGGTTTAGGGTTGGGGATACGGTTAAGGATTAGGGTGAGGGTTAGGGTTAGGTTTACAGTTAAGGCGAGGGTTTAGGGTAATTGTTATGGTTAGGGTTAGAGTTAGAGTTAGGCTTAGGGTTAGGGTGAAGTTTCAGTTAATAGTCAGGGTTAGGCTTAAGGTTAGAGTAGGGTTAAGGTTAGTGTTCGGGTTAGGTATAGCGTTAGGGTTTGGGTAGGGGTAAGGTTAGGGTTAAGGCTAGGTTTACGGTAAAGGGTAGGGCTAGCTTAGGGTTAGATTTAGAGTTAGAGTTAGTGCTAGGGTTTAGGATTATGGTTATGGTCAGGTTTAGAGTTATTGTCAGCGTTAGGGTAGAGTTAAGGTTAGGGTTCATTTAGGGTTAGAGAAAGGGTTCGGTTTAGGTCTGGGTTAGGTGTAGGATGCGGGGTAGGCTTAGGGTTAGGGGTTCATGGGAGGGTTAGTGTTAAGTTTACATTAAGCTGATGTTTTAGGGTGTTACTGTTAGGGCTAGGGTTAGCATTAGGTTTAGGGTCAGGGCTAGAGTTAGGGGATAGTTAAGGGTTAGCTTTAGTTTCAGGGTTAGGGTTAGCCTTCGGTTTAGGGTGAAGTTTAGGTTAAGGATGAGGGTTAGGGTTAGGGTTAGGCATTTGGGTTAAGGTTAGGGTTAGGTTTAGGATTAGGCTTAGGGTTAGGGTTGGGTGTTTGGGTTAATGTTAGGGTCAGGTTTAGGGTTCGGTTTAGGGTTAGGGCTACAGCTGGGGTAAAGTTTAATTGAAGGGTGAGGGTTGAGCTTAGGGTTAGCGTTAGGGGTTAGGGTTAGAGCTTAGGTTAGGATTAAGTTTAGGGTTAAGGTTAGGTTTAGATTTAGGGTTAGGGTTAGTGTTAGGGTTAAGTCATGTTTAGGTTTAGGGCTAGGTGAAGGTTATAGATAGGGTTAGGTTAAGGGTTGAGGTTAGGTTTAGATGGTAAGATGAGGGTTAGTGCTAGGTTTCCATTTAAGCTGAGTGTGTAGGGTAAGTTTTAGCGTTAGGATTAGGGTTAGAGTTAGAGTTAGGGTCAGGGTTAGTTTTGAGTTTAGAGTTAGGGTTACGTTTATGGTACGGTCAGGGTTAGGGGAGATTTAGTGTTACGTTTAGTTTTAGGGTTAGGGTTACAGAGAAGTTTATGTGAAGCGAGAGGGTTGGGGTTAGGGGTTTGGGTTCAGGTCAGAGTCAGGGTTAGGGTTAGGTTTAGGGTTAGGGTTACGTGTAGTGTTAGTGTTAGTTTTGCTTAGGGTTCGGGTTTGAATGAAGTTAGGGTACGCTTAGCGTTATGCTTAGGGTGAAATTCTGGTTAAGGGTGAGGGTTCGGCTTAGGGTTAGGATTAGAGTTAGGGTCAGTGGTTAGGGTTAGGTTTAGGGTTAAGGTTAGTTTTAGGCTAAGGATTAGGATTAGAGTTAGGGTTAAGGGTTACTGTTTCAGTTAGGTTTAGGTTAAGGTTATAATTAGGGTTAAGTTTAGGGTTAGGGTAAGAGTTAGAGTTACATTGACAGTTAAGGTGAGGGTTTTGGGTAAGTGTTACCCTTAAGGTTAGGGTTAGAGTAAAGGTTAAAGGTTAGGGTTAAGGTTAAGGGTTAGGGTTAGGTTTAAGTTTACGTTGGCTTAAAGATAGGGTTAAGGTTAGGTTAGGGTTAGGGTCAGGGTTAGAATTAGAATTAGGTTTAGGGCGAGGATTAGGGTCAGAGTTATTGTAAGGGTTAGGTTTCGGGTTACAGGTGGGCCAAGGTTAAGGTGAGGGTTAGGTTTATGGGGAAGGTTAGGGTTAAAGTCAGGGTGAGTTTTCGGTTAGGGATAGGGTGAAGTTTAAGATAGGGTGAGGGTTAGGGTTATGCCTAAGGTTTGGGCTTGTTTTCAGGTTAGTGTTAAGGTTATGTTCAGGGTTAGGGTTACGTTCAGGGGTTGTGTTCAGTTTTAGGGTTAGGGTTAGATTTAAGGTTAGGGTTAAGTTTAGTGTTACGTTTAGGGTTAGGGTCATGGTTGTGTTAGGCTTTGTGGTTGGGGTGAGGGTTAGTTTTAGGGTTAGGGTTGGTTAGGGTTAGGATTATCGTTATGATAAGGCGTTAGGGGTTAGAAGTGTAGTTTAGGGTTAGGGTTTGGGTGAGGGTTCCGGTTAGGCCTTGCGGTTAGTTTTGGTTTAGGCTTAGGGTTAGGTTCATGATTCGGTTTCGGGTTAGTGTTAGAGTTAGGGTGAGAGTTAGTGTTAAGGTTTTTGCTAGGCTTTGGTGTTAGGGTTAGGGTTTGTGTTAGGGTTAGGTTTATCATTAGGGCTCAGGGGTTTCAGGTTAATGTTAGGGTTAGGGTTAGGGATAGCATTAGGGTTAGGGTTGTGGGATACGGTTAGGATTTAGGGTGAGGGTTACGGTTAGTTTTACAGTTAAGGTGAGGGTTTAGGGTAATTGTTATGATTAGGGTTATAGTCAGAGTTAGGGTTTGGTTTAGGATTAGGGTTAGGTGTAGGGTAAGAATTAGGTTTAGGTCCATGTTGAGGGTTAGACTTAGTGTTCTATTTAGGGTAAAGGTTAGGGGTAGGGTTAGGATTAGGTCTAGGGTTAGGATTAGGATTATCTTAGGGTTAGGTTCAGGGCTATTGTAAGTGTTCAGTTTAGGGTTACAGATGGACTAGCGTTATTCTTAGAGTTAGGTTTAAGGTTAGGGTTTGGGTTAGGTCTAGGTTTAGGGTTAAGCTTATGGTTAGTGTTTGGATGAAGTTCAGGATAGGGTGAGGGTTATTTTTATGGTGAGGGCTAGGGTTTGGGTTTGTGTTCAGGTTAGTGTTAAGAATAGGTTTAGGGTTCGGTTAGGGTTAGGCGTTATGTCAAGGGTCAGCGTTAGGTTAGGTTCAGGGTTAGTGTGAAGTTTAGGTTAAGGGTGAGGGTTATGATAAGGGTTAGGATTATAGACAGTGTTAGACGTTAGGTTTAGGGTGTTAGGGTTAGGTTTATGGTTAGGGTAGATTTAAGTTTAGGTTTAATATTAGGGTTAGGGTTAGATTTGGGTTACTGTTCGTATTAGGGTTAGGGTTAGGGATAAGTTTGGGGATAGCGTTAGGTTTCGGGTTGGGGATACGGTTAAGGATTAGGGTGAGGGTTAGGGTTAGGTTTACAGTTAAGGCGAGGGTTTAGGGTAATTGTTATGGTTAGGGTTAGAGTTAGAGTTAGGCTTAGGGTTAGGGTGAAGTTTCAGTTAATAGTCAGGGTTAGGCTTAAGGTTAGAGTAGGGTTAAGGTTAGTGTTCGGGTTAGGTATAGCGTTAGGGTTTGGGTAGGGGTAAGGTTAGGGTTAAGGCTAGGTTTACGGTAAAGGGTAGGGCTAGCTTAGGGTTAGATTTAGAGTTAGAGTTAGTGCTAGGGTTTAGGATTATGGTTATGGTCAGGTTTAGAGTTATTGTCAGGGTTAGGGTAGAGTTAAGGTTAGGGTTCATTTAGGGTTAGAGAAAGGGTTAGGTTTAGGTCTGGGTTAGGTGTAGGATGCGGGGTAGGCTTAGGGTTAGGGGTTCATGGGAGGGTTAGTGTTAAGTTTACATTAAGCTGATGTTTTAGGGTGTTACTGTTAGGGCTAGGGTTAGCATTAGGTTTAGGGTCAGGGCTAGAGTTAGGGGATAGTTAAGGGTTAGCTTTAGTTTCAGGGTTAGAGTTAGCCTTCGGTTTAGGGTGAAGTTTAGGTTAAGGATGAGGGTTAGGGTTAGGGTTAGGCATTTGGGTTAAGGTTAGGGTTAGGTTTAGGATTAGGCTTAGGGTTAGGGTTGGGTGTTTGGGTTAATGTTAGGGTCAGGTTTAGGGTTCGGTTTAGGGTTAGGGCTACAGCTGGGGTAAAGTTTAATTGAAGGGTGAGGGTTGAGCTTAGGGTTAGCGTTAGGGGTTAGGGTTAGAGCTTAGGTTAGGATTAAGTTTAGGGTTAAGGTTAGGTTTAGATTTAGGGTTAGGGTTAGTGTTAGGGTTAAGTCATGTTTAGGTTTAGGGCTAGGTGAAGGTTATAGATAGGGTTAGGTTAAGGGTTGAGGTTAGGTTTAGATGGTAAGATGAGGGTTAGTGCTAGGTTTCCATTTAAGCTGAGTGTGTAGGGTAAGTTTTAGCGTTAGGATTAGGGTTAGAGTTAGAGTTAGGGTCAGGGTTAGTTTTGAGTTTAGAGTTAGGGTTACGTTTATGGTACGGTCAGGGTTAGGGGAGATTTAGTGTTACGTTTAGTTTTAGGGTTAGGGTTACAGAGAAGTTTATGTGAAGCGAGAGGGTTGGGGTTAGGGGTTTGGGTTCAGGTCAGAGTCAGGGTTAGGGTTAGGTTTAGGGTTAGGGTTACGTGTAGTGTTAGTGTTAGTTTTGCTTAGGGTTCGGGTTTGAATGAAGTTAGGGTACGCTTAGCGTTATGCTTAGGGTGAAATTCTGGTTAAGGGTGAGGGTTCGGCTTAGGGTTAGGATTAGAGTTAGGGTCAGTGGTTAGGGTTAGGTTTAGGGTTAAGGTTAGTTTTAGGCTAAGGATTAGGATTAGAGTTAGGGTTAAGGGTTACTGTTTCAGTTAGGTTTAGGTTAAGGTTATAATTAGGGTTAAGTTTAGGGTTAGGGTAAGAGTTAGAGTTACATTGACAGTTAAGGTGAGGGTTTTGGGTAAGTGTTACCCTTAAGGTTAGGGTTAGAGTAAAGGTTAAAGGTTAGGGTTAAGGTTAAGGGTTAGGGTTAGGTTTAAGTTTATGGTAGGCTTAAAGATAGGGTTAAGGTTAGGTTAGGGTTAGGGTCAGGGTTAGAATGAGAATTAGGTTTAGGGCGAGGATTAGGGCCAGAGTTATTGTAAGGGTTAGGTTTCGGGTTACAGGTGGGCCAAGGTTAAGGTGAGGGTTAGGTTTATGGGGAGGGTTAGGGTTAAAGTCAGGGTGAGTTTTAGGTTAGGGATAGGGTGAAGTTTAAGATAGGGTGAGGGTTAGGGTTATGCCTAAGGTTTGGGCTTGTTTTCAGGTTAGTGTTAAGGTTATGTTCAGGGTTAGGGTTACGTTCAGGGGTTGTGTTCAGTTTTAGGGTTAAGGTTACATTTCAGGTTAGGGTTAAGTTTAGTGTTACGTTTAGGGTTAGGGTCATGGTTGTGTTAGGCTTTGTGGTTGGGGTGAGGGTTAGTTTTAGGGTTAGGGTTGGTTAGGGTTAGGATTATCGTTATGATAAGGCGTTAGGGGTTAGAAGTGTAGTTTAGGGTTAGGGTTTGGGTGAGGGTTCCGGTTAGGCCTTGCGGTTCTGGTCATGGTTAGGTTTGGTTTAGGCTTAGGGTTAGGTTCATGATTCGGTTTCGGGTTAGTGTTAGAGTTAGGGTGAGAGTTAGTGTTAAGGTTTTTGCTAGGCTTTGGTGTTAGGGTTAGGGTTTGTGTTAGGGTTAGGTTTATCATTAGGGCTCAGGGGTTTCAGGTTAATGTTAGGGTTAGGGTTAGGGATAGCATTAGGGTTAGGGTTGTGGGATACGGTTAGGATTTAGGGTGAGGGTTACGGTTAGTTTTACAGTTAAGGTGAGGGTTTAGGGTAATTGTTATGATTAGGGTTATAGTCAGAGTTAGGGTTTGGTTTAGGATTAGGGTTAGGTGTAGGGTAAGAATTAGGTTTAGGTCCATGTTGAGGGTTAGACTTAGTGTTCTATTTAGGGTAAAGGTTAGGGGTAGGGTTAGGATTAGGTCTAGGGTTAGGATTAGGATTATCTTAGGGTTAGGTTCAGGGCTATTGTAAGTGTTCAGTTTAGGGTTACAGATGGACTAGCGTTATTCTTAGAGGTAGGTTTAAGGTTAGGGTTTGGGTTAGGTCTAGGTTTAGGGTTAAGCTTATGGTTAGTGTTTGGATGAAGTTCAGGATAGGGTGAGGGTTATTTTTATGGTGAGGGCTAGGGTTTGGGTTTGTGTTCAGGTTAGTGTTAAGGATAGGTTTAGGGTTCGGTTAGGGTTAGGCGTTATGTCAAGGGTCAGCGTTAGGTTAGGTTCAGGGTTAGTGTGAAGTTTAGGTTAAGGGTGAGGGTTATGATAAGGGTTAGGATTATAGACAGTGTTAGACGTTAGGTTTAGGGTGTTAGGGTTAGGTTTATGGTTAGGGTAGATTTAAGTTTAGGTTTAATATTAGGGTTAGGGTTAGATTTGGGTTACTGTTCGTATTAGGGTTAGGGTTAGGGATAAGTTTGGGGATAGCGTTAGGTTTC
Source organism: Loxodonta africana (assembly GCF_030014295.1). Lineage (NCBI taxonomy): Eukaryota > Metazoa > Chordata > Mammalia > Proboscidea > Elephantidae > Loxodonta > Loxodonta africana. The sequence goes on along the minus strand of NC_087349.1, from coordinate 134,453,444 downwards.
GGGTTGGGGATACGGTTAAGGATTAGGGTGAGGGTTAGGGTTAGGTTTACAGTTAAGGCGAGGGTTTAGGGTAATTGTTATGGTTAGGGTTAGAGTTAGAGTTAGGCTTAGGGTTAGGGTGAAGTTTCAGTTAATAGTCAGGGTTAGGCTTAAGGTTAGAGTAGGGTTAAGGTTAGTGTTCGGGTTAGGTGTAGCGTTAGGGTTTGGGTAGGGGTAAGGTTAGGGTTAAGGCTAGGTTTACGGTAAAGGGTAGGGCTAGCTTAGGGTTAGATTTAGAGTTAGAGTTAGTGCTAGGGTTTAGGATTATGGTTATGGTCAGGTTTAGAGTTATTGTTAGGGTTAGAGTAGAGTTAAGGTTAGGGTTCATTTAGGGTTAGAGAAAGGGTTAGGTTTAGGTCTGGGTTAGGTGTCGGATGCGGGGTAGGCTTAGGGTTAGGGGTTCATGGGAGGGTTAGTGTTAAGTTTACATTAAGCTGATGTTTTAGGGTGTTACTGTTAGGGCTAGGGTTAGCATTAGGTTTAGGGTCAGGGCTAGAGTTAGGGGATAGTTAAGGGTTAGCTTTAGTTTCAGGGTTAGGGTTAGCCTTCGGTTTAGGGTGAAGTTTAGGTTAAGGATGAGGGTTAGGGTTAGGGTTAGGCATTTGGGTTAAGGTTAGGGTTAGGTTTAGGATTAGGCTTAGGGTTAGGGTTGGGTGTTTGGGTTAATGTTAGGGTCAGGTTTAGGGTTCGGTTTAGGGTTAGGGCTACAGCTGGGGTAAAGTTTAATTGAAGGGTGAGGGTTGAGCTTAGGGTTAGCGTTAGGGGTTAGGGTTAGAGCTTAGGTTAGGATTAAGTTTAGGGTTAAGGTTAGGTTTAGATTTAGGGTTAGGGTTAGTGTTAGGGTTAAGTCATGTTTAGGTTTAGGGCTAGGTGAAGGTTATAGATAGGGTTAGGTTAAGGGTTGAGGTTAGGTTTAGATGGTAAGATGAGGGTTAGTGCTAGGTTTCCATTTAAGCTGAGTGTGTAGGGTAAGTTTTAGCGTTAGGATTAGGGTTAGAGTTAGAGTTAGGGTCAGGGTTAGTTTTGAGTTTAGAGTTAGGGTTACGTTTATGGTACGGTCAGGGTTAGGGGAGATTTAGTGTTACGTTTAGTTTTAGGGTTAGGGTTACAGAGAAGTTTATGTTAAGCGAGAGGGTTGGGGTTAGGGGTTTGGGTTCAGGTCAGAGTCAGGGTTAGGGTTAGGTTTAGGGTTAGGGTTACGTGTAGTGTTAGTGTTAGTTTTGCTTAGGGTTCGGGTTTGAATGAAGTTAGGGTACGCTTAGCGTTATGCTTAGGGTGAAATTCTGGTTAAGGGTGAGGGTTCGGCTTAGGGTTAGGATTAGAGTTAGGGTCTGTGGTTAGGGTTAGGTTTAGGGTTAAGGTTAGTTTTAGGCTAAGGATTAGGATTAGAGTTAGGGTTAAGGGTTACTGTTTCAGTTAGGTTTAGGTTAAGGTTATAATTAGGGTTAAGTTTAGGGTTAGGGTAAGAGTTAGAGTTACATTGACAGTTAAGGTGAGGGTTTTGGGTAAGTGTTACCCTTAAGGTTAGGGTTAGAGTAAAGGTTAAAGGTTAGGGTTAAGGTTAAGGGTTAGGGTTAGGTTTAAGTTTATGGTAGGCTTAAAGATAGGGTTAAGGTTAGGTTAGGGTTAGGGTCAGGGTTAGAATTAGAATTAGGTTTAGGGCGAGGATTAGGGCCAGAGTTATTGTAAGGGTTAGGTTTCGGGTTACAGGTGGGCCAAGGTTAAGGTGAGGGTTAGGTTTATGGGGAGGGTTAGGGTTAAAGTCAGGGTGAGTTTTAGGTTAGGGATAGGGTGAAGTTTAAGATAGGGTGAGGGTTAGGGTTATGCCTAAGGTTTGGGCTTGTTTTCAGGTTAGTGTTAAGGTTATGTTCAGGGTTAGGGTTACGTTCAGGGGTTGTGTTCAGTTTTAGGGTTAGGGTTAGATTTAAGGTTAGGGTTAAGTTTAGTGTTACGTTTAGGGTTAGGGTCATGGTTGTGTTAGGCTTTGTGGTTGGGGTGAGGGTTAGTTTTAGGGTTAGGGTTGGTTAGGGTTAGGATTATCGTTATGATAAGGCGTTAGGGGTTAGAAGTGTAGTTTAGGGTTAGGGTTAGGGTTTGGGTGAGGGTTCCGGTTAGGCCTTGTGGTTCTGGTCATGGTTAGGTTTGGTTTAGGCTTAGGGTTAGGTTCATGATTCGGTTTCGGGTTAGTGTTAGAGTTAGGGTGAGAGTTAGTGTTAAGGTTTTTGATAGGCTTTGGTGTTAGGGTTAGGTTTATCATTAGGGCTCAGGGGTTTCAGGTTAATGTTAGGGTTAGGGTTAGGGATAGCATTAGGGTTAGGGTTGTGGGATACGGTTAGGATTTAGGGTGCGGGTTACGGTTAGTTTTACAGTTAAGGTGAGGGTTTAGGGTAATTGTTATGATTAGGGTTATAGTCAGAGTTAGGGTTTGGTTTAGGATTAGGGTTAGGTGTAGGGTAAGAATTAGGTTTAGGTCCATGTTGAGGGTTAGACTTAGTGTTCTATTTAGGGTAAAGGTTAGGGGTAGGGTTAGGATTAGGTCTAGGGTTAGGATTAGGATTATTTTAGGGTTAGGTTCAGGGCTATTGTAAGTGTTCAGTTTAGGGTTACAGATGGACTAGCGTTATTCTTAGAGTTAGGTTTAAGGTTAGGGTTTGGGTTAGGTCTAGGTTTAGGGTTAAGCTTATGGTTAGTGTTTGGATGAAGTTCAGGATAGGGTGAGGGTTATTTTTATGGTGAGGGCTAGGGTTTGGGTTTGTGTTCAGGTTAGTGTTAAGGATAGGTTTAGGGTTCGGTTAGGGTTAGGCGTTATGTCTAGGGTCAGCGTTAGGTTAGGTTCAGGGTTAGTGTGAAGTTTAGGTTAAGGGTGAGGGTTATGATAAGGGTTAGGATTATAGACGGTGTTAGACGTTAGGTTTAGGGTGTTAGGGTTAGGTTTATGGTTAGGGTAGATTTAAGTTTAGGTTTAATATTAGGGTTAGGGTTAGATTTGGGTTACTGTTCGTATTAGGGTTAGGGTTAGGGATAAGTTTGGGGATAGCGTTAGGTTTCGGGTTGGGGATACGGTTAAGGATTAGGGTGAGGGTTAGGGTTAGGTTTACAGTTAAGGCGAGGGTTTAGGGTAATTGTTATGGTTAGGGTTAGAGTTAGAGTTAGGCTTAGGGTTAGGGTGAAGTTTCAGTTAATAGTCAGGGTTAGGCTTAAGGTTAGAGTAGGGTTAAGGTTAGTGTTCGGGTTAGGTGTAGCGTTAGGGTTTGGGTAGGGGTAAGGTTAGGGTTAAGGCTAGGTTTACGGTAAAGGGTAGGGCTAGCTTAGGGTTAGGTTTAGAGTTATATTTAGTGCTAGGGTTTAGGATTATGGTTATGGTCAGGTTTAGAGTTATTGTTAGGGTTAGAGTAGAGTTAAGGTTAGGGTTCATTTAGGGTTAGAGAAAGGGTTAGGTTTAGGTCTGGGTTAGGTGTCGGATGCGGGGTAGGCTTAGGGTTAGGGGTTCATGGGAGGGTTAGTGTTAAGTTTACATTAAGCTGATGTTTTAGGGTGTTACTGTTAGGGCTAGGGTTAGCATTAGGTTTAGGGTCAGGGCTAGAGTTAGGGGATAGTTAAGGGTTAGCTTTAGTTTCAGGGTTAGGGTTAGCCTTCGGTTTAGGGTGAAGTTTAGGTTAAGGATGAGGGTTAGGGTTAGGGTTAGGCATTTGGGTTAAGGTTAGGGTTAGGTTTAGGATTAGGCTTAGGGTTAGGGTTGGGTGTTTGGGTTAATGTTAGGGTCAGGTTTAGGGTTCGGTTTAGGGTTAGGGCTACAGCTGGGGTAAAGTTTAATTGAAGGGTGAGGGTTGAGCTTAGGGTTAGCGTTAGGGGTTAGGGTTAGAGCTTAGGTTAGGATTAAGTTTAGGGTTAAGGTTAGGTTTAGATTTAGGGTTAGGGTTAGTGTTAGGGTTAAGTCATGTTTAGGTTTAGGGCTAGGTGAAGGTTATAGATAGGGTTAGGTTAAGGGTTGAGGTTAGGTTTAGATGGTAAGATGAGGGTTAGTGCTAGGTTTCCATTTAAGCTGAGTGTGTAGGGTAAGTTTTAGCGTTAGGATTAGGGTTAGAGTTAGAGTTAGGGTCAGGGTTAGTTTTGAGTTTAGAGTTAGGGTTACGTTTATGGTACGGTCAGGGTTAGGGGAGATTTAGTGTTACGTTTAGTTTTAGGGTTAGGGTTACAGAGAAGTTTATGTTAAGCGAGAGGGTTGGGGTTAGGGGTTTGGGTTCAGGTCAGAGTCAGGGTTAGGGTTAGGTTTAGGGTTAGGGTTACGTGTAGTGTTAGTGTTAGTTTTGCTTAGGGTTCGGGTTTGAATGAAGTTAGGGTACGCTTAGCGTTATGCTTAGGGTGAAATTCTGGTTAAGGGTGAGGGTTCGGCTTAGGGTTAGGATTAGAGTTAGGGTCTGTGGTTAGGGTTAGGTTTAGGGTTAAGGTTAGTTTTAGGCTAAGGATTAGGATTAGAGTTAGGGTTAAGGGTTACTGTTTCAGTTAGGTTTAGGTTAAGGTTATAATTAGGGTTAAGTTTAGGGTTAGGGTAAGAGTTAGAGTTACATTGACAGTTAAGGTGAGGGTTTTGGGTAAGTGTTACCCTTAAGGTTAGGGTTAGAGTAAAGGTTAAAGGTTAGGGTTAAGGTTAAGGGTTAGGGTTAGGTTTAAGTTTATGGTAGGCTTAAAGATAGGGTTAAGGTTAGGTTAGGGTTAGGGTCAGGGTTAGAATTAGAATTAGGTTTAGGGCGAGGATTAGGGCCAGAGTTATTGTAAGGGTTAGGTTTCGGGTTACAGGTGGGCCAAGGTTAAGGTGAGGGTTAGGTTTATGGGGAGGGTTAGGGTTAAAGTCAGGGTGAGTTTTCGGTTAGGGATAGGGTGAAGTTTAAGATAGGGTGAGGGTTAGGGTTATGCCTAAGGTTTGGGCTTGTTTTCAGGTTAGTGTTAAGGTTATGTTCAGGGTTAGGGTTACGTTCAGGGGTTGTGTTCAGTTTTAGGGTTAGGGTTAGATTTAAGGTTAGGGTTAAGTTTAGTGTTACGTTTAGGGTTAGGGTCATGGTTGTGTTAGGCTTTGTGGTTGGGGTGAGGGTTAGTTTTAGGGTTAGGGTTGGTTAGGGTTAGGATTATCGTTATGATAAGGCGTTAGGGGTTAGAAGTGTAGTTTAGGGTTAGGGTTTGGGTGAGGGTTCCGGTTAGGCCTTGTGGTTCTGGTCATGGTTAGGTTTGGTTTAGGCTTAGGGTTAGGTTCATGATTCGGTTTCGGGTTAGTGTTAGAGTTAGGGTGAGAGTTAGTGTTAAGGTTTTTGATAGGCTTTGGTGTTAGGGTTAGGTTTATCATTAGGGCTCAGGGGTTTCAGGTTAATGTTAGGGTTAGGGTTAGGGATAGCATTAGGGTTAGGGTTGTGGGATACGGTTAGGATTTAGGGTGCGGGTTACGGTTAGTTTTACAGTTAAGGTGAGGGTTTAGGGTAATTGTTATGATTAGGGTTATAGTCAGAGTTAGGGTTTGGTTTAGGATTAGGGTTAGGTGTAGGGTAAGAATTAGGTTTAGGTCCATGTTGAGGGTTAGACTTAGTGTTCTATTTAGGGTAAAGGTTAGGGGTAGGGTTAGGATTAGGTCTAGGGTTAGGATTAGGATTATTTTAGGGTTAGGTTCAGGGCTATTGTAAGTGTTCAGTTTAGGGTTACAGATGGACTAGCGTTATTCTTAGAGTTAGGTTTAAGGTTAGGGTTTGGGTTAGGTCTAGGTTTAGGGTTAAGCTTATGGTTAGTGTTTGGATGAAGTTCAGGATAGGGTGAGGGTTATTTTTATGGTGAGGGCTAGGGTTTGGGTTTGTGTTCAGGTTAGTGTTAAGGATAGGTTTAGGGTTCGGTTAGGGTTAGGCGTTATGTCTAGGGTCAGCGTTAGGTTAGGTTCAGGGTTAGTGTGAAGTTTAGGTTAAGGGTGAGGGTTATGATAAGGGTTAGGATTATAGACGGTGTTAGACGTTAGGTTTAGGGTGTTAGGGTTAGGTTTATGGTTAGGGTAGATTTAAGTTTAGGTTTAATATTAGGGTTAGGGTTAGATTTGGGTTACTGTTCGTATTAGGGTTAGGGTTAGGGATAAGTTTGGGGATAGCGTTAGGTTTCGGGTTGGGGATACGGTTAAGGATTAGGGTGAGGGTTAGGGTTAGGTTTACAGTTAAGGCGAGGGTTTAGGGTAATTGTTATGGTTAGGGTTAGAGTTAGAGTTAGGCTTAGGGTTAGGGTGAAGTTTCAGTTAATAGTCAGGGTTAGGCTTAAGGTTAGAGTAGGGTTAAGGTTAGTGTTCGGGTTAGGTGTAGCGTTAGGGTTTGGGTAGGGGTAAGGTTAGGGTTAAGGCTAGGTTTACGGTAAAGGGTAGGGCTAGCTTAGGGTTAGATTTAGAGTTAGAGTTAGTGCTAGGGTTTAGGATTATGGTTATGGTCAGGTTTAGAGTTATTGTTAGGGTTAGGGTAGAGTTAAGGTTAGGGTTCATTTAGGGTTAGAGAAAGGGTTAGGTTTAGGTCTGGGTTAGGTGTAGGATGCGGGGTAGGCTTAGGGTTAGGGGTTCATGGGAGGGTTAGTGTTAAGTTTACATTAAGCTGATGTTTTAGGGTGTTACTGTTAGGGCTAGGGTTAGCATTAGGTTTAGGGTCAGGGCTAGAGTTAGGGGATAGTTAAGGGTTAGCTTTAGTTTCAGGGTTAGGGTTAGCCTTCGGTTTAGGGTGAAGTTTAGGTTAAGGATGAGGGTTAGGGTTAGGGTTAAGCATTTGGGTTAAGGTTAGGGTTAGGTTTAGGATTAGGCTTAGGGTTAGGGTTGGGTGTTTGGGTTAATGTTAGCGTCAGGTTTAGGGTTCGGTTTAGGGTTAGGGCTACAGCTGGGGTAAAGTTTAATTGAAGGGTGAGGGTTGAGCTTAGGGTTAGCGTTAGGGGTTAGGGTTAGAGCTTAGGTTAGGATTAAGTTTAGGGTTAAGGTTAGGTTTAGATTTAGGGTTAGGGTTAGTGTTAGGGTTAAGTCATGTTTAGGTTTAGGGCTAGGTGAAGGTTATAGATAGGGTTAGGTTAAGGGTTGAGGTTAGGTTTAGATGGTAAGATGAGGGTTAGTGCTAGGTTTCCATTTAAGCTGAGTGTGTAGGGTAAGTTTTAGCGTTAGGATTAGGGTTAGAGTTAGAGTTAGGGTCAGGGTTAGTTTTGAGTTTAGAGTTAGGGTTACGTTTATGGTACGGTCAGGGTTAGGGGAGATTTAGTGTTACGTTTAGTTTTAGGGTTAGGGTTACAGAGAAGTTTATGTTAAGCGAGAGGGTTGGGGTTAGGGGTTTGGGTTCAGGTCAGAGTCAGGGTTAGGGTTAGGTTTAGGGTTAGGGTTACGTGTAGTGTTAGTGTTAGTTTTGCTTAGGGTTCGGGTTTGAATGAAGTTAGGGTACGCTTAGTGTTATGCTTAGGGTGAAATTCTGGTTAAGGGTGAGGGTTCGGCTTAGGGTTAGGATTAGAGTTAGGGTCAGTGGTTAGGGTTAGGTTTAGGGTTAAGGTTAGTTTTAGGCTAAGGATTAGGATTAGAGTTAGGGTTAAGGGTTACTGTTTCAGTTAGGTTTAGGTTAAGGTTATAATTAGGGTTAAGTTTAGGGTTAGGGTAAGAGTTAGAGTTACATTGACAGTTAAGGTGAGGGTTTTGGGTAAGTGTTACCCTTAAGGTTAGGGTTAGAGTAAAGGTTAAGGGTTAGGGTTAGGTTTAAGTTTACGTTGGCTTAAAGATAGGGTTAAGGTTAGGTTAGGGTTAGGGTCAGGGTTAGAATTAGAATTAGGTTTAGGGCGAGGATTAGGGTCAGAGTTATTGTAAGGGTTAAGTTTCGGGTTACAGGTGGGCCAAGGTTAAGGTGAGGGTTAGGTTTATGGGGAGGGTTAGGGTTAAAGTCAGGGTGAGTTTTAGGTTAGGGATAGGGTGAAGTTTAAGATAGGGTGAGGGTTAGGGTTATGCCTAAGGTTTGGGCTTGTTTTCAGGTTAGTGTTAAGGTTATGTTCAGGGTTAGGGTTACGTTCAGGGGTTGTGTTCAGTTTTAGGGTTAGGGTTAGATTTAAGGTTAGGGTTAAGTTTAGTGTTACGTTTTGGGTTAGGGTCATGGTTGTGTTAGGCTTTGTGGTTGGGGTGAGGGTTAGTTTTAGGGTTAGGGTTGGTTAGGGTTAGGATTATCGTTATGATAAGGCGTTAGGGGTTAGAAGTGTAGTTTAGGGTTAGGGTTTGGGTGAGGGTTCCGGTTAGGCCTTGTGGTTCTGGTCATGGTTAGGTTTGGTTTAGGCTTAGGGTTAGGTTCATGATTCGGTTTCGGGTTAGTGTTAGAGTTAGGGTGAGAGTTAGTGTTAAGGTTTTTGCTAGGCTTTGGTGTTAGGGTTAGGGTTTGTGTTAGGGTTAGGTTTATCATTAGGGCTCAGGGGTTTCAGGTTAATGTTAGGGTTAGGGTTAGGGATAGCATTAGGGTTAGGGTTGTGGGATACGGTTAGGATTTAGGGTGCGGGTTACGGTTAGTTTTACAGTTAAGGTGAGGGTTTAGGGTAATTGTTATGATTAGGGTTATAGTCAGAGTTAGGGTTTGGTTTAGGATTAGGGTTAGGTGTAGGGTAAGAATTAGGTTTAGGTCCATGTTGAGGGTTAGACTTAGTGTTCTATTTAGGGTAAAGGTTAGGGGTAGGGTTAGGATTAGGTCTAGGGTTAGGATTAGGATTATTTTAGGGTTAGGTTCAGGGCTATTGTAAGTGTTCAGTTTAGGGTTACAGATGGACTAGCGTTATTCTTAGAGTTAGGTTTAAGGTTAGGGTTTGGGTTAGGTCTAGGTTTAGGGTTAAGCTTATGGTTAGTGTTTGGATGAAGTTCAGGATAGGGTGAGGGTTATTTTTATGGTGAGGGCTAGGGTTTGGGTTTGTGTTCAGGTTAGTGTTAAGGATAGGTTTAGGGTTCGGTTAGGGTTAGGCGTTATGTCTAGGGTCAGCGTTAGGTTAGGTTCAGGGTTAGTGTGAAGTTTAGGTTAAGGGTGAGGGTTATGATAAGGGTTAGGATTATAGACGGTGTTAGACGTTAGGTTTAGGGTGTTAGGGTTAGGTTTATGGTTAGGGTAGATTTAAGTTTAGGTTTAATATTAGGGTTAGGGTTAGATTTGGGTTACTGTTCGTATTAGGGTTAGGGTTAGGGATAAGTTTGGGGATAGCGTTAGGTTTCGGGTTGGGGATACGGTTAAGGATTAGGGTGAGGGTTAGGGTTAGGTTTACAGTTAAGGCGAGGGTTTAGGCTAATTGTTATGGTTAGGGTTAGAGTTAGAGTTAGGCTTAGGGTTAGGGTGAAGTTTCAGTTAATAGTCAGGGTTAGGCTTAAGGTTAGAGTAGGGTTAAGGTTAGTGTTCGGGTTAGGTGTAGCGTTAGGGTTTGGGTAGGGGTAAGGTTAGGGTTAAGGCTAGGTTTACGGTAAAGGGTAGGGCTAGCTTAGGGTTAGGTTTAGAGTTATATTTAGTGCTAGGGTTTAGGATTATGGTTATGGTCAGGTTTAGAGTTATTGTTAGGGTTAGAGTAGAGTTAAGGTTAGGGTTCATTTAGGGTTAGAGAAAGGGTTAGGTTTAGGTCTGGGTTAGGTGTCGGATGCGGGGTAGGCTTAGGGTTAGGGGTTCATGGGAGGGTTAGTGTTAAGTTTACATTAAGCTGATGTTTTAGGGTGTTACTGTTAGGGCTAGGGTTAGCATTAGGTTTAGGGTCAGGGCTAGAGTTAGGGGATAGTTAAGGGTTAGCTTTAGTTTCAGGGTTAGGGTTAGCCTTCGGTTTAGGGTGAAGTTTAGGTTAAGGATGAGGGTTAGGGTTAGGGTTAAGCATTTGGGTTAAGGTTAGGGTTAGGTTTAGGATTAGGCTTAGGGTTAGGGTTGGGTGTTTGGGTTAATGTTAGCGTCAGGTTTAGGGTTCGGTTTAGGGTTAGGGCTACAGCTGGGGTAAAGTTTAATTGAAGGGTGAGGGTTGAGCTTAGGGTTAGCGTTAGGGGTTAGGGTTAGAGCTTAGGTTAGGATTAAGTTTAGGGTTAAGGTTAGGTTTAGATTTAGGGTTAGGGTTAGTGTTAGGGTTAAGTCATGTTTAGGTTTAGGGCTAGGTGAAGGTTATAGATAGGGTTAGGTTAAGGGTTGAGGTTAGGTTTAGATGGTAAGATGAGGGTTAGTGCTAGGTTTCCATTTAAGCTGAGTGTGTAGGGTAAGTTTTAGCGTTAGGATTAGGGTTAGAGTTAGAGTTAGGGTCAGGGTTAGTTTTGAGTTTAGAGTTAGGGTTACGTTTATGGTACGGGCAGGGTTAGGGGAGATTTAGTGTTACGTTTAGTTTTAGGGTTAGGGTTACAGAGAAGTTTATGTTAAGCGAGAGGGTTGGGGTTAGGGGTTTGGGTTCAGGTCAGAGTCAGGGTTAGGGTTAGGTTTAGGGTTAGGGTTACGTGTAGTGTTAGTGTTAGTTTTGCTTAGGGTTCGGGTTTGAATGAAGTTAGGGTACGCTTAGCGTTATGCTTAGGGTGAAATTCTGGTTAAGGGTGAGGGTTCGGCTTAGGGTTAGGATTAGAGTTAGGGTCTGTGGTTAGGGTTAGGTTTAGGGTTAAGGTTAGTTTTAGGCTAAGGATTAGGATTAGAGTTAGGGTTAAGGGTTACTGTTTCAGTTAGGTTTAGGTTAAGGTTATAATTAGGGTTAAGTTTAGGGTTAGGGTAAGAGTTAGAGTTACATTGACAGTTAAGGTGAGGGTTTTGGGTAAGTGTTACCCTTAAGGTTAGGGTTAGAGTAAAGGTTAAAGGTTAGGGTTAAGGTTAAGGGTTAGGGTTAGGTTTAAGTTTATGGTAGGCTTAAAGATAGGGTTAAGGTTAGGTTAGGGTTAGGGTCAGGGTTAGAATTAGAATTAGGTTTAGGGCGAGGATTAGGGCCAGAGTTATTGTAAGGGTTAGGTTTCGGGTTACAGGTGGGCCAAGGTTAAGGTGAGGGTTAGGTTTATGGGGAGGGTTAGGGTTAAAGTCAGGGTGAGTTTTCGGTTAGGGATAGGGTGAAGTTTAAGATAGGGTGAGGGTTAGGGTTATGCCTAAGGTTTGGGCTTGTTTTCAGGTTAGTGTTAAGGTTATGTTCAGGGTTAGGGTTACGTTCAGGGGTTGTGTTCAGTTTTAGGGTTAGGGTTAGATTTAAGGTTAGGGTTAAGTTTAGTGTTACGTTTAGGGTTAGGGTCATGGTTGTGTTAGGCTTTGTGGTTGGGGTGAGGGTTAGTTTTAGGGTTAGGGTTGGTTAGGGTTAGGATTATCGTTATGATAAGGCGTTAGGGGTTAGAAGTGTAGTTTAGGGTTAGGGTTAGGGTTTGGGTGAGGGTTCCGGTTAGGCCTTGTGGTTCTGGTCATGGTTAGGTTTGGTTTAGGCTTAGGGTTAGGTTCATGATTCGGTTTCGGGTTAGTGTTAGAGTTAGGGTGAGAGTTAGTGTTAAGGTTTTTGATAGGCTTTGGTGTTAGGGTTAGGTTTATCATTAGGGCTCAGGGGTTTCAGGTTAATGTTAGGGTTAGGGTTAGGGATAGCATTAGGGTTAGGGTTGTGGGATACGGTTAGGATTTAGGGTGCGGGTTACGGTTAGTTTTACAGTTAAGGTGAGGGTTTAGGGTAATTGTTATGATTAGGGTTATAGTCAGAGTTAGGGTTTGGTTTAGGATTAGGGTTAGGTGTAGGGTAAGAATTAGGTTTAGGTCCATGTTGAGGGTTAGACTTAGTGTTCTATTTAGGGTAAAGGTTAGGGGTAGGGTTAGGATTAGGTCTAGGGTTAGGATTAGGATTATTTTAGGGTTAGGTTCAGGGCTATTGTAAGTGTTCAGTTTAGGGTTACAGATGGACTAGCGTTATTCTTAGAGTTAGGTTTAAGGTTAGGGTTTGGGTTAGGTCTAGGTTTAGGGTTAAGCTTATGGTTAGTGTTTGGATGAAGTTCAGGATAGGGTGAGGGTTATTTTTATGGTGAGGGCTAGGGTTTGGGTTTGTGTTCAGGTTAGTGTTAAGGATAGGTTTAGGGTTCGGTTAGGGTTAGGCGTTATGTCTAGGGTCAGCGTTAGGTTAGGTTCAGGGTTAGTGTGAAGTTTAGGTTAAGGGTGAGGGTTATGATAAGGGTTAGGATTATAGACGGTGTTAGACGTTAGGTTTAGGGTGTTAGGGTTAGGTTTATGGTTAGGGTAGATTTAAGTTTAGGTTTAATATTAGGGTTAGGGTTAGATTTGGGTTACTGTTCGTATTAGGGTTAGGGTTAGGGATAAGTTTGGGGATAGCGTTAGGTTTCGGGTTGGGGATACGGTTAAGGATTAGGGTGAGGGTTAGGGTTAGGTTTACAGTTAAGGCGAGGGTTTAGGGTAATTGTTATGGTTAGGGTTAGAGTTAGAGTTAGGCTTAGGGTTAGGGTGAAGTTTCAGTTAATAGTCAGGGTTAGGCTTAAGGTTAGAGTAGGGTTAAGGTTAGTGTTCGGGTTAGGTGTAGCGTTAGGGTTTGGGTAGGGGTAAGGTTAGGGTTAAGGCTAGGTTTACGGTAAAGGGTAGGGCTAGCTTAGGGTTAGATTTAGAGTTAGAGTTAGTGCTAGGGTTTAGGATTATGGTTATGGTCAGGTTTAGAGTTATTGTTAGGGTTAGGGTAGAGTTAAGGTTAGGGTTCATTTAGGGTTAGAGAAAGGGTTAGGTTTAGGTCTGGGTTAGGTGTAGGATGCGGGGTAGGCTTAGGGTTAGGGGTTCATGGGAGGGTTAGTGTTAAGTTTACATTAAGCTGATGTTTTAGGGTGTTACTGTTAGGGCTAGGGTTAGCATTAGGTTTAGGGTCAGGGCTAGAGTTAGGGGATAGTTAAGGGTTAGCTTTAGTTTCAGGGTTAGGGTTAGCCTTCGGTTTAGGGTGAAGTTTAGGTTAAGGATGAGGGTTAGGGTTAGGGTTAAGCATTTGGGTTAAGGTTAGGGTTAGGTTTAGGATTAGGCTTAGGGTTAGGGTTGGGTGTTTGGGTTAATGTTAGCGTCAGGTTTAGGGTTCGGTTTAGGGTTAGGGCTACAGCTGGGGTAAAGTTTAATTGAAGGGTGAGGGTTGAGCTTAGGGTTAGCGTTAGGGGTTAGGGTTAGAGCTTAGGTTAGGATTAAGTTTAGGGTTAAGGTTAGGTTTAGATTTAGGGTTAGGGTTAGTGTTAGGGTTAAGTCATGTTTAGGTTTAGGGCTAGGTGAAGGTTATAGATAGGGTTAGGTTAAGGGTTGAGGTTAGGTTTAGATGGTAAGATGAGGGTTAGTGCTAGGTTTCCATTTAAGCTGAGTGTGTAGGGTAAGTTTTAGCGTTAGGATTAGGGTTAGAGTTAGAGTTAGGGTCAGGGTTAGTTTTGAGTTTAGAGTTAGGGTTACGTTTATGGTACGGTCAGGGTTAGGGGAGATTTAGTGTTACGTTTAGTTTTAGGGTTAGGGTTACAGAGAAGTTTATGTTAAGCGAGAGGGTTGGGGTTAGGGGTTTGGGTTCAGGTCAGAGTCAGGGTTAGGGTTAGGTTTAGGGTTAGGGTTACGTGTAGTGTTAGTGTTAGTTTTGCTTAGGGTTCGGGTTTGAATGAAGTTAGGGTACGCTTAGTGTTATGCTTAGGGTGAAATTCTGGTTAAGGGTGAGGGTTCGGCTTAGGGTTAGGATTAGAGTTAGGGTCAGTGGTTAGGGTTAGGTTTAGGGTTAAGGTTAGTTTTAGGCTAAGGATTAGGATTAGAGTTAGGGTTAAGGGTTACTGTTTCAGTTAGGTTTAGGTTAAGGTTATAATTAGGGTTAAGTTTAGGGTTAGGGTAAGAGTTAGAGTTACATTGACAGTTAAGGTGAGGGTTTTGGGTAAGTGTTACCCTTAAGGTTAGGGTTAGAGTAAAGGTTAAGGGTTAGGGTTAGGTTTAAGTTTACGTTGGCTTAAAGATAGGGTTAAGGTTAGGTTAGGGTTAGGGTCAGGGTTAGAATTAGAATTAGGTTTAGGGCGAGGATTAGGGTCAGAGTTATTGTAAGGGTTAAGTTTCGGGTTACAGGTGGGCCAAGGTTAAGGTGAGGGTTAGGTTTATGGGGAGGGTTAGGGTTAAAGTCAGGGTGAGTTTTAGGTTAGGGATAGGGTGAAGTTTAAGATAGGGTGAGGGTTAGGGTTATGCCTAAGGTTTGGGCTTGTTTTCAGGTTAGTGTTAAGGTTATGTTCAGGGTTAGGGTTACGTTCAGGGGTTGTGTTCAGTTTTAGGGTTAGGGTTAGATTTAAGGTTAGGGTTAAGTTTAGTGTTACGTTTTGGGTTAGGGTCATGGTTGTGTTAGGCTTTGTGGTTGGGGTGAGGGTTAGTTTTAGGGTTAGGGTTGGTTAGGGTTAGGATTATCGTTATGATAAGGCGTTAGGGGTTAGAAGTGTAGTTTAGGGTTAGGGTTTGGGTGAGGGTTCCGGTTAGGCCTTGTGGTTCTGGTCATGGTTAGGTTTGGTTTAGGCTTAGGGTTAGGTTCATGATTCGGTTTCGGGTTAGTGTTAGAGTTAGGGTGAGAGTTAGTGTTAAGGTTTTTGCTAGGCTTTGGTGTTAGGGTTAGGGTTTGTGTTAGGGTTAGGTTTATCATTAGGGCTCAGGGGTTTCAGGTTAATGTTAGGGTTAGGGTTAGGGATAGCATTAGGGTTAGGGTTGTGGGATACGGTTAGGATTTAGGGTGCGGGTTACGGTTAGTTTTACAGTTAAGGTGAGGGTTTAGGGTAATTGTTATGATTAGGGTTATAGTCAGAGTTAGGGTTTGGTTTAGGATTAGGGTTAGGTGTAGGGTAAGAATTAGGTTTAGGTCCATGTTGAGGGTTAGACTTAGTGTTCTATTTAGGGTAAAGGTTAGGGGTAGGGTTAGGATTAGGTCTAGGGTTAGGATTAGGATTATTTTAGGGTTAGGTTCAGGGCTATTGTAAGTGTTCAGTTTAGGGTTACAGATGGACTAGCGTTATTCTTAGAGTTAGGTTTAAGGTTAGGGTTTGGGTTAGGTCTAGGTTTAGGGTTAAGCTTATGGTTAGTGTTTGGATGAAGTTCAGGATAGGGTGAGGGTTATTTTTATGGTGAGGGCTAGGGTTTGGGTTTGTGTTCAGGTTAGTGTTAAGGATAGGTTTAGGGTTCGGTTAGGGTTAGGCGTTATGTCTAGGGTCAGCGTTAGGTTAGGTTCAGGGTTAGTGTGAAGTTTAGGTTAAGGGTGAGGGTTATGATAAGGGTTAGGATTATAGACGGTGTTAGACGTTAGGTTTAGGGTGTTAGGGTTAGGTTTATGGTTAGGGTAGATTTAAGTTTAGGTTTAATATTAGGGTTAGGGTTAGATTTGGGTTACTGTTCGTATTAGGGTTAGGGTTAGGGATAAGTTTGGGGTTAGCGTTAGGTTTCGGGTTGGGGATACGGTTAAGGATTAGGGTGAGGGTTAGGGTTAGGTTTACAGTTAAGGCGAGGGTTTAGGCTAATTGTTATGGTTAGGGTTAGAGTTAGAGTTAGGCTTAGGGTTAGGGTGAAGTTTCAGTTAATAGTCAGGGTTAGGCTTAAGGTTAGAGTAGGGTTAAGGTTAGTGTTCGGGTTAGGTGTAGCGTTAGGGTTTGGGTAGGGGTAAGGTTAGGGTTAAGGCTAGGTTTACGGTAAAGGGTAGGGCTAGCTTAGGGTTAGGTTTAGAGTTATATTTAGTGCTAGGGTTTAGGATTATGGTTATGGTCAGGTTTAGAGTTATTGTTAGGGTTAGAGTAGAGTTAAGGTTAGGGTTCATTTAGGGTTAGAGAAAGGGTTAGGTTTAGGTCTGGGTTAGGTGTCGGATGCGGGGTAGGCTTAGGGTTAGGGGTTCATGGGAGGGTTAGTGTTAAGTTTACATTAAGCTGATGTTTTAGGGTGTTACTGTTAGGGCTAGGGTTAGCATTAGGTTTAGGGTCAGGGCTAGAGTTAGGGGATAGTTAAGGGTTAGCTTTAGTTTCAGGGTTAGGGTTAGCCTTCGGTTTAGGGTGAAGTTTAGGTTAAGGATGAGGGTTAGGGTTAGGGTTAGGCATTTGGGTTAAGGTTAGGGTTAGGTTTAGGATTAGGCTTAGGGTTAGGGTTGGGTGTTTGGGTTAATGTTAGGGTCAGGTTTAGGGTTCGGTTTAGGGTTAGGGCTACAGCTGGGGTAAAGTTTAATTGAAGGGTGAGGGTTGAGCTTAGGGTTAGCGTTAGGGGTTAGGGTTAGAGCTTAGGTTAGGATTAAGTTTAGGGTTAAGGTTAGGTTTAGATTTAGGGTTAGGGTTAGTGTTAGGGTTAAGTCATGTTTAGGTTTAGGGCTAGGTGAAGGTTATAGATAGGGTTAGGTTAAGGGTTGAGGTTAGGTTTAGATGGTAAGATGAGGGTTAGTGCTAGGTTTCCATTTAAGCTGAGTGTGTAGGGTAAGTTTTAGCGTTAGGATTAGGGTTAGAGTTAGAGTTAGGGTCAGGGTTAGTTTTGAGTTTAGAGTTAGGGTTACGTTTATGGTACGGGCAGGGTTAGGGGAGATTTAGTGTTACGTTTAGTTTTAGGGTTAGGGTTACAGAGAAGTTTATGTTAAGCGAGAGGGTTGGGGTTAGGGGTTTGGGTTCAGGTCAGAGTCAGGGTTAGGGTTAGGTTTAGGGTTAGGGTTACGTGTAGTGTTAGTGTTAGTTTTGCTTAGGGTTCGGGTTTGAATGAAGTTAGGGTACGCTTAGCGTTATGCTTAGGGTGAAATTCTGGTTAAGGGTGAGGGTTCGGCTTAGGGTTAGGATTAGAGTTAGGGTCTGTGGTTAGGGTTAGGTTTAGGGTTAAGGTTAGTTTTAGGCTAAGGATTAGGATTAGAGTTAGGGTTAAGGGTTACTGTTTCAGTTAGGTTTAGGTTAAGGTTATAATTAGGGTTAAGTTTAGGGTTAGGGTAAGAGTTAGAGTTACATTGACAGTTAAGGTGAGGGTTTTGGGTAAGTGTTACCCTTAAGGTTAGGGTTAGAGTAAAGGTTAAAGGTTAGGGTTAAGGTTAAGGGTTAGGGTTAGGTTTAAGTTTATGGTAGGCTTAAAGATAGGGTTAAGGTTAGGTTAGGGTTAGGGTCAGGGTTAGAATTAGAATTAGGTTTAGGGCGAGGATTAGGGCCAGAGTTATTGTAAGGGTTAGGTTTCGGGTTACAGGTGGGCCAAGGTTAAGGTGAGGGTTAGGTTTATGGGGAGGGTTAGGGTTAAAGTCAGGGTGAGTTTTCGGTTAGGGATAGGGTGAAGTTTAAGATAGGGTGAGGGTTAGGGTTATGCCTAAGGTTTGGGCTTGTTTTCAGGTTAGTGTTAAGGTTATGTTCAGGGTTAGGGTTACGTTCAGGGGTTGTGTTCAGTTTTAGGGTTAGGGTTAGATTTAAGGTTAGGGTTAAGTTTAGTGTTACGTTTAGGGTTAGGGTCATGGTTGTGTTAGGCTTTGTGGTTGGGGTGAGGGTTAGTTTTAGGGTTAGGGTTGGTTAGGGTTAGGATTATCGTTATGATAAGGCGTTAGGGGTTAGAAGTGTAGTTTAGGGTTAGGGTTAGGGTTTGGGTGAGGGTTCCGGTTAGGCCTTGTGGTTCTGGTCATGGTTAGGTTTGGTTTAGGCTTAGGGTTAGGTTCATGATTCGGTTTCGGGTTAGTGTTAGAGTTAGGGTGAGAGTTAGTGTTAAGGTTTTTGATAGGCTTTGGTGTTAGGGTTAGGTTTATCATTAGGGCTCAGGGGTTTCAGGTTAATGTTAGGGTTAGGGTTAGGGATAGCATTAGGGTTAGGGTTGTGGGATACGGTTAGGATTTAGGGTGCGGGTTACGGTTAGTTTTACAGTTAAGGTGAGGGTTTAGGGTAATTGTTATGATTAGGGTTATAGTCAGAGTTAGGGTTTGGTTTAGGATTAGGGTTAGGTGTAGGGTAAGAATTAGGTTTAGGTCCATGTTGAGGGTTAGACTTAGTGTTCTATTTAGGGTAAAGGTTAGGGGTAGGGTTAGGATTAGGTCTAGGGTTAGGATTAGGATTATTTTAGGGTTAGGTTCAGGGCTATTGTAAGTGTTCAGTTTAGGGTTACAGATGGACTAGCGTTATTCTTAGAGTTAGGTTTAAGGTTAGGGTTTGGGTTAGGTCTAGGTTTAGGGTTAAGCTTATGGTTAGTGTTTGGATGAAGTTCAGGATAGGGTGAGGGTTATTTTTCTGGTGAGGGCTAGGGTTTGGGTTTGTGTTCAGGTTAGTGTTAAGGATAGGTTTAGGGTTCGGTTAGGGTTAGGCGTTATGTCTAGGGTCAGCGTTAGGTTAGGTTCAGGGTTAGTGTGAAGTTTAGGTTAAGGGTGAGGGTTATGATAAGGGTTAGGATTATAGACGGTGTTAGACGTTAGGTTTAGGGTGTTAGGGTTAGGTTTATGGTTAGGGTAGATTTAAGTTTAGGTTTAATATTAGGGTTAGGGTTAGATTTGGGTTACTGTTCGTATTAGGGTTAGGGTTAGGGATAAGTTTGGGGATAGCGTTAGGTTTCGGGTTGGGGATACGGTTAAGGATTAGGGTGAGGGTTAGGGTTAGGTTTACAGTTAAGGCGAGGGTTTAGGGTAATTGTTATGGTTAGGGTTAGAGTTAGAGTTAGGCTTAGGGTTAGGGTGAAGTTTCAGTTAATAGTCAGGGTTAGGCTTAAGGTTAGAGTAGGGTTAAGGTTAGTGTTCGGGTTAGGTGTAGCGTTAGGGTTTGGGTAGGGGTAAGGTTAGGGTTAAGGCTAGGTTTACGGTAAAGGGTAGGGCTAGCTTAGGGTTAGGTTTAGAGTTATATTTAGTGCTAGGGTTTAGGATTATGGTTATGGTCAGGTTTAGAGTTATTGTTAGGGTTAGAGTAGAGTTAAGGTTAGGGTTCATTTAGGGTTAGAGAAAGGGTTAGGTTTAGGTCTGGGTTAGGTGTCGGATGCGGGGTAGGCTTAGGGTTAGGGGTTAATGGGAGGGTTAGTGTTAAGTTTACATTAAGCTGATGTTTTAGGGTGTTACTGTTAGGGCTAGGGTTAGCATTAGGTTTAGGGTCAGGGCTAGAGTTAGGGGATAGTTAAGGGTTAGCTTTAGTTTCAGGGTTAGGGTTAGCCTTCGGTTTAGGGTGAAGTTTAGGTTAAGGATGAGGGTTAGGGTTAGGGTTAGGCATTTGGGTTAAGGTTAGGGTTAGGTTTAGGATTAGGCTTAGGGTTAGGGTTGGGTGTTTGGGTTAATGTTAGGGTCAGGTTTAGGGTTCGGTTTAGGGTTAGGGCTACAGCTGGGGTAAAGTTTAATTGAAGGGTGAGGGTTGAGCTTAGGGTTAGCGTTAGGGGTTAGGGTTAGAGCTTAGGTTAGGATTAAGTTTAGGGTTAAGGTTAGGTTTAGATTTAGGGTTAGGGTTAGTGTTAGGGTTAAGTCATGTTTAGGTTTAGGGCTAGGTGAAGGTTATAGATAGGGTTAGGTTAAGGGTTGAGGTTAGGTTTAGATGGTAAGATGAGGGTTAGTGCTAGGTTTCCATTTAAGCTGAGTGTGTAGGGTAAGTTTTAGCGTTAGGATTAGGGTTAGAGTTAGAGTTAGGGTCAGGGTTAGTTTTGAGTTTAGAGTTAGGGTTACGTTTATGGTACGGTCAGGGTTAGGGGAGATTTAGTGTTACGTTTAGTTTTAGGGTTAGGGTTACAGAGAAGTTTATGTTAAGCGAGAGGGTTGGGGTTAGGGGTTTGGGTTCAGGTCAGAGTCAGGGTTAGGGTTAGGTTTAGGGTTAGGGTTACGTGTAGTGTTAGTGTTAGTTTTGCTTAGGGTTCGGGTTTGAATGAAGTTAGGGTACGCTTAGCGTTATGCTTAGGGTGAAATTCTGGTTAAGGGTGAGGGTTCGGCTTAGGGTTAGGATTAGAGTTAGGGTCTGTGGTTAGGGTTAGGTTTAGGGTTAAGGTTAGTTTTAGGCTAAGGATTAGGATTAGAGTTAGGGTTAAGGGTTACTGTTTCAGTTAGGTTTAGGTTAAGGTTATAATTAGGGTTAAGTTTAGGGTTAGGGTAAGAGTTAGAGTTACATTGACAGTTAAGGTGAGGGTTTTGGGTAAGTGTTACCCTTAAGGTTAGGGTTAGAGTAAAGGTTAAAGGTTAGGGTTAAGGTTAAGGGTTAGGGTTAGGTTTAAGTTTATGGTAGGCTTAAAGATAGGGTTAAGGTTAGGTTAGGGTTAGGGTCAGGGTTAGAATTAGAATTAGGTTTAGGGCGAGGATTAGGGCCAGAGTTATTGTAAGGGTTAGGTTTCGGGTTACAGGTGGGCCAAGGTTAAGGTGAGGGTTAGGTTTATGGGGAGGGTTAGGGTTAAAGTCAGGGTGAGTTTTAGGTTAGGGATAGGGTGAAGTTTAAGATAGGGTGAGGGTTAGGGTTATGCCTAAGGTTTGGGCTTGTTTTCAGGTTAGTGTTAAGGTTATGTTCAGGGTTAGGGTTACGTTCAGGGGTTGTGTTCAGTTTTAGGGTTAGGGTTAGATTTAAGGTTAGGGTTAAGTTTAGTGTTACGTTTAGGGTTAGGGTCATGGTTGTGTTAGGCTTTGTGGTTGGGGTGAGGGTTAGTTTTAGGGTTAGGGTTGGTTAGGGTTAGGATTATCGTTATGATAAGGCGTTAGGGGTTAGAAGTGTAGTTTAGGGTTAGGGTTTGGGTGAGGGTTCCGGTTAGGCCTTGTGGTTCTGGTCATGGTTAGGTTTGGTTTAGGCTTAGGGTTAGGTTCATGATTCGGTTTCGGGTTAGTGTTAGAGTTAGGGTGAGAGTTAGTGTTAAGGTTTTTGATAGGCTTTGGTGTTAGGGTTAGGTTTATCATTAGGGCTCAGGGGTTTCAGGTTAATGTTAGGGTTAGGGTTAGGGATAGCATTAGGGTTAGGGTTGTGGGATACGGTTAGGATTTAGGGTGCGGGTTACGGTTAGTTTTACAGTTAAGGTGAGGGTTTAGGGTAATTGTTATGATTAGGGTTATAGTCAGAGTTAGGGTTTGGTTTAGGATTAGGGTTAGGTGTAGGGTAAGAATTAGGTTTAGGTCCATGTTGAGGGTTAGACTTAGTGTTCTATTTAGGGTAAAGGTTAGGGGTAAGGTTAGGATTAGGTCTAGGGTTAGGATTAGGATTATTTTAGGGTTAGGTTCAGGGCTATTGTAAGTGTTCAGTTTAGGGTTACAGATGGACTAGCGTTATTCTTAGAGTTAGGTTTAAGGTTAGGGTTTGGGTTAGGTCTAGGTTTAGGGTTAAGCTTATGGTTAGTGTTTGGATGAAGTTCAGGATAGGGTGAGGGTTATTTTTATGGTGAGGGCTAGGGTTTGGGTTTGTGTTCAGGTTAGTGTTAAGGATAGGTTTAGGGTTCGGTTAGGGTTAGGCGTTATGTCTAGGGTCAGCGTTAGGTTAGGTTCAGGGTTAGTGTGAAGTTTAGGTTAAGGGTGAGGGTTATGATAAGGGTTAGGATTATAGACGGTGTTAGACGTTAGGTTTAGGGTGTTAGGGTTAGGTTTATGGTTAGGGTAGATTTAAGTTTAGGTTTAATATTAGGGTTAGGGTTAGATTTGGGTTACTGTTCGTATTAGGGTTAGGGTTAGGGATAAGTTTGGGGATAGCGTTAGGTTTCGGGTTGGGGATACGGTTAAGGATTAGGGTGAGGGTTAGGGTTAGGTTTACAGTTAAGGCGAGGGTTTAGGGTAATTGTTATGGTTAGGGTTAGAGTTAGAGTTAGGCTTAGGGTTAGGGTGAAGTTTCAGTTAATAGTCAGGGTTAGGCTTAAGGTTAGAGTAGGGTTAAGGTTAGTGTTCGGGTTAGGTGTAGCGTTAGGGTTTGGGTAGGGGTAAGGTTAGGGTTAAGGCTAGGTTTACGGTAAAGGGTAGGGCTAGCTTAGGGTTAGATTTAGAGTTAGAGTTAGTGCTAGGGTTTAGGATTATGGTTATGGTCATGTTTAGAGTTATTGTTAGGGTTAGGGTAGAGTTAAGGTTAGGGTTCATTTAGGGTTAGAGAAAGGGTTAGGTTTAGGTCTGGGTTAGGTGTAGGATGCGGGGTAGGCTTAGGGTTAGGGGTTCATGGGAGGGTTAGTGTTAAGTTTACATTAAGCTGATGTTTTAGGGTGTTACTGTTAGGGCTAGGGTTAGCATTAGGTTTAGGGTCAGGGCTAGAGTTAGGGGATAGTTAAGGGTTAGCTTTAGTTTCAGGGTTAGGGTTAGCCTTCGGTTTAGGGTGAAGTTTAGGTTAAGGATGAGGGTTAGGGTTAGGGTTAGGCATTTGGGTTAAGGTTAGGGTTAGGTTTAGGATTAGGCTTAGGGTTAGGGTTGGGTGTTTGGGTTAATGTTAGCGTCAGGTTTAGGGTTCGGTTTAGGGTTAGGGCTACAGCTGGGGTAAAGTTTAATTGAAGGGTGAGGGTTGAGCTTAGGGTTAGCGTTAGGGGTTAGGGTTAGAGCTTAGGTTAGGATTAAGTTTAGGGTTAAGGTTAGGTTTAGATTTAGGGTTAGGGTTAGTGTTAGGGTTAAGTCATGTTTAGGTTTAGGGCTAGGTGAAGGTAATAGATAGGGTTAGGTTAAGGGTTGAGGTTAGGTTTAGATGGTAAGATGAGGGTTAGTGCTAGGTTTCCATTTAAGCTGAGTGTGTAGGGTAAGTTTTAGCGTTAGGATTAGGGTTAGAGTTAGAGTTAGGGTCAGGGTTAGTTTTGAGTTTAGAGTTAGGGTTACGTTTATGGTACGGTCAGGGTTAGGGGAGATTTAGTGTTACGTTTAGTTTTAGGGTTAGGGTTACAGAGAAGTTTATGTTAAGCGAGAGGGTTGGGGTTAGGGGTTTGGGTTCAGGTCAGAGTCAGGGTTAGGGTTAGGTTTAGGGTTAGGGTTACGTGTAGTGTTAGTGTTAGTTTTGCTTAGGGTTCGGGTTTGAATGAAGTTAGGGTACGCTTAGTGTTATGCTTAGGGTGAAATTCTGGTTAAGGGTGAGGGTTCGGCTTAGGGTTAGGATTAGAGTTAGGGTCAGTGGTTAGGGTTAGGTTTAGGGTTAAGGTTAGTTTTAGGCTAAGGATTAGGATTAGAGTTAGGGTTAAGGGTTACTGTTTCAGTTAGGTTTAGGTTAAGGTTATAATTAGGGTTAAGTTTAGGGTTAGGGTAAGAGTTAGAGTTACATTGACAGTTAAGGTGAGGGTTTTGGGTAAGTGTTACCCTTAAGGTTAGGGTTAGAGTAAAGGTTAAGGGTTAGGGTTAAGGTTAAGGGTTAGGGTTAGGTTTAAGTTTACGTTGGCTTAAAGATAGGGTTAAGGTTAGGTTAGGGTTAGGGTCAGGGTTAGAATTAGAATTAGGTTTAGGGCGAGGATTAGGGTCAGAGTTATTGTAAGGGTTAGGTTTCGGGTTACTGGTGGGCCAAGGTTAAGGTGAGGGTTAGGTTTATGGGGAGGGTTAGGGTTAAAGTCAGGGTGAGTTTTAGGTTAGGGATAGGGTGAAGTTTAAGATAGGGTGAGGGTTAGGGTTATGCCTAAGGTTTGGGCTTGTTTTCAGGTTAGTGTTAAGGTTATGTTCAGGGTTAGGGTTACGTTCAGGGGTTGTGTTCAGTTTTAGGGTTAGGGTTAGATTTAAGGTTAGGGTTAAGTTTAGTGTTACGTTTTGGGTTAGGGTCATGGTTGTGTTAGGCTTTGTGGTTGGGGTGAGGGTTAGTTTTAGGGTTAGGGTTGGTTAGGGTTAGGATTATCGTTATGATAAGGCGTTAGGGGTTAGAAGTGTAGTTTAGGGTTAGGGTTTGGGTGAGGGTTCCGGTTAGGCCTTGTGGTTCTGGTCATGGTTAGGTTTGGTTTAGGCTTAGGGTTAGGTTCATGATTCGGTTTCGGGTTAGTGTTAGAGTTAGGGTGAGAGTTAGTGTTAAGGTTTTTGCTAGGCTTTGGTGTTAGGGTTAGGGTTTGTGTTAGGGTTAGGTTTATCATTAGGGCTCAGGGGTTTCAGGTTAATGTTAGGGTTAGGGTTAGGGATAGCATTAGGGTTAGGGTTGTGGGATACGGTTAGGATTTAGGGTGCGGGTTACGGTTAGTTTTACAGTTAAGGTGAGGGTTTAGGGTAATTGTTATGATTAGGGTTATAGTCAGAGTTAGGGTTTGGTTTAGGATTAGGGTTAGGTGTAGGGTAAGAATTAGGTTTAGGTCCATGTTGAGGGTTAGACTTAGTGTTCTATTTAGGGTAAAGGTTAGGGGTCGGGTTAGGATTAGGTCTAGGGTTAGGATTAGGATTATTTTAGGGTTAGGTTCAGGGCTATTGTAAGTGTTCAGTTTAGGGTTACAGATGGACTAGCGTTATTCTTAGAGTTAGGTTTAAGGTTAGGGTTTGGGTTAGGTCTAGGTTTAGGGTTAAGCTTATGGTTAGTGTTTGGATGAAGTTCAGGATAGGGTGAGGGTTATTTTTCTGGTGAGGGCTAGGGTTTGGGTTTGTGTTCAGGTTAGTGTTAAGGATAGGTTTAGGGTTCGGTTAGGGTTAGGCGTTATGTCTAGGGTCAGCGTTAGGTTAGGTTCAGGGTTAGTGTGAAGTTTAGGTTAAGGGTGAGGGTTATGATAAGGGTTAGGATTATAGACGGTGTTAGACGTTAGGTTTAGGGTGTTAGGGTTAGGTTTATGGTTAGGGTAGATTTAAGTTTAGGTTTAATATTAGGGTTAGGGTTAGATTTGGGTTACTGTTCGTATTAGGGTTAGGGTTAGGGATAAGTTTGGGGATAGCGTTAGGTTTCGGGTTGGGGATACGGTTAAGGATTAGGGTGAGGGTTAGGGTTAGGTTTACAGTTAAGGCGAGGGTTTAGGGTAATTGTTATGGTTAGGGTTAGAGTTAGAGTTAGGCTTAGGGTTAGGGTGAAGTTTCAGTTAATAGTCAGGGTTAGGCTTAAGGTTAGAGTAGGGTTAAGGTTAGTGTTCGGGTTAGGTGTAGCGTTAGGGTTTGGGTAGGGGTAAGGTTAGGGTTAAGGCTAGGTTTACGGTAAAGGGTAGGGCTAGCTTAGGGTTAGATTTAGAGTTAGAGTTAGTGCTAGGGTTTAGGATTATGGTTATGGTCAGGTTTAGAGTTATTGTTAGGGTTAGGGTAGAGTTAAGGTTAGGGTTCATTTAGGGTTAGAGAAAGGGTTAGGTTTAGGTCTGGGTTAGGTGTAGGATGCGGGGTAGGCTTAGGGTTAGGGGTTCATGGGAGGGTTAGTGTTAAGTTTACATTAAGCTGATGTTTTAGGGTGTTACTGTTAGGGCTAGGGTTAGCATTAGGTTTAGGGTCAGGGCTAGAGTTAGGGGATAGTTAAGGGTTAGCTTTAGTTTCAGGGTTAGGGTTAGCCTTCGGTTTAGGGTGAAGTTTAGGTTAAGGATGAGGGTTAGGGTTAGGGTTAAGCATTTGGGTTAAGGTTAGGGTTAGGTTTAGGATTAGGCTTAGGGTTAGGGTTGGGTGTTTGGGTTAATGTTAGCGTCAGGTTTAGGGTTCGGTTTAGGGTTAGGGCTACAGCTGGGGTAAAGTTTAATTGAAGGGTGAGGGTTGAGCTTAGGGTTAGCGTTAGGGGTTAGGGTTAGAGCTTAGGTTAGGATTAAGTTTAGGGTTAAGGTTAGGTTTAGATTTAGGGTTAGGGTTAGTGTTAGGGTTAAGTCATGTTTAGGTTTAGGGCTAGGTGAAGGTTATAGATAGGGTTAGGTTAAGGGTTGAGGTTAGGTTTAGATGGTAAGATGAGGGTTAGTGCTAGGTTTCCATTTAAGCTGAGTGTGTAGGGTAAGTTTTAGCGTTAGGATTAGGGTTAGAGTTAGAGTTAGGGTCAGGGTTAGTTTTGAGTTTAGAGTTAGGGTTACGTTTATGGTACGGTCAGGGTTAGGGGAGATTTAGTGTTACGTTTAGTTTTAGGGTTAGGGTTACAGAGAAGTTTATGTTAAGCGAGAGGGTTGGGGTTAGGGGTTTGGGTTCAGGTCAGAGTCAGGGTTAGGGTTAGGTTTAGGGTTAGGGTTACGTGTAGTGTTAGTGTTAGTTTTGCTTAGGGTTCGGGTTTGAATGAAGTTAGGGTACGCTTAGTGTTATGCTTAGGGTGAAATTCTGGTTAAGGGTGAGGGTTCGGCTTAGGGTTAGGATTAGAGTTAGGGTCAGTGGTTAGGGTTAGGTTTAGGGTTAAGGTTAGTTTTAGGCTAAGGATTAGGATTAGAGTTAGGGTTAAGGGTTACTGTTTCAGTTAGGTTTAGGTTAAGGTTATAATTAGGGTTAAGTTTAGGGTTAGGGTAAGAGTTAGAGTTACATTGACAGTTAAGGTGAGGGTTTTGGGTAAGTGTTACCCTTAAGGTTAGGGTTAGAGTAAAGGTTAAGGGTTAGGGTTAGGTTTAAGTTTACGTTGGCTTAAAGATAGGGTTAAGGTTAGGTTAGGGTTAGGGTCAGGGTTAGAATTAGAATTAGGTTTAGGGCGAGGATTAGGGTCAGAGTTATTGTAAGGGTTAGGTTTCGGGTTACAGGTGGGCCAAGGTTAAGGTGAGGGTTAGGTTTATGGGGAGGGTTAGGGTTAAAGTCAGGGTGAGTTTTAGGTTAGGGATAGGGTGAAGTTTAAGATAGGGTGAGGGTTAGGGTTATGCCTAAGGTTTGGGCTTGTTTTCAGGTTAGTGTTAAGGTTATGTTCAGGGTTAGGGTTACGTTCAGGGGTTGTGTTCAGTTTTAGGGTTAGGGTTAGATTTAAGGTTAGGGTTAAGTTTAGTGTTACGTTTTGGGTTAGGGTCATGGTTGTGTTAGGCTTTGTGGTTGGGGTGAGGGTTAGTTTTAGGGTTAGGGTTGGTTAGGGTTAGGATTATCGTTATGATAAGGCGTTAGGGGTTAGAAGTGTAGTTTAGGGTTAGGGTTTGGGTGAGGGTTCCGGTTAGGCCTTGTGGTTCTGGTCATGGTTAGGTTTGGTTTAGGCTTAGGGTTAGGTTCATGATTCGGTTTCGGGTTAGTGTTAGAGTTAGGGTGAGAGTTAGTGTTAAGGTTTTTGCTAGGCTTTGGTGTTAGGGTTAGGGTTTGTGTTAGGGTTAGGTTTATCATTAGGGCTCAGGGGTTTCAGGTTAATGTTAGGGTTAGGGTTAGGGATAGCATTAGGGTTAGGGTTGTGGGATACGGTTAGGATTTAGGGTGCGGGTTACGGTTAGTTTTACAGTTAAGGTGAGGGTTTAGGGTAATTGTTATGATTAGGGTTATAGTCAGAGTTAGGGTTTGGTTTAGGATTAGGGTTAGGTGTAGGGTAAGAATTAGGTTTAGGTCCATGTTGAGGGTTAGACTTAGTGTTCTATTTAGGGTAAAGGTTAGGGGTCGGGTTAGGATTAGGTCTAGGGTTAGGATTAGGATTATTTTAGGGTTAGGTTCAGGGCTATTGTAAGTGTTCAGTTTAGGGTTACAGATGGACTAGCGTTATTCTTAGAGTTAGGTTTAAGGTTAGGGTTTGGGTTAGGTCTAGGTTTAGGGTTAAGCTTATGGTTAGTGTTTGGATGAAGTTCAGGATAGGGTGAGGGTTATTTTTCTGGTGAGGGCTAGGGTTTGGGTTTGTGTTCAGGTTAGTGTTAAGGATAGGTTTAGGGTTCGGTTAGGGTTAGGCGTTATGTCTAGGGTCAGCGTTAGGTTAGGTTCAGGGTTAGTGTGAAGTTTAGGTTAAGGGTGAGGGTTATGATAAGGGTTAGGATTATAGACGGTGTTAGACGTTAGGTTTAGGGTGTTAGGGTTAGGTTTATGGTTAGGGTAGATTTAAGTTTAGGTTTAATATTAGGGTTAGGGTTAGATTTGGGTTACTGTTCGTGTTAGGGTTAGGGATAAGTTTGGGGATAGCGTTAGGTTTCGGGTTGGGGATACGGTTAAGGATTAGGGTGAGGGTTAGGGTTAGGTTTACAGTTAAGGCGAGGGTTTAGGGTAATTGTTATGGTTAGGGTTAGAGTTAGAGTTAGGCTTAGGGTTAGGGTGAAGTTTCAGTTAATAGTCAGGGTTAGGCTTAAGGTTAGAGTAGGGTTAAGGTTAGTGTTCGGGTTAGGTGTAGCGTTAGGGTTTGGGAAGGGGTAAGGTTAGGGTTAAGGCTAGGTTTACGGTAAAGGGTAGGGCTAGCTTAGGGTTAGATTTAGAGTTAGAGTTAGTGCTAGGGTTTAGGATTATGGTTATGGTCAGGTTTAGAGTTATTGTTAGGGTTAGGGTAGAGTTAAGGTTAGGGTTCATTTAGGGTTAGAGAAAGGGTTCGGTTTAGGTCTGGGTTAGGTGTAGGATGCGGGGTAGGCTTAGGGTTAGGGGTTCATGGGAGGGTTAGTGTTAAGTTTACATTAAGCTGATGTTTTAGGGTGTTACTGTTAGGGCTAGGGTTAGCATTAGGTTTAGGGTCAGGGCTAGAGTTAGGGGATAGTTAAGGGTTAGCTTTAGTTTCAGGGTTAGGGTTAGCCTTCGGTTTAGGGTGAAGTTTAGGTTAAGGATGAGGGTTAGGGTTAGGGTTAGGCATTTGGGTTAAGGTTAGGGTTAGGTTTAGGATTAGGCTTAGGGTTAGGGTTGGGTGTTTGGGTTAATGTTAGGGTCAGGTTTAGGGTTCGGTTTAGGGTTAGGGCTACAGCTGGGGTAAAGTTTAATTGAAGGGTGAGGGTTGAGCTTAGGGTTAGCGTTAGGGGTTAGGGTTAGAGCTTAGGTTAGGATTAAGTTTAGGGTTAAGGTTAGGTTTAGATTTAGGGTTAGGGTTAGTGTTAGGGTTAAGTCATGTTTAGGTTTAGGGCTAGGTGAAGGTTATAGATAGGGTTAGGTTAAGGGTTGAGGTTAGGTTTAGATGGTAAGATGAGGGTTAGTGCTAGGTTTCCATTTAAGCTGAGTGTGTAGGGTAAGTTTTAGCGTTAGGATTAGGGTTAGAGTTAGAGTTAGGGTCAGGGTTAGTTTTGAGTTTAGAGTTAGGGTTACGTTTATGGTACGGTCAGGGTTAGGGGAGATTTAGTGTTACGTTTAGTTTTAGGGTTAGGGTTACAGAGAAGTTTATGTTAACCGAGAGGGTTGGGGTTAGGGGTTTGGGTTCAGGTCAGAGTCAGGGTTAGGGTTAGGTTTAGGGTTAGGGTTACGTGTAGTGTTAGTGTTAGTTTTGCTTAGGGTTCGGGTTTGAATGAAGTTAGGGTACGCTTAGCGTTATGCTTAGGGTGAAATTCTGGTTAAGGGTGAGGGTTCGGCTTAGGGTTAGGATTAGAGTTAGGGTCAGTGGTTAGGGTTAGGTTTAGGGTTAAGGTTAGTTTTAGGCTAAGGATTAGGATTAGAGTTAGGGTTAAGGGTTACTGTTTCAGTTAGGTTTAGGTTAAGGTTATAATTAGGGTTAAGTTTAGGGTTAGGGTAAGAGTTAGAGTTACATTGACAGTTAAGGTGAGGGTTTTGGGTAAGTGTTACCCTTAAGGTTAGGGTTAGAGTAAAGGTTAAAGGTTAGGGTTAAGGTTAAGGGTTAGGGTTAGGTTTAAGTTTATGGTAGGCTTAAAGATAGGGTTAAGGTTAGGTTAGGGTTAGGGTCAGGGTTAGAATTAGAATTAGGTTTAGGGCGAGGATTAGGGCCAGAGTTATTGTAAGGGTTAGGTTTCGGGTTACAGGTGGGCCAAGGTTAAGTTGAGGGTTAGGTTTATGGGGAGGGTTAGGGTTAAAGTCAGGGTGAGTTTTCGGTTAGGGATAGGGTGAAGTTTAAGATAGGGTGAGGGTTAGGGTTATGCCTAAGGTTTGGGCTTGTTTTCAGGTTAGTGTTAAGGTTATGTTCAGGGTTAGGGTTACGTTCAGGGGTTGTGTTCAGTTTTAGGGTTAGGGTTAGATTTAAGGTTAGGGTTAAGTTTAGTGTTACGTTTAGGGTTAGGGTCATGGTTGTGTTAGGCTTTGTGGTTGGGGTGAGGGTTAGTTTTAGGGTTAGGGTTGGTTAGGGTTAGGATTATCGTTAGGATAAGGCGTTAGGGGTTAGAAGTGTAGTTTAGGGTTAGGGTTTGGGTGAGGGTTCCGGTTAGGCCTTGTGGTTCTGGTCATGGTTAGGTTTGGTTTAGGCTTAGGGTTAGGTTCATGATTCGGTTTCGGGTTAGTGTTAGAGTTAGGGTGAGAGTTAGTGTTAAGGTTTTTGCTAGGCTTTGGTGTTAGGGTTAGGGTTTGTGTTAGGGTTAGGTTTATCATTAGGGCTCAGGGGTTTCAGGTTAATGTTAGGGTTAGGGTTAGGGATAGCATTAGGGTTAGGGTTGTGGGATACGGTTAGGATTTAGGGTGCGGGTTACGGTTAGTTTTACAGTTAAGGTGAGGGTTTAGGGTAATTGTTATGATTAGGGTTATAGTCAGAGTTAGGGTTTGGTTTAGGATTAGGGTTAGGTGTAGGGTAAGAATTAGGTTTAGGTCCATGTTGAGGGTTAGACTTAGTGTTCTATTTAGGGTAAAGGTTAGGGGTCGGGTTAGGATTAGGTCTAGGGTTAGGATTAGGATTATTTTAGGGTTAGGTTCAGGGCTATTGTAAGTGTTCAGTTTAGGGTTACAGATGGACTAGCGTTATTCTTAGAGTTAGGTTTAAGGTTAGGGTTTGGGTTAGGTCTAGGTTTAGGGTTAAGCTTATGGTTAGTGTTTGGATGAAGTTCAGGATAGGGTGAGGGTTATTTTTCTGGTGAGGGCTAGGGTTTGGGTTTGTGTTCAGGTTAGTGTTAAGGATAGGTTTAGGGTTCGGTTAGGGTTAGGCGTTATGTCTAGGGTCAGCGTTAGGTTAGGTTCAGGGTTAGTGTGAAGTTTAGGTTAAGGGTGAGGGTTATGATAAGGGTTAGGATTATAGACGGTGTTAGACGTTAGGTTTAGGGTGTTAGGGTTAGGTTTATGGTTAGGGTAGATTTAAGTTTAGGTTTAATATTAGGGTTAGGGTTAGATTTGGGTTACTGCATAGAGAGATAGTATTATAAGTTTGGGGATAGCGTTAGGTTTAGGGTTGGGGATACGGTTAAGGATTAGGGTGAGGGTTAGGGTTAGGTTTACAGTTAAGGCGAGGGTTTAGGGTAATTGTTATGGTTAGGGTTAGAGTTAGAGTTAGGCTTAGGGTTAGGGTGAAGTTTCAGTTAATAGTCAGGGTTAGGCTTAAGGTTAGAGTAGGGTTAAGGTTAGTGTTCGGGTTAGGTGTAGCGTTAGGGTTTGGGTAGGGGTAAGGTTAGGGTTAAGGCTAGGTTTACGGTAAAGGGGTAGGGCTAGCTTAGGGTTAGATTTAGAGTTAGAGTTAGTGCTAGGGTTTAGGATTATGGTTATGGTCAGGTTTAGAGTTATTGTTAGGGTTAGGGTAGAGTTAAGGTTAGGGTTCATTTAGGGTTAGAGAAAGGGTTCGGTTTAGGTCTGGGTTAGGTGTAGGATGCGGGGTAGGCTTAGGGTTAGGGGTTCATGGGAGGGTTAGTGTTAAGTTTACATTAAGCTGATGTTTTAGGGTGTTACTGTTAGGGCTAGGGTTAGCATTAGGTTTAGGGGTCAGGGCTAGAGTTAGGGGATAGTTAAGGGTTAGCTTTAGTTTCAGGGTTAGGGTTAGCCTTCGGTTTAGGGTGAAGTTTAGGTTAAGGATGAGGGTTAGGGTTAGGGTTAGGCATTTGGGTTAAGGTTAGGGTTAGGTTTAGGATTAGGCTTAGGGTTAGGGTTGGGTGTTTGGGTTAATGTTAGGGTCAGGTTTAGGGTTCGGTTTAGGGTTAGGGCTACAGCTGGGGTAAAGTTTAATTGAAGGGTGAGGGTTGAGCTTAGGGTTAGCGTTAGGGGTTAGGGTTAGAGCTTAGGTTAGGATTAAGTTTAGGGTTAAGGTTAGGTTTAGATTTAGGGTTAGGGTTAGTGTTAGGGGTTAAGTCATGTTTAGGTTTAGGGCTAGGTGAAGGTTATAGATAGGGTTAGGTTAAGGGTTGAGGTTAGGTTTAGATGGTAAGATGAGGGTTAGTGCTAGGTTTCCATTTAAGCTGAGTGTGTAGGGTAAGTTTTAGCGTTAGGATTAGGGTTAGAGTTAGAGTTAGGGTCAGGGTTAGTTTTGAGTTTAGAGTTAGGGTTACGTTTTATGGTACGGTCAGGGTTAGGGGAGATTTAGTGTTACGTTTAGTTTTAGGGTTAGGGTTACAGAGAAGTTTATGTTAAGCGAGAGGGTTGGGGTTAGGGGTTTGGGTTCAGGTCAGAGTCAGGGTTAGGGTTAGGTTTAGGGTTAGGGTTACGTGTAGTGTTAGTGTTAGTTTTGCTTAGGGTTCGGGTTTGAATGAAGTTAGGGTACGCTTAGCGTTATGCTTAGGGTGAAATTCTGGTTAAGGGTGAGGGTTCGGCTTAGGGTTAGGGTTAGTGTTAGGGTCAGTGGTTAGGGTTAGGTTTAGGGTTAAGGTTAGTTTTAGGCTAAGGATTAGGATTAGAGTTAGGGTTAAGGGTTACTGTTTCAGTTAGGTTTAGGTTAAGGTTATAATTAGGGTTAAGTTTAGGGTTAGGGTAAGAGTTAGAGTTACATTGACAGTTAAGGTGAGGGTTTTGGGTAAGTGTTACCCTTAAGGTTAGGGTTAGAGTAAAGGTTAAAGGTTAGGGTTAAGGTAAGGGTTAGGGTTAGGTTTAAGTTTATGGTAGGCTTAAAGATAGGGTTAAGGTTAGGTTAGGGTTAGGGTCAGGGTTAGAATTAGAATTAGGTTTAGGGCGAGGATTAGGGCCAGAGTTATTGTAAGGGTTAGGTTTCGGGTTACAGGTGGGCCAAGGTTAAGGTGAGGGTTAGGTTTATGGGGAGGGTTAGGGTTAAAGTCAGGGTGAGTTTTAGGTTAGGGATAGGGTGAAGTTTAAGATAGGGTGAGGGTTAGGGTTATGCCTAAGGTTTGGGCTTGTTTTCAGGTTAGTGTTAAGGTTATGTTCAGGGTTAGGGTTACGTTCAGGGGTTGTGTTCAGTTTTAGGGTTAGGGTTAGATTTAAGGTTAGGGTTAAGTTTAGTGTTACGTTTAGGGTTAGGGTCATGGTTGTGTTAGGCTTTGTGGTTGGGGTGAGGGTTAGTTTTAGGGTTAGGGTTGGTTAGGGTTAGGATTATCGTTAGGATAAGGCGTTAGGGGTTAGAAGTGTAGTTTAGGGTTAGGGTTTGGGTGAGGGTTCCGGTTAGGCCTTGCGGTTCTGGTCATGGTTAGGTTTGGTTTAGGCTTAGGGTTAGGTTCATGATTCGGTTTCGGGTTAGTGTTAGAGTTAGGGTGAGAGTTAGTGTTAAGGTTTTTGCTAGGCTTTGGTGTTAGGGTTAGGGTTTGTGTTAGGGTTAGGTTTATCATTAGGGCTCAGGGGTTTCAGGTTAATGTTAGGGTTAGGGTTAGGGATAGCATTAGGGTTAGGGTTGTGGGATACGGTTAGGATTTAGGGTGCGGGTTACGGTTAGTTTTACAGTTAAGGTGAGGGTTTAGGGTAATTGTTATGATTAGGGTTATAGTCAGAGTTAGGGTTTGGTTTAGGATTAGGGTTAGGTGTAGGGTAAGAATTAGGTTTAGGTCCATGTTGAGGGTTAGACTTAGTGTTCTATTTAGGGTAAAGGTTAGGGGTCGGGTTAGGATTAGGTCTAGGGTTAGGATTAGGATTATTTTAGGGTTAGGTTCAGGGCTATTGTAAGTGTTCAGTTTAGGGTTACAGATGGACTAGCGTTATTCTTAGAGTTAGGTTTAAGGTTAGGGTTTGGGTTAGGTCTAGGTTTAGGGTTAAGCTTATGGTTAGTGTTTGGATGAAGTCAGGATAGGGTGAGGGTTACTTTTCTGGTGAGGGCTAGGGTTTGGGTTTGTGTTCAGGTTAGTGTTAAGGATAGGTTTAGGGTTCGGTTAGGGTTAGGCGTTATGTCTAGGGTCAGCGTTAGGTTAGGTTCAGGGTTTAGTGTGAAGTTTAGGTTAAGGGTGAGGGTTATGATAAGGGTTAGGATTATAGACAGTGTTAGACGTTAGGTTTAGGGTGTTAGGGTTAGGTTTATGGTTAGGGTAGATTTAAGTTTAGGTTTAATATTAGGGTTAGGGTTAGATTTGGGTTACTGTTCGTATTAGGGTTAGGGTTAGGGATAAGTTTGGGGATAGCGTTAGGTTTCGGGTTGGGGATACGGTTAAGGATTAGGGTGAGGGTTAGGGTTAGGTTTACAGTTAAGGCGAGGGTTTAGGGTAATTGTTATGGTTAGGGTTAGAGTTAGAGTTAGGCTTAGGGTTAGGGTGAAGTTTCAGTTAATAGTCAGGGTTAGGCTTAAGGTAAGAGTAGGGTTAAGGTTAGTGTTCGGGTTAGGTGTAGCGTTAGGGTTTGGGTAGGGGTAAGGTTAGGGTTAAGGCTAGGTTTACGGTAAAGGGTAGGGCTAGCTTAGGGTTAGATTTAGAGTTAGAGTTAGTGCTAGGGTTTAGGATTATGGTTATGGTCAGGTTTAGAGTTATTGTTAGGGTTAGGGTAGAGTTAAGGTTAGGGTTCATTTAGGGTTAGGGAAAGGGTTCGGTTTAGGTCTGGGTTAGGTGTAGGATGCGGGGTAGGCTTAGGGTTAGGGGTTCATGGGAGGGTTAGTGTTAAGTTTACATTAAGCTGATGTTTTAGGGTGTTACTGTTAGGGCTAGGGTTAGCATTAGGTTTAGGGTCAGGGCTAGAGTTAGGGGATAGTTAAGGGTTAGCTTTAGTTTCAGGGTTAGGGTTAGCCTTCGGTTTAGGGTGAAGTTTAGGTTAAGGATGAGGGTTAGGGTTAGGGTTAGGCATTTGGGTTAAGGTTAGGGTTAGGTTTAGGATTAGGCTTAGGGTTAGGGTTGGGTGTTTGGGTTAATGTTAGGGTCAGGTTTAGGGTTCGGTTTAGGGTTAGGGCTACAGCTGGGGTAAAGTTTAATTGAAGGGTGAGGGTTGAGCTTAGGGTTAGCGTTAGGGGTTAGGGTTAGAGCTTAGGTTAGGATTAAGTTTAGGGTTAAGGTTAGGTTTAGATTTAGGGTTAGGGTTAGTGTTAGGGTTAAGTCATGTTTAGGTTTAGGGCTAGGTGAAGGTTATAGATAGGGTTAGGTTAAGGGTTGAGGTTAGGTTTAGATGGTAAGATGAGGGTTAGTGCTAGGTTTCCATTTAAGCTGAGTGTGTAGGGTAAGTTTTAGCGTTAGGATTAGGGTTAGAGTTAGAGTTAGGGTCAGGGTTAGTTTTGAGTTTAGAGTTAGGGTTACGTTTATGGTACGGTCAGGGTTAGGGGAGATTTAGTGTTACGTTTAGTTTTAGGGTTAGGGTTACAGAGAAGTTTATGTTAAGCGAGAGGGTTGGGGTTAGGGGTTTGGGTTCAGGTCAGAGTCAGGGTTAGGGTTAGGTTTAGGGTTAGGGTTACGTGTAGTGTTAGTGTTAGTTTTGCTTAGGGTTCGGGTTTGAATGAAGTTAGGGTACGCTTAGCGTTATGCTTAGGGTGAAATTCTGGTTAAGGGTGAGGGTTCGGCTTAGGGTTAGGGTTAGTGTTAGGGTCAGTGGTTAGGGTTAGGTTTAGGGTTAAGGTTAGTTTTAGGCTAAGGATTAGGATTAGAGTTAGGGTTAAGGGTTACTGTTTCAGTTAGGTTTAGGTTAAGGTTATAATTAGGGTTAAGTTTAGGGTTAGGGTAAGAGTTAGAGTTACATTGACAGTTAAGGTGAGGGTTTTGGGTAAGTGTTACCCTTAAGGTTAGGGTTAGAGTAAAGGTTAAAGGTTAGGGTTAAGGTTAAGGGTTAGGGTTAGGTTTAAGTTTATGGTAGGCTTAAAGATAGGGTTAAGGTTAGGTTAGGGTTAGGGTCAGGGTTAGAATTAGAATTAGGTTTAGGGCGAGGATTAGGGCCAGAGTTATTGTAAGGGTTAGGTTTCGGGTTACAGGTGGGCCAAGGTTAAGGTGAGGGTTAGGTTTATGGGGAGGGTTAGGGTTAAAGTCAGGGTGAGTTTTAGGTTAGGGATAGGGTGAAGTTTAAGATAGGGTGAGGGTTAGGGTTATGCCTAAGGTTTGGGCTTGTTTTCAGGTTAGTGTTAAGGTTATGTTCAGGGTTAGGGTTACGTTCAGGGGTTGTGTTCAGTTTTAGGGTTAGGGTTAGATTTAAGGTTAGGGTTAAGTTTAGTGTTACGTTTAGGGTTAGGGTCATGGTTGTGTTAGGCTTTGTGGTTGGGGTGAGGGTTAGTTTTAGGGTTAGGGTTGGTTAGGGTTAGGATTATCGTTAGGATAAGGCGTTAGGGGTTAGAAGTGTAGTTTAGGGTTAGGGTTTGGGTGAGGGTTCCGGTTAGGCCTTGCGGTTCTGGTCATGGTTAGGTTTGGTTTAGGCTTAGGGTTAGGTTCATGATTCGGTTTCGGGTTAGTGTTAGAGTTAGGGTGAGAGTTAGTGTTAAGGTTTTTGCTAGGCTTTGGTGTTAGGGTTAGGGTTTGTGTTAGGGTTAGGTTTATCATTAGGGCTCAGGGGTTTCAGGTTAATGTTAGGGTTAGGGTTAGGGATAGCATTAGGGTTAGGGTTGTGGGATACGGTTAGGATTTAGGGTGCGGGTTACGGTTAGTTTTACAGTTAAGGTGAGGGTTTAGGGTAATTGTTATGATTAGGGTTATAGTCAGAGTTAGGGTTTGGTTTAGGATTAGGGTTAGGTGTAGGGTAAGAATTAGGTTTAGGTCCATGTTGAGGGTTAGACTTAGTGTTCTATTTAGGGTAAAGGTTAGGGGTCGGGTTAGGATTAGGTCTAGGGTTAGGATTAGGATTATTTTAGGGTTAGGTTCAGGGCTATTGTAAGTGTTCAGTTTAGGGTTACAGATGGACTAGCGTTATTCTTAGAGTTAGGTTTAAGGTTAGGGTTTGGGTTAGGTCTAGGTTTAGGGTTAAGCTTATGGTTAGTGTTTGGATGAAGTTCAGGATAGGGTGAGGGTTATTTTTCTGGTGAGGGCTAGGGTTTGGGTTTGTGTTCAGGTTAGTGTTAAGGATAGGTTTAGGGTTCGGTTAGGGTTAGGCGTTATGTCTAGGGTCAGCGTTAGGTTAGGTTCAGGGTTAGTGTGAAGTTTAGGTTAAGAGTGAGGGGTATGATAAGGGTTAGGATTATAGACGGTGTTAGACGTTAGGTTTAGGGTGTTAGGGTTAGGTTTATGGTTAGGGTAGATTTAAGTTTAGGTTTAATATTAGGGTTAGGGTTAGATTTGGGTTACTGTTCGTATTAGGGTTAGGGTTAGGGATAAGTTTGGGGATAGCGTTAGGTTTCGGGTTGGGGATACGGTTAAGGATTAGGGTGAGGGTTAGGGTTAGGTTTACAGTTAAGGCGAGGGTTTAGGGTAATTGTTATGGTTAGGGTTAGAGTTAGAGTTAGGCTTAGGGTTAGGGTGAAGTTTCAGTTAATAGTCAGGGTTAGGCTTAAGGTTAGAGTAGGGTTAAGGTTAGTGTTCGGGTTAGGTGTAGCGTTAGGGTTTGGGTAGGGGTAAGGTTAGGGTTAAGGCTAGGTTTACGGTAAAGGGTAGGGCTAGCTTAGGGTTAGATTTAGAGTTATAGT
Source organism: Loxodonta africana (assembly GCF_030014295.1). Lineage (NCBI taxonomy): Eukaryota > Metazoa > Chordata > Mammalia > Proboscidea > Elephantidae > Loxodonta > Loxodonta africana. The sequence continues at coordinate 134,416,114 of NC_087349.1, read as the reverse complement.
TAGTGGTAGGGTTTAGGATTATGGTTATGGTCAGGTTTAGAGTTATTGTTAGGGTTAGGGTAGAGTTAAGGTTAGGGTTCATTTAGGGTTAGAGAAAGGGTTAGGTTTAGGTCTGGGTTAGGTGTAGGATGCGGGGTAGGCTTAGGGTTAGGGGTTCATGGGAGGGTTAGTGTTAAGTTTACATTAAGCTGATGTTTTAGGGTGTTACTGTTAGGGCTAGGGTTAGCATTAGGTTTAGGGTCAGGGCTAGAGTTAGGGGATAGTTAAGGGTTAGCTTTAGTTTCAGGGTTAGGGTTAGCCTTCGGTTTAGGGTGAAGTTTAGGTTAAGGATGAGGGTTAGGGTTAGGGTTAGGCATTTGGGTTAAGGTTAGGGTTAGGTTTAGGATTAGGCTTAGGGTTAGGGTTGGGTGTTTGGGTTAATGTTAGGGTCAGGTCTAGGGTTCGCTTTAGGGCTAGGGCTACAGCTGGGGTAAAGTTTAATTGAAGGGTGAGGGTTGAGCTTAGGGTTAGCGTTAGGGGTTAGGGTTAGAGCTTAGGTTAGGATTAAGTTTAGGGTTAAGGTTAGGTTTAGATTTAGGGTTAGGGTTAGTGTTAGGGTTAAGTCATGTTTAGGTTTAGGGCTAGGTGAAGGTTATAGATAGGGTTAGGTTAAGGGTTGAGGTTAGGTTTAGATGGTAAGATGAGGGTTAGTGCTAGGTTTCCATTTAAGCTGAGTGTGTAGGGTAAGTTTTAGCGTTAGGATTAGGGTTAGAGTTAGAGTTAGGGTCAGGGTTAGTTTTGAGTTTAGAGTTAGGGTTACGTTTATGGTACGGTCAGGGTTAGGGGAGATTTAGTGTTACGTTTAGTTTTAGGGTTAGGGTTACAGAGAAGTTTATGTTAAGCGAGAGGGTTGGGGTTAGGGGTTTGGGTTCAGGTCAGAGTCAGGGTTAGGGTTAGGTTTAGGGTTAGGGTTACGTGTAGTGTTAGTGTTAGTTTTGCTTAGGGTTCGGGTTTGAATGAAGTTAGGGTACGCTTAGCGTTATGCTTAGGGTGAAATTCTGGTTAAGGGTGAGGGTTCGGCTTAGGGTTAGGATTAGAGTTAGGGTCAGTGGTTCGGGTTAGGTTTAGGGTTAAGGTTAGTTTTAGGCTAAGGATTAGGATTAGAGTTAGGGTTAAGGGTTACTGTTTCAGTTAGGTTTAGGTTAAGGTTATAATTAGGGTTAAGTTTAGGGTTAGGGTAAGAGTTAGAGTTACATTGACAGTTAAGGTGAGGGTTTTGGGTAAGTGTTACCCTTAAGGTTAGGGTTAGAGTAAAGGTTAAAGGTTAGGGTTAAGGTTAAGGGTTAGGGTTAGGTTTAAGTTTATGGTAGGCTTAAAGATAGGGTTAAGGTTAGGTTAGGGTTAGGGTCAGGGTTAGAATTAGAATTAGGTTTAGGGCGAGGATTAGGGCCAGAGTTATTGTAAGGGTTAGGTTTCGGGTTACAGGTGGGCCAAGGTTAAGGTGAGGGTTAGGTTTATGGGGAGGGTTAGGGTTAAAGTCAGGGTGAGTTTTCGGTTAGGGATAGGGTGAAGTTTAAGATAGGGTGAGGGTTAGGGTTATGCCTAAGGTTTGGGCTTGTTTTCAGGTTAGTGTTAAGGTTATGTTCAGGGTTAGGGTTACGTTCAGGGGTTGTGTTCAGTTTTAGGGTTAGGGTTAGATTTAAGGTTAGGGTTAAGTTTAGTGTTACGTTTAGGGTTAGGGTCATGGTTGTGTTAGGCTTTGTGGTTGGGGTGAGGGTTAGTTTTAGGGTTAGGGTTGGTTAGGGTTAGGATTATCGTTAGGATAAGGCGTTAGGGGTTAGAGGTGTAGTTTAGGGTTAGGGTTTGGGTGAGGGTTCCGGTTAGGCCTTGCGGTTCTGGTCATGGTTAGGTTTGGTTTAGGCTTAGGGTTAGGTTCATGATTCGGTTTCGGGTTAGTGTTAGAGTTAGGGTGAGAGTTAGTGTTAAGGTTTTTGCTAGGCTTTGGTGTTAGGGTTAGGGTTTGTGTTAGGGTTAGGTTTATCATTAGGGCTCAGGGGTTTCAGGTTAATGTTAGGGTTAGGGTTAGGGATAGCATTAGGGTTAGGGTTGTGGGATACGGTTAGGATTTAGGGTGCGGGTTACGGTTAGTTTTACAGTTAAGGTGAGGGTTTAGGGTAATTGTTATGATTAGGGTTATAGTCAGAGTTAGGGTTTGGTTTAGGATTAGGGTTAGGTGTAGGGTAAGAATTAGGTTTAGGTCCATGTTGAGGGTTAGACTTAGTGTTCTATTTAGGGTAAAGGTTAGGGGTCGGGTTAGGATTAGGTCTAGGGTTAGGATTAGGATTATTTTAGGGTTAGGTTCAGGGCTATTGTAAGTGTTCAGTTTAGGGTTACAGATGGACTAGCGTTATTCTTAGAGTTAGGTTTAAGGTTAGGGTTTGGGTTAGGTCTAGGTTTAGGGTTAAGCTTATGGTTAGTGTTTGGATGAAGTTCAGGATAGGGTGAGGGTTATTTTTCTGGTGAGGGCTAGGGTTTGGGTTTGTGTTCAGGTTAGTGTTAAGGATAGGTTTAGGGTTCGGTTAGGGTTAGGCGTTATGTCTAGGGTCAGCGTTAGGTTAGGTTCAGGGTTAGTGTGAAGTTTAGGTTAAGGGTGAGGGTTATGATAAGGGTTAGGATTATAGACGGTGTTAGACGTTAGGTTTAGGGTGTTAGGGTTAGGTTTATGGTTAGGGTAGATTTAAGTTTAGGTTTAATATTAGGGTTAGGGTTAGATTTGGGTTACTGTTCGTATTAGGGTTAGGGTTAGGGATAAGTTTGGGGATAGCGTTAGGTTTCGGGTTGGGGATACGGTTAAGGATTAGGGTGAGGGTTAGGGTTAGGTTTACAGTTAAGGCGAGGGTTTAGGGTAATTGTTATGGTTAGGGTTAGAGTTAGAGTTAGGCTTAGGGTTAGGGTGAAGTTTCAGTTAATAGTCAGGGTTAGGCTTAAGGTTAGAGTAGGGTTAAGGTTAGTGTTCGGGTTAGGTGTAGCGTTAGGGTTTGGGTAGGGGTAAGGTTAGGGTTAAGGCTAGGTTTACGGTAAAGGGTAGGGCTAGCTTAGGGTTAGATTTAGAGTTAGAGTTAGTGCTAGGGTTTAGGATTATGGTTATGGTCAGGTTTAGAGTTATTGTTAGGGTTAGGGTAGAGTTAAGGTTAGGGTTCATTTAGGGTTAGAGAAAGGGTTAGGTTTAGGTCTGGGTTAGGTGTAGGATGCGGGGTAGGCTTAGGGTTAGGGGTTCATGGGAGGGTTAGTGTTAAGTTTACATTAAGCTGATGTTTTAGGGTGTTACTGTTAGGGCTAGGGTTAGCATTAGGTTTAGGGTCAGGGCTAGAGTTAGGGGATAGTTAAGGGTTAGCTTTAGTTTCAGGGTTAGGGTTAGCCTTCGGTTTAGGGTGAAGTTTAGGTTAAGGATGAGGGTTAGGGTTAGGGTTAGGCATTTGGGTTAAGGTTAGGGTTAGGTTTAGGATTAGGCTTAGGGTTAGGGTTGGGTGTTTGGGTTAATGTTAGGGTCAGGTTTAGGGTTCGGTTTAGGGCTAGGGCTACAGCTGGGGTAAAGTTTAATTGAAGGGTGAGGGTTGAGCTTAGGGTTAGCGTTAGGGGTTAGGGTTAGAGCTTAGGTTAGGATTAAGTTTAGGGTTAAGGTTAGGTTTAGATTTAGGGTTAGGGTTAGTGTTAGGGTTAAGTCATGTTTAGGTTTAGGGCTAGGTGAAGGTTATAGATAGGGTTAGGTTAAGGGTTGAGGTTAGGTTTAGATGGTAAGATGAGGGTTAGTGCTAGGTTTCCATTTAAGCTGAGTGTGTAGGGTAAGTTTTAGCGTTAGGATTAGGGTTAGAGTTAGAGTTAGGGTCAGGGTTAGTTTTGAGTTTAGAGTTAGGGTTACGTTTATGGTACGGTCAGGGTTAGGGGAGATTTAGTGTTATGTTTAGTTTTAGGGTTAGGGTTACAGAGAAGTTTATGTTAAGCGAGAGGGTTGGGGTTAGGGGTTTGGGTTCAGGTCAGAGTCAGGGTTAGGGTTAGGTTTAGGGTTAGGGTTACGTGTAGTGTTAGTGTTAGTTTTGCTTAGGGTTCGGGTTTGAATGAAGTTAGGGTACGCTTAGCGTTATGCTTAGGGTGAAATTCTGTTTAAGGGTGAGGGTTCGGCTTAGGGTTAGGATTAGAGTTAGGGTCAGTGGTTCGGGTTAGGTTTAGGGTTAAGGTTAGTTTTAGGCTAAGGATTAGGATTAGAGTTAGGGTTAAGGGTTACTGTTTCAGTTAGGTTTAGGTTAAGGTTATAATTAGGGTTAAGTTTAGGGTTAGGGTAAGAGTTAGAGTTACATTGACAGTTAAGGTGAGGGTTTTGGGTAAGTGTTACCCTTAAGGTTAGGGTTAGAGTAAAGGTTAAAGGTTAGGGTTAAGGTTAAGGGTTAGGGTTAGGTTTAAGTTTATGGTAGGCTTAAAGATAGGGTTAAGGTTAGGTTAGGGTTAGGGTCAGGGTTAGAATTAGAATTAGGTTTAGGGCGAGGATTAGGGCCAGAGTTATTGTAAGGGTTAGGTTTCGGGTTACAGGTGGGCCAAGGTTCAGGTGAGGGTTAGGTTTATGGGGAGGGTTAGGGTTAAAGTCAGGGTGAGTTTTCGGTTAGGGATAGGGTGAAGTTTAAGATAGGGTGAGGGTTAGGGTTATGCCTAAGGTTTGGGCTTGTTTTCAGGTTAGTGTTAAGGTTATGTTCAGGGTTAGGGTTACGTTCAGGGGTTGTGTTCAGTTTTAGGGTTAGGGTTAGATTTAAGGTTAGGGTTAAGTTTAGTGTTACGTTTAGGGTTAGGGTCATGGTTGTGTTAGGCTTTGTGGTTGGGGTGAGGGTTAGTTTTAGGGTTAGGGTTGGTTAGGGTTAGGATTATCGTTAGGATAAGGCGTTAGGGGTTAGAAGTGTAGTTTAGGGTTAGGGTTTGGGTGAGGGTTCCGGTTAGGCCTTGCGGTTCTGGTCATGGTTAGGTTTGGTTTAGGCTTAGGGTTAGGTTCATGATTCGGTTTCGGGTTAGTGTTAGAGTTAGGGTGAGAGTTAGTGTTAAGGTTTTTGCTAGGCTTTGGTGTTAGGGTTAGGGTTTGTGTTAGGGTTAGGTTTATCATTAGGGCTCAGGGGTTTCAGGTTAATGTTAGGGTTAGGGTTAGGGATAGCATTAGGGTTAGGGTTGTGGGATACGGTTAGGATTTAGGGTGCGGGTTACGGTTAGTTTTACAGTTAAGGTGAGGGTTTAGGGTAATTGTTATGATTAGGGTTATAGTCAGAGTTAGGGTTTGGTTTAGGATTAGGGTTAGGTGTAGGGTAAGAATTAGGTTTAGGTCCATGTTGAGGGTTAGACTTAGTGTTCTATTTAGGGTAAAGGTTAGGGGTCGGGTTAGGATTAGGTCTAGGGTTAGGATTAGGATTATTTTAGGGTTAGGTTCAGGGCTATTGTAAGTGTTCAGTTTAGGGTTACAGATGGACTAGCGTTATTCTTAGAGTTAGGTTTAAGGTTAGGGTTTGGGTTAGGTCTAGGTTTAGGGTTAAGCTTATGGTTAGTGTTTGGATGAAGTTCAGGATAGGGTGAGGGTTATTTTTCTGGTGAGGGCTAGGGTTTGGGTTTGTGTTCAGGTTAGTGTTAAGGATAGGTTTAGGGTTCGGTTAGGGTTAGGCGTTATGTCTAGGGTCAGCGTTAGGTTAGGTTCAGGGTTAGTGTGAAGTTTAGGTTAAGGGTGAGGGTTATGATAAGGGTTAGGATTATAGACGGTGTTAGACGTTAGGTTTAGGGTGTTAGGGTTAGGTTTATGGTTAGGGTAGATTTAAGTTTAGGTTTAATATTAGGGTTAGGGTTAGATTTGGGTTACTGTTCGTATTAGGGTTAGGGTTAGGGATAAGTTTGGGGATAGCGTTAGGTTTCGGGTTGGGGATACGGTTAAGGATTAGGGTGAGGGTTAGGGTTAGGTTTACAGTTAAGGCGAGGGTTTAGGGTAATTGTTATGGTTAGGGTTAGAGTTAGAGTTAGGCTTAGGGTTAGGGTGAAGTTTCAGTTAATAGTCAGGGTTAGGCTTAAGGTTAGAGTAGGGTTAAGGTTAGTGTTCGGGTTAGGTGTAGCGTTAGGGTTTGGGTAGGGGTAAGGTTAGGGTTAAGGCTAGGTTTACGGTAAAGGGTAGGGCTAGCTTAGGGTTAGATTTAGAGTTAGAGTTAGTGCTAGGGTTTAGGATTATGGTTATGGTCAGGTTTAGAGTTATTGTTAGGGTTAGGGTAGAGTTAAGGTTAGGGTTCATTTAGGGTTAGAGAAAGGGTTAGGTTTAGGTCTGGGTTAGGTGTAGGATGCGGGGTAGGCTTAGGGTTAGGGGTTCATGGGAGGGTTAGTGTTAAGTTTACATTAAGCTGATGTTTTAGGGTGTTACTGTTAGGGCTAGGGTTAGCATTAGGTTTAGGGTCAGGGCTAGAGTTAGGGGATAGTTAAGGGTTAGCTTTAGTTTCAGGGTTAGGGTTAGCCTTCGGTTTAGGGTGAAGTTTAGGTTAAGGATGAGGGTTAGGGTTAGGGTTAGGCATTTGGGTTAAGGTTAGGGTTAGGTTTAGGATTAGGCTTAGGGTTAGGGTTGGGTGTTTGGGTTAATGTTAGGGTCAGGTTTAGGGTTCGGTTTAGGGCTAGGGCTACAGCTGGGGTAAAGTTTAATTGAAGGGTGAGGGTTGAGCTTAGGGTTAGCGTTAGGGGTTAGGGTTAGAGCTTAGGTTAGGATTAAGTTTAGGGTTAAGGTTAGGTTTAGATTTAGGGTTAGGGTTAGTGTTAGGGTTAAGTCATGTTTAGGTTTAGGGCTAGGTGAAGGTTATAGATAGGGTTAGGTTAAGGGTTGAGGTTAGGTTTAGATGGTAAGATGAGGGTTAGTGCTAGGTTTCCATTTAAGCTGAGTGTGTAGGGTAAGTTTTAGCGTTAGGATTAGGGTTAGAGTTAGAGTTAGGGTCAGGGTTAGTTTTGAGTTTAGAGTTAGGGTTACGTTTATGGTACGGTCAGGGTTAGGGGAGATTTAGTGTTACGTTTAGTTTTAGGGTTAGGGTTACAGAGAAGTTTATGTTAAGCGAGAGGGTTGGGGTTAGGGGTTTGGGTTCAGGTCAGAGTCAGGGTTAGGGTTAGGTTTAGGGTTAGGGTTACGTGTAGTGTTAGTGTTAGTTTTGCTTAGGGTTCGGGTTTGAATGAAGTTAGGGTACGCTTAGCGTTATGCTTAGGGTGAAATTCTGTTTAAGGGTGAGGGTTCGGCTTAGGGTTAGGATTAGAGTTAGGGTCAGTGGTTCGGGTTAGGTTTAGGGTTAAGGTTAGTTTTAGGCTAAGGATTAGGATTAGAGTTAGGGTTAAGGGTTACTGTTTCAGTTAGGTTTAGGTTAAGGTTATAATTAGGGTTAAGTTTAGGGTTAGGGTAAGAGTTAGAGTTACATTGACAGTTAAGGTGAGGGTTTTGGGTAAGTGTTACCCTTAAGGTTAGGGTTAGAGTAAAGGTTAAAGGTTAGGGTTAAGGTTAAGGGTTAGGGTTAGGTTTAAGTTTATGGTAGGCTTAAAGATAGGGTTAAGGTTAGGTTAGGGTTAGGGTCAGGGTTAGAATTAGAATTAGGTTTAGGGCGAGGATTAGGGCCAGAGTTATTGTAAGGGTTAGGTTTCGGGTTACAGGTGGGCCAAGGTTCAGGTGAGGGTTAGGTTTATGGGGAGGGTTAGGGTTAAAGTCAGGGTGAGTTTTCGGTTAGGGATAGGGTGAAGTTTAAGATAGGGTGAGGGTTAGGGTTATGCCTAAGGTTTGGGCTTGTTTTCAGGTTAGTGTTAAGGTTATGTTCAGGGTTAGGGTTACGTTCAGGGGTTGTGTTCAGTTTTAGGGTTAGGGTTAGATTTAAGGTTAGGGTTAAGTTTAGTGTTACGTTTAGGGTTAGGGTCATGGTTGTGTTAGGCTTTGTGGTTGGGGTGAGGGTTAGTTTTAGGGTTAGGGTTGGTTAGGGTTAGGATTATCGTTAGGATAAGGCGTTAGGGGTTAGAAGTGTAGTTTAGGGTTAGGGTTTGGGTGAGGGTTCCGGTTAGGCCTTGCGGTTCTGGTCATGGTTAGGTTTGGTTTAGGCTTAGGGTTAGGTTCATGATTCGGTTTCGGGTTAGTGTTAGAGTTAGGGTGAGAGTTAGTGTTAAGGTTTTTGCTAGGCTTTGGTGTTAGGGTTAGGGTTTGTGTTAGGGTTAGGTTTATCATTAGGGCTCAGGGGTTTCAGGTTAATGTTAGGGTTAGGGTTAGGGATAGCATTAGGGTTAGGGTTGTGGGATACGGTTAGGATTTAGGGTGCGGGTTACGGTTAGTTTTACAGTTAAGGTGAGGGTTTAGGGTAATTGTTATGATTAGGGTTATAGTCAGAGTTAGGGTTTGGTTTAGGATTAGGGTTAGGTGTAGGGTAAGAATTAGGTTTAGGTCCATGTTGAGGGTTAGACTTAGTGTTCTATTTAGGGTAAAGGTTAGGGGTCGGGTTAGGATTAGGTCTAGGGTTAGGATTAGGATTATTTTAGGGTTAGGTTCAGGGCTATTGTAAGTGTTCAGTTTAGGGTTACAGATGGACTAGCGTTATTCTTAGAGTTAGGTTTAAGGTTAGGGTTTGGGTTAGGTCTAGGTTTAGGGTTAAGCTTATGGTTAGTGTTTGGATGAAGTTCAGGATAGGGTGAGGGTTATTTTTCTGGTGAGGGCTAGGGTTTGGGTTTGTGTTCAGGTTAGTGTTAAGGATAGGTTTAGGGTTCGGTTAGGGTTAGGCGTTATGTCTAGGGTCAGCGTTAGGTTAGGTTCAGGGTTAGTGTGAAGTTTAGGTTAAGGGTGAGGGTTATGATAAGGGTTAGGATTATAGACGGTGTTAGACGTTAGGTTTAGGGTGTTAGGGTTAGGTTTATGGTTAGGGTAGATTTAAGTTTAGGTTTAATATTAGGGTTAGGGTTAGATTTGGGTTACTGTTCGTATTAGGGTTAGGGTTAGGGATAAGTTTGGGGATAGCGTTAGGTTTCGGGTTGGGGATACGGTTAAGGATTAGGGTGAGGGTTAGGGTTAGGTTTACAGTTAAGGCGAGGGTTTAGGGTAATTGTTATGGTTAGGGTTAGAGTTAGAGTTAGGCTTAGGGTTAGGGTGAAGTTTCAGTTAATAGTCAGGGTTAGGCTTAAGGTTAGAGTAGGGTTAAGGTTAGTGTTCGGGTTAGGTGTAGCGTTAGGGTTTGGGTAGGGGTAAGGTTAGGGTTAAGGCTAGGTTTACGGTAAAGGGTAGGGCTAGCTTAGGGTTAGATTTAGAGTTAGAGTTAGTGCTAGGGTTTAGGATTATGGTTATGGTCAGGTTTAGAGTTATTGTTAGGGTTAGGGTAGAGTTAAGGTTAGGGTTCATTTAGGGTTAGAGAAAGGGTTAGGTTTAGGTCTGGGTTAGGTGTAGGATGCGGGGTAGGCTTAGGGTTAGGGGTTCATGGGAGGGTTAGTGTTAAGTTTACATTAAGCTGATGTTTTAGGGTGTTACTGTTAGGGCTAGGGTTAGCATTAGGTTTAGGGTCAGGGCTAGAGTTAGGGGATAGTTAAGGGTTAGCTTTAGTTTCAGGGTTAGGGTTAGCCTTCGGTTTAGGGTGAAGTTTAGGTTAAGGATGAGGGTTAGGGTTAGGGTTAGGCATTTGGGTTAAGGTTAGGGTTAGGTTTAGGATTAGGCTTAGGGTTAGGGTTGGGTGTTTGGGTTAATGTTAGGGTCAGGTTTAGGGTTCGGTTTAGGGCTAGGGCTACAGCTGGGGTAAAGTTTAATTGAAGGGTGAGGGTTGAGCTTAGGGTTAGCGTTAGGGGTTAGGGTTAGAGCTTAGGTTAGGATTAAGTTTAGGGTTAAGGTTAGGTTTAGATTTAGGGTTAGGGTTAGTGTTAGGGTTAAGTCATGTTTAGGTTTAGGGCTAGGTGAAGGTTATAGATAGGGTTAGGTTAAGGGTTGAGGTTAGGTTTAGATGGTAAGATGAGGGTTAGTGCTAGGTTTCCATTTAAGCTGAGTGTGTAGGGTAAGTTTTAGCGTTAGGATTAGGGTTAGAGTTAGAGTTAGGGTCAGGGTTAGTTTTGAGTTTAGAGTTAGGGTTACGTTTATGGTACGGTCAGGGTTAGGGGAGATTTAGTGTTACGTTTAGTTTTAGGGTTAGGGTTACAGAGAAGTTTATGTTAAGCGAGAGGGTTGGGGTTAGGGGTTTGGGTTCAGGTCAGAGTCAGGGTTAGGGTTAGGTTTAGGGTTAGGGTTACGTGTAGTGTTAGTGTTAGTTTTGCTTAGGGTTCGGGTTTGAATGAAGTTAGGGTACGCTTAGCGTTATGCTTAGGGTGAAATTCTGGTTAAGGGTGAGGGTTCGGCTTAGGGTTAGGATTAGAGTTAGGGTCAGTGGTTAGGGTTAGGTTTAGGGTTAAGGTTAGTTTTAGGCTAAGGATTAGGATTAGAGTTAGGGTTAAGGGTTACTGTTTCAGTTAGGTTTAGGTTAAGGTTATAATTAGGGTTAAGTTTAGGGTTAGGGTAAGAGTTAGAGTTACATTGACAGTTAAGGTGAGGGTTTTGGGTAAGTGTTACCCTTAAGGTTAGGGTTAGAGTAAAGGTTAAAGGTTAGGGTTAAGGTTAAGGGTTAGGGTTAGGTTTAAGTTTATGGTAGGCTTAAAGATAGGGTTAAGGTTAGGTTAGGTTTAGGGTCAGGGTTAGAATTAGAATTAGGTTTAGGGCGAGGATTAGGGCCAGAGTTATTGTAAGGGTTAGGTTTCGGGTTACAGGTGGGCCAAGGTTCAGGTGAGGGTTAGGTTTATGGGGAGGGTTAGGGTTAAAGTCAGGGTGAGTTTTAGGTTAGGGATAGGGTGAAGTTTAAGATAGGGTGAGGGTTAGGGTTATGCCTAAGGTTTGGGCTTGTTTTCAGGTTAGTGTTAAGGTTATGTTCAGGGTTAGGGTTACGTTCAGGGGTTGTGTTCAGTTTTAGGGTTAGGGTTAGATTTAAGGTTAGGGTTAAGTTTAGTGTTACGTTTAGGGTTAGGGTCATGGTTGTGTTAGGCTTTGTGGTTGGGGTGAGGGTTAGTTTTAGGGTTAGGGTTGGTTAGGGTTAGGATTATCGTTAGGATAAGGCGTTAGGGGTTAGAAGTGTAGTTTAGGGTTAGGGTTTGGGTGAGGGTTCCGGTTAGGCCTTGCGGTTCTGGTCATGGTTAGGTTTGGTTTAGGCTTAGGGTTAGGTTCATGATTCGGTTTCGGGTTAGTGTTAGAGTTAGGGTGAGAGTTAGTGTTAAGGTTTTTGCTAGGCTTTGGTGTTAGGGTTAGGGTTTGTGTTAGGGTTAGGTTTATCATTAGGGCTCAGGGGTTTCAGGTTAATGTTAGGGTTAGGGTTAGGGATAGCATTAGGGTTAGGGTTGTGGGATACGGTTAGGATTTAGGGTGCGGGTTACGGTTAGTTTTACAGTTAAGGTGAGGGTTTAGGGTAATTGTTATGATTAGGGTTATAGTCAGAGTTAGGGTTTGGTTTAGGATTAGGGTTAGGTGTAGGGTAAGAATTATTTTTAGGTCCATGTTGAGGGTTAGACTTAGTGTTCTATTTAGGGTAAAGGTTAGGGGTAGGGTTAGGATTAGGTCTAGGGTTAGGATTAGGATTATTTTAGGGTTAGGTTCAGGGCTATTGTAAGTGTTCAGTTTAGGGTTACAGATGGACTAGCGTTATTCTTAGAGTTAGGTTTAAGGTTAGGGTTTGGGTTAGGTCTAGGTTTAGGGTTAAGCTTATGGTTAGTGTTTGGATGAAGTTCAGGATAGGGTGAGGGTTATTTTTCTGGTGAGGGCTAGGGTTTGGGTTTGTGTTCAGGTTAGTGTTAAGGATAGGTTTAGGGTTCGGTTAGGGTTAGGCGTTATGTCTAGGGTCAGCGTTAGGTTAGGTTCAGGGTTAGTGTGAAGTTTAGGTTAAGGGTGAGGGTTATGATAAGGGTTAGGATTATAGACGGTGTTAGACGTTAGGTTTAGGGTGTTAGGGTTAGGTTTATGGTTAGGGTAGATTTAAGTTTAGGTTTAATATTAGGGTTAGGGTTAGATTTGGGTTACTGTTCGTATTAGGGTTAGGGTTAGGGATAAGTTTGGGGATAGCGTTAGGTTTCGGGTTGGGGATACGGTTAAGGATTAGGGTGAGGGTTAGGGTTAGGTTTACAGTTAAGGCGAGGGTTTAGGGTAATTGTTATGGTTAGGGTTAGAGTTAGAGTTAGGCTTAGGGTTAGGGTGAAGTTTCAGTTAATAGTCAGGGTTAGGCTTAAGGTTAGAGTAGGGTTAAGGTTAGTGTTCGGGTTAGGTGTAGCGTTAGGGTTTGGGTAGGGGTAAGGTTAGGGTTAAGGCTAGGTTTACGGTAAAGGGTAGGGCTAGCTTAGGGTTAGATTTAGAGTTAGAGTTAGTGCTAGGGTTTAGGATTATGGTTATGGTCAGGTTTAGAGTTATTGTTAGGGTTAGGGTAGAGTTAAGGTTAGGGTTCATTTAGGGTTAGAGAAAGGGTTAGGTTTAGGTCTGGGTTAGGTGTAGGATGCGGGGTAGGCTTAGGGTTAGGGGTTCATGGGAGGGTTAGTGTTAAGTTTACATTAAGCTGATGTTTTAGGGTGTTACTGTTAGGGCTAGGGTTAGCATTAGGTTTAGGGTCAGGGCTAGAGTTAGGGGATAGTTAAGGGTTAGCTTTAGTTTCAGGGTTAGGGTTAGCCTTCGGTTTAGGGTGAAGTTTAGGTTAAGGATGAGGGTTAGGGTTAGGGTTAGGCATTTGGGTTAAGGTTAGGGTTAGGTTTAGGATTAGGCTTAGGGTTAGGGTTGGGTGTTTGGGTTAATGTTAGGGTCAGGTTTAGGGTTCGGTTTAGGGCTAGGGCTACAGCTGGGGTAAAGTTTAATTGAAGGGTGAGGGTTGAGCTTAGGGTTAGCGTTAGGGGTTAGGGTTAGAGCTTAGGTTAGGATTAAGTTTAGGGTTAAGGTTAGGTTTAGATTTAGGGTTAGGGTTAGTGTTAGGGTTAAGTCATGTTTAGGTTTAGGGCTAGGTGAAGGTTATAGATAGGGTTAGGTTAAGGGTTGAGGTTAGGTTTAGATGGTAAGATGAGGGTTAGTGCTAGGTTTCCATTTAAGCTGAGTGTGTAGGGTAAGTTTTAGCGTTAGGATTAGGGTTAGAGTTAGAGTTAGGGTCAGGGTTAGTTTTGAGTTTAGAGTTAGGGTTACGTTTATGGTACGGTCAGGGTTAGGGGAGATTTAGTGTTACGTTTAGTTTTAGGGTTAGGGTTACAGAGAAGTTTATGTTAAGCGAGAGGGTTGGGGTTAGGGGTTTGGGTTCAGGTCAGAGTCAGGGTTAGGGTTAGGTTTAGGGTTAGGGTTACGTGTAGTGTTAGTGTTAGTTTTGCTTAGGGTTCGGGTTTGAATGAAGTTAGGGTATGCTTAGCGTTATGCTTAGGGTGAAATTCTGGTTAAGGGTGAGGGTTCGGCTTAGGGTTAGGATTAGAGTTAGGGTCAGTGGTTAGGGTTAGGTTTAGGGTTAAGGTTAGTTTTAGGCTAAGGATTAGGATTAGAGTTAGGGTTAAGGGTTACTGTTTCAGTTAGGTTTAGGTTAAGGTTATAATTAGGGTTAAGTTTAGGGTTAGGGTAAGAGTTAGAGTTACATTGACAGTTAAGGTGAGGGTTTTGGGTAAGTGTTACCCTTAAGGTTAGGGTTAGAGTAAAGGTTAAAGGTTAGGGTTAAGGTTAAGGGTTAGGGTTAGGTTTAAGTTTATGGTAGGCTTAAAGATAGGGTTAAGGTTAGGTTAGGGTTAGGGTCAGGGTTAGAATTAGAATTAGGTTTAGGGCGAGGATTAGGGCCAGAGTTATTGTAAGGGTTAGGTTTCGGGTTACAGGTGGGCCAAGGTTCAGGTGAGGGTTAGGTTTATGGGGAGGGTTAGGGTTAAAGTCAGGGTGAGTTTTAGGTTAGGGATAGGGTGAAGTTTAAGATAGGGTGAGGGTTAGGGTTATGCCTAAGGTTTGGGCTTGTTTTCAGGTTAGTGTTAAGGTTATGTTCAGGGTTAGGGTTACGTTCAGGGGTTGTGTTCAGTTTTAGGGTTAGGGTTAGATTTAAGGTTAGGGTTAAGTTTAGTGTTACGTTTAGGGTTAGGGTCATGGTTGTGTTAGGCTTTGTGGTTGGGGTGAGGGTTAGTTTTAGGGTTAGGGTTGGTTAGGGTTAGGATTATCGTTAGGATAAGGCGTTAGGGGTTAGAAGTGTAGTTTAGGGTTAGGGTTTGGGTGAGGGTTCCGGTTAGGCCTTGCGGTTCTGGTCATGGTTAGGTTTGGTTTAGGCTTAGGGTTAGGTTCATGATTCGGTTTCGGGTTAGTGTTAGAGTTAGGGTGAGAGTTAGTGTTAAGGTTTTTGCTAGGCTTTGGTGTTAGGGTTAGGGTTTGTGTTAGGGTTAGGTTTATCATTAGGGCTCAGGGGTTTCAGGTTAATGTTAGGGTTAGGGTTAGGGATAGCATTAGGGTTAGGGTTGTGGGATACGGTTAGGATTTAGGGTGCGGGTTACGGTTAGTTTTACAGTTAAGGTGAGGGTTTAGGGTAATTGTTATGATTAGGGTTATAGTCAGAGTTAGGGTTTGGTTTAGGATTAGGGTTAGGTGTAGGGTAAGAATTAGGTTTAGGTCCATGTTGAGGGTTAGACTTAGTGTTCTATTTAGGGTAAAGGTTAGGGGTCGGGTTAGGATTAGGTCTAGGGTTAGGATTAGGATTATTTTAGGGTTAGGTTCAGGGCTATTGTAAGTGTTCAGTTTAGGGTTACAGATGGACTAGCGTTATTCTTAGAGTTAGGTTTAAGGTTAGGGTTTGGGTTAGGTCTAGGTTTAGGGTTAAGCTTATGGTTAGTGTTTGGATGAAGTTCAGGATAGGGTGAGGGTTATTTTTCTGGTGAGGGCTAGGGTTTGGGTTTGTGTTCAGGTTAGTGTTAAGGATAGGTTTAGGGTTCGGTTAGGGTTAGGCGTTATGTCTAGGGTCAGCGTTAGGTTAGGTTCAGGGTTAGTGTGAAGTTTAGGTTAAGGGTGAGGGTTATGATAAGGGTTAGGATTATAGACGGTGTTAGACGTTAGGTTTAGGGTGTTAGGGTTAGGTTTATGGTTAGGGTAGATTTAAGTTTAGGTTTAATATTAGGGTTAGGGTTAGATTTGGGTTACTGTTCGTATTAGGGTTAGGGTTAGGGATAAGTTTGGGGATAGCGTTAGGTTTCGGGTTGGGGATACGGTTAAGGATTAGGGTGAGGGTTAGGGTTAGGTTTACAGTTAAGGCGAGGGTTTAGGGTAATTGTTATGGTTAGGGTTAGAGTTAGAGTTAGGCTTAGGGTTAGGGTGAAGTTTCAGTTAATAGTCAGGGTTAGGCTTAAGGTTAGAGTAGGGTTAAGGTTAGTGTTCGGGTTAGGTGTAGCGTTAGGGTTTGGGTAGGGGTAAGGTTAGGGTTAAGGCTAGGTTTACGGTAAAGGGTAGGGCTAGCTTAGGGTTAGATTTAGAGTTAGAGTTAGTGCTAGGGTTTAGGATTATGGTTATGGTCAGGTTTAGAGTTATTGTTAGGGTTAGGGTAGAGTTAAGGTTAGGGTTCATTTAGGGTTAGAGAAAGGGTTAGGTTTAGGTCCGGGTTAGGTGTAGGATGCGGGGTAGGCTTAGGGTTAGGGGTTCATGGGAGGGTTAGTGTTAAGTTTACATTAAGCTGATGTTTTAGGGTGTTACTGTTAGGGCTAGGGTTAGCATTAGGTTTAGGGTCAGGGCTAGAGTTAGGGGATAGTTAAGGGTTAGCTTTAGTTTCAGGGTTAGGGTTAGCCTTCGGTTTAGGGTGAAGTTTAGGTTAAGGATGAGGGTTAGGGTTAGGGTTAGGCATTTGGGTTAAGGTTAGGGTTAGGTTTAGGATTAGGCTTAGGGTTAGGGTTGGGTGTTTGGGTTAATGTTAGGGTCAGGTTTAGGGTTCGGTTTAGGGCTAGGGCTACAGCTGGGGTAAAGTTTAATTGAAGGGTGAGGGTTGAGCTTAGGGTTAGCGTTAGGGGTTAGGGTTAGAGCTTAGGTTAGGATTAAGTTTAGGGTTAAGGTTAGGTTTAGATTTAGGGTTAGGGTTAGTGTTAGGGTTAAGTCATGTTTAGGTTTAGGGCTAGGTGAAGGTTATAGATAGGGTTAGGTTAAGGGTTGAGGTTAGGTTTAGATGGTAAGATGAGGGTTAGTGCTAGGTTTCCATTTAAGCTGAGTGTGTAGGGTAAGTTTTAGCGTTAGGATTAGGGTTAGAGTTAGAGTTAGGGTCAGGGTTAGTTTTGAGTTTAGAGTTAGGGTTACGTTTATGGTACGGTCAGGGTTAGGGGAGATTTAGTGTTACGTTTAGTTTTAGGGTTAGGGTTACAGAGAAGTTTATGTTAAGCGAGAGGGTTGGGGTTAGGGGTTTGGGTTCAGGTCAGAGTCAGGGTTAGGGTTAGGTTTAGGGTTAGGGTTACGTGTAGTGTTAGTGTTAGTTTTGCTTAGGGTTCGGGTTTGAATGAAGTTAGGGTACGCTTAGCGTTATGCTTAGGGTGAAATTCTGGTTAAGGGTGAGGGTTCGGCTTAGGGTTAGGATTAGAGTTAGGGTCAGTGGTTCGGGTTAGGTTTAGGGTTAAGGTTAGTTTTACGCTAAGGATTAGGATTAGAGTTAGGGTTAAGGGTTACTGTTTCAGTTAGGTTTAGGATAAGGTTATAATTAGGGTTAAGTTTAGGGTTAGGGTAAGAGTTAGAGTTACATTGACAGTTAAGGTGAGGGTTTTGGGTAAGTGTTACCCTTAAGGTTAGGGTTAGAGTAAAGGTTAAAGGTTAGGGTTAAGGTTAAGGGTTAGGGTTAGGTTTAAGTTTATGGTAGGCTTAAAGATAGGGTTAAGGTTAGGTTAGGGTTAGGGTCAGGGTTAGAATTAGAATTAGGTTTAGGGCGAGGATTAGGGCCAGAGTTATTGTAAGGGTTAGGTTTCGGGTTACAGGTGGGCCAAGGTTAAGGTGAGGGTTAGGTTTATGGGGAGGGTTAGGGTTAAAGTCAGGGTGAGTTTTAGGTTAGGGATAGGGTGAAGTTTAAGATAGGGTGAGGGTTAGGGTTATGCCTAAGGTTTGGGCTTGTTTTCAGGTTAGTGTTAAGGTTATGTTCAGGGTTAGGGTTACGTTCAGGGGTTGTGTTCAGTTTTAGGGTTAGGGTTAGATTTAAGGTTAGGGTTAAGTTTAGTGTTACGTTTAGGGTTAGGGTCATGGTTGTGTTAGGCTTTGTGGTTGGGGTGAGGGTTAGTTTTAGGGTTAGGGTTGGTTAGGGTTAGGATTATCGTTAGGATAAGGCGTTAGGAGTTAGAGGTGTAGTTTAGGGTTAGGGTTTGGGTGAGGGTTCCGGTTAGGCCTTGCGGTTCTGGTCATGGTTAGGTTTGGTTTAGGCTTAGGGTTAGGTTCATGATTCGGTTTCGGGTTAGTGTTAGAGTTAGGGTGAGAGTTAGTGTTAAGGTTTTTGCTAGGCTTTGGTGTTAGGGTTAGGGTTTGTGTTAGGGTTAGGTTTATCATTAGGGCTCAGGGGTTTCAGGTTAATGTTAGGGTTAGGGTTAGGGATAGCATTAGGGTTAGGGTTGTGGGATACGGTTAGGATTTAGGGTGCGGGTTAAGGTTAGTTTTACAGTTAAGGTGAGGGTTTAGGGTAATTGTTATGATTAGGGTTATAGTCAGAGTTAGGGTTTGGTTTAGGATTAGGGTTAGGTGTAGGGTAAGAATTAGGTTTAGGTCCATGTTGAGGGTTAGACTTAGTGTTCTATTTAGGGTAAAGGTTAGGGGTCGGGTTAGGATTAGGTCTAGGGTTAGGATTAGGATTATTTTAGGGTTAGGTTCAGGGCTATTGTAAGTGTTCAGTTTAGGGTTACAGATGGACTAGCGTTATTCTTAGAGTTAGGTTTAAGGTTAGGGTTTGGGTTAGGTCTAGGTTTAGGGTTAAGCTTATGGTTAGTGTTTGGATGAAGTTCAGGATAGGGTGAGGGTTATTTTTCTGGTGAGGGCTAGGGTTTGGGTTTGTGTTCAGGTTAGTGTTAAGGATAGGTTTAGGGTTCGGTTAGGGTTAGGCGTTATGTCTAGGGTCAGCGTTAGGTTAGGTTCAGGGTTAGTGTGAAGTTTAGGTTAAGGGTGAGGGTTATGATAAGGGTTAGGATTATAGACGGTGTTAGACGTTAGGTTTAGGGTGTTAGGGTTAGGTTTATGGTTAGGGTAGATTTAAGTTTAGGTTTAATATTAGGGTTAGGGTTAGATTTGGGTTACTGTTCGTATTAGGGTTAGGGTTAGGGATAAGTTTGGGGATAGCGTTAGGTTTCGGGTTGGGGATACGGTTAAGGATTAGGGTGAGGGTTAGGGTTAGGTTTACAGTTAAGGCGAGGGTTTAGGGTAATTGTTATGGTTAGGGTTAGAGTTAGAGTTAGGCTTAGGGTTAGGGTGAAGTTTCAGTTAATAGTCAGGGTTAGGCTTAAGGTTAGAGTAGGGTTAAGGTTAGTGTTCGGGTTAGGTGTAGCGTTAGGGTTTGGGTAGGGGTAAGGTTAGGGTTAAGGCTAGGTTTACGGTAAAGGGTAGGGCTAGCTTAGGGTTAGATTTAGAGTTAGAGTTAGTGCTAGGGTTTAGGATTATGGTTATGGTCAGGTTTAGAGTTATTGTTAGGGTTAGGGTAGAGTTAAGGTTAGGGTTCATTTAGGGTTAGAGAAAGGGTTAGGTTTAGGTCTGGGTTAGGTGTAGGATGCGGGGTAGGCTTAGGGTTAGGGGTTCATGGGAGGGTTAGTGTTAAGTTTACATTAAGCTGATGTTTTAGGGTGTTACTGTTAGGGCTAGGGTTAGCATTAGGTTTAGGGTCAGGGCTAGAGTTAGGGGATAGTTAAGGGTTAGCTTTAGTTTCAGGGTTAGGGTTAGCCTTCGGTTTAGGGTGAAGTTTAGGTTAAGGATGAGGGTTAGGGTTAGGGTTAGGCATTTGGGTTAAGGTTAGGGTTAGGTTTAGGATTAGGCTTAGGGTTAGGGTTGGGTGTTTGGGTTAATGTTAGGGTCAGGTTTAGGGTTCGGTTTAGGGCTAGGGCTACAGCTGGGGTAAAGTTTAATTGAAGGGTGAGGGTTGAGCTTAGGGTTAGCGTTAGGGGTTAGGGTTAGAGCTTAGGTTAGGATTAAGTTTAGGGTTAAGGTTAGGTTTAGATTTAGGGTTAGGGTTAGTGTTAGGGTTAAGTCATGTTTAGGTTTAGGGCTAGGTGAAGGTTATAGATAGGGTTAGGTTAAGGGTTGAGGTTAGGTTTAGATGGTAAGATGAGGGTTAGTGCTAGGTTTCCATTTAAGCTGAGTGTGTAGGGTAAGTTTTAGCGTTAGGATTAGGGTTAGAGTTAGAGTTAGGGTCAGGGTTAGTTTTGAGTTTAGAGTTAGGGTTACGTTTATGGTACGGTCAGGGTTAGGGGAGATTTAGTGTTACGTTTAGTTTTAGGGTTAGGGTTACAGAGAAGTTTATGTTAAGCGAGAGGGTTGGGGTTAGGGGTTTGGGTTCAGGTCAGAGTCAGGGTTAGGGTTAGGTTTAGGGTTAGGGTTACGTGTAGTGTTAGTGTTAGTTTTGCTTAGGGTTCGGGTTTGAATGAAGTTAGGGTACGCTTAGCGTTATGCTTAGGGTGAAATTCTGGTTAAGGGTGAGGGTTCGGCTTAGGGTTAGGATTAGAGTTAGGGTCAGTGGTTAGGGTTAGGTTTAGGGTTAAGGTTAGTTTTAGGCTAAGGATTAGGATTAGAGTTAGGGTTAAGGGTTACTGTTTCAGTTAGGTTTAGGTTAAGGTTATAATTAGGGTTAAGTTTAGGGTTAGGGTAAGAGTTAGAGTTACATTGACAGTTAAGGTGAGGGTTTTGGGTAAGTGTTACCCTTAAGGTTAGGGTTAGAGTAAAGGTTAAAGGTTAGGGTTAAGGTTAAGGGTTAGGGTTAGGTTTAAGTTTATGGTAGGCTTAAAGATAGGGTTAAGGTTAGGTTAGGGTTAGGGTCAGGGTTAGAATTAGAATTAGGTTTAGGGCGAGGATTAGGGCCAGAGTTATTTTAAGGGTTAGGTTTCGGGTTACAGGTGGGCCAAGGTTAAGGTGAGGGTTAGGTTTATGGGGAGGGTTAGGGTTAAAGTCAGGGTGAGTTTTCGGTTAGGGATAGGGTGAAGTTTAAGATAGGGTGAGGGTTAGGGTTATGCCTAAGGTTTGGGCTTGTTTTCAGGTTAGTGTTAAGGTTATGTTCAGGGTTAGGGTTACGTTCAGGGGTTGTGTTCAGTTTTAGGGTTAGGGTTAGATTTAAGGTTAGGGTTAAGTTTAGTGTTACGTTTAGGGTTAGGGTCATGGTTGTGTTAGGCTTTGTGGTTGGGGTGAGGGTTAGTTTTAGGGTTAGGGTTGGTTAGGGTTAGGATTATCGTTAGGATAAGGCGTTAGGGGTTAGAGGTGTAGTTTAGGGTTAGGGTTTGGGTGAGGGTTCCGGTTAGGCCTTGCGGTTCTGGTCATGGTTAGGTTTGGTTTAGGCTTAGGGTTAGGTTCATGATTCGGTTTCGGGTTAGTGTTAGAGTTAGGGTGAGAGTTAGTGTTAAGGTTTTTGCTAGGCTTTGGTGTTAGGGTTAGGGTTTGTGTTAGGGTTAGGTTTATCATTAGGGCTCAGGGGTTTCAGGTTAATGTTAGGGTTAGGGTTAGGGATAGCATTAGGGTTAGGGTTGTGGGATACGGTTAGGATTTAGGGTGCGGGTTACGGTTAGTTTTACAGTTAAGGTGAGGGTTTAGGGTAATTGTTATGATTAGGGTTATAGTCAGAGTTAGGGTTTGGTTTAGGATTAGGGTTAGGTGTAGGGTAAGAATTAGGTTTAGGTCCATGTTGAGGGTTAGACTTAGTGTTCTATTTAGGGTAAAGGTTAGGGGTCGGGT
The DNA here is from genome assembly GCF_030014295.1 of Loxodonta africana. Taxonomy (NCBI): domain Eukaryota; kingdom Metazoa; phylum Chordata; class Mammalia; order Proboscidea; family Elephantidae; genus Loxodonta; species Loxodonta africana. The sequence continues at coordinate 134,395,227 of NC_087349.1, read as the reverse complement.
TAGGATTAGGTCTAGGGTTAGGATTAGGATTATTTTAGGGTTAGGTTCAGGGCTATTGTAAGTGTTCAGTTTAGGGTTACAGATGGACTAGCGTTATTCTTAGAGTTAGGTTTAAGGTTAGGGTTTGGGTTAGGTCTAGGTTTAGGGTTAAGCTTATGGTTAGTGTTTGGATGAAGTTCAGGATAGGGTGAGGGTTATTTTTATGGTGAGGGCTAGGGTTTGGGTTTGTGTTCAGGTTAGTGTTAAGGATAGGTTTAGGGTTCGGTTAGGGTTAGGCGTTATGTCTAGGGTCAGCGTTAGGTTAGGTTCAGGGTTAGTGTGAAGTTTAGGTTAAGGGTGAGGGTTATGATAAGGGTTAGGATTATAGAAGGTGTTAGACGTTAGGTTTAGGGTGTTAGGGTTAGGTTTATGGTTAGGGTAGATTTAAGTTTAGGTTTAATATTAGGGTTAGGGTTAGATTTGGGTTACTGTTCGTATTAGGGTTAGGGTTAGGGATAAGTTTGGGGATAGCGTTAGGTTTCGGGTTGGGGATACGGTTAAGGATTAGGGTGAGGGTTAGGGTTAGGTTTACAGTTAAGGCGAGGGTTTAGGGTAATTGTTATGGTTAGGGTTAGAGTTAGAGTTAGGCTTAGGGTTAGGGTGAAGTTTCAGTTAATAGTCAGGGTTAGGCTTAAGGTTAGAGTAGGGTTAAGGTTAGTGTTCGGGTTAGGTGTAGCGTTAGGGTTTGGGTAGGGGTAAGGTTAGGGTTAAGGCTAGGTTTACGGTAAAGGGTAGGGCTAGCTTAGGGTTAGATTTAGAGTTAGAGTTAGTGCTAGGGTTTAGGATTATGGTTATGGTCAGGTTTAGAGTTATTGTTAGGGTTAGGGTAGAGTTAAGGTTAGGGTTCATTTAGGGTTAGAGAAAGGGTTAGGTTTAGGTCTGGGTTAGGTGTAGGATGCGGGGTAGGCTTAGGGTTAGGGGTTCATGGGAGGGTTAGTGTTAAGTTTACATTAAGCTGATGTTTTAGGGTGTTACTGTTAGGGCTAGGGTTAGCATTAGGTTTAGGGTCAGGGCTAGAGTTAGGGGATAGTTAAGGGTTAGCTTTAGTTTCAGGGTTAGGGTTAGCCTTCGGTTGAGGGTGAAGTTTAGGTTAAGGATGAGGGTTAGGGTTAGGGTTAGGCATTTGGGTTAAGGTTAGGGTTAGGTTTAGGATTAGGCTTAGGGTTAGGGTTGGGTGTTTGGGTTAATGTTAGGGTCAGGTTTAGGGTTCGGTTTAGGGCTAGGGCTACAGCTGGGGTAAAGTTTAATTGAAGGGTGAGGGTTGAGCTTAGGGTTAGCGTTAGGGGTTAGGGTTAGAGCTTAGGTTAGGATTAAGTTTAGGGTTAAGGTTAGGTTTAGATTTAGGGTTAGGGTTAGTGTTAGGGTTAAGTCATGTTTAGGTTTAGGGCTAGGTGAAGGTTATAGATAGGGTTAGGTTAAGGGTTGAGGTTAGGTTTAGATGGTAAGATGAGGGTTAGTGCTAGGTTTCCATTTAAGCTGAGTGTGTAGGGTAAGTTTTAGCGTTAGGATTAGGGTTAGAGTTAGAGTTAGGGTCAGGGTTAGTTTTGAGTTTAGAGTTAGGGTTACGTTTATGGTACGGTCAGGGTTAGGGGAGATTTAGTGTTACGTTTAGTTTTAGGGTTAGGGTTACAGAGAAGTTTATGTTAAGCGAGAGGGTTGGGGTTAGGGGTTTGGGTTCAGGTCAGAGTCAGCGTTAGGGTTAGGTTTAGGGTTAGGGTTACGTGTAGTGTTAGTGTTAGTTTTGCTTAGGGTTCGGGTTTGAATGAAGTTAGGGTACGCTTAGCGTTATGCTTAGGGTGAAATTCTGGTTAAGGGTGAGGGTTCGGCTTAGGGTTAGGATTAGAGTTAGGGTCAGTGGTTAGGGTTAGGTTTAGGGTTAAGGTTAGTTTTAGGCTAAGGATTAGGATTAGAGTTAGGGTTAAGGGTTACTGTTTCAGTTAGGTTTAGGTTAAGGTTATAATTAGGGTTAAGTTTAGGGTTAGGGTAAGAGTTAGAGTTACATTGACAGTTAAGGTGAGGGTTTTGGGTAAGTGTTACCCTTAAGGTTAGGGTTAGAGTAAAGGTTAAAGGTTAGGGTTAAGGTTAAGGGTTAGGGTTAGGTTTAAGTTTATGGTAGGCTTAAAGATAGGGTTAAGGTTAGGTTAGGGTTAGGGTCAGGGTTAGAATTAGAATTAGGTTTAGGGCGAGGATTAGGGCCAGAGTTATTGTAAGGGTTAGGTTTCGGGTTACAGGTGGGCCAAGGTTAAGGTGAGGGTTAGGTTTATGGGGAGGGTTAGGGTTAAAGTCAGGGTGAGTTTTCGGTTAGGGATAGGGTGAAGTTTAAGATAGGGTGAGGGTTAGGGTTATGCCTAAGGTTTGGGCTTGTTTTCAGGTTAGTGTTAAGGTTATGTTCAGGGTTAGGGTTACGTTCAGGGGTTGTGTTCAGTTTTAGGGTTAGGGTTAGATTTAAGGTTAGGGTTAAGTTTAGTGTTACGTTTAGGGTTAGGGTCATGGTTGTGTTAGGCTTTGTGGTTGGGGTGAGGGTTAGTTTTAGGGTTAGGGTTGGTTAGGGTTAGGATTATCGTTAGGATAAGGCGTTAGGGGTTAGAGGTGTAGTTTAGGGTTAGGGTTTGGGTGAGGGTTCCGGTTAGGCCTTGCGGTTCTGGTCATGGTTAGGTTTGGTTTAGGCTTAGGGTTAGGTTCATGATTCGGTTTCGGGTTAGTGTTAGAGTTAGGGTGAGAGTTAGTGTTAAGGTTTTTGCTAGGCTTTGGTGTTAGGGTTAGGGTTTGTGTTAGGGTTAGGTTTATCATTAGGGCTCAGGGGTTTCAGGTTAATGTTAGGGTTAGGGTTAGGGATAGCATTAGGGTTAGGGTTGTGGGATACGGTTAGGATTTAGGGTGCGGGTTACGGTTAGTTTTACAGTTAAGGTGAGGGTTTAGGGTAATTGTTATGATTAGGGTTATAGTCAGAGTTAGGGTTTGGTTTAGGATTAGGGTTAGGTGTAGGGTAAGAATTAGGTTTAGGTCCATGTTGAGGGTTAGACTTAGTGTTCTATTTAGGGTAAAGGTTAGGGGTCGGGTTAGGATTAGGTCTAGGGTTAGGATTAGGATTATTTTAGGGTTAGGTTCAGGGCTATTGTAAGTGTTCAGTTTAGGGTTACAGATGGACTAGCGTTATTCTTAGAGTTAGGTTTAAGGTTAGGGTTTGGGTTAGGTCTAGGTTTAGGGTTAAGCTTATGGTTAGTGTTTGGATGAAGTTCAGGATAGGGTGAGGGTTATTTTTCTGGTGAGGGCTAGGGTTTGGGTTTGTGTTCAGGTTAGTGTTAAGGATAGGTTTAGGGTTCGGTTAGGGTTAGGCGTTATGTCTAGGGTCAGCGTTAGGTTAGGTTCAGGGTTAGTGTGAAGTTTAGGTTAAGGGTGAGGGTTATGATAAGGGTTAGGATTATAGACGGTGTTAGACGTTAGGTTTAGGGTGTTAGGGTTAGGTTTATGGTTAGGGTAGATTTAAGTTTAGGTTTAATATTAGGGTTAGGGTTAGATTTGGGTTACTGTTCGTATTAGGGTTAGGGTTAGGGATAAGTTTGGGGATAGCGTTAGGTTTCGGGTTGGGGATACGGTTAAGGATTAGGGTGAGGGTTAGGGTTAGGTTTACAGTTAAGGCGAGGGTTTAGGGTAATTGTTATGGTTAGGGTTAGAGTTAGAGTTAGGCTTAGGGTTAGGGTGAAGTTTCAGTTAATAGTCAGGGTTAGGCTTAAGGTTAGAGTAGGGTTAAGGTTAGTGTTCGGGTTAGGTGTAGCGTTAGGGTTTGGGTAGGGGTAAGGTTAGGGTTAAGGCTAGGTTTACGGTAAAGGGTAGGGCTAGCTTAGGGTTAGATTTAGAGTTAGAGTTAGTGCTAGGGTTTAGGATTATGGTTATGGTCAGGTTTAGAGTTATTGTTAGGGTTAGGGTAGAGTTAAGGTTAGGGTTCATTTAGGGTTAGAGAAAGGGTTAGGTTTAGGTCTGGGTTAGGTGTAGGATGCGGGGTAGGCTTAGGGTTAGGGGTTCATGGGAGGGTTAGTGTTAAGTTTACATTAAGCTGATGTTTTAGGGTGTTACTGTTAGGGCTAGGGTTAGCATTAGGTTTAGGGTCAGGGCTAGAGTTAGGGGATAGTTAAGGGTTAGCTTTAGTTTCAGGGTTAGGGTTAGCCTTCGGTTGAGGGTGAAGTTTAGGTTAAGGATGAGGGTTAGGGTTAGGGTTAGGCATTTGGGTTAAGGTTAGGGTTAGGTTTAGGATTAGGCTTAGGGTTAGGGTTGGGTGTTTGGGTTAATGTTAGGGTCAGGTTTAGGGTTCGGTTTAGGGTTAGGGCTACAGCTGGGGTAAAGTTTAATTGAAGGGTGAGGGTTGAGCTTAGGGTTAGCGTTAGGGGTTAGGGTTAGAGCTTAGGTTAGGATTAAGTTTAGGGTTAAGGTTAGGTTTAGATTTAGGGTTAGGGTTAGTGTTAGGGTTAAGTCATGTTTAGGTTTAGGGCTAGGTGAAGGTTATAGATAGGGTTAGGTTAAGGGTTGAGGTTAGGTTTAGATGGTAAGATGAGGGTTAGTGCTAGGTTTCCATTTAAGCTGAGTGTGTAGGGTAAGTTTTAGCGTTAGGATTAGGGTTAGAGTTAGAGTTAGGGTCAGGGTTAGTTTTGAGTTTAGAGTTAGGGTTACGTTTATGGTACGGTCAGGGTTAGGGGAGATTTAGTGTTACGTTTAGTTTTAGGGTTAGGGTTACAGAGAAGTTTATGTTAAGCGAGAGGGTTGGGGTTAGGGGTTTGGGTTCAGGTCAGAGTCAGGGTTAGGGTTAGGTTTAGGGTTAGGGTTACGTGTAGTGTTAGTGTTAGTTTTGCTTAGGGTTCGGGTTTGAATGAAGTTAGGGTACGCTTAGCGTTATGCTTAGGGTGAAATTCTGGTTAAGGGTGAGGGTTCGGCTTAGGGTTAGGATTAGAGTTAGGGTCAGTGGTTAGGGTTAGGTTTAGGGTTAAGGTTAGTTTTAGGCTAAGGATTAGGATTAGAGTTAGGGTTAAGGGTTACTGTTTCAGTTAGGTTTAGGTTAAGGTTATAATTAGGGTTAAGTTTAGGGTTAGGGTAAGAGTTAGAGTTACATTGACAGTTAAGGTGAGGGTTTTGGGTAAGTGTTACCCTTAAGGTTAGGGTTAGAGTAAAGGTTAAAGGTTAGGGTTAAGGTTAAGGGTTAGGGTTAGGTTTAAGTTTATGGTAGGCTTAAAGATAGGGTTAAGGTTAGGTTAGGGTTAGGGTCAGGGTTAGAATTAGAATTAGGTTTAGGGCGAGGATTAGGGCCAGAGTTATTGTAAGGGTTAGGTTTCGGGTTACAGGTGGGCCAAGGTTAAGGTGAGGGTTAGGTTTATGGGGAGGGTTAGGGTTAAAGTCAGGGTGAGTTTTCGGTTAGGGATAGGGTGAAGTTTAAGATAGGGTGAGGGTTAGGGTTATGCCTAAGGTTTGGGCTTGTTTTCAGGTTAGTGTTAAGGTTATGTTCAGGGTTAGGGTTACGTTCAGGGGTTGTGTTCAGTTTTAGGGTTAGGGTTAGATTTAAGGTTAGGGTTAAGTTTAGTGTTACGTTTAGGGTTAGGGTCATGGTTGTGTTAGGCTTTGTGGTTGGGGTGAGGGTTAGTTTTAGGGTTAGGGTTGGTTAGGGTTAGGATTATCGTTAGGATAAGGCGTTAGGGGTTAGAGGTGTAGTTTAGGGTTAGGGTTTGGGTGAGGGTTCCGGTTAGGCCTTGCGGTTCTGGTCATGGTTAGGTTTGGTTTAGGCTTAGGGTTAGGTTCATGATTCGGTTTCGGGTTAGTGTTAGAGTTAGGGTGAGAGTTAGTGTTAAGGTTTTTGCTAGGCTTTGGTGTTAGGGTTAGGGTTTGTGTTAGGGTTAGGTTTATCATTAGGGCTCAGGGGTTTCAGGTTAATGTTAGGGTTAGGGTTAGGGATAGCATTAGGGTTAGGGTTGTGGGATACGGTTAGGATTTAGGGTGCGGGTTAAGGTTAGTTTTACAGTTAAGGTGAGGGTTTAGGGTAATTGTTATGATTAGGGTTATAGTCAGAGTTAGGGTTTGGTTTAGGATTAGGGTTAGGTGTAGGGTAAGAATTAGGTTTAGGTCCATGTTGAGGGTTAGACTTAGTGTTCTATTTAGGGTAAAGGTTAGGGGTCGGGTTAGGATTAGGTCTAGGGTTAGGATTAGGATTATTTTAGGGTTAGGTTCAGGGCTATTGTAAGTGTTCAGTTTAGGGTTACAGATGGACTAGCGTTATTCTTAGAGTTAGGTTTAAGGTTAGGGTTTGGGTTAGGTCTAGGTTTAGGGTTAAGCTTATGGTTAGTGTTTGGATGAAGTTCAGGATAGGGTGAGGGTTATTTTTCTGGTGAGGGCTAGGGTTTGGGTTTGTGTTCAGGTTAGTGTTAAGGATAGGTTTAGGGTTCGGTTAGGGTTAGGCGTTATGTCTAGGGTCAGCGTTAGGTTAGGTTCAGGGTTAGTGTGAAGTTTAGGTTAAGGGTGAGGGTTATGATAAGGGTTAGGATTATAGACGGTGTTAGACGTTAGGTTTAGGGTGTTAGGGTTAGGTTTATGGTTAGGGTAGATTTAAGTTTAGGTTTAATATTAGGGTTAGGGTTAGATTTGGGTTACTGTTCGTATTAGGGTTAGGGTTAGGGATAAGTTTGGGGATAGCGTTAGGTTTCGGGTTGGGGATACGGTTAAGGATTAGGGTGAGGGTTAGGGTTAGGTTTACAGTTAAGGCGAGGGTTTAGGGTAATTGTTATGGTTAGGGTTAGAGTTAGAGTTAGGCTTAGGGTTAGGGTGAAGTTTCAGTTAATAGTCAGGGTTAGGCTTAAGGTTAGAGTAGGGTTAAGGTTAGTGTTCGGGTTAGGTGTAGCGTTAGGGTTTGGGTAGGGGTAAGGTTAGGGTTAAGGCTAGGTTTACGGTAAAGGGTAGGGCTAGCTTAGGGTTAGATTTAGAGTTAGAGTTAGTGCTAGGGTTTAGGATTATGGTTATGGTCAGGTTTAGAGTTATTGTTAGGGTTAGGGTAGAGTTAAGGTTAGGGTTCATTTAGGGTTAGAGAAAGGGTTAGGTTTAGGTCTGGGTTAGGTGTAGGATGCGGGGTAGGCTTAGGGTTAGGGGTTCATGGGAGGGTTAGTGTTAAGTTTACATTAAGCTGATGTTTTAGGGTGTTACTGTTAGGGCTAGGGTTAGCATTAGGTTTAGGGTCAGGGCTAGAGTTAGGGGATAGTTAAGGGTTAGCTTTAGTTTCAGGGTTAGGGTTAGCCTTCGGTTTAGGGTGAAGTTTAGGTTAAGGATGAGGGTTAGGGTTAGGGTTAGGCATTTGGGTTAAGGTTAGGGTTAGGTTTAGGATTAGGCTTAGGGTTAGGGTTGGGTGTTTGGGTTAATGTTAGGGTCAGGTTTAGGGTTCGGTTTAGGGCTAGGGCTACAGCTGGGGTAAAGTTTAATTGAAGGGTGAGGGTTGAGCTTAGGGTTAGCGTTAGGGGTTAGGGTTAGAGCTTAGGTTAGGATTAAGTTTAGGGTTAAGGTTAGGTTTAGATTTAGGGTTAGGGTTAGTGTTAGGGTTAAGTCATGTTTAGGTTTAGGGCTAGGTGAAGGTTATAGATAGGGTTAGGTTAAGGGTTGAGGTTAGGTTTAGATGGTAAGATGAGGGTTAGTGCTAGGTTTCCATTTAAGCTGAGTGTGTAGGGTAAGTTTTAGCGTTAGGATTAGGGTTAGAGTTAGAGTTAGGGTCAGGGTTAGTTTTGAGTTTAGAGTTAGGGTTACGTTTATGGTACGGTCAGGGTTAGGGGAGATTTAGTGTTACGTTTAGTTTTAGGGTTAGGGTTACAGAGAAGTTTATGTGAAGCGAGAGGGTTGGGGTTAGGGGTTTGGGTTCAGGTCAGAGTCAGGGTTAGGGTTAGGTTTAGGGTTAGGGTTACGTGTAGTGTTAGTGTTAGTTTTGCTTAGGGTTCGGGTTTGAATGAAGTTAGGGTACGCTTAGCGTTATGCTTAGGGTGAAATTCTGGTTAAGGGTGAGGGTTCGGCTTAGGGTTAGGATTAGAGTTAGGGTCAGTGGTTAGGGTTAGGTTTAGGGTTAAGGTTAGTTTTAGGCTAAGGATTAGGATTAGAGTTAGGGTTAAGGGTTACTGTTTCAGTTAGGTTTAGGTTAAGGTTATAATTAGGGTTAAGTTTAGGGTTAGGGTAAGAGTTAGAGTTACATTGACAGTTAAGGTGAGGGTTTTGGGTAAGTGTTACCCTTAAGGTTAGGGTTAGAGTAAAGGTTAAAGGTTAGGGTTAAGGTTAAGGGTTAGGGTTGGGTTTAAGTTTATGGTAGGCTTAAAGATAGGGTTAAGGTTAGGTTAGGGTTAGGGTCAGGGTTAGAATTAGAATTAGGTTTAGGGCGAGGATTAGGGCCAGAGTTATTGTAAGGGTTAGGTTTCGGGTTACAGGTGGGCCAAGGTTAAGGTGAGGGTTAGGTTTATGGGGAGGGTTAGGGTTAAAGTCAGGGTGAGTTTTCGGTTAGGGATAGGGTGAAGTTTAAGATAGGGTGAGGGTTAGGGTTATGCCTAAGGTTTGGGCTTGTTTTCAGGTTAGTGTTAAGGTTATGTTCAGGGTTAGGGTTACGTTCAGGGGTTGTGTTCAGTTTTAGGGTTAGGGTTAGATTTAAGGTTAGGGTTAAGTTTAGTGTTACGTTTAGGGTTAGGGTCATGGTTGTGTTAGGCTTTGTGGTTGGGGTGAGGGTTAGTTTTAGGGTTAGGGTTGGTTAGGGTTAGGATTATCGTTAGGATAAGGCGTTAGGGGTTAGAGGTGTAGTTTAGGGTTAGGGTTTGGGTGAGGGTTCCGGTTAGGCCTTGCGGTTCTGGTCATGGTTAGGTTTGGTTTAGGCTTAGGGTTAGGTTCATGATTCGGTTTCGGGTTAGTGTTAGAGTTAGGGTGAGAGTTAGTGTTAAGGTTTTTGCTAGGCTTTGGTGTTAGGGTTAGGGTTTGTGTTAGGGTTAGGTTTATCATTAGGGCTCAGGGGTTTCAGGTTAATGTTAGGGTTAGGGTTAGGGATAGCATTAGGGTTAGGGTTGTGGGATACGGTTAGGATTTAGGGTGCGGGTTACGGTTAGTTTTACAGTTAAGGTGAGGGTTTAGGGTAATTGTTATGATTAGGGTTATAGTCAGAGTTAGGGTTTGGTTTAGGATTAGGGTTAGGTGTAGGGTAAGAATTAGGTTTAGGTCCATGTTGAGGGTTAGACTTAGTGTTCTATTTAGGGTAAAGGTTAGGGGTCGGGTTAGGATTAGGTCTAGGGTTAGGATTAGGATTATTTTAGGGTTCGGTTCAGGGCTATTGTAAGTGTTCAGTTTAGGGTTACAGATGGACTAGCGTTATTCTTAGAGTTAGGTTTAAGGTTAGGGTTTGGGTTAGGTCTAGGTTTAGGGTTAAGCTTATGGTTAGTGTTTGGATGAAGTTCAGGATAGGGTGAGGGTTATTTTTCTGGTGAGGGCTAGGGTTTGGGTTTGTGTTCAGGTTAGTGTTAAGGATAGGTTTAGGGTTCGGTTAGGGTTAGGCGTTATGTCTAGGGTCAGCGTTAGGTTAGGTTCAGGGTTAGTGTGAAGTTTAGGTTAAGGGTGAGGGTTATGATAAGGGTTAGGATTATAGACGGTGTTAGACGTTAGGTTTAGGGTGTTAGGGTTAGGTTTATGGTTAGGGTAGATTTAAGTTTAGGTTTAATATTAGGGTTAGGGTTAGATTTGGGTTACTGTTCGTATTAGGGTTAGGGTTAGGGATAAGTTTGGGGATAGCGTTAGGTTTCGGGTTGGGGATACGGTTAAGGATTAGGGTGAGGGTTAGGGTTAGGTTTACAGTTAAGGCGAGGGTTTAGGGTAATTGTTATGGTTAGGGTTAGAGTTAGAGTTAGGCTTAGGGTTAGGGTGAAGTTTCAGTTAATAGTCAGGGTTAGGCTTAAGGTTAGAGTAGGGTTAAGGTTAGTGTTCGGGTTAGGTGTAGCGTTAGGGTTTGGGTAGGGGTAAGGTTAGGGTTAAGGCTAGGTTTACGGTAAACGGTAGGGCTAGCTTAGGGTTAGATTTAGAGTTAGAGTTAGTGCTAGGGTTTAGGATTATGGTTATGGTCAGGTTTAGAGTTATTGTTAGGGTTAGGGTAGAGTTAAGGTTAGGGTTCATTTAGGGTTAGAGAAAGGGTTAGGTTTAGGTCTGGGTTAGGTGTAGGATGCGGGGTAGGCTTAGGGTTAGGGGTTCATGGGAGGGTTAGTGTTAAGTTTACATTAAGCTGATGTTTTAGGGTGTTACTGTTAGGGCTAGGGTTAGCATTAGGTTTAGGGTCAGGGCTAGAGTTAGGGGATAGTTAAGGGTTAGCTTTAGTTTCAGGGTTAGGGTTAGCCTTCGGTTGAGGGTGAAGTTTAGGTTAAGGATGAGGGTTAGGGTTAGGGTTAGGCATTTGGGTTAAGGTTAGGGTTAGGTTTAGGATTAGGCTTAGGGTTAGGGTTGGGTGTTTGGGTTAATGTTAGGGTCAGGTTTAGGGTTCGGTTTAGGGTTAGGGCTACAGCTGGGGTAAAGTTTAATTGAAGGGTGAGGGTTGAGCTTAGGGTTAGCGTTAGGGGTTAGGGTTAGAGCTTAGGTTAGGATTAAGTTTAGGGTTAAGGTTAGGTTTAGATTTAGGGTTAGGGTTAGTGTTAGGGTTAAGTCATGTTTAGGTTTAGGGCTAGGTGAAGGTTATAGATAGGGTTAGGTTAAGGGTTGAGGTTAGGTTTAGATGGTAAGATGAGGGTTAGTGCTAGGTTTCCATTTAAGCTGAGTGTGTAGGGTAAGTTTTAGCGTTAGGATTAGGGTTAGAGTTAGAGTTAGGGTCAGGGTTAGTTTTGAGTTTAGAGTTAGGGTTACGTTTATGGTACGGTCAGGGTTAGGGGAGATTTAGTGTTACGTTTAGTTTTAGGGTTAGGGTTACAGAGAAGTTTATGTGAAGCGAGAGGGTTGGGGTTAGGGGTTTGGGTTCAGGTCAGAGTCAGGGTTAGGGTTAGGTTTAGGGTTAGGGTTACGTGTAGTGTTAGTGTTAGTTTTGCTTAGGGTTCGGGTTTGAATGAAGTTAGGGTACGCTTAGCGTTATGCTTAGGGTGAAATTCTGGTTAAGGGTGAGGGTTCGGCTTAGGGTTAGGATTAGAGTTAGGGTCAGTGGTTAGGGTTAGGTTTAGGGTTAAGGTTAGTTTTAGGCTAAGGATTAGGATTAGAGTTAGGGTTAAGGGTTACTGTTTCAGTTAGGTTTAGGTTAAGGTTATAATTAGGGTTAAGTTTAGGGTTAGGGTAAGAGTTAGAGTTACATTGACAGTTAAGGTGAGGGTTTTGGGTAAGTGTTACCCTTAAGGTTAGGGTTAGAGTAAAGGTTAAAGGTTAGGGTTAAGGTTAAGGGTTAGGGTTAGGTTTAAGTTTATGGTAGGCTTAAAGATAGGGTTAAGGTTAGGTTAGGGTTAGGGTCAGGGTTAGAATTAGAATTAGGTTTAGGGCGAGGATTAGGGCCAGAGTTATTGTAAGGGTTAGGTTTCGGGTTACAGGTGGGCCAAGGTTAAGGTGAGGGTTAGGTTTATGGGGAGGGTTAGGGTTAAAGTCAGGGTGAGTTTTCGGTTAGGGATAGGGTGAAGTTTAAGATAGGGTGAGGGTTAGGGTTATGCCTAAGGTTTGGGCTTGTTTTCAGGTTAGTGTTAAGGTTATGTTCAGGGTTAGGGTTACGTTCAGGGGTTGTGTTCAGTTTTAGGGTTAGGGTTAGATTTAAGGTTAGGGTTAAGTTTAGTGTTACGTTTAGGGTTAGGGTCATGGTTGTGTTAGGCTTTGTGGTTGGGGTGAGGGTTAGTTTTAGGGTTAGGGTTGGTTAGGGTTAGGATTATCGTTAGGATAAGGCGTTAGGGGTTAGAGGTGTAGTTTAGGGTTAGGGTTTGGGTGAGGGTTCCGGTTAGGCCTTGCGGTTCTGGTCATGGTTAGGTTTGGTTTAGGCTTAGGGTTAGGTTCATGATTCGGTTTCGGGTTAGTGTTAGAGTTAGGGTGAGAGTTAGTGTTAAGGTTTTTGCTAGGCTTTGGTGTTAGGGTTAGGGTTTGTGTTAGGGTTAGGTTTATCATTAGGGCTCAGGGGTTTCAGGTTAATGTTAGGGTTAGGGTTAGGGATAGCATTAGGGTTAGGGTTGTGGGATACGGTTAGGATTTAGGGTGCGGGTTACGGTTAGTTTTACAGTTAAGGTGAGGGTTTAGGGTAATTGTTATGATTAGGGTTATAGTCAGAGTTAGGGTTTGGTTTAGGATTAGGGTTAGGTGTAGGGTAAGAATTAGGTTTAGGTCCATGTTGAGGGTTAGACTTAGTGTTCTATTTAGGGTAAAGGTTAGGGGTCGGGTTAGGATTAGGTCTAGGGTTAGGATTAGGATTATTTTAGGGTTAGGTTCAGGGCTATTGTAAGTGTTCAGTTTAGGGTTACAGATGGACTAGCGTTATTCTTAGAGTTAGGTTTAAGGTTAGGGTTTGGGTTAGGTCTAGGTTTAGGGTTAAGCTTATGGTTAGTGTTTGGATGAAGTTCAGGATAGGGTGAGGGTTATTTTTCTGGTGAGGGCTAGGGTTTGGGTTTGTGTTCAGGTTAGTGTTAAGGATAGGTTTAGGGTTCGGTTAGGGTTAGGCGTTATGTCTAGGGTCAGCGTTAGGTTAGGTTCAGGGTTAGTGTGAAGTTTAGGTTAAGGGTGAGGGTTATGATAAGGGTTAGGATTATAGACGGTGTTAGACGTTAGGTTTAGGGTGTTAGGGTTAGGTTTATGGTTAGGGTAGATTTAAGTTTAGGTTTAATATTAGGGTTAGGGTTAGATTTGGGTTACTGTTCGTATTAGGGTTAGGGTTAGGGATAAGTTTGGGGATAGCGTTAGGTTTCGGGTTGGGGATACGGTTAAGGATTAGGGTGAGGGTTAGGGTTAGGTTTACAGTTAAGGCGAGGGTTTAGGGTAATTGTTATGGTTAGGGTTAGAGTTAGAGTTAGGCTTAGGGTTAGGGTGAAGTTTCAGTTAATAGTCAGGGTTAGGCTTAAGGTTAGAGTAGGGTTAAGGTTAGTGTTCGGGTTAGGTGTAGCGTTAGGGTTTGGGTAGGGGTAAGGTTAGGGTTAAGGCTAGGTTTACGGTAAACGGTAGGGCTAGCTTAGGGTTAGATTTAGAGTTAGAGTTAGTGCTAGGGTTTAGGATTATGGTTATGGTCAGGTTTAGAGTTATTGTTAGGGTTAGGGTAGAGTTAAGGTTAGGGTTCATTTAGGGTTAGAGAAAGGGTTAGGTTTAGGTCTGGGTTAGGTGTAGGATGCGGGGTAGGCTTAGGGTTAGGGGTTCATGGGAGGGTTAGTGTTAAGTTTACATTAAGCTGATGTTTTAGGGTGTTACTGTTAGGGCTAGGGTTAGCATTAGGTTTAGGGTCAGGGCTAGAGTTAGGGGATAGTTAAGGGTTAGCTTTAGTTTCAGGGTTAGGGTTAGCCTTCGGTTGAGGGTGAAGTTTAGGTTAAGGATGAGGGTTAGGGTTAGGGTTAGGCATTTGGGTTAAGGTTAGGGTTAGGTTTAGGATTAGGCTTAGGGTTAGGGTTGGGTGTTTGGGTTAATGTTAGGGTCAGGTTTAGGGTTCGGTTTAGGGTTAGGGCTACAGCTGGGGTAAAGTTTAATTGAAGGGTGAGGGTTGAGCTTAGGGTTAGCGTTAGGGGTTAGGGTTAGAGCTTAGGTTAGGATTAAGTTTAGGGTTAAGGTTAGGTTTAGATTTAGGGTTAGGGTTAGTGTTAGGGTTAAGTCATGTTTAGGTTTAGGGCTAGGTGAAGGTTATAGATAGGGTTAGGTTAAGGGTTGAGGTTAGGTTTAGATGGTAAGATGAGGGTTAGTGCTAGGTTTCCATTTAAGCTGAGTGTGTAGGGTAAGTTTTAGCGTTAGGATTAGGGTTAGAGTTAGAGTTAGGGTCAGGGTTAGTTTTGAGTTTAGAGTTAGGGTTACGTTTATGGTACGGTCAGGGTTAGGGGAGATTTAGTGTTACGTTTAGTTTTAGGGTTAGGGTTACAGAGAAGTTTATGTGAAGCGAGAGGGTTGGGGTTAGGGGTTTGGGTTCAGGTCAGAGTCAGGGTTAGGGTTAGGTTTAGGGTTAGGGTTACGTGTAGTGTTAGTGTTAGTTTTGCTTAGGGTTCGGGTTTGAATGAAGTTAGGGTACGCTTAGCGTTATGCTTAGGGTGAAATTCTGGTTAAGGGTGAGGGTTCGGCTTAGGGTTAGGATTAGAGTTAGGGTCAGTGGTTAGGGTTAGGTTTAGGGTTAAGGTTAGTTTTAGGCTAAGGATTAGGATTAGAGTTAGGGTTAAGGGTTACTGTTTCAGTTAGGTTTAGGTTAAGGTTATAATTAGGGTTAAGTTTAGGGTTAGGGTAAGAGTTAGAGTTACATTGACAGTTAAGGTGAGGGTTTTGGGTAAGTGTTACCCTTAAGGTTAGGGTTAGAGTAAAGGTTAAAGGTTAGGGTTAAGGTTAAGGGTTAGGGTTAGGTTTAAGTTTATGGTAGGCTTAAAGATAGGGTTAAGGTTAGGTTAGGGTTAGGGTCAGGGTTAGAATTAGAATTAGGTTTAGGGCGAGGATTAGGGCCAGAGTTATTGTAAGGGTTAGGTTTCGGGTTACAGGTGGGCCAAGGTTAAGGTGAGGGTTAGGTTTATGGGGAGGGTTAGGGTTAAAGTCAGGGTGAGTTTTCGGTTAGGGATAGGGTGAAGTTTAAGATAGGGTGAGGGTTAGGGTTATGCCTAAGGTTTGGGCTTGTTTTCAGGTTAGTGTTAAGGTTATGTTCAGGGTTAGGGTTACGTTCAGGGGTTGTGTTCAGTTTTAGGGTTAGGGTTAGATTTAAGGTTAGGGTTAAGTTTAGTGTTACGTTTAGGGTTAGGGTCATGGTTGTGTTAGGCTTTGTGGTTGGGGTGAGGGTTAGTTTTAGGGTTAGGGTTGGTTAGGGTTAGGATTATCGTTAGGATAAGGCGTTAGGGGTTAGAGGTGTAGTTTAGGGTTAGGGTTTGGGTGAGGGTTCCGGTTAGGCCTTGCGGTTCTGGTCATGGTTAGGTTTGGTTTAGGCTTAGGGTTAGGTTCATGATTCGGTTTCGGGTTAGTGTTAGAGTTAGGGTGAGAGTTAGTGTTAAGGTTTTTGCTAGGCTTTGGTGTTAGGGTTAGGGTTTGTGTTAGGGTTAGGTTTATCATTAGGGCTCAGGGGTTTCAGGTTAATGTTAGGGTTAGGGTTAGGGATAGCATTAGGGTTAGGGTTGTGGGATACGGTTAGGATTTAGGGTGCGGGTTACGGTTAGTTTTACAGTTAAGGTGAGGGTTTAGGGTAATTGTTATGATTAGGGTTATAGTCAGAGTTAGGGTTTGGTTTAGGATTAGGGTTAGGTGTAGGGTAAGAATTAGGTTTAGGTCCATGTTGAGGGTTAGACTTAGTGTTCTATTTAGGGTAAAGGTTAGGGGTCGGGTTAGGATTAGGTCTAGGGTTAGGATTAGGATTATTTTAGGGTTAGGTTCAGGGCTATTGTAAGTGTTCAGTTTAGGGTTACAGATGGACTAGCGTTATTCTTAGAGTTAGGTTTAAGGTTAGGGTTTGGGTTAGGTCTAGGTTTAGGGTTAAGCTTATGGTTAGTGTTTGGATGAAGTTCAGGATAGGGTGAGGGTTATTTTTCTGGTGAGGGCTAGGGTTTGGGTTTGTGTTCAGGTTAGTGTTAAGGATAGGTTTAGGGTTCGGTTAGGGTTAGGCGTTATGTCTAGGGTCAGCGTTAGGTTAGGTTCAGGGTTAGTGTGAAGTTTAGGTTAAGGGTGAGGGTTATGATAAGGGTTAGGATTATAGACGGTGTTAGACGTTAGGTTTAGGGTGTTAGGGTTAGGTTTATGGTTAGGGTAGATTTAAGTTTAGGTTTAATATTAGGGTTAGGGTTAGATTTGGGTTACTGTTCGTATTAGGGTTAGGGTTAGGGATAAGTTTGGGGATAGCGTTAGGTTTCGGGTTGGGGATACGGTTAAGGATTAGGGTGAGGGTTAGGGTTAGGTTTACAGTTAAGGCGAGGGTTTAGGGTAATTGTTATGGTTAGGGTTAGAGTTAGAGTTAGGCTTAGGGTTAGGGTGAAGTTTCAGTTAATAGTCAGGGTTAGGCTTAAGGTTAGAGTAGGGTTAAGGTTAGTGTTCGGGTTAGGTGTAGCGTTAGGGTTTGGGTAGGGGTAAGGTTAGGGTTAAGGCTAGGTTTACGGTAAACGGTAGGGCTAGCTTAGGGTTAGATTTAGAGTTAGAGTTAGTGCTAGGGTTTAGGATTATGGTTATGGTCAGGTTTAGAGTTATTGTTAGGGTTAGGGTAGAGTTAAGGTTAGGGTTCATTTAGGGTTAGAGAAAGGGTTAGGTTTAGGTCTGGGTTAGGTGTAGGATGCGGGGTAGGCTTAGGGTTAGGGGTTCATGGGAGGGTTAGTGTTAAGTTTACATTAAGCTGATGTTTTAGGGTGTTACTGTTAGGGCTAGGGTTAGCATTAGGTTTAGGGTCAGGGCTAGAGTTAGGGGATAGTTAAGGGTTAGCTTTAGTTTCAGGGTTAGGGTTAGCCTTCGGTTGAGGGTGAAGTTTAGGTTAAGGATGAGGGTTAGGGTTAGGGTTAGGCATTTGGGTTAAGGTTAGGGTTAGGTTTAGGATTAGGCTTAGGGTTAGGGTTGGGTGTTTGGGTTAATGTTAGGGTCAGGTTTAGGGTTCGGTTTAGGGTTAGGGCTACAGCTGGGGTAAAGTTTAATTGAAGGGTGAGGGTTGAGCTTAGGGTTAGCGTTAGGGGTTAGGGTTAGAGCTTAGGTTAGGATTAAGTTTAGGGTTAAGGTTAGGTTTAGATTTAGGGTTAGGGTTAGTGTTAGGGTTAAGTCATGTTTAGGTTTAGGGCTAGGTGAAGGTTATAGATAGGGTTAGGTTAAGGGTTGAGGTTAGGTTTAGATGGTAAGATGAGGGTTAGTGCTAGGTTTCCATTTAAGCTGAGTGTGTAGGGTAAGTTTTAGCGTTAGGATTAGGGTTAGAGTTAGAGTTAGGGTCAGGGTTAGTTTTGAGTTTAGAGTTAGGGTTACGTTTATGGTACGGTCAGGGTTAGGGGAGATTTAGTGTTACGTTTAGTTTTAGGGTTAGGGTTACAGAGAAGTTTATGTGAAGCGAGAGGGTTGGGGTTAGGGGTTTGGGTTCAGGTCAGAGTCAGGGTTAGGGTTAGGTTTAGGGTTAGGGTTACGTGTAGTGTTAGTGTTAGTTTTGCTTAGGGTTCGGGTTTGAATGAAGTTAGGGTACGCTTAGCGTTATGCTTAGGGTGAAATTCTGGTTAAGGGTGAGGGTTCGGCTTAGGGTTAGGATTAGAGTTAGGGTCAGTGGTTAGGGTTAGGTTTAGGGTTAAGGTTAGTTTTAGGCTAAGGATTAGGATTAGAGTTAGGGTTAAGGGTTACTGTTTCAGTTAGGTTTAGGTTAAGGTTATAATTAGGGTTAAGTTTAGGGTTAGGGTAAGAGTTAGAGTTACATTGACAGTTAAGGTGAGGGTTTTGGGTAAGTGTTACCCTTAAGGTTAGGGTTAGAGTAAAGGTTAAAGGTTAGGGTTAAGGTTAAGGGTTAGGGTTAGGTTTAAGTTTATGGTAGGCTTAAAGATAGGGTTAAGGTTAGGTTAGGGTTAGGGTCAGGGTTAGAATTAGAATTAGGTTTAGGGCGAGGATTAGGGCCAGAGTTATTGTAAAGGTTAGGTTTCGGGTTACAGGTGGGCCAAGGTTAAGGTGAGGGTTAGGTTTATGGGGAGGGTTAGGGTTAAAGTCAGGGTGAGTTTTCGGTTAGGGATAGGGTGAAGTTTAAGATAGGGTGAGGGTTAGGGTTATGCCTAAGGTTTGGGCTTGTTTTCAGGTTAGTGTTAAGGTTATGTTCAGGGTTAGGGTTACGTTCAGGGGTTGTGTTCAGTTTTAGGGTTAGGGTTAGATTTAAGGTTAGGGTTAAGTTTAGTGTTACGTTTAGGGTTAGGGTCATGGTTGTGTTAGGCTTTGTGGTTGGGGTGAGGGTTAGTTTTAGGGTTAGGGTTGGTTAGGGTTAGGATTATCGTTAGGA
The DNA here is from genome assembly GCF_030014295.1 of Loxodonta africana. Classification (NCBI taxonomy): domain Eukaryota; kingdom Metazoa; phylum Chordata; class Mammalia; order Proboscidea; family Elephantidae; genus Loxodonta; species Loxodonta africana. The sequence continues at coordinate 134,377,124 of NC_087349.1, read as the reverse complement.
TAAGGCGTTAGGGGTTAGAGGTGTAGTTTAGGGTTAGGGTTTGGGTGAGGGTTCCGGTTAGGCCTTGCGGTTCTGGTCATGGTTAGGTTTGGTTTAGGCTTAGGGTTAGGTTCATGATTCGGTTTCGGGTTAGTGTTAGAGTTAGGGTGAGAGTTAGTGTTAAGGTTTTTGCTAGGCTTTGGTGTTAGGGTTAGGGTTTGTGTTAGGGTTAGGTTTATCATTAGGGCTCAGGGGTTTCAGGTTAATGTTAGGGTTAGGGTTAGGGATAGCATTAGGGTTAGGGTTGTGGGATACGGTTAGGATTTAGGGTGCGGGTTACGGTTAGTTTTACAGTTAAGGTGAGGGTTTAGGGTAATTGTTATGATTAGGGTTATAGTCAGAGTTAGGGTTTGGTTTAGGATTAGGGTTAGGTGTAGGGTAAGAATTAGGTTTAGGTCCATGTTGAGGGTTAGACTTAGTGTTCTATTTAGGGTAAAGGTTAGGGGTCGGGTTAGGATTAGGTCTAGGGTTAGGATTAGGATTATTTTAGGGTTCGGTTCAGGGCTATTGTAAGTGTTCAGTTTAGGGTTACAGATGGACTAGCGTTATTCTTAGAGTTAGGTTTAAGGTTAGGGTTTGGGTTAGGTCTAGGTTTAGGGTTAAGCTTATGGTTAGTGTTTGGATGAAGTTCAGGATAGGGTGAGGGTTATTTTTCTGGTGAGGGCTAGGGTTTGGGTTTGTGTTCAGGTTAGTGTTAAGGATAGGTTTAGGGTTCGGTTAGGGTTAGGCGTTATGTCTAGGGTCAGCGTTAGGTTAGGTTCAGGGTTAGTGTGAAGTTTAGGTTAAGGGTGAGGGTTATGATAAGGGTTAGGATTATAGACGGTGTTAGACGTTAGGTTTAGGGTGTTAGGGTTAGGTTTATGGTTAGGGTAGATTTAAGTTTAGGTTTAATATTAGGGTTAGGGTTAGATTTGGGTTACTGTTCGTATTAGGGTTAGGGTTAGGGATAAGTTTGGGGATAGCGTTAGGTTTCGGGTTGGGGATACGGTTAAGGATTAGGGTGAGGGTTAGGGTTAGGTTTACAGTTAAGGCGAGGGTTTAGGGTAATTGTTATGGTTAGGGTTAGAGTTAGAGTTAGGCTTAGGGTTAGGGTGAAGTTTCAGTTAATAGTCAGGGTTAGGCTTAAGGTTAGAGTAGGGTTAAGGTTAGTGTTCGGGTTAGGTGTAGCGTTAGGGTTTGGGTAGGGGTAAGGTTAGGGTTAAGGCTAGGTTTACGGTAAAGGGTAGGGCTAGCTTAGGGTTAGATTTAGAGTTAGAGTTAGTGCTAGGGTTTAGGATTATGGTTATGGTCAGGTTTAGAGTTATTGTTAGGGTTAGAGTAGAGTTAAGGTTAGGGTTCATTTAGGGTTAGAGAAAGGGTTAGGTTTAGGTCTGGGTTAGGTGTAGGATGCGGGGTAGGCTTAGGGTTAGGGGTTCATGGGAGGGTTAGTGTTAAGTTTACATTAAGCTGATGTTTTAGGGTGTTACTGTTAGGGCTAGGGTTAGCATTAGGTTTAGGGTCAGGGCTAGAGTTAGGGGATAGTTAAGGGTTAGCTTTAGTTTCAGGGTTAGGGTTAGCCTTCGGTTTAGGGTGAAGTTTAGGTTAAGGATGAGGGTTAGGGTTAGGGTTAGGCATTTGGGTTAAGGTTAGGGTTAGGTTTAGGATTAGGCTTAGGGTTAGGGTTGGGTGTTTGGGTTAATGTTAGGGTCAGGTTTAGGGTTCGGTTTAGGGCTAGGGCTACAGCTGGGGTAAAGTTTAATTGAAGGGTGAGGGTTGAGCTTAGGGTTAGCGTTAGGGGTTAGGGTTAGAGCTTAGGTTAGGATTAAGTTTAGGGTTAAGGTTAGGTTTAGATTTAGGGTTAGGGTTAGTGTTAGGGTTAAGTCATGTTTAGGTTTAGGGCTAGGTGAAGGTTATAGATAGGGTTAGGTTAAGGGTTGAGGTTAGGTTTAGATGGTAAGATGAGGGTTAGTGCTAGGTTTCCATTTAAGCTGAGTGTGTAGGGTAAGTTTTAGCGTTAGGATTAGGGTTAGAGTTAGAGTTAGGGTCAGGGTTAGTTTTGAGTTTAGAGTTAGGGTTACGTTTATGGTACGGTCAGGGTTAGGGGAGATTTAGTGTTACGTTTAGTTTTAGGGTTAGGGTTACAGAGAAGTTTATGTGAAGCGAGAGGGTTGGGGTTAGGGGTTTGGGTTCAGGTCAGAGTCAGGGTTAGGGTTAGGTTTAGGGTTAGGGTTACGTGTAGTGTTAGTGTTAGTTTTGCTTAGGGTTCGGGTTTGAATGAAGTTAGGGTACGCTTAGCGTTATGCTTAGGGTGAAATTCTGGTTAAGGGTGAGGGTTCGGCTTAGGGTTAGGATTAGAGTTAGGGTCAGTGGTTAGGGTTAGGTTTAGGGTTAAGGTTAGTTTTAGGCTAAGGATTAGGATTAGAGTTAGGGTTAAGGGTTACTGTTTCAGTTAGGTTTAGGTTAAGGTTATAATTAGGGTTAAGTTTAGGGTTAGGGTAAGAGTTAGAGTTACATTGACAGTTAAGGTGAGGGTTTTGGGTAAGTGTTACCCTTAAGGTTAGGGTTAGAGTAAAGGTTAAAGGTTAGGGTTAAGGTTAAGGGTTAGGGTTAGGTTTAAGTTTATGGTAGGCTTAAAGATAGGGTTAAGGTTAGGTTAGGGTTAGGGTCAGGGTTAGAATTAGAATTAGGTTTAGGGCGAGGATTAGGGCCAGAGTTATTGTAAGGGTTAGGTTTCGGGTTACAGGTGGGCCAAGGTTAAGGTGAGGGTTAGGTTTATGGGGAGGGTTAGGGTTAAAGTCAGGGTGAGTTTTCGGTTAGGGATAGGGTGAAGTTTAAGATAGGGTGAGGGTTAGGGTTATGCCTAAGGTTTGGGCTTGTTTTCAGGTTAGTGTTAAGGTTATGTTCAGGGTTAGGGTTACGTTCAGGGGTTGTGTTCAGTTTTAGGGTTAGGGTTAGATTTAAGGTTAGGGTTAAGTTTAGTGTTACGTTTAGGGTTAGGGTCATGGTTGTGTTAGGCTTTGTGGTTGGGGTGAGGGTTAGTTTTAGGGTTAGGGTTGGTTAGGGTTAGGATTATCGTTAGGATAAGGCGTTAGGGGTTAGAGGTGTAGTTTAGGGTTAGGGTTTGGGTGAGGGTTCCGGTTAGGCCTTGCGGTTCTGGTCATGGTGAGGTTTGGTTTAGGCTTAGGGTTAGGTTCATGATTCGGTTTCGGGTTAGTGTTAGAGTTAGGGTGAGAGTTAGTGTTAAGGTTTTTGCTAGGCTTTGGTGTTAGGGTTAGGGTTTGTGTTAGGGTTAGGTTTATCATTAGGGCTCAGGGGTTTCAGGTTAATGTTAGGGTTAGGGTTAGGGATAGCATTAGGGTTAGGGTTGTGGGATACGGTTAGGATTTAGGGTGCGGGTTACGGTTAGTTTTACAGTTAAGGTGAGGGTTTAGGGTAATTGTTATGATTAGGGTTATAGTCAGAGTTAGGGTTTGGTTTAGGATTAGGGTTAGGTGTAGGGTAAGAATTAGGTTTAGGTCCATGTTGAGGGTTAGACTTAGTGTTCTATTTAGGGTAAAGGTTAGGGGTCGGGTTAGGATTAGGTCTAGGGTTAGGATTAGGATTATTTTAGGGTTAGGTTCAGGGCTATTGTAAGTGTTCAGTTTAGGGTTACAGATGGACTAGCGTTATTCTTAGAGTTAGGTTTAAGGTTAGGGTTTGGGTAAGGTCTAGGTTTAGGGTTAAGCTTATGGTTAGTGTTTGGATGAAGTTCAGGATAGGGTGAGGGTTATTTTTCTGGTGAGGGCTAGGGTTTGGGTTTGTGTTCAGGTTAGTGTTAAGGATAGGTTTAGGGTTCGGTTAGGGTTAGGCGTTATGTCTAGGGTCAGCGTTAGGTTAGGTTCAGGGTTAGTGTGAAGTTTAGGTTAAGGGTGAGGGTTATGATAAGGGTTAGGATTATAGACGGTGTTAGACGTTAGGTTTAGGGTGTTAGGGTTAGGTTTATGGTTAGGGTAGATTTAAGTTTAGGTTTAATATTAGGGTTAGGGTTAGATTTGGGTTACTGTTCGTATTAGGGTTAGGGTTAGGGATAAGTTTGGGGATAGCGTTAGGTTTCGGGTTGGGGATACGGTTAAGGATTAGGGTGAGGGTTAGGGTTAGGTTTACAGTTAAGGCGAGGGTTTAGGGTAATTGTTATGGTTAGGGTTAGAGTTAGAGTTAGGCTTAGGGTTAGGGTGAAGTTTCAGTTAATAGTCAGGGTTAGGCTTAAGGTTAGAGTAGGGTTAAGGTTAGTGTTCGGGTTAGGTGTAGCGTTAGGGTTTGGGTAGGGGTAAGGTTAGGGTTAAGGCTAGGTTTACGGTAAAGGGTAGGGCTAGCTTAGGGTTAGATTTAGAGTTAGAGTTAGTGCTAGGGTTTAGGATTATGGTTATGGTCAGGTTTAGAGTTATTGTTAGGGTTAGGGTAGAGTTAAGGTTAGGGTTCATTTAGGGTTAGAGAAAGGGTTAGGTTTAGGTCTGGGTTAGGTGTAGGATGCGGGGTAGGCTTAGGGTTAGGGGTTCATGGGAGGGTTAGTGTTAAGTTTACATTAAGCTGATGTTTTAGGGTGTTACTGTTAGGGCTAGGGTTAGCATTAGGTTTAGGGTCAGGGCTAGAGTTAGGGGATAGTTAAGGGTTAGCTTTAGTTTCAGGGTTAGGGTTAGCCTTCGGTTGAGGGTGAAGTTTAGGTTAAGGATGAGGGTTAGGGTTAGGGTTAGGCATTTGGGTTAAGGTTAGGGTTAGGTTTAGGATTAGGCTTAGGGTTAGGGTTGGGTGTTTGGGTTAATGTTAGGGTCAGGTTTAGGGTTCGGTTTAGGGTTAGGGCTACAGCTGGGGTAAAGTTTAATTGAAGGGTGAGGGTTGAGCTTAGGGTTAGCGTTAGGGGTTAGGGTTAGAGCTTAGGTTAGGATTAAGTTTAGGGTTAAGGTTAGGTTTAGATTTAGGGTTAGGGTTAGTGTTAGGGTTAAGTCATGTTTAGGTTTAGGGCTAGGTGAAGGTTATAGATAGGGTTAGGTTAAGGGTTGAGGTTAGGTTTAGATGGTAAGATGAGGGTTAGTGCTAGGTTTCCATTTAAGCTGAGTGTGTAGGGTAAGTTTTAGCGTTAGGATTAGGGTTAGAGTTAGAGTTAGGGTCAGGGTTAGTTTTGAGTTTAGAGTTAGGGTTACGTTTATGGTACGGTCAGGGTTAGGGGAGATTTAGTGTTACGTTTAGTTTTAGGGTTAGGGTTACAGAGAAGTTTATGTTAAGCGAGAGGGTTGGGGTTAGGGGTTTGGGTTCAGGTCAGAGTCAGGGTTAGGGTTAGGTTTAGGGTTAGGGTTACGTGTAGTGTTAGTGTTAGTTTTGCTTAGGGTTCGGGTTTGAATGAAGTTAGGGTACGCTTAGCGTTATGCTTAGGGTGAAATTCTGGTTAAGGGTGAGGGTTCGGCTTAGGGTTAGGATTAGAGTTAGGGTCAGTGGTTAGGGTTAGGTTTAGGGTTAAGGTTAGTTTTAGGCTAAGGATTAGGATTAGAGTTAGGGTTAAGGGTTACTGTTTCAGTTAGGTTTAGGTTAAGGTTATAATTAGGGTTAAGTTTAGGGTTAGGGTAAGAGTTAGAGTTACATTGACAGTTAAGGTGAGGGTTTTGGGTAAGTGTTACCCTTAAGGTTAGGGTTAGAGTAAAGGTTAAAGGTTAGGGTTAAGGTTAAGGGTTAGGGTTAGGTTTAAGTTTATGGTAGGCTTAAAGATAGGGTTAAGGTTAGGTTAGGGTTAGGGTCAGGGTTAGAATTAGAATTAGGTTTAGGGCGAGGATTAGGGCCAGAGTTATTGTAAGGGTTAGGTTTCGGGTTACAGGTGGGCCAAGGTTAAGGTGAGGGTTAGGTTTATGGGGAGGGTTAGGGTTAAAGTCAGGGTGAGTTTTCGGTTAGGGATAGGGTGAAGTTTAAGATAGGGTGAGGGTTAGGGTTATGCCTAAGGTTTGGGCTTGTTTTCAGGTTAGTGTTAAGGTTATGTTCAGGGTTAGGGTTACGTTCAGGGGTTGTGTTCAGTTTTAGGGTTAGGGTTAGATTTAAGGTTAGGGTTAAGTTTAGTGTTACGTTTAGGGTTAGGGTCATGGTTGTGTTAGGCTTTGTGGTTGGGGTGAGGGTTAGTTTTAGGGTTAGGGTTGGTTAGGGTTAGGATTATCGTTAGGATAAGGCGTTAGGGGTTAGAGGTGTAGTTTAGGGTTAGGGTTTGGGTGAGGGTTCCGGTTAGGCCTTGCGGTTCTGGTCATGGTTAGGTTTGGTTTAGGCTTAGGGTTAGGTTCATGATTCGGTTTCGGGTTAGTGTTAGAGTTAGGGTGAGAGTTAGTGTTAAGGTTTTTGCTAGGCTTTGGTGTTAGGGTTAGGGTTTGTGTTAGGGTTAGGTTTATCATTAGGGCTCAGGGGTTTCAGGTTAATGTTAGGGTTAGGGTTAGGGATAGCATTAGGGTTAGGGTTGTGGGATACGGTTAGGATTTAGGGTGCGGGTTACGGTTAGTTTTACAGTTAAGGTGAGGGTTTAGGGTAATTGTTATGATTAGGGTTATAGTCAGAGTTAGGGTTTGGTTTAGGATTAGGGTTAGGTGTAGGGTAAGAATTAGGTTTAGGTCCATGTTGAGGGTTAGACTTAGTGTTCTATTTAGGGTAAAGGTTAGGGGTCGGGTTAGGATTAGGTCTAGGGTTAGGATTAGGATTATTTTAGGGTTAGGTTCAGGGCTATTGTAAGTGTTCAGTTTAGGGTTACAGATGGACTAGCGTTATTCTTAGAGTTAGGTTTAAGGTTAGGGTTTGGGTTAGGTCTAGGTTTAGGGTTAAGCTTATGGTTAGTGTTTGGATGAAGTTCAGGATAGGGTGAGGGTTATTTTTCTGGTGAGGGCTAGGGTTTGGGTTTGTGTTCAGGTTAGTGTTAAGGATAGGTTTAGGGTTCGGTTAGGGTTAGGCGTTATGTCTAGGGTCAGCGTTAGGTTAGGTTCAGGGTTAGTGTGAAGTTTAGGTTAAGGGTGAGGGTTATGATAAGGGTTAGGATTATAGACGGTGTTAGACGTTAGGTTTAGGGTGTTAGGGTTAGGTTTATGGTTAGGGTAGATTTAAGTTTAGGTTTAATATTAGGGTTAGGGTTAGATTTGGGTTACTGTTCGTATTAGGGTTAGGGTTAGGGATAAGTTTGGGGATAGCGTTAGGTTTCGGGTTGGGGATACGGTTAAGGATTAGGGTGAGGGTTAGGGTTAGGTTTACAGTTAAGGCGAGGGTTTAGGCTAATTGTTATGGTTAGGGTTAGAGTTAGAGTTAGGCTTAGGGTTAGGGTGAAGTTTCAGTTAATAGTCAGGGTTAGGCTTAAGGTTAGAGTAGGGTTAAGGTTAGTGTTCGGGTTAGGTGTAGCGTTAGGGTTTGGGTAGGGGTAAGGTTAGGGTTAAGGCTAGGTTTACGGTAAAGGGTAGGGCTAGCTTAGGGTTAGATTTAGAGTTAGAGTTAGTGCTAGGGTTTAGGATTATGGTTATGGTCAGGTTTAGAGTTATTGTTAGGGTTAGGGTAGAGTTAAGGTTAGGGTTCATTTAGGGTTAGAGAAAGGGTTAGGTTTAGGTCTGGGTTAGGTGTAGGATGCGGGGTAGGCTTAGGGTTAGGGGTTCATGGGAGGGTTAGTGTTAAGTTTACATTAAGCTGATGTTTTAGGGTGTTACTGTTAGGGCTAGGGTTAGCATTAGGTTTAGGGTCAGGGCTACAGTTAGGGGATAGTTAAGGGTTAGCTTTAGTTTCAGGGTTAGGGTTAGCCTTCGGTTGAGGGTGAAGTTTAGGTTAAGGATGAGGGTTAGGGTTAGGGTTAGGCATTTGGGTTAAGGTTAGGGTTAGGTTTAGGATTAGGCTTAGGGTTAGGGTTGGGTGTTTGGGTTAATGTTAGGGTCAGGTTTAGGGTTCGGTTTAGGGTTAGGGCTACAGCTGGGGTAAAGTTTAATTGAAGGGTGAGGGTTGAGCTTAGGGTTAGCGTTAGGGGTTAGGGTTAGAGCTTAGGTTAGGATTAAGTTTAGGGTTAAGGTTAGGTTTAGATTTAGGGTTAGGGTTAGTGTTAGGGTTAAGTCATGTTTAGGTTTAGGGCTAGGTGAAGGTTATAGATAGGGTTAGGTTAAGGGTTGAGGTTAGGTTTAGATGGTAAGATGAGGGTTAGTGCTAGGTTTCCATTTAAGCTGAGTGTGTAGGGTAAGTTTTAGCGTTAGGATTAGGGTTAGAGTTAGAGTTAGGGTCAGGGTTAGTTTTGAGTTTAGAGTTAGGGTTACGTTTATGGTACGGTCAGGGTTAGGGGAGATTTAGTGTTACGTTTAGTTTTAGGGTTAGGGTTACAGAGAAGTTTATGTGAAGCGAGAGGGTTGGGGTTAGGGGTTTGGGTTCAGGTCAGAGTCAGGGTTAGGGTTAGGTTTAGGGTTAGGGTTACGTGTAGTGTTAGTGTTAGTTTTGCTTAGGGTTCGGGTTTGAATGAAGTTAGGGTACGCTTAGCGTTATGCTTAGGGTGAAATTCTGGTTAAGGGTGAGGGTTCGGCTTAGGGTCAGGATTAGAGTTAGGGTCAGTGGTTAGGGTTAGGTTTAGGGTTAAGGTTAGTTTTAGGCTAAGGATTAGGATTAGAGTTAGGGTTAAGGGTTACTGTTTCAGTTAGGTTTAGGTTAAGGTTATAATTAGGGTTAAGTTTAGGGTTAGGGTAAGAGTTAGAGTTACATTGACAGTTAAGGTGAGGGTTTTGGGTAAGTGTTACCCTTAAGGTTAGGGTTAGAGTAAAGGTTAAAGGTTAGGGTTAAGGTTAAGGGTTAGGGTTAGGTTTAAGTTTATGGTAGGCTTAAAGATAGGGTTAAGGTTAGGTTAGGGTTAGGGTCAGGGTTAGAATTAGAATTAGGTTTAGGGCGAGGATTAGGGCCAGAGTTATTGTAAGGGTTAGGTTTCGGGTTACAGGTGGGCCAAGGTTAAGGTGAGGGTTAGGTTTATGGGGAGGGTTAGGGTTAAAGTCAGGGTGAGTTTTCGGTTAGGGATAGGGTGAAGTTTAAGATAGGGTGAGGGTTAGGGTTATGCCTAAGGTTTGGGCTTGTTTTCAGGTTAGTGTTAAGGTTATGTTCAGGGTTAGGGTTACGTTCAGGGGTTGTGTTCAGTTTTAGGGTTAGGGTTAGATTTAAGGTTAGGGTTAAGTTTAGTGTTACGTTTAGGGTTAGGGTCATGGTTGTGTTAGGCTTTGTGGTTGGGGTGAGGGTTAGTTTTAGGGTTAGGGTTGGTTAGGGTTAGGATTATCGTTAGGATAAGGCGTTAGGGGTTAGAGGTGTAGTTTAGGGTTAGGGTTTGGGTGAGGGTTCCGGTTAGGCCTTGCGGTTCTGGTCATGGTTAGGTTTGGTTTAGGCTTAGGGTTAGGTTCATGATTCGGTTTCGGGTTAGTGTTAGAGTTAGGGTGAGAGTTAGTGTTAAGGTTTTTGCTAGGCTTTGGTGTTAGGGTTAGGGTTTGTGTTAGGGTTAGGTTTATCATTAGGGCTCAGGGGTTTCAGGTTAATGTTAGGGTTAGGGTTAGGGATAGCATTAGGGTTAGGGTTGTGGGATACGGTTAGGATTTAGGGTGCGGGTTACGGTTAGTTTTACAGTTAAGGTGAGGGTTTAGGGTAATTGTTATGATTAGGGTTATAGTCAGAGTTAGGGTTTGGTTTAGGATTAGGGTTAGGTGTAGGGTAAGAATTAGGTTTAGGTCCATGTTGAGGGTTAGACTTAGTGTTCTATTTAGGGTAAAGGTTAGGGGTCGGGTTAGGATTAGGTCTAGGGTTAGGATTAGGATTATTTTAGGGTTAGGTTCAGGGCTATTGTAAGTGTTCAGTTTAGGGTTACAGATGGACTAGCGTTATTCTTAGAGTTAGGTTTAAGGTTAGGGTTTGGGTTAGGTCTAGGTTTAGGGTTAAGCTTATGGTTAGTGTTTGGATGAAGTTCAGGATAGGGTGAGGGTTATTTTTCTGGTGAGGGCTAGGGTTTGGGTTTGTGTTCAGGTTAGTGTTAAGGATAGGTTTAGGGTTCGGTTAGGGTTAGGCGTTATGTCTAGGGTCAGCGTTAGGTTAGGTTCAGGGTTAGTGTGAAGTTTAGGTTAAGGGTGAGGGTTATGATAAGGGTTAGGATTATAGACGGTGTTAGACGTTAGGTTTAGGGTGTTAGGGTTAGGTTTATGGTTAGGGTAGATTTAAGTTTAGGTTTAATATTAGGGTTAGGGTTAGATTTGGGTTACTGTTCGTATTAGGGTTAGGGTTAGGGATAAGTTTGGGGATAGCGTTAGGTTTCGGGTTGGGGATACGGTTAAGGATTAGGGTGAGGGTTAGGGTTAGGTTTACAGTTAAGGCGAGGGTTTAGGGTAATTGTTATGGTTAGGGTTAGAGTTAGAGTTAGGCTTAGGGTTAGGGTGAAGTTTCAGTTAATAGTCAGGGTTAGGCTTAAGGTTAGAGTAGGGTTAAGGTTAGTGTTCGGGTTAGGTGTAGCGTTAGGGTTTGGGTAGGGGTAAGGTTAGGGTTAAGGCTAGGTTTACGGTAAAGGGTAGGGCTAGCTTAGGGTTAGATTTAGAGTTAGAGTTAGTGGTAGGGTTTAGGATTATGGTTATGGTCAGGTTTAGAGTTATTGTTAGGGTTAGGGTAGAGTTAAGGTTAGGGTTCATTTAGGGTTAGAGAAAGGGTTAGGTTTAGGTCTGGGTTAGGTGTAGGATGCGGGGTAGGCTTAGGGTTAGGGGTTCATGGGAGGGTTAGTGTTAAGTTTACATTAAGCTGATGTTTTAGGGTGTTACTGTTAGGGCTAGGGTTAGCATTAGGTTTAGGGTCAGGGCTAGAGTTAGGGGATAGTTAAGGGTTAGCTTTAGTTTCAGGGTTAGGGTTAGCCTTCGGTTGAGGGTGAAGTTTAGGTTAAGGATGAGGGTTAGGGTTAGGGTTAGGCATTTGGGTTAAGGTTAGGGTTAGGTTTAGGATTAGGCTTAGGGTTAGGGTTGGGTGTTTGGGTTAATGTTAGGGTCAGGTTTCGGGTTCGGTTTAGGGCTAGGGCTACAGCTGGGGTAAAGTTTAATTGAAGGGTGAGGGTTGAGCTTAGGGTTAGCGTTAGGGGTTAGGGTTAGAGCTTAGGTTAGGATTAAGTTTAGGGTTAAGGTTAGGTTTAGATTTAGGGTTAGGTTTAGTGTTAGGGTTAAGTCATGTTTAGGTTTAGGGCTAGGTGAAGGTTATAGATAGGGTTAGGTTAAGGGTTGAGGTTAGGTTTAGATGGTAAGATGAGGGTTAGTGCTAGGTTTCCATTTAAGCTGAGTGTGTAGGGTAAGTTTTAGCGTTAGGATTAGGGTTAGAGTTAGAGTTAGGGTCAGGGTTAGTTTTGAGTTTAGAGTTAGGGTTACGTTTATGGTACGGTCAGGGTTAGGGGAGATTTAGTGTTACGTTTAGTTTTAGGGTTAGGGTTACAGAGAAGTTTATGTTAAGCGAGAGGGTTGGGGTTAGGGGTTTGGGTTCAGGTCAGAGTCAGGGTTAGGGTTAGGTTTAGGGTTAGGGTTACGTGTAGTGTTAGTGTTAGTTTTGCTTAGGGTTCGGGTTTGAATGAAGTTAGGGTACGCTTAGCGTTATGCTTAGGGTGAAATTCTGGTTAAGGGTGAGGGTTCGGCTTAGGGTCAGGATTAGAGTTAGGGTCAGTGGTTAGGGTTAGGTTTAGGGTTAAGGTTAGTTTTAGGCTAAGGATTAGGATTAGAGTTAGGGTTAAGGGTTACTGTTTCAGTTAGGTTTAGGTTAAGGTTATAATTAGGGTTAAGTTTAGGGTTAGGGTAAGAGTTAGAGTTACATTGACAGTTAAGGTGAGGGTTTTGGGTAAGTGTTACCCTTAAGGTTAGGGTTAGAGTAAAGGTTAAAGGTTAGGGTTAAGGTTAAGGGTTAGGGTTAGGTTTAAGTTTATGGTAGGCTTAAAGATAGGGTTAAGGTTAGGTTAGGGTTAGGGTCAGGGTTAGAATTAGAATTAGGTTTAGGGCGAGGATTAGGGCCAGAGTTATTGTAAGGGTTAGGTTTCGGGTTACAGGTGGGCCAAGGTTAAGGTGAGGGTTAGGTTTATGGGGAGGGTTAGGGTTAAAGTCAGGGTGAGTTTTCGGTTAGGGATAGGGTGAAGTTTAAGATAGGGTGAGGGTTAGGGTTATGCCTAAGGTTTGGGCTTGTTTTCAGGTTAGTGTTAAGGTTATGTTCAGGGTTAGGGTTACGTTCAGGGGTTGTGTTCAGTTTTAGGGTTAGGGTTAGATTTAAGGTTAGGGTTAAGTTTAGTGTTACGTTTAGGGTTAGGGTCATGGTTGTGTTAGGCTTTGTGGTTGGGGTGAGGGTTAGTTTTAGGGTTAGGGTTGGTTAGGGTTAGGATTATCGTTAGGATAAGGCGTTAGGGGTTAGAGGTGTAGTTTAGGGTTAGGGTTTGGGTGAGGGTTCCGGTTAGGCCTTGCGGTTCTGGTCATGGTTAGGTTTGGTTTAGGCTTAGGGTTAGGTTCATGATTCGGTTTCGGGTCAGTGTTAGAGTTAGGGTGAGAGTTAGTGTTAAGGTTTTTGCTAGGCTTTGGTGTTAGGGTTAGGGTTTGTGTTAGGGTTAGGTTTATCATTAGGGCTCAGGGGTTTCAGGTTAATGTTAGGGTTAGGGTTAGGGATAGCATTAGGGTTAGGGTTGTGGGATACGGTTAGGATTTAGGGTGCGGGTTACGGTTAGTTTTACAGTTAAGGTGAGGGTTTAGGGTAATTGTTATGATTAGGGTTATAGTCAGAGTTAGGGTTTGGTTTAGGATTAGGGTTAGGTGTAGGGTAAGAATTAGGTTTAGGTCCATGTTGAGGGTTAGACTTAGTGTTCTATTTAGGGTAAAGGTTAGGGGTCGGTTTAGGATTAGGTCTAGGGTTAGGATTAGGATTATTTTAGGGTTAGGTTCAGGGCTATTGTAAGTGTTCAGTTTAGGGTTACAGATGGACTAGCGTTATTCTTAGAGTTAGGTTTAAGGTTAGGGTTTGGGTTAGGTCTAGGTTTAGGGTTAAGCTTATGGTTAGTGTTTGGATGAAGTTCAGGATAGGGTGAGGGTTATTTTTATGGTGAGGGCTAGGGTTTGGGTTTGTGTTCAGGTTAGTGTTAAGGATAGGTTTAGGGTTCGGTTAGGGTTAGGCGTTATGTCTAGGGTCAGCGTTAGGTTAGGTTCAGGGTTAGTGTGAAGTTTAGGTTAAGGGTGAGGGTTATGATAAGGGTTAGGATTATAGACGGTGTTAGACGTTAGGTTTAGGGTGTTAGGGTTAGGTTTATGGTTAGGGTAGATTTAAGTTTAGGTTTAATATTAGGGTTAGGGTTAGATTTGGGTTACTGTTCGTATTAGGGTTAGGGTTAGGGATAAGTTTGGGGATAGCGTTAGGTTTCGGGTTGGGGATACGGTTAAGGATTAGGGTGAGGGTTAGGGTTAGGTTTACAGTTAAGGCGAGGGTTTAGGGTAATTGTTATGGTTAGGGTTAGAGTTAGAGTTAGGCTTAGGGTTAGGGTGAAGTTTCAGTTAATAGTCAGGGTTAGGCTTAAGGTTAGAGTAGGGTTAAGGTTAGTGTTCGGGTTAGGTGTAGCGTTAGGGTTTGGGTAGGGGTAAGGTTAGGGTTAAGGCTAGGTTTACGGTAAAGGGTAGGGCTAGCTTAGGGTTAGATTTAGAGTTAGAGTTAGTGCTAGGGTTTAGGATTATGGTTATGGTCAGGTTTAGAGTTATTGTTAGGGTTAGGGTAGAGTTAAGGTTAGGGTTCATTTAGGGTTAGAGAAAGGGTTAGGTTTAGGTCTGGGTTAGGTGTAGGATGCGGGGTAGGCTTAGGGTTAGGGGTTCATGGGAGGGTTAGTGTTAAGTTTACATTAAGCTGATGTTTTAGGGTGTTACTGTTAGGGCTAGGGTTAGCATTAGGTTTAGGGTCAGGGCTAGAGTTAGGGGATAGTTAAGGGTTAGCTTTAGTTTCAGGGTTAGGGTTAGCCTTCGGTTGAGGGTGAAGTTTAGGTTAAGGATGAGGGTTAGGGTTAGGGTTAGGCATTTGGGTTAAGGTTAGGGTTAGGTTTAGGATTAGGCTTAGGGTTAGGGTTGGGTGTTTGGGTTAATGTTAGGGTCAGGTTTAGGGTTCGGTTTAGGGTTAGGGCTACAGCTGGGGTAAAGTTTAATTGAAGGGTGAGGGTTGAGCTTAGGGTTAGCGTTAGGGGTTAGGGTTAGAGCTTAGGTTAGGATTAAGTTTAGGGTTAAGGTTAGGTTTAGATTTAGGGTTAGGGTTAGTGTTAGGGTTAAGTCATGTTTAGGTTTAGGGCTAGGTGAAGGTTATAGATAGGGTTAGGTTAAGGGTTGAGGTTAGGTTTAGATGGTAAGATGAGGGTTAGTGCTAGGTTTCCATTTAAGCTGAGTGTGTAGGGTAAGTTTTAGCGTTAGGATTAGGGTTAGAGTTAGAGTTAGGGTCAGGGTTAGTTTTGAGTTTAGAGTTAGGGTTACGTTTATGGTACGGTCAGGGTTAGGGGAGATTTAGTGTTACGTTTAGTTTTAGGGTTAGGGTTACAGAGAAGTTTATGTTAAGCGAGAGGGTTGGGGTTAGGGGTTTGGGTTCAGGTCAGAGTCAGGGTTAGGGTTAGGTTTAGGGTTAGGGTTACGTGTAGTGTTAGTGTTAGTTTTGCTTAGGGTTCGGGTTTGAATGAAGTTAGGGTACGCTTAGCGTTATGCTTAGGGTGAAATTCTGGTTAAGGGTGAGGGTTCGGCTTAGGGTCAGGATTAGAGTTAGGGTCAGTGGTTAGGGTTAGGTTTAGGGTTAAGGTTAGTTTTAGGCTAAGGATTAGGATTAGAGTTAGGGTTAAGGGTTACTGTTTCAGTTAGGTTTAGGTTAAGGTTATAATTAGGGTTAAGTTTAGGGTTAGGGTAAGAGTTAGAGTTACATTGACAGTTAAGGTGAGGGTTTTGGGTAAGTGTTACCCTTAAGGTTAGGGTTAGAGTAAAGGTTAAAGGTTAGGGTTAAGGTTAAGGGTTAGGGTTAGGTTTAAGTTTATGGTAGGCTTAAAGATAGGGTTAAGGCTAGGTTAGGGTTAGGGTCAGGTTTAGAATTAGAATTAGGTTTAGGGCGAGGATTAGGGCCAGAGTTATTGTAAGGGTTAGGTTTCGGGTTACAGGTGGGCCAAGGTTAAGGTGAGGGTTAGGTTTATGGGGAGGGTTAGGGTTAAAGTCAGGGTGAGTTTTCGGTTAGGGATAGGGTGAAGTTTAAGATAGGGTGAGGGTTAGGGTTATGCCTAAGGTTTGGGCTTGTTTTCAGGTTAGTGTTAAGGTTATGTTCAGGGTTAGGGTTACGTTCAGGGGTTGTGTTCAGTTTTAGGGTTAGGGTTAGATTTAAGGTTAGGGTTAAGTTTAGTGTTACGTTTAGGGTTAGGGTCATGGTTGTGTTAGGCTTTGTGGTTGGGGTGAGGGTTAGTTTTAGGGTTAGGGTTGGTTAGGGTTAGGATTATCGTTAGGATAAGGCGTTAGGGGTTAGAGGTGTAGTTTAGGGTTAGGGTTTGGGTGAGGGTTCCGGTTAGGCCTTGCGGTTCTGGTCATGGTTAGGTTTGGTTTAGGCTTAGGGTTAGGTTCATGATTCGGTTTCGGGTTAGTGTTAGAGTTAGGGTGAGAGTTAGTGTTAAGGTTTTTGCTAGGCTTTGGTGTTAGGGTTAGGGTTTGTGTTAGGGTTAGGTTTATCATTAGGGCTCAGGGGTTTCAGGTTAATGTTAGGGTTAGGGTTAGGGATAGCATTAGGGTTAGGGTTGTGGGATACGGTTAGGATTTAGGGTGCGGGTTACGGTTAGTTTTACAGTTAAGGTGAGGGTTTAGGGTAATTGTTATGATTAGGGTTATAGTCAGAGTTAGGGTTTGGTTTAGGATTAGGGTTAGGTGTAGGGTAAGAATTAGGTTTAGGTCCATGTTGAGGGTTAGACTTAGTGTTCTATTTAGGGTAAAGGTTAGGGGTCGGGTTAGGATTAGGTCTAGGGTTAGGATTAGGATTATTTTAGGGTTAGGTTCAGGGCTATTGTAAGTGTTCAGTTTAGGGTTACAGATGGACTAGCGTTATTCTTAGAGTTAGGTTTAAGGTTAGGGTTTGGGTTAGGTCTAGGTTTAGGGTTAAGCTTATGGTTAGTGTTTGGATGAAGTTCAGGATAGGGTGAGGGTTATTTTCCTGGTGAGGGCTAGGGTTTGGGTTTGTGTTCAGGTTAGTGTTAAGGATAGGTTTAGGGTTCGGTTAGGGTTAGGCGTTATGTCTAGGGTCAGCGTTAGGTTAGGTTCAGGGTTAGTGTGAAGTTTAGGTTAAGGGTGAGGGTTATGATAAGGGTTAGGATTATAGACGGTGTTAGACGTTAGGTTTAGGGTGTTAGGGTTAGGTTTATGGTTAGGGTAGATTTAAGTTTAGGTTTAATATTAGGGTTAGGGTTAGATTTGGGTTACTGTTCGTATTAGGGTTAGGGTTAGGGATAAGTTTGGGGATAGCGTTAGGTTTAGGGTTGGGGATACGGTTAAGGATTAGGGTGAGGGTTAGGGTTAGGTTTACAGTTAAGGCGAGGGTTTAGGGTAATTGTTATGGTTAGGGTTAGAGTTAGAGTTAGGCTTAGGGTTAGGGTGAAGTTTCAGTTAATAGTCAGGGTTAGGCTTAAGGTTAGAGTAGGGTTAAGGTTAGTGTTCGGGTTAGGTGTAGCGTTAGGGTTTGGGTAGGGGTAAGGTTAGGGTTAAGGCTAGGTTTACGGTAAAGGGTAGGGCTAGCTTAGGGTTAGATTTAGAGTTAGAGTTAGTGCTAGGGTTTAGGATTATGGTTATGGTCAGGTTTAGAGTTATTGTTAGGGTTAGGGTAGAGTTAAGGTTAGGGTTCATTTAGGGTTAGAGAAAGGGTTAGGTTTAGGTCTGGGTTAGGTGTAGGATGCGGGGTAGGCTTAGGGTTAGGGGTTCATGGGAGGGTTAGTGTTAAGTTTACATTAAGCTGATGTTTTAGGGTGTTACTGTTAGGGCTAGGGTTAGCATTAGGTTTAGGGTCAGGGCTAGAGTTAGGGGATAGTTAAGGGTTAGCTTTAGTTTCAGGGTTAGGGTTAGCCTTCGGTTGAGGGTGAAGTTTAGGTTAAGGATGAGGGTTAGGGTTAGGGTTAGGCATTTGGGTTAAGGTTAGGGTTAGGTTTAGGATTAGGCTTAGGGTTAGGGTTGGGTGTTTGGGTTAATGTTAGGGTCAGGTTTAGGGTTCGGTTTAGGGTTAGGGCTACAGCTGGGGTAAAGTTTAATTGAAGGGTGAGGGTTGAGCTTAGGGTTAGCGTTAGGGGTTAGGGTTAGAGCTTAGGTTAGGATTAAGTTTAGGGTTAAGGTTAGGTTTAGATTTAGGGTTAGGGTTAGTGTTAGGGTTAAGTCATGTTTAGGTTTAGGGCTAGGTGAAGGTTATAGATAGGGTTAGGTTAAGGGTTGAGGTTAGGTTTAGATGGTAAGATGAGGGTTAGTGCTAGGTTTCCATTTAAGCTGAGTGTGTAGGGTAAGTTTTAGCGTTAGGATTAGGGTTAGAGTTAGAGTTAGGGTCAGGGTTAGTTTTGAGTTTAGAGTTAGGGTTACGTTTATGGTACGGTCAGGGTTAGGGGAGATTTAGTGTTACGTTTAGTTTTAGGGTTAGGGTTACAGAGAAGTTTATGTGAAGCGAGAGGGTTGGGGTTAGGGGTTTGGGTTCAGGTCAGAGTCAGGGTTAGGGTTAGGTTTAGGGTTAGGGTTACGTGTAGTGTTAGTGTTAGTTTTGCTTAGGGTTCGGGTTTGAATGAAGTTAGGGTACGCTTAGCGTTATGCTTAGGGTGAAATTCTGGTTAAGGGTGAGGGTTCGGCTTAGGGTCAGGATTAGAGTTAGGGTCAGTGGTTAGGGTTAGGTTTAGGGTTAAGGTTAGTTTTAGGCTAAGGATTAGGATTAGAGTTAGGGTTAAGGGTTACTGTTTCAGTTAGGTTTAGGTTAAGGTTATAATTAGGGTTAAGTTTAGGGTTAGGGTAAGAGTTAGAGTTACATTGACAGTTAAGGTGAGGGTTTTGGGTAAGTGTTACCCTTAAGGTTAGGGTTAGAGTAAAGGTTAAAGGTTAGGGTTAAGGTTAAGGGTTAGGGTTAGGTTTAAGTTTATGGTAGGCTTAAAGATAGGGTTAAGGTTAGGTTAGGGTTAGGGTCAGGGTTAGAATTAGAATTAGGTTTAGGGCGAGGATTAGGGCCAGAGTTATTGTAAGGGTTAGGTTTCGGGTTACAGGTGGGCCAAGGTTAAGGTGAGGGTTAGGTTTATGGGGAGGGTTAGGGTTAAAGTCAGGGTGAGTTTTCGGTTAGGGATAGGGTGAAGTTTAAGATAGGGTGAGGGTTAGGGTTATGCCTAAGGTTTGGGCTTGTTTTCAGGTTAGTGTTAAGGTTATGTTCAGGGTTAGGGTTACGTTCAGGGGTTGTGTTCAGTTTTAGGGTTAGGGTTAGATTTAAGGTTAGGGTTAAGTTTAGTGTTACGTTTAGGGTTAGGGTCATGGTTGTGTTAGGCTTTGTGGTTGGGGTGAGGGTTAGTTTTAGGGTTAGGGTTGGTTAGGGTTAGGATTATCGTTAGGATAAGGCGTTAGGGGTTAGAGGTGTAGTTTAGGGTTAGGGTTTGGGTGAGGGTTCCGGTTAGGCCTTGCGGTTCTGGTCATGGTTAGGTTTGGTTTAGGCTTAGGGTTAGGTTCATGATTCGGTTTCGGGTCAGTGTTAGAGTTAGGGTGAGAGTTAGTGTTAAGGTTTTTGCTAGGCTTTGGTGTTAGGGTTAGGGTTTGTGTTAGGGTTAGGTTTATCATTAGGGCTCAGGGGTTTCAGGTTAATGTTAGGGTTAGGGTTAGGGATAGCATTAGGGTTAGGGTTGTGGGATACGGTTAGGATTTAGGGTGCGGGTTACGGTTAGTTTTACAGTTAAGGTGAGGGTTTAGGGTAATTGTTATGATTAGGGTTATAGTCAGAGTTAGGGTTTGGTTTAGGATTAGGGTTAGGTGTAGGGTAAGAATTAGGTTTAGGTCCATGTTGAGGGTTAGACTTAGTGTTCTATTTAGGGTAAAGGTTAGGGGTCGGTTTAGGATTAGGTCTAGGGTTAGGATTAGGATTATTTTAGGGTTAGGTTCAGGGCTATTGTAAGTGTTCAGTTTAGGGTTACAGATGGACTAGCGTTATTCTTAGAGTTAGGTTTAAGGTTAGGGTTTGGGTTAGGTCTAGGTTTAGGGTTAAGCTTATGGTTAGTGTTTGGATGAAGTTCAGGATAGGGTGAGGGTTATTTTTATGGTGAGGGCTAGGGTTTGGGTTTGTGTTCAGGTTAGTGTTAAGGATAGGTTTAGGGTTCGGTTAGGGTTAGGCGTTATGTCTAGGGTCAGCGTTAGGTTAGGTTCAGGGTTAGTGTGAAGTTTAGGTTAAGGGTGAGGGTTATGATAAGGGTTAGGATTATAGACGGTGTTAGACGTTAGGTTTAGGGTGTTAGGGTTAGGTTTATGGTTAGGGTAGATTTAAGTTTAGGTTTAATATTAGGGTTAGGGTTAGATTTGGGTTACTGTTCGTATTAGGGTTAGGGTTAGGGATAAGTTTGGGGATAGCGTTAGGTTTCGGGTTGGGGATACGGTTAAGGATTAGGGTGAGGGTTAGGGTTAGGTTTACAGTTAAGGCGAGGGTTTAGGGTAATTGTTATGGTTAGGGTTAGAGTTAGAGTTAGGCTTAGGGTTAGGGTGAAGTTTCAGTTAATAGTCAGGGTTAGGCTTAAGGTTAGAGTAGGGTTAAGGTTAGTGTTCGGGTTAGGTGTAGCGTTAGGGTTTGGGTAGGGGTAAGGTTAGGGTTAAGGCTAGGTTTACGGTAAAGGGTAGGGCTAGCTTAGGGTTAGATTTAGAGTTAGAGTTAGTGCTAGGGTTTAGGATTATGGTTATGGTCAGGTTTAGAGTTATTGTTAGGGTTAGGGTAGAGTTAAGGTTAGGGTTCATTTAGGGTTAGAGAAAGGGTTAGGTTTAGGTCTGGGTTAGGTGTAGGATGCGGGGTAGGCTTAGGGTTAGGGGTTCATGGGAGGGTTAGTGTTAAGTTTACATTAAGCTGATGTTTTAGGGTGTTACTGTTAGGGCTAGGGTTAGCATTAGGTTTAGGGTCAGGGCTAGAGTTAGGGGATAGTTAAGGGTTAGCTTTAGTTTCAGGGTTAGGGTTAGCCTTCGGTTGAGGGTGAAGTTTAGGTTAAGGATGAGGGTTAGGGTTAGGGTTAGGCATTTGGGTTAAGGTTAGGGTTAGGTTTAGGATTAGGCTTAGGGTTAGGGTTGGGTGTTTGGGTTAATGTTAGGGTCAGGTTTAGGGTTCGGTTTAGGGTTAGGGCTACAGCTGGGGTAAAGTTTAATTGAAGGGTGAGGGTTGAGCTTAGGGTTAGCGTTAGGGGTTAGGGTTAGAGCTTAGGTTAGGATTAAGTTTAGGGTTAAGGTTAGGTTTAGATTTAGGGTTAGGGTTAGTGTTAGGGTTAAGTCATGTTTAGGTTTAGGGCTAGGTGAAGGTTATAGATAGGGTTAGGTTAAGGGTTGAGGTTAGGTTTAGATGGTAAGATGAGGGTTAGTGCTAGGTTTCCATTTAAGCTGAGTGTGTAGGGTAAGTTTTAGCGTTAGGATTAGGGTTAGAGTTAGAGTTAGGGTCAGGGTTAGTTTTGAGTTTAGAGTTAGGGTTACGTTTATGGTACGGTCAGGGTTAGGGGAGATTTAGTGTTACGTTTAGTTTTAGGGTTAGGGTTACAGAGAAGTTTATGTTAAGCGAGAGGGTTGGGGTTAGGGGTTTGGGTTCAGGTCAGAGTCAGGGTTAGGGTTAGGTTTAGGGTTAGGGTTACGTGTAGTGTTAGTGTTAGTTTTGCTTAGGGTTCGGGTTTGAATGAAGTTAGGGTACGCTTAGCGTTATGCTTAGGGTGAAATTCTGGTTAAGGGTGAGGGTTCGGCTTAGGGTCAGGATTAGAGTTAGGGTCAGTGGTTAGGGTTAGGTTTAGGGTTAAGGTTAGTTTTAGGCTAAGGATTAGGATTAGAGTTAGGGTTAAGGGTTACTGTTTCAGTTAGGTTTAGGTTAAGGTTATAATTAGGGTTAAGTTTAGGGTTAGGGTAAGAGTTAGAGTTACATTGACAGTTAAGGTGAGGGTTTTGGGTAAGTGTTACCCTTAAGGTTAGGGTTAGAGTAAAGGTTAAAGGTTAGGGTTAAGGTTAAGGGTTAGGGTTAGGTTTAAGTTTATGGTAGGCTTAAAGATAGGGTTAAGGCTAGGTTAGGGTTAGGGTCAGGGTTAGAATTAGAATTAGGTTTAGGGCGAGGATTAGGGCCAGAGTTATTGTAAGGGTTAGGTTTCGGGTTACAGGTGGGCCAAGGTTAAGGTGAGGGTTAGGTTTATGGGGAGGGTTAGGGTTAAAGTCAGGGTGAGTTTTCGGTTAGGGATAGGGTGAAGTTTAAGATAGGGTGAGGGTTAGGGTTATGCCTAAGGTTTGGGCTTGTTTTCAGGTTAGTGTTAAGGTTATGTTCAGGGTTAGGGTTACGTTCAGGGGTTGTGTTCAGTTTTAGGGTTAGGGTTAGATTTAAGGTTAGGGTTAAGTTTAGTGTTACGTTTAGGGTTAGGGTCATGGTTGTGTTAGGCTTTGTGGTTGGGGTGAGGGTTAGTTTTAGGGTTAGGGTTGGTTAGGGTTAGGATTATCGTTAGGATAAGGCGTTAGGGGTTAGAGGTGTAGTTTAGGGTTAGGGTTTGGGTGAGGGTTCCGGTTAGGCCTTGCGGTTCTGGTCATGGTTAGGTTTGGTTTAGGCTTAGGGTTAGGTTCATGATTCGGTTTCGGGTTAGTGTTAGAGTTAGGGTGAGAGTTAGTGTTAAGGTTTTTGCTAGGCTTTGGTGTTAGGGTTAGGGTTTGTGTTAGGGTTAGGTTTATCATTAGGGCTCAGGGGTTTCAGGTTAATGTTAGGGTTAGGGTTAGGGATAGCATTAGGGTTAGGGTTGTGGGATACGGTTAGGATTTAGGGTGCGGGTTACGGTTAGTTTTACAGTTAAGGTGAGGGTTTAGGGTAATTGTTATGATTAGGGTTATAGTCAGAGTTAGGGTTTGGTTTAGGATTAGGGTTAGGTGTAGGGTAAGAATTAGGTTTAGGTCCATGTTGAGGGTTAGACTTAGTGTTCTATTTAGGGTAAAGGTTAGGGGTCGGGTTAGGATTAGGTCTAGGGTTAGGATTAGGATTATTTTAGGGTTAGGTTCAGGGCTATTGTAAGTGTTCAGTTTAGGGTTACAGATGGACTAGCGTTATTCTTAGAGTTAGGTTTAAGGTTAGGGTTTGGGTTAGGTCTAGGTTTAGGGTTAAGCTTATGGTTAGTGTTTGGATGAAGTTCAGGATAGGGTGAGGGTTATTTTCCTGGTGAGGGCTAGGGTTTGGGTTTGTGTTCAGGTTAGTGTTAAGGATAGGTTTAGGGTTCGGTTAGGGTTAGGCGTTATGTCTAGGGTCAGCGTTAGGTTAGGTTCAGGGTTAGTGTGAAGTTTAGGTTAAGGGTGAGGGTTATGATAAGGGTTAGGATTATAGACGGTGTTAGACGTTAGGTTTAGGGTGTTAGGGTTAGGTTTATGGTTAGGGTAGATTTAAGTTTAGGTTTAATATTAGGGTTAGGGTTAGATTTGGGTTACTGTTCGTATTAGGGTTAGGGTTAGGGATAAGTTTGGGGATAGCGTTAGGTTTCGGGTTGGGGATACGGTTAAGGATTAGGGTGAGGGTTAGGGTTAGGTTTACAGTTAAGGCGAGGGTTTAGGGTAATTGTTATGGTTAGGGTTAGAGTTAGAGTTAGGCTTAGGGTTAGGGTGAAGTTTCAGTTAATAGTCAGGGTTAGGCTTAAGGTTAGAGTAGGGTTAAGGTTAGTGTTCGGGTTAGGTGTAGCGTTAGGGTTTGGGTAGGGGTAAGGTTAGGGTTAAGGCTAGGTTTACGGTAAAGGGTAGGGCTAGCTTAGGGTTAGATTTAGAGTTAGAGTTAGTGCTAGGGTTTAGGATTATGGTTATGGTCAGGTTTAGAGTTATTGTTAGGGTTAGGGTAGAGTTAAGGTTAGGGTTCATTTAGGGTTAGAGAAAGGGTTAGGTTTAGGTCTGGGTTAGGTGTAGGATGCGGGGTAGGCTTAGGGTTAGGGGTTCATGGGAGGGTTAGTGTTAAGTTTACATTAAGCTGATGTTTTAGGGTGTTACTGTTAGGGCTAGGGTTAGCATTAGGTTTAGGGTCAGGGCTAGAGTTAGGGGATAGTTAAGGGTTAGCTTTAGTTTCAGGGTTAGGGTTAGCCTTCGGTTTAGGGTGAAGTTTAGGTTAAGGATGAGGGTTAGGGTTAGGGTTAGGCATTTGGGTTAAGGTTAGGGTTAGGTTTAGGATTAGGCTTAGGGTTAGGGTTGGGTGTTTGGGTTAATGTTAGGGTCAGGTTTAGGGTTCGGTTTAGGGTTAGGGCTACAGCTGGGGTAAAGTTTAATTGAAGGGTGAGGGTTGAGCTTAGGGTTAGCGTTAGGGGTTAGGGTTAGAGCTTAGGTTAGGATTAAGTTTAGGGTTAAGGTTAGGTTTAGATTTAGGGTTAGGGTTAGTGTTAGGGTTAAGTCATGTTTAGGTTTAGGGCTAGGTGAAGGTTATAGATAGGGTTAGGTTAAGGGTTGAGGTTAGGTTTAGATGGTAAGATGAGGGTTAGTGCTAGGTTTCCATTTAAGCTGAGTGTGTAGGGTAAGTTTTAGCGTTAGGATTAGGGTTAGAGTTAGAGTTAGGGTCAGGGTTAGTTTTGAGTTTAGAGTTAGGGTTACGTTTATGGTACGGTCAGGGTTAGGGGAGATTTAGTGTTACGTTTAGTTTTAGGGTTAGGGTTACAGAGAAGTTTATGTTAAGCGAGAGGGTTGGGGTTAGGGGTTTGGGTTCAGGTCAGAGTCAGGGTTAGGGTTAGGTTTAGGGTTAGGGTTACGTGTAGTGTTAGTGTTAGTTTTGCTTAGGGTTCGGGTTTGAATGAAGTTAGGGTACGCTTAGCGTTATGCTTAGGGTGAAATTCTGGTTAAGGGTGAGGGTTCGGCTTAGGGTCAGGATTAGAGTTAGGGTCAGTGGTTAGGGTTAGGTTTAGGGTTAAGGTTAGTTTTAGGCTAAGGATTAGGATTAGAGTTAGGGTTAAGGGTTACTGTTTCAGTTAGGTTTAGGTTAAGGTTATAATTAGGGTTAAGTTTAGGGTTAGGGTAAGAGTTAGAGTTACATTGACAGTTAAGGTGAGGGTTTTGGGTAAGTGTTACCCTTAAGGTTAGGGTTAGAGTAAAGGTTAAAGGTTAGGGTTAAGGTTAAGGGTTAGGGTTAGGTTTAAGTTTATGGTAGGCTTAAAGATAGGGTTAAGGTTAGGTTAGGGTTAGGGTCAGGGTTAGAATTAGAATTAGGTTTAGGGCGAGGATTAGGGCCAGAGTTATTGTAAAGGTTAGGTTTCGGGTTACAGGTGGGCCAAGGTTAAGGTGAGGGTTAGGTTTATGGGGAGGGTTAGGGTTAAAGTCAGGGTGAGTTTTCGGTTAGGGATAGGGTGAAGTTTAAGATAGGGTGAGGGTTAGGGTTATGCCTAAGGTTTGGGCTTGTTTTCAGGTTAGTGTTAAGGTTATGTTCAGGGTTAGGGTTACGTTCAGGGGTTGTGTTCAGTTTTAGGGTTAGGGTTAGATTTAAGGTTAGGGTTAAGTTTAGTGTTACGTTTAGGGTTAGGGTCATGGTTGTGTTAGGCTTTGTGGTTGGGGTGAGGGTTAGTTTTAGGGTTAGGGTTGGTTAGGGTTAGGATTATCGTTAGGATAAGGCGTTAGGGGTTAGAGGTGTAGTTTAGGGTTAGGGTTTGGGTGAGGGTTCCGGTTAGGCCTTGCGGTTCTGGTCATGGTGAGGTTTGGTTTAGGCTTAGGGTTAGGTTCATGATTCGGTTTCGGGTTAGTGTTAGAGTTAGGGTGAGAGTTAGTGTTAAGGTTTTTGCTAGGCTTTGGTGTTAGGGTTAGGGTTTGTGTTAGGGTTAGGTTTATCATTAGGGCTCAGGGGTTTCAGGTTAATGTTAGGGTTAGGGTTAGGGATAGCATTAGGGTTAGGGTTGTGGGATACGGTTAGGATTTAGGGTGCGGGTTACGGTTAGTTTTACAGTTAAGGTGAGGGTTTAGGGTAATTGTTATGATTAGGGTTATAGTCAGAGTTAGGGTTTGGTTTAGGATTAGGGTTAGGTGTAGGGTAAGAATTAGGTTTAGGTCCATGTTGAGGGTTAGACTTAGTGTTCTATTTAGGGTAAAGGTTAGGGGTCGGGTTAGGATTAGGTCTAGGGTTAGGATTAGGATTATTTTAGGGTTAGGTTCAGGGCTATTGTAAGTGTTCAGTTTAGGGTTACAGATGGACTAGCGTTATTCTTAGAGTTAGGTTTAAGGTTAGGGTTTGGGTTAGGTCTAGGTTTAGGGTTAAGCTTATGGTTAGTGTTTGGATGAAGTTCAGGATAGGGTGAGGGTTATTTTTCTGGTGAGGGCTAGGGTTTGGGTTTGTGTTCAGGTTAGTGTTAAGGATAGGTTTAGGGTTCGGTTAGGGTTAGGCGTTATGTCTAGGGTCAGCGTTAGGTTAGGTTCAGGGTTAGTGTGAAGTTTAGGTTAAGGGTGAGGGTTATGATAAGGGTTAGGATTATAGACGGTGTTAGACGTTAGGTTTAGGGTGTTAGGGTTAGGTTTATGGTTAGGGTAGATTTAAGTTTAGGTTTAATATTAGGGTTAGGGTTAGATTTGGGTTACTGTTCGTATTAGGGTTAGGGTTAGGGATAAGTTTGGGGATAGCGTTAGGTTTCGGGTTGGGGATACGGTTAAGGATTAGGGTGAGGGTTAGGGTTAGGTTTACAGTTAAGGCGAGGGTTTAGGGTAATTGTTATGGTTAGGGTTAGAGTTAGAGTTAGGCTTAGGGTTAGGGTGAAGTTTCAGTTAATAGTCAGGGTTAGGCTTAAGGTTAGAGTAGGGTTAAGGTTAGTGTTCGGGTTAGGTGTAGCGTTAGGGTTTGGGTAGGGGTAAGGTTAGGGTTAAGGCTAGGTTTACGGTAAAGGGTAGGGCTAGCTTAGGGTTAGATTTAGAGTTAGAGTTAGTGCTAGGGTTTAGGATTATGGTTATGGTCAGGTTTAGAGTTATTGTTAGGGTTAGGGTAGAGTTAAGGTTAGGGTTCATTTAGGGTTAGAGAAAGGGTTAGGTTTAGGTCTGGGTTAGGTGTAGGATGCGGGGTAGGCTTAGGGTTAGGGGTTCATGGGAGGGTTAGTGTTAAGTTTACATTAAGCTGATGTTTTAGGGTGTTACTGTTAGGGCTAGGGTTAGCATTAGGTTTAGGGTCAGGGCTAGAGTTAGGGGATAGTTAAGGGTTAGCTTTAGTTTCAGGGTTAGGGTTAGCCTTCGGTTGAGGGTGAAGTTTAGGTTAAGGATGAGGGTTAGGGTTAGGGTTAGGGTTAGGCATTTGGGTTAAGGTTAGGGTTAGGTTTAGGATTAGGCTTAGGGTTAGGGTTGGGTGTTTGGGTTAATGTTAGGGTCAGGTTTAGGGTTCGGTTTAGGGTTAGGGCTACAGCTGGGGTAAAGTTTAATTGAAGGGTGAGGGTTGAGCTTAGGGTTAGCGTTAGGGGTTAGGGTTAGAGCTTAGGTTAGGATTAAGTTTAGGGTTAAGGTTAGGTTTAGATTTAGGGTTAGGGTTAGTGTTAGGGTTAAGTCATGTTTAGGTTTAGGGCTAGGTGAAGGTTATAGATAGGGTTAGGTTAAGGGTTGAGGTTAGGTTTAGATGGTAAGATGAGGGTTAGTGCTAGGTTTCCATTTAAGCTGAGTGTGTAGGGTAAGTTTTAGCGTTAGGATTAGGGTTAGAGTTAGAGTTAGGGTCAGGGTTAGTTTTGAGTTTAGAGTTAGGGTTACGTTTATGGTACGGTCAGGGTTAGGGGAGATTTAGTGTTACGTTTAGTTTTAGGGTTAGGGTTACAGAGAAGTTTATGTGAAGCGAGAGGGTTGGGGTTAGGGGTTTGGGTTCAGGTCAGAGTCAGGGTTAGGGTTAGGTTTAGGGTTAGGGTTACGTGTAGTGTTAGTGTTAGTTTTGCTTAGGGTTCGGGTTTGAATGAAGTTAGGGTACGCTTAGCGTTATGCTTAGGGTGAAATTCTGGTTAAGGGTGAGGGTTCGGCTTAGGGTCAGGATTAGAGTTAGGGTCAGTGGTTAGGGTTAGGTTTAGGGTTAAGGTTAGTTTTAGGCTAAGGATTAGGATTAGAGTTAGGGTTAAGGGTTACTGTTTCAGTTAGGTTTAGGTTAAGGTTATAATTAGGGTTAAGTTTAGGGTTAGGGTAAGAGTTAGAGTTACATTGACAGTTAAGGTGAGGGTTTTGGGTAAGTGTTACCCTTAAGGTTAGGGTTAGAGTAAAGGTTAAAGGTTAGGGTTAAGGTTAAGGGTTAGGGTTAGGTTTAAGTTTATGGTAGGCTTAAAGATAGGGTTAAGGTTAGGTTAGGGTTAGGGTCAGGGTTAGAATTAGAATTAGGTTTAGGGCGAGGATTAGGGCCAGAGTTATTGTAAGGGTTAGGTTTCGGGTTACAGGTGGGCCAAGGTTAAGGTGAGGGTTAGGTTTATGGGGAGGGTTAGGGTTAAAGTCAGGGTGAGTTTTCGGTTAGGGATAGGGTGAAGTTTAAGATAGGGTGAGGGTTAGGGTTATGCCTAAGGTTTGGGCTTGTTTTCAGGTTAGTGTTAAGGTTATGTTCAGGGTTAGGGTTACGTTCAGGGGTTGTGTTCAGTTTTAGGGTTAGGGTTAGATTTAAGGTTAGGGTTAAGTTTAGTGTTACGTTTAGGGTTAGGGTCATGGTTGTGTTAGGCTTTGTGGTTGGGGTGAGGGTTAGTTTTAGGGTTAGGGTTGGTTAGGGTTAGGATTATCGTTAGGATAAGGCGTTAGGGGTTAGAGGTGTAGTTTAGGGTTAGGGTTTGGGTGAGGGTTCCGGTTAGGCCTTGCGGTTCTGGTCATGGTGAGGTTTGGTTTAGGCTTAGGGTTAGGTTCATGATTCGGTTTCGGGTTAGTGTTAGAGTTAGGGTGAGAGTTAGTGTTAAGGTTTTTGCTAGGCTTTGGTGTTAGGGTTAGGGTTTGTGTTAGGGTTAGGTTTATCATTAGGGCTCAGGGGTTTCAGGTTAATGTTAGGGTTAGGGTTAGGGATAGCATTAGGGTTAGGGTTGTGGGATACGGTTAGGATTTAGGGTGCGGGTTACGGTTAGTTTTACAGTTAAGGTGAGGGTTTAGGGTAATTGTTATGATTAGGGTTATAGTCAGAGTTAGGGTTTGGTTTAGGATTAGGGTTAGGTGTAGGGTAAGAATTAGGTTTAGGTCCATGTTGAGGGTTAGACTTAGTGTTCTATTTAGGGTAAAGGTTAGGGGTCGGGTTAGGATTAGGTCTAGGGTTAGGATTAGGATTATTTTAGGGTTAGGTTCAGGGCTATTGTAAGTGTTCAGTTTAGGGTTACAGATGGACTAGCGTTATTCTTAGAGTTAGGTTTAAGGTTAGGGTTTGGGTTAGGTCTAGGTTTAGGGTTAAGCTTATGGTTAGTGTTTGGATGAAGTTCAGGATAGGGTGAGGGTTATTTTTCTGGTGAGGGCTAGGGTTTGGGTTTGTGTTCAGGTTAGTGTTAAGGATAGGTTTAGGGTTCGGTTAGGGTTAGGCGTTATGTCTAGGGTCAGCGTTAGGTTAGGTTCAGGGTTAGTGTGAAGTTTAGGTTAAGGGTGAGGGTTATGATAAGGGTTAGGATTATAGACGGTGTTAGACGTTAGGTTTAGGGTGTTAGGGTTAGGTTTATGGTTAGGGTAGATTTAAGTTTAGGTTTAATATTAGGGTTAGGGTTAGATTTGGGTTACT
Organism: Loxodonta africana; assembly: GCF_030014295.1. Taxonomy (NCBI): domain Eukaryota; kingdom Metazoa; phylum Chordata; class Mammalia; order Proboscidea; family Elephantidae; genus Loxodonta; species Loxodonta africana. Next base: position 134,348,267 of record NC_087349.1, on the reverse strand, counting down.
GTTCGTATTAGGGTTAGGGTTAGGGATAAGTTTGGGGATAGCGTTAGGTTTCGGGTTGGGGATACGGTTAAGGATTAGGGTGAGGGTTAGGGTTAGGTTTACAGTTAAGGCGAGGGTTTAGGGTAATTGTTATGGTTAGGGTTAGAGTTAGAGTTAGGCTTAGGGTTAGGGTGAAGTTTCAGTTAATAGTCAGGGTTAGGCTTAAGGTTAGAGTAGGGTTAAGGTTAGTGTTCGGGTTAGGTGTAGCGTTAGGGTTTGGGTAGGGGTAAGGTTAGGGTTAAGGCTAGGTTTACGGTAAAGGGTAGGGCTAGCTTAGGGTTAGATTTAGAGTTAGAGTTAGTGGTAGGGTTTAGGATTATGGTTATGGTCAGGTTTAGAGTTATTGTTAGGGTTAGGGTAGAGTTAAGGTTAGGGTTCATTTAGGGTTAGAGAAAGGGTTAGGTTTAGGTCTGGGTTAGGTGTAGGATGCGGGGTAGGCTTAGGGTTAGGGGTTCATGGGAGGGTTAGTGTTAAGTTTACATTAAGCTGATGTTTTAGGGTGTTACTGTTAGGGCTAGGGTTAGCATTAGGTTTAGGGTCAGGGCTAGAGTTAGGGGATAGTTAAGGGTTAGCTTTAGTTTCAGGGTTAGGGTTAGCCTTCGGTTGAGGGTGAAGTTTAGGTTAAGGATGAGGGTTAGGGTTAGGGTTAGGCATTTGGGTTAAGGTTAGGGTTAGGTTTAGGATTAGGCTTAGGGTTAGGGTTGGGTGTTTGGGTTAATGTTAGGGTCAGGTTTAGGGTTCGGTTTAGGGTTAGGGCTACAGCTGGGGTAAAGTTTAATTGAAGGGTGAGGGTTGAGCTTAGGGTTAGCGTTAGGGGTTAGGGTTAGAGCTTAGGTTAGGATTAAGTTTAGGGTTAAGGTTAGGTTTAGATTTAGGGTTAGGGTTAGTGTTAGGGTTAAGTCATGTTTAGGTTTAGGGCTAGGTGAAGGTTATAGATAGGGTTAGGTTAAGGGTTGAGGTTAGGTTTAGATGGTAAGATGAGGGTTAGTGCTAGGTTTCCATTTAAGCTGAGTGTGTAGGGTAAGTTTTAGCGTTAGGATTAGGGTTAGAGTTAGAGTTAGGGTCAGGGTTAGTTATGAGTTTAGAGTTAGGGTTACGTTTATGGTACGGTCAGGGTTAGGGGAGATTTAGTGTTACGTTTAGTTTTAGGGTTAGGGTTACAGAGAAGTTTATGTGAAGCGAGAGGGTTGGGGTTAGGGGTTTGGGTTCAGGTCAGAGTCAGGGTTAGGGTTAGGTTTAGGGTTAGGGTTACGTGTAGTGTTAGTGTTAGTTTTGCTTAGGGTTCGGGTTTGAATGAAGTTAGGGTACGCTTAGCGTTATGCTTAGGGTGAAATTCTGGTTAAGGGTGAGGGTTCGGCTTAGGGTTAGGATTAGAGTTAGGGTCAGTGGTTAGGTTTAGGTTTAGGGTTAAGGTTAGTTTTAGGCTAAGGATTAGGATTAGAGTTAGGGTTAAGGGTTACTGTTTCAGTTAGGTTTAGGTTAAGGTTATAATTAGGGTTAAGTTTAGGGTTAGGGTAAGTGTTAGAGTTACATTGACAGTTAAGGTGAGGGTTTTGGGTAAGTGTTACCCTTAAGGTTAGGGTTAGAGTAAAGGTTAAAGGTTAGGGTTAAGGTTAAGGGTTAGGGTTACGTTTAAGTTTATGGTAGGCTTAAAGATAGGGTTAAGGTTAGGTTAGGGTTAGGGTCAGGGTTAGAATTAGAATTAGGTTTAGGGCGAGGATTAGGGCCAGAGTTATTGTAAGGGTTAGGTTTCGGGTTACAGGTGGGCCAAGGTTAAGGTGAGGGTTAGGTTTATGGGGAGGGTTAGGGTTAAAGTCAGGGTGAGTTTTCGGTTAGGGATAGGGTGAAGTTTAAGATAGGGTGAGGGTTAGGGTTATGCCTAAGGTTTGGGCTTGTTTTCAGGTTAGTGTTAAGGTTATGTTCAGGGTTAGGGTTACGTTCAGGGGTTGTGTTCAGTTTTAGGGTTAGGGTTAGATTTAAGGTTAGGGTTAAGTTTAGTGTTACGTTTAGGGTTAGGGTCATGGTTGTGTTAGGCTTTGTGGTTGGGGTGAGGGTTAGTTTTAGGGTTAGGGTTGGTTAGGGTTAGGATTATCGTTAGGATAAGGCGTTAGGGGTTAGAGGTGTAGTTTAGGGTTAGGGTTTGGGTGAGGGTTCCGGTTAGGCCTTGCGGTTCTGGTCATGGTTAGGTTTGGTTTAGGCTTAGGGTTAGGTTCATGATTCGGTTTCGGGTTAGTGTTAGAGTTAGGGTGAGAGTTAGTGTTAAGGTTTTTGCTAGGCTTTGGTGTTAGGGTTAGGGTTTGTGTTAGGGTTAGGTTTATCATTAGGGCTCAGGGGTTTCAGGTTAATGTTAGGGTTAGGGTTAGGGATAGCATTAGGGTTAGGGTTGTGGGATACGGTTAGGATTTAGGGTGCGGGTTACGGTTAGTTTTACAGTTAAGGTGAGGGTTTAGGGTAATTGTTATGATTAGGGTTATAGTCAGAGTTAGGGTTTGGTTTAGGATTAGGGTTAGGTGTAGGGTAAGAATTAGGTTTAGGTCCATGTTGAGGGTTAGACTTAGTGTTCTATTTAGGGTAAAGGTTAGGGGTCGGGTTAGGATTAGGTCTAGGGTTAGGATTAGGATTATTTTAGGGTTAGGTTCAGGGCTATTGTAAGTGTTCAGTTTAGGGTTACAGATGGACTAGCGTTATTCTTAGAGTTAGGTTTAAGGTTAGGGTTTGGGTTAGGTCTAGGTTTAGGGTTAAGCTTATGGTTAGTGTTTGGATGAAGTTCAGGATAGGGTGAGGGTTATTTTTCTGGTGAGGGCTAGGGTTTGGGTTTGTGTTCAGGTTAGTGTTAAGGATAGGTTTAGGGTTCGGTTAGGGTTAGGCGTTATGTCTAGGGTCAGCGTTAGGTTAGGTTCAGGGTTAGTGTGAAGTTTAGGTTAAGGGTGAGGGTTATGATAAGGGTTAGGATTATAGACGGTGTTAGACGTTAGGTTTAGGGTGTTAGGGTTAGGTTTATGGTTAGGGTAGATTTAAGTTTAGGTTTAATATTAGGGTTAGGGTTAGATTTGGGTTACTGTTCGTATTAGGGTTAGGGTTAGGGATAAGTTTGGGGATAGCGTTAGGTTTCGGGTTGGGGATACGGTTAAGGATTAGGGTGAGGGTTAGGGTTAGGTTTACAGTTAAGGCGAGGGTTTAGGGTAATTGTTATGGTTAGGGTTAGAGTTAGAGTTAGGCTTAGGGTTAGGGTGAAGTTTCAGTTAATAGTCAGGGTTAGGCTTAAGGTTAGAGTAGGGTTAAGGTTAGTGTTCGGGTTAGGTGTAGCGTTAGGGTTTGGGTAGGGGTAAGGTTAGGGTTAAGGCTAGGTTTACGGTAAAGGGTAGGGCTAGCTTAGGGTTAGATTTAGAGTTAGAGTTAGTGCTAGGGTTTAGGATTATGGTTATGGTCAGGTTTAGAGTTATTGTTAGGGTTAGGGTAGAGTTAAGGTTAGGGTTCATTTAGGGTTAGAGAAAGGGTTAGGTTTAGGTCTGGGTTAGGTGTAGGATGCGGGGTAGGCTTAGGGTTAGGGGTTCATGGGAGGGTTAGTGTTAAGTTTACATTAAGCTGATGTTTTAGGGTGTTACTGTTAGGGCTAGGGTTAGCATTAGGTTTAGGGTCAGGGCTAGAGTTAGGGGATAGTTAAGGGTTAGCTTTAGTTTCAGGGTTAGGGTTAGCCTTCGGTTGAGGGTGAAGTTTAGGTTAAGGATGAGGGTTAGGGTTAGGGTTAGGCATTTGGGTTAAGGTTAGGGTTAGGTTTAGGATTAGGCTTAGGGTTAGGGTTGGGTGTTTGGGTTAATGTTAGGGTCAGGTTTAGGGTTCGGTTTAGGGTTAGGGCTACAGCTGGGGTAAAGTTTAATTGAAGGGTGAGGGTTGAGCTTAGGGTTAGCGTTAGGGGTTAGGGTTAGAGCTTAGGTTAGGATTAAGTTTAGGGTTAAGGTTAGGTTTAGATTTAGGGTTAGGGTTAGTGTTAGGGTTAAGTCATGTTTAGGTTTAGGGCTAGGTGAAGGTTATAGATAGGGTTAGGTTAAGGGTTGAGGTTAGGTTTAGATGGTAAGATGAGGGTTAGTGCTAGGTTTCCATTTAAGCTGAGTGTGTAGGGTAAGTTTTAGCGTTAGGATTAGGGTTAGAGTTAGAGTTAGGGTCAGGGTTAGTTTTGAGTTTAGAGTTAGGGTTACGTTTATGGTACGGTCAGGGTTAGGGGAGATTTAGTGTTACGTTTAGTTTTAGGGTTAGGGTTACAGAGAAGTTTATGTGAAGCGAGAGGGTTGGGGTTAGGGGTTTGGGTTCAGGTCAGAGTCAGGGTTAGGGTTAGGTTTAGGGTTAGGGTTACGTGTAGTGTTAGTGTTAGTTTTGCTTAGGGTTCGGGTTTGAATGAAGTTAGGGTACGCTTAGCGTTATGCTTAGGGTGAAATTCTGGTTAAGGGTGAGGGTTCGGCTTAGGGTTAGGATTAGAGTTAGGGTCAGTGGTTAGGGTTAGGTTTAGGGTTAAGGTTAGTTTTAGGCTAAGGATTAGGATTAGAGTTAGGGTTAAGGGTTACTGTTTCAGTTAGGTTTAGGTTAAGGTTATAATTAGGGTTAAGTTTAGGGTTAGGGTAAGAGTTAGAGTTACATTGACAGTTAAGGTGAGGGTTTTGGGTAAGTGTTACCCTTAAGGTTAGGGTTAGAGTAAAGGTTAAAGGTTAGGGTTAAGGTTAAGGGTTAGGGTTAGGTTTAAGTTTATGGTAGGCTTAAAGATAGGGTTAAGGTTAGGTTAGGGTTAGGGTCAGGGTTAGAATTAGAATTAGGTTTAGGGCGAGGATTAGGGCCAGAGTTATTGTAAGGGTTAGGTTTCGGGTTACAGGTGGGCCAAGGTTAAGGTGAGGGTTAGGTTTATGGGGAGGGTTAGGGTTAAAGTCAGGGTGAGTTTTCGGTTAGGGATAGGGTGAAGTTTAAGATAGGGTGAGGGTTAGGGTTATGCCTAAGGTTTGGGCTTGTTTTCAGGTTAGTGTTAAGGTTATGTTCAGGGTTAGGGTTACGTTCAGGGGTTGTGTTCAGTTTTAGGGTTAGGGTTAGATTTAAGGTTAGGGTTAAGTTTAGTGTTACGTTTAGGGTTAGGGTCATGGTTGTGTTAGGCTTTGTGGTTGGGGTGAGGGTTAGTTTTAGGGTTAGGGTTGGTTAGGGTTAGGATTATCGTTAGGATAAGGCGTTAGGGGTTAGAGGTGTAGTTTAGGGTTAGGGTTTGGGTGAGGGTTCCGGTTAGGCCTTGCGGTTCTGGTCATGGTGAGGTTTGGTTTAGGCTTAGGGTTAGGTTCATGATTCGGTTTCGGGTTAGTGTTAGAGTTAGGGTGAGAGTTAGTGTTAAGGTTTTTGCTAGGCTTTGGTGTTAGGGTTAGGGTTTGTGTTAGGGTTAGGTTTATCATTAGGGCTCAGGGGTTTCAGGTTAATGTTAGGGTTAGGGTTAGGGATAGCATTAGGGTTAGGGTTGTGGGATACGGTTAGGATTTAGGGTGCGGGTTACGGTTAGTTTTACAGTTAAGGTGAGGGTTTAGGGTAATTGTTATGATTAGGGTTATAGTCAGAGTTAGGGTTTGGTTTAGGATTAGGGTTAGGTGTAGGGTAAGAATTAGGTTTAGGTCCATGTTGAGGGTTAGACTTAGTGTTCTATTTAGGGTAAAGGTTAGGGGTCGGGTTAGGATTAGGTCTAGGGTTAGGATTAGGATTATTTTAGGGTTAGGTTCAGGGCTATTGTAAGTGTTCAGTTTAGGGTTACAGATGGACTAGCGTTATTCTTAGAGTTAGGTTTAAGGTTAGGGTTTGGGTTAGGTCTAGGTTTAGGGTTAAGCTTATGGTTAGTGTTTGGATGAAGTTCAGGATAGGGTGAGGGTTATTTTTCTGGTGAGGGCTAGGGTTTGGGTTTGTGTTCAGGTTAGTGTTAAGGATAGGTTTAGGGTTCGGTTAGGGTTAGGCGTTATGTCTAGGGTCAGCGTTAGGTTAGGTTCAGGGTTAGTGTGAAGTTTAGGTTAAGGGTGAGGGTTATGGTAAGGGTTAGGATTATAGACGGTGTTAGACGTTAGGTTTAGGGTGTTAGGGTTAGGTTTATGGTTAGGGTAGATTTAAGTTTAGGTTTAATATTAGGGTTAGGGTTAGATTTGGGTTACTGTTCGTATTAGGGTTAGGGTTAGGGATAAGTTTGGGGATAGCGTTAGGTTTCGGGTTGGGGATACGGTTAAGGATTAGGGTGAGGGTTAGGGTTAGGTTTACAGTTAAGGCGAGGGTTTAGGGTAATTGTTATGGTTAGGGTTAGAGTTAGAGTTAGGCTTAGGGTTAGGGTGAAGTTTCAGTTAATAGTCAGGGTTAGGCTTAAGGTTAGAGTAGGGTTAAGGTTAGTGTTCGGGTTAGGTGTAGCGTTAGGGTTTGGGTAGGGGTAAGGTTAGGGTTAAGGCTAGGTTTACGGTAAAGGGTAGGGCTAGCTTAGGGTTAGATTTAGAGTTAGAGTTAGTGCTAGGGTTTAGGATTATGGTTATGGTCAGGTTTAGAGTTATTGTTAGGGTTAGGGTAGAGTTAAGGTTAGGGTTCATTTAGGGTTAGAGAAAGGGTTAGGTTTAGGTCTGGGTTAGGTGTAGGATGCGGGGTAGGCTTAGGGTTAGGGGTTCATGGGAGGGTTAGTGTTAAGTTTACATTAAGCTGATGTTTTAGGGTGTTACTGTTAGGGCTAGGGTTAGCATTAGGTTTAGGGTCAGGGCTAGAGTTAGGGGATAGTTAAGGGTTAGCTTTAGTTTCAGGGTTAGGGTTAGCCTTCGGTTTAGGGTGAAGTTTAGGTTAAGGATGAGGGTTAGGGTTAGGGTTAGGCATTTGGGTTAAGGTTAGGGTTAGGTTTAGGATTAGGCTTAGGGTTAGGGTTGGGTGTTTGGGTTAATGTTAGGGTCAGGTTTAGGGTTCGGTTTAGGGTTAGGGCTACAGCTGGGGTAAAGTTTAATTGAAGGGTGAGGGTTGAGCTTAGGGTTAGCGTTAGGGGTTAGGGTTAGAGCTTAGGTTAGGATTAAGTTTAGGGTTAAGGTTAGGTTTAGATTTAGGGTTAGGGTTAGTGTTAGGGTTAAGTCATGTTTAGGTTTAGGGCTAGGTGAAGGTTATAGATAGGGTTAGGTTAAGGGTTGAGGTTAGGTTTAGATGGTAAGATGAGGGTTAGTGCTAGGTTTCCATTTAAGCTGAGTGTGTAGGGTAAGTTTTAGCGTTAGGATTAGGGTTAGAGTTAGAGTTAGGGTCAGGGTTAGTTTTGAGTTTAGAGTTAGGGTTACGTTTATGGTACGGTCAGGGTTAGGGGAGATTTAGTGTTACGTTTAGTTTTAGGGTTAGGGTTACAGAGAAGTTTATGTTAAGCGAGAGGGTTGGGGTTAGGGGTTTGGGTTCAGGTCAGAGTCAGGGTTAGGGTTAGGTTTAGGGTTAGGGTTACGTGTAGTGTTAGTGTTAGTTTTGCTTAGGGTTCGGGTTTGAATGAAGTTAGGGTACGCTTAGCGTTATGCTTAGGGTGAAATTCTGGTTAAGGGTGAGGGTTCGGCTTAGGGTTAGGATTAGAGTTAGGGTCAGTGGTTAGGGTTAGGTTTAGGGTTAAGGTTAGTTTTAGGCTAAGGATTAGGATTAGAGTTAGGGTTAAGGGTTACTGTTTCAGTTAGGTTTAGGTTAAGGTTATAATTAGGGTTAAGTTTAGGGTTAGGGTAAGAGTTAGAGTTACATTGACAGTTAAGGTGAGGGTTTTGGGTAAGTGTTACCCTTAAGGTTAGGGTTAGAGTAAAGGTTAAAGGTTAGGGTTAAGGTTAAGGGTTAGGGTTAGGTTTAAGTTTATGGTAGGCTTAAAGATAGGGTTAAGGTTAGGTTAGGGTTAGGGTCAGGGTTAGAATTAGAATTAGGTTTAGGGCGAGGATTAGGGCCAGAGTTATTGTAAGGGTTAGGTTTCGGGTTACAGGTGGGCCAAGGTTCAGGTGAGGGTTAGGTTTATGGGGAGGGTTAGGGTTAAAGTCAGGGTGAGTTTTCGGTTAGGGATAGGGTGAAGTTTAAGATAGGGTGAGGGTTAGGGTTATGCCTAAGGTTTGGGCTTGTTTTCAGGTTAGTGTTAAGGTTATGTTCAGGGTTAGGGTTACGTTCAGGGGTTGTGTTCAGTTTTAGGGTTAGGGTTAGATTTAAGGTTAGGGTTAAGTTTAGTGTTACGTTTAGGGTTAGGGTCATGGTTGTGTTAGGCTTTGTGGTTGGGGTGAGGGTTAGTTTTAGGGTTAGGGTTGGTTAGGGTTAGGATTATCGTTAGGATAAGGCGTTAGGGGTTAGAGGTGTAGTTTAGGGTTAGGGTTTGGGTGAGGGTTCCGGTTAGGCCTTGCGGTTCTGGTCATGGTGAGGTTTGGTTTAGGCTTAGGGTTAGGTTCATGATTCGGTTTCGGGTTAGTGTTAGAGTTAGGGTGAGAGTTAGTGTTAAGGTTTTTGCTAGGCTTTGGTGTTAGGGTTAGGGTTTGTGTTAGGGTTAGGTTTATCATTAGGGCTCAGGGGTTTCAGGTTAATGTTAGGGTTAGGGTTAGGGATAGCATTAGGGTTAGGGTTGTGGGATACGGTTAGGATTTAGGGTGCGGGTTACGGTTAGTTTTACAGTTAAGGTGAGGGTTTAGGGTAATTGTTATGATTAGGGTTATAGTCAGAGTTAGGGTTTGGTTTAGGATTAGGGTTAGGTGTAGGGTAAGAATTAGGTTTAGGTCCATGTTGAGGGTTAGACTTAGTGTTCTATTTAGGGTAAAGGTTAGGGGTCGGGTTAGGATTAGGTCTAGGGTTAGGATTAGGATTATTTTAGGGTTAGGTTCAGGGCTATTGTAAGTGTTCAGTTTAGGGTTACAGATGGACTAGCGTTATTCTTAGAGTTAGGTTTAAGGTTAGGGTTTGGGTTAGGTCTAGGTTTAGGGTTAAGCTTATGGTTAGTGTTTGGATGAAGTTCAGGATAGGGTGAGGGTTATTTTTCTGGTGAGGGCTAGGGTTTGGGTTTGTGTTCAGGTTAGTGTTAAGGATAGGTTTAGGGTTCGGTTAGGGTTAGGCGTTATGTCTAGGGTCAGCGTTAGGTTAGGTTCAGGGTTAGTGTGAAGTTTAGGTTAAGGGTGAGGGTTATGATAAGGGTTAGGATTATAGACGGTGTTAGACGTTAGGTTTAGGGTGTTAGGGTTAGGTTTATGGTTAGGGTAGATTTAAGTTTAGGTTTAATATTAGGGTTAGGGTTAGATTTGGGTTACTGTTCGTATTAGGGTTAGGGTTAGGGATAAGTTTGGGGATAGCGTTAGGTTTCGGGTTGGGGATACGGTTAAGGATTAGGGTGAGGGTTAGGGTTAGGTTTACAGTTAAGGCGAGGGTTTAGGGTAATTGTTATGGTTAGGGTTAGAGTTAGAGTTAGGCTTAGGGTTAGGGTGAAGTTTCAGTTAATAGTCAGGGTTAGGCTTAAGGTTAGAGTAGGGTTAAGGTTAGTGTTCGGGTTAGGTGTAGCGTTAGGGTTTGGGTAGGGGTAAGGTTAGGGTTAAGGCTAGGTTTACGGTAAAGGGTAGGGCTAGCTTAGGGTTAGATTTAGAGTTAGAGTTAGTGGTAGGGTTTAGGATTATGGTTATGGTCAGGTTTAGAGTTATTGTTAGGGTTAGGGTAGAGTTAAGGTTAGGGTTCATTTAGGGTTAGAGAAAGGGTTAGGTTTAGGTCTGGGTTAGGTGTAGGATGCGGGGTAGGCTTAGGGTTAGGGGTTCATGGGAGGGTTAGTGTTAAGTTTACATTAAGCTGATGTTTTAGGGTGTTACTGTTAGGGCTAGGGTTAGCATTAGGTTTAGGGTCAGGGCTAGAGTTAGGGGATAGTTAAGGGTTAGCTTTAGTTTCAGGGTTAGGGTTAGCCTTCGGTTTAGGGTGAAGTTTAGGTTAAGGATGAGGGTTAGGGTTAGGGTTAGGCATTTGGGTTAAGGTTAGGGTTAGGTTTAGGATTAGGCTTAGGGTTAGGGTTGGGTGTTTGGGTTAATGTTAGGGTCAGGTTTAGGGTTCGGTTTAGGGTTAGGGCTACAGCTGGGGTAAAGTTTAATTGAAGGGTGAGGGTTGAGCTTAGGGTTAGCGTTAGGGGTTAGGGTTAGAGCTTAGGTTAGGATTAAGTTTAGGGTTAAGGTTAGGTTTAGATTTAGGGTTAGGGTTAGTGTTAGGGTTAAGTCATGTTTAGGTTTAGGGCTAGGTGAAGGTTATAGATAGGGTTAGGTTAAGGGTTGAGGTTAGGTTTAGATGGTAAGATGAGGGTTAGTGCTAGGTTTCCATTTAAGCTGAGTGTGTAGGGTAAGTTTTAGCGTTAGGATTAGGGTTAGAGTTAGAGTTAGGGTCAGGGTTAGTTTTGAGTTTAGAGTTAGGGTTACGTTTATGGTACGGTCAGGGTTAGGGGAGATTTAGTGTTACGTTTAGTTTTAGGGTTAGGGTTACAGAGAAGTTTATGTGAAGCGAGAGGGTTGGGGTTAGGGGTTTGGGTTCAGGTCAGAGTCAGGGTTAGGGTTAGGTTTAGGGTTAGGGTTACGTGTAGTGTTAGTGTTAGTTTTGCTTAGGGTTCGGGTTTGAATGAAGTTAGGGTACGCTTAGCGTTATGCTTAGGGTGAAATTCTGGTTAAGGGTGAGGGTTCGGCTTAGGGTTAGGATTAGAGTTAGGGTCAGTGGTTAGGGTTAGGTTTAGGGTTAAGGTTAGTTTTAGGCTAAGGATTAGGATTAGAGTTAGGGTTAAGGGTTACTGTTTCAGTTAGGTTTAGGTTAAGGTTATAATTAGGGTTAAGTTTAGGGTTAGGGTAAGAGTTAGAGTTACATTGACAGTTAAGGTGAGGGTTTTGGGTAAGTGTTACCCTTAAGGTTAGGGTTAGAGTAAAGGTTAAAGGTTAGGGTTAAGGTTAAGGGTTAGGGTTAGGTTTAAGTTTATGGTAGGCTTAAAGATAGGGTTAAGGTTAGGTTAGGGTTAGGGTCAGGGTTAGAATTAGAATTAGGTTTAGGGCGAGGATTAGGGCCAGAGTTATTGTAAGGGTTAGGTTTCGGGTTACAGGTGGGCCAAGGTTAAGGTGAGGGTTAGGTTTATGGGGAGGGTTAGGGTTAAAGTCAGGGTGAGTTTTCGGTTAGGGATAGGGTGAAGTTTAAGATAGGGTGAGGGTTAGGGTTATGCCTAAGGTTTGGGCTTGTTTTCAGGTTAGTGTTAAGGTTATGTTCAGGGTTAGGGTTACGTTCAGGGGTTGTGTTCAGTTTTAGGGTTAGGGTTAGATTTAAGGTTAGGGTTAAGTTTAGTGTTACGTTTAGGGTTAGGGTCATGGTTGTGTTAGGCTTTGTGGTTGGGGTGAGGGTTAGTTTTAGGGTTAGGGTTGGTTAGGGTTAGGATTATCGTTAGGATAAGGCGTTAGGGGTTAGAGGTGTAGTTTAGGGTTAGGGTTTGGGTGAGGGTTCCGGTTAGGCCTTGCGGTTCTGGTCATGGTTAGGTTTGGTTTAGGCTTAGGGTTAGGTTCATGATTCGGTTTCGGGTTAGTGTTAGAGTTAGGGTGAGAGTTAGTGTTAAGGTTTTTGCTAGGCTTTGGTGTTAGGGTTAGGGTTTGTGTTAGGGTTAGGTTTATCATTAGGGCTCAGGGGTTTCAGGTTAATGTTAGGGTTAGGGTTAGGGATAGCATTAGGGTTAGGGTTGTGGGATACGGTTAGGATTTAGGGTGCGGGTTACGGTTAGTTTTACAGTTAAGGTGAGGGTTTAGGGTAATTGTTATGATTAGGGTTATAGTCAGAGTTAGGGTTTGGTTTAGGATTAGGGTTAGGTGTAGGGTAAGAATTAGGTTTAGGTCCATGTTGAGGGTTAGACTTAGTGTTCTATTTAGGGTAAAGGTTAGGGGTCGGGTTAGGATTAGGTCTAGGGTTAGGATTAGGATTATTTTAGGGTTAGGTTCAGGGCTATTGTAAGTGTTCAGTTTAGGGTTACAGATGGACTAGCGTTATTCTTAGAGTTAGGTTTAAGGTTAGGGTTTGGGTTAGGTCTAGGTTTAGGGTTAAGCTTATGGTTAGTGTTTGGATGAAGTTCAGGATAGGGTGAGGGTTATTTTTCTGGTGAGGGCTAGGGTTTGGGTTTGTGTTCAGGTTAGTGTTAAGGATAGGTTTAGGGTTCGGTTAGGGTTAGGCGTTATGTCTAGGGTCAGCGTTAGGTTAGGTTCAGGGTTAGTGTGAAGTTTAGGTTAAGGGTGAGGGTTATGATAAGGGTTAGGATTATAGACGGTGTTAGACGTTAGGTTTAGGGTGTTAGGGTTAGGTTTATGGTTAGGGTAGATTTAAGTTTAGGTTTAATATTAGGGTTAGGGTTAGATTTGTGTTACTGTTCGTATTAGGGTTAGGGTTAGGGATAAGTTTGGGGATAGCGTTAGGTTTCGGGTTGGGGATACGGTTAAGGATTAGGGTGAGGGTTAGGGTTAGGTTTACAGTTAAGGCGAGGGTTTAGGGTAATTGTTATGGTTAGGGTTAGAGTTAGAGTTAGGCTTAGGGTTAGGGTGAAGTTTCAGTTAATAGTCAGGGTTAGGCTTAAGGTTAGAGTAGGGTTAAGGTTAGTGTTCGGGTTAGGTGTAGCGTTAGGGTTTGGGTAGGGGTAAGGTTAGGGTTAAGGCTAGGTTTACGGTAAAGGGTAGGGCTAGCTTAGGGTTAGATTTAGAGTTAGAGTTAGTGCTAGGGTTTAGGATTATGGTTATGGTCAGGTTTAGAGTTATTGTTAGGGTTAGGGTAGAGTTAAGGTTAGGGTTCATTTAGGCTTAGAGAAAGGGTTAGGTTTAGGTCTGGGTTAGGTGTAGGATGCGGGGTAGGCTTAGGGTTAGGGGTTCATGGGAGGGTTAGTGTTAAGTTTACATTAAGCTGATGTTTTAGGGTGTTACTGTTAGGGCTAGGGTTAGCATTAGGTTTAGGGTCAGGGCTAGAGTTAGGGGATAGTTAAGGGTTAGCTTTAGTTTCAGGGTTAGGGTTAGCCTTCGGTTTAGGGTGAAGTTTAGGTTAAGGATGAGGGTTAGGGTTAGGGTTAGGCATTTGGGTTAAGGTTAGGGTTAGGTTTAGGATTAGGCTTAGGGTTAGGGTTGGGTGTTTGGGTTAATGTTAGGGTCAGGTTTAGGGTTCGGTTTAGGGTTAGGGCTACAGCTGGGGTAAAGTTTAATTGAAGGGTGAGGGTTGAGCTTAGGGTTAGCGTTAGGGGTTAGGGTTAGAGCTTAGGTTAGGATTAAGTTTAGGGTTAAGGTTAGGTTTAGATTTAGGGTTAGGGTTAGTGTTAGGGTTAAGTCATGTTTAGGTTTAGGGCTAGGTGAAGGTTATAGATAGGGTTAGGTTAAGGGTTGAGGTTAGGTTTAGATGGTAAGATGAGGGTTAGTGCTAGGTTTCCATTTAAGCTGAGTGTGTAGGGTAAGTTTTAGCGTTAGGATTAGGGTTAGAGTTAGAGTTAGGGTCAGGGTTAGTTTTGAGTTTAGAGTTAGGGTTACGTTTATGGTACGGTCAGGGTTAGGGGAGATTTAGTGTTACGTTTAGTTTTAGGGTTAGGGTTACAGAGAAGTTTATGTGAAGCGAGAGGGTTGGGGTTAGGGGTTTGGGTTCAGGTCAGAGTCAGGGTTAGGGTTAGGTTTAGGGTTAGGGTTACGTGTAGTGTTAGTGTTAGTTTTGCTTAGGGTTCGGGTTTGAATGAAGTTAGGGTACGCTTAGCGTTATGCTTAGGGTGAAATTCTGGTTAAGGGTGAGGGTTCGGCTTAGGGTTAGGATTAGAGTTAGGGTCAGTGGTTAGGGTTAGGTTTAGGGTTAAGGTTAGTTTTAGGCTAAGGATTAGGATTAGAGTTAGGGTTAAGGGTTACTGTTTCAGTTAGGTTTAGGTTAAGGTTATAATTAGGGTTAAGTTTAGGGTTAGGGTAAGAGTTAGAGTTACATTGACAGTTAAGGTGAGGGTTTTGGGTAAGTGTTACCCTTAAGGTTAGGGTTAGAGTAAAGGTTAAAGGTTAGGGTTAAGGTTAAGGGTTAGGGTTAGGTTTAAGTTTATGGTAGGCTTAAAGATAGGGTTAAGGTTAGGTTAGGGTTAGGGTCAGGGTTAGAATTAGAATTAGGTTTAGGGCGAGGATTAGGGCCAGAGTTATTGTAAGGGTTAGGTTTCGGGTTACAGGTGGGCCAAGGTTAAGGTGAGGGTTAGGTTTATGGGGAGGGTTAGGGTTAAAGTCAGGGTGAGTTTTCGGTTAGGGATAGGGTGAAGTTTAAGATAGGGTGAGGGTTAGGGTTATGCCTAAGGTTTGGGCTTGTTTTCAGGTTAGTGTTAAGGTTATGTTCAGGGTTAGGGTTACGTTCAGGGGTTGTGTTCAGTTTTAGGGTTAGGGTTAGATTTAAGGTTAGGGTTAAGTTTAGTGTTACGTTTAGGGTTAGGGTCATGGTTGTGTTAGGCTTTGTGGTTGGGGTGAGGGTTAGTTTTAGGGTTAGGGTTGGTTAGGGTTAGGATTATCGTTAGGATAAGGCGTTAGGGGTTAGAGGTGTAGTTTAGGGTTAGGGTTTGGGTGAGGGTTCCGGTTAGGCCTTGCGGTTCTGGTCATGGTGAGGTTTGGTTTAGGCTTAGGGTTAGGTTCATGATTCGGTTTCGGGTTAGTGTTAGAGTTAGGGTGAGAGTTAGTGTTAAGGTTTTTGCTAGGCTTTGGTGTTAGGGTTAGGGTTTGTGTTAGGGTTAGGTTTATCATTAGGGCTCAGGGGTTTCAGGTTAATGTTAGGGTTAGGGTTAGGGATAGCATTAGGGTTAGGGTTGTGGGATACGGTTAGGATTTAGGGTGCGGGTTACGGTTAGTTTTACAGTTAAGGTGAGGGTTTAGGGTAATTGTTATGATTAGGGTTATAGTCAGAGTTAGGGTTTGGTTTAGGATTAGGGTTAGGTGTAGGGTAAGAATTAGGTTTAGGTCCATGTTGAGGGTTAGACTTAGTGTTCTATTTAGGGTAAAGGTTAGGGGTCGGGTTAGGATTAGGTCTAGGGTTAGGATTAGGATTATTTTAGGGTTAGGTTCAGGGCTATTGTAAGTGTTCAGTTTAGGGTTACAGATGGACTAGCGTTATTCTTAGAGTTAGGTTTAAGGTTAGGGTTTGGGTTAGGTCTAGGTTTAGGGTTAAGCTTATGGTTAGTGTTTGGATGAAGTTCAGGATAGGGTGAGGGTTATTTTTCTGGTGAGGGCTAGGGTTTGGGTTTGTGTTCAGGTTAGTGTTAAGGATAGGTTTAGGGTTCGGTTAGGGTTAGGCGTTATGTCTAGGGTCAGCGTTAGGTTAGGTTCAGGGTTAGTGTGAAGTTTAGGTTAAGGGTGAGGGTTATGATAAGGGTTAGGATTATAGACGGTGTTAGACGTTAGGTTTAGGGTGTTAGGGTTAGGTTTATGGTTAGGGTAGATTTAAGTTTAGGTTTAATATTAGGGTTAGGGTTAGATTTGTGTTACTGTTCGTATTAGGGTTAGGGTTAGGGATAAGTTTGGGGATAGCGTTAGGTTTCGGGTTGGGGATACGGTTAAGGATTAGGGTGAGGGTTAGGGTTAGGTTTACAGTTAAGGCGAGGGTTTAGGGTAATTGTTATGGTTAGGGTTAGAGTTAGAGTTAGGCTTAGGGTTAGGGTGAAGTTTCAGTTAATAGTCAGGGTTAGGCTTAAGGTTAGAGTAGGGTTAAGGTTAGTGTTCGGGTTAGGTGTAGCGTTAGGGTTTGGGTAGGGGTAAGGTTAGGGTTAAGGCTAGGTTTACGGTAAAGGGTAGGGCTAGCTTAGGGTTAGATTTAGAGTTAGAGTTAGTGCTAGGGTTTAGGATTATGGTTATGGTCAGGTTTAGAGTTATTGTTAGGGTTAGGGTAGAGTTAAGGTTAGGGTTCATTTAGGGTTAGAGAAAGGGTTAGGTTTAGGTCTGGGTTAGGTGTAGGATGCGGGGTAGGCTTAGGGTTAGGGGTTCATGGGAGGGTTAGTGTTAAGTTTACATTAAGCTGATGTTTTAGGGTGTTACTGTTAGGGCTAGGGTTAGCATTAGGTTTAGGGTCAGGGCTAGAGTTAGGGGATAGTTAAGGGTTAGCTTTAGTTTCAGGGTTAGGGTTAGCCTTCGGTTGAGGGTGAAGTTTAGGTTAAGGATGAGGGTTAGGGTTAGGGTTAGGCATTTGGGTTAAGGTTAGGGTTAGGTTTAGGATTAGGCTTAGGGTTAGGGTTGGGTGTTTGGGTTAATGTTAGGGTCAGGTTTAGGGTTCGGTTTAGGGTTAGGGCTACAGCTGGGGTAAAGTTTAATTGAAGGGTGAGGGTTGAGCTTAGGGTTAGCGTTAGGGGTTAGGGTTAGAGCTTAGGTTAGGATTAAGTTTAGGGTTAAGGTTAGGTTTAGATTTAGGGTTAGGGTTAGTGTTAGGGTTAAGTCATGTTTAGGTTTAGGGCTAGGTGAAGGTTATAGATAGGGTTAGGTTAAGGGTTGAGGTTAGGTTTAGATGGTAAGATGAGGGTTAGTGCTAGGTTTCCATTTAAGCTGAGTGCGTAGGGTAAGTTTTAGCGTTAGGATTAGGGTTAGAGTTAGAGTTAGGGTCAGGGTTAGTTTTGAGTTTAGAGTTAGGGTTACGTTTATGGTACGGTCAGGGTTAGGGGAGATTTAGTGTTACGTTTAGTTTTAGGGTTAGGGTTACAGAGAAGTTTATGTGAAGCGAGAGGGTTGGGGTTAGGGGTTTGGGTTCAGGTCAGAGTCAGGGTTAGGGTTAGGTTTAGGGTTAGGGTTACGTGTAGTGTTAGTGTTAGTTTTGCTTAGGGTTCGGGTTTGAATGAAGTTAGGGTTCGCTTAGCGTTATGCTTAGGGTGAAATTCTGGTTAAGGGTGAGGGTTCGGCTTAGGGTTAGGATTAGAGTTAGGGTCAGTGGTTAGGGTTAGGTTTAGGGTTAAGGTTAGTTTTAGGCTAAGGATTAGGATTAGAGTTAGGGTTAAGTGTTACTGTTTCAGTTAGGTTTAGGTTAAGGTTATAATTAGGGTTAAGTTTAGGGTTAGGGTAAGAGTTAGAGTTACATTGACAGTTAAGGTGAGGGTTTTGGGTAAGTGTTACCCTTAAGGTTAGGGTTAGAGTAAAGGTTAAAGGTTAGGGTTAAGGTTAAGGGTTAGGGTTAGGTTTAAGTTTATGGTAGGCTTAAAGATAGGGTTAAGGTTAGGTTAGGGTTAGGGTCAGGGTTAGAATTAGAATTAGGTTTAGGGCGAGGATTAGGGCCAGAGTTATTGTAAGGGTTAGGTTTCGGGTTACAGGTGGGCCAAGGTTAAGGTGAGGGTTAGGTTTATGGGGAGGGTTAGGGTTAAAG
Organism: Loxodonta africana; assembly: GCF_030014295.1. NCBI lineage: Eukaryota > Metazoa > Chordata > Mammalia > Proboscidea > Elephantidae > Loxodonta > Loxodonta africana. The sequence continues at coordinate 134,330,918 of NC_087349.1, read as the reverse complement.
TCAGGGTGAGTTTTCGGTTAGGGATAGGGTGAAGTTTAAGATAGGGTGAGGGTTAGGGTTATGCCTAAGGTTTGGGCTTGTTTTCAGGTTAGTGTTAAGGTTATGTTCAGGGTTAGGGTTACGTTCAGGGGTTGTGTTCAGTTTTAGGGTTAGGGTTAGATTTAAGGTTAGGGTTAAGTTTAGTGTTACGTTTAGGGTTAGGGTCATGGTTGTGTTAGGCTTTGTGGTTGGGGTGAGGGTTAGTTTTAGGGTTAGGGTTGGTTAGGGTTAGGATTATCGTTAGGATAAGGCGTTAGGGGTTAGAGGTGTAGTTTAGGGTTAGGGTTTGGGTGAGGGTTCCGGTTAGGCCTTGCGGTTCTGGTCATGGTGAGGTTTGGTTTAGGCTTAGGGTTAGGTTCATGATTCGGTTTCGGGTTAGTGTTAGAGTTAGGGTGAGAGTTAGTGTTAAGGTTTTTGCTAGGCTTTGGTGTTAGGGTTAGGGTTTGTGTTAGGGTTAGGTTTATCATTAGGGCTCAGGGGTTTCAGGTTAATGTTAGGGTTAGGGTTAGGGATAGCATTAGGGTTAGGGTTGTGGGATACGGTTAGGATTTAGGGTGCGGGTTACGGTTAGTTTTACAGTTAAGGTGAGGGTTTAGGGTAATTGTTATGATTAGGGTTATAGTCAGAGTTAGGGTTTGGTTTAGGATTAGGGTTAGGTGTAGGGTAAGAATTAGGTTTAGGTCCATGTTGAGGGTTAGACTTAGTGTTCTATTTAGGGTAAAGGTTAGGGGTCGGGTTAGGATTAGGTCTAGGGTTAGGATTAGGATTATTTTAGGGTTAGGTTCAGGGCTATTGTAAGTGTTCAGTTTAGGGTTACAGATGGACTAGCGTTATTCTTAGAGTTAGGTTTAAGGTTAGGGTTTGGGTTAGGTCTAGGTTTAGGGTTAAGCTTATGGTTAGTGTTTGGATGAAGTTCAGGATAGGGTGAGGGTTATTTTTCTGGTGAGGGCTAGGGTTTGGGTTTGTGTTCAGGTTAGTGTTAAGGATAGGTTTAGGGTTCGGTTAGGGTTAGGCGTTATGTCTAGGGTCAGCGTTAGGTTAGGTTCAGGGTTAGTGTGAAGTTTAGGTTAAGGGTGAGGGTTATGATAAGGGTTAGGATTATAGACGGTGTTAGACGTTAGGTTTAGGGTGTTAGGGTTAGGTTTATGGTTAGGGTAGATTTAAGTTTAGGTTTAATATTAGGGTTAGGGTTAGATTTGTGTTACTGTTCGTATTAGGGTTAGGGTTAGGGATAAGTTTGGGGATAGCGTTAGGTTTCGGGTTGGGGATACGGTTAAGGATTAGGGTGAGGGTTAGGGTTAGGTTTACAGTTAAGGCGAGGGTTTAGGGTAATTGTTATGGTTAGGGTTAGAGTTAGAGTTAGGCTTAGGGTTAGGGTGAAGTTTCAGTTAATAGTCAGGGTTAGGCTTAAGGTTAGAGTAGGGTTAAGGTTAGTGTTCGGGTTAGGTGTAGCGTTAGGGTTTGGGTAGGGGTAAGGTTAGGGTTAAGGCTAGGTTTACGGTAAAGGGTAGGGCTAGCTTAGGGTTAGATTTAGAGTTAGAGTTAGTGCTAGGGTTTAGGATTATGGTTATGGTCAGGTTTAGAGTTATTGTTAGGGTTAGGGTAGAGTTAAGGTTAGGGTTCATTTAGGGTTAGAGAAAGGGTTAGGTTTAGGTCTGGGTTAGGTGTAGGATGCGGGGTAGGCTTAGGGTTAGGGGTTCATGGGAGGGTTAGTGTTAAGTTTACATTAAGCTGATGTTTTAGGGTGTTACTGTTAGGGCTAGGGTTAGCATTAGGTTTAGGGTCAGGGCTAGAGTTAGGGGATAGTTAAGGGTTAGCTTTAGTTTCAGGGTTAGGGTTAGCCTTCGGTTGAGGGTGAAGTTTAGGTTAAGGATGAGGGTTAGGGTTAGGGTTAGGCATTTGGGTTAAGGTTAGGGTTAGGTTTAGGATTAGGCTTAGGGTTAGGGTTGGGTGTTTGGGTTAATGTTAGGGTCAGGTTTAGGGTTCGGTTTAGGGTTAGGGCTACAGCTGGGGTAAAGTTTAATTGAAGGGTGAGGGTTGAGCTTAGGGTTAGCGTTAGGGGTTAGGGTTAGAGCTTAGGTTAGGATTAAGTTTAGGGTTAAGGTTAGGTTTAGATTTAGGGTTAGGGTTAGTGTTAGGGTTAAGTCATGTTTAGGTTTAGGGCTAGGTGAAGGTTATAGATAGGGTTAGGTTAAGGGTTGAGGTTAGGTTTAGATGGTAAGATGAGGGTTAGTGCTAGGTTTCCATTTAAGCTGAGTGCGTAGGGTAAGTTTTAGCGTTAGGATTAGGGTTAGAGTTAGAGTTAGGGTCAGGGTTAGTTTTGAGTTTAGAGTTAGGGTTACGTTTATGGTACGGTCAGGGTTAGGGGAGATTTAGTGTTACGTTTAGTTTTAGGGTTAGGGTTACAGAGAAGTTTATGTGAAGCGAGAGGGTTGGGGTTAGGGGTTTGGGTTCAGGTCAGAGTCAGGGTTAGGGTTAGGTTTAGGGTTAGGGTTACGTGTAGTGTTAGTGTTAGTTTTGCTTAGGGTTCGGGTTTGAATGAAGTTAGGGTTCGCTTAGCGTTATGCTTAGGGTGAAATTCTGGTTAAGGGTGAGGGTTCGGCTTAGGGTTAGGATTAGAGTTAGGGTCAGTGGTTAGGGTTAGGTTTAGGGTTAAGGTTAGTTTTAGGCTAAGGATTAGGATTAGAGTTAGGGTTAAGTGTTACTGTTTCAGTTAGGTTTAGGTTAAGGTTATAATTAGGGTTAAGTTTAGGGTTAGGGTAAGAGTTAGAGTTACATTGACAGTTAAGGTGAGGGTTTTGGGTAAGTGTTACCCTTAAGGTTAGGGTTAGAGTAAAGGTTAAAGGTTAGGGTTAAGGTTAAGGGTTAGGGTTAGGTTTAAGTTTATGGTAGGCTTAAAGATAGGGTTAAGGTTAGGTTAGGGTTAGGGTCAGGGTTAGAATTAGAATTAGGTTTAGGGCGAGGATTAGGGCCAGAGTTATTGTAAGGGTTAGGTTTCGGGTTACAGGTGGGCCAAGGTTAAGGTGAGGGTTAGGTTTATGGGGAGGGTTAGGGTTAAAGTCAGGGTGAGTTTTCGGTTAGGGATAGGGTGAAGTTTAAGATAGGGTGAGGGTTAGGGTTATGCCTAAGGTTTGGGCTTGTTTTCAGGTTAGTGTTAAGGTTATGTTCAGGGTTAGGGTTACGTTCAGGGGTTGTGTTCAGTTTTAGGGTTAGGGTTAGATTTAAGGTTAGGGTTAAGTTTAGTGTTACGTTTAGGGTTAGGGTCATGGTTGTGTTAGGCTTTGTGGTTGGGGTGAGGGTTAGTTTTAGGGTTAGGGTTGGTTAGGGTTAGGATTATCGTTAGGATAAGGCGTTAGGGGTTAGAGGTGTAGTTTAGGGTTAGGGTTTGGGTGAGGGTTCCGGTTAGGCCTTGCGGTTCTGGTCATGGTGAGGTTTGGTTTAGGCTTAGGGTTAGGTTCATGATTCGGTTTCGGGTTAGTGTTAGAGTTAGGGTGAGAGTTAGTGTTAAGGTTTTTGCTAGGCTTTGGTGTTAGGGTTAGGGTTTGTGTTAGGGTTAGGTTTATCATTAGGGCTCAGGGGTTTCAGGTTAATGTTAGGGTTAGGGTTAGGGATAGCATTAGGGTTAGGGTTGTGGGATACGGTTAGGATTTAGGGTGCGGGTTACGGTTAGTTTTACAGTTAAGGTGAGGGTTTAGGGTAATTGTTATGATTAGGGTTATAGTCAGAGTTAGGGTTTGGTTTAGGATTAGGGTTAGGTGTAGGGTAAGAATTAGGTTTAGGTCCATGTTGAGGGTTAGACTTAGTGTTCTATTTAGGGTAAAGGTTAGGGGTCGGGTTAGGATTAGGTCTAGGGTTAGGATTAGGATTATTTTAGGGTTAGGTTCAGGGCTATTGTAAGTGTTCAGTTTAGGGTTACAGATGGACTAGCGTTATTCTTAGAGTTAGGTTTAAGGTTAGGGTTTGGGTTAGGTCTAGGTTTAGGGTTAAGCTTATGGTTAGTGTTTGGATGAAGTTCAGGATAGGGTGAGGGTTATTTTTCTGGTGAGGGCTAGGGTTTGGGTTTGTGTTCAGGTTAGTGTTAAGGATAGGTTTAGGGTTCGGTTAGGGTTAGGCGTTATGTCTAGGGTCAGCGTTAGGTTAGGTTCAGGGTTAGTGTGAAGTTTAGGTTAAGGGTGAGGGTTATGATAAGGGTTAGGATTATAGACGGTGTTAGACGTTAGGTTTAGGGTGTTAGGGTTAGGTTTATGGTTAGGGTAGATTTAAGTTTAGGTTTAATATTAGGGTTAGGGTTAGATTTGTGTTACTGTTCGTATTAGGGTTAGGGTTAGGGATAAGTTTGGGGATAGCGTTAGGTTTCGGGTTGGGGATACGGTTAAGGATTAGGGTGAGGGTTAGGGTTAGGTTTACAGTTAAGGCGAGGGTTTAGGGTAATTGTTATGGTTAGGGTTAGAGTTAGAGTTAGGCTTAGGGTTAGGGTGAAGTTTCAGTTAATAGTCAGGGTTAGGCTTAAGGTTAGAGTAGGGTTAAGGTTAGTGTTCGGGTTAGGTGTAGCGTTAGGGTTTGGGTAGGGGTAAGGTTAGGGTTAAGGCTAGGTTTACGGTAAAGGGTAGGGCTAGCTTAGGGTTAGATTTAGAGTTAGAGTTAGTGCTAGGGTTTAGGATTATGGTTATGGTCAGGTTTAGAGTTATTGTTAGGGTTAGGGTAGAGTTAAGGTTAGGGTTCATTTAGGGTTAGAGAAAGGGTTAGGTTTAGGTCTGGGTTAGGTGTAGGATGCGGGGTAGGCTTAGGGTTAGGGGTTCATGGGAGGGTTAGTGTTAAGTTTACATTAAGCTGATGTTTTAGGGTGTTACTGTTAGGGCTAGGGTTAGCATTAGGTTTAGGGTCAGGGCTAGAGTTAGGGGATAGTTAAGGGTTAGCTTTAGTTTCAGGGTTAGGGTTAGCCTTCGGTTGAGGGTGAAGTTTAGGTTAAGGATGAGGGTTAGGGTTAGGGTTAGGCATTTGGGTTAAGGTTAGGGTTAGGTTTAGGATTAGGCTTAGGGTTAGGGTTGGGTGTTTGGGTTAATGTTAGGGTCAGGTTTAGGGTTCGGTTTAGGGTTAGGGCTACAGCTGGGGTAAAGTTTAATTGAAGGGTGAGGGTTGAGCTTAGGGTTAGCGTTAGGGGTTAGGGTTAGAGCTTAGGTTAGGATTAAGTTTAGGGTTAAGGTTAGGTTTAGATTTAGGGTTAGGGTTAGTGTTAGGGTTAAGTCATGTTTAGGTTTAGGGCTAGGTGAAGGTTATAGATAGGGTTAGGTTAAGGGTTGAGGTTAGGTTTAGATGGTAAGATGAGGGTTAGTGCTAGGTTTCCATTTAAGCTGAGTGCGTAGGGTAAGTTTTAGCGTTAGGATTAGGGTTAGAGTTAGAGTTAGGGTCAGGGTTAGTTTTGAGTTTAGAGTTAGGGTTACGTTTATGGTACGGTCAGGGTTAGGGGAGATTTAGTGTTACGTTTAGTTTTAGGGTTAGGGTTACAGAGAAGTTTATGTTAAGCGAGAGGGTTGTGGTTAGGGGTTTGGGTTCAGGTCAGAGTCAGGGTTAGGGTTAGGTTTAGGGTTAGGGTTACGTGTAGTGTTAGTGTTAGTTTTGCTTAGGGTTCGGGTTTGAATGAAGTTAGGGTACGCTTAGCGTTATGCTTAGGGTGAAATTCTGGTTAAGGGTGAGGGTTCGGCTTAGGGTTAGGATTAGAGTTAGGGTCAGTGGTTAGGGTTAGGTTTAGGGTTAAGGTTAGTTTTAGGCTAAGGATTAGGATTAGAGTTAGGGTTAAGTGTTACTGTTTCAGTTAGGTTTAGGTTAAGGTTATAATTAGGGTTAAGTTTAGGGTTAGGGTAAGAGTTAGAGTTACATTGACAGTTAAGGTGAGGGTTTTGGGTAAGTGTTACCCTTAAGGTTAGGGTTAGAGTAAAGGTTAAAGGTTAGGGTTAAGGTTAAGGGTTAGGGTTAGGTTTAAGTTTATGGTAGGCTTAAAGATAGGGTTAAGGTTAGGTTAGGGTTAGGGTCAGGGTTAGAATTAGAATTAGGTTTAGGGCGAGGATTAGGGCCAGAGTTATTGTAAGGGTTAGGTTTCGGGTTACAGGTGGGCCAAGGTTAAGGTGAGGGTTAGGTTTATGGGGAGGGTTAGGGTTAAAGTCAGGGTGAGTTTTCGGTTAGGGATAGGGTGAAGTTTAAGATAGGGTGAGGGTTAGGGTTATGCCTAAGGTTTGGGCTTGTTTTCAGGTTAGTGTTAAGGTTATGTTCAGGGTTAGGGTTACGTTCAGGGGTTGTGTTCAGTTTTAGGGTTAGGGTTAGATTTAAGGTTAGGGTTAAGTTTAGTGTTACGTTTAGGGTTAGGGTCATGGTTGTGTTAGGCTTTGTGGTTGGGGTGAGGGTTAGTTTTAGGGTTAGGGTTGGTTAGGGTTAGGATTATCGTTAGGATAAGGCGTTAGGGGTTAGAGGTGTAGTTTAGGGTTAGGGTTTGGGTGAGGGTTCCGGTTAGGCCTTGCGGTTCTGGTCATGGTGAGGTTTGGTTTAGGCTTAGGGTTAGGTTCATGATTCGGTTTCGGGTTAGTGTTAGAGTTAGGGTGAGAGTTAGTGTTAAGGTTTTTGCTAGGCTTTGGTGTTAGGGTTAGGGTTTGTGTTAGGGTTAGGTTTATCATTAGGGCTCAGGGGTTTCAGGTTAATGTTAGGGTTAGGGTTAGGGATAGCATTAGGGTTAGGGTTGTGGGATACGGTTAGGATTTAGGGTGCGGGTTACGGTTAGTTTTACAGTTAAGGTGAGGGTTTAGGGTAATTGTTATGATTAGGGTTATAGTCAGAGTTAGGGTTTGGTTTAGGATTAGGGTTAGGTGTAGGGTAAGAATTAGGTTTAGGTCCATGTTGAGGGTTAGACTTAGTGTTCTATTTAGGGTAAAGGTTAGGGGTCGGGTTAGGATTAGGTCTAGGGTTAGGATTAGGATTATTTTAGGGTTAGGTTCAGGGCTATTGTAAGTGTTCAGTTTAGGGTTACAGATGGACTAGCGTTATTCTTAGAGTTAGGTTTAAGGTTAGGGTTTGGGTTAGGTCTAGGTTTAGGGTTAAGCTTATGGTTAGTGTTTGGATGAAGTTCAGGATAGGGTGAGGGTTATTTTTCTGGTGAGGGCTAGGGTTTGGGTTTGTGTTCAGGTTAGTGTTAAGGATAGGTTTAGGGTTCGGTTAGGGTTAGGCGTTATGTCTAGGGTCAGCGTTAGGTTAGGTTCAGGGTTAGTGTGAAGTTTAGGTTAAGGGTGAGGGTTATGATAAGGGTTAGGATTATAGACGGTGTTAGACGTTAGGTTTAGGGTGTTAGGGTTAGGTTTATGGTTAGGGTAGATTTAAGTTTAGGTTTAATATTAGGGTTAGGGTTAGATTTGTGTTACTGTTCGTATTAGGGTTAGGGTTAGGGATAAGTTTGGGGATAGCGTTAGGTTTCGGGTTGGGGATACGGTTAAGGATTAGGGTGAGGGTTAGGGTTAGGTTTACAGTTAAGGCGAGGGTTTAGGGTAATTGTTATGGTTAGGGTTAGAGTTAGAGTTAGGCTTAGGGTTAGGGTGAAGTTTCAGTTAATAGTCAGGGTTAGGCTTAAGGTTAGAGTAGGGTTAAGGTTAGTGTTCGGGTTAGGTGTAGCGTTAGGGTTTGGGTAGGGGTAAGGTTAGGGTTAAGGCTAGGTTTACGGTAAAGGGTAGGGCTAGCTTAGGGTTAGATTTAGAGTTAGAGTTAGTGCTAGGGTTTAGGATTATGGTTATGGTCAGGTTTAGAGTTATTGTTAGGGTTAGGGTAGAGTTAAGGTTAGGGTTCATTTAGGGTTAGAGAAAGGGTTAGGTTTAGGTCTGGGTTAGGTGTAGGATGCGGGGTAGGCTTAGGGTTAGGGGTTCATGGGAGGGTTAGTGTTAAGTTTACATTAAGCTGATGTTTTAGGGTGTTACTGTTAGGGCTAGGGTTAGCATTAGGTTTAGGGTCAGGGCTAGAGTTAGGGGATAGTTAAGGGTTAGCTTTAGTTTCAGGGTTAGGGTTAGCCTTCGGTTGAGGGTGAAGTTTAGGTTAAGGATGAGGGTTAGGGTTAGGGTTAGGCATTTGGGTTAAGGTTAGGGTTAGGTTTAGGATTAGGCTTAGGGTTAGGGTTGGGTGTTTGGGTTAATGTTAGGGTCAGGTTTAGGGTTCGGTTTAGGGTTAGGGCTACAGCTGGGGTAAAGTTTAATTGAAGGGTGAGGGTTGAGCTTAGGGTTAGCGTTAGGGGTTAGGGTTAGAGCTTAGGTTAGGATTAAGTTTAGGGTTAAGGTTAGGTTTAGATTTAGGGTTAGGGTTAGTGTTAGGGTTAAGTCATGTTTAGGTTTAGGGCTAGGTGAAGGTTATAGATAGGGTTAGGTTAAGGGTTGAGGTTAGGTTTAGATGGTAAGATGAGGGTTAGTGCTAGGTTTCCATTTAAGCTGAGTGCGTAGGGTAAGTTTTAGCGTTAGGATTAGGGTTAGAGTTAGAGTTAGGGTCAGGGTTAGTTTTGAGTTTAGAGTTAGGGTTACGTTTATGGTACGGTCAGGGTTAGGGGAGATTTAGTGTTACGTTTAGTTTTAGGGTTAGGGTTACAGAGAAGTTTATGTTAAGCGAGAGGGTTGGGGTTAGGGGTTTGGGTTCAGGTCAGAGTCAGGGTTAGGGTTAGGTTTAGGGTTAGGGTTACGTGTAGTGTTAGTGTTAGTTTTGCTTAGGGTTCGGGTTTGAATGAAGTTAGGGTACGCTTAGCGTTATGCTTAGGGTGAAATTCTGGTTAAGGGTGAGGGTTCGGCTTAGGGTTAGGATTAGAGTTAGGGTCAGTGGTTAGGGTTAGGTTTAGGGTTAAGGTTAGTTTTAGGCTAAGGATTAGGATTAGAGTTAGGGTTAAGTGTTACTGTTTCAGTTAGGTTTAGGTTAAGGTTATAATTAGGGTTAAGTTTAGGGTTAGGGTAAGAGTTAGAGTTACATTGACAGTTAAGGTGAGGGTTTTGGGTAAGTGTTACCCTTAAGGTTAGGGTTAGAGTAAAGGTTAAAGGTTAGGGTTAAGGTTAAGGGTTAGGGTTAGGTTTAAGTTTATGGTAGGCTTAAAGATAGGGTTAAGGTTAGGTTAGGGTTAGGGTCAGGGTTAGAATTAGAATTAGGTTTAGGGCGAGGATTAGGGCCAGAGTTATTGTAAGGGTTAGGTTTCGGGTTACAGGTGGGCCAAGGTTAAGGTGAGGGTTAGGTTTATGGGGAGGGTTAGGGTTAAAGTCAGGGTGAGTTTTAGGTTAGGGATAGGGTGAAGTTTAAGATAGGGTGAGGGTTAGGGTTATGCCTAAGGTTTGGGCTTGTTTTCAGGTTAGTGTTAAGGTTATGTTCAGGGTTAGGGTTACGTTCAGGGGTTGTGTTCAGTTTTAGGGTTAGGGTTAGATTTAAGGTTAGGGTTAAGTTTAGTGTTACGTTTAGGGTTAGGGTCATGGTTGTGTTAGGCTTTGTGGTTGGGGTGAGGGTTAGTTTTAGGGTTAGGGTTGGTTAGGGTTAGGATTATCGTTATGATAAGGCGTTAGGGGTTAGAAGTGTAGTTTAGGGTTAGGGTTTGGGTGAGGGTTCCGGTTAGGCCTTGCGGTTCTGGTCATGGTGAGGTTTGGTTTAGGCTTAGGGTTAGGTTCATGATTCGGTTTCGGGTTAGTGTTAGAGTTAGGGTGAGAGTTAGTGTTAAGGTTTTTGCTAGGCTTTGGTGTTAGGGTTAGGGTTTGTGTTAGGGTTAGGTTTATCATTAGGGCTCAGGGGTTTCAGGTTAATGTTAGGGTTAGGGTTAGGGATAGCATTAGGGTTAGGGTTGTGGGATACGGTTAGGATTTAGGGTGCGGGTTACGGTTAGTTTTACAGTTAAGGTGAGGGTTTAGGGTAATTGTTATGATTAGGGTTATAGTCAGAGTTAGGGTTTGGTTTAGGATTAGGGTTAGGTGTAGGGTAAGAATCAGGTTTAGGTCCATGTTGAGGGTTAGACTTAGTGTTCTATTTAGGGTAAAGGTTAGGGGTCGGGTTAGGATTAGGTCTAGGGTTAGGATTAGGATTATTTTAGGGTTAGGTTCAGGGCTATTGTAAGTGTTCAGTTTAGGGTTACAGATGGACTAGCGTTATTCTTAGAGTTAGGTTTAAGGTTAGGGTTTGGGTTAGGTCTAGGTTTAGGGTTAAGCTTATGGTTAGTGTTTGGATGAAGTTCAGGATAGGGTGAGGGTTATTTTTATGGTGAGGGCTAGGGTTTGGGTTTGTGTTCAGGTTAGTGTTAAGGATAGGTTTAGGGTTCGGTTAGGGTTAGGCGTTATGTCTAGGGTCAGCGTTAGGTTAGGTTTAGGGTTAGTGTGAAGTTTAGGTTAAGGGTGAGGGTTATGATAAGGGTTAGGATTATAGACGGTGTTAGACGTTAGGTTTAGGGTGTTAGGGTTAGGTTTATGGTTAGGGTAGATTTAAGTTTAGGTTTAATATTAGGGTTAGGGTTAGATTTGGGTTACTGTTCGTATTAGGGTTAGGGTTAGGGATAAGTTTGGGGATAGCGTTAGGTTTCGGGTTGGGTATACGGTTAAGGATTAGGGTGAGGGTTAGGGTTAGCATAGAGAGATAGTATTGGGTTTAGGGTAATTGTTATGGTTAGGGTTAGAGTTAGAGTTAGGCTTAGGGTTAGGGTGAAGTTTCAGTTAATAGTCAGGGTTAGGCTTAAGGTTAGAGTAGGGTTAAGGTTAGTGTTCGGGTTAGGTGTAGCGTTAGGGTTTGGGTAGGGGTAAGGTTAGGGTTAAGGCTAGGTTTACGGTAAAGGGTAGGGCTAGCTTAGGGTTAGATTTAGAGTTAGAGTTAGTGCTAGGGTTTAGGATTATGGTTATGGTCAGGTTTAGAGTTATTGTTAGGGTTAGGGTAGAGTTAAGGTTAGGGTTCATTTAGGGTTAGAGAAAGGGTTAGGTTTAGGTCTGGGTTAGGTGTAGGATGCGGGGTAGGCTTAGGGTTAGGGGTTCATGGGAGGGTTAGTGTTAAGTTTACATTAAGCTGATGTTTTAGGGTGTTACTGTTAGGGCTAGGGTTAGCATTAGGTTTAGGGTCAGGGCTAGAGTTAGGGGATAGTTAAGGGTTAGCTTTAGTTTCAGGGTTAGGGTTAGCCTTCGGTTTAGGGTGAAGTTTAGGTTAAGGATGAGGGTTAGGGTTAGGGTTAGGCATTTGGGTTAAGGTTAGGGTTAGGTTTAGGATTAGGCTTAGGGTTAGGGTTGGGTGTTTGGGTTAATGTTAGGGTCAGGTTTAGGGTTCGGTTTAGGGTTAGGGCTACAGCTGGGGTAAAGTTTAATTGAAGGGTGAGGGTTGAGCTTAGGGTTAGCGTTAGGGGTTAGGGTTAGAGCTTAGGTTAGGATTAAGTTTAGGGTTAAGGTTAGGTTTAGATTTAGGGTTAGGGTTAGTGTTAGGGTTGAGTCATGTTTAGGTTTAGGGCTAGGTGAAGGTTATAGATAGGGTTAGGTTAAGGGTTGAGGTTAGGTTTAGATGGTAAGATGAGGGTTAGTGCTAGGTTTCCATTTAAGCTGAGTGTGTAGGGTAAGTTTTAGCGTTAGGATTAGGGTTAGAGTTAGAGTTAGGGTCAGGGTTAGTTTTGAGTTTAGAGTTAGGGTTACGTTTATGGTACGGTCAGGGTTAGGGGAGATTTAGTGTTACGTTTAGTTTTAGGGTTAGGGTTACAGAGAAGTTTATGTGAAGCGAGAGGGTTGGGGTTAGGGGTTTGGGTTCAGGTCAGAGTCAGGGTTAGGGTTAGGTTTAGGGTTAGGGTTACGTGTAGTGTTAGTGTTAGTTTTGCTTAGGGTTCGGGTTTGAATGAAGTTAGGGTACGCTTAGCGTTATGCTTAGGGTGAAATTCTGGTTAAGGGTGAGGGTTCGGCTTAGGGTTAGGATTAGAGTTAGGGTCAGTGGTTAGGGTTAGGTTTAGGGTTAAGGTTAGTTTTAGGCTAAGGATTAGGATTAGAGTTAGGGTTAAGGGTTACTGTTTCAGTTAGGTTTAGGTTAAGGTTATAATTAGGGTTAAGTTTAGGGTTAGGGTAAGAGTTAGAGTTACATTGACAGTTAAGGTGAGGGTTTTGGGTAAGTGTTACCCTTAAGGTTAGGGTTAGAGTAAAGGTTAAAGGTTAGGGTTAAGGTTAAGGGTTAGGGTTAGGTTTAAGTTTATGGTAGGCTTAAAGATAGGGTTAAGGTTAGGTTAGGGTTAGGGTCAGGGTTAGAATTAGAATTAGGTTTAGGGCGAGGATTAGGGCCAGAGTTATTGTAAGGGTTAGGTTTCGGGTTACAGGTGGGCCAAGGTTAAGGTGAGGGTTAGGTTTATGGGGAGGGTTAGGGTTAAAGTCAGGGTGAGTTTTAGGTTAGGGATAGGGTGAAGTTTAAGATAGGGTGAGGGTTAGGGTTATGCCTAAGGTTTGAGCTTGTTTTCAGGTTAGTGTTAAGGTTATGTTCAGGGTTAGGGTTACGTTCAGGGGTTGTGTTCAGTTTTAGGGTTAGGGTTAGATTTAAGGTTAGGGTTAAGTTTAGTGTTACGTTTAGGGTTAGGGTCATGGTTGTGTTAGGCTTTGTGGTTGGGGTGAGGGTTAGTTTTAGGGTTAGGGTTGGTTAGGGTTAGGATTATCGTTATGATAAGGCGTTAGGGGTTAGAAGTGTAGTTTAGGGTTAGGGATTGGGTGAGGGTTCCGGTTAGGCCTTGCGGTTCTGGTCATGGTTAGGTTTGGTTTAGGCTTAGGGTTAGGTTCATGATTCGGTTTCGGGTTAGTGTTAGAGTTAGGGTGAGAGTTAGTGTTAAGGTTTTTGCTAGGCTTTGGTGTTAGGGTTAGGGTTTGTGTTAGGGTTAGGTTTATCATTAGGGCTCAGGGGTTTCAGGTTAATGTTAGGGTTAGGGTTAGGGATAGCATTAGGGTTAGGGTTGTGGGATACGGTTAGGATTTAGGGTGCGGGTTACGGTTAGTTTTACAGTTAAGGTGAGGGTTTAGGGTAATTGTTATGATTAGGGTTATAGTCAGAGTTAGGGTTTGGTTTAGGATTAGGGTTAGGTGTAGGGTAAGAATTAGGTTTAGGTCCATGTTGAGGGTTAGACTTAGTGTTCTATTTAGGGTAAAGGTTAGGGGTCGGGTTAGGATTAGGTCTAGGGTTAGGATTAGGATTATTTTAGGGTTAGGTTCAGGGCTATTGTAAGTGTTCAGTTTAGGGTTACAGATGGACTAGCGTTATTCTTAGAGTTAGGTTTAAGGTTAGGGTTTGGGTTAGGTCTAGGTTTAGGGTTAAGCTTATGGTTAGTGTTTGGATGAAGTTCAGGATAGGGTGAGGGTTATTTTTATGGTGAGGGCTAGGGTTTGGGTTTGTGTTCAGGTTAGTGTTAAGGATAGGTTTAGGGTTCGGTTAGGGTTAGGCGTTATGTCTAGGGTCAGCGTTAGGTTAGGTTCAGGGTTAGTGTGAAGTTTAGGTTAAGGGTGAGGGTTATGATAAGGGTTAGGATTATAGACGGTGTTAGACGTTAGGTTTAGGGTGTTAGGGTTAGGTTTATGGTTAGGGTAGATTTAAGTTTAGGTTTAATATTAGGGTTAGGGTTAGATTTGGGTTACTGTTCGTATTAGGGTTAGGGTTAGGGATAAGTTTGGGGATAGCGTTAGGTTTCGGGTTGGGGATACGGTTAAGGATTAGGGTGAGGGTTAGGGTTAGGTTTACAGTTAAGGCGAGGGTTTAGGGTAATTGTTATGGTTAGGGTTAGAGTTAGAGTTAGGCTTAGGGTTAGGGTGAAGTTTCAGTTAATAGTCAGGGTTAGGCTTAAGGTTAGAGTAGGGTTAAGGTTAGTGTTCGGGTTAGGTGTAGCGTTAGGGTTTGGGTAGGGGTAAGGTTAGGGTTAAGGCTAGGTTTACGGTAAAGGGTAGGGCTAGCTTAGGGTTAGATTTAGAGTTAGAGTTAGTGCTAGGGTTTAGGATTATGGTTATGGTCAGGTTTAGAGTTATTGTTAGGGTTAGGGTAGAGTTAAGGTTAGGGTTCATTTAGGGTTAGAGAAAGGGTTAGGTTTAGGTCTGGGTTAGGTGTAGGATGCGGGGTAGGCTTAGGGTTAGGGGTTCATGGGAGGGTTAGTGTTAAGTTTACATTAAGCTGATGTTTTAGGGTGTTACTGTTAGGGCTAGGGTTAGCATTAGGTTTAGGGTCAGGGCTAGAGTTAGGGGATAGTTAAGGGTTAGCTTTAGTTTCAGGGTTAGGGTTAGCCTTCGGTTTAGGGTGAAGTTTAGGTTAAGGATGAGGGTTAGGGTTAGGGTTAGGCATTTGGGTTAAGGTTAGGGTTAGGTTTAGGATTAGGCTTAGGGTTAGGGTTGGGTGTTTGGGTTAATGTTAGGGTCAGGTTTAGGGTTCGGTTTAGGGTTAGGGCTACAGCTGGGGTAAAGTTTAATTGAAGGGTGAGGGTTGAGCTTAGGGTTAGCGTTAGGGGTTAGGGTTAGAGCTTAGGTTAGGATTAAGTTTAGGGTTAAGGTTAGGTTTAGATTTAGGGTTAGGGTTAGTGTTAGGGTTGAGTCATGTTTAGGTTTAGGGCTAGGTGAAGGTTATAGATAGGGTTAGGTTAAGGGTTGAGGTTAGGTTTAGATGGTAAGATGAGGGTTAGTGCTAGGTTTCCATTTAAGCTGAGTGTGTAGGGTAAGTTTTAGCGTTAGGATTAGGGTTAGAGTTAGAGTTAGGGTCAGGGTTAGTTTTGAGTTTAGAGTTAGGGTTACGTTTATGGTACGGTCAGGGTTAGGGGAGATTTAGTGTTACGTTTAGTTTTAGGGTTAGGGTTACAGAGAAGTTTATGTGAAGCGAGAGGGTTGGGGTTAGGGGTTTGGGTTCAGGTCAGAGTCAGGGTTAGGGTTAGGTTTAGGGTTAGGGTTACGTGTAGTGTTAGTGTTAGTTTTGCTTAGGGTTCGGGTTTGAATGAAGTTAGGGTACGCTTAGCGTTATGCTTAGGGTGAAATTCTGGTTAAGGGTGAGGGTTCGGCTTAGGGTTAGGATTAGAGTTAGGGTCAGTGGTTAGGGTTAGGTTTAGGGTTAAGGTTAGTTTTAGGCTAAGGATTAGGATTAGAGTTAGGGTTAAGGGTTACTGTTTCAGTTAGGTTTAGGTTAAGGTTATAATTAGGGTTAAGTTTAGGGTTAGGGTAAGAGTTAGAGTTACATTGACAGTTAAGGTGAGGGTTTTGGGTAAGTGTTACCCTTAAGGTTAGGGTTAGAGTAAAGGTTAAAGGTTAGGGTTAAGGTTAAGGGTTAGGGTTAGGTTTAAGTTTATGGTAGGCTTAAAGATAGGGTTAAGGTTAGGTTAGGGTTAGGGTCAGGGTTAGAATTAGAATTAGGTTTAGGGCGAGGATTAGGGCCAGAGTTATTGTAAGGGTTAGGTTTCGGGTTACAGGTGGGCCAAGGTTAAGGTGAGGGTTAGGTTTATGGGGAGGGTTAGGGTTAAAGTCAGGGTGAGTTTTAGGTTAGGGATAGGGTGAAGTTTAAGATAGGGTGAGGGTTAGGGTTATGCCTAAGGTTTGAGCTTGTTTTCAGGTTAGTGTTAAGGTTATGTTCAGGGTTAGGGTTACGTTCAGGGGTTGTGTTCAGTTTTAGGGTTAGGGTTAGATTTAAGGTTAGGGTTAAGTTTAGTGTTACGTTTAGGGTTAGGGTCATGGTTGTGTTAGGCTTTGTGGTTGGGGTGAGGGTTAGTTTTAGGGTTAGGGTTGGTTAGGGTTAGGATTATCGTTATGATAAGGCGTTAGGGGTTAGAAGTGTAGTTTAGGGTTAGGGATTGGGTGAGGGTTCCGGTTAGGCCTTGCGGTTCTGGTCATGGTTAGGTTTGGTTTAGGCTTAGGGTTAGGTTCATGATTCGGTTTCGGGTTAGTGTTAGAGTTAGGGTGAGAGTTAGTGTTAAGGTTTTTGCTAGGCTTTGGTGTTAGGGTTAGGGTTTGTGTTAGGGTTAGGTTTATCATTAGGGCTCAGGGGTTTCAGGTTAATGTTAGGGTTAGGGTTAGGGATAGCATTAGGGTTAGGGTTGTGGGATACGGTTAGGATTTAGGGTGCGGGTTACGGTTAGTTTTACAGTTAAGGTGAGGGTTTAGGGTAATTGTTATGATTAGGGTTATAGTCAGAGTTAGGGTTTGGTTTAGGATTAGGGTTAGGTGTAGGGTAAGAATTAGGTTTAGGTCCATGTTGAGGGTTAGACTTAGTGTTCTATTTAGGGTAAAGGTTAGGGGTCGGGTTAGGATTAGGTCTAGGGTTAGGATTAGGATTATTTTAGGGTTAGGTTCAGGGCTATTGTAAGTGTTCAGTTTAGGGTTACAGATGGACTAGCATTATTCTTAGAGTTAGGTTTAAGGTTAGGGTTTGGGTTAGGTCTAGGTTTAGGGTTAAGCTTATGGTTAGTGTTTGGATGAAGTTCAGGATAGGGTGAGGGTTATTTTTATGGTGAGGGCTAGGGTTTGGGTTTGTGTTCAGGTTAGTGTTAAGGATAGGTTTAGGGTTCGGTTAGGGTTAGGCGTTATGTCTAGGGTCAGCGTTAGGTTAGGTTCAGGGTTAGTGTGAAGTTTAGGTTAAGGGTGAGGGTTATGATAAGGGTTAGGATTATAGACGGTGTTAGACGTTAGGTTTAGGGTGTTAGGGTTAGGTTTATGGTTAGGGTAGATTTAAGTTTAGGTTTAATATTAGGGTTAGGGTTAGATTTGGGTTACTGTTCGTATTAGGGTTAGGGTTAGGGATAAGTTTGGGGATAGCGTTAGGTTTCGGGTTGGGGATACGGTTAAGGATTAGGGTGAGGGTTAGGGTTAGGTTTACAGTTAAGGCGAGGGTTTAGGGTAATTGTTATGGTTAGGGTTAGAGTTAGAGTTAGGCTTAGGGTTAGGGTGAAGTTTCAGTTAATAGTCAGGGTTAGGCTTAAGGTCAGAGTAGGGTTAAGGTTAGTGTTCGGGTTAGGTGTAGCGTTAGGGTTTGGGTAGGGGTAAGGTTAGGGTTAAGGCTAGGTTTACGGTAAAGGGTAGGGCTAGCTTAGGGTTAGATTTAGAGTTAGAGTTAGTGCTAGGGTTTAGGATTATGGTTATGGTCAGGTTTAGAGTTATTGTTAGGGTTAGGGTAGAGTTAAGGTTAGGGTTCATTTAGGGTTAGAGAAAGGGTTAGGTTTAGGTCTGGGTTAGGTGTAGGATGCGGGGTAGGCTTAGGGTTAGGGGTTCATGGGAGGGTTAGTGTTAAGTTTACATTAAGCTGATGTTTTAGGGTGTTACTGTTAGGGCTAGGGTTAGCATTAGGTTTAGGGTCAGGGCTAGAGTTAGGGGATAGTTAAGGGTTAGCTTTAGTTTCAGGGTTAGGGTTAGCCTTCGGTTTAGGGTGAAGTTTAGGTTAAGGATGAGGGTTAGGGTTAGGGTTAGGCATTTGGGTTAAGGTTAGGGTTAGGTTTAGGATTAGGCTTAGGGTTAGGGTTGGGTGTTTGGGTTAATGTTAGGGTGAGGTTTAGGGTTCGGTTTAGGGTTAGGGCTACAGCTGGGGTAAAGTTTAATTGAAGGGTGAGGGTTGAGCTTAGGGTTAGCGTTAGGGGTTAGGGTTAGAGCTTAGGTTAGGATTAAGTTTAGGGTTAAGGTTAGGTTTAGATTTAGGGTTAGGGTTAGTGTTAGGGTTAAGTCATGTTTAGGTTTAGGGCGAGGTGAAGGTTATAGATAGGGTTAGGTTAAGGGTTGAGGTTAGGTTTAGATGGTAAGATGAGGGTTAGTGCTAGGTTTCCATTTAAGCTGAGTGTGTAGGGTAAGTTTTAGCGTTAGGATTAGGGTTAGAGTTAGAGTTAGGGTCAGGGTTAGTTTTGAGTTTAGAGTTAGGGTTACGTTTATGGTACGGTCAGGGTTAGGGGAGATTTAGTGTTACGTTTAGTTTTAGGGTTAGGGTTACAGAGAAGTTTATGTGAAGCGAGAGGGTTGGGGTTAGGGGTTTGGGTTCAGGTCAGAGTCAGGGTTAGGGTTAGGTTTAGGGTTAGGGTTACGTGTAGTGTTAGTGTTAGTTTTGCTTAGGGTTCGGGTTTGAATGAAGTTAGGGTACGCTTAGCGTTATGCTTAGGGTGAAATTCTGGTTAAGGGTGAGGGTTCGGCTTAGGGTTAGGATTAGAGTTAGGGTCAGTGGTTAGGGTTAGGTTTAGGGTTAAGGTTAGTTTTAGGCTAAGGATTAGGATTAGAGTTAGGGTTAAGGGTTACTGTTTCAGTTAGGTTTAGGTTAAGGTTATAATTAGGGTTAAGTTTAGGGTTAGGGTAAGAGTTAGAGTTACATTGACAGTTAAGGTGAGGGTTTTGGGTAAGTGTTACCCTTAAGGTTAGGGTTAGAGTAAAGGTTAAAGGTTAGGGTTAAGGTTAAGGGTTAGGGTTAGGTTTAAGTTTATGGTAGGCTTAAAGATAGGGTTAAGGTTAGGTTAGGGTTAGGGTCAGGGTTAGAATTAGAATTAGGTTTAGGGCGAGGATTAGGGCCAGAGTTATTGTAAGGGTTAGGTTTCGGGTTACAGGTGGGCCAAGGTTAAGGTGAGGGTTAGGTTTATGGGGAGGGTTAGGGTTAAAGTCAGGGTGAGTTTTCGGTTAGGGATAGGGTGAAGTTTAAGATAGGGTGAGGGTTAGGGTTATGCCTAAGGTTTGGGCTTGTTTTCAGGTTAGTGTTAAGGTTATGTTCAGGGTTAGGGTTACGTTCAGGGGTTGTGTTCAGTTTTAGGGTTAGGGTTAGATTTAAGGTTAGGGTTAAGTTTAGTGTTACGTTTAGGGTTAGGGTCATGGTTGTGTTAGGCTTTGTGGTTGGGGTGAGGGTTAGTTTTAGGGTTAGGGTTGGTTAGGGTTAGGATTATCGTTATGATAAGGCGTTAGGGGTTAGAAGTGTAGTTTAGGGTTAGGGTTTGGGTGAGGGTTCCGGTTAGGCCTTGCGGTTCTGGTCATGGTTAGGTTTGGTTTAGGCTTAGGGTTAGGTTCATGATTCGGTTTCGGGTTAGTGTTAGAGTTAGGGTGAGAGTTAGTGTTAAGGTTTTTGCTAGGCTTTGGTGTTAGGGTTAGGGTTTGTGTTAGGGTTAGGTTTATCATTAGGGCTCAGGGGTTTCAGGTTAATGTTAGGGTTAGGGTTAGGGATAGCATTAGGGTTAGGGTTGTGGGATACGGTTAGGATTTAGGGTGCGGGTTACGGTTAGTTTTACAGTTAAGGTGAGGGTTTAGGGTAATTGTTATGATTAGGGTTATAGTCAGAGTTAGGGTTTGGTTTAGGATTAGGGTTAGGTGTAGGGTAAGAATTAGGTTTAGGTCCATGTTGAGGGTTAGACTTAGTGTTCTATTTAGGGTAAATGTTAGGGGTCGGGTTAGGATTAGGTCTAGGGTTAGGATTAGGATTATTTTAGGGTTAGGTTCAGGGATATTGTAAGTGTTCAGTTTAGGGTTACAGATGGACTAGCGTTATTCTTAGAGTTAGGTTTAAGGTTAGGGTTTGGGTTAGGTCTAGGTTTAGGGTTAAGCTTATGGTTAGTGTTTGGATGAAGTTCAGGATAGGGTGAGGGTTATTTTTATGGTGAGGGCTAGGGTTTGGGTTTGTGTTCAGGTTAGTGTTAAGGATAGGTTTAGGGTTCGGTTAGGGTTAGGCGTTATGTCTAGGGTCAGCGTTAGGTTAGGTTCAGGGTTAGTGTGAAGTTTAGGTTAAGGGTGAGGGTTATGATAAGGGTTAGGATTATAGACGGTGTTAGACGTTAGGTTTAGGGTGTTAGGGTTAGGTTTATGGTTAGGGTAGATTTAAGTTTAGGTTTAATATTAGGGTTAGGGTTAGATTTGGGTTACTGTTCGTATTAGGGTTAGGGTTAGGGATAAGTTTGGGGATAGCGTTAGGTTTCGGGTTGGGGATACGGTTAAGGATTAGGGTGAGGGTTAGGGTTAGGTTTACAGTTAAGGCGAGGGTTTAGGGTAATTTTTATGGTTAGGGTTAGAGTTAGAGTTAGAGTTAGGCTTAGGGTTAGGGTGAAGTTTCAGTTAATAGTCAGGGTTAGGCTTAAGGTTAGAGTAGGGTTAAGGTTAGTGTTCGGGTTAGGTATAGCGTTAGGGTTTGGGTAGGGGTAAGGTTAGGGTTAAGGCTAGGTTTACGGTAAAGGGTAGGGCTAGCTTAGGGTTAGATTTAGAGTTAGAGTTAGTGCTAGGGTTTAGGATTATGGTTATGGTCAGGTTTAGAGTTATTGTTAGGGTTAGGGTAGAGTTAAGGTTAGGGTTCATTTAGGGTTAGAGAAAGGGTTAGGTTTAGGTCTGGGTTAGGTGTAGGATGCGGGGTAGGCTTAGGGTTAGGGGTTCATGGGAGGGTTAGTGTTAAGTTTACATTAAGCTGATGTTTTAGGGTGTTACTGTTAGGGCTAGGGTTAGCATTAGGTTTAGGGTCAGGGCTAGAGTTAGGGGATAGTTAAGGGTTAGCTTTAGTTTCAGGGTTAGGGTTAGCCTTCGGTTTAGGGTGAAGTTTAGGTTAAGGATGAGGGTTAGGGTTAGGGTTAGGCATTTGGGTTAAGGTTAGGGTTAGGTTTAGGATTAGGCTTAGGGTTAGGGTTGGGTGTTTGGGTTAATGTTAGGGTGAGGTTTAGGGTTCGGCTTAGGGTTAGGGCTACAGCTGGGGTAAAGTTTAATTGAAGGGTGAGGGTTGAGCTTAGGGTTAGCGTTAGGGGTTAGGGTTAGAGCTTAGGTTAGGATTAAGTTTAGGGTTAAGGTTAGGTTTAGATTTAGGGTTAGGGTTAGTGTTAGGGTTAAGTCATGTTTAGGTTTAGGGCTAGGTGAAGGTTATAGATAGGGTTAGGTTAAGGGTTGAGGTTAGGTTTAGATGGTAAGATGAGGGTTAGTGCTAGGTTTCCATTTAAGCTGAGTGTGTAGGGTAAGTTTTAGCGTTAGGATTAGGGTTAGAGTTAGAGTTAGGGTCAGGGTTAGTTTTGAGTTTAGAGTTAGGGTTACGTTTATGGTACGGTCAGGGTTAGGGGAGATTTAGTGTTACGTTTAGTTTTAGGGTTAGGGTTACAGAGAAGTTTATGTGAAGCGAGAGGGTTGGGGTTAGGGGTTTGGGTTCAGGTCAGAGTCAGGGTTAGGGTTAGGTTTAGGGTTAGGGTTACGTGTAGTGTTAGTGTTAGTTTTGCTTAGGGTTCGGGTTTGAATGAAGTTAGGGTACGCTTAGCGTTATGCTTAGGGTGAAATTCTGGTTAAGGGTGAGGGTTCGGCTTAGGGTTAGGATTAGAGTTAGGGTCAGTGGTTAGGGTTAGGTTTAGGGTTAAGGTTAGTTTTAGGCTAAGGATTAGGATTAGAGTTAGGGTTAAGGGTTACTGTTTCAGTTAGGTTTAGGTTAAGGTTATAATTAGGGTTAAGTTTAGGGTTAGGGTAAGAGTTAGAGTTACATTGACAGTTAAGGTGAGGGTTTTGGGTAAGTGTTACCCTTAAGGTTAGGGTTAGAGTAAAGGTTAAAGGTTAGGGTTAAGGTTAAGGGTTAGGGTTAGGTTTAAGTTTATGGTAGGCTTAAAGATAGGGTTAAGGTTAGGTTAGGGTTAGGGTCAGGGTTAGAATTAGAATTAGGTTTAGGGCGAGGATTAGGGCCAGAGTTATTGTAAGGGTTAGGTTTCGGGTTACAGGTGGGCCAAGGTTAAGGTGAGGGTTAGGTTTATGGGGAGGGTTAGGGTTAAAGTCAGGGTGAGTTTTCGGTTAGGGATAGGGTGAAGTTTAAGATAGGGTGAGGGTTAGGGTTATGCCTAAGGTTTGGGCTTGTTTTCAGGTTAGTGTTAAGGTTATGTTCAGGGTTAGGGTTACGTTCAGGGGTTGTGTTCAGTTTTAGGGTTAGGGTTAGATTTAAGGTTAGGGTTAAGTTTAGTGTTACGTTTAGGGTTAGGGTCATGGTTGTGTTAGGCTTTGTGGTTGGGGTGAGGGTTAGTTTTAGGGTTAGGGTTGGTTAGGGTTAGGATTATCGTTATGATAAGGCGTTAGGAGTTAGAAGTGTAGTTTAGGGTTAGGGTTTGGGTGAGGGTTCCGGTTAGGCCTTGCGGTTCTGGTCATGGTTAGGTTTGGTTTAGGCTTAGGGTTAGGTTCATGATTCGGTTTCGGGTTAGTGTTAGAGTTAGGGTGAGAGTTAGTGTTAAGGTTTTTGCTAGGCTTTGGTGTTAGGGTTAGGGTTTGTGTTAGGGTTAGGTTTATCATTAGGGCTCAGGGGTTTCAGGTTAATGTTAGGGTTAGGGTTAGGGATAGCATTAGGGTTAGGGTTGTGGGATACGGTTAGGATTTAGGGTGCGGGTTACGGTTAGTTTTACAGTTAAGGTGAGGGTTTAGGGTAATTGTTATGATTAGGGTTATAGTCAGAGTTAGGGTTTGGTTTAGGATTAGGGTTAGGTGTAGGGTAAGAATTAGGTTTAGGTCCATGTTGAGGGTTAGACTTAGTGTTCTATTTAGGGTAAATGTTAGGGGTCGGGTTAGGATTAGGTCTAGGGTTAGGATTAGGATTATTTTAGGGTTAGGTTCAGGGATATTGTAAGTGTTCAGTTTAGGGTTACAGATGGACTAGCGTTATTCTTAGAGTTAGGTTTAAGGTTAGGGTTTGGGTTAGGTCTAGGTTTAGGGTTAAGCTTATGGTTAGTGTTTGGATGAAGTTCAGGATAGGGTGAGGGTTATTTTTATGGTGAGGGCTAGGGTTTGGGTTTGTGTTCAGGTTAGTGCTAAGGATAGGTTTAGGGTTCGGTTAGGGTTAGGCGTTATGTCTAGGGTCAGCGTTAGGTTAGGTTCAGGGTTAGTGTGAAGTTTAGGTTAAGGGTGAGGGTTATGATAAGGGTTAGGATTATAGACGGTGTTAGACGTTAGGTTTAGGGTGTTAGGGTTAGGTTTATGGTTAGGGTAGATTTAAGTTTAGGTTTAATATTAGGGTTAGGGTTAGATTTGGGTTACTGTTCGTATTAGGGTTAGGGTTAGGGATAAGTTTGGGGATAGCGTTAGGTTTCGGGTTGGGGATACGGTTAAGGATTAGGGTGAGGGTTAGGGTTAGGTTTACAGTTAAGGCGAGGGTTTAGGGTAATTTTTATGGTTAGGGTTAGAGTTAGAGTTAGAGTTAGGCTTAGGGTTAGGGTGAAGTTTCAGTTAATAGTCAGGGTTAGGCTTAAGGTTAGAGTAGGGTTAAGGTTAGTGTTCGGGTTAGGTATAGCGTTAGGGTTTGGGTAGGGGTAAGGTTAGGGTTAAGGCTAGGTTTACGGTAAAGGGTAGGGCTAGCTTAGGGTTAGATTTAGAGTTAGAGTTAGTGCTAGGGTTTAGGATTATGGTTATGGTCAGGTTTAGAGTTATTGTTAGGGTTAGGGTAGAGTTAAGGTTAGGGTTCATTTAGGGTTAGAGAAAGGGTTAGGTTTAGGTCTGGGTTAGGTGTAGGATGCGGGGTAGGCTTAGGGTTAGGGGTTCATGGGAGGGTTAGTGTTAAGTTTACATTAAGCTGATGTTTTAGGGTGTTACTGTTAGGGCTAGGGTTAGCATTAGGTTTAGGGTCAGGGCTAGAGTTAGGGGATAGTTAAGGGTTAGCTTTAGTTTCAGGGTTAGGGTTAGCCTTCGGTTTAGGGTGAAGTTTAGGTTAAGGATGAGGGTTAGGGTTAGGGTTAGGCATTTGGGTTAAGGTTAGGGTTAGGTTTAGGATTAGGCTTAGGGTTAGGGTTGGGTGTTTGGGTTAATGTTAGGGTCAGGTTTAGGGTTCGGCTTAGGGTTAGGGCTACAGCTGGGGTAAAGTTTAATTGAAGGGTGAGGGTTGAGCTTAGGGTTAGCGTTAGGGGTTAGGGTTAGAGCTTAGGTTAGGATTAAGTTTAGGGTTAAGGTTAGGTTTAGATTTAGGGTTAGGGTTAGTGTTAGGGTTAAGTCATGTTTAGGTTTAGGGCTAGGTGAAGGTTATAGATAGGGTTAGGTTAAGGGTTGAGGTTAGGTTTAGATGGTAAGATGAGGGTTAGTGCTAGGTTTCCATTTAAGCTGAGTGTGTAGGGTAAGTTTTAGCGTTAGGATTAGGGTTAGAGTTAGAGTTAGGGTCAGGGTTAGTTTTGAGTTTAGAGTTAGGGTTACGTTTATGGTACGGTCAGGGTTAGGGGAGATTTAGTGTTACGTTTAGTTTTAGGGTTAGGGTTACAGAGAAGTTTATGTGAAGCGAGAGGGTTGGGGTTAGGGGTTTGGGTTCAGGTCAGAGTCAGGGTTAGGGTTAGGTTTAGGGTTAGGGTTACGTGTAGTGTTAGTGTTAGTTTTGCTTAGGGTTCGGGTTTGAATGAAGTTAGGGTACGCTTAGCGTTATGCTTAGGGTGAAATTCTGGTTAAGGGTGAGGGTTCGGCTTAGGGTTAGGATTAGAGTTAGGGTCAGTGGTTAGGGTTAGGTTTAGGGTTAAGGTTAGTTTTAGGCTAAGGATTAGGATTAGAGTTAGGGTTAAGGGTTACTGTTTCAGTTAGGTTTAGGTTAAGGTTATAATTAGGGTTAAGTTTAGGGTTAGGGTAAGAGTTAGAGTTACATTGACAGTTAAGGTGAGGGTTTTGGGTAAGTGTTACCCTTAAGGTTAGGGTTAGAGTAAAGGTTAAGGGTTAGGGTTAAGGTTAAGGGTTAGGGTTAGGTTTAAGTTTATGGTAGGCTTAAAGATAGGGTTAAGGTTAGGTTAGGGTTAGGGTCAGGGTTAGAATTAGAATTAGGTTTAGGGCGAGGATTAGGGTCAGAGTTATTGTAAGGGTTAGGTTTCGGGTTACAGGTGGGCCAAGGTTAAGGTGAGGGTTAGGTTTATGGGGAGGGTTAGGGTTAAAGTCAGGGTGAGTTTTAGGTTAGGGATAGGGTGAAGTTTAAGATAGGGTGAGGGTTAGGGTTATGCCTAAGGTTTGGGCTTGTTTTCAGGTTAGTGTTAAGGTTATGTTCAGGGTTAGGGTTACGTTCAGGGGTTGTGTTCAGTTTTAGGGTTAGGGTTAGATTGAAGGTTAGGGTTAAGTTTAGTGTTACGTTTAGGGTTAGGGTCATGGTTGTGTTAGGCTTTGTGGTTGGGGTGAGGGTTAGTTTTAGGGTTAGGGTTGGTTAGGGTTAGGATTATCGTTAGGATAAGGCGTTAGGGGTTAGAAGTGTAGTTTAGGGTTAGGGTTTGGGTGAGGGTTCCGGTTAGGCCTTGCGGTTCTGGTCATGGTTAGGTTTGGTTTAGGCTTAGGGTTAGGTTCATGATTCGGTTTCGGGTTAGTGTTAGAGTTAGGGTGAGAGTTAGTGTTAAGGTTTTTGCTAGGCTTTGGTGTTAGGGTTAGGGTTTGTGTTAGGGTTAGGTTTATCATTAGGGCTCAGGGGTTTCAGGTTAATGTTAGGGTTAGGGTTAGGGATAGCATTAGGGTTAGGGTTGTGGGATACGGTTAGGATTTAGGGTGCGGGTTACGGTTAGTTTTACAGTTAAGGTGAGGGTTTAGGGTAATTGTTATGATTAGGGTTATAGTCAGAGTTAGGGTTTGGTTTAGGATTAGGGTTAGGTGTAGGGTAAGAATTAGGTTTAGGTCCATGTTGAGGGTTAGACTTAGTGTTCTATTTAGGGTAAAGGTTAGGGGTCGGGTTAGGATTAGGTCTAGGGTTAGGATTAGGATTATTTTAGGGTTAGGTTCAGGGCTATTGTAAGTGTTCAGTTTAGGGTTACAGATGGACTAGCGTTATTCTTAGAGTTAGGTTTAAGGTTAGGGTTTGGGTTAGGTCTAGGATTAGGGTTAAGCTTATGGTTAGTGTTTGGATGAAGTTCAGGATAGGGTGAGGGTTATTTTTATGGTGAGGGCTAGGGTTTGGGTTTGTGTTCAGGTTAGTGTTAAGGATAGGTTTAGGGTTCGGTTATGGTTAGGCGTTATGTCTAGGGTCAGCGTTAGGTTAGGTTCAGGGTTAGTGTGAAGTTTAGGTTAAGGGTGAGGGTTATGATAAGGGTTAGGATTATAGACGGTGTTAGACGTTAGGTTTAGGGTGTTAGGGTTAGGTTTATGGTTAGGGTAGATTTAAGTTTAGGTTTAATATTAGGGTTAGGGTTAGATTTGGGTTACTGTTCGTATTAGGGTTAGGGTTAGGGAGAAGTTTGGGGATAGCGTTAGGTTTCGGGTTGGGGATACGGTTAAGGATTAGGGTGAGGGTTAGGGTTAGGTTTACAGTTAAGGCGAGGGTTTAGGGTAATTGTTATGGTTAGGGTTAGAGTTAGAGTTAGGCTTAGGGTTAGGGTGAAGTTTCAGTTAATAGTCAGTGTTAGGCTTAAGGTTAGAGTAGGGTTAAGGTTAGTGTTCGGGTTAGGTATAGCGTTAGGGTTTGGGTAGGGGTAAGGTTAGGGTTAAGGCTAGGTTTACGGTAAAGGGTAGGGCTAGCTTAGGGTTAGATTTAGAGTTAGAGTTAGTGCTAGGGTTTAGGATTATGGTTATGGTCAGGTTTAGAGTTATTGTTAGGGTTAGGGTAGAGTTAAGGTTAGGGTTCATTTAGGGTTAGAGAAAGGGTTAGGTTTAGGTCTGGGTTAGGTGTAGGATGCGGGGTAGGCTTAGGGTTAGGGGTTCATGGGAGGGTTAGTGTTAAGTTTACATTAAGCTGATGTTTTAGGGTGTTACTGTTAGGGCTAGGGTTAGCATTAGGTTTAGGGTCAGGGCTAGAGTTAGGGGATAGTTAAGGGTTAGCTTTAGTTTCAGGGTTAGGGTTAGCCTTCGGTTGAGGGTGAAGTTTAGGTTAAGGATGAGGGTTAGGGTTAGGGTTAGGCATTTGGGTTAAGGTTAGGGTTAGGTTTAGGATTAGGCTTAGGGTTAGGGTTGGGTGTTTGGGTTAATGTTAGGGTCAGGTTTAGGGTTCGGTTTAGGGTTAGGGCTACAGCTGGGGTAAAGTTTAATTGAAGGGTGAGGGTTGAGCTTAGGGTTAGCGTTAGGGGTTAGGGTTAGAGCTTAGGTTAGGATTAAGTTTAGGGTTAAGGTTAGGTTTAGATTTAGGGTTAGGGTTAGTGTTAGGGTTAAGTCATGTTTAGGTTTAGGGCTAGGTGAAGGTTATAGATAGGGTTAGGTTAAGGGTTGAGGTTAGGTTTAGATGGTAAGATGAGGGTTAGTGCTAGGTTTCCATTTAAGCTGAGTGTGTAGGGTAAGTTTTAGCGTTAGGATTAGGGTTAGAGTTAGAGTTAGGGTCAGGGTTAGTTTTGAGTTTAGAGTTAGGGTTACGTTTATGGTACGGTCAGGGTTAGGGGAGATTTAGTGTTACGTTTAGTTTTAGGGTTAGGGTTACAGAGAAGTTTATGTTAAGCGAGAGGGTTGGGGTTAGGGGTTTGGGTTCAGGTCAGAGTCAGGGTTAGGGTTAGGTTTAGGGTTAGGGTTACGTGTAGTGTTAGTGTTAGTTTTGCTTAGGGTTCGGGTTTGAATGAAGTTAGGGTACGCTTAGCGTTATGCTTAGGGTGAAATTCTGGTTAAGGGTGAGGGTTCGGCTTAGGGTTAGGATTAGAGTTAGGGTCAGTGGTTAGGGTTAGGTTTAGGGTTAAGGTTAGTTTTAGGCTAAGGATTAGGATTAGAGTTAGGGTTAAGGGTTACTGTTTCAGTTAGGTTTAGGTTAAGGTTATAATTAGGGTTAAGTTTAGGGTTAGGGTAAGAGTTAGAGTTACATTGACAGTTAAGGTGAGGGTTTTGGGTAAGTGTTACCCTTAAGGTTAGGGTTAGAGTAAAGGTTAAAGGTTAGGGTTAAGGTTAAGGGTTAGGGTTAGGTTTAAGTTTATGGTAGGCTTAAAGATAGGGTTAAGGTTAGGTTAGGGTTAGGGTCAGGGTTAGAATTAGAATTAGGTTTAGGGCGAGGATTAGGGCCAGAGTTATTGTAAGGGTTAGGTTTCGGGTTACAGGTGGGCCAAGGTTAAGGTGAGGGTTAGGTTTATGGGGAGGGTTAGGGTTAAAGTCAGGGTGAGTTTTCGGTTAGGGATAGGGTGAAGTTTAAGATAGGGTGAGGGTTAGGGTTATGCCTAAGGTTTGGGCTTGTTTTCAGGTTAGTGTTAAGGTTATGTTCAGGGTTAGGGTTACGTTCAGGGGTTGTGTTCAGTTTTAGGGTTAGGGTTAGATTTAAGGTTAGGGTTAAGTTTAGTGTTACGTTTAGGGTTAGGGTCATGGTTGTGTTAGGCTTTGTGGTTGGGGTGAGGGTTAGTTTTAGGGTTAGGGTTGGTTAGGGTTAGGATTATCGTTATGATAAGGCGTTAGGGGTTAGAAGTGTAGTTTAGGGTTAGGGTTTGGGTGAGGGTTCCGGTTAGGCCTTGCGGTTCTGGTCATGGTTAGGTTTGGTTTAGGCTTAGGGTTAGGTTCATGATTCGGTTTCGGGTTAGTGTTAGAGTTAGGGTGAGAGTTAGTGTTAAGGTTTTTGCTAGGCTTTGGTGTTAGGGTTAGGGTTTGTGTTAGGGTTAGGTTTATCATTAGGGCTCAGGGGTTTCAGGTTAATGTT
Source organism: Loxodonta africana (assembly GCF_030014295.1). NCBI lineage: Eukaryota > Metazoa > Chordata > Mammalia > Proboscidea > Elephantidae > Loxodonta > Loxodonta africana. Next base: position 134,302,481 of record NC_087349.1, on the reverse strand, counting down.
AGGGTTAGGGTTAGGGATAGCATTAGGGTTAGGGTTGTGGGATACGGTTAGGATTTAGGGTGCGGGTTACGGTTAGTTTTACAGTTAAGGTGAGGGTTTAGGGTAATTGTTATGATTAGGGTTATAGTCAGAGTTAGGGTTTGGTTTAGGATTAGGGTTAGGTGTAGGGTAAGAATTAGGTTTAGGTCCATGTTGAGGGTTAGACTTAGTGTTCTATTTAGGGTAAAGGTTAGGGGTCGGGTTAGGATTAGGTCTAGGGTTAGGATTAGGATTATTTTAGGGTTAGGTTCAGGGATATTGTAAGTGTTCAGTTTAGGGTTACAGATGGACTAGCGTTATTCTTAGAGTTAGGTTTAAGGTTAGGGTTTGGGTTAGGTCTAGGTTTAGGGTTAAGCTTATGGTTAGTGTTTGGATGAAGTTCAGGATAGGGTGAGGGTTATTTTTATGGTGAGGGCTAGGGTTTGGGTTTGTGTTCAGGTTAGTGCTAAGGATAGGTTTAGGGTTCGGTTAGGGTTAGGCGTTATGTCTAGGGTCAGCGTTAGGTTAGGTTCAGGGTTAGTGTGAAGTTTAGGTTAAGGGTGAGGGTTATGATAAGGGTTAGGATTATAGACGGTGTTAGACGTTAGGTTTAGGGTGTTAGGGTTAGGTTTATGGTTAGGGTAGATTTAAGTTTAGGTTTAATATTAGGGTTAGGGTTAGATTTGGGTTACTGTTCGTATTAGGGTTAGGGTTAGGGATAAGTTTGGGGATAGCGTTAGGTTTCGGGTTGGGGATACGGTTAAGGATTAGGGTGAGGGTTAGGGTTAGGTTTACAGTTAAGGCGAGGGTTTAGGGTAATTGTTATGGTTAGGGTTAGAGTTAGAGTTAGGCTTAGGGTTAGGGTGAAGTTTCAGTTAATAGTCAGGGTTAGGCTTAAGGTTAGAGTAGGGTTAAGGTTAGTGTTCGGGTTAGGTATAGCGTTAGGGTTTGGGTAGGGGTAAGGTTAGGGTTAAGGCTAGGTTTACGGTAAAGGGTAGGGCTAGCTTAGGGTTAGATTTAGAGTTAGAGTTAGTGCTAGGGTTTAGGATTATGGTTATGGTCAGGTTTAGAGTTATTGTTAGGGTTAGGGTAGAGTTAAGGTTAGGGTTCATTTAGGGTTAGAGAAAGGGTTAGGTTTAGGTCTGGGTTAGGTGTAGGATGCGGGGTAGGCTTAGGGTTAGGGGTTCATGGGAGGGTTAGTGTTAAGTTTACATTAAGCTGATGTTTTAGGGTGTTACTGTTAGGGCTAGGGTTAGCATTAGGTTTAGGGTCAGGGCTAGAGTTAGGGGATAGTTAAGGGTTAGCTTTAGTTTCAGGGTTAGGGTTAGCCTTCGGTTTAGGGTGAAGTTTAGGTTAAGGATGAGGGTTAGGGTTAGGGTTAGGCATTTGGGTTAAGGTTAGGGTTAGGTTTAGGATTAGGCTTAGGGTTAGGGTTGGGTGTTTGGGTTAATGTTAGGGTCAGGTTTAGGGTTCGGTTTAGGGTTAGGGCTACAGCTGGGGTAAAGTTTAATTGAAGGGTGAGGGTTGAGCTTAGGGTTAGCGTTAGGGGTTAGGGTTAGAGCTTAGGTTAGGATTAAGTTTAGGGTTAAGGTTAGGTTTAGATTTAGGGTTAGGGTTAGTGTTAGGGTTAAGTCATGTTTAGGTTTAGGGCTAGGTGAAGGTTATAGATAGGGTTAGGTTAAGGGTTGAGGTTAGGTTTAGATGGTAAGATGAGGGTTAGTGCTAGGTTTCCATTTAAGCTGAGTGTGTAGGGTAAGTTTTAGCGTTAGGATTAGGGTTAGAGTTAGAGTTAGGGTCAGGGTTAGTTTTGAGTTTAGAGTTAGGGTTACGTTTATGGTACGGTCAGGGTTAGGGGAGATTTAGTGTTACGTTTAGTTTTAGGGTTAGGGTTACAGAGAAGTTTATGTGAAGCGAGAGGGTTGGGGTTAGGGGTTTGGGTTCAGGTCAGAGTCAGGGTTAGGGTTAGGTTTAGGGTTAGGGTTACGTGTAGTGTTAGTGTTAGTTTTGCTTAGGGTTCGGGTTTGAATGAAGTTAGGGTACGCTTAGCGTTATGCTTAGGGTGAAATTCTGGTTAAGGGTGAGGGTTCGGCTTAGGGTTAGGATTAGAGTTAGGGTAAGTGGTTAGGGTTAGGTTTAGGGTTAAGGTTAGTTTTAGGCTAAGGATTAGGATTAGAGTTAGGGTTAAGGGTTACTGTTTCAGTTAGGTTTAGGTTAAGGTTATAATTAGGGTTAAGTTTAGGGTTAGGGTAAGAGTTAGAGTTACATTGACAGTTAAGGTGAGGGTTTTGGGTAAGTGTTACCCTTAAGGTTAGGGTTAGAGTAAAGGTTAAAGGTTAGGGTTAAGGTTAAGGGTTAGGGTTAGGTTTAAGTTTATGGTAGGCTTAAAGATAGGGTTAAGGTTAGGTTAGGGTTAGGGTCAGGGTTAGAATTAGAATTAGGTTTAGGGCGAGGATTAGGGCCAGAGTTATTGTAAGGGTTAGGTTTCGGGTTACAGGTGGGCCAAGGTTAAGGTGAGGGTTAGGTTTATGGGGAGGGTTAGGGTTAAAGTCAGGGTGAGTTTTCGGTTAGGGATAGGGTGAAGTTTAAGATAGGGTGAGGGTTAGGGTTATGCCTAAGGTTTGGGCTTGTTTTCAGGTTAGTGTTAAGGTTATGTTCAGGGTTAGGGTTACGTTCAGGGGTTGTGTTCAGTTTTAGGGTTAGGGTTAGATTTAAGGTTAGGGTTAAGTTTAGTGTTACGTTTAGGGTTAGGGTCATGGTTGTGTTAGGCTTTGTGGTTGGGGTGAGGGTTAGTTTTAGGGTTAGGGTTGGTTAGGGTTAGGATTATCGTTATGATAAGGCGTTAGGGGTTAGAAGTGTAGTTTAGGGTTAGGGTTTGGGTGAGGGTTCCGGTTAGGCCTTGCGGTTCTGGTCATGGTTAGGTTTGGTTTAGGCTTAGGGTTAGGTTCATGACATAGAGAGATAGTATTGTTAGAGTTAGGGTGAGAGTTAGTGTTAAGGTTTTTGCTAGGCTTTGGTGTTAGGGTTAGGGTTTGTGTTAGGGTTAGGTTTATCATTAGGGCTCAGGGGTTTCAGGTTAATGTTAGGGTTAGGGTTAGGGATAGCATTAGGGTTAGGGTTGTGGGATACGGTTAGGATTTAGGGTGCGGGTTACGGTTAGTTTTACAGTTAAGGTGAGGGTTTAGGGTAATTGTTATGATTAGGGTTATAGTCAGAGTTAGGGTTTGGTTTAGGATTAGGGTTAGGTGTAGGGTAAGAATTAGGTTTAGGTCCATGTTGAGGGTTAGACTTAGTGTTCTATTTAGGGTAAAGGTTAGGGGTCGGGTTAGGATTAGGTCTAGGGTTAGGATTAGGATTATTTTAGGGTTAGGTTCAGGGATATTGTAAGTGTTCAGTTTAGGGTTACAGATGGACTAGCGTTATTCTTAGAGTTAGGTTTAAGGTTAGGGTTTGGGTTAGGTCTAGGTTTAGGGTTAAGCTTATGGTTAGTGTTTGGATGAAGTTCAGGATAGGGTGAGGGTTATTTTTATGGTGAGGGCTAGGGTTTGGGTTTGTGTTCAGGTTAGTGCTAAGGATAGGTTTAGGGTTCGGTTAGGGTTAGGCGTTATGTCTAGGGTCAGCGTTAGGTTAGGTTCAGGGTTAGTGTGAAGTTTAGGTTAAGGGTGAGGGTTATGATAAGGGTTAGGATTATAGACGGTGTTAGACGTTAGGTTTAGGGTGTTAGGGTTAGGTTTATGGTTAGGGTAGATTTAAGTTTAGGTTTAATATTAGGGTTAGGGTTAGATTTGGGTTACTGTTCGTATTAGGGTTAGGGTTAGGGATAAGTTTGGGGATAGCGTTAGGTTTCGGGTTGGGGATACGGTTAAGGATTAGGGTGAGGGTTAGGGTTAGGTTTACAGTTAAGGCGAGGGTTTAGGGTAATTGTTATGGTTAGGGTTAGAGTTAGAGTTAGGCTTAGGGTTAGGGTGAAGTTTCAGTTAATAGTCAGGGTTAGGCTTAAGGTTAGAGTAGGGTTAAGGTTAGTGTTCGGGTTAGGTATAGCGTTAGGGTTTGGGTAGGGGTAAGGTTAGGGTTAAGGCTAGGTTTACGGTAAAGGGTAGGGCTAGCTTAGGGTTAGATTTAGAGTTAGAGTTAGTGCTAGGGTTTAGGATTATGGTTATGGTCAGGTTTAGAGTTATTGTTAGGGTTAGGGTAGAGTTAAGGTTAGGGTTCATTTAGGGTTAGAGAAAGGGTTAGGTTTAGGTCTGGGTTAGGTGTAGGATGCGGGGTAGGCTTAGGGTTAGGGGTTCATGGAGGGTTAGTGTTAAGTTTACATTAAGCTGATGTTTTAGGGTGTTACTGTTAGGGCTAGGGTTAGCATTAGGTTTAGGGTCAGGGCTAGAGTTAGGGGATAGTTAAGGGTTAGCTTTAGTTCAGGGTTAGGGTTAGCCTTCGGTTTAGGGTGAAGTTTAGGTTAAGGATGAGGGTTAGGGTTAGGGTTAGGCATTTGGGTTAAGGTTAGGGTTAGGTTTAGGATTAGGCTTAGGGTTAGGGTTGGGTGTTTGGGTTAATGTTAGGGTCAGGTTTAGGGTTCGGCTTAGGGTTAGGGCTACAGCTGGGGTAAAGTTTAATTGAAGGGTGAGGGTTGAGCTTAGGGTTAGCGTTAGGGGTTAGGGTTAGAGCTTAGGTTAGGATTAAGTTTAGGGTTAAGGTTAGGTTTAGATTTAGGGTTAGGGTTAGTGTTAGGGTTAAGTCATGTTTAGGTTTAGGGCTAGGTGAAGGTTATAGATAGGGTTAGGTTAAGGGTTGAGGTTAGGTTTAGATGGTAAGATGAGGGTTAGTGCTAGGTTTCCATTTAAGCTGAGTGTGTAGGGTAAGTTTTAGCGTTAGGATTAGGGTTAGAGTTAGAGTTAGGGTCAGGGTTAGTTTTGAGTTTAGAGTTAGGGTTACGTTTATGGTACGGTCAGGGTTAGGGGAGATTTAGTGTTACGTTTAGTTTTAGGGTTAGGGTTACAGAGAAGTTTATGTTAAGCGAGAGGGTTGGGGTTAGGGGTTTGGGTTCAGGTCAGAGTCAGGGTTAGGGTTAGGTTTAGGGTTAGGGTTACGTGTAGTGTTAGTGTTAGTTTTGCTTAGGGTTCGGGTTTGAATGAAGTTAGGTACGCTTAGCGTTATGCTTAGGGTGAAATTCTGGTTAAGGGTGAGGGTTCGGCTTAGGGTTAGGATTAGAGTTAGGGTCAGTGGTTAGGGTTAGGTTTAGGGTTAAGGTTAGTTTTAGGCTAAGGATTAGGATTAGAGTTAGGGTTAAGGGTTACTGTTTCAGTTAGGTTTAGGTTAAGGTTATAATTAGGGTTAAGTTTAGGGTTAGGGTAAGAGTTAGAGTTACATTGACAGTTAAGGTGAGGGTTTTGGGTAAGTGTTACCCTTAAGGTTAGGGTTAGAGTAAAGGTTAAGGGTTAGGGTTAAGGTTAAGGGTTAGGGTTAGGTTTAAGTTTATGGTAGGCTTAAAGATAGGGTTAAGGTTAGGTTAGGGTTAGGGTCAGGGTTAGAATTAGAATTAGGTTTAGGGCGAGGATTAGGGTCAGAGTTATTGTAAGGGTTAGGTTTCGGGTTACAGGTGGGCCAAGGTTAAGGTGAGGGTTAGGTTTATGGGGAGGGTTAGGGTTAAAGTCAGGGTGAGTTTTAGGTTAGGGATAGGGTGAAGTTTAAGATAGGGTGAGGGTTAGGGTTATGCCTAAGGTTTGGGCTTGTTTTCAGGTTAGTGTTAAGGTTATGTTCAGGGTTAGGGTTACGTTCAGGGGTTGTGTTCAGTTTTAGGGTTAGGGTTAGATTGAAGGTTAGGGTTAAGTTTAGTGTTACGTTTAGGGTTAGGGTCATGGTTGTGTTAGGCTTTGTGGTTGGGGTGAGGGTTAGTTTTAGGTTAGGGTTGGTTAGGGTTAGGATTATCGTTAGGATAAGGCGTTAGGGGTTAGAAGTGTAGTTTAGGGTTAGGGTTTGGGTGAGGGTTCCGGTTAGGCCTTGCGGTTCTGGTCATGGTTAGGTTTGGTTTAGGCTTAGGGTTAGGTTCATGATTCGGTTTCGGGTTAGTGTTAGAGTTAGGGTGAGAGTTAGTGTTAAGGTTTTTGCTAGGCTTTGGTGTTAGGGTTAGGGTTTGTGTTAGGGTTAGGTTTATCATTAGGGCTCAGGGGTTTCAGGTTAATGTTAGGGTTAGGGTTAGGGATAGCATTAGGTTTAGGGTTGTGGGATACGGTTAGGATTTAGGGTGCGGGTTACGGTTAGTTTTACAGTTAAGGTGAGGGTTTAGGGTAATTGTTATGATTAGGGTTATAGTCAGAGTTAGCGTTTGGTTTAGGATTAGGGTTAGGTGTAGGGTAAGAATTAGGTTTAGGTCCATGTTGAGGGTTAGACTTAGTGTTCTATTTAGGGTAAAGGTTAGGGGTCGGGTTAGGATTAGGTCTAGGGTTAGGATTAGGATTATTTTAGGGTTAGGTTCAGGGCTATTGTAAGTGTTCAGTTTAGGGTTACAGATGGACTAGCGTTATTCTGAGAGTTAGGTTTAAGGTTAGGGTTTGGGTAAGGTCTAGGTTTAGGGTTAAGCTTATGGTTAGTGTTTGGATGAAGTTCAGGATAGGGTGAGGGTTATTTTTATGGTGAGGGCTAGGGTTTGGGTTTGTGTTCAGGTTAGTGTTAAGGATAGGTTTAGGGTTCGGTTAGGGTTAGGCGTTATGTCTAGGGTCAGCGTTAGGTTAGGTTCAGGGTTAGTGTGAAGTTTAGGTTAAGGGTGAGGGTTATGATAAGGGTTAGGATTATAGACGGTGTTAGACGTTAGGTTTAGGGTGTTAGGGTTAGGTTTATGGTTAGGGTAGATTTAAGTTTAGGTTTAATATTAGGGTTAGGGTTAGATTTGGGTTACTGTTCGTATTAGGGTTAGGGTTAGGGATAAGTTTGGGGATAGCGTTAGGTTTCGGGGTTGGGGATACGGTTAAGGATTAGGGTGAGGGTTAGGGTTAGGTTTACAGTTAAGGCAAGGGTTTAGGGTAATTGTTATGGTTAGGGTTAGAGTTAGAGTTAGGCTTAGGGTTAGGGTGAAGTTTCAGTTAATAGTCAGGGTTAGGCTTAAGGTTAGAGTAGGGTTAAGGTTAGTGTTCGGGTTAGGTGTAGCGTTAGGGTTTGGGTAGGGGTAAGGTTAGGGTTAAGGCTAGGTTTACGGTAAAGGGTAGGGCTAGCTTAGGGTTAGATTTAGAGTTAGAGTTAGTGCTAGGGTTTAGGATTATGGTTATGGTCAGGTTTAGAGTTATTGTTAGGGTTAGGGTAGAGTTAAGGTTAGGGTTCATTTAGGGTTAGAGAAAGGGTTAGGTTTAGGTCTGGGTTAGGTGTAGGATGCGGGGTAGGCTTAGGGTTAGGGGTTCATGGGAGGGTTAGTGTTAAGTTTACATTAAGCTGATGTTTTAGGGTGTTACTGTTAGGGCTAGGGTTAGCATTAGGTTTAGGGTCAGGGCTAGAGTTAGGGGATAGTTAAGGGTTAGCTTTAGTTTCAGGGTTAGGGTTAGCCTTCGGTTTAGGGTGAAGTTTAGGTTAAGGATGAGGGTTAGGGTTAGGGTTAGGCATTTGGGTTAAGGTTAGGGTTAGGTTTAGGATTAGGCTTAGGGTTAGGGTCAGGTGTTTGGGTTAATGGTCAGGTTTAGGGTTCGGCTTAGGGTTAGGGCTACAGCTGGGGTAAAGTTTAATTGAAGGGTGAGGGTTGAGCTTAGGGTTAGCCTTAGGGGTTAGGGTTAGAGCTTAGGTTAGGATTAAGTTTAGGGTTAAGGTTAGGTTTAGATTTAGGGTTAGGGTTAGTGTTAGGGTTAAGTCATGTTTAGGTTTAGGGCTAGGTGAAGGTTATAGATAGGGTTAGGTTAAGGGTTGAGGTTAGGTTTAGATGGTAAGATGAGGGTTAGTGCTAGGTTTCCATTTAAGCTGAGTGTGTAGGGTAAGTTTTAGCGTTAGGATTAGGGTTAGAGTTAGAGTTAGGGTCAGGGTTAGTTTTGAGTTTAGAGTTAGGGTTACGTTTATGGTACGGTCAGGGTTAGGGGAGATTTAGTGTTACGTTTAGTTTTAGGGTTAGGGTTACAGAGAAGTTTATGTTAAGCGAGAGGGTTGGGGTTAGGGGTTTGGGTTCAGGTCAGAGTCAGGGTTAGGGTTAGGTTTAGGGTTAGGGTTACGTGTAGTGTTAGTGTTAGTTTTGCTTAGGGTTCGGGTTTGAATGAAGTTAGGGTACGCTTAGCGTTATGCTTAGGGTGAAATTCTGGTTAAGGGTGTGGGTTCGGCTTAGGGTTAGGATTAGAGTTAGGGTCAGTGGTTAGGGTTAGGTTTAGGGTTAAGGTTAGTTTTAGGCTAAGGATTAGGATTAGAGTTAGGGTTAAGGGTTACTGTTTCAGTTAGGTTTAGGTTAAGGTTATAATTAGGGTTAAGTTTAGGGTTAGGGTAAGAGTTAGAGTTACATTTACAGTTAAGGTGAGGGTTTTGGGTAAGTGTTACCCTTAAGGTTAGGGTTAGAGTAAAGGTTAAGGGTTAGGGTTAAGGTTAAGGGTTAGGGTTAGGTTTAAGTTTATGGTAGGCTTAAAGATAGGGTTAAGGTTAGGTTAGGGTTAGGGTCAGGGTTAGAATTAGAATTAGGTTTAGGGCGAGGATTAGGGTCAGAGTTATTGTAAGGGTTAGGTTTCGGGTTACAGGTGGGCCAAGGTTAAGGTGAGGGTTAGGTTTATGGGGAGGGTTAGGGTTAAAGTCAGGGTGAGTTTTCGGTTAGGGATAGGGTGAAGTTTAAGATAGGGTGAGGGTTAGGGTTATGCCTAAGGTTTGGGCTTGTTTTCAGGTTAGTGTTAAGGTTATGTTCAGGGTTAGGGTTACGTTCAGGGGTTGTGTTCAGTTTTAGGGTTAGGGTTAGATTTAAGGTTAGGGTTAAGTTTAGTGTTACGTTTAGGGTTAGGGTCATGGTTGTGTTAGGCTTTGTGGTTGGGGTGAGGGTTAGTTTTAGGGTTAGGGTTGGTTAGGGTTAGGATTATCGTTATGATAAGGCGTTAGGGGTTAGAAGTGTAGTATAGGGTTAGGGTTTGGGTGAGGGTTCCGGTTAGGCCTTGTGGTTCTGGTCATGGTTAGGTTTGGTTTAGGCTTAGGGTTAGGTTCATGATTCGGTTTCGGGTTAGTGTTAGAGTTAGGGTGAGAGTTAGTGTTAAGGTTTTTGCTAGGCTTTGGTGTTAGGGTTAGGGTTTGTGTTAGGGATAGGTTTATCATTAGGGCTCAGGGGTTTCAGGTTAATGTTAGGGTTAGGGTTAGGGATAGCATTAGGGTTAGGGTTGTGGGATACGGTTAGGATTTAGGGTGCGGGTTACGGTTAGTTTTACAGTTAAGGTGAGGGTTTAGGGTAATTGTTATGATTAGGGTTATAGTCAGAGTTAGGGTTTGGTTTAGGATTAGGGTTAGGTGTAGGGTAAGAATTAGGTTTAGGTCCATGTTGAGGGTTAGACTTAGTGTTCTATTTAGGGTAAAGGTTAGGGGTCGGGTTAGGATTAGGTCTAGGGTTAGGATTAGGATTATTTTAGGGTTAGGTTCAGGGCTATTGTAAGTGTTCAGTTTAGGGTTACAGATGGACTAGCGTTATTCTGAGAGTTAGGTTTAAGGTTAGGGTTTGGGTAAGGTCTAGGTTTAGGGTTAAGCTTATGGTTAGTGTTTGGATGAAGTTCAGGATAGGGTGAGGGTTATTTTTATGGTGAGGGCTAGGGTTTGGGTTTGTGTTCAGGTTAGTGTTAAGGATAGGTTTAGGGTTCGGTTAGGGTTAGGCGTTATGTCTAGGGTCAGCGTTAGGTTAGGTTCAGGGTTAGTGTGAAGTTTAGGTTAAGGGTGAGGGTTATGATAAGGGTTAGGATTATAGACGGTGTTAGACGTTAGGTTTAGGGTGTTAGGGTTAGGTTTATGGTTAGGGTAGATTTAAGTTTAGGTTTAATATTAGGGTTAGGGTTAGATTTGGGTTACTGTTCGTATTAGGGTTAGGGTTAGGGATAAGTTTGGGGATAGCGTTAGGTTTCGGGTTGGGGATACGGTTAAGGATTAGGGTGAGGGTTAGGGTTAGGTTTACAGTTAAGGCGAGGGTTTAGGGTAATTGTTATGGTTAGGGTTAGAGTTAGAGTTAGGCTTAGGGTTAGGGTGAAGTTTCAGTTAATAGTCAGGGTTAGGCTTAAGGTTAGAGTAGGGTTAAGGTTAGTGTTCGGGTTAGGTGTAGCGTTAGGGTTTGGGTAGGGGTAAGGTTAGGGTTAAGGCTAGGTTTACGGTAAAGGATAGGGCTAGCTTAGGGTTAGATTTAGAGTTAGAGTTAGTGCTAGGGTTTAGGATTATGGTTATGGTCAGGTTTAGAGTTATTGTTAGGGTTAGGGTAGAGTTAAGGTTAGGGTTCATTTAGGGTTAGAGAAAGGGTTAGGTTTAGGTCTGGGTTAGGTGTAGGATGCGGGGTAGGCTTAGGGTTAGGGGTTCATGGGAGGGTTAGTGTTAAGTTTACATTAAGCTGATGTTTTAGGGTGTTACTGTTAGGGCTAGGGTTAGCATTAGGTTTAGGGTCAGGGCTAGAGTTAGGGGATAGTTAAGGGTTAGCTTTAGTTTCAGGGTTAGGGTTAGCCTTCGGTTTAGGGTGAAGTTTAGGTTAAGGATGAGGGTTAGGGTTAGGGTTAGGCATTTGGGTTAAGGTTAGGGTTAGGTTTAGGATTAGGCTTAGGGTTAGGGTTGGGTGTTTGGGTTAATGTTAGGGTCAGGTTTAGGGTTCGGCTTAGGGTTAGGGCTACAGCTGGGGTAAAGTTTAATTGAAGGGTGAGGGTTGAGCTTAGGGTTAGCGTTAGGGGTTAGGGTTAGAGCTTAGGTTAGGATTAAGTTTAGGGTTAAGGTTAGGTTTAGATTTAGGGTTAGGGTTAGTGTTAGGGTTAAGTCATGTTTAGGTTTAGGGCTAGGTGAAGGTTATAGATAGGGTTAGGTTAAGGGTTGAGGTTAGGTTTAGATGGTAAGATGAGGGTTAGTGCTAGGTTTCCATTTAAGCTGAGTGTGTAGGGTAAGTTTTAGCGTTAGGATTAGGGTTAGAGTTAGAGTTAGGGTCAGGGTTAGTTTTGAGTTTAGAGTTAGGGTTACGTTTATGGTACGGTCAGGGTTAGGGGAGATTTAGTGTTACGTTTAGTTTTAGGGTTAGGGTTACAGAGAAGTTTATGTGAAGCGAGAGGGTTGGGGTTAGGGGTTTGGGTTCAGGTCAGAGTCAGGGTTAGGGTTAGGTTTAGGGTTAGGGTTACGTGTAGTGTTAGTGTTAGTTTTGCTTAGGGTTCGGGTTTGAATGAAGTTAGGGTACGCTTAGCGTTATGCTTAGGGTGAAATTCTGGTTAAGGGTGAGGGTTCGGCTTAGGGTTAGGATTAGAGTTAGGGTCAGTGGTTAGGGTTAGGTTTAGGGTTAAGGTTAGTTTTAGGCTAAGGATTAGGATTAGAGTTAGGGTTAAGGGTTACTGTTTCAGTTAGGTTTAGGTTAAGGTTATAATTAGGGTTAAGTTTAGGGTTAGGGTAAGAGTTAGAGTTACATTGACAGTTAAGGTGAGGGTTTTGGGTAAGTGTTACCCTTAAGGTTAGGGTTAGAGTAAAGGTTAAAGGTTAGGGTTAAGGTTAAGGTTTAGGGTTAGGCTTAAGTTTATGGTAGGCTTAAAGATAGGGTTAAGGTTAGGTTAGGGTTAGGGTCAGGGTTAGAATTAGGTTTAGGGCGAGGATTAGGGCCAGAGTTATTGTAAGGGTTAGGTTTCGGGTTACAGGTGGGCCAAGGTTAAGGTGAGGGTTAGGTTTATGGGGAGGGTTAGGGTTAAAGTCAGGGTGAGTTTTAGGTTACGGATAGGGTGAAGTTTAAGATAGGGTGAGGGTTAGGGTTATGCCTAAGGTTTGAGCTTGTTTTCAGGTTACTGTTAAGGTTATGTTCAGGGTTAGGGTTACGTTCAGGGGTTGTGTTCAGTTTTAGGGTTAGGGTTAGATTTAAGGTTAGGGTTAAGTTTAGTGTTACGTTTAGGGTTAGGGTCATGGTTGTGTTAGGCTTTGTGGTTGGGGTGAGGGTTAGTTTTAGGGTTAGGGTTGGTTAGGGTTAGGATTATCGTTATCATAAGGCGTTAGGGGTTAGAAGTGTAGTTTAGGGTTAGGGTTTGGGTGAGGGTTCCGGTTAGGCCTTGCGGTTCTGGTCATGGTGAGGTTTGGTTTAGGCTTAGGGTTAGGTTCATGATTCGGTTTCGGGTTAGTGTTAGAGTTAGGGTGAGAGTTAGTGTTAAGGTTTTTGCTAGGCTTTGGTGTTAGGGTTAGGGTTTGTGTTAGGGTTAGGTTTATCATTAGGGCTCAGGGGTTTCAGGTTAATGTTAGGGTTAGGGTTAGGGATAGCATTAGGGTTAGGGTTGTGGGATACGGTTAGGATTTAGGGTGCGGGTTACGGTTAGTTTTACAGTTAAGGTGAGGGTTTAGGGTAATTGTTATGATTAGGGTTATAGTCAGAGTTAGCGTTTGGTTTAGGATTAGGGTTAGGTATAGGGTAAGAATTAGGTTTAGGTCCATGTTGAGGGTTAGACTTAGTGTTCTATTTAGGGTAAAGGTTAGGGGTCGGGTTAGGATTAGGTCTAGGGTTAGGATTAGGATTATTTTAGGGTTAGGTTCAGGGCTATTGTAAGTGTTCAGTTTAGGGTTACAGATGGACTAGCGTTATTCTGAGAGTTAGGTTTAAGGTTAGGGTTTGGGTAAGGTCTAGGTTTAGGGTTAAGCTTATGGTTAGTGTTTGGATGAAGTTCAGGATAGGGTGAGGGTTATTTTTATGGTGAGGGCTAGGGTTTGGGTTTGTGTTCAGGTTAGTGTTAAGGATAGGTTTAGGGTTCGGTTAGGGTTAGGCGTTATGTCTAGGGTCAGCGTTAGGTTAGGTTCAGGGTTAGTGTGAAGTTTAGGTTAAGGGTGAGGGTTATGATAAGGGTTAGGATTATAGACGGTGTTAGACGTTAGGTTTAGGGTGTTAGGGTTAGGTTTATGGTTAGGGTAGATTTAAGTTTAGGTTTAATATTAGGGTTAGGGTTAGATTTGGGTTACTGTTCGTATTAGGGTTAGGGTTAGGGATAAGTTTGGGGATAGCGTTAGGTTTCGGGTTGGGTATACGGTTAAGGATTAGGGTGAGGGTTAGGGTTAGGTTTACAGTTAAGGCGAGGGTTTAGGGTAATTGTTATGGTTAGGGTTAGAGTTAGAGTTAGGCTTAGGGTTAGGGTGAAGTTTCAGTTAATAGTCAGGGTTAGGCTTAAGGTTAGAGTAGGGTTAAGGTTAGTGTTCGGGTTAGGTGTAGCGTTAGGGTTTGGGTAGGGGTAAGGTTAGGGTTAAGGCTAGGTTTACGGTAAAGGGTAGGGCTAGCTTAGGGTTAGATTTAGAGTTAGAGTTAGTGCTAGGGTTTAGGATTATGGTTATGGTCAGGTTTAGAGTTATTGTTAGGGTTAGGGTAGAGTTAAGGTTAGGGTTCATTTAGGGTTAGAGAAAGGGTTAGGTTTAGGTCTGGGTTAGGTGTAGGATGCGGGGTAGGCTTAGGGTTAGGGGTTCATGGGAGGGTTAGTGTTAAGTTTACATTAAGCTGATGTTTTAGGGTGTTACTGTTAGGGCTAGGGTTAGCATTAGGTTTAGGGTCAGGGCTAGAGTTAGGGGATAGTTAAGGGTTAGCTTTAGTTTCAGGGTTAGGGTTAGCCTTCGGTTTAGGGTGAAGTTTAGGTTAAGGATGAGGGTTAGGGTTAGGGTTAGGCATTTGGGTTAAGGTTAGGGTTAGGTTTAGGATTAGGCTTAGGGTTAGGGTTGGGTGTTTGGGTTAATGTTAGGGTCAGGTTTAGGGTTCGGTTTAGGGTTAGGGCTACAGCTGGGGTAAAGTTTAATTGAAGGGTGAGGGTTGAGCTTAGGGTTAGCGTTAGGGGTTAGGGTTAGAGCTTAGGTTAGGATTAAGTTTAGGGTTAAGGTTAGGTTTAGATTTAGGGTTAGGGTTAGTGTTAGGGTTAAGTCATGTTTAGGTTTAGGGCTAGGTGAAGGTTATAGATAGGGTTAGGTTAAGGGTTGAGGTTAGGTTTAGATGGTAAGATGAGGGTTAGTGCTAGGTTTCCATTTAAGCTGAGTGTGTAGGGTAAGTTTTAGCGTTAGGATTAGGGTTAGAGTTAGAGTTAGGGTCAGGGTTAGTTTTGAGTTTAGAGTTAGGGTTACGTTTATGGTACGGTCAGGGTTAGGGGAGATTTAGTGTTACGTTTAGTTTTAGGGTTAGGGTTACAGAGAAGTTTATGTGAAGCGAGAGGGTTGGGGTTAGGGGTTTGGGTTCAGGTCAGAGTCAGGGTTAGGGTTAGGTTTAGGGTTAGGGTTACGTGTAGTGTTAGTGTTAGTTTTGCTTAGGGTTCGGGTTTGAATGAAGTTAGGGTACGCTTAGCGTTATGCTTAGGGTGAAATTCTGGTTAAGGGTGAGGGTTCGGCTTAGGGTTAGGATTAGAGTTAGGGTCAGTGGTTAGGGTTAGGTTTAGGGTTAAGGTTAGTTTTAGGCTAAGGATTAGGATTAGAGTTAGGGTTAAGGGTTACTGTTTCAGTTAGGTTTAGGTTAAGGTTATAATTAGGGTTAAGTTTAGGGTTAGGGTAAGAGTTAGAGTTACATTGACAGTTAAGGTGAGGGTTTTGGGTAAGTGTTACCCTTAAGGTTAGGGTTAGAGTAAAGGTTAAAGGTTAGGGTTAAGGTTAAGGTTTAGGGTTAGGCTTAAGTTTATGGTAGGCTTAAAGATAGGGTTAAGGTTAGGTTAGGGTTAGGGTCAGGGTTAGAATTAGGTTTAGGGCGAGGATTAGGGCCAGAGTTATTGTAAGGGTTAGGTTTCGGGTTACAGGTGGGCCAAGGTTAAGGTGAGGGTTAGGTTTATGGGGAGGGTTAGGGTTAAAGTCAGGGTGAGTTTTAGGTTACGGATAGGGTGAAGTTTAAGATAGGGTGAGGGTTAGGGTTATGCCTAAGGTTTGAGCTTGTTTTCAGGTTACTGTTAAGGTTATGTTCAGGGTTAGGGTTACGTTCAGGGGTTGTGTTCAGTTTTAGGGTTAGGGTTAGATTTAAGGTTAGGGTTAAGTTTAGTGTTACGTTTAGGGTTAGGGTCATGGTTGTGTTAGGCTTTGTGGTTGGGGTGAGGGTTAGTTTTAGGGTTAGGGTTGGTTAGGGTTAGGATTATCGTTATCATAAGGCGTTAGGGGTTAGAAGTGTAGTTTAGGGTTAGGGTTTGGGTGAGGGTTCCGGTTAGGCCTTGCGGTTCTGGTCATGGTGAGGTTTGGTTTAGGCTTAGGGTTAGGTTCATGATTCGGTTTCGGGTTAGTGTTAGAGTTAGGGTGAGAGTTAGTGTTAAGGTTTTTGCTAGGCTTTGGTGTTAGGGTTAGGGTTTGTGTTAGGGTTAGGTTTATCATTAGGGCTCAGGGGTTTCAGGTTAATGTTAGGGTTAGGGTTAGGGATAGCATTAGGGTTAGGGTTGTGGGATACGGTTAGGATTTAGGGTGCGGGTTACGGTTAGTTTTACAGTTAAGGTGAGGGTTTAGGGTAATTGTTATGATTAGGGTTATAGTCAGAGTTAGCGTTTGGTTTAGGATTAGGGTTAGGTATAGGGTAAGAATTAGGTTTAGGTCCATGTTGAGGGTTAGACTTAGTGTTCTATTTAGGGTAAAGGTTAGGGGTCGGGTTAGGATTAGGTCTAGGGTTAGGATTAGGATTATTTTAGGGTTAGGTTCAGGGCTATTGTAAGTGTTCAGTTTAGGGTTACAGATGGACTAGCGTTATTCTGAGAGTTAGGTTTAAGGTTAGGGTTTGGGTAAGGTCTAGGTTTAGGGTTAAGCTTATGGTTAGTGTTTGGATGAAGTTCAGGATAGGGTGAGGGTTATTTTTATGGTGAGGGCTAGGGTTTGGGTTTGTGTTCAGGTTAGTGTTAAGGATAGGTTTAGGGTTCGGTTAGGGTTAGGCGTTATGTCTAGGGTCAGCGTTAGGTTAGGTTCAGGGTTAGTGTGAAGTTTAGGTTAAGGGTGAGGGTTATGATAAGGGTTAGGATTATAGACGGTGTTAGACGTTAGGTTTAGGGTGTTAGGGTTAGGTTTATGGTTAGGGTAGATTTAAGTTTAGGTTTAATATTAGGGTTAGGGTTAGATTTGGGTTACTGTTCGTATTAGGGTTAGGGTTAGGGATAAGTTTGGGGATAGCGTTAGGTTTCGGGTTGGGTATACGGTTAAGGATTAGGGTGAGGGTTAGGGTTAGGTTTACAGTTAAGGCGAGGGTTTAGGGTAATTGTTATGGTTAGGGTTAGAGTTAGAGTTAGGCTTAGGGTTAGGGTGAAGTTTCAGTTAATAGTCAGGGTTAGGCTTAAGGTTAGAGTAGGGTTAAGGTTAGTGTTCGGGTTAGGTGTAGCGTTAGGGTTTGGGTAGGGGTAAGGTTAGGGTTAAGGCTAGGTTTACGGTAAAGGGTAGGGCTAGCTTAGGGTTAGATTTAGAGTTAGAGTTAGTGCTAGGGTTTAGGATTATGGTTATGGTCAGGTTTAGAGTTATTGTTAGGGTTAGGGTAGAGTTAAGGTTAGGGTTCATTTAGGGTTAGAGAAAGGGTTAGGTTTAGGTCTGGGTTAGGTGTAGGATGCGGGGTAGGCTTAGGGTTAGGGGTTCATGGGAGGGTTAGTGTTAAGTTTACATTAAGCTGATGTTTTAGGGTGTTACTGTTAGGGCTAGGGTTAGCATTAGGTTTAGGGTCAGGGCTAGAGTTAGGGGATAGTTAAGGGTTAGCTTTAGTTTCAGGGTTAGGGTTAGCCTTCGGTTTAGGGTGAAGTTTAGGTTAAGGATGAGGGTTAGGGTTAGGGTTAGGCATTTGGGTTAAGGTTAGGGTTAGGTTTAGGATTAGGCTTAGGGTTAGGGTTGGGTGTTTGGGTTAATGTTAGGGTCAGGTTTAGGGTTCGGTTTAGGGTTAGGGCTACAGCTGGGGTAAAGTTTAATTGAAGGGTGAGGGTTGAGCTTAGGGTTAGCGTTAGGGGTTAGGGTTAGAGCTTAGGTTAGGATTAAGTTTAGGGTTAAGGTTAGGTTTAGATTTAGGGTTAGGGTTAGTGTTAGGGTTAAGTCATGTTTAGGTTTAGGGCTAGGTGAAGGTTATAGATAGGGTTAGGTTAAGGGTTGAGGTTAGGTTTAGATGGTAAGATGAGGGTTAGTGCTAGGTTTCCATTGAAGCTGAGTGTGTAGGGTAAGTTTTAGCGTTAGGATTAGGGTTAGAGTTAGAGTTAGGGTCAGGGTTAGTTTTGAGTTTAGAGTTAGGGTTACGTTTATGGTACGGTCAGGGTTAGGGGAGATTTAGTGTTACGTTTAGTTTTAGGGTTAGGGTTACAGAGAAGTTTATGTGAAGCGAGAGGGTTGGGGTTAGGGGTTTGGGTTCAGGTCAGAGTCAGGGTTAGGGTTAGGTTTAGGGTTAGGGTTACGTGTAGTGTTAGTGTTAGTTTTGCTTAGGGTTCGGGTTTGAATGAAGTTAGGGTACGCTTAGCGTTATGCTTAGGGTGAAATTCTGGTTAAAGGTGTGGGTTCGGCTTAGGGTTAGGATTAGAGTTAGGGTCAGTGGTTAGGGTTAGGTTTAGGGTTAAGGTTAGTTTTAGGCTAAGGATTAGGATTAGAGTTAGGGTTAAGGGTTACTGTTTCAGTTAGGTTTAGGTTAAGGTTATAATTAGGGTTAAGTTTAGGGTTAGGGTAAGAGTTAGAGTTACATTGACAGTTAAGGTGAGGGTTTTGGGTAAGTGTTACCCTTAAGGTTAGGGTTAGAGTAAAGGTTAAAGGTTAGGGTTAAGGTTAAGGGTTAGGGTTAGGTTTAAGTTTATGGTAGGCTTAAAGATAGGGTTAAGGTTAGGTTAGGGTTAGGGTCAGGGTTAGAATTAGAATTAGGTTTAGGGCGAGGATTAGGGCCAGAGTTATTGTAAGGGTTAGGTTTCGGGTTACAGGTGGGCCAAGGTTAAGGTGAGGGTTAGGTTTATGGGGAGGGTTAGGGTTAAAGTCAGGGTGAGTTTTAGGTTAGGGATAGGGTGAAGTTTAAGATAGGGTGAGGGTTAGGGTTATGCCTAAGGTTTGGGCTTGTTTTCAGGTTAGTGTTAAGGTTATGTTCAGGGTTAGGGTTACGTTCAGGGGTTGTGTTCAGTTTTAGGGTTAGGGTTAGATTGAAGGTTAGGGTTAAGTTTAGTGTTACGTTTAGGGTTAAGGTCATGGTTGTGTTAGGCTTTGTGTTTGGGGTGAGGGTTAGTTTTAGGGTTAGGGTTGGTTAGGGTTAGGATTATCGTTAGGATAAGGCGTTAGGGGTTAGAAGTGTAGTTTAGGGTTAGGGTTTGGGTGAGGGTTCCGGTTAGGCCTTGCGGTTCTGGTCATGGTTAGGTTTGGTTTAGGCTTAGGGTTAGGTTCATGATTCGGTTTCGGGTTAGTGTTAGAGTTAGGGTGAGAGTTAGTGTTAAGGTTTTTGCTAGGCTTTGGTGTTAGGGTTAGGGTTTGTGTTAGGGTTAGGTTTATCATTAGGGCTCAGGGGTTTCAGGTTAATGTTAGGGTTAGGGTTAGGGATAGCATTAGGGTTAGGGTTGTGGGATACGGTTAGGATTTAGGGTGCGGGTTACGGTTAGTTTTACAGTTAAGGTGAGGGTTTAGGGTAATTGTTATGATTAGGGTTATAGTCAGAGTTAGGGTTTGGTTTAGGATTAGGGTTAGGTGTAGGGTAAGAATTAGGTTTAGGTCCATGTTGAGGGTTAGACTTAGTGTTCTATTTAGGGTAAAGGTTAGGGGTCGGGTTAGGATTAGGTCTAGGGTTAGGATTAGGATTATTTTAGGGTTAGGTTCAGGGCTATTGTAAGTGTTCAGTTTAGGGTTACAGATGGACTAGCGTTATTCTTAGAGTTAGGTTTAAGGTTAGGGTTTGGGTTAGGTCTAGGATTAGGGTTAAGCTTATGGTTAGTGTTTGGATGAAGTTCAGGATAGGGTGAGGGTTATTTTTATGGTGAGGGCTAGGGTTTGGGTTTGTGTTCAGGTTAGTGTTAAGGATAGGTTTAGGGTTCGGTTAGGGTTAGGCGTTATGTCTAGGGTCAGCGTTAGGTTAGGTTCAGGGTTAGTGTGAAGTTTAGGTTAAGGGTGAGGGTTATGATAAGGGTTAGGATTATAGACGGTGTTAGACGTTAGGTTTAGGGTGTTAGGGTTAGGTTTATGGTTAGGGTAGATTTAAGTTTAGGTTTAATATTAGGGTTAGGGTTAGATTTGGGTTACTGTTCGTATTAGGGTTAGGGTTAGGGATAAGTTTGGGGATAGCGTTAGGTTTCGGGTTGGGGATACGGTTAAGGATTAGGGTGAGGGTTAGGGTTAGGTTTACAGTTAAGGCGAGGGTTTAGGGTAATTGTTATGGTTAGGGTTAGAGTTAGAGTTAGGCTTAGGGTTAGGGTGAAGTTTCAGTTAATAGTCAGGGTTAGGCTTAAGGTTAGAGTAGGGTTAAGGTTAGTGTTCGGGTTAGGTGTAGCGTTAGGGTTTGGGTAGGGGTAAGGTTAGGGTTAAGGCTAGGTTTACGGTAAAGGGTAGGGCTAGCTTAGGGTTAGATTTAGAGTTAGAGTTAGTGCTAGGGTTTAGGATTATGGTTATGGTCAGGTTTAGAGTTATTGTTAGGGTTAGGGTAGAGTTAAGGTTAGGGTTCATTTAGGGTTAGAGAAAGGGTTAGGTTTAGGTCTGGGTTAGGTGTAGGATGCGGGGTAGGCTTAGGGTTAGGGGTTCATGGGAGGGTTAGTGTTAAGTTTACATTAAGCTGATGTTTTAGGGTGTTACTGTTAGGGCTAGGGTTAGCATTAGGTTTAGGGTCAGGGCTAGAGTTAGGGGATAGTTAAGGGTTAGCTTTAGTTTCAGGGTTAGGGTTAGCCTTCGGTTTAGGGTGAAGTTTAGGTTAAGGATGAGGTTTAGGGTTAGGGTTAGGCATTTGGGTTAAGGTTAGGGTTAGGTTTAGGATTAGGCTTAGGGTTAGGGTTGGGTGTTTGGGTTAATGTTAGGGTCAGGTTGAGGGTTCGGCTTAGGGTTAGGGCTACAGCTGGGGTAAAGTTTAATTGAAGGGTGAGGGTTGAGCTTAGGGTTAGCGTTAGGGGTTAGGGTTAGAGCTTAGGTTAGGATTAAGTTTAGGGTTAAGGTTAGGTTTAGATTTAGGGTTAGGGTTAGTGTTAGGG
Source organism: Loxodonta africana (assembly GCF_030014295.1). Lineage (NCBI taxonomy): Eukaryota > Metazoa > Chordata > Mammalia > Proboscidea > Elephantidae > Loxodonta > Loxodonta africana. Next base: position 134,282,262 of record NC_087349.1, on the reverse strand, counting down.
TTAAGTCATGTTTAGGTTTAGGGCTAGGTGAAGGTTATAGATAGGGTTAGGTTAAGGGTTGAGGTTAGGTTTAGATGGTAAGATGAGGGTTAGTGCTAGGTTTCCATTTAAGCTGAGTGTGTAGGGTAAGTTTTAGCGTTAGGATTAGGGTTAGAGTTAGAGTTAGGGTCAGGGTTAGTTTTGAGTTTAGAGTTAGGGTTACGTTTATGGTACGGGCAGGGTTAGGGGAGATTTAGTGTTACGTTTAGTTTTAGGGTTAGGGTTACAGAGAAGTTTATGTGAAGCGAGAGGGTTGGGGTTAGGGGTTTGGGTTCAGGTCAGAGTCAGGGTTAGGGTTAGGTTTAGGGTTAGGGTTACGTGTAGTGTTAGTGTTAGTTTTGCTTAGGGTTCGGGTTTGAATGAAGTTAGGGTACGCTTAGCGTTATGCTTAGGGTGAAATTCTGATTAAGGGTGAGGGTTCGGCTTAGGGTTAGGATTAGAGTTAGGGTCAGTGGTTAGGGTTAGGTTTAGGGTTAAGGTTAGTTTTAGGCTAAGGATTAGGATTAGAGTTAGGGTTAAGGGTTACTGTTTCAGTTAGGTTTAGGTTAAGGTTATAATTAGGGTTAAGTTTAGGGTTAGGGTAAGAGTTAGAGTTACATTGACAGTTAAGGTGAGGGTTTTGGGTAAGTGTTACCCTTAAGGTTAGGGTTAGAGTAAAGGTTAAAGGTTAGGGTTAAGGTTAAGGTTTAGGGTTAGGCTTAAGTTTATGGTAGGCTTAAAGATAGGGTTAAGGTTAGGTTAGGGTTAGGGTCAGGGTTAGAATTAGGTTTAGGGCGAGGATTAGGGCCAGAGTTATTGTAAGGGTTAGGTTTCGGGTTACAGGTGGGCCAAGGTTAAGGTGAGGGTTAGGTTTATGGGGAGGGTTAGGGTTAAAGTCAGGGTGAGTTTTAGGTTAGGGATAGGGTGAAGTTTAAGATAGGGTGAGGGTTAGGGTTATGCCTAAGGTTTGAGCTTGTTTTCAGGTTACTATTAAGGTTATGTTCAGGGTTAGGGTTACGTTCAGGGGTTGTGTTCAGTTTTAGGGTTAGGGTTAGATTTAAGGTTAGGGTTAAGTTTAGTGTTACGTTTAGGGTTAGGGTCATGGTTGTGTTAGGCTTTGTGGTTGGGCTGAGGGTTAGTTTTAGGGTTAGGGTTGGTTAGGGTTAGGATTATCGTTATGATAAGGCGTTAGGGGTTAGAAGTGTAGTATAGGGTTAGGGTTTGGGTGAGGGTTCCGGTTAGGCCTTGTGGTTCTGGTCATGGTTAGGTTTGGTTTAGGCTTAGGGTTAGGTTCATGATTCGGTTTCGGGTTAGTGTTAGAGTTAGGGTGAGAGTTAGTGTTAAGGTTTTTGCTAGGCTTTGGTGTTAGGGTTAGGGTTTGTGTTAGGGATAGGTTTATCATTAGGGCTCAGGGGTTTCAGGTTAATGTTAGGGTTAGGGTTAGGGATAGCATTAGGGTTAGGGTTGTGGGATACGGTTAGGATTTAGGGTGCGGGTTACGGTTAGTTTTACAGTTAAGGTGAGGGTTTAGGGCAATTGTTATGATTAGGGTTATAGTCAGAGTTAGGGTTTGGTTTAGGATTAGGGTTAGGTGTAGGGTAAGAATTAGGTTTAGGTCCATGTTGAGGGTTAGACTTAGTGTTCTATTTAGGGTAAAGGTTAGGGGTCGGGTTAGGATTAGGTCTAGGGTTAGGATTAGGATTATTTTAGGGTTAGGTTCAGGGCTATTGTAAGTGTTCAGTTTAGGGTTACAGATGGACTAGCGTTATTCTGAGAGTTAGGTTTAAGGTTAGGGTTTGGGTTAGGTCTAGGATTAGGGTTAAGCTTATGGTTAGTGTTTGGATGAAGTTCAGGATAGGGTGAGGGTTATTTTTATGGTGAGGGCTAGGGTTTGGGTTTGTGTTCAGGTTAGTGTTAAGGATAGGTTTAGGGTTCGGTTAGGGTTAGGCGTTATGTCTAGGGTCAGCGTTAGGTTAGGTTTAGGGTTAGTGTGAAGTTTAGGTTAAGGGTGAGGGTTATGATAAGGGTTAGGATTATAGACGGTGTTAGACGTTAGGTTTAGGGTGTTAGGGTTAGGTTTATGGTTAGGGTAGATTTAAGTTTAGGTTTAATATTAGGGTTAGGGTTAGATTTGGGTTACTGTTCGTATTAGGGTTAGGGTTAGGGATAAGTTTGGGGATAGCGTTAGGTTTCGGGTTGGGGATACGGTTAAGGATTAGGGTGAGGGTTAGGGTTAGGTTTACAGTTAAGGCGAGGGTTTAGGGTAATTGTTATGGTTAGGGTTAGAGTTAGAGTTAGGCTTAGGGTTAGGGTGAAGTTTCAGTTAATAGTCAGGGTTAGGCTTAAGGTTAGAGTAGGGTTAAGGTTAGTGTTCGGGTTAGGTATAGCGTTAGGGTTTGGGTAGGGGTAAGGTTAGGGTTAAGGCTAGGTTTACGGTAAAGGGTAGGGCTAGCTTAGGGTTAGATTTAGAGTTAGAGTTAGTGCTAGGGTTTAGGATTATGGTTATGGTCAGGTTTAGAGTTATTGTTAGGGTTAGGGTAGAGTTAAGGTTAGGGTTCATTTAGGGTTAGAGAAAGGGTTAGGTTTAGGTCTGGGTTAGGTGTAGGATGCGGGGTAGGCTTAGGGTTAGGGGTTCATGGGAGGGTTAGTGTTAAGTTTACATTAAGCTGATGTTTTAGGGTGTTACTGTTAGGGCTAGGGTTAGCATTAGGTTTAGGGTCAGGGCTAGAGTTAGGGGATAGTTAAGGGTTAGCTTTAGTTTCAGGGTTAGGGTTAGCCTTCGGTTTAGGGTGAAGTTTAGGTTAAGGATGAGGTTTAGGGTTAGGGTTAGGCATTTGGGTTAAGGTTAGGGTTAGGTTTAGGATTAGGCTTAGGGTTAGGGTTGGGTGTTTGGGTTAATGTTAGGGTCAGGTTGAGGGTTCGGCTTAGGGTTAGGGCTACAGCTGGGGTAAAGTTTAATTGAAGGGTGAGGGTTGAGCTTAGGGTTAGCGTTAGGGGTTAGGGTTAGAGCTTAGGTTAGGATTAAGTTTAGGGTTAAGGTTAGGTTTAGATTTAGGGTTAGGGTTAGTGTTAGGGTTAAGTCATGTTTAGGTTTAGGGCTAGGTGAAGGTTATAGATAGGGTTAGGTTAAGGGTTGAGGTTAGGTTTAGATGGTAAGATGAGGGTTAGTGCTAGGTTTCCATTTAAGCTGAGTGTGTAGGGTAAGTTTTAGCGTTAGGATTAGGGTTAGAGTTAGAGTTAGGGTCAGGGTTAGTTTTGAGTTTAGAGTTAGGGTTACGTTTATGGTACGGTCAGGGTTAGGGGAGATTTAGTGTTACGTTTAGTTTTAGGGTTAGGGTTACAGAGAAGTTTATGTGAAGCGAGAGGGTTGGGGTTAGGGGTTTGGGTTCAGGTCAGAGTCAGGGTTAGGGTTAGGTTTAGGGTTAGGGTTACGTGTAGTGTTAGTGTTAGTTTTGCTTAGGGTTCGGGTTTGAATGAAGTTAGGGTACGCTTAGCGTTATGCTTAGGGTGAAATTCTGGTTAAGGGTGAGGGTTCGGCTTAGGGTTAGGATTAGAGTTAGGGTCAGTGGTTAGGGTTAGGTTTAGGGTTAAGGTTAGTTTTAGGCTAAGGATTAGGATTAGAGTTAGGGTTAAGGGTTACTGTTTCAGTTAGGTTTAGGTTAAGGTTATAATTAGGGTTAAGTTTAGGGTTAGGGTAAGAGTTAGAGTTACATTGACAGTTAAGGTGAGGGTTTTGGGTAAGTGTTACCCTTAAGGTTAGGGTTAGAGTAAAGGTTAAAGGTTAGGGTTAAGGTTAAGGTTTAGGGTTAGGCTTAAGTTTATGGTAGGCTTAAAGATAGGGTTAAGGTTAGGTTAGGGTTAGGGTCAGGGTTAGAATTAGGTTTAGGGCGAGGATTAGGGCCAGAGTTATTGTAAGGGTTAGGTTTCGGGTTACAGGTGGGCCAAGGTTAAGGTGAGGGTTAGGTTTATGGGGAGGGTTAGGGTTAAAGTCAGGGTGAGTTTTAGGTTAGGGATAGGGTGAAGTTTAAGATAGGGTGAGGGTTAGGGTTATGCCTAAGGTTTGAGCTTGTTTTCAGGTTACTGTTAAGGTTATGTTCAGGGTTAGGGTTACGTTCAGGGGTTGTGTTCAGTTTTAGGGTTAGGGTTAGATTGAAGGTTAGGGTTAAGTTTAGTGTTACGTTTAGGGTTAGGGTCATGGTTGTGTTAGGCTTTGTGGTTGGGGTGAGGGTTAGTTTTAGGGTTAGGGTTGGTTAGGGTTAGGATTATCGTTATGATAAGGCGTTAGGGGTTAGAAGTGTAGTATAGGGTTAGGGTTTGGGTGAGGGTTCCGGTTAGGCCTTGTGGTTCTGGTCATGGTTAGGTTTGGTTTAGGCTTAGGGTTAGGTTCATGATTCGGTTTCGGGTTAGTGTTAGAGTTAGGGTGAGAGTTAGTGTTAAGGTTTTTGCTAGGCTTTGGTGTTAGGGTTAGGGTTTGTGTTAGGGATAGGTTTATCATTAGGGCTCAGGGGTTTCAGGTTAATGTTAGGGTTAGGGTTAGGGATAGCATTAGGGTTAGGGTTGTGGGATACGGTTAGGATTTAGGGTGCGGGTTACGGTTAGTTTTACAGTTAAGGTGAGGGTTTAGGGCAATTGTTATGATTAGGGTTATAGTCAGAGTTAGGGTTTGGTTTAGGATTAGGGTTAGGTGTAGGGTAAGAATTAGGTTTAGGTCCATGTTGAGGGTTAGACTTAGTGTTCTATTTAGGGTAAAGGTTAGGGGTCGGGTTAGGATTAGGTCTAGGGTTAGGATTAGGATTATTTTAGGGTTAGGTTCAGGGCTATTGTAAGTGTTCAGTTTAGGGTTACAGATGGACTAGCGTTATTCTGAGAGTTAGGTTTAAGGTTAGGGTTTGGGTAAGGTCTAGGATTAGGGTTAAGCTTATGGTTAGTGTTTGGATGAAGTTCAGGATAGGGTGAGGGTTATTTTTATGGTGAGGGCTAGGGTTTGGGTTTGTGTTCAGGTTAGTGTTAAGGATAGGTTTAGGGTTCGGTTAGGGTTAGGCGTTATGTCTAGGGTCAGCGTTAGGTTAGGTTCAGGGTTAGTGTGAAGTTTAGGTTAAGGGTGAGGGTTATGATAAGGGTTAGGATTATAGACGGTGTTAGACGTTAGGTTTAGGGTGTTAGGGTTAGGTTTATGGTTAGGGTAGATTTAAGTTTAGGTTTAATATTAGGGTTAGGGTTAGATTTGGGTTACTGTTCGTATTAGGGTTAGGGTTAGGGATAAGTTTGGGGATAGCGTTAGGTTTCGGGTTGGGGATACGGTTAAGGATTAGGGTGAGGGTTAGGGTTAGGTTTACAGTTAAGGCGAGGGTTTAGGGTAATTGTTATGGTTAGGGTTAGAGTTAGAGTTAGGCTTAGGGTTAGGGTGAAGTTTCAGTTAATAGTCAGGGTTAGGCTTAAGGTTAGAGTAGGGTTAAGGTTAGTGTTCGGGTTAGGTGTAGCGTTAGGGTTTGGGTAGGGGTAAGGTTAGGGTTAAGGCTAGGTTTACGGTAAAGGGTAGGGCTAGCTTAGGGTTAGATTTAGAGTTAGAGTTAGTGCTAGGGTTTAGGATTATGGTTATGGTCAGGTTTAGAGTTATTGTTAGGGTTAGGGTAGAGTTAAGGTTAGGGTTCATTTAGGGTTAGAGAAAGGGTTAGGTTTAGGTCTGGGTTAGGTGTAGGATGCGGGGTAGGCTTAGGGTTAGGGGTTCATGGGAGGGTTAGTGTTAAGTTTACATTAAGCTGATGTTTTAGGGTGTTACTGTTAGGGCTAGGGTTAGCATTAGGTTTAGGGTCAGGGCTAGAGTTAGGGGATAGTTAAGGGTTAGCTTTAGTTTCAGGGTTAGGGTTAGCCTTCGGTTTAGGGTGAAGTTTAGGTTAAGGATGAGGGTTAGGGTTAGGGTTAGGCATTTGGGTTAAGGTTAGGGTTAGGTTTAGGATTAGGCTTAGGGTTAGGGTTGGGTGTTTGGGTTAATGTTAGAGTGAGGTTTAGGGTTCGGTTTAGGGTTAGGGCTACAGCTGGGGTAAAGTTTAATTGAAGGGTGAGGGTTGAGCTTAGGGTTAGCGTTAGGGGTTAGGGTTAGAGCTTAGGTTAGGATTAAGTTTAGGGTTAAGGTTAGGTTTAGATTTAGGGTTAGGGTTAGTGTTAGGGTTAAGTCATGTTTAGGTTTAGGGCTAGGTGAAGGTTATAGATAGGGTTAGGTTAAGGGTTGAGGTTAGGTTTAGATGGTAAGATGAGGGTTAGTGCTAGGTTTCCATTTAAGCTGAGTGTGTAGGGTAAGTTTTAGCGTTAGGATTAGGGTTAGAGTTAGAGTTAGGGTCAGAGTTAGTTTTGAGTTTGGAGTTAGGGTTACGTTTATGGTACGGTCAGGGTTAGGGGAGATTTAGTGTTACGTTTAGTTTTAGGGTTAGGGTTACAGAGAAGTTTATGTTAAGCGAGAGGGTTGGGGTTAGGGGTTTGGGTTCAGGTCAGAGTCAGGGTTAGGGTTAGGTTTAGGGTTAGGGTTACGTGTAGTGTTAGTGTTAGTTTTGCTTAGGGTTCGGGTTTGAATGAAGTTAGGGTACGCTTAGCGTTATGCTTAGGGTGAAATTCTGGTTAAGGGTGTGGGTTCGGCTTAGGGTTAGGATTAGAGTTAGGGTCAGTGGTTAGGGTTAGGTTTAGGGTTAAGGTTAGTTTTAGGCTAAGGATTAGGATTAGAGTTAGGGTTAAGGGTTACTGTTTCAGTTAGGTTTAGGTTAAGGTTATAATTAGGGTTAAGTTTAGGGTTAGGGTAAGAGTTAGAGTTACATTTACAGTTAAGGTGAGGGTTTTGGGTAAGTGTTACCCTTAAGGTTAGGGTTAGAGTAAAGGTTAAGGGTTAGGGTTAAGGTTAAGGGTTAGGGTTAGGTTTAAGTTTATGGTAGGCTTAAAGATAGGGTTAAGGTTAGGTTAGGGTTAGGGTCAGGGTTAGAATTAGAATTAGGTTTAGGGCGAGGATTAGGGTCAGAGTTATTGTAAGGGTTAGGTTTCGGGTTACAGGTGGGCCAAGGTTAAGGTGAGGGTTAGGTTTATGGGGAGGGTTAGGGTTAAAGTCAGGGTGAGTTTTCGGTTAGGGATAGGGTGAAGTTTAAGATAGGGTGAGGGTTAGGGTTATGGCTAAGGTTTGGGCTTGTTTTCAGGTTAGTGTTAAGGTTATGTTCAGGGTTAGGGTTACGTTCAGGGGTTGTGTTCAGTTTTAGGGTTAGGGTTAGATTTAAGGTTAGGGTTAAGTTTAGTGTTACGTTTAGGGTTAGGTTCATGGTTGTGTTAGGCTTTGTGGTTGGGGTGAGGGTTAGTTTTAGGGTTAGGGTTGGTTAGGGTTAGGATTATCGTTATGATAAGGCGTTAGGGGTTAGAAGTGTAGTTTAGGGTTAGGGTTTGGGTGAGGGTTCCGGTTAGGCCTTGCGGTTCTGGTCATGGTGAGGTTTGGTTTAGGCTTAGGGTTAGGTTCATGATTCGGTTTCGGGTTAGTGTTAGAGTTAGGGTGAGAGTTAGTGTTAAGGTTTTTGCTAGGCTTTGGTGTTAGGGTTAGGGTTTGTGTTAGGGTTAGGTTTATCATTAGGGCTCAGGGGTTTCAGGTTAATGTTAGGGTTAGGGTTAGGGATAGCATTAGGGTTAGGGTTGTGGGATACGGTTAGGATTTAGGGTGCGGGTTACGGTTAGTTTTACAGTTAAGGTGAGGGTTTAGGGTAATTGTTATGATTAGGGTTATAGTCAGAGTTAGCGTTTGGTTTAGGATTAGGGTTAGGTGTAGGGTAAGAATCAGGTTTAGGTCCATGTTGAGGGTTAGACTTAGTGTTCTATTTAGGGTAAAGGTTAGGGGTCGGGTTAGGATTAGGTCTAGGGTTAGGATTAGGATTATTTTAGGGTTAGGTTCAGGGCTATTGTAAGTGTTCAGTTTAGGGTTACAGATGGACTAGCGTTATTCTTAGAGTTAGGTTTAAGGTTAGGGTTTGGGTAAGGTCTAGGTTTAGGGTTAAGCTTATGGTTAGTGTTTGGATGAAGTTCAGGATAGGGTGAGGGTTATTTTTATGGTGAGGGCTAGGGTTTGGGTTTGTGTTCAGGTTAGTGTTAAGGATAGGTTTAGGGTTCGGTTAGGGTTAGGCGTTATGTCTAGGGTCAGCGTTAGGTTAGGTTCAGGGTTAGTGTGAAGTTTAGGTTAAGGGTGAGGGTTATGATAAGGGTTAGGATTATAGACGGTGTTAGACGTTAGGTTTAGGGTGTTAGGGTTAGGTTTATGGTTAGGGTAGATTTAAGTTTAGGTTTAATATTAGGGTTAGGGTTAGATTTGGGTTACTGTTCGTATTAGGGTTAGGGTTAGGGATAAGTTTGGGGATAGCGTTAGGTTTCGGGTTGGGGATACGGTTAAGGATTAGGGTGAGGGTTAGGGTTAGGTTTACAGTTAAGGCGAGGGTTTAGGGTAATTGTTATGGTTAGGGTTAGAGTTAGAGTTAGGCTTAGGGTTAGGGTGAAGTTTCAGTTAATAGTCAGGGTTAGGCTTAAGGTTAGAGTAGGGTTAAGGTTAGTGTTCGGGTTAGGTGTAGCGTTAGGGTTTGGGTAGGGGTAAGGTTAGGGTTAAGGCTAGGTTTACGGTAAAGGGTAGGGCTAGCTTAGGGTTAGATTTAGAGTTAGAGTTAGTGCTAGGGTTTAGGATTATGGTTATGGTCAGGTTTAGAGTTATTGTTAGGGTTAGGGTAGAGTTAAGGTTAGGGTTCATTTAGGGTTAGAGAAAGGGTTAGGTTTAGGTCTGGGTTAGGTGTAGGATGCGGGGTAGGCTTAGGGTTAGGGGTTCATGGGAGGGTTAGTGTTAAGTTTACATTAAGCTGATGTTTTAGGGTGTTACTGTTAGGGCTAGGGTTAGCATTAGGTTTAGGGTCAGGGCTAGAGTTAGGGGATAGTTAAGGGTTAGCTTTAGTTTCAGGGTTAGGGTTAGCCTTCGGTTTAGGGTGAAGTTTAGGTTAAGGATGAGGGTTAGGGTTAGGGTTAGGCATTTGGGTTAAGGTTAGGGTTAGGTTTAGGATTAGGCTTAGGGTTAGGGTTGGGTGTTTGGGTTAATGTTAGGGTCAGGTTTAGGGTTCGGCTTAGGGTTAGGGCTACAGCTGGGGTAAAGTTTAATTGAAGGGTGAGGGTTGAGCTTAGGGTTAGCGTTAGGGGTTAGGGTTAGAGCTTAGGTTAGGATTAAGTTTAGGGTTAAGGTTAGGTTTAGATTTAGGGTTAGGGTTAGTGTTAGGGTTAAGTCATGTTTAGGTTTAGGGCTAGGTGAAGGTTATAGATAGGGTTAGGTTAAGGGTTGAGGTTAGGTTTAGATGGTAAGATGAGGGTTAGTGCTAGGTTTCCATTTAAGCTGAGTGTGTAGGGTAAGTTTTAGCGTTAGGATTAGGGTTAGAGTTAGAGTTAGGGTCAGGGTTAGTTTTGAGTTTAGAGTTAGGGTTACGTTTATGGTACGGTCAGGGTTAGGGGAGATTTAGTGTTACGTTTAGTTTTAGGGTTAGGGTTACAGAGAAGTTTATGTGAAGCGAGAGGGTTGGGGTTAGGGGTTTGGGTTCAGGTCAGAGTCAGGGTTAGGGTTAGGTTTAGGGTTAGGGTTACGTGTAGTGTTAGTGTTAGTTTTGCTTAGGGTTCGGGTTTGAATGAAGTTAGGGTACGCTTAGCGTTATGCTTAGGGTGAAATTCTGGTTAAGGGTGAGGGTTCGGCTTAGGGTTAGGATTAGAGTTAGGGTCAGTGGTTAGGGTTAGGTTTAGGGTTAAGGTTAGTTTTAGGCTAAGGATTAGGATTAGAGTTAGGGTTAAGGGTTACTGTTTCAGTTAGGTTTAGGTTAAGGTTATAATTAGGGTTAAGTTTAGGGTTAGGGTAAGAGTTAGAGTTACATTGACAGTTAAGGTGAGGGTTTTGGGTAAGTGTTACCCTTAAGGTTAGGGTTAGAGTAAAGGTTAAAGGTTAGGGTTAAGGTTAAGGGTTAGGGTTAGGTTTAAGTTTATGGTAGGCTTAAAGATAGGGTTAAGGTTAGGTTAGGGTTAGGGTCAGGGTCAGAATTAGAATTAGGTTTAGGGCGAGGATTAGGGCCAGAGTTATTGTAAGGGTTAGGTTTCGGGTTACAGGTGGGCCAAGGTTAAGGTGAGGGTTAGGTTTATGGGGAGGGTTAGGGTTAAAGTCAGGGTGAGTTTTAGGTTAGGGATAGGGTGAAGTTTAAGATAGGGTGAGGGTTAGGGTTATGCCTAAGGTTTGGGCTTGTTTTCAGGTTAGTGTTAAGGTTATGTTCAGGGTTAGGGTTACGTTCAGGGGTTGTGTTCAGTTTTAGGGTTAGGGTTAGATTGAAGGTTAGGGTTAAGTTTAGTGTTACGTTTAGGGTTAGGGTCATGGTTGTGTTAGGCTTTGTGGTTGGGGTGAGGGTTAGTTTTAGGGTTAGGGTTGGTTAGGGTTAGGATTATCGTTATGATAAGGAGTTAGGGGTTAGAAGTGTAGTTTAGGGTTAGGGTTTGGGTGAGGGTTCCGGTTAGGCCTTGCGGTTCTGGTCATGGTTAGGTTTGGTTTAGGCTTAGGGTTAGGTTCATGATTCGGTTTCGGGTTAGTGTTAGAGTTAGGGTGAGAGTTAGTGTTAAGGTTTTTGCTAGGCTTTGGTGTTAGGGTTAGGGTTTGTGTTAGGGTTAGGTTTATCATTAGGGCTCAGGGGTTTCAGGTTAATGTTAGGGTTAGGGTTAGGGATAGCATTAGGGTTAGGGTTGTGGGATACGGTTAGGATTTAGGGTGCGGGTTACGGTTAGTTTTACAGTTAAGGTGAGGGTTTAGGGTAATTGTTATGATTAGGGTTATAGTCAGAGTTAGGGTTTGGTTTAGGATTAGGGTTAGGTGTAGGGTAAGAATTAGGTTTAGGTCCATGTTGAGGGTTAGACTTAGTGTTCTATTTAGGGTAAAGGTTAGGGGTCGGGTTAGGATTAGGTCTAGGGTTAGGATTAGGATTATTTTAGGGTTAGGTTCAGGGCTATTGTAAGTGTTCAGTTTAGGGTTACAGATGGACTAGCGTTATTCTTAGAGTTAGGTTTAAGGTTAGGGTTTGGGTTAGGTCTAGGATTAGGGTTAAGCTTATGGTTAGTGTTTGGATGAAGTTCAGGATAGGGTGAGGGTTATTTTTATGGTGAGGGCTAGGGTTTGGGTTTGTGTTCAGGTTAGTGTTAAGGATAGGTTTAGGGTTCGGTTAGGGTTAGGCGTTATGTCTAGGGTCAGCGTTAGGTTAGGTTCAGGGTTAGTGTGAAGTTTAGGTTAAGGGTGAGGGTTATGATAAGGGTTAGGATTATAGACGGTGTTAGACGTTAGGTTTAGGGTGTTAGGGTTAGGTTTATGGTTAGGGTAGATTTAAGTTTAGGTTTAATATTAGGGTTAGGGTTAGATTTGGGTTACTGTTCGTATTAGGGTTAGGGTTAGGGATAAGTTTGGGGATAGCGTTAGGTTTCGGGTTGGGGATACGGTTAAGGATTAGGGTGAGGGTTAGGGTTAGGTTTACAGTTAAGGCGAGGGTTTAGGGTAATTGTTATGGTTAGGGTTAGAGTTAGAGTTAGGCTTAGGGTTAGGGTGAAGTTTCAGTTAATAGTCAGGGTTAGGCTTAAGGTTAGAGTAGGGTTAAGGTTAGTGTTCGGGTTAGGTATAGCGTTAGGGTTTGGGTAGGGGTAAGGTTAGGGTTAAGGCTAGGTTTACGGTAAAGGGTAGGGCTAGCTTAGGGTTAGATTTAGAGTTAGAGTTAGTGCTAGGGTTTAGGATTATGGTTATGGTCAGGTTTAGAGTTATTGTTAGGGTTAGGGTAGAGTTAAGGTTAGGGTTCATTTAGGGTTAGAGAAAGGGTTAGGTTTAGGTCTGGGTTAGGTGTAGGATGCGGGGTAGGCTTAGGGTTAGGGGTTCATGGGAGGGTTAGTGTTAAGTTTACATTAAGCTGATGTTTTAGGGTGTTACTGTTAGGGCTAGGGTTAGCATTAGGTTTAGGGTCAGGGCTAGAGTTAGGGGATAGTTAAGGGTTAGCTTTACTTTCAGGGTTAGGGTTAGCCTTCGGTTTAGGGTGAAGTTTAGGTTAAGGATGAGGGTTAGGGTTAGGGTTAGGCATTTGGGTTAAGGTTAGGGTTAGGTTTAGGATTAGGCTTAGGGTTAGGGTTGGGTGTTTGGGTTAATGTTAGGGTCAGGTTTAGGGTTCGGCTTAGGGTTAGGGCTACAGCTGGGGTAAAGTTTAATTGAAGGGTGAGGGTTGAGCTTAGGGTTAGCGTTAGGGGTTAGGGTTAGAGCTTAGGTTAGGATTAAGTTTAGGGTTAAGGTTAGGTTTAGATTTAGGGTTAGGGTTAGTGTTAGGGTTAAGTCATGTTTAGGTTTAGGGCTAGGTGAAGGTTATAGATAGGGTTAGGTTAAGGGTTGAGGTTAGGTTTAGATGGTAAGATGAGGGTTAGTGCTAGGTTTCCATTTAAGCTGAGTGTGTAGGGTAAGTTTTAGCGTTAGGATTAGGGTTAGAGTTAGAGTTAGGGTCAGGGTTAGTTTTGAGTTTAGAGTTAGGGTTACGTTTATGGTACGGTCAGGGTTAGGGGAGATTTAGTGTTACGTTTAGTTTTAGGGTTAGGGTTACAGAGAAGTTTATGTGAAGCGAGAGGGTTGGGGTTAGGGGTTTGGGTTCAGGTCAGAGTCAGGGTTAGGGTTAGGTTTAGGGTTAGGGTTACGTGTAGTGTTAGTGTTAGTTTTGCTTAGGGTTCGGGTTTGAATGAAGTTAGGGTACGCTTAGCGTTATGCTTAGGGTGAAATTCTGGTTAAGGGTGAGGGTTCGGCTTAGGGTTAGGATTAGAGTTAGGGTCAGTGGTTAGGGTTAGGTTTAGGGTTAAGGTTAGTTTTAGGCTAAGGATTAGGATTAGAGTTAGGGTTAAGGGTTACTGTTTCAGTTAGGTTTAGGTTAAGGTTATAATTAGGGTTAAGTTTAGGGTTAGGGTAAGAGTTAGAGTTACATTGACAGTTAAGGTGAGGGTTTTGGGTAAGTGTTACCCTTAAGGTTAGGGTTAGAGTAAAGGTTAAAGGTTAGGGTTAAGGTTAAGGTTTAGGGTTAGGCTTAAGTTTATGGTAGGCTTAAAGATAGGGTTAAGGTTAGGTTAGGGTTAGGGTCAGGGTCAGAATTAGAATTAGGTTTAGGGCGAGGATTAGGGCCAGAGTTATTGTAAGGGTTAGGTTTCGGGTTACAGGTGGGCCAAGGTTAAGGTGAGGGTTAGGTTTATGGGGAGGGTTAGGGTTAAAGTCAGGGTGAGTTTTAGGTTAGGGATAGGGTGAAGTTTAAGATAGGGTGAGGGTTAGGGTTATGGCTAAGGTTTGGGCTTGTTTTCAGGTTAGTGTTAAGGTTATGTTCAGGGTTAGGGTTACGTTCAGGGGTTGTGTTCAGTTTTAGGGTTAGGGTTAGATTGAAGGTTAGGGTTAAGTTTAGTGTTACGTTTAGGGTTAGGGTCATGGTTGTGTTAGGCTTTGTGGTTGGGGTGAGGGTTAGTTTTAGGGTTAGGGTTGGTTAGGGTTAGGATTATCGTTATGATAAGGCGTTAGGGGTTAGAAGTGTAGTTTAGGGTTAGGGTTTGGGTGAGGGTTCCGGTTAGGCCTTGCGGTTCTGGTCATGGTGAGGTTTGGTTTAGGCTTAGGGTTAGGTTCATGATTCGGTTTCGGGTTAGTGTTAGAGTTAGGGTGAGAGTTAGTGTTAAGGTTTTTGCTAGGCTTTGGTGTTAGGGTTAGGGTTTGTGTTAGGGTTAGGTTTATCATTAGGGCTCAGGGGTTTCAGGTTAATGTTAGGGTTAGGGTTAGGGATAGCATTAGGGTTAGGGTTTTGGGATACGGTTAGGATTTAGGGTGCGGGTTACGGTTAGTTTTACAGTTAAGGTGAGGGTTTAGGGTAATTGTTATGATTAGGGTTATAGTCAGAGTTAGCGTTTGGTTTAGCATTAGGGTTAGGTGTAGGGAAAGAATCAGGTTTAGGTCCATGTTGAGGGTTAGACTTAGTGTTCTATTTAGGGTAAAGGTTAGGGGTCGGGTTAGGATTAGGTCTAGGGTTAGGATTAGGATTATTTTAGGGTTAGGTTCAGGGCTATTGTAAGTGTTCAGTTTAGGGTTACAGATGGACTAGCGTTATTCTGAGAGTTAGGTTTAAGGTTAGGGTTTGGGTAAGGTCTAGGTTTAGGGTTAAGCTTATGGTTAGTGTTTGGATGAAGTTCAGGATAGGGTGAGGGTTATTTTTATGGTGAGGGCTAGGGTTTGGGTTTGTGTTCAGGTTAGTGTTAAGGATAGGTTTAGGGTTCGGTTAGGGTTAGGCGTTATGTCTAGGGTCAGCGTTAGGTTAGGTTCAGGGTTAGTGTGAAGTTTAGGTTAAGGGTGAGGGTTATGATAAGGGTTAGGATTATAGACGGTGTTAGACGTTAGGTTTAGGGTGTTAGGGTTAGGTTTATGGTTAGGGTAGATTTAAGTTTAGGTTTAATATTAGGGTTAGGGTTAGATTTGGGTTACTGTTCGTATTAGGGTTAGGGTTAGGGATAAGTTTGGGGATAGCGTTAGGTTTCGGGTTGGGGATACGGTTAAGGATTAGGGTGAGGGTTAGGGTTAGGTTTACAGTTAAGGCGAGGGTTTAGGGTAATTGTTATGGTTAGGGTTAGAGTTAGAGTTAGGCTTAGGGTTAGGGTGAAGTTTCAGTTAATAGTCAGGGTTAGGCTTAAGGTCAGAGTAGGGTTAAGGTTAGTGTTCGGGTTAGGTGTAGCGTTAGGGTTTGGGTAGGGGTAAGGTTAGGGTTAAGGCTAGGTTTACGGTAAAGGGTAGGGCTAGCTTAGGGTTAGATTTAGAGTTAGAGTTAGTGCTAGGGTTTAGGATTATGGTTATGGTCAGGTTTAGAGTTATTGTTAGGGTTAGGGTAGAGTTAAGGTTAGGGTTCATTTAGGGTTAGAGAAAGGGTTAGGTTTAGGTCTGGGTTAGGTGTAGGATGCGGGGTAGGCTTAGGGTTAGGGGTTCATGGGAGGGTTAGTGTTAAGTTTACATTAAGCTGATGTTTTAGGGTGTTACTGTTAGGGCTAGGGTTAGCATTAGGTTTAGGGTCAGGGCTAGAGTTAGGGGATAGTTAAGGGTTAGCTTTAGTTTCAGGGTTAGGGTTAGCCTTCGGTTTAGGGTGAAGTTTAGGTTAAGGATGAGGGTTAGGGTTAGGGTTAGGCATTTGGGTTAAGGTTAGGGTTAGGTTTAGGATTAGGCTTAGGGTTAGGGTTGGGTGTTTGGGTTAATGTTAGGGTCAGGTTTAGGGTTCGGTTTAGGGTTAGGGCTACAGCTGGGGTAAAGTTTAATTGAAGGGTGAGGGTTGAGCTTAGGGTTAGCGTTAGGGGTTAGGGTTAGAGCTTAGGTTAGGATTAAGTTTAGGGTTAAGGTTAGGTTTAGATTTAGGGTTAGGGTTAGTGTTAGGGTTAAGTCATGTTTAGGTTTAGGGCTAGGTGAAGGTTATAGATAGGGTTAGGTTAAGGGTTGAGGTTAGGTTTAGATGGTAAGATGAGGGTTAGTGCTAGGTTTCCATTTAAGCTGAGTGTGTAGGGTAAGTTTTAGCGTTAGGATTAGGGTTAGAGTTAGAGTTAGGGTCAGGGTTAGTTTTGAGTTTAGAGTTAGGGTTACGTTTATGGTACGGTCAGGGTTAGGGGAGATTTAGTGTTACGTTTAGTTTTAGGGTTAGGGTTACAGAGAAGTTTATGTGAAGCGAGAGGGTTGGGGTTAGGGGTTTGGGTTCAGGTCAGAGTCAGGGTTAGGGTTAGGTTTAGGGTTAGGGTTACGTGTAGTGTTAGTGTTAGTTTTGCTTAGGGTTCGGGTTTGAATGAAGTTAGGGTACGCTTAGCGTTATGCTTAGGGTGAAATTCTGGTTAAGGGTGAGGGTTCGGCTTAGGGTTAGGATTAGAGTTAGGGTCAGTGGTTAGGGTTAGGTTTAGGGTTAAGGTTAGTTTTAGGCTAAGGATTAGGATTAGAGTTAGGGTTAAGGGTTACTGTTTCAGTTAGGTTTAGGTTAAGGTTATAATTAGGGTTAAGTTTAGGGTTAGGGTAAGAGTTAGAGTTACATTGACAGTTAAGGTGAGGGTTTTGGGTAAGTGTTACCCTTAAGGTTAGGGTTAGAGTAAAGGTTAAAGGTTAGGGTTAAGGTTAAGGTTTAGGGTTAGGCTTAAGTTTATGGTAGGCTTAAAGATAGGGTTAAGGTTAGGTTAGGGTTAGGGTCAGGGTTAGAATTAGGTTTAGGGCGAGGATTAGGGCCAGAGTTATTGTAAGGGTTAGGTTTCGGGTTACAGGTGGGCCAAGGTTAAGGTGAGGGTTAGGTTTATGGGGAGGGTTAGGGTTAAAGTCAGGGTGAGTTTTAGGTTAGGGATAGGGTGAAGTTTAAGATAGGGTGAGGGTTAGGGTTATGCCTAAGGTTTGAGCTTGTTTTCAGGTTACTGTTAAGGTTATGTTCAGGGTTAGGGTTACGTTCAGGGGTTGTGTTCAGTTTTAGGGTTAGGGTTAGATTTAAGGTTAGGGTTAAGTTTAGTGTTACGTTTAGGGTTAGGGTCATGGTTGTGTTAGGCTTTGTGGTTGGGGTGAGGGTTAGTTTTAGGGTTAGGGTTGGTTAGGGTTAGGATTATCGTTATGATAAGGCGTTAGGGGTTAGAAGTGCAGTTTAGGGTTAGGGTTTGGGTGAGGGTTCCGGTTAGGCCTTGTGGTTCTGGTCATGGTTAGGTTTGGTTTAGGCTTAGGGTTAGGTTCATGATTCGGTTTCGGGTTAGTGTTAGAGTTAGGGTGAGAGTTAGTGTTAAGGTTTTTGCTAGGCTTTGGTGTTAGGGTTAGGGTTTGTGTTAGGGATAGGTTTATCATTAGGGCTCAGGGGTTTCAGGTTAATGTTAGGGTTAAGGTTAGGGATAGCATTAGGGTTAGGGTTGTGGGATACGGTTAGGATTTAGGGTGCGGGTTACGGTTAGTTTTACAGTTAAGGTGAGGGTTTAGGGCAATTGTTATGATTAGGGTTATAGTCAGAGTTAGGGTTTGGTTTAGGATTAGGGTTAGGTGTAGGGTAAGAATTACGTTTAGGTCCATGTTGAGGGTTAGACTTAGTGTTCTATTTAGGGTAAAGGTTAGGGGTCGGGTTAGGATTAGGTCTAGGGTTAGGATTAGGATTATTTTAGGGTTAGGTTCAGGGCTATTGTAAGTGTTCAGTTTAGGGTTACAGATGGACTAGCGTTATTCTGAGAGTTAGGTTTAAGGTTAGGGTTTGGGTAAGGTCTAGGTTTAGGGTTAAGCTTATGGTTAGTGTTTGGATGAAGTTCAGGATAGGGTGAGGGTTATTTTTCTGGTGAGGGCTAGGGTTTGGGTTTGTGTTCAGGTTAGTGTTAAGGATAGGTTTAGGGTTCGGTTAGGGTTAGGCGTTATGTCTAGGGTCAGCGTTAGGTTAGGTTCAGGGTTAGTGTGAAGTTTAGGTTAAGGGTGAGGGTTATGATAAGGGTTAGGATTATAGACGGTGTTAGACGTTAGGTTTAGGGTGTTAGGGTTAGGTTTATGGTTAGGGTAGATTTAAGTTTAGGTTTAATATTAGGGTTAGGGTTAGATTTGGGTTACTGTTCGTATTAGGGTTAGGGTTAGGGATAAGTTTGGGGATAGCGTTAGGTTTCGGGTTGGGGATACGGTTAAGGATTAGGGTGAGGGTTAGGGTTAGGTTTACAGTTAAGGCGAGGGTTTAGGGTAATTGTTATGGTTAGGGTTAGAGTTAGAGTTAGGCTTAGGGTTAGGGTGAAGTTTCAGTTAATAGTCAGGGTTAGGCTTAAGGTCAGAGTAGGGTTAAGGTTAGTGTTCGGGTTAGGTGTAGCGTTAGGGTTTGGGTAGGGGTAAGGTTAGGGTTAAGGCTAGGTTTACGGTAAAGGGTAGGGCTAGCTTAGGGTTAGATTTAGAGTTAGAGTTAGTGCTAGGGTTTAGGATTATGGTTATGGTCAGGTTTAGAGTTATTGTTAGGGTTAGGGTAGAGTTAAGGTTAGGGTTCATTTAGGGTTAGAGAAAGGGTTAGGTTTAGGTCTGGGTTAGGTGTAGGATGCGGGGTAGGCTTAGGGTTAGGGGTTCATGGGAGGGTTAGTGTTAAGTTTACATTAAGCTGATGTTTTAGGGTGTTACTGTTAGGGCTAGGGTTAGCATTAGGTTTAGGGTCAGGGCTAGAGTTAGGGGATAGTTAAGGGTTAGCTTTAGTTTCAGGGTTAGGGTTAGCCTTCGGTTTAGGGTGAAGTTTAGGTTAAGGATGAGGGTTAGGGTTAGGGTTAGGCATTTGGGTTAAGGTTAGGGTTAGGTTTAGGATTAGGCTTAGGGTTAGGGTTGGGTGTTTGGGTTAATGTTAGGGTCAGGTTTAGGGTTCGGCTTAGGGTTAGGGCTACAGCTGGGGTAAAGTTTAATTGAAGGGTGAGGGTTGAGCTTAGGGTTAGCGTTAGGGGTTAGGGTTAGAGCTTAGGTTAGGATTAAGTTTAGGGTTAAGGTTAGGTTTAGATTTAGGGTTAGGGTTAGTGTTAGGGTTAAGTCATGTTTAGGTTTAGGGCTAGGTGAAGGTTATAGATAGGGTTAGGTTAAGGGTTGAGGTTAGGTTTAGATGGTAAGATGAGGGTTAGTGCTAGGTTTCCATTTAAGCTGAGTGTGTAGGGTAAGTTTTAGCGTTAGGATTAGGGTTAGAGTTAGAGTTAGGGTCAGGGTTAGTTTTGAGTTTAGAGTTAGGGTTACGTTTATGGTACGGTCAGGGTTAGGGGAGATTTAGTGTTACGTTTAGTTTTAGGGTTAGGGTTACAGAGAAGTTTATGTGAAGCGAGAGGGTTGGGGTTAGGGGTTTGGGTTCAGGTCAGAGTCAGGGTTAGGGTTAGGTTTAGGGTTAGGGTTACGTGTAGTGTTAGTGTTAGTTTTGCTTAGGGTTCGGGTTTGAATGAAGTTAGGGTACGCTTAGCGTTATGCTTAGGGTGAAATTCTGGTTAAGGGTGAGGGTTCGGCTTAGGGTTAGGATTAGAGTTAGGGTCAGTGGTTAGGGTTAGGTTTAGGGTTAAGGTTAGTTTTAGGCTAAGGATTAGGATTAGAGTTAGGGTTAAGGGTTACTGTTTCAGTTAGGTTTAGGTTAAGGTTATAATTAGGGTTAAGTTTAGGGTTAGGGTAAGAGTTAGAGTTACATTGACAGTTAAGGTGAGGGTTTTGGGTAAGTGTTACCCTTAAGGTTAGGGTTAGAGTAAAGGTTAAAGGTTAGGGTTAAGGTTAAGGTTTAGGGTTAGGCTTAAGTTTATGGTAGGCTTAAAGATAGGGTTAAGGTTAGGTTAGGGTTAGGGTCAGGGTTAGAATTAGGTTTAGGGCGAGGATTAGGGCCAGAGTTATTGTAAGGGTTAGGTTTCGGGTTACAGGTGGGCCAAGGTTAAGGTGAGGGTTAGGTTTATGGGGAGGGTTAGGGTTAAAGTCAGGGTGAGTTTTAGGTTACGGATAGGGTGAAGTTTAAGATAGGGTGAGGGTTAGGGTTATGCCTAAGGTTTGAGCTTGTTTTCAGGTTACTGTTAAGGTTATGTTCAGGGTTAGGGTTACGTTCAGGGGTTGTGTTCAGTTTTAGGGTTAGGGTTAGATTTAAGGTTAGGGTTAAGTTTAGTGTTACGTTTAGGGTTAGGGTCATGGTTGTGTTAGGCTTTGTGGTTGGGGTGAGGGTTAGTTTTAGGGTTAGGGTTGGTTAGGGTTAGGATTATCGTTATGATAAGGCGTTAGGTGTTAGAAGTGTAGTTTAGGGTTAGGGTTTGGGTGAGGGTTCCGGTTAGGCCTTGTGGTTCTGGTCATGGTTAGGTTTGGTTTAGGCTTAGGGTTAGGTTCATGATTCGGTTTCGGGTTAGTGTTAGAGTTAGGGTGAGAGTTAGTGTTAAGGTTTTTGCTAGGCTTTGGTGTTAGGGTTAGGGTTTGTGTTAGGGATAGGTTTATCATTAGGGCTCAGGGGTTTCAGGTTAATGTTAGGGTTAAGGTTAGGGATAGCATTAGGGTTAGGGTTGTGGGATACGGTTAGGATTTAGGGTGCGGGTTACGGTTAGTTTTACAGTTAAGGTGAGGGTTTAGGGCAATTGTTATGATTAGGGTTATAGTCAGAGTTAGGGTTTGGTTTAGGATTAGGGTTAGGTGTAGGGTAAGAATTAGGTTTAGGTCCATGTTGAGGGTTAGACTTAGTGTTCTATTTAGGGTAAAGGTTAGGGGTCGGGTTAGGATTAGGTCTAGGGTTAGGATTAGGATTATTTTAGGGTTAGGTTCAGGGCTATTGTAAGTGTTCAGTTTAGGGTTACAGATGGACTAGCGTTATTCTGAGAGTTAGGTTTAAGGTTAGGGTTTGGGTAAGGTCTAGGTTTAGGGTTAAGCTTATGGTTAGTGTTTGGATGAAGTTCAGGATAGGGTGAGGGTTATTTTTATGGTGAGGGCTAGGGTTTGGGTTTGTGTTCAGGTTAGTGTTAAGGATAGGTTTAGGGTTCGGTTAGGGTTAGGCGTTATGTCTAGGGTCAGCGTTAGGTTAGGTTCAGGGTTAGTGTGAAGTTTAGGTTAAGGGTGAGGGTTATGATAAGGGTTAGGATTATAGACGGTGTTAGACGTTAGGTTTAGGGTGTTAGGGTTAGGTTTATGGTTAGGGTAGATTTAAGTTTAGGTTTAATATTAGGGTTAGGGTTAGATTTGGGTTACTGTTCGTATTAGGGTTAGGGTTAGGGATAAGTTTGGGGATAGCGTTAGGTTTCGGGTTGGGGATACGGTTAAGGATTAGGGTGAGGGTTAGGGTTAGGTTTACAGTTAAGGCGAGGGTTTAGGGTAATTGTTATGGTTAGGGTTAGAGTTAGAGTTAGGCTTAGGGTTAGGGTGAAGTTTCAGTTAATAGTCAGGGTTAGGCTTAAGGTCAGAGTAGGGTTAAGGTTAGTGTTCGGGTTAGGTGTAGCGTTAGGGTTTGGGTAGGGGTAAGGTTAGGGTTAAGGCTAGGTTTACGGTAAAGGGTAGGGCTAGCTTAGGGTTAGATTTAGAGTTAGAGTTAGTGCTAGGGTTTAGGATTATGGTTATGGTCAGGTTTAGAGTTATTGTTAGGGTTAGGGTAGAGTTAAGGTTAGGGTTCATTTAGGGTTAGAGAAAGGGTTAGGTTTAGGTCTGGGTTAGGTGTAGGATGCGGGGTAGGCTTAGGGTTAGGGGTTCATGGGAGGGTTAGTGTTAAGTTTACATTAAGCTGATGTTTTAGGGTGTTACTGTTAGGGCTAGGGTTAGCATTAGGTTTAGGGTCAGGGCTAGAGTTAGGGGATAGTTAAGGGTTAGCTTTACTTTCAGGGTTAGGGTTAGCCTTCGGTTTAGGGTGAAGTTTAGGTTAAGGATGAGGGTTAGGGTTAGGGTTAGGCATTTGGGTTAAGGTTAGGGTTAGGTTTAGGATTAGGCTTAGGGTTAGGGTTGGGTGTTTGGGTTAATGTTAGGGTCAGGTTTAGGGTTCGGCTTAGGGTTAGGGCTACAGCTGGGGTAAAGTTTAATTGAAGGGTGAGGGTTGAGCTTAGGGTTAGCGTTAGGGGTTAGGGTTAGAGCTTAGGTTAGGATTAAGTTTAGGGTTAAGGTTAGGTTTAGATTTAGGGTTAGGGTTAGTGTTAGGGTTAAGTCATGTTTAGGTTTAGGGCTAGGTGAAGGTTATAGATAGGGTTAGGTTAAGGGTTGAGGTTAGGTTTAGATGGTAAGATGAGGGTTAGTGCTAGGTTTCCATTTAAGCTGAGTGTGTAGGGTAAGTTTTAGCGTTAGGATTAGGGTTAGAGTTAGAGTTAGGGTCAGGGTTAGTTTTGAGTTTAGAGTTAGGGTTACGTTTATGGTACGGTCAGGGTTAGGGGAGATTTAGTGTTACGTTTAGTTTTAGGGTTAGGGTTACAGAGAAGTTTATGTGAAGCGAGAGGGTTGGGGTTAGGGGTTTGGGTTCAGGTCAGAGTCAGGGTTAGGGTTAGGTTTAGGGTTAGGGTTACGTGTAGTGTTAGTGTTAGTTTTGCTTAGGGTTCGGGTTTGAATGAAGTTAGGGTACGCTTAGCGTTATGCTTAGGGTGAAATTCTGGTTAAGGGTGAGGGTTCGGCTTAGGGTTAGGATTAGAGTTAGGGTCAGTGGTTAGGGTTAGGTTTAGGGTTAAGGTTAGTTTTAGGCTAAGGATTAGGATTAGAGTTAGGGTTAAGGGTTACTGTTTCAGTTAGGTTTAGGTTAAGGTTATAATTAGGGTTAAGTTTAGGGTTAGGGTAAGAGTTAGAGTTACATTGACAGTTAAGGTGAGGGTTTTGGGTAAGTGTTACCCTTAAGGTTAGGGTTAGAGTAAAGGTTAAAGGTTAGGGTTAAGGTTAAGGTTTAGGGTTAGGCTTAAGTTTATGGTAGGCTTAAAGATAGGGTTAAGGTTAGGTTAGGGTTAGGGTCAGGGTTAGAATTAGGTTTAGGGCGAGGATTAGGGCCAGAGTTATTGTAAGGGTTAGGTTTCGGGTTACAGGTGGGCCAAGGTTAAGGTGAGGGTTAGGTTTATGGGGAGGGTAAGGGTTAAAGTCAGGGTGAGTTTTAGGTTACGGATAGGGTGAAGTTTAAGATAGGGTGAGGGTTAGGGTTATGCCTAAGGTTTGAGCTTGTTTTCAGGTTACTGTTAAGGTTATGTTCAGGGTTAGGGTTACGTTCAGGGGTTGTGTTCAGTTTTAGGGTTAGGGTTAGATTGAAGGTTAGGGTTAAGTTTAGTGTTACGTTTAGGGTTAGGGTCATGGTTGTGTTAGGCTTTGTGGTTGGGGTGAGGGTTAGTTTTAGGGTTAGGGTTGGTTAGGGTTAGGATTATCGTTATGATAAGGCGTTAGGGGTTAGAAGTGTAGTTTAGGGTTAGGGTTTGGGTGAGGGTTCCGGTTAGGCCTTGTGGTTCTGGTCATGGTTAGGTTTGGTTTAGGCTTAGGGTTAGGTTCATGATTCGGTTTCGGGTTAGTGTTAGAGTTAGGGTGAGAGTTAGTGTTAAGGTTTTTGCTAGGCTTTGGTGTTAGGGTTAGGGTTTGTGTTAGGGATAGGTTTATCATTAGGGCTCAGGGGTTTCAGGTTAATGTTAGGGTTAAGGTTAGGGATAGCATTAGGGTTAGGGTTGTGGGATACGGTTAGGATTTAGGGTGCGGGTTACGGTTAGTTTTACAGTTAAGGTGAGGGTTTAGGGCAATTGTTATGATTAGGGTTATAGTCAGAGTTAGGGTTTGGTTTAGGATTAGGGTTAGGTGTAGGGTAAGAATTAGGTTTAGGTCCATGTTGAGGGTTAGACTTAGTGTTCTATTTAGGGTAAAGGTTAGGGGTCGGGTTAGGATTAGGTCTAGGGTTAGGATTAGGATTATTTTAGGGTTAGGTTCAGGGCTATTGTAAGTGTTCAGTTTAGGGTTACAGATGGACTAGCGTTATTCTGAGAGTTAGGTTTAAGGTTAGGGTTTGGGTAAGGTCTAGGTTTAGGGTTAAGCTTATGGTTAGTGTTTGGATGAAGTTCAGGATAGGGTGAGGGTTATTTTTCTGGTGAGGGCTAGGGTTTGGGTTTGTGTTCAGGTTAGTGTTAAGGATAGGTTTAGGGTTCGGTTAGGGTTAGGCGTTATGTCTAGGGTCAGCGTTAGGTTAGGTTCAGGGTTAGTGTGAAGTTTAGGTTAAGGGTGAGGGTTATGATAAGGGTTAGGATTATAGACGGTGTTAGACGTTAGGTTTAGGGTGTTAGGGTTAGGTTTATGG
Organism: Loxodonta africana; assembly: GCF_030014295.1. Taxonomy (NCBI): domain Eukaryota; kingdom Metazoa; phylum Chordata; class Mammalia; order Proboscidea; family Elephantidae; genus Loxodonta; species Loxodonta africana. Next base: position 134,258,491 of record NC_087349.1, on the reverse strand, counting down.
TTAGGGTAGATTTAAGTTTAGGTTTAATATTAGGGTTAGGGTTAGATTTGGGTTACTGTTCGTATTAGGGTTAGGGTTAGGGATAAGTTTGGGGATAGCGTTAGGTTTCGGGTTGGGGATACGGTTAAGGATTAGGGTGAGGGTTAGGGTTAGGTTTACAGTTAAGGCGAGGGTTTAGGGTAATTGTTATGGTTAGGGTTAGAGTTAGAGTTAGGCTTAGGGTTAGGGTGAAGTTTCAGTTAATAGTCAGGGTTAGGCTTAAGGTCAGAGTAGGGTTAAGGTTAGTGTTCGGGTTAGGTGTAGCGTTAGGGTTTGGGTAGGGGTAAGGTTAGGGTTAAGGCTAGGTTTACGGTAAAGGGTAGGGCTAGCTTAGGGTTAGATTTAGAGTTAGAGTTAGTGCTAGGGTTTAGGATTATGGTTATGGTCAGGTTTAGAGTTATTGTTAGGGTTAGGGTAGAGTTAAGGTTAGGGTTCATTTAGGGTTAGAGAAAGGGTTAGGTTTAGGTCTGGGTTAGGTGTAGGATGCGGGGTAGGCTTAGGGTTAGGGGTTCATGGGAGGGTTAGTGTTAAGTTTACATTAAGCTGATGTTTTAGGGTGTTACTGTTAGGGCTAGGGTTAGCATTAGGTTTAGGGTCAGGGCTAGAGTTAGGGGATAGTTAAGGGTTAGCTTTACTTTCAGGGTTAGGGTTAGCCTTCGGTTTAGGGTGAAGTTTAGGTTAAGGATGAGGGTTAGGGTTAGGGTTAGGCATTTGGGTTAAGGTTAGGGTTAGGTTTAGGATTAGGCTTAGGGTTAGGGTTGGGTGTTTGGGTTAATGTTAGGGTCAGGTTTAGGGTTCGGCTTAGGGTTAGGGCTACAGCTGGGGTAAAGTTTAATTGAAGGGTGAGGGTTGAGCTTAGGGTTAGCGTTAGGGGTTAGGGTTAGAGCTTAGGTTAGGATTAAGTTTAGGGTTAAGGTTAGGTTTAGATTTAGGGTTAGGGTTAGTGTTAGGGTTAAGTCATGTTTAGGTTTAGGGCTAGGTGAAGGTTATAGATAGGGTTAGGTTAAGGGTTGAGGTTAGGTTTAGATGGTAAGATGAGGGTTAGTGCTAGGTTTCCATTTAAGCTGAGTGTGTAGGGTAAGTTTTAGCGTTAGGATTAGGGTTAGAGTTAGAGTTAGGGTCAGGGTTAGTTTTGAGTTTAGAGTTAGGGTTACGTTTATGGTACGGTCAGGGTTAGGGGAGATTTAGTGTTACGTTTAGTTTTAGGGTTAGGGTTACAGAGAAGTTTATGTGAAGCGAGAGGGTTGGGGTTAGGGGTTTGGGTTCAGGTCAGAGTCAGGGTTAGGGTTAGGTTTAGGGTTAGGGTTACGTGTAGTGTTAGTGTTAGTTTTGCTTAGGGTTCGGGTTTGAATGAAGTTAGGGTACGCTTAGCGTTATGCTTAGGGTGAAATTCTGGTTAAGGGTGAGGGTTCGGCTTAGGGTTAGGATTAGAGTTAGGGTCAGTTTTAGGGTTAAGGTTAGTTTTAGGCTAAGGATTAGGATTAGAGTTAGGGTTAAGGGTTAATGTTTCAGTTAGGTTTAGGTTAAGGTTATAATTAGGGTTAAGTTTAGGGTTAGGGTAAGAGTTAGAGTTACATTGACAGTTAAGGTGAGGGTTTTGGGTAAGTGTTACCCTTAAGGTTAGGGTTAGAGTAAAGGTTAAAGGTTAGGGTTAAGGTTAAGGGTTAGGGTTAGGTTTAAGTTTATGGTAGGCTTAAAGATAGGGTTAAGGTTAGGTTAGGGTTAGGGTCAGGGTCAGAATTAGAATTAGGTTTAGGGCGAGGATTAGGGCCAGAGTTATTGTAAGGGTTAGGTTTCGGGTTACAGGTGGGCCAAGGTTAAGGTGAGGGTTAGGTTTATGGGGAGGGTTAGGGTTAAAGTCAGGGTGAGTTTTAGGTTAGGGATAGGGTGAAGTTTAAGATAGGGTGAGGGTTAGGGTTATGCCTAAGGTTTGGGCTTGTTTTCAGGTTAGTGTTAAGGTTATGTTCAGGGTTAGGGTTACGTTCAGGGGTTGTGTTCAGTTTTAGGGTTAGGGTTAGATTGAAGGTTAGGGTTAAGTTTAGTGTTACGTTTAGGGTTAGGGTCATGGTTGTGTTAGGCTTTGTGGTTGGGGTGAGGGTTAGTTTTAGGGTTAGGGTTGGTTAGGGTTAGGATTATCGTTATGATAAGGCGTTAGGGGTTAGAAGTGTAGTTTAGGGTTAGGGTTTGGGTGAGGGTTCCGGTTAGGCCTTGCGGTTCTGGTCATGGTTAGGTTTGGTTTAGGCTTAGGGTTAGGTTCATGATTCGGTTTCGGGTTAGTGTTAGAGTTAGGGTGAGAGTTAGTGTTAAGGTTTTTGCTAGGCTTTGGTGTTAGGGTTAGGGTTTGTGTTAGGGTTAGGTTTATCATTAGGGCTCAGGGGTTTCAGGTTAATGTTAGGGTTAGGGTTAGGGATAGCATTAGGGTTAGGGTTGTGGGATACGGTTAGGATTTAGGGTGCGGGTTACGGTTAGTTTTACAGTTAAGGTGAGGGTTTAGGGTAATTGTTATGATTAGGGTTATAGTCAGAGTTAGGGTTTGGTTTAGGATTAGGGTTAGGTGTAGGGTAAGAATTAGGTTTAGGTCCATGTTGAGGGTTAGACTTAGTGTTCTATTTAGGGTAAAGGTTAGGGGTCGGGTTAGGATTAGGTCTAGGGTTAGGATTAGGATTATTTTAGGGTTAGGTTCAGGGCTATTGTAAGTGTTCAGTTTAGGGTTACAGATGGACTAGCGTTATTCTTAGAGTTAGGTTTAAGGTTAGGGTTTGGGTTAGGTCTAGGATTAGGGTTAAGCTTATGGTTAGTGTTTGGATGAAGTTCAGGATAGGGTGAGGGTTATTTTTATGGTGAGGGCTAGGGTTTGGGTTTGTGTTCAGGTTAGTGTTAAGGATAGGTTTAGGGTTCGGTTAGGGTTAGGCGTTATGTCTAGGGTCAGCGTTAGGTTAGGTTCAGGGTTAGTGTGAAGTTTAGGTTAAGGGTGAGGGTTATGATAAGGGTTAGGATTATAGACGGTGTTAGACGTTAGGTTTAGGGTGTTAGGGTTAGGTTTATGGTTAGGGTAGATTTAAGTTTAGGTTTAATATTAGGGTTAGGGTTAGATTTGGGTTACTGTTCGTATTAGGGTTAGGGTTAGGGAGAAGTTTGGGGATAGCGTTAGGTTTCGGGTTGGGGATACGGTTAAGGATTAGGGTGAGGGTTAGGGTTAGGTTTACAGTTAAGGCGAGGGTTTAGGGTAATTGTTATGGTTAGGGTTAGAGTTAGAGTTAGGCTTAGGGTTAGGGTGAAGTTTCAGTTAATAGTCAGGGTTAGGCTTAAGGTTAGAGTAGGGTTAAGGTTAGTGTTCGGGTTAGGTATAGCGTTAGGGTTTGGGTAGGGGTAAGGTTAGGGTTAAGGCTAGGTTTACGGTAAAGGGTAGGGCTAGCTTAGGGTTAGATTTAGAGTTAGAGTTAGTGCTAGGGTTTAGGATTATGGTTATGGTCAGGTTTAGAGTTATTGTTAGGGTTAGGGTAGAGTTAAGGTTAGGGTTCATTTAGGGTTAGAGAAAGGGTTAGGTTTAGGTCTGGGTTAGGTGTAGGATGCGGGGTAGGCTTAGGGTTAGGGGTTCATGGGAGGGTTAGTGTTAAGTTTACATTAAGCTGATGTTTTAGGGTGTTACTGTTAGGGCTAGGGTTAGCATTAGGTTTAGGGTCAGGGCTAGAGTTAGGGGATAGTTAAGGGTTAGCTTTAGTTTCAGGGTTAGGGTTAGCCTTCGGTTTAGGGTGAAGTTTAGGTTAAGGATGAGGGTTAGGGTTAGGGTTAGGCATTTGGGTTAAGGTTAGGGTTAGGTTTAGGATTAGGCTTAGGGTTAGGGTTGGGTGTTTGGGTTAATGTTAGGGTCAGGTTTAGGGTTCGGCTTAGGGTTAGGGCTACAGCTGGGGTAAAGTTTAATTGAAGGGTGAGGGTTGAGCTTAGGGTTAGCGTTAGGGGTTAGGGTTAGAGCTTAGGTTAGGATTAAGTTTAGGGTTAAGGTTAGGTTTAGATTTAGGGTTAGGGTTAGTGTTAGGGTTAAGTCATGTTTAGGTTTAGGGCTAGGTGAAGGTTATAGATAGGGTTAGGTTAAGGGTTGAGGTTAGGTTTAGATGGTAAGATGAGGGTTAGTGCTAGGTTTCCATTTAAGCTGAGTGTGTAGGGTAAGTTTTAGCGTTAGGATTAGGGTTAGAGTTAGAGTTAGGGTCAGGGTTAGTTTTGAGTTTAGAGTTAGGGTTACGTTTATGGTACGGTCAGGGTTAGGGGAGATTTAGTGTTACGTTTAGTTTTAGGGTTAGGGTTACAGAGAAGTTTATGTGAAGCGAGAGGGTTGGGGTTAGGGGTTTGGGTTCAGGTCAGAGTCAGGGTTAGGGTTAGGTTTAGGGTTAGGGTTACGTGTAGTGTTAGTGTTAGTTTTGCTTAGGGTTCGGGTTTGAATGAAGTTAGGGTACGCTTAGCGTTATGCTTAGGGTGAAATTCTGGTTAAGGGTGAGGGTTCGGCTTAGGGTTAGGATTAGAGTTAGGGTCAGTGGTTAGGGTTAGGTTTAGGGTTAAGGTTAGTTTTAGGCTAAGGATTAGGATTAGAGTTAGGGTTAAGGGTTACTGTTTCAGTTAGGTTTAGGTTAAGGTTATAATTAGGGTTAAGTTTAGGGTTAGGGTAAGAGTTAGAGTTACATTGACAGTTAAGGTGAGGGTTTTGGGTAAGTGTTACCCTTAAGGTTAGGGTTAGAGTAAAGGTTAAAGGTTAGGGTTAAGGTTAAGGGTTAGGGTTAGGTTTAAGTTTATGGTAGGCTTAAAGATAGGGTTAAGGTTAGGTTAGGGTTAGGGTCAGGGTCAGAATTAGAATTAGGTTTAGGGCGAGGATTAGGGCCAGAGTTATTGTAAGGGTTAGGTTTCGGGTTACAGGTGGGCCAAGGTTAAGGTGAGGGTTAGGTTTATGGGGAGGGTTAGGGTTAAAGTCAGGGTGAGTTTTAGGTTAGGGATAGGGTGAAGTTTAAGATAGGGTGAGGGTTAGGGTTATGCCTAAGGTTTGGGCTTGTTTTCAGGTTAGTGTTAAGGTTATGTTCAGGGTTAGGGTTACGTTCAGGGGTTGTGTTCAGTTTTAGGGTTAGGGTTAGATTGAAGGTTAGGGTTAAGTTTAGTGTTACGTTTAGGGTTAGGGTCATGGTTGTGTTAGGCTTTGTGGTTGGGGTGAGGGTTAGTTTTAGGGTTAGGGTTGGTTAGGGTTAGGATTATCGTTATGATAAGGCGTTAGGGGTTAGAAGTGTAGTTTAGGGTTAGGGTTTGGGTGAGGGTTCCGGTTAGGCCTTGCGGTTCTGGTCATGGTTAGGTTTGGTTTAGGCTTAGGGTTAGGTTCATGATTCGGTTTCGGGTTAGTGTTAGAGTTAGGGTGAGAGTTAGTGTTAAGGTTTTTGCTAGGCTTTGGTGTTAGGGTTAGGGTTTGTGTTAGGGTTAGGTTTATCATTAGGGCTCAGGGGTTTCAGGTTAATGTTAGGGTTAGGGTTAGGGATAGCATTAGGGTTAGGGTTGTGGGATACGGTTAGGATTTAGGGTGCGGGTTACGGTTAGTTTTACAGTTAAGGTGAGGGTTTAGGGTAATTGTTATGATTAGGGTTATAGTCAGAGTTAGGGTTTGGTTTAGGATTAGGGTTAGGTGTAGGGTAAGAATTAGGTTTAGGTCCATGTTGAGGGTTAGACTTAGTGTTCTATTTAGGGTAAAGGTTAGGGGTCGGGTTAGGATTAGGTCTAGGGTTAGGATTAGGATTATTTTAGGGTTAGGTTCAGGGCTATTGTAAGTGTTCAGTTTAGGGTTACAGATGGACTAGCGTTATTCTTAGAGTTAGGTTTAAGGTTAGGGTTTGGGTTAGGTCTAGGATTAGGGTTAAGCTTATGGTTAGTGTTTGGATGAAGTTCAGGATAGGGTGAGGGTTATTTTTATGGTGAGGGCTAGGGTTTGGGTTTGTGTTCAGGTTAGTGTTAAGGATAGGTTTAGGGTTCGGTTATGGTTAGGCGTTATGTCTAGGGTCAGCGTTAGGTTAGGTTCAGGGTTAGTGTGAAGTTTAGGTTAAGGGTGAGGGTTATGATAAGGGTTAGGATTATAGACGGTGTTAGACGTTAGGTTTAGGGTGTTAGGGTTAGGTTTATGGTTAGGGTAGATTTAAGTTTAGGTTTAATATTAGGGTTAGGGTTAGATTTGGGTTACTGTTCGTATTAGGGTTAGGGTTAGGGAGAAGTTTGGGGATAGCGTTAGGTTTCGGGTTGGGGATACGGTTAAGGATTAGGGTGAGGGTTAGGGTTAGGTTTACAGTTAAGGCGAGGGTTTAGGGTAATTGTTATGGTTAGGGTTAGAGTTAGAGTTAGGCTTAGGGTTAGGGTGAAGTTTCAGTTAATAGTCAGTGTTAGGCTTAAGGTTAGAGTAGGGTTAAGGTTAGTGTTCGGGTTAGGTATAGCGTTAGGGTTTGGGTAGGGGTAAGGTTAGGGTTAAGGCTAGGTTTACGGTAAAGGGTAGGGCTAGCTTAGGGTTAGATTTAGAGTTAGAGTTAGTGCTAGGGTTTAGGATTATGGTTATGGTCAGGTTTAGAGTTATTGTTAGGGTTAGGGTAGAGTTAAGGTTAGGGTTCATTTAGGGTTAGAGAAAGGGTTAGGTTTAGGTCTGGGTTAGGTGTAGGATGCGGGGTAGGCTTAGGGTTAGGGGTTCATGGGAGGGTTAGTGTTAAGTTTACATTAAGCTGATGTTTTAGGGTGTTACTGTTAGGGCTAGGGTTAGCATTAGGTTTAGGGTCAGGGCTAGAGTTAGGGGATAGTTAAGGGTTAGCTTTAGTTTCAGGGTTAGGGTTAGCCTTCGGTTTAGGGTGAAGTTTAGGTTAAGGATGAGGGTTAGGGTTAGGGTTAGGCATTTGGGTTAAGGTTAGGGTTAGGTTTAGGATTAGGCTTAGGGTTAGGGTTGGGTGTTTGGGTTAATGTTAGGGTCAGGTTTAGGGTTCGGCTTAGGGTTAGGGCTACAGCTGGGGTAAAGTTTAATTGAAGGGTGAGGGTTGAGCTTAGGGTTAGCGTTAGGGGTTAGGGTTAGAGCTTAGGTTAGGATTAAGTTTAGGGTTAAGGTTAGGTTTAGATTTAGGGTTAGGGTTAGTGTTAGGGTTAAGTCATGTTTAGGTTTAGGGCTAGGTGAAGGTTATAGATAGGGTTAGGTTAAGGGTTGAGGTTAGGTTTAGATGGTAAGATGAGGGTTAGTGCTAGGTTTCCATTTAAGCTGAGTGTGTAGGGTAAGTTTTAGCGTTAGGATTAGGGTTAGAGTTAGAGTTAGGGTCAGGGTTAGTTTTGAGTTTAGAGTTAGGGTTACGTTTATGGTACGGTCAGGGTTAGGGGAGATTTAGTGTTACGTTTAGTTTTAGGGTTAGGGTTACAGAGAAGTTTATGTGAAGCGAGAGGGTTGGGGTTAGGGGTTTGGGTTCAGGTCAGAGTCAGGGTTAGGGTTAGGTTTAGGGTTAGGGTTACGTGTAGTGTTAGTGTTAGTTTTGCTTAGGGTTCGGGTTTGAATGAAGTTAGGGTACGCTTAGCGTTATGCTTAGGGTGAAATTCTGGTTAAGGGTGAGGGTTCGGCTTAGGGTTAGGATTAGAGTTAGGGTCAGTGGTTAGGGTTAGGTTTAGGGTTAAGGTTAGTTTTAGGCTAAGGATTAGGATTAGAGTTAGGGTTAAGGGTTAATGTTTCAGTTAGGTTTAGGTTAAGGTTATAATTAGGGTTAAGTTTAGGGTTAGGGTAAGAGTTAGAGTTACATTGACAGTTAAGGTGAGGGTTTTGGGTAAGTGTTACCCTTAAGGTTAGGGTTAGAGTAAAGGTTAAAGGTTAGGGTTAAGGTTAAGGTTTAGGGTTAGGCTTAAGTTTATGGTAGGCTTAAAGATAGGGTTAAGGTTAGGTTAGGGTTAGGGTCAGGGTTAGAATTAGGTTTAGGGCGAGGATTAGGGCCAGAGTTATTGTAAGGGTTAGGTTTCGGGTTACAGGTGGGCCAAGGTTAAGGTGAGGGTTAGGTTTATGGGGAGGGTTAGGGTTAAAGTCAGGGTGAGTTTTAGGTTAGGGATAGGGTGAAGTTTAAGATAGGGTGAGGGTTAGGGTTATGCCTAAGGTTTGAGCTTGTTTTCAGGTTACTGTTAAGGTTATGTTCAGGGTTAGGGTTACGTTCAGGGGTTGTGTTCAGTTTTAGGGTTAGGGTTAGATTTAAGGTTAGGGTTAAGTTTAGTGTTACGTTTAGGGTTAGGGTCATGGTTGTGTTAGGCTTTGTGGTTGGGGTGAGGGTTAGTTTTAGGGTTAGGGTTGGTTAGGGTTAGGATTATCGTTATGATAAGGCGTTAGGGGTTAGAAGTGTAGTTTAGGGTTAGGGTTTGGGTGAGGGTTCCGGTTAGGCCTTGTGGTTCTGGTCATGGTTAGGTTTGGTTTAGGCTTAGGGTTAGGTTCATGATTCGGTTTCGGGTTAGTGTTAGAGTTAGGGTGAGAGTTAGTGTTAAGGTTTTTGCTAGGCTTTGGTGTTAGGGTTAGGGTTTGTGTTAGGGTTAGGTTTATCATTAGGGCTCAGGGGTTTCAGATTAATGTTAGGGTTAGGGTTAGGGATAGCATTAGGGTTAGGGTTGTGGGATACGGTTAGGATTTAGGGTGCGGGTTACGGTTAGTTTTACAGTTAAGGTGAGGGTTTAGGGCAATTGTTATGATTAGGGTTATAGTCAGAGTTAGGGTTTGGTTTAGGATTAGGGTTAGGTGTAGGGTAAGAATTAGGTTTAGGTCCATGTTGAGGGTTAGACTTAGTGTTCTATTTAGGGTAAAGGTTAGGGGTCGGGTTAGGATTAGGTCTAGGGTTAGGATTAGGATTATTTTAGGGTTAGGTTCAGGGCTATTGTAAGTGTTCAGTTTAGGGTTACAGATGGACTAGCGTTATTCTGAGAGTTAGGTTTAAGGTTAGGGTTTGGGTAAGGTCTAGGTTTAGGGTTAAGCTTATGGTTAGTGTTTGGATGAAGTTCAGGATAGGGTGAGGGTTATTTTCATGGTGAGGGCTAGGGTTTGGGTTTGTGTTCAGGTTAGTGTTAAGGATAGGTTTAGGGTTCGGTTAGGGTTAGGCGTTATGTCTAGGGTCAGCGTTAGGTTAGGTTCAGGGTTAGTGTGAAGTTTAGGTTAAGGGTGAGGGTTATGATAAGGGTTAGGATTATAGACGGTGTTAGACGTTAGGTTTAGGGTGTTAGGGTTAGGTTTATGGTTAGGGTAGATTTAAGTTTAGGTTTAATATTAGGGTTAGGGTTAGATTTGGGTTACTGTTCGTATTAGGGTTAGGGTTAGGGATAAGTTTGGGGATAGCGTTAGGTTTCGGGTTGGGGATACGGTTAAGGATTAGGGTGAGGGTTAGGGTTAGGTTTACAGTTAAGGCGAGGGTTTAGGGTAATTGTTATGGTTAGGGTTAGAGTTAGAGTTAGGCTTAGGGTTAGGGTGAAGTTTCAGTTAATAGTCAGGGTTAGGCTTAAGGTCAGAGTAGGGTTAAGGTTAGTGTTCGGGTTAGGTGTAGCGTTAGGGTTTGGGTAGGGGTAAGGTTAGGGTTAAGGCTAGGTTTACGGTAAAGGGTAGGGCTAGCTTAGGGTTAGATTTAGAGTTAGAGTTAGTGCTAGGGTTTAGGATTATGGTTATGGTCAGGTTTAGAGTTATTGTTAGGGTTAGGGTAGAGTTAAGGTTAGGGTTCATTTAGGGTTAGAGAAAGGGTTAGGTTTAGGTCTGGGTTAGGTGTAGGATGCGGGGTAGGCTTAGGGTTAGGGGTTCATGGGAGGGTTAGTGTTAAGTTTACATTAAGCTGATGTTTTAGGGTGTTACTGTTAGGGCTAGGGTTAGCATTAGGTTTAGGGTCAGGGCTAGAGTTAGGGGATAGTTAAGGGTTAGCTTTAGTTTCAGGGTTAGGGTTAGCCTTCGGTTTAGGGTGAAGTTTAGGTTAAGGATGAGGGTTAGGGTTAGGGTTAGGCATTTGGGTTAAGGTTAGGGTTAGGTTTAGGATTAGGCTTAGGGTTAGGGTTGGGTGTTTGGGTTAATGTTAGGGTCAGGTTTAGGGTTCGGTTTAGGGTTAGGGCTACAGCTGGGGTAAAGTTTAATTGAAGGGTGAGGGTTGAGCTTAGGGTTAGCGTTAGGGGTTAGGGTTAGAGCTTAGGTTAGGATTAAGTTTAGGGTTAAGGTTAGGTTTAGATTTAGGGTTAGGGTTAGTGTTAGGGTTAAGTCATGTTTAGGTTTAGGGCTAGGTGAAGGTTATAGATAGGGTTAGGTTAAGGGTTGAGGTTAGGTTTAGATGGTAAGATGAGGGTTAGTGCTAGGTTTCCATTTAAGCTGAGTGTGTAGGGTAAGTTTTAGCGTTAGGATTAGGGTTAGAGTTAGAGTTAGGGTCAGGGTTAGTTTTGAGTTTAGAGTTAGGGTTACGTTTATGGTACGGTCAGGGTTAGGGGAGATTTAGTGTTACGTTTAGTTTTAGGGTTAGGGTTACAGAGAAGTTTATGTGAAGCGAGAGGGTTGGGGTTAGGGGTTTGGGTTCAGGTCAGAGTCAGGGTTAGGGTTAGGTTTAGGGTTAGGGTTACGTGTAGTGTTAGTGTTAGTTTTGCTTAGGGTTCGGGTTTGAATGAAGTTAGGGTACGCTTAGCGTTATGCTTAGGGTGAAATTCTGGTTAAGGGTGAGGGTTCGGCTTAGGGTTAGGATTAGAGTTAGGGTCAGTGGTTAGGGTTAGGTTTAGGGTTAAGGTTAGTTTTAGGCTAAGGATTAGGATTAGAGTTAGGGTTAAGGGTTAATGTTTCAGTTAGGTTTAGGTTAAGGTTATAATTAGGGTTAAGTTTAGGGTTAGGGTAAGAGTTAGAGTTACATTGACAGTTAAGGTGAGGGTTTTGGGTAAGTGTTACCCTTAAGGTTAGGGTTAGAGTAAAGGTTAAAGGTTAGGGTTAAGGTTAAGGTTTAGGGTTAGGCTTAAGTTTATGGTAGGCTTAAAGATAGGGTTAAGGTTAGGTTAGGGTTAGGGTCAGGGTTAGAATTAGGTTTAGGGCGAGGATTAGGGCCAGAGTTATTGTAAGGGTTAGGTTTCGGGTTACAGGTGGGCCAAGGTTAAGGTGAGGGTTAGGTTTATGGGGAGGGTTAGGGTTAAAGTCAGGGTGAGTTTTAGGTTAGGGATAGGGTGAAGTTTAAGATAGGGTGAGGGTTAGGGTTATGCCTAAGGTTTGAGCTTGTTTTCAGGTTACTGTTAAGGTTATGTTCAGGGTTAGGGTTACGTTCAGGGGTTGTGTTCAGTTTTAGGGTTAGGGTTAGATTTAAGGTTAGGGTTAAGTTTAGTGTTACGTTTAGGGTTAGGGTCATGGTTGTGTTAGGCTTTGTGGTTGGGGTGAGGGTTAGTTTTAGGGTTAGGGTTGGTTAGGGTTAGGATTATCGTTATGATAAGGCGTTAGGGGTTAGAAGTGTAGTTTAGGGTTAGGGTTTGGGTGAGGGTTCCGGTTAGGCCTTGTGGTTCTGGTCATGGTTAGGTTTGGTTTAGGCTTAGGGTTAGGTTCATGATTCGGTTTCGGGTTAGTGTTAGAGTTAGGGTGAGAGTTAGTGTTAAGGTTTTTGCTAGGCTTTGGTGTTAGGGTTAGGGTTTGTGTTAGGGTTAGGTTTATCATTAGGGCTCAGGGGTTTCAGGTTAATGTTAGGGTTAGGGTTAGGGATAGCATTAGGGTTAGGGTTGTGGGATACGGTTAGGATTTAGGGTGCGGGTTACGGTTAGTTTTACAGTTAAGGTGAGGGTTTAGGGCAATTGTTATGATTAGGGTTATAGTCAGAGTTAGGGTTTGGTTTAGGATTAGGGTTAGGTGTAGGGTAAGAATTAGGTTTAGGTCCATGTTGAGGGTTAGACTTAGTGTTCTATTTAGGGTAAAGGTTAGGGGTCGGGTTAGGATTAGGTCTAGGGTTAGGATTAGGATTATTTTAGGGTTAGGTTCAGGGCTATTGTAAGTGTTCAGTTTAGGGTTACAGATGGACTAGCGTTATTCTGAGAGTTAGGTTTAAGGTTAGGTTTTGGGTAAGGTCTAGGTTTAGGGTTAAGCTTATGGTTAGTGTTTGGATGAAGTTCAGGATAGGGTGAGGGTTATTTTTATGGTGAGGGCTAGGGTTTGGGTTTGTGTTCAGGTTAGTGTTAAGGATAGGTTTAGGGTTCGGTTAGGGTTAGGCGTTATGTCTAGGGTCAGCGTTAGGTTAGGTTCAGGGTTAGTGTGAAGTTTAGGTTAAGGGTGAGGGTTATGATAAGGGTTAGGATTATAGACGGTGTTAGACGTTAGGTTTAGGGTGTTAGGGTTAGGTTTATGGTTAGGGTAGATTTAAGTTTAGGTTTAATATTAGGGTTAGGGTTAGATTTGGGTTACTGTTCGTATTAGGGTTATGGTACGGTCAGGGTTAGGGGAGATTTAGTGTTACGTTTAGTTTTAGGGTTAGGGTTACAGAGAAGTTTAGGTTAAGGATGAGGGTTAGGGTTAGGGTTAGGCATTTGGGTTAAGGTTAGGGTTAGGTTTAGGATTAGGCTTAGGGTTAGGGTTGGGTGTTTGGGTTAATGTTAGGGTCAGGTTTAGGGTTCGGTTTAGGGTTAGGGCTACAGCTGGGGTAAAGTTTAATTGAAGGGTGAGGGTTGAGCTTAGGGTTAGCGTTAGGGGTTAGGGTTAGAGCTTAGGTTAGGATTAAGTTTAGGGTTAAGGTTAGGTTTAGATTTAGGGTTAGGGTTAGTGTTAGGGTTAAGTCATGTTTAGGTTTAGGGCTAGGTGAAGGTTATAGATAGGGTTAGGTTAAGGGTTGAGGTTAGGTTTAGATGGTAAGATGAGGGTTAGTGCTAGGTTTCCATTTAAGCTGAGTGTGTAGGGTAAGTTTTAGCGTTAGGATTAGGGTTAGAGTTAGAGTTAGGGTCAGAGTTAGTTTTGAGTTTGGAGTTAGGGTTACGTTTATGGTACGGTCAGGGTTAGGGGAGATTTAGTGTTACGTTTAGTTTTAGGGTTAGGGTTACAGAGAAGTTTATGTTAAGCGAGAGGGTTGGGGTTAGGGGTTTGGGTTCAGGTCAGAGTCAGGGTTAGGGTTAGGTTTAGGGTTAGGGTTACGTGTAGTGTTAGTGTTAGTTTTGCTTAGGGTTCGGGTTTGAATGAAGTTAGGGTACGCTTAGCGTTATGCTTAGGGTGAAATTCTGGTTAAGGGTGTGGGTTCGGCTTAGGGTTAGGATTAGAGTTAGGGTCAGTGGTTAGGGTTAGGTTTAGGGTTAAGGTTAGTTTTAGGCTAAGGATTAGGATTAGAGTTAGGGTTAAGGGTTACTGTTTCAGTTAGGTTTAGGTTAAGGTTATAATTAGGGTTAAGTTTAGGGTTAGGGTAAGAGTTAGAGTTACATTTACAGTTAAGGTGAGGGTTTTGGGTAAGTGTTACCCTTAAGGTTAGGGTTAGAGTAAAGGTTAAGGGTTAGGGTTAAGGTTAAGGGTTAGGGTTAGGTTTAAGTTTATGGTAGGCTTAAAGATAGGGTTAAGGTTAGGTTAGGGTTAGGGTCAGGGTTAGAATTAGAATTAGGTTTAGGGCGAGGATTAGGGTCAGAGTTATTGTAAGGGTTAGGTTTCGGGTTACAGGTGGGCCAAGGTTAAGGTGAGGGTTAGGTTTATGGGGAGGGTTAGGGTTAAAGTCAGGGTGAGTTTTCGGTTAGGGATAGGGTGAAGTTTAAGATAGGGTGAGGGTTAGGGTTATGCCTAAGGTTTGGGCTTGTTTTCAGGTTAGTGTTAAGGTTATGTTCAGGGTTAGGGTTACGTTCAGGGGTTGTGTTCAGTTTTAGGGTTAGGGTTAGATTGAAGGTTAGGGTTAAGTTTAGTGTTACGTTTAGGGTTAGGGTCATGGTTGTGTTAGGCTTTGTGGTTGGGGTGAGGGTTAGTTTTAGGGTTAGGGTTGGTTAGGGTTAGGATTATCGTTATGATAAGGCGTTAGGGGTTAGAAGTGTAGTTTAGGGTTAGGGTTTGGGTGAGGGTTCCGGTTAGGCCTTGCGGTTCTGGTCATGGTGAGGTTTGGTTTAGGCTTAGGGTTAGGTTCATGATTCGGTTTCGGGTTAGTGTTAGAGTTAGGGTGAGAGTTAGTGTTAAGGTTTTTGCTAGGCTTTGGTGTTAGGGTTAGGGTTTGTGTTAGGGTTAGGTTTATCATTAGGGCTCAGGGGTTTCAGGTTAATGTTAGGGTTAGGGTTAGGGATAGCATTAGGGTTAGGGTTGTGGGATACGGTTAGGATTTAGGGTGCGGGTTACGGTTAGTTTTACAGTTAAGGTGAGGGTTTAGGGTAATTGTTATGATTAGGGTTATAGTCAGAATTAGCGTTTGGTTTAGGATTAGGGTTAGGTGTAGGGTAAGAATCAGGTTTAGGTCCATGTTGAGGGTTAGACTTAGTGTTCTATTTAGGGTAAAGGTTAGGGGTCGGGTTAGGATTAGGTCTAGGGTTAGGATTAGGATTATTTTAGGGTTAGGTTCAGGGCTATTGTAAGTGTTCAGTTTAGGGTTACAGATGGACTAGCGTTATTCTTAGAGTTAGGTTTAAGGTTAGGGTTTGGGTTAGGTCTAGGTTTAGGGTTAAGCTTATGGTTAGTGTTTGGATGAAGTTCAGGATAGGGTGAGGGTTATTTTTATGGTGAGGGCTAGGGTTTGGGTTTGTGTTCAGGTTAGTGTTAAGGATAGGTTTAGGGTTCGGTTAGGGTTAGGCGTTATGTCTAGGGTCAGCGTTAGGTTAGGTTCAGGGTTAGTGTGAAGTTTAGGTTAAGGGTGAGGGTTATGATAAGGGTTAGGATTATAGACGGTGTTAGACGTTAGGTTTAGGGTGTTAGGGTTAGGTTTATGGTTAGGGTAGATTTAAGTTTAGGTTTAATATTAGGGTTAGGGTTAGATTTGGGTTACTGTTCGTATTAGGGTTAGGGTTAGGGATAAGTTTGGGGATAGCGTTAGGTTTCGGGTTGGGGATACGGTTAAGGATTAGGGTGAGGGTTAGGGTTAGGTTTACAGTTAAGGCGAGGGTTTAGGGTAATTGTTATGGTTAGGGTTAGAGTTAGAGTTAGGCTTAGGGTTAGGGTGAAGTTTCAGTTAATAGTCAGGGTTAGGCTTAAGGTTAGAGTAGGGTTAAGGTTAGTGTTCGGGTTAGGTGTAGCGTTAGGGTTTGGGTAGGGGTAAGGTTAGGGTTAAGGCTAGGTTTACGGTAAAGGGTAGGGCTAGCTTAGGGTTAGATTTAGAGTTAGAGTTAGTGCTAGGGTTTAGGATTATGGTTATGGTCAGGTTTAGAGTTATTGTTAGGGTTAGGGTAGAGTTAAGGTTAGGGTTCATTTAGGGTTAGAGAAAGGGTTAGGTTTAGGTCTGGGTTAGGTGTAGGATGCGGGGTAGGCTTAGGGTTAGGGGTTCATGGGAGGGTTAGTGTTAAGTTTACATTAAGCTGATGTTTTAGGGTGTTACTGTTAGGGCTAGGGTTAGCATTAGGTTTAGGGTCAGGGCTAGAGTTAGGGGATAGTTAAGGGTTAGCTTTAGTTTCAGGGTTAGGGTTAGCCTTCGGTTTAGGGTGAAGTTTAGGTTAAGGATGAGGGTTAGGGTTAGGGTTAGGCATTTGGGTTAAGGTTAGGGTTAGGTTTAGGATTAGGCTTAGGGTTAGGGTTGGGTGTTTGGGTTAATGTTAGGGTCAGGTTTAGGGTTCGGCTTAGGGTTAGGGCTACAGCTGGGGTAAAGTTTAATTGAAGGGTGAGGGTTGAGCTTAGGGTTAGCGTTAGGGGTTAGGGTTAGAGCTTAGGTTAGGATTAAGTTTAGGGTTAAGGTTAGGTTTAGATTTAGGGTTAGGGTTAGTGTTAGGGTTAAGTCATGTTTAGGTTTAGGGCTAGGTGAAGGTTATAGATAGGGTTAGGTTAAGGGTTGAGGTTAGGTTTAGATGGTAAGATGAGGGTTAGTGCTAGGTTTCCATTTAAGCTGAGTGTGTAGGGTAAGTTTTAGCGTTAGGATTAGGGTTAGAGTTAGAGTTAGGGTCAGGGTTAGTTTTGAGTTTAGAGTTAGGGTTACGTTTATGGTACGGTCAGGGTTAGGGGAGATTTAGTGTTACGTTTAGTTTTAGGGTTAGGGTTACAGAGAAGTTTATGTTAAGCGAGAGGGTTGGGGTTAGGGGTTTGGGTTCAGGTCAGGGTCAGGGTTAGGGTTAGGTTTAGGGTTAGGGTTACGTGTAGTGTTAGTGTTAGTTTTGCTTAGGGTTCGGGTTTGAATGAAGTTAGGGTACGCTTAGCGTTATGCTTAGGGTGAAATTCTGGTTAAGGGTGAGGGTTCGGCTTAGGGTTAGGATTAGAGTTAGGGTCAGTGGTTAGGGTTAGGTTTAGGGTTAAGGTTAGTTTTAGGCTAAGGATTAGGATTAGAGTTAGGGTTAAGGGTTAATGTTTCAGTTAGGTTTAGGTTAAGGTTATAATTAGGGTTAAGTTTAGGGTTAGGGTAAGAGTTAGAGTTACATTGACAGTTAAGGTGAGGGTTTTGGGTAAGTGTTACCCTTAAGGTTAGGGTTAGAGTAAAGGTTAAAGATTAGGGTTAAGGTTAAGGTTTAGGGTTAGGCTTAAGTTTATGGTAGGCTTAAAGATAGGGTTAAGGTTAGGTTAGGGTTAGGGTCAGGGTTAGAATTAGGTTTAGGGCGAGGATTAGGGCCAGAGTTATTGTAAGGGTTAGGTTTCGGGTTACAGGTGGGCCAAGGTTAAGGTGAGGGTTAGGTTTATGGGGAGGGTTAGGGTTAAAGTCAGGGTGAGTTTTAGGTTAGGGATAGGGTGAAGTTTAAGATAGGGTGAGGGTTAGGGTTATGCCTAAGGTTTGAGCTTGTTTTCAGGTTACTGTTAAGGTTATGTTCAGGGTTAGGGTTACGTTCAGGGGTTGTGTTCAGTTTTAGGGTTAGGGTTAGATTTAAGGTTAGGGTTAAGTTTAGTGTTACGTTTAGGGTTAGGGTCATGGTTGTGTTAGGCTTTGTGGTTGGGGTGAGGGTTAGTTTTAGGGTTAGGGTTGGTTAGGGTTAGGATTATCGTTATGATAAGGCGTTAGGGGTTAGAAGTGTAGTTTAGGGTTAGGGTTTGGGTGAGGGTTCCGGTTAGGCCTTGCGGTTCTGGTCATGGTTAGGTTTGGTTTAGGCTTAGGGTTAGGTTCATGATTCGGTTTCGGGTTAGTGTTAGAGTTAGGGTGAGAGTTAGTGTTAAGGTTTTTGCTAGGCTTTGGTGTTAGGGTTAGGGTTTGTGTTAGGGACAGGTTTATCATTAGGGCTCAGGGGTTTCAGGTTAATGTTAGGGTTAGGGTTAGGGATAGCATTAGGGTTAGGGTTGTGGGATACGGTTAGGATTTAGGGTGCGGGTTACGGTTAGTTTTACAGTTAAGGTGAGGGTTTAGGGTAATTGTTATGATTAGGGTTATAGTCAGAGTTAGCGTTTGGTTTAGGATTAGGGTTAGGTGTAGGGTAAGAATCAGGTTTAGGTCCATGTTGAGGGTTAGACTTAGTGTTCTATTTAGGGTAAAGGTTAGGGGTCGGGTTAGGATTAGGTCTAGGGTTAGGATTAGGATTATTTTAGGGTTAGGTTCAGGGCTATTGTAAGTGTTCAGTTTAGGGTTACAGATGGACTAGCGTTATTCTTAGACTTAGGTTTAAGGTTAGGGTTTGGGTTAGGTCTAGGTTTAGGGTTAAGCTTATGGTTAGTGTTTGGATGAAGTTCAGGATAGGGTGAGGGTTATTTTTCTGGTGAGGGCTAGGGTTTGGGTTTGTGTTCAGGTTAGTGTTAAGGATAGGTTTAGGGTTCGGTTAGGGTTAGGCGTTATGTCTAGGGTCAGCGTTAGGTTAGGTTCAGGGTTAGTGTGAAGTTTAGGTTAAGGGTGAGGGTTATGATAAGGGTTAGGATTATAGACGGTGTTAGACGTTAGGTTTAGGGTGTTAGGGTTAGGTTTATGGTTAGGGTAGATTTAAATTTAGGTTTAATATTAGGGTTAGGGTTAGATTTGGGTTACTGTTCGTATTAGGGTTAGGGTTAGGGATAAGTTTGGGGATAGCGTTAGGTTTCGGGTTGGGGATACGGTTAAGGATTAGGGTGAGGGTTAGGGTTAGGTTTACAGTTAAGGCGAGGGTTTAGGGTAATTGTTATGGTTAGGGTTAGAGTTAGAGTTAGGCTTAGGGTTAGGGTGAAGTTTCAGTTAATAGTCAGGGTTAGGCTTAAGGTTAGAGTAGGGTTAAGGTTAGTGTTCGGGTTAGGTGTAGCGTTAGGGTTTGGGTAGGGGTAAGGTTAGGGTTAAGGCTAGGTTTACGGTAAAGGGTAGGGCTAGCTTAGGGTTAGATTTAGAGTTAGAGTTAGTGCTAGGGTTTAGGATTATGGTTATGGTCAGGTTTAGAGTTATTGTTAGGGTTAGGGTAGAGTTAAGGTTAGGGTTCATTTAGGGTTAGAAAAAGGGTTAGGTTTAGGTCTGGGTTAGGTGTAGGATGCGGGGTAGGCTTAGGGTTAGGGGTTCATGGGAGGGTTAGTGTTAAGTTTACATTAAGCTGATGTTTTAGGGTGTTACTGTTAGGGCTAGGGTTAGCATTAGGTTTAGGGTCAGGGCTAGAGTTAGGGGATAGTTAAGGGTTAGCTTTAGTTTCAGGGTTAGGGTTAGCCTTCGGTTTAGGGTGAAGTTTAGGTTAAGGATGAGGGTTAGGGTTAGGGTTAGGCATTTGGGTTAAGGTTAGGGTTAGGTTTAGGATTAGGCTTAGGGTTAGGGTTGGGTGTTTGGGTTAATGTTAGGGTCAGGTTTAGGGTTCGGCTTAGGGTTAGGGCTACAGCTGGGGTAAAGTTTAATTGAAGGGTGAGGGTTGAGCTTAGGGTTAGCGTTAGGGGTTAGGGTTAGAGCTTAGGTTAGGATTAAGTTTAGGGTTAAGGTTAGGTTTAGATTTAGGGTTAGGGTTAGTGTTAGGGTTAAGTCATGTTTAGGTTTAGGGCTAGGTGAAGGTTATAGATAGGGTTAGGTTAAGGGTTGAGGTTAGGTTTAGATGGTAAGATGAGGGTTAGTGCTAGGTTTCCATTTAAGCTGAGTGTGTAGGGTAAGTTTTAGCGTTAGGATTAGGGTTAGAGTTAGAGTTAGGGTCAGGGTTAGTTTTGAGTTTAGAGTTAGGGTTACGTTTATGGTACGGTCAGGGTTAGGGGAGATTTAGTGTTACGTTTAGTTTTAGGGTTAGGGTTACAGAGAAGTTTATGTGAAGCGAGAGGGTTGGGGTTAGGGGTTTGGGTTCAGGTCAGAGTCAGGGTTAGGGTTAGGTTTAGGGTTAGGGTTACGTGTAGTGTTAGTGTTAGTTTTGCTTAGGGTTCGGGTTTGAATGAAGTTAGGGTACGCTTAGCGTTATGCTTAGGGTGAAATTCTGGTTAAGGGTGAGGGTTCGGCTTAGGGTTAGGATTAGAGTTAGGGTCAGTGGTTAGGGTTAGGTTTAGGGTTAAGGTTAGTTTTAGGCTAAGGATTAGGATTAGAGTTAGGGTTAAGGGTTAATGTTTCAGTTAGGTTTAGGTTAAGGTTATAATTAGGGTTAAGTTTAGGGTTAGGGTAAGAGTTAGAGTTACATTGACAGTTAAGGTGAGGGTTTTGGGTAAGTGTTACCCTTAAGGTTAGGGTTAGAGTAAAGGTTAAAGATTAGGGTTAAGGTTAAGGTTTAGGGTTAGGCTTAAGTTTATGGTAGGCTTAAAGATAGGGTTAAGGTTAGGTTAGGGTTAGGGTCAGGGTTAGAATTAGGTTTAGGGCGAGGATTAGGGCCAGAGTTATTGTAAGGGTTAGGTTTCGGGTTACAGGTGGGCCAAGGTTAAGGTGAGGGTTAGGTTTATGGGGAGGGTTAGGGTTAAAGTCAGGGTGAGTTTTAGGTTAGGGATAGGGTGAAGTTTAAGATAGGGTGAGGGTTAGGGTTATGCCTAAGGTTTGAGCTTGTTTTCAGGTTACTGTTAAGGTTATGTTCAGGGTTAGGGTTACGTTCAGGGGTTGTGTTCAGTTTTAGGGTTAGGGTTAGATTTAAGGTTAGGGTTAAGTTTAGTGTTACGTTTAGGGTTAGGGTCATGGTTGTGTTAGGCTTTGTGGTTGGGGTGAGGGTTAGTTTTAGGGTTAGGGTTGGTTAGGGTTAGGATTATCGTTATCATAAGGCGTTAGGGGTTAGAAGTGTAGTTTAGGGTTAGGGTTTGGGTGAGGGTTCCGGTTAGGCCTTGTGGTTCTGGTCATGGTTAGGTTTGGTTTAGGCTTAGGGTTAGGTTCATGATTCGGTTTCGGGTTAGTGTTAGAGTTAGGGTGAGAGTTAGTGTTAAGGTTTTTGCTAGGCTTTGGTGTTAGGGTTAGGGTTTGTGTTAGGGACAGGTTTATCATTAGGGCTCAGGGGTTTCAGGTCAATGTTAGGGTTAGGGTTAGGGATAGCATTAGGGTTAGGGTTGTGGGATACGGTTAGGATTTAGGGTGCGGGTTACGGTTAGTTTTACAGTTAAGGTGAGGGTTTAGGGCAATTGTTATGATTAGGGTTATAGTCAGAGTTAGGGTTTGGTTTAGGATTAGGGTTAGGTGTAGGGTAAGAATTAGGTTTAGGTCCATGTTGAGGGTTAGACTTAGTGTTCTATTTAGGGTAAAGGTTAGGGGTAGGGTTAGGATTAGGTCTAGGGTTAGGATTAGGATTATTTTAGGGTTAGGTTCAGGGCTATTGTAAGTGTTCAGTTTAGGGTTACAGATGGACTAGCGTTATTCTGAGAGTTAGGTTTAAGGTTAGGGTTTGGGTAAGGTCTAGGTTTAGGGTTAAGCTTATGGTTAGTGTTTGGATGAAGTTCAGGATAGGGTGAGGGTTATTTTTATGGTGAGGGCTAGGGTTTGGGTTTGTGTTCAGGTTAGTGTTAAGGATAGGTTTAGGGTTCGGTTAGGGTTAGGCGTTATGTCTAGGGTCAGCGTTAGGTTAGGTTCAGGGTTAGTGTGAAGTTTAGGTTAAGGGTGAGGGTTATGATAAGGGTTAGGATTATAGACGGTGTTAGACGTTAGGTTTAGGGTGTTAGGGTTAGGTTTATGGTTAGGGTAGATTTAAGTTTAGGTTTAATATTAGGGTTAGAGTTAGATTTGGGTTACTGTTCGTATTAGGGTTAGGGTTAGGGATAAGTTTGGGGATAGCGTTAGGTTTCGGGTTGGGGATACGGTTAAGGATTAGGGTGAGGGTTAGGGTTAGGTTTACAGTTAAGGCGAGGGTTTAGGGTAATTGTTATGGTTAGGGTTAGAGTTAGAGTTAGGCTTAGGGTTAGGGTGAAGTTTCAGTTAATAGTCAGGGTTAGGCTTAAGGTTAGAGTAGGGTTAAGGTTAGTGTTCGGGTTAGGTGTAGCGTTAGGGTTTGGGTAGGGGTAAGGTTAGGGTTAAGGCTAGGTTTACGGTAAAGGGTAGGGCTAGCTTAGGGTTAGATTTAGAGTTAGAGTTAGTGCTAGGGTTTAGGATTATGGTTATGGTCAGGTTTAGAGTTATTGTTAGGGTTAGGGTAGAGTTAAGGTTAGGGTTCATTTAGGGTTAGAGAAAGGGTTAGGTTTAGGTCTGGGTTAGGTGTAGGATGCGGGGTAGGCTTAGGGTTAGGGGTTCATGGGAGGGTTAGTGTTAAGTTTACATTAAGCTGATGTTTTAGGGTGTTACTGTTAGGGCTAGGGTTAGCATTAGGTTTAGGGTCAGGGCTAGAGTTAGGGGATAGTTAAGGGTTAGCTTTAGTTTCAGGGTTAGGGTTAGCCTTCGGTTTAGGGTGAAGTTTAGGTTAAGGATGAGGGTTAGGGTTAGGGTTAGGCATTTGGGTTAAGGTTAGGGTTAGGTTTAGGATTAGGCTTAGGGTTAGGGTTGGGTGTTTGGGTTAATGTTAGGGTCAGGTTTAGGGTTCGGTTTAGGGTTAGGGCTACAGCTGGGGTAAAGTTTAATTGAAGGGTGAGGGTTGAGCTTAGGGTTAGCGTTAGGGGTTAGGGTTAGAGCTTAGGTTAGGATTAAGTTTAGGGTTAAGGTTAGGTTTAGATTTAGGGTTAGGGTTAGTGTTAGGGTTAAGTCATGTTTAGGTTTAGGGCTAGGTGAAGGTTATAGATAGGGTTAGGTTAAGGGTTGAGGTTAGGTTTAGATGGTAAGATGAGGGTTAGTGCTAGGTTTCCATTTAAGCTGAGTGTGTAGGGTAAGTTTTAGCGTTAGGATTAGGGTTAGAGTTAGAGTTAGGGTCAGAGTTAGTTTTGAGTTTGGAGTTAGGGTTACGTTTATGGTACGGTCAGGGTTAGGGGAGATTTAGTGTTACGTTTAGTTTTAGGGTTAGGGTTACAGAGAAGTTTATGTTAAGCGAGAGGGTTGGGGTTAGGGGTTTGGGTTCAGGTCAGAGTCAGGGTTAGGGTTAGGTTTAGGGTTAGGGTTACGTGTAGTGTTAGTGTTAGTTTTGCTTAGGGTTCGGGTTTGAATGAAGTTAGGGTACGCTTAGCGTTATGCTTAGGGTGAAATTCTGGTTAAGGGTGTGGGTTCGGCTTAGGGTTAGGATTAGAGTTAGGGTCAGTGGTTAGGGTTAGGTTTAGGGTTAAGGTTAGTTTTAGGCTAAGGATTAGGATTAGAGTTAGGGTTAAGGGTTACTGTTTCAGTTAGGTTTAGGTTAAGGTTATAATTAGGGTTAAGTTTAGGGTTAGGGTAAGAGTTAGAGTTACATTTACAGTTAAGGTGAGGGTTTTGGGTAAGTGTTACCCTTAAGGTTAGGGTTAGAGTAAAGGTTAAGGGTTAGGGTTAAGGTTAAGGGTTAGGGTTAGGTTTAAGTTTATGGTAGGCTTAAAGATAGGGTTAAGGTTAGGTTAGGGTTAGGGTCAGGGTTAGAATTAGAATTAGGTTTAGGGCGAGGATTAGGGTCAGAGTTATTGTAAGGGTTAGGTTTCGGGTTACAGGTGGGCCAAGGTTAAGGTGAGGGTTAGGTTTATGGGGAGGGTTAGGGTTAAAGTCAGGGTGAGTTTTCGGTTAGGGATAGGGTGAAGTTTAAGATAGGGTGAGGGTTAGGGTTATGCCTAAGGTTTGGGCTTGTTTTCAGGTTAGTGTTAAGGTTATGTTCAGGGTTAGGGTTACGTTCAGGGGTTGTGTTCAGTTTTAGGGTTAGGGTTAGATTGAAGGTTAGGGTTAAGTTTAGTGTTACGTTTAGGGTTAGGGTCATGGTTGTGTTAGGCTTTGTGGTTGGGGTGAGGGTTAGTTTTAGGGTTAGGGTTGGTTAGGGTTAGGATTATCGTTATGATAAGGCGTTAGGGGTTAGAAGTGTAGTTTAGGGTTAGGGTTTGGGTGAGGGTTCCGGTTAGGCCTTGCGGTTCTGGTCATGGTGAGGTTTGGTTTAGGCTTAGGGTTAGGTTCATGATTCGGTTTCGGGTTAGTGTTAGAGTTAGGGTGAGAGTTAGTGTTAAGGTTTTTGCTAGGCTTTGGTGTTAGGGTTAGGGTTTGTGTTAGGGTTAGGTTTATCATTAGGGCTCAGGGGTTTCAGGTTAATGTTAGGGTTAGGGTTAGGGATAGCATTAGGGTTAGGGTTGTGGGATACGGTTAGGATTTAGGGTGCGGGTTACGGTTAGTTTTACAGTTAAGGTGAGGGTTTAGGGTAATTGTTATGATTAGGGTTATAGTCAGAGTTAGCGTTTGGTTTAGGATTAGGGTTAGGTGTAGGGTAAGAATCAGGTTTAGGTCCATGTTGAGGGTTAGACTTAGTGTTCTATTTAGGGTAAAGGTTAGGGGTCGGGTTAGGATTAGGTCTAGGGTTAGGATTAGGATTATTTTAGGGTTAGGTTCAGGGCTATTGTAAGTGTTCAGTTTAGGGTTACAGATGGACTAGCGTTATTCTGAGAGTTAGGTTTAAGGTTAGGGTTTGGGTAAGGTCTAGGTTTAGGGTTAAGCTTATGGTTAGTGTTTGGATGAAGTTCAGGATAGGGTGAGGGTTATTTTTATGGTGAGGGCTAGGGTTTGGGTTTGTGTTCAGGTTAGTGTTAAGGATAGGTTTAGGGTTCGGTTAGGGTTAGGGGTTATGTCTAGGGTCAGCGTTAGGTTAGGTTCAGGGTTAGTGTGAAGTTTAGGTTAAGGGTGAGGGTTATGATAAGGGTTAGGATTATAGACGGTGTTAGACGTTAGGTTTAGGGTGTTAGGGTTAGGTTTATGGTTAGGGTAGATTTAAGTTTAGGTTTAATATTAGGGTTAGGGTTAGATTTGGGTTACTGTTCGTATTAGGGTTAGGGTTAGGGATAAGTTTGGGGATAGCGTTAGGTTTCGGGTTGGGGATACGGTTAAGGATTAGGGTGAGGGTTAGGGTTAGGTTTACAGTTAAGGCGAGGGTTTAGGGTAATTGTTATGGTTAGGGTTAGAGTTAGAGTTAGGCTTAGGGTTAGGGTGAAGTTTCAGTTAATAGTCAGGGTTAGGCTTAAGGTTAGAGTAGGGTTAAGGTTAGTGTTCGGGTTAGGTGTAGCGTTAGGGTTTGGGTAGGGGTAAGGTTAGGGTTAAGGCTAGGTTTACGGTAAAGGGTAGGGCTAGCTTAGGGTTAGATTTAGAGTTAGAGTTAGTGCTAGGGTTTAGGATTATGGTTATGGTCAGGTTTAGAGTTATTGTTAGGGTTAGGGTAGAGTTAAGGTTAGGGTTCATTTAGGGTTAGAGAAAGGGTTAGGTTTAGGTCTGGGTTAGGTGTAGGATGCGGGGTAGGCTTAGGGTTAGGGGTTCATGGGAGGGTTAGTGTTAAGTTTACATTAAGCTGATGTTTTAGGGTGTTACTGTTAGGGCTAGGGTTAGCATTAGGTTTAGGGTCAGGGCTAGAGTTAGGGGATAGTTAAGGGTTAGCTTTAGTTTCAGGGTTAGGGTTAGCCTTCGGTTTAGGGTGAAGTTTAGGTTAAGGATGAGGGTTAGGGTTAGGGTTAGGCATTTGGGTTAAGGTTAGGGTTAGGTTTAGGATTAGGCTTAGGGTTAGGGTTGGGTGTTTGGGTTAATGTTAGGGTCAGGTTTAGGGTTCGGCTTAGGGTTAGGGCTACAGCTGGGGTAAAGTTTAATTGAAGGGTGAGGGTTGAGCTTAGGGTTAGCGTTAGGGGTTAGGGTTAGAGCTTAGGTTAGGATTAAGTTTAGGGTTAAGGTTAGGTTTAGATTTAGGGTTAGGGTTAGTGTTAGGGTTAAGTCATGTTTAGGTTTAGGGCTAGGTGAAGGTTATAGATAGGGTTAGGTTAAGGGTTGAGGTTAGGTTTAGATGGTAAGATGAGGGTTAGTGCTAGGTTTCCATTTAAGCTGAGTGTGTAGGGTAAGTTTTAGCGTTAGGATTAGGGTTAGAGTTAGAGTTAGGGTCAGAGTTAGTTTTGAGTTTGGAGTTAGGGTTACGTTTATGGTACGGTCAGGGTTAGGGGAGATTTAGTGTTACGTTTAGTTTTAGGGTTAGGGTTACAGAGAAGTTTATGTTAAGCGAGAGGGTTGGGGTTAGGGGTTTGGGTTCAGGTCAGAGTCAGGGTTAGGGTTAGGTTTAGGGTTAGGGTTACGTGTAGTGTTAGTGTTAGTTTTGCTTAGGGTTCGGGTTTGAATGAAGTTAGGGTACGCTTAGCGTTATGCTTAGGGTGAAATTCTGGTTAAGGGTGAGGGTTCGGCTTAGGGTTAGGATTAGAGTTAGGGTCAGTGGTTAGGGTTAGGTTTAGGGTTAAGGTTAGTTTTAGGCTAAGGATTAGGATTAGAGTTAGGGTTAAGGGTTAATGTTTCAGTTAGGTTTAGGTTAAGGTTATAATTAGGGTTAAGTTTAGGGTTAGGGTAAGAGTTAGAGTTACATTGACAGTTAAGGTGAGGGTTTTGGGTAAGTGTTACCCTTAAGGTTAGGGTTAGAGTAAAGGTTAAAGATTAGGGTTAAGGTTAAGGTTTAGGGTTAGGCTTAAGTTTATGGTAGGCTTAAAGATAGGGTTAAGGTTAGGTTAGGGTTAGGGTCAGGGTTAGAATTAGGTTTAGGGCGAGGATTAGGGCCAGAGTTATTGTAAGGGTTAGGTTTCGGGTTACAGGTGGGCCAAGGTTAAGGTGAGGGTTAGGTTTATGGGGAGGGTTAGGGTTAAAGTCAGGGTGAGTTTTAGGTTAGGGATAGGGTGAAGTTTAAGATAGGGTGAGGGTTAGGGTTATGCCTAAGGTTTGAGCTTGTTTTCAGGTTACTGTTAAGGTTATGTTCAGGGTTAGGGTTACGTTCAGGGGTTGTGTTCAGTTTTAGGGTTAGGGTTAGATTTAAGGTTAGGGTTAAGTTTAGTGTTACGTTTAGGGTTAGGGTCATGGTTGTGTTAGGCTTTGTGGTTGGGGTGAGGGTTAGTTTTAGGGTTAGGGTTGGTTAGGGTTAGGATTATCGTTATGATAAGGCGTTAGGGGTTAGAAGTGTAGTTTAGGGTTAGGGTTTGGGTGAGGGTTCCGGTTAGGCCTTGTGGTTCTGGTCATGGTTAGGTTTGGTTTAGGCTTAGGGTTAGGTTCATGATTCGGTTTCGGGTTAGTGTTAGAGTTAGGGTGAGAGTTAGTGTTAAGGTTTTTGCTAGGCTTTGGTGTTAGGGTTAGGGTTTGTGTTAGGGACAGGTTTATCATTAGGGCTCAGGGGTTTCAGGTTAATGTTAGGGTTAGGGTTAGGGATAGCATTAGGGTTAGGGTTGTGGGATACGGTTAGGATTTAGGGTGCGGGTTACGGTTAGTTTTACAGTTAAGGTGAGGGTTTAGGGCAATTGTTATGATTAGGGTTATAGTCAGAGTTAGGGTTTGGTTTAGGATTAGGGTTAGGTGTAGGGTAAGAATTAGGTTTAGGTCCATGTTGAGGGTTAGACTTAGTGTTCTATTTAGGGTAAAGGTTAGGGGTAGGGTTAGGATTAGGTCTAGGGTTAGGATTAGGATTATTTTAGGGTTAGGTTCAGGGCTATTGTAAGTGTTCAGTTTAGGGTTACAGATGGACTAGCGTTATTCTGAGAGTTAGGTTTAAGGTTAGGGTTTGGGTAAGGTCTAGGTTTAGGGTTAAGCTTATGGTTAGTGTTTGGATGAAGTTCAGGATAGGGTGAGGGTTATTTTTATGGTGAGGGCTAGGGTTTGGGTTTGTGTTCAGGTTAGTGTTAAGGATAGGTTTAGGGTTCGGTTAGGGTTAGGCGTTATGTCTAGGGTCAGCGTTAGGTTAGGTTCAGGGTTAGTGTGAAGTTTAGGTTAAGGGTGAGGGTTATGATAAGGGTTAGGATTATAGACGGTGTTAGACGTTAGGTTTAGGGTGTTAGGGTTAGGTTTATGGTTAGGGTAGATTTAAGTTTAGGTTTAATATTAGGGTTAGGGTTAGATTTGGGTTACTGTTCGTATTAGGGTTAGGGTTAGGGATAAGTTTGGGGATAGCGTTAGGTTTCGGGTTGGGGATACGGTTAAGGATTAGGGTGAGGGTTAGGGTTAGGTTTACAGTTAAGGCGAGGGTTTAGGGTAATTGTTATGGTTAGGGTTAGAGTTAGAGTTAGGCTTAGGGTTAGGGTGAAGTTTCAGTTAATAGTCAGGGTTAGGCTTAAGGTTAGAGTAGGGTTAAGGTTAGTGTTCGGGTTAGGTATAGCGTTAGGGTTTGGGTAGGGGTAAGGTTAGGGTTAAGGCTAGGTTTACGGTAAAGGGTAGGGCTAGCTTAGGGTTAGATTTAGAGTTAGAGTTAGTGCTAGGGTTTAGGATTATGGTTATGGTCAGGTTTAGAGTTATTGTTAGGGTTAGGGTAGAGTTAAGGTTAGGGTTCATTTAGGGTTAGAGAAAGGGTTAGGTTTAGGTCTGGGTTAGGTGTAGGATGCGGGGTAGGCTTAGGGTTAGGGGTTCATGGGAGGGTTAGTGTTAAGTTTACATTAAGCTGATGTTTTAGGGTGTTACTGTTAGGGCTAGGGTTAGCATTAGGTTTAGGGTCAGGGCTAGAGTTAGGGGATAGTTAAGGGTTAGCTTTAGTTTCAGGGTTAGGGTTAGCCTTCGGTTTAGGGTGAAGTTTAGGTTAAGGATGAGGGTTAGGGTTAGGGTTAGGCATTTGGGTTAAGGTTAGGGTTAGGTTTAGGATTAGGCTTAGGGTTAGGGTTGGGTGTTTGGGTTAATGTTAGGGTCAGGTTTAGGGTTCGGTTTAGGGTTAGGGCTACAGCTGGGGTAAAGTTTAATTGAAGGGTGAGGGTTGAGCTTAGGGTTAGCGTTAGGGGTTAGGGTTAGAGCTTAGGTTAGGATTAAGTTTAGGGTTAAGGTTAGGTTTAGATTTAGGGTTAGGGTTAGTGTTAGGGTTAAGTCATGTTTAGGTTTAGGGCTAGGTGAAGGTTATAGATAGGGTTAGGTTAAGGGTTGAGGTTAGGTTTAGATGGTAAGATGAGGGTTAGTGCTAGGTTTCCATTTAAGCTGAGTGTGTAGGGTAAGTTTTAGCGTTAGGATTAGGGTTAGAGTTAGAGTTAGGGTCAGAGTTAGTTTTGAGTTTGGAGTTAGGGTTACGTTTATGGTACGGTCAGGGTTAGGGGAGATTTAGTGTTACGTTTAGTTTTAGGGTTAGGGTTACAGAGAAGTTTATGTTAAGCGAGAGGGTTGGGGTTAGGGGTTTGGGTTCAGGTCAGAGTCAGGGTTAGGGTTAGGTTTAGGGTTAGGGTTACGTGTAGTGTTAGTGTTAGTTTTGCTTAGGGTTCGGGTTTGAATGAAGTTAGGGTACGCTTAGCGTTATGCTTAGGGTGAAATTCTGGTTAAGGGTGTGGGTTCGGCTTAGGGTTAGGATTAGAGTTAGGGTCAGTGGTTAGGGTTAGGTTTAGGGTTAAGGTTAGTTTTAGGCTAAGGATTAGGATTAGAGTTAGGGTTAAGGGTTACTGTTTCAGTTAGGTTTAGGTTAAGGTTATAATTAGGGTTAAGTTTAGGGTTAGGGTAAGAGTTAGAGTTACATTTACAGTTAAGGTGAGGGTTTTGGGTAAGTGTTACCCTTAAGGTTAGGGTTAGAGTAAAGGTTAAGGGTTAGGGTTAAGGTTAAGGGTTAGGGTTAGGTTTAAGTTTATGGTAGGCTTAAAGATAGGGTTAAGGTTAGGTTAGGGTTAGGGTCAGGGTTAGAATTAGAATTAGGTTTAGGGCGAGGATTAGGGTCAGAGTTATTGTAAGGGTTAGGTTTCGGGTTACAGGTGGGCCAAGGTTAAGGTGAGGGTTAGGTTTATGGGGAGGGTTAGGGTTAAAGTCAGGGTGAGTTTTCGGTTAGGGATAGGGTGAAGTTTAAGATAGGGTGAGGGTTAGGGTTATGCCTAAGGTTTGGGCTTGTTTTCAGGTTAGTGTTAAGGTTATGTTCAGGGTTAGGGTTACGTTCAGGGGTTGTGTTCAGTTTTAGGGTTAGGGTTAGATTGAAGGTTAGGGTTAAGTTTAGTGTTACGTTTAGGGTTAGGGTCATGGTTGTGTTAGGCTTTGTGGTTGGGGTGAGGGTTAGTTTTAGGGTTAGGGTTGGTTAGGGTTAGGATTATCGTTATGATAAGGCGTTAGGGGTTAGAAGTGTAGTTTAGGGTTAGGGTTTGGGTGAGGGTTCCGGTTAGGCCTTGCGGTTCTGGTCATGGTGAGGTTTGGTTTAGGCTTAGGGTTAGGTTCATGATTCGGTTTCGGGTTAGTGTTAGAGTTAGGGTGAGAGTTAGTGTTAAGGTTTTTGCTAGGCTTTGGTGTTAGGGTTAGGGTTTGTGTTAGGGTTAGGTTTATCATTAGGGCTCAGGGGTTTCAGGTTAATGTTAGGGTTAGGGTTAGGGATAGCATTAGGGTTAGGGTTGTGGGATACGGTTAGGATTTAGGGTGCGGGTTACGGTTAGTTTTACAGTTAAGGTGAGGGTTTAGGGTAATTGTTATGATTAGGGTTATAGTCAGAGTTAGGGTTTGGTTTAGGATTAGGGTTAGGTGTAGGGTAAGAATCAGGTTTAGGTCCATGTTGAGGGTTAGACTTAGTGTTCTATTTAGGGTAAAGGTTAGGGGTCGGGTTAGGATTAGGTCTAGGGTTAGGATTAGGATTATTTTAGGGTTAGGTTCAGGGCTATTGTAAGTGTTCAGTTTAGGGTTACAGATGGACTAGCGTTATTCTGAGAGTTAGGTTTAAGGTTAGGGTTTGGGTAAGGTCTAGGTTTAGGGTTAAGCTTATGGTTAGTGTTTGGATGAAGTTCAGGATAGGGTGAGGGTTATTTTTATGGTGAGGGCTAGGGTTTGGGTTTGTGTTCAGGTTAGTGTTAAGGATAGGTTTAGGGTTCGGTTAGGGTTAGGCGTTATGTCTAGGGTCAGCGTTAGGTTAGGTTCAGGGTTAGTGTGAAGTTTAGGTTAAGGGTGAGGGTTATGATAAGGGTTAGGATTATAGACGGTGTTAGACGTTAGGTTTAGGGTGTTAGGGTTAGGTTTATGGTTAGGGTAGATTTAAGTTTAGGTTTAATATTAGGGTTAGGGTTAGATTTGGGTTACTGTTCGTATTAGGGTTAGGGTTAGGGATAAGTTTGGGGATAGCGTTAGGTTTCGGGTTGGGGATACGGTTAAGGATTAGGGTGAGGGTTAGGGTTAGGTTTACAGTTAAGGCGAGGGTTTAGGGTAATTGTTATGGTTAGGGTTAGAGTTAGAGTTAGGCTTAGGGTTAGGGTGAAGTTTCAGTTAATAGTCAGGGTTAGGCTTAAGGTTAGAGTAGGGTTAAGGTTAGTGTTCGGGTTAGGTGTAGCGTTAGGGTTTGGGTAGGGGTAAGGTTAGGGTTAAGGCTAGGTTTACGGTAAAGGGTAGGGCTAGCTTAGGGTTAGATTTAGAGTTAGAGTTAGTGCTAGGGTTTAGGATTATGGTTATGGTCAGGTTTAGAGTTATTGTTAGGGTTAGGGTAGAGTTAAGGTTAGGGTTCATTTAGGGTTAGAGAAAGGGTTAGGTTTAGGTCTGGGTTAGGTGTAGGATGCGGGGTAGGCTTAGGGTTAGGGGTTCATGGGAGGGTTAGTGTTAAGTTTACATTAAGCTGATGTTTTAGGGTGTTACTGTTAGGGCTAGGGTTAGCATTAGGTTTAGGGTCAGGGCTAGAGTTAGGGGATAGTTAAGGGTTAGCTTTAGTTTCAGGGTTAGGGTTAGCCTTCGGTTTAGGGTGAAGTTTAGGTTAAGGATGAGGGTTAGGGTTAGGGTTAGGCATTTGGGTTAAGGTTAGGGTTAGGTTTAGGATTAGGCTTAGGGTTAGGGTTGGGTGTTTGGGTTAATGTTAGGGTCAGGTTTAGGGTTCGGCTTAGGGTTAGGGCTACAGCTGGGGTAAAGTTTAATTGAAGGGTGAGGGTTGAGCTTAGGGTTAGCGTTAGGGGTTAGGGTTAGAGCTTAGGTTAGGATTAAGTTTAGGGTTAAGGTTAGGTTTAGATTTAGGGTTAGGGTTAGTGTTAGGGTTAAGTCATGTTTAGGTTTAGGGCTAGGTGAAGGTTATAGATAGGGTTAGGTTAAGGGTTGAGGTTAGGTTTAGATGGTAAGATGAGGGTTAGTGCTAGGTTTCCATTTAAGCTGAGTGTGTAGGGTAAGTTTTAGCGTTAGGATTAGGGTTAGAGTTAGAGTTAGGGTCAGGGTTAGTTTTGAGTTTAGAGTTAGGGTTACGTTTATGGTACGGTCAGGGTTAGGGGAGATTTAGTGTTACGTTTAGTTTTAGGGTTAGGGTTACAGAGAAGTTTATGTTAAGCGAGAGGGTTGGGGTTAGGGGTTTGGGTTCAGGTCAGAGTCAGGGTTAGGGTTAGGTTTAGGGTTAGGGTTACGTGTAGTGTTAGTGTTAGTTTTGCTTAGGGTTCGGGTTTGAATGAAGTTAGGGTACGCTTAGCGTTATGCTTAGGGTGAAATTCTGGTTAAGGGTGAGGGTTCGGCTTAGGGTTAGGATTAGAGTTAGGGTCAGTGGTTAGGGTTAGGTTTAGGGTTAAGGTTAGTTTTAGGCTAAGGATTAGGATTAGAGTTAGGGTTAAGGGTTAATGTTTCAGTTAGGTTTAGGTTAAGGTTATAATTAGGGTTAAGTTTAGGGTTAGGGTAAGAGTTAGAGTTACATTGACAGTTAAGGTGAGGGTTTTGGGTAAGTGTTACCCTTAAGGTTAGGGTTAGAGTAAAGGTTAAAGATTAGGGTTAAGGTTAAGGTTTAGGGTTAGGCTTAAGTTTATGGTAGGCTTAAAGATAGGGTTAAGGTTAGGTTAGGGTTAGGGTCAGGGTTAGAATTAGGTTTAGGGCGAGGATTAGGGCCAGAGTTATTGTAAGGGTTAGGTTTCGGGTTACAGGTGGGCCAAGGTTAAGGTGAGGGTTAGGTTTATGGGGAGGGTTAGGGTTAAAGTCAGGGTGAGTTTTAGGTTAGGGATAGGGTGAAGTTTAAGATAGGGTGAGGGTTAGGGTTATGCCTAAGGTTTGAGCTTGTTTTCAGGTTACTGTTAAGGTTATGTTCAGGGTTAGGGTTACGTTCAGGGGTTGTGTTCAGTTTTAGGGTTAGGGTTAGATTTAAGGTTAGGGTTAAGTTTAGTGTTACGTTTAGGGTTAGGGTCATGGTTGTGTTAGGCTTTGTGGTTGGGGTGAGGGTTAGTTTTAGGGTTAGGGTTGGTTAGGGTTAGGATTATCGTTATGATAAGGCGTTAGGGGTTAGAAGTGTAGTTTAGGGTTAGGGTTTGGGTGAGGGTTCCGGTTAGGCCTTGTGGTTCTGGTCATGGTTAGGTTTGGTTTAGGCTTAGGGTTAGGTTCATGATTCGGTTTCGGGTTAGTGTTAGAGTTAGGGTGAGAGTTAGTGTTAAGGTTTTTGCTAGGCTTTGGTGTTAGGGTTAGGGTTTGTGTTAGGGTTAGGTTTATCATTAGGGCTCAGGGGTTTCAGGTTAATGTTAGGGTTAGGGTTAGGGATAGCATTAGGGTTAGGGTTGTGGGATACGGTTAGGATTTAGGGTGCGGGTTACGGTTAGTTTTACAGTTAAGGTGAGGGTTTAGGGCAATTGTTATGATTAGGGTTATAGTCAGAGTTAGGGTTTGGTTTAGGATTAGGGTTAGGTGTAGGGTAAGAATTAGGTTTAGGTCCATGTTGAGGGTTAGACTTAGTGTTCTATTTAGGGTAAAGGTTAGGGGTCGGGTTAGGATTAGGTCTAGGGTTAGGATTAGGATTATTTTAGGGTTAGGTTCAGGGCTATTGTAAGTGTTCAGTTTAGGGTTACAGATGGACTAGCGTTATTCTGAGAGTTAGGTTTAAGGTTAGGGTTTGGGTAAGGTCTAGGTTTAGGGTTAAGCTTATGGTTAGTGTTTGGATGAAGTTCAGGATAGGGTGAGGGTTATTTTTATGGTGAGGGCTAGGGTTTGGGTTTGTGTTCAGGTTAGTGTTAAGGATAGGTTTAGGGTTCGGTTAGGGTTAGGCGTTATGTCTAGGGTCAGCGTTAGGTTAGGTTCAGGGTTAGTGTGAAGTTTAGGTTAAGGGTGAGGGTTATGATAAGGGTTAGGATTATAGACGGTGTTAGACGTTAGGTTTAGGGTGTTAGGGTTAGGTTTATGGTTAGGGTAGATTTAAGTTTAGGTTTAATATTAGGGTTAGGGTTAGATTTGGGTTACTGTTCGTATTAGGGTTAGGGTTAGGGATAAGATTGGGGATAGCGTTAGGTTTCGGGTTGGGGATACGGTTAAGGATTAGGGTGAGGGTTAGGGTTAGGTTTACAGTTAAGGCGAGGGTTTAGGGTAATTGTTATGGTTAGGGTTAGAGTTAGAGTTAGGCTTAGGGTTAGGGTGAAGTTTCAGTTAATAGTCAGGGTTAGGCTTAAGGTTAGAGTAGGGTTAAGGTTAGTGTTCGGGTTAGGTGTAGCGTTAGGGTTTGGGTAGGGGTAAGGTTAGGGTTAAGGCTAGGTTTACGGTAAAGGGTAGGGCTAGCTTAGGGTTAGATTTAGAGTTAGAGTTAGTGCTAGGGTTTAGGATTATGGTTATGGTCAGGTTTAGAGTTATTGTTAGGGTTAGGGTAGAGTTAAGGTTAGGGTTCATTTAGGGTTAGAGAAAGGGTTAGGTTTAGGTCTGGGTTAGGTGTAGGATGCGGGGTAGGCTTAGGGTTAGGGGTTCATGGGAGGGTTAGTGTTAAGTTTACATTAAGCTGATGTTTTAGGGTGTTACTGTTAGGGCTAGGGTTAGCATTAGGTTTAGGGTCAGGGCTAGAGTTAGGGGATAGTTAAGGGTTAGCTTTAGTTTCAGGGTTAGGGTTAGCCTTCGGTTTAGGGTGAAGTTTAGGTTAAGGATGAGGGTTAGGGTTAGGGTTAGGCATTTGGGTTAAGGTTAGGGTTAGGTTTAGGATTAGGCTTAGGGTTAGGGTTGGGTGTTTGGGTTAATGTTAGGGTCAGGTTTAGGGTTCGGTTTAGGGTTAGGGCTACAGCTGGGGTAAAGTTTAATTGAAGGGTGAGGGTTGAGCTTAGGGTTAGCGTTAGGGGTTAGGGTTAGAGCTTAGGTTAGGATTAAGTTTAGGGTTAAGGTTAGGTTTAGATTTAGGGTTAGGGTTAGTGTTAGGGTTAAGTCATGTTTAGGTTTAGGGCTAGGTGAAGGTTATAGATAGGGTTAGGTTAAGGGTTGAGGTTAGGTTTAGATGGTAAGATGAGGGTTAGTGCTAGGTTTCCATTTAAGCTGAGTGTGTAGGGTAAGTTTTAGCGTTAGGATTAGGGTTAGAGTTAGAGTTAGGGTCAGAGTTAGTTTTGAGTTTGGAGTTAGGGTTACGTTTATGGTACGGTCAGGGTTAGGGGAGATTTAGTGTTACGTTTAGTTTTAGGGTTAGGGTTACAGAGAAGTTTATGTTAAGCGAGAGGGTTGGGGTTAGGGGTTTGGGTTCAGGTCAGAGTCAGGGTTAGGGTTAGGTTTAGGGTTAGGGTTACGTGTAGTGTTAGTGTTAGTTTTGCTTAGGGTTCGGGTTTGAATGAAGTTAGGGTACGCTTAGCGTTATGCTTAGGGTGAAATTCTGGTTAAGGGTGTGGGTTCGGCTTAGGGTTAGGATTAGAGTTAGGGTCAGTGGTTAGGGTTAGGTTTAGGGTTAAGGTTAGTTTTAGGCTAAGGATTAGGATTAGAGTTAGGGTTAAGGGTTACTGTTTCAGTTAGGTTTAGGTTAAGGTTATAATTAGGGTTAAGTTTAGGGTTAGGGTAAGAGTTAGAGTTACATTTACAGTTAAGGTGAGGGTTTTGGGTAAGTGTTACCCTTAAGGTTAGGGTTAGAGTAAAGGTTAAGGGTTAGGGTTAAGGTTAAGGGTTAGGGTTAGGTTTAAGTTTATGGTAGGCTTAAAGATAGGGTTAAGGTTAGGTTAGGGTTAGGGTCAGGGTTAGAATTAGAATTAGGTTTAGGGCGAGGATTAGGGTCAGAGTTATTGTAAGGGTTAGGTTTCGGGTTACAGGTGGGCCAAGGTTAAGGTGAGGGTTAGGTTTATGGGGAGGGTTAGGGTTAAAGTCAGGGTGAGTTTTCGGTTAGGGATAGGGTGAAGTTTAAGATAGGGTGAGGGTTAGGGTTATGCCTAAGGTTTGGGCTTGTTTTCAGGTTAGTGTTAAGGTTATGTTCAGGGTTAGGGTTACGTTCAGGGGTTGTGTTCAGTTTTAGGGTTAGGGTTAGATTGAAGGTTAGGGTTAAGTTTAGTGTTACGTTTAGGGTTAGGGTCATGGTTGTGTTAGGCTTTGTGGTTGGGGTGAGGGTTAGTTTTAGGGTTAGGGTTGGTTAGGGTTAGGATTATCGTTATGATAAGGCGTTAGGGGTTAGAAGTGTAGTTTAGGGTTAGGGTTTGGGTGAGGGTTCCGGTTAGGCCTTGCGGTTCTGGTCATGGTGAGGTTTGGTTTAGGCTTAGGGTTAGGTTCATGATTCGGTTTCGGGTTAGTGTTAGAGTTAGGGTGAGAGTTAGTGTTAAGGTTTTTGCTAGGCTTTGGTGTTAGGGTTAGGGTTTGTGTTAGGGTTAGGTTTATCATTAGGGCTCAGGGGTTTCAGGTTAATGTTAGGGTTAGGGTTAGGGATAGCATTAGGGTTAGGGTTGTGGGATACGGTTAGGATTTAGGGTGCGGGTTACGGTTAGTTTTACAGTTAAGGTGAGGGTTTAGGGTAATTGTTATGATTAGGGTTATAGTCAGAGTTAGCGTTTGGTTTAGGATTAGGGTTAGGTGTAGGGTAAGAATCAGGTTTAGGTCCATGTTGAGGGTTAGACTTAGTGTTCTATTTAGGGTAAAGGTTAGGGGTCGGGTTAGGATTAGGTCTAGGGTTAGGATTAGGATTATTTTAGGGTTAGGTTCAGGGCTATTGTAAGTGTTCAGTTTAGGGTTACAGATGGACTAGCGTTATTCTGAGAGTTAGGTTTAAGGTTAGGGTTTGGGTAAGGTCTAGGTTTAGGGTTAAGCTTATGGTTAGTGTTTGGATGAAGTTCAGGATAGGGTGAGGGTTATTTTTATGGTGAGGGCTAGGGTTTGGGTTTGTGTTCAGGTTAGTGTTAAGGATAGGTTTAGGGTTCGGTTAGGGTTAGGCGTTATGTCTAGGGTCAGCGTTAGGTTAGGTTCAGGGTTAGTGTGAAGTTTAGGTTAAGGGTGAGGGTTATGATAAGGGTTAGGATTATAGACGGTGTTAGACGTTAGGTTTAGGGTGTTAGGGTTAGGTTTATGGTTAGGGTAGATTTAAGTTTAGGTTTAATATTAGGGTTAGGGTTAGATTTGGGTTACTGTTCGTATTAGGGTTAGGGTTAGGGATAAGTTTGGGGATAGCGTTAGGTTTCGGGTTGGGGATACGGTTAAGGATTAGGGTGAGGGTTAGGGTTAGGTTTACAGTTAAGGCGAGGGTTTAGGGTAATTGTTATGGTTAGGGTTAGAGTTAGGCTTAGGGTTAGGGTGAAGTTTCAGTTAATAGTCAGGGTTAGGCTTAAGGTTAGAGTAGGGTTAAGGTTAGTGTTCGGGTTAGGTGTAGCGTTAGGGTTTGGGTAGGGGTAAGGTTAGGGTTAAGGCTAGGTTTACGGTAAAGGGTAGGGCTAGCTTAGGGTTAGATTTAGAGTTAGAGTTAGTGCTAGGGTTTAGGATTATGGTTATGGTCAGGTTTAGAGTTATTGTTAGGGTTAGGGTAGAGTTAAGGTTAGGGTTCATTTAGGGTTAGAGAAAGGGTTAGGTTTAGGTCTGGGTTAGGTGTAGGATGCGGGGTAGGCTTAGGGTTAGGGGTTCATGGGAGGGTTAGTGTTAAGTTTACATTAAGCTGATGTTTTAGGGTGTTACTGTTAGGGCTAGGGTTAGCATTAGGTTTAGGGTCAGGGCTAGAGTTAGGGGATAGTTAAGGGTTAGCTTTAGTTTCAGGGTTAGGGTTAGCCTTCGGTTTAGGGTGAAGTTTAGGTTAAGGATGAGGGTTAGGGTTAGGGTTAGGCATTTGGGTTAAGGTTAGGGTTAGGTTTAGGATTAGGCTTAGGGTTAGGGTTGGGTGTTTGGGTTAATGTTAGGGTCAGGTTTAGGGTTCGGTTCAGGGTTAGGGCTACAGCTGGGGTAAAGTTTAATTGAAGGGTGAGGGTTGAGCTTAGGGTTAGCGTTAGGGGTTAGGGTTAGAGCTTAGGTTAGGATTAAGTTTAGGGTTAAGGTTAGGTTTAGATTTAGGGTTAGGGTTAGTGTTAGGGTTAAGTCATGTTTAGGTTTAGGGCTAGGTGAAGGTTATAGATAGGGTTAGGTTAAGGGTTGAGGTTAGGTTTAGATGGTAAGATGAGGGTTAGTGCTAGGTTTCCATTTAAGCTGAGTGTGTAGGGTAAGTTTTAGCGTTAGGATTAGGGTTAGAGTTAGAGTTAGGGTCAGAGTTAGTTTTGAGTTTGGAGTTAGGGTTACGTTTATGGTACGGTCAGGGTTAGGGGAGATTTAGTGTTACGTTTAGTTTTAGGGTTAGGGTTACAGAGAAGTTTATGTTAAGCGAGAGGGTTGGGGTTAGGGGTTTGGGTTCAGGTCAGAGTCAGGGTTAGGGTTAGGTTTAGGGTTAGGGTTACGTGTAGTGTTAGTGTTAGTTTTGCTTAGGGTTCGGGTTTGAATGAAGTTAGGGTACGCTTAGCGTTATGCTTAGGGTGAAATTCTGGTTAAGGGTGTGGGTTCGGCTTAGGGTTAGGATTAGAGTTAGGGTCAGTGGTTAGGGTTAGGTTTAGGGTTAAGGTTAGTTTTAGGCTAAGGATTAGGATTAGAGTTAGGGTTAAGGGTTACTGTTTCAGTTAGGTTTAGGTTAAGGTTATAATTAGGGTTAAGTTTAGGGTTAGGGTAAGAGTTAGAGTTACATTTACAGTTAAGGTGAGGGTTTTGGGTAAGTGTTACCCTTAAGGTTAGGGTTAGAGTAAAGGTTAAGGGTTAGGGTTAAGGTTAAGGGTTAGGGTTAGGTTTAAGTTTATGGTAGGCTTAAAGATAGGGTTAAGGTTAGGTTAGGGTTAGGGTCAGGGTTAGAATTAGAATTAGGTTTAGGGCGAGGATTAGGGTCAGAGTTATTGTAAGGGTTAGGTTTCGGGTTACAGGTGGGCCAAGGTTAAGGTGAGGGTTAGGTTTATGGGGAGGGTTAGGGTTAAAGTCAGGGTGAGTTTTAGGTTAGGGATAGGGTGAAGTTTAAGATAGGGTGAGGGTTAGGGTTATGCCTAAGGTTTGAGCTTGTTTTCAGGTTACTGTTAAGGTTATGTTCAGGGTTAGGGTTACGTTCAGGGGTTGTGTTCAGTTTTAGGGTTAGGGTTAGATTTAAGGTTAGGGTTAAGTTTAGTGTTACGTTTAGGGTTAGGGTCATGGTTGTGTTAGGCTTTGTGGTTGGGGTGAGGGTTAGTTTTAGGGTTAGGGTTGGTTAGGGTTAGGATTATCGTTATGATAAGGCGTTAGGGGTTAGAAGTGTAGTTTAGGGTTAGGGTTTGGGTGAGGGTTCCGGTTAGGCCTTGCGGTTCTGGTCATGGT
This sequence comes from Loxodonta africana, assembly GCF_030014295.1. NCBI lineage: Eukaryota > Metazoa > Chordata > Mammalia > Proboscidea > Elephantidae > Loxodonta > Loxodonta africana. The sequence goes on along the minus strand of NC_087349.1, from coordinate 134,219,651 downwards.
TAGGTTTGGTTTAGGCTTAGGGTTAGGTTCATGATTCGGTTTCGGGTTAGTGTTAGAGTTAGGGTGAGAGTTAGTGTTAAGGTTTTTGCTAGGCTTTGGTGTTAGGGTTAGGGTTTGTGTTAGGGACAGGTTTATCATTAGGGCTCAGGGGTTTCAGGTTAATGTTAGTGTTAGGGTTAGGGATAGCATTAGGGTTAGGGTTGTGGGATACGGTTAGGATTTAGGGTGCGGGTTACGGTTAGTTTTACAGTTAAGGTGAGGGTTTAGGGCAATTGTTATGATTAGGGTTATAGTCAGAGTTAGGGTTTGGTTTAGGATTAGGGTTAGGTGTAGGGTAAGAATTAGGTTTAGGTCCATGTTGAGGGTTAGACTTAGTGTTCTATTTAGGGTAAAGGTTAGGGGTAGGGTTAGGATTAGGTCTAGGGTTAGGATTAGGATTATTTTAGGGTTAGGTTCAGGGCTATTGTAAGTGTTCAGTTTAGGGTTACAGATGGACTAGCGTTATTCTGAGAGTTAGGTTTAAGGTTAGGGTTTGGGTAAGGTCTAGGTTTAGGGTTAAGCTTATGGTTAGTGTTTGGATGAAGTTCAGGATAGGGTGAGGGTTATTTTTATGGTGAGGGCTAGGGTTTGGGTTTGTGTTCAGGTTAGTGTTAAGGATAGGTTTAGGGTTCGGTTAGGGTTAGGCGTTATGTCTAGGGTCAGCGTTAGGTTAGGTTCAGGGTTAGTGTGAAGTTTAGGTTAAGGGTGAGGGTTATGATAAGGGTTAGGATTATAGACGGTGTTAGACGTTAGGTTTAGGGTGTTAGGGTTAGGTTTATGGTTAGGGTAGATTTAAGTTTAGGTTTAATATTAGGGTTAGGGTTAGATTTGGGTTACTGTTCGTATTAGGGTTAGGGTTAGGGATAAGTTTGGGGATAGCGTTAGGTTTCGGGTTGGGGATACGGTTAAGGATTAGGGTGAGGGTTAGGGTTAGGTTTACAGTTAAGGCGAGGGTTTAGGGTAATTGTTATGGTTAGGGTTAGAGTTAGAGTTAGGCTTAGGGTTAGGGTGAAGTTTCAGTTAATAGTCAGGGTTAGGCTTAAGGTTAGAGTAGAGTTAAGGTTAGTGTTCGGGTTAGGTGTAGCGTTAGGGTTTGGGTAGGGGTAAGGTTAGGGTTAAGGCTAGGTTTACGGTAAAGGGTAGGGCTAGCTTAGGGTTAGATTTAGAGTTAGAGTTAGTGCTAGGGTTTAGGATTATGGTTATGGTCAGGTTTAGAGTTATTGTTAGGGTTAGGGTAGAGTTAAGGTTAGGGTTCATTTAGGGTTAGAGAAAGGGTTAGGTTTAGGTCTGGGTTAGGTGTAGGATGCGGGGTAGGCTTAGGGTTAGGGGTTCATGGGAGGGTTAGTGTTAAGTTTACATTAAGCTGATGTTTTAGGGTGTTACTGTTAGGGCTAGGGTTAGCATTAGGTTTAGGGTCAGGGCTAGAGTTAGGGGATAGTTAAGGGTTAGCTTTAGTTTCAGGGTTAGGGTTAGCCTTCGGTTTAGGGTGAAGTTTAGGTTAAGGATGAGGGTTAGGGTTAGGGTTAGGCATTTGGGTTAAGGTTAGGGTTAGGTTTAGGATTAGGCTTAGGGTTAGGGTTGGGTGTTTGGGTTAATGTTAGGGTCAGGTTTAGGGTTCGGTTTAGGGTTAGGGCTACAGCTGGGGTAAAGTTTAATTGAAGGGTGAGGGTTGAGCTTAGGGTTAGCGTTAGGGGTTAGGGTTAGAGCTTAGGTTAGGATTAAGTTTAGGGTTAAGGTTAGGTTTAGATTTAGGGTTAGGGTTAGTGTTAGGGTTAAGTCATGTTTAGGTTTAGGGCTAGGTGAAGGTTATAGATAGGGTTAGGTTAAGGGTTGAGGTTAGGTTTAGATGGTAAGATGAGGGTTAGTGCTAGGTTTCCATTTAAGCTGAGTGTGTAGGGTAAGTTTTAGCGTTAGGATTAGGGTTAGAGTTAGAGTTAGGGTCAGAGTTAGTTTTGAGTTTGGAGTTAGGGTTACGTTTATGGTACGGTCAGGGTTAGGGGAGATTTAGTGTTACGTTTAGTTTTAGGGTTAGGGTTACAGAGAAGTTTATGTTAAGCGAGAGGGTTGGGGTTAGGGGTTTGGGTTCAGGTCAGAGTCAGGGTTAGGGTTAGGTTTAGGGTTAGGGTTACGTGTAGTGTTAGTGTTAGTTTTGCTTAGGGTTCGGGTTTGAATGAAGTTAGGGTACGCTTAGCGTTATGCTTAGGGTGAAATTCTGGTTAAGGGTGTGGGTTCGGCTTAGGGTTAGGATTAGAGTTAGGGTCAGTGGTTAGGGTTAGGTTTAGGGTTAAGGTTAGTTTTAGGCTAAGGATTAGGATTAGAGTTAGGGTTAAGGGTTACTGTTTCAGTTAGGTTTAGGTTAAGGTTATAATTAGGGTTAAGTTTAGGGTTAGGGTAAGAGTTAGAGTTACATTTACAGTTAAGGTGAGGGTTTTGGGTAAGTGTTACCCTTAAGGTTAGGGTTAGAGTAAAGGTTAAGGGTTAGGGTTAAGGTTAAGGGTTAGGGTTAGGTTTAAGTTTATGGTAGGCTTAAAGATAGGGTTAAGGTTAGGTTAGGGTTAGGGTCAGGGTTAGAATTAGAATTAGGTTTAGGGCGAGGATTAGGGTCAGAGTTATTGTAAGGGTTAGGTTTCGGGTTACAGGTGGGCCAAGGTTAAGGTGAGGGTTAGGTTTATGGGGAGGGTTAGGGTTAAAGTCAGGGTGAGTTTTCGGTTAGGGATAGGGTGAAGTTTAAGATAGGGTGAGGGTTAGGGTTATGCCTAAGGTTTGGGCTTGTTTTCAGGTTAGTGTTAAGGTTATGTTCAGGGTTAGGGTTACGTTCAGGGGTTGTGTTCAGTTTTAGGGTTAGGGTTAGATTGAAGGTTAGGGTTAAGTTTAGTGTTACGTTTAGGGTTAGGGTCATGGTTGTGTTAGGCTTTGTGGTTGGGGTGAGGGTTAGTTTTAGGGTTAGGGTTGGTTAGGGTTAGGATTATCGTTATGATAAGGCGTTAGGGGTTAGAAGTGTAGTTTAGGGTTAGGGTTTGGGTGAGGGTTCCGGTTAGGCCTTGCGGTTCTGGTCATGGTGAGGTTTGGTTTAGGCTTAGGGTTAGGTTCATGATTCGGTTTCGGGTTAGTGTTAGAGTTAGGGTGAGAGTTAGTGTTAAGGTTTTTGCTAGGCTTTGGTGTTAGGGTTAGGGTTTGTGTTAGGGTTAGGTTTATCATTAGGGCTCAGGGGTTTCAGGTTAATGTTAGGGTTAGGGTTAGGGATAGCATTAGGGTTAGGGTTGTGGGATACGGTTAGGATTTAGGGTGCGGGTTACGGTTAGTTTTACAGTTAAGGTGAGGGTTTAGGGTAATTGTTATGATTAGGGTTATAGTCAGAGTTAGCGTTTGGTTTAGGATTAGGGTTAGGTGTAGGGTAAGAATCAGGTTTAGGTCCATGTTGAGGGTTAGACTTAGTGTTCTATTTAGGGTAAAGGTTAGGGGTCGGGTTAGGATTAGGTCTAGGGTTAGGATTAGGATTATTTTAGGGTTAGGTTCAGGGCTATTGTAAGTGTTCAGTTTAGGGTTACAGATGGACTAGCGTTATTCTGAGAGTTAGGTTTAAGGTTAGGGTTTGGGTAAGGTCTAGGTTTAGGGTTAAGCTTATGGTTAGTGTTTGGATGAAGTTCAGGATAGGGTGAGGGTTATTTTTATGGTGAGGGCTAGGGTTTGGGTTTGTGTTCAGGTTAGTGTTAAGGATAGGTTTAGGGTTCGGTTAGGGTTAGGCGTTATGTCTAGGGTCAGCGTTAGGTTAGGTTCAGGGTTAGTGTGAAGTTTAGGTTAAGGGTGAGGGTTATGATAAGGGTTAGGATTATAGACGGTGTTAGACGTTAGGTTTAGGGTGTTAGGGTTAGGTTTATGGTTAGGGTAGATTTAAGTTTAGGTTTAATATTAGGGTTAGGGTTAGATTTGGGTTACTGTTCGTATTAGGGTTAGGGTTAGGGATAAGTTTGGGGATAGCGTTAGGTTTCGGGTTGGGGATACGGTTAAGGATTAGGGTGAGGGTTAGGGTTAGGTTTACAGTTAAGGCGAGGGTTTAGGGTAATTGTTATGGTTAGGGTTAGAGTTAGGCTTAGGGTTAGGGTGAAGTTTCAGTTAATAGTCAGGGTTAGGCTTAAGGTTAGAGTAGGGTTAAGGTTAGTGTTCGGGTTAGGTGTAGCGTTAGGGTTTGGGTAGGGGTAAGGTTAGGGTTAAGGCTAGGTTTACGGTAAAGGGTAGGGCTAGCTTAGGGTTAGATTTAGAGTTAGAGTTAGTGCTAGGGTTTAGGATTATGGTTATGGTCAGGTTTAGAGTTATTGTTAGGGTTAGGGTAGAGTTAAGGTTAGGGTTCATTTAGGGTTAGAGAAAGGGTTAGGTTTAGGTCTGGGTTAGGTGTAGGATGCGGGGTAGGCTTAGGGTTAGGGGTTCATGGGAGGGTTAGTGTTAAGTTTACATTAAGCTGATGTTTTAGGGTGTTACTGTTAGGGCTAGGGTTAGCATTAGGTTTAGGGTCAGGGCTAGAGTTAGGGGATAGTTAAGGGTTAGCTTTAGTTTCAGGGTTAGGGTTAGCCTTCGGTTTAGGGTGAAGTTTAGGTTAAGGATGAGGGTTAGGGTTAGGGTTAGGCATTTGGGTTAAGGTTAGGGTTAGGTTTAGGATTAGGCTTAGGGTTAGGGTTGGGTGTTTGGGTTAATGTTAGGGTCAGGTTTAGGGTTCGGTTCAGGGTTAGGGCTACAGCTGGGGTAAAGTTTAATTGAAGGGTGAGGGTTGAGCTTAGGGTTAGCGTTAGGGGTTAGGGTTAGAGCTTAGGTTAGGATTAAGTTTAGGGTTAAGGTTAGGTTTAGATTTAGGGTTAGGGTTAGTGTTAGGGTTAAGTCATGTTTAGGTTTAGGGCTAGGTGAAGGTTATAGATAGGGTTAGGTTAAGGGTTGAGGTTAGGTTTAGATGGTAAGATGAGGGTTAGTGCTAGGTTTCCATTTAAGCTGAGTGTGTAGGGTAAGTTTTAGCGTTAGGATTAGGGTTAGAGTTAGAGTTAGGGTCAGAGTTAGTTTTGAGTTTGGAGTTAGGGTTACGTTTATGGTACGGTCAGGGTTAGGGGAGATTTAGTGTTACGTTTAGTTTTAGGGTTAGGGTTACAGAGAAGTTTATGTTAAGCGAGAGGGTTGGGGTTAGGGGTTTGGGTTCAGGTCAGAGTCAGGGTTAGGGTTAGGTTTAGGGTTAGGGTTACGTGTAGTGTTAGTGTTAGTTTTGCTTAGGGTTCGGGTTTGAATGAAGTTAGGGTACGCTTAGCGTTATGCTTAGGGTGAAATTCTGGTTAAGGGTGTGGGTTCGGCTTAGGGTTAGGATTAGAGTTAGGGTCAGTGGTTAGGGTTAGGTTTAGGGTTAAGGTTAGTTTTAGGCTAAGGATTAGGATTAGAGTTAGGGTTAAGGGTTACTGTTTCAGTTAGGTTTAGGTTAAGGTTATAATTAGGGTTAAGTTTAGGGTTAGGGTAAGAGTTAGAGTTACATTTACAGTTAAGGTGAGGGTTTTGGGTAAGTGTTACCCTTAAGGTTAGGGTTAGAGTAAAGGTTAAGGGTTAGGGTTAAGGTTAAGGGTTAGGGTTAGGTTTAAGTTTATGGTAGGCTTAAAGATAGGGTTAAGGTTAGGTTAGGGTTAGGGTCAGGGTTAGAATTAGAATTAGGTTTAGGGCGAGGATTAGGGTCAGAGTTATTGTAAGGGTTAGGTTTCGGGTTACAGGTGGGCCAAGGTTAAGGTGAGGGTTAGGTTTATGGGGAGGGTTAGGGTTAAAGTCAGGGTGAGTTTTAGGTTAGGGATAGGGTGAAGTTTAAGATAGGGTGAGGGTTAGGGTTATGCCTAAGGTTTGAGCTTGTTTTCAGGTTACTGTTAAGGTTATGTTCAGGGTTAGGGTTACGTTCAGGGGTTGTGTTCAGTTTTAGGGTTAGGGTTAGATTTAAGGTTAGGGTTAAGTTTAGTGTTACGTTTAGGGTTAGGGTCATGGTTGTGTTAGGCTTTGTGGTTGGGGTGAGGGTTAGTTTTAGGGTTAGGGTTGGTTAGGGTTAGGATTATCGTTATGATAAGGCGTTAGGGGTTAGAAGTGTAGTTTAGGGTTAGGGTTTGGGTGAGGGTTCCGGTTAGGCCTTGCGGTTCTGGTCATGGTTAGGTTTGGTTTAGGCTTAGGGTTAGGTTCATGATTCGGTTTCGGGTTAGTGTTAGAGTTAGGGTGAGAGTTAGTGTTAAGGTTTTTGCTAGGCTTTGGTGTTAGGGTTAGGGTTTGTGTTAGGGACAGGTTTATCATTAGGGCTCAGGGGTTTCAGGTTAATGTTAGTGTTAGGGTTAGGGATAGCATTAGGGTTAGGGTTGTGGGATACGGTTAGGATTTAGGGTGCGGGTTACGGTTAGTTTTACAGTTAAGGTGAGGGTTTAGGGCAATTGTTATGATTAGGGTTATAGTCAGAGTTAGGGTTTGGTTTAGGATTAGGGTTAGGTGTAGGGTAAGAATTAGGTTTAGGTCCATGTTGAGGGTTAGACTTAGTGTTCTATTTAGGGTAAAGGTTAGGGGTAGGGTTAGGATTAGGTCTAGGGTTAGGATTAGGATTATTTTAGGGTTAGGTTCAGGGCTATTGTAAGTGTTCAGTTCAGGGTTACAGATGGACTAGCGTTATTCTGAGAGTTAGGTTTAAGGTTAGGGTTTGGGTAAGGTCTAGGTTTAGGGTTAAGCTTATGGTTAGTGTTTGGATGAAGTTCAGGATAGGGTGAGGGTTATTTTTATGGTGAGGGCTAGGGTTTGGGTTTGTGTTCAGGTTAGTGTTAAGGATAGGTTTAGGGTTCGGTTAGGGTTAGGCGTTATGTCTAGGGTCAGCGTTAGGTTAGGTTCAGGGTTAGTGTGAAGTTTAGGTTAAGGGTGAGGGTTATGATAAGGGTTAGGATTATAGACGGTGTTAGACGTTAGGTTTAGGGTGTTAGGGTTAGGTTTATGGTTAGGGTAGATTTAAGTTTAGGTTTAATATTAGGGTTAGGGTTAGATTTGGGTTACTGTTCGTATTAGGGTTAGGGTTAGGGATAAGTTTGGGGATAGCGTTAGGTTTCGGGTTGGGGATACGGTTAAGGATTAGGGTGAGGGTTAGGGTTAGGTTTACAGTTAAGGCGAGGGTTTAGGGTAATTGTTATGGTTAGGGTTAGAGTTAGGCTTAGGGTTAGGGTGAAGTTTCAGTTAATAGTCAGGGTTAGGCTTAAGGTTAGAGTAGGGTTAAGGTTAGTGTTCGGGTTAGGTGTAGCGTTAGGGTTTGGGTAGGGGTAAGGTTAGGGTTAAGGCTAGGTTTACGGTAAAGGGTAGGGCTAGCTTAGGGTTAGATTTAGAGTTAGAGTTAGTGCTAGGGTTTAGGATTATGGTTATGGTCAGGTTTAGAGTTATTGTTAGGGTTAGGGTAGAGTTAAGGTTAGGGTTCATTTAGGGTTAGAGAAAGGGTTAGGTTTAGGTCTGGGTTAGGTGTAGGATGCGGGGTAGGCTTAGGGTTAGGGGTTCATGGGAGGGTTAGTGTTAAGTTTACATTAAGCTGATGTTTTAGGGTGTTACTGTTAGGGCTAGGGTTAGCATTAGGTTTAGGGTCAGGGCTAGAGTTAGGGGATAGTTAAGGGTTAGCTTTAGTTTCAGGGTTAGGGTTAGCCTTCGGTTTAGGGTGAAGTTTAGGTTAAGGATGAGGGTTAGGGTTAGGGTTAGGCATTTGGGTTAAGGTTAGGGTTAGGTTTAGGATTAGGCTTAGGGTTAGGGTTGGGTGTTTGGGTTAATGTTAGGGTCAGGTTTAGGGTTCGGTTCAGGGTTAGGGCTACAGCTGGGGTAAAGTTTAATTGAAGGGTGAGGGTTGAGCTTAGGGTTAGCGTTAGGGGTTAGGGTTAGAGCTTAGGTTAGGATTAAGTTTAGGGTTAAGGTTAGGTTTAGATTTAGGGTTAGGGTTAGTGTTAGGGTTAAGTCATGTTTAGGTTTAGGGCTAGGTGAAGGTTATAGATAGGGTTAGGTTAAGGGTTGAGGTTAGCTTTAGATGGTAAGATGAGGGTTAGTGCTAGGTTTCCATTTAAGCTGAGTGTGTAGGGTAAGTTTTAGCGTTAGGATTAGGGTTAGAGTTAGAGTTAGGGTCAGAGTTAGTTTTGAGTTTGGAGTTAGGGTTACGTTTATGGTACGGTCAGGGTTAGGGGAGATTTAGTGTTACGTTTAGTTTTAGGGTTAGGGTTACAGAGAAGTTTATGTTAAGCGAGAGGGTTGGGGTTAGGGGTTTGGGTTCAGGTCAGAGTCAGGGTTAGGGTTAGGTTTAGGGTTAGGGTTACGTGTAGTGTTAGTGTTAGTTTTGCTTAGGGTTCGGGTTTGAATGAAGTTAGGGTACGCTTAGCGTTATGCTTAGGGTGAAATTCTGGTTAAGGGTGTGGGTTCGGCTTAGGGTTAGGATTAGAGTTAGGGTCAGTGGTTAGGGTTAGGTTTAGGGTTAAGGTTAGTTTTAGGCTAAGGATTAGGATTAGAGTTAGGGTTAAGGGTTACTGTTTCAGTTAGGTTTAGGTTAAGGTTATAATTAGGGTTAAGTTTAGGGTTAGGGTAAGAGTTAGAGTTACATTTACAGTTAAGGTGAGGGTTTTGGGTAAGTGTTACCCTTAAGGTTAGGGTTAGAGTAAAGGTTAAGGGTTAGGGTTAAGGTTAAGGGTTAGGGTTAGGTTTAAGTTTATGGTAGGCTTAAAGATAGGGTTAAGGTTAGGTTAGGGTTAGGGTCAGGGTTAGAATTAGAATTAGGTTTAGGGCGAGGATTAGGGTCAGAGTTATTGTAAGGGTTAGGTTTCGGGTTACAGGTGGGCCAAGGTTAAGGTGAGGGTTAGGTTTATGGGGAGGGTTAGGGTTAAAGTCAGGGTGAGTTTTCGGTTAGGGATAGGGTGAAGTTTAAGATAGGGTGAGGGTTAGGGTTATGCCTAAGGTTTGAGCTTGTTTTCAGGTTACTGTTAAGGTTATGTTCAGGGTTAGGGTTACGTTCAGGGGTTGTGTTCAGTTTTAGGGTTAGGGTTAGATTTAAGGTTAGGGTTAAGTTTAGTGTTACGTTTAGGGTTAGGGTCATGGTTGTGTTAGGCTTTGTGGTTGGGGTGAGGGTTAGTTTTAGGGTTAGGGTTGGTTAGGGTTAGGATTATCGTTATGATAAGGCGTTAGGGGTTAGAAGTGTAGTTTAGGGTTAGGGTTTGGGTGAGGGTTCCGGTTAGGCCTTGTGGTTCTGGTCATGGTTAGGTTTGGTTTAGGCTTAGGGTTAGGTTCATGATTCGGTTTCGGGTTAGTGTTAGAGTTAGGGTGAGAGTTAGTGTTAAGGTTTTTGCTAGGCTTTGGTGTTAGGGTTAGGGTTTGTGTTAGGGACAGGTTTATCATTAGGGCTCAGGGGTTTCAGGTTAATGTTAGTGTTAGGGTTAGGGATAGCATTAGGGTTAGGGTTGTGGGATACGGTTAGGATTTAGGGTGCGGGTTACGGTTAGTTTTACAGTTAAGGTGAGGGTTTAGGGCAATTGTTATGATTAGGGTTATAGTCAGAGTTAGGGTTTGGTTTAGGATTAGGGTTAGGTGTAGGGTAAGAATTAGGTTTAGGTCCATGTTGAGGGTTAGACTTAGTGTTCTATTTAGGGTAAAGGTTAGGGGTCGGGTTAGGATTAGGTCTAGGGTTAGGATTAGGATTATTTTAGGGTTAGGTTCAGGGCTATTGTAAGTGTTCAGTTTAGGGTTACAGATGGACTAGCGTTATTCTGAGAGTTAGGTTTAAGGTTAGGGTTTGGGTAAGGTCTAGGTTTAGGGTTAAGCTTATGGTTAGTGTTTGGATGAAGTTCAGGATAGGGTGAGGGTTATTTTTATGGTGAGGGCTAGGGTTTGGGTTTGTGTTCAGGTTAGTGTTAAGGATAGGTTTAGGGTTCGGTTAGGGTTAGGCGTTATGTCTAGGGTCAGCGTTAGGTTAGGTTCAGGGTTAGTGTGAAGTTTAGGTTAAGGGTGAGGGTTATGATAAGGGTTAGGATTATAGACGGTGTTAGACGTTAGGTTTAGGGTGTTAGGGTTAGGTTTATGGTTAGGGTAGATTTAAGTTTAGGTTTAATATTAGGGTTAGGGTTAGATTTGGGTTACTGTTCGTATTAGGGTTAGGGTTAGGGATAAGTTTGGGGATAGCGTTAGGTTTCGGGTTGGGGATACGGTTAAGGATTAGGGTGAGGGTTAGGGTTAGGTTTACAGTTAAGGCGAGGGTTTAGGGTAATTGTTATGGTTAGGGTTAGAGTTAGAGTTAGGCTTAGGGTTAGGGTGAAGTTTCAGTTAATAGTCAGGGTTAGGCTTAAGGTTAGAGTAGGGTTAAGGTTAGTGTTCGGGTTAGGTGTAGCGTTAGGGTTTGGGTAGGGGTAAGGTTAGGGTTAAGGCTAGGTTTACGGTAAAGGGTAGGGCTAGCTTAGGGTTAGATTTAGAGTTAGAGTTAGTGCTAGGGTTTAGGATTATGGTTATGGTCAGGTTTAGAGTTATTGTTAGGGTTAGGGTAGAGTTAAGGTTAGGGTTCATTTAGGGTTAGAGAAAGGGTTAGGTTTAGGTCTGGGTTAGGTGTAGGATGCGGGGTAGGCTTAGGGTTAGGGGTTCATGGGAGGGTTAGTGTTAAGTTTACATTAAGCTGATGTTTTAGGGTGTTACTGTTAGGGCTAGGGTTAGCATTAGGTTTAGGGTCAGGGCTAGAGTTAGGGGATAGTTAAGGGTTAGCTTTAGTTTCAGGGTTAGGGTTAGCCTTCGGTTTAGGGTGAAGTTTAGGTTAAGGATGAGGGTTAGGGTTAGGGTTAGGCATTTGGGTTAAGGTTAGGGTTAGGTTTAGGATTAGGCTTAGGGTTAGGGTTGGGTGTTTGGGTTAATGTTAGGGTCAGGTTTAGGGTTCGGTTTAGGGTTAGGGCTACAGCTGGGGTAAAGTTTAATTGAAGGGTGAGGGTTGAGCTTAGGGTTAGCGTTAGGGGTTAGGGTTAGAGCTTAGGTTAGGATTAAGTTTAGGGTTAAGGTTAGGTTTAGATTTAGGGTTAGGGTTAGTGTTAGGGTTAAGTCATGTTTAGGTTTAGGGCTAGGTGAAGGTTATAGATAGGGTTAGGTTAAGGGTTGAGGTTAGGTTTAGATGGTAAGATGAGGGTTAGTGCTAGGTTTCCATTTAAGCTGAGTGTGTAGGGTAAGTTTTAGCGTTAGGATTAGGGTTAGAGTTAGAGTTAGGGTCAGGGTTAGTTTTGAGTTTGGAGTTAGGGTTACGTTTATGGTACGGTCAGGGTTAGGGGAGATTTAGTGTTACGTTTAGTTTTAGGGTTAGGGTTACAGAGAAGTTTATGTTAAGCGAGAGGGTTGGGGTTAGGGGTTTGGGTTCAGGTCAGAGTCAGGGTTAGGGTTAGGTTTAGGGTTAGGGTTACGTGTAGTGTTAGTGTTAGTTTTGCTTAGGGTTCGGGTTTGAATGAAGTTAGGGTACGCTTAGCGTTATGCTTAGGGTGAAATTCTGGTTAAGGGTGTGGGTTCGGCTTAGGGTTAGGATTAGAGTTAGGGTCAGTGGTTAGGGTTAGGTTTAGGGTTAAGGTTAGTTTTAGGCTAAGGATTAGGATTAGAGTTAGGGTTAAGGGTTACTGTTTCAGTTAGGTTTAGGTTAAGGTTATAATTAGGGTTAAGTTTAGGGTTAGGGTAAGAGTTAGAGTTACATTTACAGTTAAGGTGAGGGTTTTGGGTAAGTGTTACCCTTAAGGTTAGGGTTAGAGTAAAGGTTAAGGGTTAGGGTTAAGGTTAAGGGTTAGGGTTAGGTTTAAGTTTATGGTAGGCTTAAAGATAGGGTTAAGGTTAGGTTAGGGTTAGGGTCAGGGTTAGAATTAGAATTAGGTTTAGGGCGAGGATTAGGGTCAGAGTTATTGTAAGGGTTAGGTTTCGGGTTACAGGTGGGCCAAGGTTAAGGTGAGGGTTAGGTTTATGGGGAGGGTTAGGGTTAAAGTCAGGGTGAGTTTTCGGTTAGGGATAGGGTGAAGTTTAAGATAGGGTGAGGGTTAGGGTTATGCCTAAGGTTTGGGCTTGTTTTCAGGTTAGTGTTAAGGTTATGTTCAGGGTTAGGGTTACGTTCAGGGGTTGTGTTCAGTTTTAGGGTTAGGGTTAGATTGAAGGTTAGGGTTAAGTTTAGTGTTACGTTTAGGGTTAGGGTCATGGTTGTGTTAGGCTTTGTGGTTGGGGTGAGGGTTAGTTTTAGGGTTAGGGTTGGTTAGGGTTAGGATTATCGTTATGATAAGGCGTTAGGGGTTAGAAGTGTAGTTTAGGGTTAGGGTTTGGGTGAGGGTTCCGGTTAGGCCTTGCGGTTCTGGTCATGGTGAGGTTTGGTTTAGGCTTAGGGTTAGGTTCATGATTCGGTTTCGGGTTAGTGTTAGAGTTAGGGTGAGAGTTAGTGTTAAGGTTTTTGCTAGGCTTTGGTGTTAGGGTTAGGGTTTGTGTTAGGGTTAGGTTTATCATTAGGGCTCAGGGGTTTCAGGTTAATGTTAGGGTTAGGGTTAGGGATAGCATTAGGGTTAGGGTTGTGGGATACGGTTAGGATTTAGGGTGCGGGTTACGGTTAGTTTTACAGTTAAGGTGAGGGTTTAGGGTAATTGTTATGATTAGGGTTATAGTCAGAGTTAGCGTTTGGTTTAGGATTAGGGTTAGGTGTAGGGTAAGAATCAGGTTTAGGTCCATGTTGAGGGTTAGACTTAGTGTTCTATTTAGGGTAAAGGTTAGGGGTCGGGTTAGGATTAGGTCTAGGGTTAGGATTAGGATTATTTTAGGGTTAGGTTCAGGGCTATTGTAAGTGTTCAGTTTAGGGTTACAGATGGACTAGCGTTATTCTGAGAGTTAGGTTTAAGGTTAGGGTTTGGGTAAGGTCTAGGTTTAGGGTTAAGCTTATGGTTAGTGTTTGGATGAAGTTCAGGATAGGGTGAGGGTTATTTTTATGGTGAGGGCTAGGGTTTGGGTTTGTGTTCAGGTTAGTGTTAAGGATAGGTTTAGGGTTCGGTTAGGGTTAGGCGTTATGTCTAGGGTCAGCGTTAGGTTAGGTTCAGGGTTAGTGTGAAGTTTAGGTTAAGGGTGAGGGTTATGATAAGGGTTAGGATTATAGACGGTGTTAGACGTTAGGTTTAGGGTGTTAGGGTTAGGTTTATGGTTAGGGTAGATTTAAGTTTAGGTTTAATATTAGGGTTAGGGTTAGATTTGGGTTACTGTTCGTATTAGGGTTAGGGTTAGGGATAAGTTTGGGGATAGCGTTAGGTTTCGGGTTGGGGATACGGTTAAGGATTAGGGTGAGGGTTAGGGTTAGGTTTACAGTTAAGGCGAGGGTTTAGGGTAATTGTTATGGTTAGGGTTAGAGTTAGAGTTAGGCTTAGGGTTAGGGTGAAGTTTCAGTTAATAGTCAGGGTTAGGCTTAAGGTTAGAGTAGGGTTAAGGTTAGTGTTCGGGTTAGGTGTAGCGTTAGGGTTTGGTTAGGGGTAAGGTTAGGGTTAAGGCTAGGTTTACGGTAAAGGGTAGGGCTAGCTTAGGGTTAGATTTAGAGTTAGAGTTAGTGCTAGGGTTTAGGATTATGGTTATGGTCAGGTTTAGAGTTATTGTTAGGGTTAGGGTAGAGTTAAGGTTAGGGTTCATTTAGGGTTAGAGAAAGGGTTAGGTTTAGGTCTGGGTTAGGTGTAGGATGCGGGGTAGGCTTAGGGTTAGGGGTTCATGGGAGGGTTAGTGTTAAGTTTACATTAAGCTGATGTTTTAGGGTGTTACTGTTAGGGCTAGGGTTAGCATTAGGTTTAGGGTCAGGGCTAGAGTTAGGGGATAGTTAAGGGTTAGCTTTAGTTTCAGGGTTAGGGTTAGCCTTCGGTTTAGGGTGAAGTTTAGGTTAAGGATGAGGGTTAGGGTTAGGGTTAGGCATTTGGGTTAAGGTTAGGGTTAGGTTTAGGATTAGGCTTAGGGTTAGGGTTGGGTGTTTGGGTTAATGTTAGGGTCAGGTTTAGGGTTCGGCTTAGGGTTAGGGCTACAGCTGGGGTAAAGTTTAATTGAAGGGTGAGGGTTGAGCTTAGGGTTAGCGTTAGGGGTTAGGGTTAGAGCTTAGGTTAGGATTAAGTTTAGGGTTAAGGTTAGGTTTAGATTTAGGGTTAGGGTTAGTGTTAGGGTTAAGTCATGTTTAGGTTTAGGGCTAGGTGAAGGTTATAGATAGGGTTAGGTTAAGGGTTGAGGTTAGGTTTAGATGGTAAGATGAGGGTTAGTGCTAGGTTTCCATTTAAGCTGAGTGTGTAGGGTAAGTTTTAGCGTTAGGATTAGGGTTAGAGTTAGAGTTAGGGTCAGGGTTAGTTTTGAGTTTAGAGTTAGGGTTACGTTTATGGTACGGTCAGGGTTAGGGGAGATTTAGTGTTACGTTTAGTTTTAGGGTTAGGGTTACAGAGAAGTTTATGTGAAGCGAGAGGGTTGGGGTTAGGGGTTTGGGTTCAGGTCAGAGTCAGGGTTAGGGTTAGGTTTAGGGTTAGGGTTACGTGTAGTGTTAGTGTTAGTTTTGCTTAGGGTTCGGGTTTGAATGAAGTTAGGGTACGCTTAGCGTTATGCTTAGGGTGAAATTCTGGTTAAGGGTGAGGGTTCGGCTTAGGGTTAGGATTAGAGTTAGGGTCAGTGGTTAGGGTTAGGTTTAGGGTTAAGGTTAGTTTTAGGCTAAGGATTAGGATTAGAGTTAGGGTTAAGGGTTACTGTTTCAGTTAGGTTTAGGTTAAGGTTATAATTAGGGTTAAGTTTAGGGTTAGGGTAAGAGTTAGAGTTACATTTACAGTTAAGGTGAGGGTTTTGGGTAAGTGTTACCCTTAAGGTTAGGGTTAGAGTAAAGGTTAAAGGTTAGGGTTAAGGTTAAGGGTTAGGGTTAGGTTTAAGTTTATGGTAGGCTTAAAGATAGGGTTAAGGTTAGGTTAGGGTTAGGGTCAGGGTCAGAATTAGAATTAGGTTTAGGGCGAGGATTAGGGCCAGAGTTATTGTAAGGGTTAGGTTTCGGGTTACAGGTGGGCCAAGGTTAAGGTGAGGGTTAGGTTTATGGGGAGGGTTAGGGTTAAAGTCAGGGTGAGTTTTCGGTTAGGGATAGGGTGAAGTTTAAGATAGGGTGAGGGTTAGGGTTATGCCTAAGGTTTGGGCTTGTTTTCAGGTTAGTGTTAAGGTTATGTTCAGGGTTAGGGTTACGTTCAGGGGTTGTGTTCAGTTTTAGGGTTAGGGTTAGATTTAAGGTTAGGGTTAAGTTTAGTGTTACGTTTAGGGTTAGGGTCATGGTTGTGTTAGGCTTTGTGGTTGGGGTGAGGGTTAGTTTTAGGGTTAGGGTTGGTTAGGGTTAGGATTATCGTTATGATAAGGCGTTAGGGGTTAGAAGTGTAGTTTAGGGTTAGGGTTTGGGTGAGGGTTCCGGTTAGGCCTTGCGGTTCTGGTCATGGTTAGGTTTGGTTTAGGCTTAGGGTTAGGTTCATGATTCGGTTTCGGGTTAGTGTTAGAGTTAGGGTGAGAGTTAGTGTTAAGGTTTTTGCTAGGCTTTGGTGTTAGGGTTAGGGTTTGTGTTAGGGTTAGGTTTATCATTAGGGCTCAGGGGTTTCAGGTTAATGTTAGGGTTAGGGTTAGGGATAGCATTAGGGTTAGGGTTGTGGGATACGGTTAGGATTTAGGGTGCGGGTTACGGTTAGTTTTACAGTTAAGGTGAGGGTTTAGGGTAATTGTTATGATTAGGGTTATAGTCAGAGTTAGGGTTTGGTTTAGGATTAGGGTTAGGTGTAGGGTAAGAATTAGGTTTAGGTCCATGTTGAGGGTTAGACTTAGTGTTCTATTTAGGGTAAAGGTTAGGGGTCGGGTTAGGATTAGGTCTAGGGTTAGGATTAGGATTATTTTAGGGTTAGGTTCAGGGCTATTGTAAGTGTTCAGTTTAGGGTTACAGATGGACTAGCGTTATTCTTAGAGTTAGGTTTAAGGTTAGGGTTTGGGTTAGGTCTAGGATTATGGTTAAGCTTATGGTTAGTGTTTGGATGAAGTTCAGGATAGGGTGAGGGTTATTTTTATGGTGAGGGCTAGGGTTTGGGTTTGTGTTCAGGTTAGTGTTAAGGATAGGTTTAGGGTTCGGTTAGGGTTAGGCGTTATGTCTAGGGTCAGCGTTAGGTTAGGTTTAGGGTTAGTGTGAAGTTTAGGTTAAGGGTGAGGGTTATGATAAGGGTTAGGATTATAGACGGTGTTAGACGTTAGGTTTAGGGTGTTAGGGTTAGGTTTATGGTTAGGGTAGATTTAAGTTTAGGTTTAATATTAGGGTTAGGGTTAGATTTGGGTTACTGTTCGTATTAGGGTTAGGGTTAGGGATAAGTTTGGGGATAGCGTTAGGTTTCGGGTTGGGGATACGGTTAAGGATTAGGGTGAGGGTTAGGGTTAGGTTTACAGTTAAGGCGAGGGTTTAGGGTAATTGTTATGGTTAGGGTTAGAGTTAGAGTTAGGCTTAGGGTTAGGGTGAAGTTTCAGTTAATAGTCAGGGTTAGGCTTAAGGTTAGAGTAGGGTTAAGGTTAGTGTTCGTGTTAGGTATAGCGTTAGGGTTTGGGTAGCGGTAAGGTTAGGGTTAAGGCTAGGTTTACGGTAAAGGGTAGGGCTAGCTTAGGGTTAGATTTAGAGTTAGAGTTAGTGCTAGGGTTTAGGATTATGGTTATGGTCAGGTTTAGAGTTATTGTTAGGGTTAGGGTAGAGTTAAGGTTAGGGTTCATTTAGGGTTAGAGAAAGGGTTAGGTTTAGGTCTGGGTTAGGTGTAGGATGCGGGGTAGGCTTAGGGTTAGGGGTTCATGGGAGGGTTAGTGTTAAGTTTACATTAAGCTGATGTTTTAGGGTGTTACTGTTAGGGCTAGGGTTAGCATTAGGTTTAGGGTCAGGGCTAGAGTTAGGGGATAGTTAAGGGTTAGCTTTAGTTTCAGGGTTAGGGTTAGCCTTCGGTTTAGGGTGAAGTTTAGGTTAAGGATGAGGGTTAGGGTTAGGGTTAGGCATTTGGGTTAAGGTTAGGGTTAGGTTTAGGATTAGGTTTAGGGTTAGGGTTGGGTGTTTGGGTTAATGTTAGGGTCAGGTTTAGGGTTCGGCTTAGGGTTAGGGCTACAGCTGGGGTAAAGTTTAATTGAAGGGTGAGGGTTGAGCTTAGGGTTAGCGTTAGGGGTTAGGGTTAGAGCTTAGGTTAGGATTAAGTTTAGGGTTAAGGTTAGGTTTAGATTTAGGGTTAGGGTTAGTGTTAGGGTTAAGTCATGTTTAGGTTTAGGGCTAGGTGAAGGTTATAGATAGGGTTAGGTTAAGGGTTGAGGTTAGGTTTAGATGGTAAGATGAGGGTTAGTGCTAGGTTTCCATTTAAGCTGAGTGTGTAGGGTAAGTTTTAGCGTTAGGATTAGGGTTAGAGTTAGAGTTAGGGTCAGGGTTAGTTTTGAGTTTAGAGTTAGGGTTACGTTTATGGTACGGTCAGGGTTAGGGGAGATTTAGTGTTACGTTTAGTTTTAGGGTTAGGGTTACAGAGAAGTTTATGTTAAGCGAGAGGGTTGGGGTTAGGGGTTTGGGTTCAGGTCAGAGTCAGGGTTAGGGTTAGGTTTAGGGTTAGGGTTACGTGTAGTGTTAGTGTTAGTTTTGCTTAGGGTTCGGGTTTGAATGAAGTTAGGGTACGCTTAGCGTTATGCTTAGGGTGAAATTCTGGTTAAGGGTGAGGGTTCGGCTTAGGGTTAGGATTAGAGTTAGGGTCAGTGGTTAGGGTTAGGTTTAGGGTTAAGGTTAGTTTTAGGCTAAGGATTAGGATTAGAGTTAGGGTTAAGGGTTACTGTTTCAGTTAGGTTTAGGTTAAGGTTATAATTAGGGTTAAGTTTAGGGTTAGGGTAAGAGTTAGAGTTACATTTACAGTTAAGGTGAGGGTTTTGGGTAAGTGTTACCCTTAAGGTTAGGGTTAGAGTAAAGGTTAAAGGTTAGGGTTAAGGTTAAGGTTTAGGGTTAGGCTTAAGTTTATGGTAGGCTTAAAGATAGGGTTAAGGTTAGGTTAGGGTTAGGGTCAGGGTTAGAATTAGGTTTAGGGCGAGGATTAGGGCCAGAGTTATTGTAAGGGTTAGGTTTCGGGTTACAGGTGGGCCAAGGTTAAGGTGAGGGTTAGGTTTATGGGGAGGGTTAGGGTTAAAGTCAGGGTGAGTTTTAGGTTAGGGATAGGGTGAAGTTTAAGATAGGGTGAGGGTTAGGGTTATGCCTAAGGTTTGGGCTTGTTTTCAGGTTAGTGTTAAGGTTATGTTCAGGGTTAGGGTTACGTTCAGGGGTTGTGTTCAGTTTTAGGGTTAGGGTTAGATTTAAGGTTAGGGTTAAGTTTAGTGTTACGTGTAGGGTTAGGGTCATGGTTGTGTTAGGCTTTGTGGTTGGGGTGAGGGTTAGTTTTAGGGTTAGGGTTGGTTAGGGTTAGGATTATCGTTATGATAAGGCGTTAGGGGTTAGAAGTGTAGTTTAGGGTTAGGGTTTGGGTGAGGGTTCCGGTTAGGCCTTGTGGTTCTGGTCATGGTTAGGTATGGTTTAGGCTTAGGGTTAGGTTCATGATTCGGTTTCGGGTTAGTGTTAGAGTTAGGGTGAGAGTTAGTGTTAAGGTTTTTGCTAGGCTTTGGTGTTAGGGTTAGGGTTTGTGTTAGGGATAGGTTTATCATTAGGGCTCAGGGGTTTGAGGTTAATGTTAGGGTTAGGGTTAGGGATAGCATTAGGGTTAGGGTTGTGGGATACGGTTAGGATTTAGGGTGCGGGTTACGGTTAGTTTTACAGTTAAGGTGAGGGTTTAGGGCAATTGTTATGATTAGGGTTATAGTCAGAGTTAGGGTTTGGTTTAGGATTAGGGTTAGGTGTAGGGTAAGAATTAGGTTTAGGTCCATGTTGAGGGTTAGACTTAGTGTTCTATTTAGGGTAAAGGTTAGGGGTCGGGTTAGGATTAGGTCTAGGGTTAGGATTAGGATTATTTTAGGGTTAGGTTCAGGGCTATTGTAAGTGTTCAGTTTAGGGTTACAGATGGACTAGCGTTATTCTGAGAGTTAGGTTTAAGGTTAGGGTTTGGGTAAGGTCTAGGTTTAGGGTTAAGCTTATGGTTAGTGTTTGGATGAAGTTCAGGATAGGGTGAGGGTTATTTTTATGGTGAGGGCTAGGGTTTGGGTTTGTGTTCAGGTTAGTGTTAAGGATAGGTTTAGGGTTCGGTTAGGGTTAGGCGTTATGTCTAGGGTCAGCGTTAGGTTAGGTTCAGGGTTAGTGTGAAGTTTAGGTTAAGGGTGAGGGTTATGATAAGGGTTAGGATTATAGACGGTGTTAGACGTTAGGTTTAGGGTGTTAGGGTTAGGTTTATGGTTAGGGTAGATTTAAGTTTAGGTTTAATATTAGGGTTAGGGTTAGATTTGGGTTACTGTTCGTATTAGGGTTAGGGTTAGGGATAAGTTTGGGGATAGCGTTAGGTTTCGGGTTGGGGATACGGTTAAGGATTAGGGTGAGGGTTAGGGTTAGGTTTACAGTTAAGGCGAGGGTTTAGGGTAATTGTTATGGTTAGGGTTAGGGTTAGAGTTAGGCTTAGGGTTAGGGTGAAGTTTCAGTTAATAGTCAGGGTTAGGCTTAAGGTTAGAGTAGGGTTAAGGTTAGTGTTCGGGTTAGGTGTAGCGTTAGGGTTTGGGTAGGGGTAAGGTTAGGGTTAAGGCTAGGTTTACGGTAAAGGGTAGGGCTAGCTTAGGGTTAGATTTAGAGTTAGAGTTAGTGCTAGGGTTTAGGATTATGGTTATGGTCAGGTTTAGAGTTATTGTTAGGGTTAGGGTAGAGTTAAGGTTAGGGTTCATTTAGGGTTAGAGAAAGGGTTAGGTTTAGGTCTGGGTTAGGTGTAGGATGCGGGGTAGGCTTAGGGTTAGGGGTTCATGGGAGGGTTAGTGTTAAGTTTACATTAAGCTGATGTTTTAGGGTGTTACTGTTAGGGCTAGGGTTAGCATTAGGTTTAGGGTCAGGGCTAGAGTTAGGGGATAGTTAAGGGTTAGCTTTAGTTTCAGGGTTAGGGTTAGCCTTCGGTTTAGGGTGAAGTTTAGGTTAAGGATGAGGGTTAGGGTTAGGGTTAGGCATTTGGGTTAAGGTTAGGGTTAGGTTTAGGATTAGGCTTAGGGTTAGGGTTGGGTGTTTGGGTTAATGTTAGGGTCAGGTTTAGGGTTCGGTTTAGGGTTAGGGCTACAGCTGGGGTAAAGTTTAATTGAAGGGTGAGGGTTGAGCTTAGGGTTAGCCTTAGGGGTTAGGGTTAGAGCTTAGGTTAGGATTAAGTTTAGGGTTAAGGTTAGGTTTAGATTTAGGGTTAGGGTTAGTGTTAGGGTTAAGTCATGTTTAGGTTTAGGGCTAGGTGAAGGTTATAGATAGGGTTAGGTTAAGGGTTGAGGTTAGGTTTAGATGGTAAGATGAGGGTTAGTGCTAGGTTTCCATTTAAGCTGAGTGTGTAGGGTAAGTTTTAGCGTTAGGATTAGGGTTAGAGTTAGAGTTAGGGTCAGAGTTAGTTTTGAGTTTGGAGTTAGGGTTACGTTTATGGTACGGTCAGGGTTAGGGGAGATTTAGTGTTACGTTTAGTTTTAGGGTTAGGGTTACAGAGAAGTTTATGTTAAGCGAGAGGGTTGGGGTTAGGGGTTTGGGTTCAGGTCAGAGTCAGGGTTAGGGTTAGGTTTAGGGTTAGGGTTACGTGTAGTGTTAGTGTTAGTTTTGCTTAGGGTTCGGGTTTGAATGAAGTTAGGGTACGCTTAGCGTTATGCTTAGGGTGAAATTCTGGTTAAGGGTGTGGGTTCGGCTTAGGGTTAGGATTAGAGTTAGGGTCAGTGGTTAGGGTTAGGTTTAGGGTTAAGGTTAGTTTTAGGCTAAGGATTAGGATTAGAGTTAGGGTTAAGGGTTACTGTTTCAGTTAGGTTTAGGTTAAGGTTATAATTAGGGTTAAGTTTAGGGTTAGGGTAAGAGTTAGAGTTACATTGACAGTTAAGGTGAGGGTTTTGGGTAAGTGTTACCCTTAAGGTTAGGGTTAGAGTAAAGGTTAAGGGTTAGGGTTAGGTTTAAGTTTATGGTAGGCTTAAAGATAGGGTTAAGGTTAGGTTAGGGTTAGGGTCAGGGTTAGAATTAGAATTAGGTTTAGGGCGAGGATTAGGGTCAGAGTTATTGTAAGGGTTAGGTTTCGGGTTACAGGTGGGCCAAGGTTAAGGTGAGGGTTAGGTTTATGGGGAGGGTTAGGGTTAAAGTCAGGGTGAGTTTTAGGTTAGGGATAGGGTGAAGTTTAAGATAGGGTGAGGGTTAGGGTTATGCCTAAGGTTTGGGCTTGTTTTCAGGTTAGTGTTAAGGTTATGTTCAGGGTTAGGGTTACGTTCAGGGGTTGTGTTCAGTTTTAGGGTTAGGGTTAGATTTAAGGTTAGGGTTAAGTTTAGTGTTACGTTTAGGGTTAGGGTCATGGTTGTGTTAGGCTTTGTGGTTGGGGTGAGGGTTAGTTTTAGGGTTAGGGTTGGTTAGGGTTAGGATTATCGTTATGATAAGGCGTTAGGGGTTAGAAGTGTAGTTTAGGGTTAGGGTTTGGGTGAGGGTTCCGGTTAGGCCTTGTGGTTCTTGTCATGGTTAGGTTTGGTTTAGGCTTAGGGTTAGGTTCATGATTCGGTTTCGGGTTAGTGTTAGAGTTAGGGTGAGAGTTAGTGTTAAGGTTTTTGCTAGGCTTTGGTGTTAGGGTTAGGGTTTGTGTTAGGGTTAGGTTTATCATTAGGGCTCAGGGGTTTCAGGTTAATGTTAGGGTTAGGGTTAGGGATAGCATTAGGGTTAGGGTTGTGGGATACGGTTAGGATTTAGGGTGCGGGTTACGGTTAGTTTTACAGTTAAGGTGAGGGTTTAGGGTAATTGTTATGATTAGGGTTATAGTCAGAGTTAGGGTTTGGTTTAGGATTAGGGTTAGGTGTAGGGTAAGAATTAGGTTTAGGTCCATGTTGAGGGTTAGACTTAGTGTTCTATTTAGGGTAAAGGTTAGGGGTCAGGTTAGAATTAAGTCTAGGGTTAGGATTAGGATTATTTTAGGGTTAGGTTCAGGGCTATTGTAAGTGTTCAGTTTAGGGTTACAGATGGACTAGCGTTATTCTTAGAGTTAGGTTTAAGGTTAGGGTTTGGGTTAGGTCTAGGTTTAGGGTTAAGCTTATGGTTAGTGTTTGGATGAAGTTCAGGATAGGGTGAGGGTTATTTTTATGGTGAGGGCTAGGGTTTGGGTTTGTGTTCAGGTTAGTGTTAAGGATAGGTTTAGGGTTCGGTTAGGGTTAGGCGTTATGTCTAGGGTCAGCGTTAGGTTAGGTTTAGGGTTAGTGTGAAGTTTAGGTTAAGGGTGAGGGTTATGATAAGGGTTAGGATTATAGACGGTGTTAGACGTTAGGTTTAGGGTGTTAGGGTTAGGTTTATGGTTAGGGTAGATTTAAGTTTAGGTTTAATATTAGGGTTAGGGTTAGATTTGGGTTACTGCTCGTATTAGGGTTAGGGTTAGGGATAAGTTTGGGGATAGCGTTAGGTTTCGGGTTGGGGATACGGTTAAGGATTAGGGTGAGGGTTAGGGTTAGGTTTACAGTTAAGGCGAGGGTTTAGGGTAATTGTTATGGTTAGAGTTAGAGTTAGGCTTAGGGTTAGGGTGAAGTTTCAGTTAATAGTCAGGGTTAGGCTTAAGGTTAGAGTAGGGTTAAGGTTAGTGTTCGTGTTAGGTATAGCGTTAGGGTTTGGGTAGGGGTAAGGTTAGGGTTAAGGCTAGGTTTACGGTAAAGGGTAGGGCTAGCTTAGGGTTAGATTTAGAGTTAGAGTTAGTGCTAGGGTTTAGGATTATGGTTATGGTCAGGTTTAGAGTTATTGTTAGGGTTAGGGTAGAGTTAAGGTTAGGGTTCATTTAGGGTTAGAGAAAGGGTTAGGTTTAGGTCTGGGTTAGGTGTAGGATGCGGGGTAGGCTTAGGGTTAGGGGTTCATGGGAGGGTTAGTGTTAAGTTTACATTAAGCTGATGTTTTAGGGTGTTACTGTTAGGGCTAGGGTTAGCATTAGGTTTAGGGTCAGGGCTAGAGTTAGGGGATAGTTAAGGGTTAGCTTTAGTTTCAGGGTTAGGGTTAGCCTTCGGTTTAGGGTGAAGTTTAGGTTAAGGATGAGGTTTAGGGTTAGGGTTAGGCATTTGGGTTAAGGTTAGGGTTAGGTTTAGGATTAGGCTTAGGGTTAGGGTTGGGTGTTTGGGTTAATGTTAGGGTCAGGTTTAGGGTTCGGCTTAGGGTTAGGGCTACAGCTGGGGTAAAGTTTAATTGAAGGGTGAGGGTTGAGCTTAGGGTTAGCGTTAGGGGTTAGGGTTAGAGCTTAGGTTAAGATTAAGTTTAGGGTTAAAGTTAGGTTTAGATTTAGGGTTAGGGTTAGTGTTAGGGTTAAGTCATGTTTAGGTTTAGGGCTAGGTGAAGGTTATAGATAGGGTTAGGTTAAGGGTTGAGGTTAGGTTTAGATGGTAAGATGAGGGTTAGTGCTAGGTTTCCATTTAAGCTGAGTGTGTAGGGTAAGTTTTAGCGTTAGGATTAGGGTTAGAGTTAGAGTTAGGGTCAGGGTTAGTTTTGAGTTTAGAGTTAGGGTTACGTTTATGGTACGGTCAGGGTTAGGGGAGATTTAGTGTTACGTTTAGTTTTAGGGTTAGGGTTACAGAGAAGTTTATGTGAAGCGAGAGGGTTGGGGTTAGGGGTTTGGGTTCAGGTCAGAGTCAGGGTTAGGGTTAGGTTTAGGGTTAGGGTTACGTGTAGTGTTAGTGTTAGTTTTGCTTAGGGTTCGGGTTTGAATGAAGTTAGGGTACGCTTAGCGTTATGCTTAGGGTGAAATTCTGGTTAAGGGTGAGGGTTCGGCTTAGGGTTAGGATTAGAGTTAGGGTCAGTGGTTAGGGTTAGGTTTAGGGTTAAGGTTAGTTTTAGGCTAAGGATTAGGATTAGAGTTAGGGTTAAGGGTTACTGTTTCAGTTAGGTTTAGGTTAAGGTTATAATTAGGGTTAAGTTTAGGGTTAGGGTAAGAGTTAGAGTTACATTGACAGTTAAGGTGAGGGTTTTGGGTAAGTGTTACCCTTAAGGTTAGGGTTAGAGTAAAGGTTAAAGGTTAGGGTTAAGGTTAAGGTTTAGGGTTAGGCTTAAGTTTATGGTAGGCTTAAAGATAGGGTTAAGGTTAGGTTAGGGTTAGGGTCAGGGTTAGAATTAGGTTTAGGGCGAGGATTAGGGCCAGAGTTATTGTAAGGGTTAGGTTTCGGGTTACAGGTGGGCCAAGGTTAAGGTGAGGGTTAGGTTTATGGGGAGGGTTAGGGTTAAAGTCAGGGTGAGTTTTAGGTTAGGGATAGGGTGAAGTTTAAGATAGGGTGAGGGTTAGGGTTATGCCTAAGGTTTGGGCTTGTTTTCAGGTTAGTGTTAAGGTTATGTTCAGGGTTAGGGTTACGTTCAGGGGTTGTGTTCAGTTTTAGGGTTAGGGTTAGATTTAAGGTTAGGGTTAAGTTTAGTGTTACGTTTAGGGTTAGGGTCATGGTTGTGTTAGGCTTTGTGGTTGGGGTGAGGGTTAGTTTTAGGGTTAGGGTTGGTTAGGGTTAGGATTATCGTTATGATAAGGCGTTAGGGGTTAGAAGTGTAGTTTAGGGTTAGGGTTTGGGTGAGGGTTCCGGTTAGGCCTTGTGGTTCTGGTCATGGTTAGGTTTGGTTTAGGCTTAGGGTTAGGTTCATGATTCGGTTTCGGGTTAGTGTTAGAGTTAGGGTGAGAGTTAGTGTTAAGGTTTTTGCTAGGCTTTGGTGTTAGGGTTAGGGTTTGTGTTAGGGATAGGTTTATCATTAGGGCTCAGGGGTTTGAGGTTAATGTTAGGGTTAGGGTTAGGGATAGCATTAGGGTTAGGGTTGTGGGATACGGTTAGGATTTAGGGTGCGGGTTACGGTTAGTTTTACAGTTAAGGTGAGGGTTTAGGGCAATTGTTATGATTAGGGTTATAGTCAGAGTTAGGGTTTGGTTTAGGATTAGGGTTAGGTGTAGGGTAAGAATTAGGTTTAGGTCCATGTTGAGGGTTAGACTTAGTGTTCTATTTAGGGTAAAGGTTAGGGGTCGGGTTAGGATTAGGTCTAGGGTTAGGATTAGGATTATTTTAGGGTTAGGTTCAGGGCTATTGTAAGTGTTCAGTTTAGGGTTACAGATGGACTAGCGTTATTCTGAGAGTTAGGTTTAAGGTTAGGGTTTGGGTAAGGTCTAGGTTTAGGGTTAAGCTTATGGTTAGTGTTTGGATGAAGTTCAGGATAGGGTGAGGGTTATTTTTATGGTGAGGGCTAGGGTTTGGGTTTGTGTTCAGGTTAGTGTTAAGGATAGGTTTAGGGTTCGGTTAGGGTTAGGCGTTATGTCTAGGGTCAGCGTTAGGTTAGGTTTAGGGTTAGTGTGAAGTTTAGGTTAAGGGTGAGGGTTATGATAAGGGTTAGGATTATAGACGGTGTTAGACGTTAGGTTTAGGGTGTTAGGGTTAGGTTTATGGTTAGGGTAGATTTAAGTTTAGGTTTAATATTAGGGTTAGGGTTAGATTTGGGTTACTGCTCGTATTAGGGTTAGGGTTAGGGATAAGTTTGGGGATAGCGTTAGGTTTCGGGTTGGGGATACGGTTAAGGATTAGGGTGAGGGTTAGGGTTAGGTTTACAGTTAAGGCGAGGGTTTAGGGTAATTGTTATGGTTAGGGTTAGAGTTAGAGTTAGGCTTAGGGTTAGGGTGAAGTTTCAGTTAATAGTCAGGGTTAGGCTTAAGGTTAGAGTAGGGTTAAGGTTAGTGTTCGGGTTAGGTGTAGCGTTAGGGTTTGGGTAGGGGTAAGGTTAGGGTTAAGGCTAGGTTTACGGTAAAGGGTAGGGCTAGCTTAGGGTTAGATTTAGAGTTAGAGTTAGTGCTAGGGTTTAGGATTATGGTTATGGTCAGGTTTAGAGTTATTGTTAGGGTTAGGGTAGAGTTAAGGTTAGGGTTCATTTAGGGTTAGAGAAAGGGTTAGGTTTAGGTCTGGGTTAGGTGTAGGATGCGGGGTAGGCTTAGGGTTAGGGGTTCATGGGAGGGTTAGTGTTAAGTTTACATTAAGCTGATGTTTTAGGGTGTTACTGTTAGGGCTAGGGTTAGCATTAGGTTTAGGGTCAGGGCTAGAGTTAGGGGATAGTTAAGGGTTAGCTTTAGTTTCAGGGTTAGGGTTAGCCTTCGGTTTAGGGTGAAGTTTAGGTTAAGGATGAGGGTTAGGGTTAGGGTTAGGCATTTGGGTTAAGGTTAGGGTTAGGTTTAGGATTAGGCTTAGGGTTAGGGTTGGGTGTTTGGGTTAATGTTAGGGTCAGGTTTAGGGTTCGGTTTAGGGTTAGGGCTACAGCTGGGGTAAAGTTTAATTGAAGGGTGAGGGTTGAGCTTAGGGTTAGCCTTAGGGGTTAGGGTTAGAGCTTAGGTTAGGATTAAGTTTAGGGTTAAGGTTAGGTTTAGATTTAGGGTTAGGGTTAGTGTTAGGGTTAAGTCATGTTTAGGTTTAGGGCTAGGTGAAGGTTATAGATAGGGTTAGGTTAAGGGTTGAGGTTAGGTTTAGATGGTAAGATGAGGGTTAGTGCTAGGTTTCCATTTAAGCTGAGTGTGTAGGGTAAGTTTTAGCGTTAGGATTAGGGTTAGAGTTAGAGTTAGGGTCAGAGTTAGTTTTGAGTTTGGAGTTAGGGTTACGTTTATGGTACGGTCAGGGTTAGGGGAGATTTAGTGTTACGTTTAGTTTTAGGGTTAGGGTTACAGAGAAGTTTATGTTAAGCGAGAGGGTTGGGGTTAGGGGTTTGGGTTCAGGTCAGAGTCAGGGTTAGGGTTAGGTTTAGGGTTAGGGTTACGTGTAGTGTTAGTGTTAGTTTTGCTTAGGGTTCGGGTTTGAATGAAGTTAGGGTACGCTTAGCGTTATGCTTAGGGTGAAATTCTGGTTAAGGGTGTGGGTTCGGCTTAGGGTTAGGATTAGAGTTAGGGTCAGTGGTTAGGGTTAGGTTTAGGGTTAAGGTTAGTTTTAGGCTAAGGATTAGGATTAGAGTTAGGGTTAAGGGTTACTGTTTCAGTTAGGTTTAGGTTAAGGTTATAATTAGGGTTAAGTTTAGGGTTAGGGTAAGAGTTAGAGTTACATTTACAGTTAAGGTGAGGGTTTTGGGTAAGTGTTACCCTTAAGGTTAGGGTTAGAGTAAAGGTTAAGGGTTAGGGTTAAGGTTAAGGGTTAGGGTTAGGTTTAAGTTTATGGTAGGCTTAAAGATAGGGTTAAGGTTAGGTTAGGGTTAGGGTCAGGGTTAGAATTAGAATTAGGTTTAGGGCGAGGATTAGGGTCAGAGTTATTGTAAGGGTTAGGTTTCGGGTTACAGGTGGGCCAAGGTTAAGGTGAGGGTTAGGTTTATGGGGAGGGTTAGGGTTAAAGTCAGGGTGAGTTTTAGGTTAGGGATAGGGTGAAGTTTAAGATAGGGTGAGGGTTAGGGTTATGGCTAAGGTTTGGGCTTGTTTTCAGGTTAGTGTTAAGGTTATGTTCAGGGTTAGGGTTACGTTCAGGGGTTGTGTTCAGTTTTAGGGTTAGGGTTAGATTTAAGGTTAGGGTTAAGTTTAGTGTTACGTTTAGGGTTAGGGTCATGGTTGTGTTAGGCTTTGTGGTTGGGGTGAGGGTTAGTTTTAGGGTTAGGGTTGGTTAGGGTTAGGATTATCGTTATGATAAGGCGTTAGGGGTTAGAAGTGTAGTTTAGGGTTAGGGTTTGGGTGAGGGTTCCGGTTAGGCCTTGCGGTTCTGGTCATGGTGAGGTTTGGTTTAGGCTTAGGGTTAGGTTCATGATTCGGTTTCGGGTTAGTGTTAGAGTTAGGGTGAGAGTTAGTGTTAAGGTTTTTGCTAGGCTTTGGTGTTAGGGTTAGGGTTTGTGTTAGGGTTAGGTTTATCATTAGGGCTCAGGGGTTTCAGGTTAATGTTAGGGTTAGGGTTAGGGATAGCATTAGGGTTAGGGTTGTGGGATACGGTTAGGATTTAGGGTGCGGGTTACGGTTAGTTTTACAGTTAAGGTGAGGGTTTAGGGTAATTGTTATGATTAGGGTTATAGTCAGAGTTAGGGTTTGGTTTAGGATTAGGGTTAGGTGTAGGGTAAGAATCAGGTTTAGGTCCATGTTGAGGGTTAGACTTAGTGTTCTATTTAGGGTAAAGGTTAGGGGTCGGGTTAGGATTAGGTCTAGGGTTAGGATTAGGATTATTTTAGGGTTAGGTTCAGGGCTATTGTAAGTGTTCAGTTTAGGGTTACAGATGGACTAGCGTTATTCTGAGAGTTAGGTTTAAGGTTAGGGTTTGGGTAAGGTCTAGGTTTAGGGTTAAGCTTATGGTTAGTGTTTGGATGAAGTTCAGGATAGGGTGAGGGTTATTTTTATGGTGAGGGCTAGGGTTTGGGTTTGTGTTCAGGTTAGTGTTAAGGATAGGTTTAGGGTTCGGTTAGGGTTAGGCGTTATGTCTAGGGTCAGCGTTAGGTTAGGTTCAGGGTTAGTGTGAAGTTTAGGTTAAGGGTGAGGGTTATGATAAGGGTTAGGATTATAGACGGTGTTAGACGTTAGGTTTAGGGTGTTAGGGTTAGGTTTATGGTTAGGGTAGATTTAAGTTTAGGTTTAATATTAGGGTTAGGGTTAGATTTGGGTTACTGTTCGTATTAGGGTTAGGGTTAGGGATAAGTTTGGGGATAGCGTTAGGTTTCGGGTTGGGGATACGGTTAAGGATTAGGGTGAGGGTTAGGGTTAGGTTTACAGTTAAGGCGAGGGTTTAGGGTAATTGTTATGGTTAGGGTTAGAGTTAGAGTTAGGCTTAGGGTTAGGGTGAAGTTTCAGTTAATAGTCAGGGTTAGGCTTAAGGTTAGAGTAGGGTTAAGGTTAGTGTTCGGGTTAGGTGTAGCGTTAGGGTTTGGGTAGGGGTAAGGTTAGGGTTAAGGCTAGGTTTACGGTAAAGGGTAGGGCTAGCTTAGGGTTAGATTTAGAGTTAGAGTTAGTGCTAGGGTTTAGGATTATGGTTATGGTCAGGTTTAGAGTTATTGTTAGGGTTAGGGTAGAGTTAAGGTTAGGGTTCATTTAGGGTTAGAGAAAGGGTTAGGTTTAGGTCTGGGTTAGGTGTAGGATGCGGGGTAGGCTTAGGGTTAGGGGTTCATGGGAGGGTTAGTGTTAAGTTTACATTAAGCTGATGTTTTAGGGTGTTACTGTTAGGGCTAGGGTTAGCATTAGGTTTAGGGTCAGGGCTAGAGTTAGGGGATAGTTAAGGGTTAGCTTTAGTTTCAGGGTTAGGGTTAGCCTTCGGTTTAGGGTGAAGTTTAGGTTAAGGATGAGGGTTAGGGTTAGGGTAAGGCATTTGGGTTAAGGTTAGGGTTAGGTTTAGGATTAGGCTTAGGGTTAGGGTTGCGTGTTTGGGTTAATGTTAGGGTCAGGTTTAGGGTTCGGCTTAGGGTTAGGGCTACAGCTGGGGTAAAGTTTAATTGAAGGGTGAGGGTTGAGCTTAGGGTTAGCGTTAGGGGTTAGGGTTAGAGCTTAGGTTAGGATTAAGTTTAGGGTTAAGGTTAGGTTTAGATTTAGGGTTAGGGTTAGTGTTAGGGTTAAGTCATGTTTAGGTTTAGGGCTAGGTGAAGGTTATAGATAGGGTTAGGTTAAGGGTTGAGGTTAGGTTTAGATGGTAAGATGAGGGTTAGTGCTAGGTTTCCATTTAAGCTGAGTGTGTAGGGTAAGTTTTAGCGTTAGGATTAGGGTTAGAGTTAGAGTTAGGGTCAGAGTTAGTTTTGAGTTTGGAGTTAGGGTTACGTTTATGGTACGGTCAGGGTTAGGGGAGATTTAGTGTTACGTTTAGTTTTAGGGTTAGGGTTACAGAGAAGTTTATGTTAAGCGAGAGGGTTGGGGTTAGGGGTTTGGGTTCAGGTCAGAGTCAGGGTTAGGGTTAGGTTTAGGGTTAGGGTTACGTGTAGTGTTAGTGTTAGTTTTGCTTAGGGTTCGGGTTTGAATGAAGCTAGGGTACGCTTAGCGTTATGCTTAGGGTGAAATTCTGGTTAAGGGTGTGGGTTCGGCTTAGGGTTAGGATTAGAGTTAGGGTCAGTGGTTAGGGTTAGGTTTAGGGTTAAGGTTAGTTTTAGGCTAAGGATTAGGATTAGAGTTAGGGTTAAGGGTTACTGTTTCAGTTAGGTTTAGGTTAAGGTTATAATTAGGGTTAAGTTTAGGGTTAGGGTAAGAGTTAGAGTTACATTTACAGTTAAGGTGAGGGTTTTGGGTAAGTGTTACCCTTAAGGTTAGGGTTAGAGTAAAGGTTAAGGGTTAGGGTTAAGGTTAAGGGTTAGGGTTAGGTTTAAGTTTATGGTAGGCTTAAAGATAGGGTTAAGGTTAGGTTAGGGTTAGGGTCAGGGTTAGAATTAGAATTAGGTTTAGGGCGAGGATTAGGGTCAGAGTTATTGTAAGGGTTAGGTTTCGGGTTACAGGTGGGCCAAGGTTAAGGTGAGGGTTAGGTTATGGGGAGGGTTAGGGTTAAAGTCAGGGTGAGTTTTAGGTTAGGGATAGGGTGAAGTTTAAGATAGGGTGAGGGTTAGGGTTATGGCTAAGGTTTGGGCTTGTTTTCAGGTTAGTGTTAAGGTTATGTTCAGGGTTAGGGTTACGTTCAGGGGTTGTGTTCAGTTTTAGGGTTAGGGTTAGATTTAAGGTTAGGGTTAAGTTTAGTGTTACGTTTAGGGTTAGGGTCATGGTTGTGTTAGGCTTTGTGGTTGGGGTGAGGGTTAGTTTTAGGGTTAGGGTTGGTTAGGGTTAGGATTATCGTTATGATAAGGCGTTAGGGGTTAGAAGTGTAGTTTAGGGTTAGGGTTTGGGTGAGGGTTCCGGTTAGGCCTTGCGGTTCTGGTCATGGTGAGGTTTGGTTTAGGCTTAGGGTTAGGTTCATGATTCGGTTTCGGGTTAGTGTTAGAGTTAGGGTGAGAGTTAGTGTTAAGGTTTTTGCTAGGCTTTGGTGTTAGGGTTAGGGTTTGTGTTAGGGTTAGGTTTATCATTAGGGCTCAGGGGTTTCAGGTTAATGTTAGGGTTAGGGTTAGGGATAGCATTAGGGTTAGGGTTGTGGGATACGGTTAGGATTTAGGGTGCGGGTTACGGTTAGTTTTACAGTTAAGGTGAGGGTTTAGGGTAATTGTTATGATTAGGGTTATAGTCAGAGTTAGCGTTTGGTTTAGGATTAGGGTTAGGTGTAGGGTAAGAATCAGGTTTAGGTCCATGTTGAGGGTTAGACTTAGTGTTCTATTTAGGGTAAAGGTTAGGGGTAGGGTTAGGATTAGGTCTAGGGTTAGGATTAGGATTATTTTAGGGTTCGGTTCAGGGCTATTGTAAGTGTTCAGTTTAGGGTTACAGATGGACTAGCGTTATTCTTAGAGTTAGGTTTAAGGTTAGGGTTTGGGTTAGGTCTAGGTTTAGGGTTAAGGTTATGGTTAGTGTTTGGATGAAGTTCAGGATAGGGTGAGGGTTATTTTTATGGTGAGGGCTAGGGTTTGGGTTTGTGTTCAGGTTAGTGTTAAGGATAGGTTTAGGGTTCGGTTAGGGTTAGGCGTTATGTCTAGGGTCAGCGTTAGGTTAGGTTTAGGGTTAGTGTGAAGTTTAGGTTAAGGGTGAGGGTTATGATAAGGGTTAGGATTATAGACGGTGTTAGACGTTAGGTTTAGGGTGTTAGGGTTAGGTTTATGGTTAGGGTAGATTTAAGTTTAGGTTTAATATTAGGGTTAGGGTTAGATTTGGGTTACTGTTCGTATTAGGGTTAGGGTTAGGGATAAGTTTGGGGATAGCGTTAGGTTTCGGGTTGGGGATACGGTTAAGGATTAGGGTGAGGGTTAGGGTTAGGTTTACAGTTAAGGCGAGGGTTTAGGGTAATTGTTATGGTTAGGGTTAGAGTTAGAGTTAGGCTTAGGGTTAGGGTGAAGTTTCAGTTAATAGTCAGGGTTAGGCTTAAGGTTAGAGTAGGGTTAAGGTTAGTGTTCGGGTTAGGTGTAGCGTTAGGGTTTGGGTAGGGGTAAGGTTAGGGTTAAGGCTAGGTTTACGGTAAAGGGTAGGGCTAGCTTAGGGTTAGATTTAGAGTTAGAGTTAGTGCTAGGGTTTAGGATTATGGTTATGGTCAGGTTTAGAGTTATTGTTAGGGTTAGGGTAGAGTTAAGGTTAGGGTTCATTTAGGGTTAGAGAAAGGGTTAGGTTTAGGTCTGGGTTAGGTGTAGGATGCGGGGTAGGCTTAGGGTTAGGGGTTCATGGGAGGGTTAGTGTTAAGTTTACATTAAGCTGATGTTTTAGGGTGTTACTGTTAGGGCTAGGGTTAGCATTAGGTTTAGCGTCAGGGCTAGAGTTAGGGGATAGTTAAGGGTTAGCTTTAGTTTCAGGGTTAGGGTTAGCCTTCGGTTTAGGGTGAAGTTTAGGTTAAGGATGAGGGTTAGGGTTAGGGTTAGGCATTTGGGTTAAGGTTAGGGTTAGGTTTAGGATTAGGCTTAGGGTTAGGGTTGGGTGTTTGGGTTAATGTTAGGGTCAGGTTTAGGGTTCGGTTTAGGGTTAGGGCTACAGCTGGGGTAAAGTTTAATTGAAGGGTGAGGGTTGAGCTTAGGGTTAGCGTTAGGGGTTAGGGTTAGAGCTTAGGTTAGGATTAAGTTTAGGGTTAAGGTTAGGTTTAGATTTAGGGTTAGGGTTAGTGTTAGGGTTAAGTCATGTTTAGGTTTAGGGCTAGGTGAAGGTTATAGATAGGGTTAGGTTAAGGGTTGAGGTTAGGTTTAGATGGTAAGATGAGGGTTAGTGCTAGGTTTCCATTTAAGCTGAGTGTGTAGGGTAAGTTTTAGCGTTAGGATTAGGGTTAGAGTTAGAGTTAGGGTCAGAGTTAGTTTTGAGTTTGGAGTTAGGGTTACGTTTATGGTACGGTCAGGGTTAGGGGAGATTTAGTGTTACGTTTAGTTTTAGGGTTAGGGTTACAGAGAAGTTTATGTTAAGCGAGAGGGTTGGGGTTAGGGGTTTGGGTTCAGGTCAGAGTCAGGGTTAGGGTTAGGTTTAGGGTTAGGGTTACGTGTAGTGTTAGTGTTAGTTTTGCTTAGGGTTCGGGTTTGAATGAAGTTAGGGTACGCTTAGCGTTATGCTTAGGGTGAAATTCTGGTTAAGGGTGTGGGTTCGGCTTAGGGTTAGGATTAGAGTTAGGGTCAGTGGTTAGGGTTAGGTTTAGGGTTAAGGTTAGTTTTAGGCTAAGGATTAGGATTAGAGTTAGGGTTAAGGGTTACTGTTTCAGTTAGGTTTAGGTTAAGGTTATAATTAGGGTTAAGTTTAGGGTTAGGGTAAGAGTTAGAGTTACATTTACAGTTAAGGTGAGGGTTTTGGGTAAGTGTTACCCTTAAGGTTAGGGTTAGAGTAAAGGTTAAGGGTTAGGGTTAAGGTTAAGGGTTAGGGTTAGGTTTAAGTTTATGGTAGGCTTAAAGATAGGGTTAAGGTTAGGTTAGGGTTAGGGTCAGGGTTAGAATTAGAATTAGGTTTAGGGCGAGGATTAGGGTCAGAGTTATTGTAAGGGTTAGGTTTCGGGTTACAGGTGGGCCAAAGTTAAGGTGAGGGTTAGGTTTATGGGGAGGGTTAGGGTTAAAGTCAGGGTGAGTTTTCGGTTAGGGATAGGGTGAAGTTTAAGATAGGGTGAGGGTTAGGGTTATGGCTAAGGTTTGGGCTTGTTTTCAGGTTAGTGTTAAGGTTATGTTCAGGGTTAGGGTTACGTTCAGGGGTTGTGTTCAGTTTTAGGGTTAGGGTTAGATTTAAGGTTAGGGTTAAGTTTAGTGTTACGTTTAGGGTTAGGGTCATGGTTGTGTTAGGCTTTGTGGTTGGGGTGAGGGTTAGTTTTAGGGTTAGGGTTGGTTAGGGTTAGGATTATCGTTATGATAAGGCGTTAGGGGTTAGAAGTGTAGTTTAGGGTTAGGGTTTGGGTGAGGGTTCCGGTTAGGCCTTGCTGTTCTGGTCATGGTGAGGTTTGGTTTAGGCTTAGGGTTAGGTTCATGATTCGGTTTCGGGTTAGTGTTAGAGTTAGGGTGAGAGTTAGTGTTAAGGTTTTTGCTAGGCTTTGGTGTTAGGGTTAGGTTTATCATTAGGGCTCAGGGGTTTCAGGTTAATGTTAGGGTTAGGGTTAGGGATAGCATTAGGGTTAGGGTTGTGGGATACGGTTAGGATTTAGGGTGCGGGTTACGGTTAGTTTTACAGTTAAGGTGAGGGTTTAGGGTAATTGTTATGATTAGGGTTATAGTCAGAGTTAGCGTTTGGTTTAGGATTAGGGTTAGGTGTAGGGTAAGAATCAGGTTTAGGTCCATGTTGAGGGTTAGACTTAGTGTTCTATTTAGGGTAAAGGTTAGGGGTAGGGTTAGGATTAGGTCTAGGGTTAGGATTAGGATTATTTTAGGGTTCGGTTCAGGGCTATTGTAAGTGTTCAGTTTAGGGTTACAGATGGACTAGCGTTATTCTTAGAGTTAGGTTTAAGGTTAGGGTTTGGGTTAGGTCTAGGTTTAGGGTTAAGGTTATGGTTAGTGTTTGGATGAAGTTCAGGATAGGGTGAGGGTTATTTTTATGGTGAGGGCTAGGGTTTGGGTTTGTGTTCAGGTTAGTGTTAAGGATAGGTTTAGGGTTCGGTTAGGGTTAGGCGTTATGTCTAGGGTCAGCGTTAGGTTAGGTTTAGGGTTAGTGTGAAGTTTAGGTTAAGGGTGAGGGTTATGATAAGGGTTAGGATTATAGACGGTGTTAGACGTTAGGTTTAGGGTGTTAGGGTTAGGTTTATGGTTAGGGTAGATTTAAGTTTAGGTTTAATATTAGGGTTAGGGTTAGATTTGGGTTACTGTTCGTATTAGGGTTAGGGTTAGGGATAAGTTTGGGGATAGCGTTAGGTTTCGGGTTGGGGATACGGGTAAGGATTAGGGTGAGGGTTAGGGTTAGGTTTACAGTTAAGGCGAGGGTTTAGGGTAATTGTTATGGTTAGGGTTAGAGTTAGAGTTAGGCTTAGGGTTAGGGTGAAGTTTCAGTTAATAGTCAGGGTTAGGCTTAAGGTTAGAGTAGGGTTAAGGTTAGTGTTCGGGTTAGGTGTAGCGTTAGGGTTTGGGTAGGGGTAAGGTTAGGGTTAAGGCTAGGTTTACGGTAAAGGGTAGGGCTAGCTTAGGGTTAGATTTAGAGTTAGAGTTAGTGCTAGGGTTTAGGATTATGGTTATGGTCAGGTTTAGAGTTATTGTTAGGGTTAGGGTAGAGTTAAGGTTAGGGTTCATTTAGGGTTAGAGAAAGGGTTAGGTTTAGGTCTGGGTTAGGTGTAGGATGCGGGGTAGGCTTAGGGTTAGGGGTTCATGGGAGGGTTAGTGTTAAGTTTACATTAAGCTGATGTTTTAGGGTGTTACTGTTAGGGCTAGGGTTAGCATTAGGTTTAGGGTCAGGGCTAGAGTTAGGGGATAGTTAAGGGTTAGCTTTAGTTTCAGGGTTAGGGTTAGCCTTCGGTTTAGGGTGAAGTTTAGGTTAAGGATGAGGGTTAGGGTTAGGGTTAGGCATTTGGGTTAAGGTTAGGGTTAGGTTTAGGATTAGGCTTAGGGTTAGGGTTGGGTGTTTGGGTTAATGTTAGGGTCAGGTTTAGGGTTCGGCTTAGGGTTAGGGCTACAGCTGGGGTAAAGTTTAATTGAAGGGTGAGGGTTGAGCTTAGGGTTAGCGTTAGGGGTTAGGGTTAGAGCTTAGGTTAGGATTAAGTTTAGGGTTAAGGTTAGGTTTAGATTTAGGGTTAGGGTTAGTGTTAGGGTTAAGTCATGTTTAGGTTTAGGGCTAGGTGAAGGTTATAGATAGGGTTAGGTTAAGGGTTGAGGTTAGGTTTAGATGGTAAGATGAGGGTTAGTGCTAGGTTTCCATTTAAGCTGAGTGTGTAGGGTAAGTTTTAGCGTTAGGATTAGGGTTAGAGTTAGAGTTAGGGTCAGGGTTAGTTTTGAGTTTAGAGTTAGGGTTACGTTTATGGTACGGTCAGGGTTAGGGGAGATTTAGTGTTACGTTTAGTTTTAGGGTTAGGGTTACAGAGAAGTTTATGTGAAGCGAGAGGGTTGGGGTTAGGGGTTTGGGTTCAGGTCAGAGTCAGGGTTAGGGTTAGGTTTAGGGTTAGGGTTACGTGTAGTGTTAGTGTTAGTTTTGCTTAGGGTTCGGGTTTGAATGAAGTTAGGGTACGCTTAGCGTTATGCTTAGGGTGAAATTCTGGTTAAGGGTGAGGGTTCGGCTTAGGGTTAGGATTAGAGTTAGGGTCAGTGGTTAGGGTTAGGTTTAGGGTTAAGGTTAGTTTTAGGCTAAGGATTAGGATTAGAGTTAGGGTTAAGGGTTACTGTTTCAGTTAGGTTTAGGTTAAGGTTATAATTAGGGTTAAGTTTAGGGTTAGGGTAAGAGTTAGAGTTACATTGACAGTTAAGGTGAGGGTTTTGGGTAAGTGTTACCCTTAAGGTTAGGGTTAGAGTAAAGGTTAAAGGTTAGGGTTAAGGTTAAGGTTTAGGGTTAGGCTTAAGTTTATGGTAGGCTTAAAGATAGGGTTAAGGTTAGGTTAGGGTTAGGGTCAGGGTTAGAATTAGGTTTAGGGCGAGGATTAGGGTCAGAGTTATTGTAAGGGTTAGGTTTCGGGTTACAGGTGGGCCAAGGTTAAAGTGAGGGTTAGGTTTATGGGGAGGGTTAGGGTTAAAGTCAGGGTGAGTTTTCGGTTAGGGATAGGGTGAAGTTTAAGATAGGGTGAGGGTTAGGGTTATGGCTAAGGTTTGGGCTTGTCTTCAGGTTAGTGTTAAGGTTATGTTCAGGGTTAGGGTTACGTTCAGGGGTTGTGTTCAGTTTTAGGGTTAGGGTTAGATTTAAGGTTAGGGTTAAGTTTAGTGTTACGTTTAGGGTTAGGGTCATGGTTGTGTTAGGCTTTGTGGTTGGGGTGAGGGTTAGTTTTAGGGTTAGGGTTGGTTAGGGTTAGGATTATCGTTATGATAAGGCGTTAGGGGTTAGAAGTGTAGTTTAGGTTTAGGGTTTGGGTGAGGGTTCCGGTTAGGCCTTGCGGTTCTGGTCATGGTTAGGTTTGGTTTAGGCTTAGGGTTAGGTTCATGATTCGGTTTCGGGTTAGTGTTAGAGTTAGGGTGAGATTTAGTGTTAAGGTTTTTGCTAGGCTTTGGTGTTAGGGTTAGGGTTTGTGTTAGGGTTAGGTTTATCATTAGGGCTTAGGGGTTTCAGATTAATGTTAGGGTTAGGGTTAAGGATAGCATTAGGGTTAGGGTTGTGGGATACGGTTAGGATTTAGGGTGCG
Organism: Loxodonta africana; assembly: GCF_030014295.1. Lineage (NCBI taxonomy): Eukaryota > Metazoa > Chordata > Mammalia > Proboscidea > Elephantidae > Loxodonta > Loxodonta africana. The sequence continues at coordinate 134,182,307 of NC_087349.1, read as the reverse complement.
GGTTACGGTTAGTTTTACAGTTAAGGTGAGGGTTTAGGGTAATTGTTATGATTAGGGTTATAGTCAGAGTTAGGGTTTGGTTTAGGATTAGGGTTAGGTGTAGGGTAAGAATTAGGTTTAGGTCCATGTTGAGGGTTAGACTTAGTGTTCTATTTAGGGTAAAGGTTAGGGGTAGGGTTAGGATTAGGTCTAGGGTTAGGATTAGGATTATTTTTGGGTTCGGTTCAGGGCTATTGTAAGTGTTCAGTTTAGGGTTACAGATGGACTAGCGTTATTCTTAGAGTTAGGTTTAAGGTTAGGGTTTGGGTTAGGTCTAGGTTTAGGGTTAAGGTTATGGTTAGTGTTTGGATGAAGTTCAGGATAGGGTGAGGGTTATTTTTATGGTGAGGGCTAGGGTTTGGGTTTGTGTTCAGGTTAGTGTTAAGGATAGGTTTAGGGTTCGGTTAGGGTTAGGCGTTATGTCTAGGGTCAGCGTTAGGTTAGGTTCAGGGTTAGTGTGAAGTTTAGGTTAAGGGTGAGGGTTATGATAAGGGTTAGGATTATAGACGGTGTTAGACGTTAGGTTTAGGGTGTTAGGGTTAGGTTTATGGTTAGGGTAGATTTAAGTTTAGGTTTAATATTAGGGTTAGGGTTAGATTTGGGTTACTGTTCGTATTAGGGTTAGGGTTAGGGATAAGTTTGGGGATAGCGTTAGGTTTCGGGTTGGGGATACGGTTAAGGATTAGGGTGAGGGTTAGGGTTAGGTTTACAGTTAAGGCGAGGGTTTAGGGTAATTGTTATGGTTAGGGTTAGAGTTAGAGTTAGGCTTAGGGTTAGGGTGAAGTTTCAGTTAATAGTCAGGGTTAGGCTTAAGGTTAGAGTAGGGTTAAGGTTAGTGTTCGGGTTAGGTGTAGCGTTAGGGTTTGGGTAGGGGTAAGGTTAGGGTTAAGGCTAGGTTTACGGTAAAGGGTAGGGCTAGCTTAGGGTTAGATTTAGAGTTAGAGTTAGTGCTAGGGTTTAGGATTATGGTTATGGTCAGGTTTAGAGTTATTGTTAGGGTTAGGGTAGAGTTAAGGTTAGGGTTCATTTAGGGTTAGAGAAAGGGTTAGGTTTAGGTCTGGGTTAGGTGTAGGATGCGGGGTAGGCTTAGGGTTAGGGGTTCATGGGAGGGTTAGTGTTAAGTTTACATTAAGCTGATGTTTTAGGGTGTTACTGTTAGGGCTAGGGTCAGCATTAGGTTTAGGGTCAGGGCTAGAGTTAGGGGATAGTTAAGGGTTAGCTTTAGTTTCAGGGTTAGGGTTAGCCTTCGGTTTAGGGTGAAGTTTAGATTAAGGATGAGGGTTAGGGTTAGGGTTAGGCATTTGGGTTAAGGTTAGGGTTAGGTTTAGGATTAGGCTTAGGGTTAGGGTTGGGTGTTTGGGTTAATGTTAGGGTCAGGTTTAGGGTTCGGTTTAGGGTTAGGGCTACAGCTGGGGTAAAGTTTAATTGAAGGGTGAGGGTTGAGCTTAGGGTTAGCGTTAGGGGTTAGGGTTAGAGCTTAGGTTAGGATTAAGTTTAGGGTTAAGGTTAGGTTTAGATTTAGGGTTAGGGTTAGTGTTAGGGTTAAGTCATGTTTAGGTTTAGGGCTAGGTGAAGGTTATAGATAGGGTTAGGTTAAGGGTTGAGGTTAGGTTTAGATGGTAAGATGAGGGTTAGTGCTAGGTTTCCATTTAAGCTGAGTGTGTAGGGTAAGTTTTAGCGTTAGGATTAGGGTTAGAGTTAGAGTTAGGGTCAGGGTTAGTTTTGAGTTTAGAGTTAGGGTTACGTTTATGGTACGGTCAGGGTTAGGGGAGATTTAGTGTTACGTTTAGTTTTAGGGTTAGGGTTACAGAGAAGTTTATGTGAAGCGAGAGGGTTGGGGTTAGGGGTTTGGGTTCAGGTCAGAGTCAGGGTTAGGGTTAGGTTTTGGGTTAGGGTTACGTGTAGTGTTAGTGTTAGTTTTGCTTAGGGTTCGGGTTTGAATGAAGTTAGGGTACGCTTAGCGTTATGCTTAGGGTGAAATTCTGGTTAAGGGTGAGGGTTCGGCTTAGGGTTAGGATTAGAGTTAGGGTCAGTGGTTAGGGTTAGGTTTAGGGTTAAGGTTAGTTTTAGGCTAAGGATTAGGATTAGCGTTAGGGTTAAGGGTTACTGTTTCAGTTAGGTTTACGTTAAGGTTATAATTAGGGTTAAGTTTAGGGTTAGGGTAAGAGTTAGAGTTACATTTACAGTTAAGGTGAGGGTTTTGGGTAAGTGTTACCCTTAAGGTTAGGGTTAGAGTAAAGGTTAAGGGTTAGGGTTAAGGTTAAGGGTTAGGGTTAGGTTTAAGTTTATGGTAGGCTTAAAGATAGGGTTAAGGTTAGGTTAGGGTTAGGGTCAGGGTTAGAATTAGAATTAGGTTTAGGGCGAGGATTAGGGTCAGAGTTATTGTAAGGGTTAGGTTTCGGGTTACAGGTGGGCCAAGGTTAAAGTGAGGGTTAGGTTTATGGGGAGGGTTAGGGTTAAAGTCAGGGTGAGTTTTCGGTTAGGGATAGGGTGAAGTTTAAGATAGGGTGAGGGTTAGGGTTATGGCTAAGGTTTGGGCTTGTCTTCAGGTTAGTGTTAAGGTTATGTTCAGGGTTAGGGTTACGTTCAGGGGTTGTGTTCAGTTTTAGGGTTAGGGTTAGATTTAAGGTTAGGGTTAAGTTTAGTGTTACGTTTAGGGTTAGGGTCATGGTTGTGTTAGGCTTTGTGGTTGGGGTGAGGGTTAGTTTTAGGGTTAGGGTTGGTTAGGGTTAGGATTATCGTTATGATAAGGCGTTAGGGGTTAGAAGTGTAGTTTAGGTTTAGGGTTTGGGTGAGGGTTCCGGTTAGGCCTTGCGGTTCTGGTCATGGTTAGGTTTGGTTTAGGCTTAGGGTTAGGTTCATGATTCGGTTTCGGGTTAGTGTTAGAGTTAGGGTGAGAGTTAGTGTTAAGGTTTTTGCTAGGCTTTGGTGTTAGGGTTAGGGTTTGTGTTAGGGTTAGGTTTATCATTAGGGCTCAGGGGTTTCAGGTTAATGTTAGGGTTAGGGTTGGGGATAGCATTAGGGTTAGGGTTGTGGGATACGGTTAGGATTTAGGGTGCGGGTTACGGTTAGTTTTACAGTTAAGGTGAGGGTTTAGGGTAATTGTTATGATTAGGGTTATAGTCAGAGTTAGGGTTTGGTTTAGGATTAGGGTTAGGTGTAGGGTAAGAATTAGGTTTAGGTCCATGTTGAGGGTTAGACTTAGTGTTCTATTTAGGGTAAAGGTTAGGGGTAGGGTTAGGATTAGGTCTAGGGTTAGGATTAGGATTATTTTAGGGTTCGGTTCAGGGCTATTGTAAGTGTTCAGTTTAGGGTTACAGATGGACTAGCGTTATTCTTAGAGTTAGGTTTAAGGTTAGGGTTTGGGTTAGGTCTAGGTTTAGGGTTAAGCTTATGGTTAGTGTTTGGATGAAGTTCAGGATAGGGTGAGGGTTATTTTTCTGGTGAGGGCTAGGGTTTGGGTTTGTGTTCAGGTTAGTGTTAAGGATAGGTTTAGGGTTCGGTTAGGGTTAGGCGTTATGTCTAGGGTCAGCGTTAGGTTAGGTTCAGGGTTAGTGTGAAGTTTAGGTTAAGGGTGAGGGTTATGATAAGGGTTAGGATTATAGACGGTGTTAGACGTTAGGTTTAGGGTGTTAGGGTTAGGTTTATGGTTAGGGTAGATTTAAGTTTAGGTTTAATATTAGGGTTAGGGTTAGATTTGTGTTACTGTTCGTATTAGGGTTAGGGTTAGGGATAAGTTTGGGGATAGCGTTAGGTTTCGGGTTGGGGATACGGTTAAGGATTAGGGTGAGGGTTAGGGTTAGGTTTACAGTTAAGGCGAGGGTTTAGGGTAATTGTTATGGTTAGGGTTAGAGTTAGAGTTAGGCTTAGGGTTAGGGTGAAGTTTCAGTTAATAGTCAGGGTTAGGCTTAAGGTTAGAGTAGGGTTAAGGTTAGTGTTCGGGTTAGGTGTAGCGTTAGGGTTTGGGTAGGGGTAAGGTTAGGGTTAAGGCTAGGTTTACGGTAAAGGGTAGGGCTAGCTTAGGGTTAGATTTAGAGTTAGAGTTAGTGCTAGGGTTTAGGATTATGGTTATGGTCAGGTTTAGAGTTATTGTTAGGGTTAGGGTAGAGTTAAGGTTAGGGTTCATTTAGGCTTAGAGAAAGGGTTAGGTTTAGGTCTGGGTTAGGTGTAGGATGCGGGGTAGGCTTAGGGTTAGGGGTTCATGGGAGGGTTAGTGTTAAGTTTACATTAAGCTGATGTTTTAGGGTGTTACTGTTAGGGCTAGGGTTAGCATTAGGTTTAGGGTCAGGGCTAGAGTTAGGGGATAGTTAAGGGTTAGCTTTAGTTTCAGGGTTAGGGTTAGCCTTCGGTTTAGGGTGAAGTTTAGGTTAAGGATGAGGGTTAGGGTTAGGGTTAGGCATTTGGGTTAAGGTTAGGGTTAGGTTTAGGATTAGGCTTAGGGTTAGGGTTGGGTGTTTGGGTTAATGTTAGGGTCAGGTTTAGGGTTCGGTTTAGGGTTAGGGCTACAGCTGGGGTAAAGTTTAATTGAAGGGTGAGGGTTGAGCTTAGGGTTAGCGTTAGGGGTTAGGGTTAGAGCTTAGGTTAGGATTAAGTTTAGGGTTAAGGTTAGGTTTAGATTTAGGGTTAGGGTTAGTGTTAGGGTTAAGTCATGTTTAGGTTTAGGGCTAGGTGAAGGTTATAGATAGGGTTAGGTTAAGGGTTGAGGTTAGGTTTAGATGGTAAGATGAGGGTTAGTGCTAGGTTTCCATTTAAGCTGAGTGTGTAGGGTAAGTTTTAGCGTTAGGATTAGGGTTAGAGTTAGAGTTAGGGTCAGGGTTAGTTTTGAGTTTAGAGTTAGGGTTACGTTTATGGTACGGTCAGGGTTAGGGGAGATTTAGTGTTACGTTTAGTTTTAGGGTTAGGGTTACAGAGAAGTTTATGTGAAGCGAGAGGGTTGGGGTTAGGGGTTTGGGTTCAGGTCAGAGTCAGGGTTAGGGTTAGGTTTAGGGTTAGGGTTACGTGTAGTGTTAGTGTTAGTTTTGCTTAGGGTTCGGGTTTGAATGAAGTTAGGGTACGCTTAGCGTTATGCTTAGGGTGAAATTCTGGTTAAGGGTGAGGGTTCGGCTTAGGGTTAGGATTAGAGTTAGGGTCAGTGGTTAGGGTTAGGTTTAGGGTTAAGGTTAGTTTTAGGCTAAGGATTAGGATTAGCGTTAGGGTTAAGGGTTACTGTTTCAGTTAGGTTTACGTTAAGGTTATAATTAGGGTTAAGTTTAGGGTTAGGGTAAGAGTTAGAGTTACATTTACAGTTAAGGTGAGGGTTTTGGGTAAGTGTTACCCTTAAGGTTAGGGTTAGAGTAAAGGTTAAGGGTTAGGGTTAAGGTTAAGGGTTAGGGTTAGGTTTAAGTTTATGGTAGGCTTAAAGATAGGGTTAAGGTTAGGTTAGGGTTAGGGTCAGGGTTAGAATTAGAATTAGGTTTAGGGCGAGGATTAGGGTCAGAGTTATTGTAAGGGTTAGGTTTCGGGTTACAGGTGGGCCAAGGTTAAAGTGAGGGTTAGGTTTATGGGGAGGGTTAGGGTTAAAGTCAGGGTGAGTTTTCGGTTAGGGATAGGGTGAAGTTTAAGATAGGGTGAGGGTTAGGGTTATGGCTAAGGTTTGGGCTTGTCTTCAGGTTAGTGTTAAGGTTATGTTCAGGGTTAGGGTTACGTTCAGGGGTTGTGTTCAGTTTTAGGGTTAGGGTTAGATTTAAGGTTAGGGTTAAGTTTAGTGTTACGTTTAGGGTTAGGGTCATGGTTGTGTTAGGCTTTGTGGTTGGGGTGAGGGTTAGTTTTAGGGTTAGGGTTGGTTAGGGTTAGGATTATCGTTATGATAAGGCGTTAGGGGTTAGAAGTGTAGTTTAGGGTTAGGGTTTGGGTGAGGGTTCCGGTTAGGCCTTGCGGTTCTGGTCATGGTTAGGTTTGGTTTAGGCTTAGGGTTAGGTTCATGATTCGGTTTCGGGTTAGTGTTAGAGTTAGGGTGAGAGTTAGTGTTAAGGTTTTTGCTAGGCTTTGGTGTTAGGGTTAGGGTTTGTGTTAGGGTTAGGTTTATCATTAGGGCTCAGGGGTTTCAGGTTAATGTTAGGGTTAGGGTTAGGGATAGCATTAGGGTTAGGGTTGTGGGATACGGTTAGGATTTAGGGTGCGGGTTACGGTTAGTTTTACAGTTAAGGTGAGGGTTTAGGGTAATTGTTATGATTAGGGTTATAGTCAGAGTTAGGGTTTGGTTTAGGATTAGGGTTAGGTGTAGGGTAAGAATTAGGTTTAGGTCCATGTTGAGGGTTAGACTTAGTGTTCTATTTAGGGTAAAGGTTAGGGGTAGGGTTAGGATTAGGTCTAGGGTTAGGATTAGGATTATTTTAGGGTTCGGTTCAGGGCTATTGTAAGTGTTCAGTTTAGGGTTACAGATGGACTAGCGTTATTCTGAGAGTTAGGTTTAAGGTTAGGGTTTGGGTTAGGTCTAGGTTTAGGGTTAAGGTTATGGTTAGTGTTTGGATGAAGTTCAGGATAGGGTGAGGGTTATTTTTCTGGTGAGGGCTAGGGTTTGGGTTTGTGTTCAGGTTAGTGTTAAGGATAGGTTTAGGGTTCGGTTAGGGTTAGGCGTTATGTCTAGGGTCAGCGTTAGGTTAGGTTCAGGGTTAGTGTGAAGTTTAGGTTAAGGGTGAGGGTTATGATAAGGGTTAGGATTATAGACGGTGTTAGACGTTAGGTTTAGGGTGTTAGGGTTAGGTTTATGGTTAGGGTAGATTTAAGTTTAGGTTTAATATTAGGATTAGGGTTAGATTTGGGTTACTGTTCGTATTAGGGTTAGGGTTAGGGATAAGATTGGGGATAGCGTTAGGTTTCGGGTTGGGGATACGGTTAAGGATTAGGGTGAGGGTTAGGGTTAGGTTTACAGTCAAGGCGAGGGTTTAGGGTAATTGTTATGGTTAGGGTTAGAGTTAGAGTTAGGCTTAGGGTTAGGGTGAAGTTTCAGTTAATAGTCAGGGTTAGGCTTAAGGTTAGAGTAGGGTTAAGGTTAGTGTTCGGGTTAGGTGTAGCGTTAGGGTTTGGGTAGGGGTAAGGTTAGGGTTAAGGCTAGGTTTACGGTAAAGGGTAGGGCTAGCTTAGGGTTAGATTTAGAGTTAGAGTTAGTGCTAGGGTTTAGGATTATGGTTATGGTCAGGTTTAGAGTTATTGTTAGGGTTAGGGTAGAGTTAAGGTTAGGGTTCATTTAGGCTTAGAGAAAGGGTTAGGTTTAGGTCTGGGTTAGGTGTAGGATGCGGGGTAGGCTTAGGGTTAGGGGTTCATGGGAGGGTTAGTGTTAAGTTTACATTAAGCTGATGTTTTAGGGTGTTACTGTTAGGGCTAGGGTTAGCATTAGGTTTAGGGTCAGGGCTAGAGTTAGGGGATAGTTAAGGGTTAGCTTTAGTTTCAGGGTTAGGGTTAGCCTTCGGTTTAGGGTGAAGTTTAGGTTAAGGATGAGGGTTAGGGTTAGGGTTAGGCATTTGGGTTAAGGTTAGGGTTAGGTTTAGGATTAGGCTTAGGGTTAGGGTTGGGTGTTTGGGTTAATGTTAGGGTCAGGTTTAGGGTTCGGCTTAGGGTTAGGGCTACAGCTGGGGTAAAGTTTAATTGAAGGGTGAGGGTTGAGCTTAGGGTTAGCGTTAGGGGTTAGGGTTAGAGCTTAGGTTAGGATTAAGTTTAGGGTTAAGGTTAGGTTTAGATTTAGGGTTAGGGTTAGTGTTAGGGTTAAGTCATGTTTAGGTTTCGGGCTAGGTGAAGGTTATAGCTAGGGTTAGGTTAAGGGTTGAGGTTAGGTTTAGATGGTAAGATGAGGGTTAGTGCTAGGTTTCCATTTAAGCTGAGTGTGTAGGGTAAGTTTTAGCGTTAGGATTAGGGTTAGAGTTAGAGTTAGGGTCAGGGTTAGTTTTGAGTTTAGAGTTAGGGTTACGTTTATGGTACGGTCAGGGTTAGGGGAGATTTAGTGTTACGTTTAGTTTTAGGGTTAGGGTTACAGAGAAGTTTATGTGAAGCGAGAGGGTTGGGGTTAGGGGTTTGGGTTCAGGTCAGAGTCAGGGTTAGGGTTAGGTTTAGGGTTAGGGTTACGTGTAGTGTTAGTGTTAGTTTTGCTTAGGGTTCGGGTTTGAATGAAGTTAGGGTACGCTTAGCGTTATGCTTAGGGTGAAATTCTGGTTAAGGGTGAGGGTTCGGCTTAGGGTTAGGATTAGAGTTAGGGTCAGTGGTTAGGGTTAGGTTTAGGGTTAAGGTTAGTTTTAGGCTAAGGATTAGGATTAGCGTTAGGGTTAAGGGTTACTGTTTCAGTTAGGTTTAGGTTAAGGTTATAATTAGGGTTAAGTTTAGGGTTAGGGTAAGAGTTAGAGTTACATTTACAGTTAAGGTGAAGGTTTTGGGTAAGTGTTACCCTTAAGGTTAGGGTTAGAGTAAAGGTTAAGGGTTAGGGTTAAGGTTAATGGTTAGGGTTAGGTTTAAGTTTATGGTAGGCTTAAAGATAGGGTTATGGTTAGTTTACGGTTAGGGTCAGGGTTAGAATTAGAATTAGGTTTAGGGCGAGGATTAGGGTCAGAGTTATTGTAAGGGTTAGGTTTCGGGTTACAGGTGGGCCAAGGTTAAGGTGAGGGTTAGGTTTATGGGGAGGGTTAGGGTTAAAGTCAGGGTGAGTTTTAGGTTAGGGATAGGGTGAAGTTTAAGATAGGGTGAGGGTTAGGGTTATGGCTAAGGTTTGGGCTTGTTTTCAGGTTAGTGTTAAGGTTATGTTCAGGGTTAGGGTTACGTTCAGGGGTTGTGTTCAGTTTTAGGGTTAGGGTTAGATTTAAGGTTAGGGTTAAGTTTAGTGTTACGTTTAGGGTTAGGGTCATGGTTGTGTTAGGCTTTGTGGTTGGGGTGAGGGTTAGTTTTAGGGTTAGGGTTGGTTAGGGTTAGGATTATCGTTATGATAAGGCGTTAGGGGTTAGAAGTGTAGTTTAGGGTTAGGGTTTGGGTGAGGGTTACGGTTAGGCCTTGCGGTTCTGGTCATGGTGAGGTTTGGTTTAGGCTTAGGGTTAGGTTCATGATTCGGTTTCGGGTTAGTGTTAGAGTTAGGGTGAGAGTTAGTGTTAAGGTTTTTGCTAGGCTTTGGTGTTAGGGTTAGGGTTTGTGTTAGGGTTAGGTTTATCATTAGGGCTCAGGGGTTTCAGGTTAATGTTAGGGTTAGGGTTGGGGATAGCATTAGGGTTAGGGTTGTGGGATACGGTTAGGATTTAGGGTGCGGGTTACGGTTAGTTTTACAGTTAAGGTGAGGGTTTAGGGTAATTGTTATGATTAGGGTTATAGTCAGAGTTAGGGTTTGGTTTAGGATTAGGGTTAGGTGTAGGGTAAGAATTAGGTTTAGGTCCATGTTGAGGGTTAGACTTAGTGTTCTATTTAGGGTAAAGGTTAGGGGTAGGGTTAGGATTAGGTCTAGGGTTAGGATTAGGATTATTTTAGGGTTCGGTTCAGGGCTATTGTAAGTGTTCAGTTTAGGGTTACAGATGGACTAGCGTTATTCTGAGAGTTAGGTTTAAGGTTAGGGTTTGGGTTAGGTCTAGGTTTAGGGTTAAGCTTATGGTTAGTGTTTGGATGAAGTTCAGGATAGGGTGAGGGTTATTTTTATGGTGAGGGCTAGGGTTTGGGTTTGTGTTCAGGTTAGTGTTAAGGATAGGTTTAGGGTTCGGTTAGGGTTAGGCGTTATGTCTAGGGTCAGCGTTAGGTTAGGTTCAGGGTTAGTGTGAAGTTTAGGTTAAGGGTGAGGGTTATGATAAGGGTTAGGATTATAGACGGTGTTAGACGTTAGGTTTAGGGTGTTAGGGTTAGGTTTATGGTTAGGGTAGATTTAAGTTTAGGTTTAATATTAGGGTTAGGGTTAGATTTGGGTTACTGTTCGTATTAGGGTTAGGGTTAGGGATAAGTTTGGGGATAGCGTTAGGTTTCGGGTTGGGGATACGGTTAAGGATTAGGGTGAGGGTTAGGGTTAGGTTTACAGTTAAGGCGAGGGTTTAGGGTAATTGTTATGGTTAGGGTTAGAGTTAGAGTTAGGCTTAGGGTTAGGGTGAAGTTTCAGTTAATAGTCAGGGTTAGGCTTAAGGTTAGAGTAGGGTTAAGGTTAGTGTTCGGGTTAGGTGTAGCGTTAGGGTTTGGGTAGGGGTAAGGTTAGGGTTAAGGCTAGGTTTACGGTAAAGGGTAGGGCTAGCTTAGGGTTAGATTTAGAGTTAGAGTTAGTGCTAGGGTTTAGGATTATGGTTATGGTCAGGTTTAGAGTTATTGTTAGGGTTAGGGTAGAGTTAAGGTTAGGGTTCATTTAGGGTTAGAGAAAGGGTTAGGTTTAGGTCTGGGTTAGGTGTAGGATGCGGGGTAGGCTTAGGGTTAGGGGTTCATGGGAGGGTTAGTGTTAAGTTTACATTAAGCTGATGTTTTAGGGTGTTACTGTTAGGGCTAGGGTTAGCATTAGGTTTAGGGTCAGGGCTAGAGTTAGGGGATAGTTAAGGGTTAGCTTTACTTTCAGGGTTAGGGTTAGCCTTCGGTTTAGGGTGAAGTTTAGGTTAAGGATGAGGGTTAGGGTTAGGGTTAGGCATTTGGGTTAAGGTTAGGGTTAGGTTTAGGATTAGGCTTAGGGTTAGGGTTGGGTGTTTGGGTTAATGTTAGGGTCAGGTTTAGGGTTCGGCTTAGGGTTAGGGCTACAGCTGGGGTAAAGTTTAATTGAAGGGTGAGGGTTGAGCTTAGGGTTAGCGTTAGGGGTTAGGGTTAGAGCTTAGGTTAGGATTAAGTTTAGGGTTAAGGTTAGGTTTAGATTTAGGGTTAGGGTTAGTGTTAGGGTTAAGTCATGTTTAGGTTTAGGGCTAGGTGAAGGTTATAGATAGGGTTAGGTTAAGGGTTGAGGTTAGGTTTAGATGGTAAGATGAGGGTTAGTGCTAGGTTTCCATTTAAGCTGAGTGTGTAGGGTAAGTTTTAGCGTTAGGATTAGGGTTAGAGTTAGAGTTAGGGTCAGGGTTAGTTTTGAGTTTAGAGTTAGGGTTACGTTTATGGTACGGTCAGGGTTAGGGGAGATTTAGTGTTACGTTTAGTTTTAGGGTTAGGGTTACAGAGAAGTTTATGTGAAGCGAGAGGGTTGGGGTTAGGGGTTTGGGTTCAGGTCAGAGTCAGGGTTAGGGTTAGGTTTAGGGTTAGGGTTACGTGTAGTGTTAGTGTTAGTTTTGCTTAGGGTTCGGGTTTGAATGAAGTTAGGGTACGCTTAGCGTTATGCTTAGGGTGAAATTCTGGTTAAGGGTGAGGGTTCGGCTTAGGGTTAGGATTAGAGTTAGGGTCAGTGGTTAGGGTTAGGTTTAGGGTTAAGGTTAGTTTTAGGCTAAGGATTAGGATTAGCGTTAGGGTTAAGGGTTACTGTTTCAGTTAGGTTTAGGTTAAGGTTATAATTAGGGTTAAGTTTAGGGTTAGGGTAAGAGTTAGAGTTACATTTACAGTTAAGGTGAAGGTTTTGGGTAAGTGTTACCCTTAAGGTTAGGGTTAGAGTAAAGGTTACGGGTTAGGGTTAAGGTTAAGGGTTAGGGTTAGGTTTAAGTTTATGGTAGGCTTAAAGATAGGGTTATGGTTAGTTTAGGGTTAGGGTCAGGGTTAGAATTAGAATTAGGTTTAGGGCGAGGATTAGGGTCAGAGTTATTGTAAGGGTTAGGTTTCGGGTTACAGGTGGGCCAAGGTTAAGGTGAGGGTTAGGTTTATGGGGAGGGTTAGGGTTAAAGTCAGGGTGAGTTTTAGGTTAGGGATAGGGTGAAGTTTAAGATAGGGTGAGGGTTAGGGTTATGGCTAAGGTTTGGGCTTGTTTTCAGGTTAGTGTTAAGGTTATGTTCAGGGTTAGGGTTACGTTCAGGGGTTGTGTTCAGTTTTAGGGTTAGGGTTAGATTTAAGGTTAGGGTTAAGTTTAGTGTTACGTTTAGGGTTAGGGTCATGGTTGTGTTAGGCTTTGTGGTTGGGGTGAGGGTTAGTTTTAGGGTTAGGGTTGGTTAGGGTTAGGATTATCGTTATGATAAGGCGTTAGGGGTTAGAAGTGTAGTTTAGGGTTAGGGTTTGGGTGAGGGTTCCGGTTAGGCCTTGCGGTTCTGGTCATGGTGAGGTTTGGTTTAGGCTTAGGGTTAGGTTCATGATTCGGTTTCGGGTTAGTGTTAGAGTTAGGGTGAGAGTTAGTGTTAAGGTTTTTGCTAGGCTTTGGTGTTAGGGTTAGGGTTTGTGTTAGGGTTAGGTTTATCATTAGGGCTCAGGGGTTTCAGGTTAATGTTAGGGTTAGGGTTGGGGATAGCATTAGGGTTAGGGTTGTGGGATACGGTTAGGATTTAGGGTGCGGGTTACGGTTAGTTTTACAGTTAAGGTGAGGGTTTAGGGTAATTGTTATGATTAGGGTTATAGTCAGAGTTAGGGTTTGGTTTAGGATTAGGGTTAGGTGTAGGGTAAGAATTAGGTTTAGGTCCATGTTGAGGGTTAGACTTAGTGTTCTATTTAGGGTAAAGGTTAGGGGTAGGGTTAGGATTAGGTCTAGGGTTAGGATTAGGATTATTTTAGGGTTCGGTTCAGGGCTATTGTAAGTGTTCAGTTTAGGGTTACAGATGGACTAGCGTTATTCTTAGAGTTAGGTTTAAGGTTAGGGTTTGGGTTAGGTCTAGGTTTAGGGTTAAGCTTATGGTTAGTGTTTGGATGAAGTTCAGGATAGGGTGAGGGTTATTTTTATGCTGAGGGCTAGGGTTTGGGTTTGTGTTCAGGTTAGTGTTAAGGATAGGTTTAGGGTTCGGTTAGGGTTAGGCGTTATGTCTAGGGTCAGCGTTAGGTTAGGTTCAGGGTTAGTGTGAAGTTTAGGTTAAGGGTGAGGGTTATGATAAGGGTTAGGATTATAGACGGTGTTAGACGTTAGGTTTAGGGTGTTAGGGTTAGGTTTATGGTTAGGGTAGATTTAAGTTTAGGTTTAATATTAGGGTTAGGGTTAGATTTGGGTTACTGTTCGTATTAGGGTTAGGGTTAGGGATAAGTTTGGGGATAGCGTTAGGTTTCGGGTTGGGGATACGGTTAAGGATTAGGGTGAGGGTTAGGGTTAGGTTTACAGTTAAGGCGAGGGTTTAGGGTAATTGTTATGGTTAGGGTTAGAGTTAGAGTTAGGCTTAGGGTTAGGGTGAAGTTTCAGTTAATAGTCAGGGTTAGGCTTAAGGTTAGAGTAGGGTTAAGGTTAGTGTTCGGGTTAGGTGTAGCGTTAGGGTTTGGGTAGGGGTAAGGTTAGGGTTAAGGCTAGGTTTACGGTAAAGGGTAGGGCTAGCTTAGGGTTAGATTTAGAGTTAGAGTTAGTGCTAGGGTTTAGGATTATGGTTATGGTCAGGTTTAGAGTTATTGTTAGGGTTAGGGTAGAGTTAAGGTTAGGGTTCATTTAGGCTTAGAGAAAGGGTTAGGTTTAGGTCTGGGTTAGGTGTAGGATGCGGGGTAGGCTTAGGGTTAGGGGTTCATGGGAGGGTTAGTGTTAAGTTTACATTAAGCTGATGTTTTAGGGTGTTACTGTTAGGGCTAGGGTTAGCATTAGGTTTAGGGTCAGGGCTAGAGTTAGGGGATAGTTAAGGGTTAGCTTTAGTTTCAGGGTTAGGGTTAGCCTTCGGTTTAGGGTGAAGTTTAGGTTAAGGATGAGGGTTAGGGTTAGGGTTAGGCATTTGGGTTAAGGTTAGGGTTAGGTTTAGGATTAGGCTTAGGGTTAGGGTTGGGTGTTTGGGTTAATGTTAGGGTCAGGTTTAGGGTTCGGCTTAGGGTTAGGGCTACAGCTGGGGTAAAGTTTAATTGAAGGGTGAGGGTTGAGCTTAGGGTTAGCGTTAGGGGTTAGGGTTAGAGCTTAGGTTAGGATTAAGTTTAGGGTTAAGGTTAGGTTTAGATTTAGGGTTAGGGTTAGTGTTAGGGTTAAGTCATGTTTAGGTTTAGGGCTAGGTGAAGGTTATAGATAGGGTTAGGTTAAGGGTTGAGGTTAGGTTTAGATGGTAAGATGAGGGTTAGTGCTAGGTTTCCATTTAAGCTGAGTGTGTAGGGTAAGTTTTAGCGTTAGGATTAGGGTTAGAGTTAGAGTTAGGGTCAGGGTTAGTTTTGAGTTTAGAGTTAGGGTTACGTTTATGGTACGGTCAGGGTTAGGGGAGATTTAGTGTTACGTTTAGTTTTAGGGTTAGGGTTACAGAGAAGTTTATGTGAAGCGAGAGGGTTGGGGTTAGGGGTTTGGGTTCAGGTCAGAGTCAGGGTTAGGGTTAGGTTTAGGGTTAGGGTTACGTGTAGTGTTAGTGTTAGTTTTGCTGAGGGTTCGGGTTTGAATGAAGTTAGGGTACGCTTAGCGTTATGCTTAGGGTGAAATTCTGGTTAAGGGTGAGGGTTCGGCTTAGGGTTAGGATTAGAGTTAGGGTCAGTGGTTAGGGTTAGGTTTAGGGTTAAGGTTAGTTTTAGGCAAAGGATTAGGATTAGCGTTAGGGTTAAGGGTTACTATTTCAGTTAGGTTTACGTTAAGGTTATAATTAGGGTTAAGTTTAGGGTTAGGGTAAGAGTTAGAGTTACATTTACAGTTAAGGTGAGGGTTTTGGGTAAGTGTTACCCTTAAGGTTAGGGTTAGAGTAAAGGTTAAGGGTTAGGGTTAAGGTTAAGGGTTAGGGTTAGGTTTAAGTTTATGGTAGGCTTAAAGATAGGGTTAAGGTTAGGTTAGGGTTAGGGTCAGGGTTAGAATTAGAATTAGGTTTAGGGCGAGGATTAGGGTCAGAGTTATTGTAAGGGTTAGGTTTCGGGTTACAGGTGGGCCAAGGTTAAAGTGAGGGTTAGGTTTATGGGGAGGGTTAGGGTTAAAGTCAGGGTGAGTTTTCGGTTAGGGATAGGGTGAAGTTTAAGATAGGGTGAGGGTTAGGGTTATGGCTAAGGTTTGGGCTTGTCTTCAGGTTAGTGTTAAGGTTATGTTCAGGGTTAGGGTTACGTTCAGGGGTTGTGTTCAGTTTTAGGGTTAGGGTTAGATTTAAGGTTAGGGTTAAGTTTAGTGTTACGTTTAGGGTTAGGGTCATGGTTGTGTTAGGCTTTGTGGTTGGGGTGAGGGTTAGTTTTAGGGTTAGGGTTGGTTAGGGTTAGGATTATCGTTATGATAAGGCGTTAGGGGTTAGAAGTGTAGTTTAGGGTTAGGGTTTGGGTGAGGGTTCCGGTTAGGCCTTGCGGTTCTGGTCATGGTTAGGTTTGGTTTAGGCTTAGGGTTAGGTTCATGATTCGGTTTCGGGTTAGTGTTAGAGTTAGGGTGAGAGTTAGTGTTAAGGTTTTTGCTAGGCTTTGGTGTTAGGGTTAGGGTTTGTGTTAGGGTTAGGTTTATCATTAGGGCTCAGGGGTTTCAGGTTAATGTTAGGGTTAGGGTTAGGGATAGCATTAGGGTTAGGGTTGTGGGATACGGTTAGGATTTAGGGTGCGGGTTACGGTTAGTTTTACAGTTAAGGTGAGGGTTTAGGGTAATTGTTATGATTAGGGTTATAGTCAGAGTTAGGGTTTGGTTTAGGATTAGGGTTAGGTGTAGGGTAAGAATTAGGTTTAGGTCCATGTTGAGGGTTAGACTTAGTGTTCTATTTAGGGTAAAGGTTAGGGGTAGGGTTAGGATTAGGTCTAGGGTTAGGATTAGGATTATTTTAGGGTTCGGTTCAGGGCTATTGTAAGTGTTCAGTTTAGGGTTACAGATGGACTAGCGTTATTCTGAGAGTTAGGTTTAAGGTTAGGGTTTGGGTTAGGTCTAGGTTTAGGGTTAAGGTTATGGTTAGTGTTTGGATGAAGTTCAGGATAGGGTGAGGGTTATTTTTATGGTGAGGGCTAGGGTTTGGGTTTGTGTTCAGGTTAGTGTTAAGGATAGGTTTAGGGTTCGGTTAGGGTTAGGCGTTATGTCTAGGGTCAGCGTTAGGTTAGGTTCAGGGTTAGTGTGAAGTTTAGGTTAAGGGTGAGGGTTATGATAAGGGTTAGGATTATAGACGGTGTTAGACGTTAGGTTTAGGGTGTTAGGGTTAGGTTTATGGTTAGGGTAGATTTAAGTTTAGGTTTAATATTAGGATTAGGGTTAGATTTGGGTTACTGTTCGTATTAGGGTTAGGGTTAGGGATAAGATTGGGGATAGCGTTAGGTTTCGGGTTGGGGATACGGTTAAGGATTAGGGTGAGGGTTAGGGTTAGGTTTACAGTTAAGGCGAGGGTTTAGGGTAATTGTTATGGTTAGGGTTAGAGTTAGAGTTAGGCTTAGGGTTAGGGTGAAGTTTCAGTTAATAGTCAGGGTTAGGCTTAAGGTTAGAGTAGGGTTAAGGTTAGTGTTCGGGTTAGGTGTAGCGTTAGGGTTTGGGTAGGGGTAAGGTTAGGGTTAAGGCTAGGTTTACGGTAAAGGGTAGGGCTAGCTTAGGGTTAGATTTAGAGTTAGAGTTAGTGCTAGGGTTTAGGATTATGGTTATGGTCAGGTTTAGAGTTATTGTTAGGGTTAGGGTAGAGTTAAGGTTAGGGTTCATTTAGGGTTAGAGAAAGGGTTAGGTTTAGGTCTGGGTTAGGTGTAGGATGCGGGGTAGGCTTAGGGTTAGGGGTTCATGGGAGGGTTAGTGTTAAGTTTACATTAAGCTGATGTTTTAGGGTGTTACTGTTAGGGCTAGGGTTAGCATTAGGTTTAGGGTCAGGGCTAGAGTTAGGGGATAGTTAAGGGTTAGCTTTACTTTCAGGGTTAGGGTTAGCCTTCGGTTTAGGGTGAAGTTTAGGTTAAGGATGAGGGTTAGGGTTAGGGTTAGGCATTTGGGTTAAGGTTAGGGTTAGGTTTAGGATTAGGCTTAGGGTTAGGGTTGGGTGTTTGGGTTAATGTTAGGGTCAGGTTTAGGGTTCGGTTTAGGGTTAGGGCTACAGCTGGGGTAAAGTTTAATTGAAGGGTGAGGGTTGAGCTTAGGGTTAGCGTTAGGGGTTAGGGTTAGAGCTTAGGTTAGGATTAAGTTTAGGGTTAAGGTTAGGTTTAGATTTAGGGTTAGGGTTAGTGTTAGGGTTAAGTCATGTTTAGGTTTAGGGCTAGGTGAAGGTTATAGATAGGGTTAGGTTAAGGGTTGAGGTTAGGTTTAGATGGTAAGATGAGGGTTAGTGCTAGGTTTCCATTTAAGCTGAGTGTGTAGGGTAAGTTTTAGCGTTAGGATTAGGGTTAGAGTTAGAGTTAGGGTCAGGGTTAGTTTTGAGTTTAGAGTTAGGGTTACGTTTATGGTACGGTCAGGGTTAGGGGAGATTTAGTGTTACGTTTAGTTTTAGGGTTAGGGTTACAGAGAAGTTTATGTGAAGCGAGAGGGTTGGGGTTAGGGGTTTGGGTTCAGGTCAGAGTCAGGGTTAGGGTTAGGTTTAGGGTTAGGGTTACGTGTAGTGTTAGTGTTAGTTTTGCTTAGGGTTCGGGTTTGAATGAAGTTAGGGTACGCTTAGCGTTATGCTTAGGGTGAAATTCTGGTTAAGGGTGAGGGTTCGGCTTAGGGTTAGGATTAGAGTTAGGGTCAGTGGTTAGGGTTAGGTTTAGGGTTAAGGTTAGTTTTAGGCTAAGGATTAGGATTAGCGTTAGGGTTAAGGGTTACTGTTTCAGTTAGGTTTAGGTTAAGGTTATAATTAGGGTTAAGTTTAGGGTTAGGGTAAGAGTTAGAGTTACATTTACAGTTAAGGTGAGGGTTTTGGGTAAGTGTTACCCTTAAGGTTAGGGTTAGAGTAAAGGTTAAGGGTTAGGGTTAAGGTTAAGGGTTAGGGTTAGGTTTAAGTTTATGGTAGGCTTAAAGATAGGGTTAAGGTTAGGTTAGGGTTAGGGTCAGGGTTAGAATTAGAATTAGGTTTAGGGCGAGGATTAGGGTCAGAGTTATTGTAAGGGTTAGGTTTCGGGTTACAGGTGGGCCAAGGTTAAAGTGAGGGTTAGGTTTATGGGGAGGGTTAGGGTTAAAGTCAGGGTGAGTTTTCGGTTAGGGATAGGGTGAAGTTTAAGATAGGGTGAGGGTTAGGGTTATGGCTAAGGTTTGGGCTTGTCTTCAGGTTAGTGTTAAGGTTATGTTCAGGGTTAGGGTTACGTTCAGGGGTTGTGTTCAGTTTTAGGGTTAGGGTTAGATTTAAGGTTAGGGTTAAGTTTAGTGTTACGTTTAGGGTTAGGGTCATGGTTGTGTTAGGCTTTGTGGTTGGGGTGAGGGTTAGTTTTAGGGTTAGGGTTGGTTAGGGTTAGGATTATCGTTATGATAAGGCGTTAGGGGTTAGAAGTGTAGTTTAGGTTTAGGGTTTGGGTGAGGGTTCCGGTTAGGCCTTGCGGTTCTGGTCATGGTTAGGTTTGGTTTAGGCTTAGGGTTAGGTTCATT
The DNA here is from genome assembly GCF_030014295.1 of Loxodonta africana. Taxonomy (NCBI): domain Eukaryota; kingdom Metazoa; phylum Chordata; class Mammalia; order Proboscidea; family Elephantidae; genus Loxodonta; species Loxodonta africana. The sequence continues at coordinate 134,163,910 of NC_087349.1, read as the reverse complement.
ATTCGGTTTCGGGTTAGTGTTAGAGTTAGGGTGAGAGTTAGTGTTAAGGTTTTTGCTAGGCTTTGGTGTTAGGGTTAGGGTTTGTGTTAGGGTTAGGTTTATCATTAGGGCTCAGGGGTTTCAGGTTAATGTTAGGGTTAGGGTTAGGGATAGCATTAGGGTTAGGGTTGTGGGATACGGTTAGGATTTAGGGTGCGGGTTACGGTTAGTTTTACAGTTAAGGTGAGGGTTTAGGGTAATTGTTATGATTAGGGTTATAGTCAGAGTTAGGGTTTGGTTTAGGATTAGGGTTAGGTGTAGGGTAAGAATTAGGTTTAGGTCCATGTTGAGGGTTAGACTTAGTGTTCTATTTAGGGTAAAGGTTAGGGGTAGGGTTAGGATTAGGTCTAGGGTTAGGATTAGGATTATTTTAGGGTTCGGTTCAGGGCTATTGTAAGTGTTCAGTTTAGGGTTACAGATGGACTAGCGTTATTCTGAGAGTTAGGTTTAAGGTTAGGGTTTGGGTTAGGTCTAGGTTTAGGGTTAAGGTTATGGTTAGTGTTTGGATGAAGTTCAGGATAGGGTGAGGGTTATTTTTATGGTGAGGGCTAGGGTTTGGGTTTGTGTTCAGGTTAGTGTTAAGGATAGGTTTAGGGTTCGGTTAGGGTTAGGCGTTATGTCTAGGGTCAGCGTTAGGTTAGGTTCAGGGTTAGTGTGAAGTTTAGGTTAAGGGTGAGGGTTATGATAAGGGTTAGGATTATAGACGGTGTTAGACGTTAGGTTTAGGGTGTTAGGGTTAGGTTTATGGTTAGGGTAGATTTAAGTTTAGGTTTAATATTAGGGTTAGGGTTAGATTTGGGTTACTGTTCGTATTAGGGTTAGGGTTAGGGATAAGTTTGGGGATAGCGTTAGGTTTCGGGTTGGGGATACGGTTAAGGATTAGGGTGAGGGTTAGGGTTAGGTTTACAGTTAAGGCGAGGGTTTAGGGTAATTGTTATGGTTAGGGTTAGAGTTAGAGTTAGGCTTAGGGTTAGGGTGAAGTTTCAGTTAATAGTCAGGGTTAGGCTTAAGGTTAGAGTAGGGTTAAGGTTAGTGTTCGGGTTAGGTGTAGCGTTAGGGTTTGGGTAGGGGTAAGGTTAGGGTTAAGGCTAGGTTTACGGTAAAGGGTAGGGCTAGCTTAGGGTTAGATTTAGAGTTAGAGTTAGTGCTAGGGTTTAGGATTATGGTTATGGTCAGGTTTAGAGTTATTGTTAGGGTTAGGGTAGAGTTAAGGTTAGGGTTCATTTAGGGTTAGAGAAAGGGTTAGGTTTAGGTCTGGGTTAGGTGTAGGATGCGGGGTAGGCTTAGGGTTAGGGGTTCATGGGAGGGTTAGTGTTAAGTTTACATTAAGCTGATGTTTTAGGGTGTTACTGTTAGGGCTAGGGTTAGCATTAGGTTTAGGGTCAGGGCTAGAGTTAGGGGATAGTTAAGGGTTAGCTTTACTTTCAGGGTTAGGGTTAGCCTTCGGTTTAGGGTGAAGTTTAGGTTAAGGATGAGGGTTAGGGTTAGGGTTAGGCATTTGGGTTAAGGTTAGGGTTAGGTTTAGGATTAGGCTTAGGGTTAGGGTTGGGTGTTTGGGTTAATGTTAGGGTCAGGTTTAGGGTTCGGTTTAGGGTTAGGGCTACAGCTGGGGTAAAGTTTAATTGAAGGGTGAGGGTTGAGCTTAGGGTTAGCGTTAGGGGTTAGGGTTAGAGCTTAGGTTAGGATTAAGTTTAGGGTTAAGGTTAGGTTTAGATTTAGGGTTAGGGTTAGTGTTAGGGTTAAGTCATGTTTAGGTTTAGGGCTAGGTGAAGGTTATAGATAGGGTTAGGTTAAGGGTTGAGGTTAGGTTTAGATGGTAAGATGAGGGTTAGTGCTAGGTTTCCATTTAAACTGAGTGTGTAGGGTAAGTTTTAGCGTTAGGATTAGGGTTAGAGTTAGAGTTAGGGTCAGGGTTAGTTTTGAGTTTAGAGTTAGGGTTACGTTTATGGTACGGTCAGGGTTAGGGGAGATTTAGTGTTACGTTTAGTTTTAGGGTTAGGGTTACAGAGAAGTTTATGTGAAGCGAGAGGGTTGGGGTTAGGGGTTTGGGTTCAGGTCAGAGTCAGGGTTAGGGTTAGGTTTAGGGTTAGGGTTACGTGTAGTGTTAGTGTTAGTTTTGCTTAGGGTTCGGGTTTGAATGAAGTTAGGGTACGCTTAGCGTTATGCTTAGGGTGAAATTCTGGTTAAGGGTGAGGTTTCGGCTTAGGGTTAGGATTAGAGTTAGGGTCAGTGGTTAGGGTTAGGTTTAGGGTTAAGGTTAGTTTTAGGCTAAGGATTAGGATTAGCGTTAGGGTTAAGGGTTACTGTTTCAGTTAGGTTTAGGTTAAGGTTATAATTAGGGTTAAGTTTAGGGTTAGGGTAAGAGTTAGAGTTACATTTACAGTTAAGGTGAGGGTTTTGGGTAAGTGTTACCCTTAAGGTTAGGGTTAGAGTAAAGGTTAAGGGTTAGGGTTAAGGTTAAGGGTTAGGGTTAGGTTTAAGTTTATGGTAGGCTTAAAGATAGGGTTAAGGTTAGGTTAGGGTTAGGGTCAGGGTTAGAATTAGAATTAGGTTTAGGGCGAGGATTAGGGTCAGAGTTATTGTAAGGGTTAGGTTTCGGGTTACAGGTGGGCCAAGGTTAAAGTGAGGGTTAGGTTTATGGGGAGGGTTAGGGTTAAAGTCAGGGTGAGTTTTCGGTTAGGGATAGGGTGAAGTTTAAGATAGGGTGAGGGTTAGGGTTATGGCTAAGGTTTGGGCTTGTCTTCAGGTTAGTGTTAAGGTTATGTTCAGGGTTAGGGTTACGTTCAGGGGTTGTGTTCAGTTTTAGGGTTAGGGTTAGATTTAAGGTTAGGGTTAAGTTTAGTGTTACGTTTAGGGTTAGGGTCATGGTTGTGTTAGGCTTTGTGGTTGGGGTGAGGGTTAGTTTTAGGGTTAGGGTTGGTTAGGGTTAGGATTATCGTTATGATAAGGCGTTAGGGGTTAGAAGTGTAGTTTAGGTTTAGGGTTTGGGTGAGGGTTCCGGTTAGGCCTTGCGGTTCTGGTCATGGTTAGGTTTGGTTTAGGCTTAGGGTTAGGTTCATGATTCGGTTTCGGGTTAGTGTTAGAGTTAGGGTGAGAGTTAGTGTTAAGGTTTTTGCTAGGCTTTGGTGTTAGGGTTAGGGTTTGTGTTAGGGTTAGGTTTATCATTAGGGCTCAGGGGTTTCAGGTTAATGTTAGGGTTAGGGTTAGGGATAGCATTAGGGTTAGGGTTGTGGGATACGGTTAGGATTTAGGGTGCGGGTTACGGTTAGTTTTACAGTTAAGGTGAGGGTTTAGGGTAATTGTTATGATTAGGGTTATAGTCAGAGTTAGGGTTTGGTTTAGGATTAGGGTTAGGTGTAGGGTAAGAATTAGGTTTAGGTCCATGTTGAGGGTTAGACTTAGTGTTCTATTTAGGGTAAAGGTTAGGGGTAGGGTTAGGATTAGGTCTAGGGTTAGGATTAGGATTATTTTAGGGTTCGGTTCAGGGCTATTGTAAGTGTTCAGTTTAGGGTTACAGATGGACTAGCGTTATTCTGAGAGTTAGGTTTAAGGTTAGGGTTTGGGTTAGGTCTAGGTTTAGGGTTAAGGTTATGGTTAGTGTTTGGATGAAGTTCAGGATAGGGTGAGGGTTATTTTTATGGTGAGGGCTAGGGTTTGGGTTTGTGTTCAGGTTAGTGTTAAGGATAGGTTTAGGGTTCGGTTAGGGTTAGGCGTTATGTCTAGGGTCAGCGTTAGGTTAGGTTCAGGGTTAGTGTGAAGTTTAGGTTAAGGGTGAGGGTTATGATAAGGGTTAGGATTATAGACGGTGTTAGACGTTAGGTTTAGGGTGTTAGGGTTAGGTTTATGGTTAGGGTAGATTTAAGTTTAGGTTTAATATTAGGGTTAGGGTTAGATTTGGGTTACTGTTCGTATTAGGGTTAGGGTTAGGGATAAGATTGGGGATAGCGTTAGGTTTCGGGTTGGGGATACGGTTAAGGATTAGGGTGAGGGTTAGGGTTAGGTTTACAGTTAAGGCGAGGGTTTAGGGTAATTGTTATGGTTAGGGTTAGAGTTAGAGTTAGGCTTAGGGTTAGGGTGAAGTTTCAGTTAATAGTCAGGGTTAGGCTTAAGGTGAGAGTAGGGTTAAGGTTAGTGTTCGGGTTAGGTGTAGCGTTAGGGTTTGGGTAGGGGTAAGGTTAGGGTTAAGGCTAGGTTTACGGTAAAGGGTAGGGCTAGCTTAGGGTTAGATTTAGAGTTAGAGTTAGTGCTAGGGTTTAGGATTATGGTTATGGTCAGGTTTAGAGTTATTGTTAGGGTTAGGGTAGAGTTAAGGTTAGGGTTCATTTAGGGTTAGAGAAAGGGTTAGGTTTAGGTCTGGGTTAGGTGTAGGATGCGGGGTAGGCTTAGGGTTAGGGGTTCATGGGAGGGTTAGTGTTAAGTTTACATTAAGCTGATGTTTTAGGGTGTTACTGTTAGGGCTAGGGTTAGCATTAGGTTTAGGGTCAGGGCTAGAGTTAGGGGATAGTTAAGGGTTAGCTTTACTTTCAGGGTTAGGGTTAGCCTTCGGTTTAGGGTGAAGTTTAGGTTAAGGATGAGGGTTAGGGTTAGGGTTAGGCATTTGGGTTAAGGTTAGGGTTAGGTTTAGGATTAGGCTTAGGGTTAGGGTTGGGTGTTTGGGTTAATGTTAGGGTCAGGTTTAGGGTTCGGTTTAGGGTTAGGGCTACAGCTGGGGTAAAGTTTAATTGAAGGGTGAGGGTTGAGCTTAGGGTTAGCGTTAGGGGTTAGGGTTAGAGCTTAGGTTAGGATTAAGTTTAGGGTTAAGGTTAGGTTTAGATTTAGGGTTAGGGTTAGTGTTAGGGTTAAGTCATGTTTAGGTTTAGGGCTAGGTGAAGGTTATAGATAGGGTTAGGTTAAGGGTTGAGGTTAGGTTTAGATGGTAAGATGAGGGTTAGTGCTAGGTTTCCATTTAAGCTGAGTGTGTAGGGTAAGTTTTAGCGTTAGGATTAGGGTTAGAGTTAGAGTTAGGGTCAGGGTTAGTTTTGAGTTTAGAGTTAGGGTTACGTTTATGGTACGGTCAGGGTTAGGGGAGATTTAGTGTTACGTTTAGTTTTAGGGTTAGGGTTACAGAGAAGTTTATGTGAAGCGAGAGGGTTGGGGTTAGGGGTTTGGGTTCAGGTCAGAGTCAGGGTTAGGGTTAGGTTTAGGGTTAGGGTTACGTGTAGTGTTAGTGTTAGTTTTGCTTAGGGTTCGGGTTTGAATGAAGTTAGGGTACGCTTAGCGTTATGCTTAGGGTGAAATTCTGGTTAAGGGTGAGGGTTCGGCTTAGGGTTAGGATTAGAGTTAGGGTCAGTGGTTAGGGTTAGGTTTAGGGTTAAGGTTAGTTTTAGGCTAAGGATTAGGATTAGCGTTAGGGTTAAGGGTTACTGTTTCAGTTAGGTTTAGGTTAAGGTTATAATTAGGGTTAAGTTTAGGGTTAGGGTAAGAGTTAGAGTTACATTTACAGTTAAGGTGAGGGTTTTGGGTAAGTGTTACCCTTAAGGTTAGGGTTAGAGTAAAGGTTAAGGGTTAGGGTTAAGGTTAAGGGTTAGGGTTAGGTTTAAGTTTATGGTAGGCTTAAAGATAGGGTTAAGGTTAGGTTAGGGTTAGGGTCAGGGTTAGAATTAGAATTAGGTTTAGGGCGAGGATTAGGGTCAGAGTTATTGTAAGGGTTAGGTTTCGGGTTACAGGTGGGCCAAGGTTAAGGTGAGGGTTAGGTTTATGGGGAGGGTTAGGGTTAAAGTCAGGGTGAGTTTTCGGTTAGGGATAGGGTGAAGTTTAAGATAGGGTGAGGGTTAGGGTTATGGCTAAGGTTTGGGCTTGTCTTCAGGTTAGTGTTAAGGTTATGTTCAGGGTTAGGGTTACGTTCAGGGGTTGTGTTCAGTTTTAGGGTTAGGGTTAGATTTAAGGTTAGGGTTAAGTTCAGTGTTACGTTTAGGGTTAGGGTCATGGTTGTGTTAGGCTTTGTGGTTGGGGTGAGGGTTAGTTTTAGGGTTAGGGTTGGTTAGGGTTAGGATTATCGTTATGATAAGGCGTTAGGGGTTAGAAGTGTAGTTTAGGGTTAGGGTTTGGGTGAGGGTTCCGGTTAGGCCTTGCGGTTCTGGTCATGGTTAGGTTTGGTTTAGGCTTAGGGTTAGGTTCATGATTCGGTTTCGGGTTAGTGTTAGAGTTAGGGTGAGAGTTAGTGTTAAGGTTTTTGCTAGGCTTTGGTGTTAGGGTTAGGGTTTGTGTTAGGGTTAGGTTTATCATTAGGGCTCAGGGGTTTCAGGTTAATGTTAGGGTTAGGGTTAGGGATAGCATTAGGGTTAGGGTTGTGGGATACGGTTAGGATTTAGGGTGCGGGTTACGGTTAGTTTTACAGTTAAGGTGAGGGTTTAGGGTAATTGTTATGATTAGGGTTATAGTCAGAGTTAGGGTTTGGTTTAGGATTAGGGTTAGGTGTAGGGTAAGAATTAGGTTTAGGTCCATGTTGAGGGTTAGACTTAGTGTTCTATTTAGGGTAAAGGTTAGGGGTAGGGTTAGGATTAGGTCTAGGGTTAGGATTAGGATTATTTTAGGGTTCGGTTCAGGGCTATTGTAAGTGTTCAGTTTAGGGTTACAGATGGACTAGCGTTATTCTGAGAGTTAGGTTTAAGGTTAGGGTTTGGGTTAGGTCTAGGTTTAGGGTTAAGGTTATGGTTAGTGTTTGGATGAAGTTCAGGATAGGGTGAGGGTTATTTTTATGGTGAGGGCTAGGGTTTGGGTTTGTGTTCAGGTTAGTGTTAAGGATAGGTTTAGGGTTCGGTTAGGGTTAGGCGTTATGTCTAGGGTCAGCGTTAGGTTAGGTTCAGGGTTAGTGTGAAGTTTAGGTTAAGGGTGAGGGTTATGATAAGGGTTAGGATTATAGACGGTGTTAGACGTTAGGTTTAGGGTGTTAGGGTTAGGTTTATGGTTAGGGTAGATTTAAGTTTAGGTTTAATATTAGGGTTAGGGTTAGATTTGGGTTACTGTTCGTATTAGGGTTAGGGTTAGGGATAAGATTGGGGATAGCGTTAGGTTTCGGGTTGGGGATACGGTTAAGGATTAGGGTGAGGGTTAGGGTTAGGTTTACAGTTAAGGCGAGGGTTTAGGGTAATTGTTATGGTTAGGGTTAGAGTTAGAGTTAGGCTTAGGGTTAGGGTGAAGTTTCAGTTAATAGTCAGGGTTAGGCTTAAGGTTAGAGTAGGGTTAAGGTTAGTGTTCGGGTTAGGTGTAGCGTTAGGGTTTGGGTAGGGGTAAGGTTAGGGTTAAGGCTAGGTTTACGGTAAAGGGTAGGGCTAGCTTAGGGTTAGATTTAGAGTTAGAGTTAGTGCTAGGGTTTAGGATTATGGTTATGGTCAGGTTTAGAGTTATTGTTAGGGTTAGGGTAGAGTTAAGGTTAGGGTTCATTTAGGGTTAGAGAAAGGGTTAGGTTTAGGTCTGGGTTAGGTGTAGGATGCGGGGTAGGCTTAGGGTTAGGGGTTCATGGGAGGGTTAGTGTTAAGTTTACATTAAGCTGATGTTTTAGGGTGTTACTGTTAGGGCTAGGGTTAGCATTAGGTTTAGGGTCAGGGCTAGAGTTAGGGGATAGTTAAGGGTTAGCTTTACTTTCAGGGTTAGGGTTAGCCTTCGGTTTAGGGTGAAGTTTAGGTTAAGGATGAGGGTTAGGGTTAGGGTTAGGCATTTGGGTTAAGGTTAGGGTTAGGTTTAGGATTAGGCTTAGGGTTAGGGTTGGGTGTTTGGGTTAATGTTAGGGTCAGGTTTAGGGTTCGGTTTAGGGTTAGGGCTACAGCTGGGGTAAAGTTTAATTGAAGGGTGAGGGTTGAGCTTAGGGTTAGCGTTAGGGGTTAGGGTTAGAGCTTAGGTTAGGATTAAGTTTAGGGTTAAGGTTAGGTTTAGATTTAGGGTTAGGGTTAGTGTTAGGGTTAAGTCATGTTTAGGTTTAGGGCTAGGTGAAGGTTATAGATAGGGTTAGGTTAAGGGTTGAGGTTAGGTTTAGATGGTAAGATGAGGGTTAGTGCTAGGTTTCCATTTAAGCTGAGTGTGTAGGGTAAGTTTTAGCGTTAGGATTAGGGTTAGAGTTAGAGTTAGGGTCAGGGTTAGTTTTGAGTTTAGAGTTAGGGTTACGTTTATGGTACGGTCAGGGTTAGGGGAGATTTAGTGTTACGTTTAGTTTTAGGGTTAGGGTTACAGAGAAGTTTATGTGAAGCGAGAGGGTTGGGGTTAGGGGTTTGGGTTCAGGTCAGAGTCAGGGTTAGGGTTAGGTTTAGGGTTAGGGTTACGTGTAGTGTTAGTGTTAGTTTTGCTTAGGGTTCGGGTTTGAATGAAGTTAGGGTACGCTTAGCGTTATGCTTAGGGTGAAATTCTGGTTAAGGGTGAGGGTTCGGCTTAGGGTTAGGATTAGAGTTAGGGTCAGTGGTTAGGGTTAGGTTTAGGGTTAAGGTTAGTTTTAGGCTAAGGATTAGGATTAGCGTTAGGGTTAAGGGTTACTGTTTCAGTTAGGTTTAGGTTAAGGTTATAATTAGGGTTAAGTTTAGGGTTAGGGTAAGAGTTAGAGTTACATTTACAGTTAAGGTGAGGGTTTTGGGTAAGTGTTACCCTTAAGGTTAGGGTTAGAGTAAAGGTTAAGGGTTAGGGTTAAGGTTAAGGGTTAGGGTTAGGTTTAAGTTTATGGTAGGCTTAAAGATAGGGTTAAGGTTAGGTTAGGGTTAGGGTCAGGGTTAGAATTAGAATTAGGTTTAGGGCGAGGATTAGGGTCAGAGTTATTGTAAGGGTTAGGTTTCGGGTTACAGGTGGGCCAAGGTTAAAGTGAGGGTTAGGTTTATGGGGAGGGTTAGGGTTAAAGTCAGGGTGAGTTTTCGGTTAGGGATAGGGTGAAGTTTAAGATAGGGTGAGGGTTAGGGTTATGGCTAAGGTTTGGGCTTGTCTTCAGGTTAGTGTTAAGGTTATGTTCAGGGTTAGGGTTACGTTCAGGGGTTGTGTTCAGTTTTAGGGTTAGGGTTAGATTTAAGGTTAGGGTTAAGTTCAGTGTTACGTTTAGGGTTAGGGTCATGGTTGTGTTAGGCTTTGTGGTTGGGGTGAGGGTTAGTTTTAGGGTTAGGGTTGGTTAGGGTTAGGATTATCGTTATGATAAGGCGTTAGGGGTTAGAAGTGTAGTTTAGGGTTAGGGTTTGGGTGAGGGTTCCGGTTAGGCCTTGCGGTTCTGGTCATGGTTAGGTTTGGTTTAGGCTTAGGGTTAGGTTCATGATTCGGTTTCGGGTTAGTGTTAGAGTTAGGGTGAGAGTTAGTGTTAAGGTTTTTGCTAGGCTTTGGTGTTAGGGTTAGGGTTTGTGTTAGGGTTAGGTTTATCATTAGGGCTCAGGGGTTTCAGGTTAATGTTAGGGTTAGGGTTAGGGATAGCATTAGGGTTAGGGTTGTGGGATACGGTTAGGATTTAGGGTGCGGGTTACGGTTAGTTTTACAGTTAAGGTGAGGGTTTAGGGTAATTGTTATGATTAGGGTTATAGTCAGAGTTAGGGTTTGGTTTAGGATTAGGGTTAGGTGTAGGGTAAGAATTAGGTTTAGGTCCATGTTGAGGGTTAGACTTAGTGTTCTATTTAGGGTAAAGGTTAGGGGTAGGGTTAGGATTAGGTCTAGGGTTAGGATTAGGATTATTTTAGGGTTCGGTTCAGGGCTATTGTAAGTGTTCAGTTTAGGGTTACAGATGGACTAGCGTTATTCTGAGAGTTAGGTTTAAGGTTAGGGTTTGGGTTAGGTCTAGGTTTAGGGTTAAGGTTATGGTTAGTGTTTGGATGAAGTTCAGGATAGGGTGAGGGTTATTTTTATGGTGAGGGCTAGGGTTTGGGTTTGTGTTCAGGTTAGTGTTAAGGATAGGTTTAGGGTTCGGTTAGGGTTAGGCGTTATGTCTAGGGTCAGCGTTAGGTTAGGTTCAGGGTTAGTGTGAAGTTTAGGTTAAGGGTGAGGGTTATGATAAGGGTTAGGATTATAGACGGTGTTAGACGTTAGGTTTAGGGTGTTAGGGTTAGGTTTATGGTTAGGGTAGATTTAAGTTTAGGTTTAATATTAGGGTTAGGGTTAGATTTGGGTTACTGTTCGTATTAGGGTTAGGGTTAGGGATAAGATTGGGGATAGCGTTAGGTTTCGGGTTGGGGATACGGTTAAGGATTAGGGTGAGGGTTAGGGTTAGGTTTACAGTTAAGGCGAGGGTTTAGGGTAATTGTTATGGTTAGGGTTAGAGTTAGAGTTAGGCTTAGGGTTAGGGTGAAGTTTCAGTTAATAGTCAGGGTTAGGCTTAAGGTTAGAGTAGGGTTAAGGTTAGTGTTCGGGTTAGGTGTAGCGTTAGGGTTTGGGTAGGGGTAAGGTTAGGGTTAAGGCTAGGTTTACGGTAAAGGGTAGGGCTAGCTTAGGGTTAGATTTAGAGTTAGAGTTAGTGCTAGGGTTTAGGATTATGGTTATGGTCAGGTTTAGAGTTATTGTTAGGGTTAGGGTAGAGTTAAGGTTAGGGTTCATTTAGGGTTAGAGAAAGGGTTAGGTTTAGGTCTGGGTTAGGTGTAGGATGCGGGGTAGGCTTAGGGTTAGGGGTTCATGGGAGGGTTAGTGTTAAGTTTACATTAAGCTGATGTTTTAGGGTGTTACTGTTAGGGCTAGGGTTAGCATTAGGTTTAGGGTCAGGGCTAGAGTTAGGGGATAGTTAAGGGTTAGCTTTACTTTCAGGGTTAGGGTTAGCCTTCGGTTTAGGGTGAAGTTTAGGTTAAGGATGAGGGTTAGGGTTAGGGTTAGGCATTTGGGTTAAGGTTAGGGTTAGGTTTAGGATTAGGCTTAGGGTTAGGGTTGGGTGTTTGGGTTAATGTTAGGGTCAGGTTTAGGGTTCGGTTTAGGGTTAGGGCTACAGCTGGGGTAAAGTTTAATTGAAGGGTGAGGGTTGAGCTTAGGGTTAGCGTTAGGGGTTAGGGTTAGAGCTTAGGTTAGGATTAAGTTTAGGGTTAAGGTTAGGTTTAGATTTAGGGTTAGGGTTAGTGTTAGGGTTAAGTCATGTTTAGGTTTAGGGCTAGGTGAAGGTTATAGATAGGGTTAGGTTAAGGGTTGAGGTTAGGTTTAGATGGTAAGATGAGGGTTAGTGCTAGGTTTCCATTTAAACTGAGTGTGTAGGGTAAGTTTTAGCGTTAGGATTAGGGTTAGAGTTAGAGTTAGGGTCAGGGTTAGTTTTGAGTTTAGAGTTAGGGTTACGTTTATGGTACGGTCAGGGTTAGGGGAGATTTAGTGTTACGTTTAGTTTTAGGGTTAGGGTTACAGAGAAGTTTATGTGAAGCGAGAGGGTTGGGGTTAGGGGTTTGGGTTCAGGTCAGAGTCAGGGTTAGGGTTAGGTTTAGGGTTAGGGTTACGTGTAGTGTTAGTGTTAGTTTTGCTTAGGGTTCGGGTTTGAATGAAGTTAGGGTACGCTTAGCGTTATGCTTAGGGTGAAATTCTGGTTAAGGGTGAGGGTTCGGCTTAGGGTTAGGATTAGAGTTAGGGTCAGTGGTTAGGGTTAGGTTTAGGGTTAAGGTTAGTTTTAGGCTAAGGATTAGGATTAGCGTTAGGGTTAAGGGTTACTGTTTCAGTTAGGTTTACGTTAAGGTTATAATTAGGGTTAAGTTTAGGGTTAGGGTAAGAGTTAGAGTTACATTTACAGTTAAGGTGAGGGTTTTGGGTAAGTGTTACCCTTAAGGTTAGGGTTAGAGTAAAGGTTAAGGGTTAGGGTTAAGGTTAAGGGTTAGGGTTAGGTTTAAGTTTATGGTAGGCTTAAAGATAGGGTTAAGGTTAGGTTAGGGTTAGGGTCAGGGTTAGAATTAGAATTAGGTTTAGGGCGAGGATTAGGGTCAGAGTTATTGTAAGGGTTAGGTTTCGGGTTACAGGTGGGCCAAGGTTAAAGTGAGGGTTAGGTTTATGGGGAGGGTTAGGGTTAAAGTCAGGGTGAGTTTTCGGTTAGGGATAGGGTGAAGTTTAAGATAGGGTGAGGGTTAGGGTTATGGCTAAGGTTTGGGCTTGTCTTCAGGTTAGTGTTAAGGTTATGTTCAGGGTTAGGGTTACGTTCAGGGGTTGTGTTCAGTTTTAGGGTTAGGGTTAGATTTAAGGTTAGGGTTAAGTTCAGTGTTACGTTTAGGGTTAGGGTCATGGTTGTGTTAGGCTTTGTGGTTGGGGTGAGGGTTAGTTTTAGGGTTAGGGTTGGTTAGGGTTAGGATTATCGTTATGATAAGGCGTTAGGGGTTAGAAGTGTAGTTTAGGGTTAGGGTTTGGGTGAGGGTTCCGGTTAGGCCTTGCGGTTCTGGTCATGGTTAGGTTTGGTTTAGGCTTAGGGTTAGGTTCATGATTCGGTTTCGGGTTAGTGTTAGAGTTAGGGTGAGAGTTAGTGTTAAGGTTTTTGCTAGGCTTTGGTGTTAGGGTTAGGGTTTGTGTTAGGGTTAGGTTTATCATTAGGGCTCAGGGGTTTCAGGTTAATGTTAGGGTTAGGGTTAGGGATAGCATTAGGGTTAGGGTTGTGGGATACGGTTAGGATTTAGGGTGCGGGTTACGGTTAGTTTTACAGTTAAGGTGAGGGTTTAGGGTAATTGTTATGATTAGGGTTATAGTCAGAGTTAGGGTTTGGTTTAGGATTAGGGTTAGGTGTAGGGTAAGAATTAGGTTTAGGTCCATGTTGAGGGTTAGACTTAGTGTTCTATTTAGGGTAAAGGTTAGGGGTAGGGTTAGGATTAGGTCTAGGGTTAGGATTAGGATTATTTTAGGGTTCGGTTCAGGGCTATTGTAAGTGTTCAGTTTAGGGTTACAGATGGACTAGCGTTATTCTGAGAGTTAGGTTTAAGGTTAGGGTTTGGGTTAGGTCTAGGTTTAGGGTTAAGGTTATGGTTAGTGTTTGGATGAAGTTCAGGATAGGGTGAGGGTTATTTTTATGGTGAGGGCTAGGGTTTGGGTTTGTGTTCAGGTTAGTGTTAAGGATAGGTTTAGGGTTCGGTTAGGGTTAGGCGTTATGTCTAGGGTCAGCGTTAGGTTAGGTTCAGGGTTAGTGTGAAGTTTAGGTTAAGGGTGAGGGTTATGATAAGGGTTAGGATTATAGACGGTGTTAGACGTTAGGTTTAGGGTGTTAGGGTTAGGTTTATGGTTAGGGTAGATTTAAGTTTAGGTTTAATATTAGGGTTAGGGTTAGATTTGGGTTACTGTTCGTATTAGGGTTAGGGTTAGGGATAAGATTGGGGATAGCGTTAGGTTTCGGGTTGGGGATACGGTTAAGGATTAGGGTGAGGGTTAGGGTTAGGTTTACAGTTAAGGCGAGGGTTTAGGGTAATTGTTATGGTTAGGGTTAGAGTTAGAGTTAGGCTTAGGGTTAGGGTGAAGTTTCAGTTAATAGTCAGGGTTAGGCTTAAGGTTAGAGTAGGGTTAAGGTTAGTGTTCGGGTTAGGTGTAGCGTTAGGGTTTGGGTAGGGGTAAGGTTAGGGTTAAGGCTAGGTTTACGGTAAAGGGTAGGGCTAGCTTAGGGTTAGATTTAGAGTTAGAGTTAGTGCTAGGGTTTAGGATTATGGTTATGGTCAGGTTTAGAGTTATTGTTAGGGTTAGGGTAGAGTTAAGGTTAGGGTTCATTTAGGGTTAGAGAAAGGGTTAGGTTTAGGTCTGGGTTAGGTGTAGGATGCGGGGTAGGCTTAGGGTTAGGGGTTCATGGGAGGGTTAGTGTTAAGTTTACATTAAGCTGATGTTTTAGGGTGTTACTGTTAGGGCTAGGGTTAGCATTAGGTTTAGGGTCAGGGCTAGAGTTAGGGGATAGTTAAGGGTTAGCTTTACTTTCAGGGTTAGGGTTAGCCTTCGGTTTAGGGTGAAGTTTAGGTTAAGGATGAGGGTTAGGGTTAGGGTTAGGCATTTGGGTTAAGGTTAGGGTTAGGTTTAGGATTAGGCTTAGGGTTAGGGTTGGGTGTTTGGGTTAATGTTAGGGTCAGGTTTAGGGTTCGGTTTAGGGTTAGGGCTACAGCTGGGGTAAAGTTTAATTGAAGGGTGAGGGTTGAGCTTAGGGTTAGCGTTAGGGGTTAGAGTTAGAGCTTAGGTTAGGATTAAGTTTAGGGTTAAGGTTAGGTTTAGATTTAGGGTTAGGGTTAGTGTTAGGGTTAAGTCATGTTTAGGTTTAGGGCTAGGTGAAGGTTATAGATAGGGTTAGGTTAAGGGTTGAGGTTAGGTTTAGATGGTAAGATGAGGGTTAGTGCTAGGTTTCCATTTAAGCTGAGTGTGTAGGGTAAGTTTTAGCGTTAGGATTAGGGTTAGAGTTAGAGTTAGGGTCAGGGTTAGTTTTGAGTTTAGAGTTAGGGTTACGTTTATGGTACGGTCAGGGTTAGGGGAGATTTAGTGTTACGTTTAGTTTTAGGGTTAGGGTTACAGAGAAGTTTATGTGAAGCGAGAGGGTTGGGGTTAGGGGTTTGGGTTCAGGTCAGAGTCAGGGTTAGGGTTAGGTTTAGGGTTAGGGTTACGTGTAGTGTTAGTGTTAGTTTTGCTTAGGGTTCGGGTTTGAATGAAGTTAGGGTACGCTTAGCGTTATGCTTAGGGTGAAATTCTGGTTAAGGGTGAGGGTTCGGCTTAGGGTTAGGATTAGAGTTAGGGTCAGTGGTTAGGGTTAGGTTTAGGGTTAAGGTTAGTTTTAGGCTAAGGATTAGGATTAGCGTTAGGGTTAAGGGTTACTGTTTCAGTTAGGTTTACGTTAAGGTTATAATTAGGGTTAAGTTTAGGGTTAGGGTAAGAGTTAGAGTTACATTTACAGTTAAGGTGAGGGTTTTGGGTAAGTGTTACCCTTAAGGTTAGGGTTAGAGTAAAGGTTAAGGGTTAGGGTTAAGGTTAAGGGTTAGGGTTAGGTTTAAGTTTATGGTAGGCTTAAAGATAGGGTTAAGGTTAGGTTAGGGTTAGGGTCAGGGTTAGAATTAGAATTAGGTTTAGGGCGAGGATTAGGGTCAGAGTTATTGTAAGGGTTAGGTTTCGGGTTACAGGTGGGCCAAGGTTAAAGTGAGGGTTAGGTTTATGGGGAGGGTTAGGGTTAAAGTCAGGGTGAGTTTTCGGTTAGGGATAGGGTGAAGTTTAAGATAGGGTGAGGGTTAGGGTTATGGCTAAGGTTTGGGCTTGTCTTCAGGTTAGTGTTAAGGTTATGTTCAGGGTTAGGGTTACGTTCAGGGGTTGTGTTCAGTTTTAGGGTTAGGGTTAGATTTAAGGTTAGGGTTAAGTTCAGTGTTACGTTTAGGGTTAGGGTCATGGTTGTGTTAGGCTTTGTGGTTGGGGTGAGGGTTAGTTTTAGGGTTAGGGTTGGTTAGGGTTAGGATTATCGTTATGATAAGGCGTTAGGGGTTAGAAGTGTAGTTTAGGGTTAGGGTTTGGGTGAGGGTTCCGGTTAGGCCTTGCGGTTCTGGTCATGGTTAGGTTTGGTTTAGGCTTAGGGTTAGGTTCATGATTCGGTTTCGGGTTAGTGTTAGAGTTAGGGTGAGAGTTAGTGTTAAGGTTTTTGCTAGGCTTTGGTGTTAGGGTTAGGGTTTGTGTTAGGGTTAGGTTTATCATTAGGGCTCAGGGGTTTCAGGTTAATGTTAGGGTTAGGGTTGGGGATAGCATTAGGGTTAGGGTTGTGGGATACGGTTAGGATTTAGGGTGCGGGTTACGGTTAGTTTTACAGTTAAGGTGAGGGTTTAGGGTAATTGTTATGATTAGGGTTATAGTCAGAGTTAGGGTTTGGTTTAGGATTAGGGTTAGGTGTAGGGTAAGAATTAGGTTTAGGTCCATGTTGAGGGTTAGACTTAGTGTTCTATTTAGGGTAAAGGTTAGGGGTAGGGTTAGGATTAGGTCTAGGGTTAGGATTAGGATTATTTTAGGGTTCGGTTCAGGGCTATTGTAAGTGTTCAGTTTAGGGTTACAGATGGACTAGCGTTATTCTGAGAGTTAGGTTTAAGGTTAGGGTTTGGGTTAGGTCTAGGTTTAGGGTTAAGCTTATGGTTAGTGTTTGGATGAAGTTCAGGATAGGGTGAGGGTTATTTTTATGGTGAGGGCTAGGGTTTGGGTTTGTGTTCAGGTTAGTGTTAAGGATAGGTTTAGGGTTCGGTTAGGGTTAGGCGTTATGTCTAGGGTCAGCGTTAGGTTAGGTTCAGGGTTAGTGTGAAGTTTAGGTTAAGGGTGAGGGTTATGATAAGGGTTAGGATTATAGACGGTGTTAGACGTTAGGTTTAGGGTGTTAGGGTTAGGTTTATGGTTAGGGTAGATTTAAGTTTAGGTTTAATATTAGGGTTAGGGTTAGATTTGGGTTACTGTTCGTATTAGGGTTAGGGTTAGGGATAAGTTTGGGGATAGCGTTAGGTTTCGGGTTGGGGATACGGTTAAGGATTAGGGTGAGGGTTAGGGTTAGGTTTACAGTTAAGGCGAGGGTTTAGGGTAATTGTTATGGTTAGGGTTAGGGTTAGAGTTAGGCTTAGGGTTAGGGTGAAGTTTCAGTTAATAGTCAGGGTTAGGCTTAAGGTGAGAGTAGGGTTAAGGTTAGTGTTCGGGTTAGGTGTAGCGTTAGGGTTTGGGTAGGGGTAAGGTTAGGGTTAAGGCTAGGTTTACGGTAAAGGGTAGGGCTAGCTTAGGGTTAGATTTAGAGTTAGAGTTAGTGCTAGGGTTTAGGATTATGGTTATGGTCAGGTTTAGAGTTATTGTTAGGGTTAGGGTAGAGTTAAGGTTAGGGTTCATTTAGGGTTAGAGAAAGGGTTAGGTTTAGGTCTGGGTTAGGTGTAGGATGCGGGGTAGGCTTAGGGTTAGGGGTTCATGGGAGGGTTAGTGTTAAGTTTACATTAAGCTGATGTTTTAGGGTGTTACTGTTAGGGCTAGGGTTAGCATTAGGTTTAGGGTCAGGGCTAGAGTTAGGGGATAGTTAAGGGTTAGCTTTACTTTCAGGGTTAGGGTTAGCCTTCGGTTTAGGGTGAAGTTTAGGTTAAGGATGAGGGTTAGGGTTAGGGTTAGGCATTTGGGTTAAGGTTAGGGTTAGGTTTAGGATTAGGCTTAGGGTTAGGGTTGGGTGTTTGGGTTAATGTTAGGGTCAGGTTTAGGGTTCGGTTTAGGGTTAGGGCTACAGCTGGGGTAAAGTTTAATTGAAGGGTGAGGGTTGAGCTTAGGGTTAGCCTTAGGGGTTAGGGTTAGAGCTTAGGTTAGGATTAAGTTTAGGGTTAAGGTTAGGTTTAGATTTAGGGTTAGGGTTAGTGTTAGGGTTAAGTCATGTTTAGGTTTAGGGCTAGGTGAAGGTTATAGATAGGGTTAGGTTAAGGGTTGAGGTTAGGTTTAGATGGTAAGATGAGGGTTAGTGCTAGGTTTCCATTTAAGCTGAGTGTGTAGGGTAAGTTTTAGCGTTAGGATTAGGGTTAGAGTTAGAGTTAGGGTCAGGGTTAGTTTTGAGTTTAGAGTTAGGGTTACGTTTATGGTACGGTCAGGGTTAGGGGAGATTTAGTGTTACGTTTAGTTTTAGGGTTAGGGTTACAGAGAAGTTTATGTGAAGCGAGAGGGTTGGGGTTAGGGGTTTGGGTTCAGGTCAGAGTCAGGGTTAGGGTTAGGTTTAGGGTTAGGGTTACGTGTAGTGTTAGTGTTAGTTTTGCTTAGGGTTCGGGTTTGAATGAAGTTAGGGTACGCTTAGCGTTATGCTTAGGGTGAAATTCTGGTTAAGGGTGAGGGTTCGGCTTAGGGTTAGGATTAGAGTTAGGGTCAGTGGTTAGGGTTAGGTTTAGGGTTAAGGTTAGTTTTAGGCTAAGGATTAGGATTAGCGTTAGGGTTAAGGGTTACTGTTTCAGTTAGGTTTACGTTAAGGTTATAATTAGGGTTAAGTTTAGGGTTAGGGTAAGAGTTAGAGTTACATTTACAGTTAAGGTGAGGGTTTTGGGTAAGTGTTACCCTTAAGGTTAGGGTTAGAGTAAAGGTTAAGGGTTAGGGTTAAGGTTAAGGGTTAGGGTTAGGTTTAAGTTTATGGTAGGCTTAAAGATAGGGTTAAGGTTAGGTTAGGGTTAGGGTCAGGGTTAGAATTAGAATTAGGTTTAGGGCGAGGATTAGGGTCAGAGTTATTGTAAGGGTTAGGTTTCGGGTTACAGGTGGGCCAAGGTTAAAGTGAGGGTTAGGTTTATGGGGAGGGTTAGGGTTAAAGTCAGGGTGAGTTTTCGGTTAGGGATAGGGTGAAGTTTAAGATAGGGTGAGGGTTAGGGTTATGGCTAAGGTTTGGGCTTGTCTTCAGGTTAGTGTTAAGGTTATGTTCAGGGTTAGGGTTACGTTCAGGGGTTGTGTTCAGTTTTAGGGTTAGGGTTAGATTTAAGGTTAGGGTTAAGTTCAGTGTTACGTTTAGGGTTAGGGTCATGGTTGTGTTAGGCTTTGTGGTTGGGGTGAGGGTTAGTTTTAGGGTTAGGGTTGGTTAGGGTTAGGATTATCGTTATGATAAGGCGTTAGGGGTTAGAAGTGTAGTTTAGGTTTAGGGTTTGGGTGAGGGTTCCGGTTAGGCCTTGCGGTTCTGGTCATGGTTAGGTTTGGTTTAGGCTTAGGGTTAGGTTCATGATTCGGTTTCGGGTTAGTGTTAGAGTTAGGGTGAGAGTTAGTGTTAAGGTTTTTGCTAGGCTTTGGTGTTAGGGTTAGGGTTTGTGTTAGGGTTAGGTTTATCATTAGGGCTCAGGGGTTTCAGGTTAATGTTAGGGTTAGGGTTGGGGATAGCATTAGGGTTAGGGTTGTGGGATACGGTTAGGATTTAGGGTGCGGGTTACGGTTAGTTTTACAGTTAAGGTGAGGGTTTAGGGTAATTGTTATGATTAGGGTTATAGTCAGAGTTAGGGTTTGGTTTAGGATTAGGGTTAGGTGTAGGGTAAGAATTAGGTTTAGGTCCATGTTGAGGGTTAGACTTAGTGTTCTATTTAGGGTAAAGGTTAGGGGTAGGGTTAGGATTAGGTCTAGGGTTAGGATTAGGATTATTTTAGGGTTCGGTTCAGGGCTATTGTAAGTGTTCAGTTTAGGGTTACAGATGGACTAGCGTTATTCTGAGAGTTAGGTTTAAGGTTAGGGTTTGGGTTAGGTCTAGGTTTAGGGTTAAGCTTATGGTTAGTGTTTGGATGAAGTTCAGGATAGGGTGAGGGTTATTTTTATGGTGAGGGCTAGGGTTTGGGTTTGTGTTCAGGTTAGTGTTAAGGATAGGTTTAGGGTTCGGTTAGGGTTAGGCGTTATGTCTAGGGTCAGCGTTAGGTTAGGTTCAGGGTTAGTGTGAAGTTTAGGTTAAGGGTGAGGGTTATGATAAGGGTTAGGATTATAGACGGTGTTAGACGTTAGGTTTAGGGTGTTAGGGTTAGGTTTATGGTTAGGGTAGATTTAAGTTTAGGTTTAATATTAGGGTTAGGGTTAGATTTGGGTTACTGTTCGTATTAGGGTTAGGGTTAGGGATAAGTTTGGGGATAGCGTTAGGTTTCGGGTTGGGGATACGGTTAAGGATTAGGGTGAGGGTTAGGGTTAGGTTTACAGTTAAGGCGAGGGTTTAGGGTAATTGTTATGGTTAGGGTTAGGGTTAGAGTTAGGCTTAGGGTTAGGGTGAAGTTTCAGTTAATAGTCAGGGTTAGGCTTAAGGTGAGAGTAGGGTTAAGGTTAGTGTTCGGGTTAGGTGTAGCGTTAGGGTTTGGGTAGGGGTAAGGTTAGGGTTAAGGCTAGGTTTACGGTAAAGGGTAGGGCTAGCTTAGGGTTAGATTTAGAGTTAGAGTTAGTGCTAGGGTTTAGGATTATGGTTATGGTCAGGTTTAGAGTTATTGTTAGGGTTAGGGTAGAGTTAAGGTTAGGGTTCATTTAGGGTTAGAGAAAGGGTTAGGTTTAGGTCTGGGTTAGGTGTAGGATGCGGGGTAGGCTTAGGGTTAGGGGTTCATGGGAGGGTTAGTGTTAAGTTTACATTAAGCTGATGTTTTAGGGTGTTACTGTTAGGGCTAGGGTTAGCATTAGGTTTAGGGTCAGGGCTAGAGTTAGGGGATAGTTAAGGGTTAGCTTTACTTTCAGGGTTAGGGTTAGCCTTCGGTTTAGGGTGAAGTTTAGGTTAAGGATGAGGGTTAGGGTTAGGGTTAGGCATTTGGGTTAAGGTTAGGGTTAGGTTTAGGATTAGGCTTAGGGTTAGGGTTAGGTGTTTGGGTTAATGTTAGGGTCAGGTTTAGGGTTCGGCTTAGGGTTAGGGCTACAGCTGGGGTAAAGTTTAATTGAAGGGTGAGGGTTGAGCTTAGGGTTAGCCTTAGGGGTTAGGGTTAGAGCTTAGGTTAGGATTAAGTTTAGGGTTAAGGTTAGGTTTAGATTTAGGGTTAGGGTTAGTGTTAGGGTTAAGTCATGTTTAGGTTTAGGGCTAGGTGAAGGTTATAGATAGGGTTAGGTTAAGGGTTGAGGTTAGGTTTAGATGGTAAGATGAGGGTTAGTGCTAGGTTTCCATTTAAGCTGAGTGTGTAGGGTAAGTTTTAGCGTTAGGATTAGGGTTAGAGTTAGAGTTAGGGTCAGGGTTAGTTTTGAGTTTAGAGTTAGGGTTACGTTTATGGTACGGTCAGGGTTAGGGGAGATTTAGTGTTACGTTTAGTTTTAGGGTTAGGGTTACAGAGAAGTTTATGTGAAGCGAGAGGGTTGGGGTTAGGGGTTTGGGTTCAGGTCAGAGTCAGGGTTAGGGTTAGGTTTAGGGTTAGGGTTACGTGTAGTGTTAGTGTTAGTTTTGCTTAGGGTTCGGGTTTGAATGAAGTTAGGGTACGCTTAGCGTTATGCTTAGGGTGAAATTCTGGTTAAGGGTGAGGGTTCGGCTTAGGGTTAGGATTAGAGTTAGGGTCAGTGGTTAGGGTTAGGTTTAGGGTTAAGGTTAGTTTTAGGCTAAGGATTAGGATTAGCGTTAGGGTTAAGGGTTACTGTTTCAGTTAGGTTTAGGTTAAGGTTATAATTAGGGTTAAGTTTAGGGTTAGGGTAAGAGTTAGAGTTACATTTACACTTAAGGTGAGGGTTTTGGGTAAGTGTTACCCTTAAGGTTAGGGTTAGAGTAAAGGTTAAGGGTTAGAGTTAAGGTTAAGGGTTAGGGTTAGGTTTAAGTTTATGGTAGGCTTAAAGATAGGGTTAAGGTTAGGTTAGGGTTAGGGTCAGGGTTAGAATTAGAATTAGGTTTAGGGCGAGGATTAGGGTCAGAGTTATTGTAAGGGTTAGGTTTCGGGTTACAGGTGGGCCAAGGTTAAAGTGAGGGTTAGGTTTATGGGGAGGGTTAGGGTTAAAGTCAGGGTGAGTTTTCGGTTAGGGATAGGGTGAAGTTTAAGATAGGGTGAGGGTTAGGGTTATGGCTAAGGTTTGGGCTTGTCTTCAGGTTAGTGTTAAGGTTATGTTCAGGGTTAGGGTTACGTTCAGGGGTTGTGTTCAGTTTTAGGGTTAGGGTTAGATTTAAGGTTAGGGTTAAGTTTAGTGTTACGTTTAGGGTTAGGGTCATGGTTGTGTTAGGCTTTGTGGTTGGGGTGAGGGTTAGTTTTAGGGTTAGGGTTGGTTAGGGTTAGGATTATCGTTATGATAAGGCGTTAGGGGTTAGAAGTGTAGTTTAGGTTTAGGGTTTGGGTGAGGGTTCCGGTTAGGCCTTGCGGTTCTGGTCATGGTTAGGTTTGGTTTAGGCTTAGGGTTAGGTTCATGATTCGGTTTCGGGTTAGTGTTAGAGTTAGGGTGAGAGTTAGTGTTAAGGTTTTTGCTAGGCTTTGGTGTTAGGGTTAGGGTTTGTGTTAGGGTTAGGTTTATCATTAGGGCTCAGGGGTTTCAGGTTAATGTTAGGGTTAGGGTTGGGGATAGCATTAGGGTTAGGGTTGTGGGATACGGTTAGGATTTAGGGTGCGGGTTACGGTTAGTTTTACAGTTAAGGTGAGGGTTTAGGGTAATTGTTATGATTAGGGTTATAGTCAGAGTTAGGGTTTGGTTTAGGATTAGGGTTAGGTGTAGGGTAAGAATTAGGTTTAGGTCCATGTTGAGGGTTAGACTTAGTGTTCTATTTAGGGTAAAGGTTAGGGGTAGGGTTAGGATTAGGTCTAGGGTTAGGATTAGGATTAGGATTATTTTAGGGTTCGGTTCAGGGCTATTGTAAGTGTTCAGTTTAGGGTTACAGATGGACTAGCGTTATTCTGAGAGTTAGGTTTAAGGTTAGGGTTTGGGTTAGGTCTAGGTTTAGGGTTAAGCTTATGGTTAGTGTTTGGATGAAGTTCAGGATAGGGTGAGGGTTATTTTTATGGTGAGGGCTAGGGTTTGGGTTTGTGTTCAGGTTAGTGTTAAGGATAGGTTTAGGGTTCGGTTAGGGTTAGGCGTTATGTCTAGGGTCAGCGTTAGGTTAGGTTCAGGGTTAGTGTGAAGTTTAGGTTAAGGGTGAGGGTTATGATAAGGGTTAGGATTATAGACGGTGTTAGACGTTAGGTTTAGGGTGTTAGGGTTAGGTTTATGGTTAGGGTAGATTTAAGTTTAGGTTTAATATTAGGGTTAGGGTTAGATTTGGGTTACTGTTCGTATTAGGGTTAGGGTTAGGGATAAGTTTGGGGATAGCGTTAGGTTTCGGGTTGGGGATACGGTTAAGGATTAGGGTGAGGGTTAGGGTTAGGTTTACAGTTAAGGCGAGGGTTTAGGGTAATTGTTATGGTTAGGGTTAGAGTTAGAGTTAGGCTTAGGGTTAGGGTGAAGTTTCAGTTAATAGTCAGGGTTAGGCTTAAGGTGAGAGTAGGGTTAAGGTTAGTGTTCGGGTTAGGTGTAGCGTTAGGGTTTGGGTAGGGGTAAGGTTAGGGTTAAGGCTAGGTTTACGGTAAAGGGTAGGGCTAGCTTAGGGTTAGATTTAGAGTTAGAGTTAGTGCTAGGGTTTAGGATTATGGTTATGGTCAGGTTTAGAGTTATTGTTAGGGTTAGGGTAGAGTTAAGGTTAGGGTTCATTTAGGGTTAGAGAAAGGGTTAGGTTTAGGTCTGGGTTAGGTGTAGGATGCGGGGTAGGCTTAGGGTTAGGGGTTCATGGGAGGGTTAGTGTTAAGTTTACATTAAGCTGATGTTTTAGGGTGTTACTGTTAGGGCTAGGGTTAGCATTAGGTTTAGGGTCAGGGCTAGAGTTAGGGGATAGTTAAGGGTTAGCTTTAGTTTCAGGGTTAGGGTTAGCCTTCGGTTTAGGGTGAAGTTTAGGTTAAGGATGAGGGTTAGGGTTAGGGTTAGGCATTTGGGTTAAGGTTAGGGTTAGGTTTAGGATTAGGCTTAGGGTTAGGGTTAGGTGTTTGGGTTAATGTTAGGGTCAGGTTTAGGGTTCGGCTTAGGGTTAGGGCTACAGCTGGGGTAAAGTTTAATTGAAGGGTGAGGGTTGAGCTTAGGGTTAGCCTTAGGGGTTAGGGTTAGAGCTTAGGTTAGGATTAAGTTTAGGGTTAAGGTTAGGTTTAGATTTAGGGTTAGGGTTAGTGTTAGGGTTAAGTCATGTTTAGGTTTAGGGCTAGGTGAAGGTTATAGATAGGGTTAGGTTAAGGGTTGAGGTTAGGTTTAGATGGTAAGATGAGGGTTAGTGCTAGGTTTCCATTTAAGCTGAGTGTGTAGGGTAAGTTTTAGCGTTAGGATTAGGGTTAGAGTTAGAGTTAGGGTCAGGGTTAGTTTTGAGTTTAGAGTTAGGGTTACGTTTATGGTACGGTCAGGGTTAGGGGAGATTTAGTGTTACGTTTAGTTTTAGGGTTAGGGTTACAGAGAAGTTTATGTGAAGCGAGAGGGTTGGGGTTAGGGGTTTGGGTTCAGGTCAGAGTCAGGGTTAGGGTTAGGTTTAGGGTTAGGGTTACGTGTAGTGTTAGTGTTAGTTTTGCTTAGGGTTCGGGTTTGAATGAAGTTAGGGTACGCTTAGCGTTATGCTTAGGGTGAAATTCTGGTTAAGGGTGAGGGTTCGGCTTAGGGTTAGGATTAGAGTTAGGGTCAGTGGTTAGGGTTAGGTTTAGGGTTAAGGTTAGTTTTAGGCTAAGGATTAGGATTAGCGTTAGGGTTAAGGGTTACTGTTTCAGTTAGGTTTAGGTTAAGGTTATAATTAGGGTTAAGTTTAGGGTTAGGGTAAGAGTTAGAGTTACATTTACAGTTAAGGTGAGGGTTTTGGGTAAGTGTTACCCTTAAGGTTAGGGTTAGAGTAAAGGTTAAGGGTTAGGGTTAAGGTTAAGGGTTAGGGTTAGGTTTAAGTTTATGGTAGGCTTAAAGATAGGGTTAAGGTTAGGTTAGGGTTAGGGTCAGGGTTAGAATTAGAATTAGGTTTAGGGCGAGGATTAGGGTCAGAGTTATTGTAAGGGTTAGGTTTCGGGTTACAGGTGGGCCAAGGTTAAGGTGAGGGTTAGGTTTATGGGGAGGGTTAGGGTTAAAGTCAGGGTGAGTTTTCGGTTAGGGATAGGGTGAAGTTTAAGATAGGGTGAGGGTTAGGGTTATGGCTAAGGTTTGGGCTTGTCTTCAGGTTAGTGTTAAGGTTATGTTCAGGGTTAGGGTTACGTTCAGGGGTTGTGTTCAGTTTTAGGGTTAGGGTTAGATTTAAGGTTAGGGTTAAGTTTAGTGTTACGTTTAGGGTTAGGGTCATGGTTGTGTTAGGCTTTGTGGTTGGGGTGAGGGTTAGTTTTAGGGTTAGGGTTGGTTAGGGTTAGGATTATCGTTATGATAAGGCGTTAGGGGTTAGAAGTGTAGTTTAGGTTTAGGGTTTGGGTGAGGGTTCCGGTTAGGCCTTGCGGTTCTGGTCATGGTTAGGTTTGGTTTAGGCTTAGGGTTAGGTTCATGATTCGGTTTCGGGTTAGTGTTAGAGTTAGGGTGAGAGTTAGTGTTAAGGTTTTTGCTAGGCTTTGGTGTTAGGGTTAGGGTTTGTGTTAGGGTTAGGTTTATCATTAGGGCTCAGGGGTTTCAGGTTAATGTTAGGGTTAGGGTTGGGGATAGCATTAGGGTTAGGGTTGTGGGATACGGTTAGGATTTAGGGTGCGGGTTACGGTTAGTTTTACAGTTAAGGTGAGGGTTTAGGGTAATTGTTATGATTAGGGTTATAGTCAGAGTTAGGGTTTGGTTTAGGATTAGGGTTAGGTGTAGGGTAAGAATTAGGTTTAGGTCCATGTTGAGGGTTAGACTTAGTGTTCTATTTAGGGTAAAGGTTAGGGGTAGGGTTAGGATTAGGTCTAGGGTTAGGATTAGGATTATTTTAGGGTTCGGTTCAGGGCTATTGTAAGTGTTCAGTTTAGGGTTACAGATGGACTAGCGTTATTCTTAGAGTTAGGTTTAAGGTTAGGGTTTGGGTTAGGTCTAGGTTTAGGGTTAAGCTTATGGTTAGTGTTTGGATGAAGTTCAGGATAGGGTGAGGGTTATTTTTATGGTGAGGGCTAGGGTTTGGGTTTGTGTTCAGGTTAGTGTTAAGGATAGGTTTAGGGTTCGGTTAGGGTTAGGCGTTATGTCTAGGGTCAGCGTTAGGTTAGGTTCAGGGTTAGTGTGAAGTTTAGGTTAAGGGTGAGGGTTATGATAAGGGTTAGGATTATAGACGGTGTTAGACGTTAGGTTTAGGGTGTTAGGGTTAGGTTTATGGTTAGGGTAGATTTAAGTTTAGGTTTAATATTAGGGTTAGGGTTAGATTTGGGTTACTGTTCGTATTAGGGTTAGGGTTAGGGATAAGTTTGGGGATAGCGTTAGGTTTCGGGTTGGGGATACGGTTAAGGATTAGGGTGAGGGTTAGGGTTAGGTTTACAGTTAAGGCGAGGGTTTAGGGTAATTGTTATGGTTAGGGTTAGAGTTAGAGTTAGGCTTAGGGTTAGGGTGAAGTTTCAGTTAATAGTCAGGGTTAGGCTTAAGGTGAGAGTAGGGTTAAGGTTAGTGTTCGGGTTAGGTGTAGCGTTAGGGTTTGGGTAGGGGTAAGGTTAGGGTTAAGGCTAGGTTTACGGTAAAGGGTAGGGCTAGCTTAGGGTTAGATTTAGAGTTAGTGCTAGGGTTTAGGATTATGGTTATGGTCAGGTTTAGAGTTATTGTTAGGGTTAGGGTAGAGTTAAGGTTAGGGTTCATTTAGGGTTAGAGAAAGGGTTAGGTTTAGGTCTGGGTTAGGTGTAGGATGCGGGGTAGGCTTAGGGTTAGGGGTTCATGGGAGGGTTAGTGTTAAGTTTACATTAAGCTGATGTTTTAGGGTGTTACTGTTAGGGCTAGGGTTAGCATTAGGTTTAGGGTCAGGGCTAGAGTTAGGGGATAGTTAAGGGTTAGCTTTAGTTTCAGGGTTAGGGTTAGCCTTCGGTTTAGGGTGAAGTTTAGGTTAAGGATGAGGGTTAGGGTTAGGGTTAGGCATTTGGGTTAAGGTTAGGGTTAGGTTTAGGATTAGGCTTAGGGTTAGGGTTAGGTGTTTGGGTTAATGTTAGGGTCAGGTTTAGGGTTCGGCTTAGGGTTAGGGCTACAGCTGGGGTAAAGTTTAATTGAAGGGTGAGGGTTGAGCTTAGGGTTAGCCTTAGGGGTTAGGGTTAGAGCTTAGGTTAGGATTAAGTTTAGGGTTAAGGTTAGGTTTAGATTTAGGGTTAGGGTTAGTGTTAGGGTTAAGTCATGTTTAGGTTTAGGGCTAGGTGAAGGTTATAGATAGGGTTAGGTTAAGGGTTGAGGTTAGGTTTAGATGGTAAGATGAGGGTTAGTGCTAGGTTTCCATTTAAGCTGAGTGTGTAGGGTAAGTTTTAGCGTTAGGATTAGGGTTAGAGTTAGAGTTAGGGTCAGGGTTAGTTTTGAGTTTAGAGTTAGGGTTACGTTTATGGTACGGTCAGGGTTAGGGGAGATTTAGTGTTACGTTTAGTTTTAGGGTTAGGGTTACAGAGAAGTTTATGTTAAGCGAGAGGGTTGGGGTTAGGGGTTTGGGTTCAGGTCAGAGTCAGGGTTAGGGTTAGGTTTAGGGTTAGGGTTACGTGTAGTGTTAGTGTTAGTTTTGCTTAGGGTTCGGGTTTGAATGAAGTTAGGGTACGCTTAGCGTTATGCTTAGGGTGAAATTCTGGTTAAGGGTGAGGGTTCGGCTTAGGGTTAGGATTAGAGTTAGGGTCAGTGGTTAGGGTTAGGTTTAGGGTTAAGGTTAGTTTTAGGCTAAGGATTAGGATTAGCGTTAGGGTTAAGGGTTACTGTTTCAGTTAGGTTTAGGTTAAGGTTATAATTAGGGTTAAGTTTAGGGTTAGGGTAAGAGTTAGAGTTACATTTACAGTTAAGGTGAGGGTTTTGGGTAAGTGTTACCCTTAAGGTTAGGGTTAGAGTAAAGGTTAAGGGTTAGGGTTAAGGTTAAGGGTTAGGGTTAGGTTTAAGTTTATGGTAGGCTTAAAGATAGGGTTAAGGTTAGGTTAGGGTTAGGGTCAGGGTTAGAATTAGAATTAGGTTTAGGGCGAGGATTAGGGTCAGAGTTATTGTAAGGGTTAGGTTTCGGGTTACAGGTGGGCCAAGGTTAAGGTGAGGGTTAGGTTTATGGGGAGGGTTAGGGTTAAAGTCAGGGTGAGTTTTCGGTTAGGGATAGGGTGAAGTTTAAGATAGGGTGAGGGTTAGGGTTATGGCTAAAGTTTGGGCTTGTCTTCAGGTTAGTGTTAAGGTTATGTTCAGGGTTAGGGTTACGTTCAGGGGTTGTGTTCAGTTTTAGGGTTAGGGTTAGATTTAAGGTTAGGGTTAAGTTTAGTGTTACGTTTAGGGTTAGGGTCATGGTTGTGTTAGGCTTTGTGGTTGGGGTGAGGGTTAGTTTTAGGGTTAGGGTTGGTTAGGGTTAGGATTATCGTTATGATAAGGCGTTAGGGGTTAGAAGTGTAGTTTAGGTTTAGGGTTTGGGTGAGGGTTCCGGTTAGGCCTTGCGGTTCTGGTCATGGTTAGGTTTGGTTTAGGCTTAGGGTTAGGTTCATGATTCGGTTTCGGGTTAGTGTTAGAGTTAGGGTGAGAGTTAGTGTTAAGGTTTTTGCTAGGCTTTGGTGTTAGGGTTAGGGTTTGTGTTAGGGTTAGGTTTATCATTAGGGCTCAGGGGTTTCAGGTTAATGTTAGGGTTAGGGTTGGGGATAGCATTAGGGTTAGGGTTGTGGGATACGGTTAGGATTTAGGGTGCGGGTTACGGTTAGTTTTACAGTTAAGGTGAGGGTTTAGGGTAATTGTTATGATTAGGGTTATAGTCAGAGTTAGGGTTTGGTTTAGGATTAGGGTTAGGTGTAGGGTAAGAATTAGGTTTAGGTCCATGTTGAGGGTTAGACTTAGTGTTCTATTTAGGGTAAAGGTTAGGGGTAGGGTTAGGATTAGGTCTAGGGTTAGGATTAGGATTATTTTAGGGTTCGGTTCAGGGCTATTGTAAGTGTTCAGTTTAGGGTTACAGATGGACTAGCGTTATTCTTAGAGTTAGGTTTAAGGTTAGGGTTTGGGTTAGGTCTAGGTTTAGGGTTAAGCTTATGGTTAGTGTTTGGATGAAGTTCAGGATAGGGTGAGGGTTATTTTTATGGTGAGGGCTAGGGTTTGGGTTTGTGTTCAGGTTAGTGTTAAGGATAGGTTTAGGGTTCGGTTAGGGTTAGGCGTTATGTCTAGGGTCAGCGTTAGGTTAGGTTCAGGGTTAGTGTGAAGTTTAGGTTAAGGGTGAGGGTTATGATAAGGGTTAGGATTATAGACGGTGTTAGACGTTAGGTTTAGGGTGTTAGGGTTAGGTTTATGGTTAGGGTAGATTTAAGTTTAGGTTTAATATTAGGGTTAGGGTTAGATTTGGGTTACTGTTCGTATTAGGGTTAGGATTAGGGATAAGTTTGGGGATAGCGTTAGGTTTCGGGTTGGGGATACGGTTAAGGATTAGGGTGAGGGTTAGGGTTAGGTTTACAGTTAAGGCGAGGGTTTAGGGTAATTGTTATGGTTAGGGTTAGAGTTAGAGTTAGGCTTAGGGTTAGGGTGAAGTTTCAGTTAATAGTCAGGGTTAGGCTTAAGGTTAGAGTAGGGTTAAGGTTAGTGTTCGGGTTAGGTGTAGCGTTAGGGTTTGGGTAGGGGTAAGGTTAGGGTTAAGGCTAGGTTTATGGTAAAGGGTAGGGCTAGCTTAGGGTTAGATTTAAAGTTAGAGTTAGTGCTAGGGTTTAGGATTATGGTTATGGTCAGGTTTAGAGTTATTGTTAGGGTTAGGGTAGAGTTAAGGTTAGGGTTCATTTAGGGTTAGAGAAAGGGTTAGGTTTAGGTCTGGGTTAGGTGTAGGATGCGGGGTAGGCTTAGGGTTAGGGGTTCATGGGAGGGTTAGTGTTAAGTTTACATTAAGCTGATGTTTTAGGGTGTTACTGTTAGGGCTAGGGTTAGCATTAGGTTTAGGGTCAGGGCTAGAGTTAGGGGATAGTTAAGGGTTAGCTTTAGTTTCAGGGTTAGGGTTAGCCTTCGGTTTAGGGTGAAGTTTAGGTTAAGGATGAGGGTTAGGGTTAGGGTTAGGCATTTGGGTTAAGGTTAGGGTTAGGTTTAGGATTAGGCTTAGGGTTAGGGTTAGGTGTTTGGGTTAATGTTAGGGTCAGGTTTAGGGTTCGGCTTAGGGTTAGGGCTACAGCTGGGGTAAAGTTTAATTGAAGGGTGAGGGTTGAGCTTAGGGTTAGCCTTAGGGGTTAGGGTTAGAGCTTAGGTTAGGATTAAGTTTAGGGTTAAGGTTAGGTTTAGATTTAGGGTTAGGGTTAGTGTTAGGGTTAAGTCATGTTTAGGTTTAGGGCTAGGTGAAGGTTATAGATAGGGTTAGGTTAAGGGTTGAGGTTAGGTTTAGATGGTAAGATGAGGGTTAGTGCTAGGTTTCCATTTAAGCTGAGTGTGTAGGGTAAGTTTTAGCGTTAGGATTAGGGTTAGAGTTAGAGTTAGGGTCAGGGTTAGTTTTGAGTTTAGAGTTAGGGTTACGTTTATGGTACGGTCAGGGTTAGGGGAGATTTAGTGTTACGTTTAGTTTTAGGGTTAGGGTTACAGAGAAGTTTATGTGAAGCGAGAGGGTTGGGGTTAGGGGTTTGGGTTCAGGTCAGAGTCAGGGTTAGGGTTAGGTTTAGGGTTAGGGTTACGTGTAGTGTTAGTGTTAGTTTTGCTTAGGGTTCGGGTTTGAATGAAGTTAGGGTACGCTTAGCGTTATGCTTAGGGTGAAATTCTGGTTAAGGGTGAGGGTTCGGCTTAGGGTTAGGATTAGAGTTAGGGTCAGTGGTTAGGGTTAGGTTTAGGGTTAAGGTTAGTTTTAGGCTAAGGATTAGGATTAGCGTTAGGGTTAAGGGTTACTGTTTCAGTTAGGTTTAGGTTAAGGTTATAATTAGGGTTAAGTTTAGGGTTAGGGTAAGAGTTAGAGTTACATTTACAGTTAAGGTGAGGGTTTTGGGTAAGTGTTACCCTTAAGGTTAGGGTTAGAGTAAAGGTTAAGGGTTAGGGTTAAGGTTAAGGGTTAGGGTTAGGTTTAAGTTTATGGTAGGCTTAAAGATAGGGTTAAGGTTAGGTTAGGGTTAGGGTCAGGGTTAGAATTAGAATTAGGTTTAGGGCGAGGATTAGGGTCAGAGTTATTGTAAGGGTTAGGTTTCGGGTTACAGGTGGGCCAAGGTTAAGGTGAGGGTTAGGTTTATGGGGAGGGTTAGGGTTAAAGTCAGGGTGAGTTTTCGGTTAGGGATAGGGTGAAGTTTAAGATAGGGTGAGGGTTAGGGTTATGGCTAAAGTTTGGGCTTGTCTTCAGGTTAGTGTTAAGGTTATGTTCAGGGTTAGGGTTACGTTCAGGGGTTGTGTTCAGTTTTAGGGTTAGGGTTAGATTTAAGGTTAGGGTTAAGTTTAGTGTTACGTTTAGGGTTAGGGTCATGGTTGTGTTAGGCTTTGTGGTTGGGGTGAGGGTTAGTTTTAGGGTTAGGGTTGGTTAGGGTTAGGATTATCGTTATGATAAGGCGTTAGGGGTTAGAAGTGTAGTTTAGGTTTAGGGTTTGGGTGAGGGTTCCGGTTAGGCCTTGCGGTTCTGGTCATGGTTAGGTTTGGTTTAGGCTTAGGGTTAGGTTCATGATTCGGTTTCGGGTTAGTGTTAGAGTTAGGGTGAGAGTTAGTGTTAAGGTTTTTGCTAGGCTTTGGTGTTAGGGTTAGGGTTTGTGTTAGGGTTAGGTTTATCATTAGGGCTCAGGGGTTTCAGGTTAATGTTAGGGTTAGGGTTGGGGATAGCATTAGGGTTAGGGTTGTGGGATACGGTTAGGATTTAGGGTGCGGGTTACGGTTAGTTTTACAGTTAAGGTGAGGGTTTAGGGTAATTGTTATGATTAGGGTTATAGTCAGAGTTAGGGTTTGGTTTAGGATTAGGGTTAGGTGTAGGGTAAGAATTAGGTTTAGGTCCATGTTGAGGGTTAGACTTAGTGTTCTATTTAGGGTAAAGGTTAGGGGTAGGGTTAGGATTAGGTCTAGGGTTAGGATTAGGATTATTTTAGGGTTCGGTTCAGGGCTATTGTAAGTGTTCAGTTTAGGGTTACAGATGGACTAGCGTTATTCTTAGAGTTAGGTTTAAGGTTAGGGTTTGGGTTAGGTCTAGGTTTAGGGTTAAGCTTATGGTTAGTGTTTGGATGAAGTTCAGGATAGGGTGAGGGTTATTTTTATGGTGAGGGCTAGGGTTTGGGTTTGTGTTCAGGTTAGTGTTAAGGATAGGTTTAGGGTTCGGTTAGGGTTAGGCGTTATGTCTAGGGTCAGCGTTAGGTTAGGTTCAGGGTTAGTGTGAAGTTTAGGTTAAGGGTGAGGGTTATGATAAGGGTTAGGATTATAGACGGTGTTAGACGTTAGGTTTAGGGTGTTAGGGTTAGGTTTATGGTTAGGGTAGATTTAAGTTTAGGTTTAATATTAGGGTTAGGGTTAGATTTGGGTTACTGTTCGTATTAGGGTTAGGATTAGGGATAAGTTTGGGGATAGCGTTAGGTTTCGGGTTGGGGATACGGTTAAGGATTAGGGTGAGGGTTAGGGTTAGGTTTACAGTTAAGGCGAGGGTTTAGGGTAATTGTTATGGTTAGGGTTAGAGTTAGAGTTAGGCTTAGGGTTAGGGTGAAGTTTCAGTTAATAGTCAGGGTTAGGCTTAAGGTTAGAGTAGGGTTAAGGTTAGTGTTCGGGTTAGGTGTAGCGTTAGGGTTTGGGTAGGGGTAAGGTTAGGGTTAAGGCTAGGTTTACGGTAAAGGGTAGGGCTAGCTTAGGGTTAGATTTAGAGTTAGAGTTAGTGCTAGGGTTTAGGATTATGGTTATGGTCAGGTTTAGAGTTATTGTTAGGGTTAGGGTAGAGTTAAGGTTAGGGTTAATTTAGGGTTAGAGAAAGGGTTAGGTTTAGGTCTGGGTTAGGTGTAGGATGCGGGGTAGGCTTAGGGTTAGGGGTTCATGGGAGGGTTAGTGTTAAGTTTACATTAAGCTGATGTTTTAGGGTGTTACTGTTAGGGCTAGGGTTAGCATTAGGTTTAGGGTCAGGGCTAGAGTTAGGGGATAGTTAAGGGTTAGCTTTAGTTTCAGGGTTAGGGTTAGCCTTCGGTTTAGGGTGAAGTTTAGGTTAAGGATGAGGGTTAGGGTTAGGGTTAGGCATTTGGGTTAAGGTTAGGGTTAGGTTTAGGATTAGGCTTAGGGTTAGGGTTGGGTGTTTGGGTTAATGTTAGGGTCAGGTTTAGGGTTTGGTTTAGGGTTAGGGCTACAACTGGGATAAAGTTTAATTGAAGGGTGAGGGTTGAGCTTAGGGTTAGCGTTAGGGGTTAGGGTTAGAGCTTAGGTTAGGATTAAGTTTAGGGTTAAGGTTAGGTTTAGATTTAGGGTTAGGGTTAGTGTTAGGGTTAAGTCATGTTTAGGTTTAGGGCTAGGTGAAGGTTATAGATAGGGTTAGGTTAAGGGTTGAGGTTAGGTTTAGATGGTAAGATGAGGGTTAGTGCTAGGTTTCCATTTAAGCTGAGTGTGTAGGGTAAGTTTTAGCGTTAGGATTAGGGTTAGAGTTAGAGTTAGGGTCAGGGTTAGTTTTGAGTTTAGAGTTAGGGTTACGTTTATGGTACGGTCAGGGTTAGGGGAGATTTAGTGTTACGTTTAGTTTTAGGGTTAGGGTTACAGAGAAGTTTATGTGAAGCGAGAGGGTTGGGGTTAGGGGTTTGGGTTCAGGTCAGAGTCAGGGTTAGGGTTAGGTTTAGGGTTAGGGTTACGTGTAGTGTTAGTGTTAGTTTTGCTTAGGGTTCGGGTTTGAATGAAGTTAGGGTACGCTTAGCGTTATGCTTAGGGTGAAATTCTGGTTAAGGGTGAGGGTTCGGCTTAGGGTTAGGATTAGAGTTAGGGTCAGTGGTTAGGGTTAGGTTTAGGGTTAAGGTTAGTTTTAGGCTAAGGATTAGGATTAGCGTTAGGGTTAAGGGTTACTGTTTCAGTTAGGTTTAGGTTAAGGTTATAATTAGGGTTAAGTTTAGGGTTAGGGTAAGAGTTAGAGTTACATTTACAGTTAAGGTGAGGGTTTTGGGTAAGTGTTACCCTTAAGGTTAGGGTTAGAGTAAAGGTTAAGGGTTAGGGTTAAGGTTAAGGGTTAGGGTTAGGTTTAAGTTTATGGTAGGCTTAAAGATAGGGTTAAGGTTAGGTTAGGGTTAGGGTCAGGGTTAGAATTAGAATTAGGTTTAGGGCGAGGATTAGGGTCAGAGTTATTGTAAGGGTTAGGTTTCGGGTTACAGGTGGGCCAAGGTTAAGGTGAGGGTTAGGTTTATGGGGAGGGTTAGGGTTAAAGTCAGGGTGAGTTTTCGGTTAGGGATAGGGTGAAGTTTAAGATAGGGTGAGGGTTAGGGTTATGGCTAAGGTTTGGGCTTGTCTTCAGGTTAGTGTTAAGGTTATGTTCAGGGTTAGGGTTACGTTCAGGGGTTGTGTTCAGTTTTAGGGTTAGGGTTAGATTTAAGGTTAGGGTTAAGTTTAGTGTTACGTTTAGGGTTAGGGTCATGGTTGTGTTAGGCTTTGTGGTTGGGGTGAGGGTTAGTTTTAGGGTTAGGGTTGGTTAGGGTTAGGATTATCGTTATGATAAGGCGTTAGGGGTTAGAAGTGTAGTTTAGGTTTAGGGTTTGGGTGAGGGTTCCGGTTAGGCCTTGCGGTTCTGGTCATGGTTAGGTTTGGTTTAGGCTTAGGGTTAGGTTCATGATTCGGTTTCGGGTTAGTGTTAGAGTTAGGGTGAGAGTTAGTGTTAAGGTTTTTGCTAGGCTTTGGTGTTAGGGTTAGGGTTTGTGTTAGGGTTAGGTTTATCATTAGGGCTCAGGGGTTTCAGGTTAATGTTAGGGTTAGGGTTGGGGATAGCATTAGGGTTAGGGTTGTGGGATACGGTTAGGATTTAGGGTGTGGGTTACGGTTAGTTTTACAGTTAAGGTGAGGGTTTAGGGTAATTGTTATGATTAGGGTTATAGTCAGAGTTAGGGTTTGGTTTAGGATTAGGGTTAGGTGTAGGGTAAGAATTAGGTTTAGGTCCATGTTGAGGGTTAGACTTAGTGTTCTATTTAGGGTAAAGGTTAGGGGTAGGGTTAGGATTAGGTCTAGGGTTAGGATTAGGATTATTTTAGGGTTCGGTTCAGGGCTATTGTAAGTGTTCAGTTTAGGGTTACAGATGGACTAGCGTTATTCTTAGAGTTAGGTTTAAGGTTAGGGTTTGGGTTAGGTCTAGGTTTAGGGTTAAGCTTATGGTTAGTGTTTGGATGAAGTTCAGGATAGGGTGAGGGTTATTTTTATGGTGAGGGCTAGGGTTTGGGTTTGTGTTCAGGTTAGTGTTAAGGATAGGTTTAGGGTTCGGTTAGGGTTAGGCGTTATGTCTAGGGTCAGCGTTAGGTTAGGTTCAGGGTTAGTGTGAAGTTTAGGTTAAGGGTGAGGGTTATGATAAGGGTTAGGATTATAGACGGTGTTAGACGTTAGGTTTAGGGTGTTAGGGTTAGGTTTATGGTTAGGGTAGATTTAAGTTTAGGTTTAATATTAGGGTTAGGGTTAGATTTGGGTTACTGTTCGTATTAGGGTTAGGGTTAGGGATAAGTTTGGGGATAGCGTTAGGTTTCGGGTTGGGGATACGGTTAAGGATTAGGGTGAGGGTTAGGGTTAGGTTTACAGTTAAGGCGAGGGTTTAGGGTAATTGTTATGGTTAGGGTTAGAGTTAGAGTTAGGCTTAGGGTTAGGGTGAAGTTTCAGTTAATTGTCAGGGTTAGGCTTAAGGTGAGAGTAGGGTTAAGGTTAGTGTTCGGGTTAGGTGTAGCGTTAGGGTTTGGGTAGGGGTAAGGTTAGGGTTAAGGCTAGGTTTACGGTAAAGGGTAGGGCTAGCTTAGGGTTAGATTTAGAGTTAGAGTTAGTGCTAGGGTTTAGGATTATGGTTATGGTCAGGTTTAGAGTTATTGTTAGGGTTAGGGTAGAGTTAAGGTTAGGGTTCATTTAGGGTTAGAGAAAGGGTTAGGTTTAGGTCTGGGTTAGGTGTAGGATGCGGGGTAGGCTTAGGGTTAGGGGTTCATGGGAGGGTTAGTGTTAAGTTTACATTAAGCTGATGTTTTAGGGTGTTACTGTTAGGGCTAGGGTTAGCATTAGGTTTAGGGTCAGGGCTAGAGTTAGGGGATAGTTAAGGGTTAGCTTTAGTTTCAGGGTTAGGGTTAGCCTTCGGTTTAGGGTGAAGTTTAGGTTAAGGATGAGGGTTAGGGTTAGGGTTAGGCATTTGGGTTAAGGTTAGGGTTAGGTTTAGGATTAGGCTTAGGGTTAGGGTTAGGTGTTTGGGTTAATGTTAGGGTCAGGTTTAGGGTTCGGCTTAGGGTTAGGGCTACAGCTGGGGTAAAGTTTAATTGAAGGGTGAGGGTTGAGCTTAGGGTTAGCCTTAGGGGTTAGGGTTAGAGCTTAGGTTAGGATTAAGTTTAGGGTTAAGGTTAGGTTTAGATTTAGGGTTAGGGTTAGTGTTAGGGTTAAGTCATGTTTAGGTTTAGGGCTAGGTGAAGGTTATAGATAGGGTTAGGTTAAGGGTTGAGGTTAGGTTTAGATGGTAAGATGAGGGTTAGTGCTAGGTTTCCATTTAAGCTGAGTGTGTAGGGTAAGTTTTAGCGTTAGGATTAGGGTTAGAGTTAGAGTTAGGGTCAGGGTTAGTTTTGAGTTTAGAGTTAGGGTTACGTTTATGGTACGGTCAGGGTTAGGGGAGATTTAGTGTTACGTTTAGTTTTAGGGTTAGGGTTACAGAGAAGTTTATGTGAAGCGAGAGGGTTGGGGTTAGGGGTTTGGGTTCAGGTCAGAGTCAGGGTTAGGGTTAGGTTTAGGGTTAGGGTTACGTGTAGTGTTAGTGTTAGTTTTGCTTAGGGTTCGGGTTTGAATGAAGTTAGGGTACGCTTAGCGTTATGCTTAGGGTGAAATTCTGGTTAAGGGTGAGGGTTCGGCTTAGGGTTAGGATTAGAGTTAGGGTCAGTGGTTAGGGTTAGGTTTAGGGTTAAGGTTAGTTTTAGGCTAAGGATTAGGATTAGCGTTAGGGTTAAGGGTTACTGTTTCAGTTAGGTTTAGGTTAAGGTTATAATTAGGGTTAAGTTTAGGGTTAGGGTAAGAGTTAGAGTTACATTTACAGTTAAGGTGAGGGTTTTGGGTAAGTGTTACCCTTAAGGTTAGGGTTAGAGTAAAGGTTAAGGGTTAGGGTTAAGGTTAAGGGTTAGGGTTAGGTTTAAGTTTATGGTAGGCTTAAAGATAGGGTTAAGGTTAGGTTAGGGTTAGGGTCAGGGTTAGAATTAGAATTAGGTTTAGGGCGAGGATTAGGGTCAGAGTTATTGTAAGGGTTAGGTTTCGGGTTACAGGTGGGCCAAGGTTAAGGTGAGGGTTAGGTTTATGGGGAGGGTTAGGGTTAAAGTCAGGGTGAGTTTTCGGTTAGGGATAGGGTGAAGTTTAAGATAGGGTGAGGGTTAGGGTTATGGCTAAGGTTTGGGCTTGTCTTCAGGTTAGTGTTAAGGTTATGTTCAGGGTTAGGGTTACGTTCAGGGGTTGTGTTCAGTTTTAGGGTTAGGGTTAGATTTAAGGTTAGGGTTAAGTTTAGTGTTACGTTTAGGGTTAGGGTCATGGTTGTGTTAGGCTTTGTGGTTGGGGTGAGGGTTAGTTTTAGGGTTAGGGTTGGTTAGGGTTAGGATTATCGTTATGATAAGGCGTTAGGGGTTAGAAGTGTAGTTTAGGTTTAGGGTTTGGGTGAGGGTTCCGGTTAGGCCTTGCGGTTCTGGTCATGGTTAGGTTTGGTTTAGGCTTAGGGTTAGGTTCATGATTCGGTTTCGGGTTAGTGTTAGAGTTAGGGTGAGAGTTAGTGTTAAGGTTTTTGCTAGGCTTTGGTGTTAGGGTTAGGGTTTGTGTTAGGGTTAGGTTTATCATTAGGGCTCAGGGGTTTCAGGTTAATGTTAGGGTTAGGGTTGGGGATAGCATTAGGGTTAGGGTTGTGGGATACGGTTAGGATTTAGGGTGCGGGTTACGGTTAGTTTTACAGTTAAGGTGAGGGTTTAGGGTAATTGTTATGATTAGGGTTATAGTCAGAGTTAGGGTTTGGTTTAGGATTAGGGTTAGGTGTAGGGTAAGAATTAGGTTTAGGTCCATGTTGAGGGTTAGACTTAGTGTTCTATTTAGGGAAAAGGTTAGGGGTCGGGTTAGGATTAGGTCTAGGGTTAGGATTAGGATTATTTTAGGGTTCGGTTCAGGGCTATTGTAAGTGTTCAGTTTAGGGTTACAGATGGACTAGCGTTATTCTTAGAGTTAGGTTTAAGGTTAGGGTTTGGGTTAGGTCTAGGTTTAGGGTTAAGGTTATGGTTAGTGTTTGGATGAAGTTCAGGATAGGGTGAGGGTTATTTTTATGGTGAGGGCTGGGGTTTGGGTTTGTGTTCAGGTTAGTGTTAAGGATAGGTTTAGGGTTCGGTTAGGGTTAGGCGTTATGTCTAGGGTCAGCGTTAGGTTAGGTTCAGGGTTAGTGTGAAGTTTAGGTTAAGGGTGAGGGTTATGATAAGGGTTAGGATTATAGACGGTGTTAGACGTTAGGTTTAGGGTGTTAGGGTTAGGTTTATGGTTAGGGTAGATTTAAGTTTAGGTTTAATATTAGGGTTAGGGTTAGATTTGGGTTACTGTTCGTATTAGGGTTAGGGTTAGGGATAAGTTTGGGGATAGCGTTAGGTTTCGGGTTGGGGATACGGTTAAGGATTAGGGTGAGGGTTAGGGTTAGGTTTACAGTTAAGGCGAGGGTTTAGGGTAATTGTTATGGTTAGGGTTAGAGTTAGAGTTAGGCTTAGGGTTAGGGTGAAGTTTCAGTTAATAGTCAGGGTTAGGCTTAAGGTTAGAGTAGGGTTAAGGTTAGTGTTCGGGTTAGGTGTAGCGTTAGGGTTTGGGTAGGGGTAAGGTTAGGGTTAAGGCTAGGTTTACGGTAAAGGGTAGGGCTAGCTTAGGGTTAGATTTAGAGTTAGAGTTAGTGCTAGGGTTTAGGATTATGGTTATGGTCAGGTTTAGAGTTATTGCTAGGGTTAGGGTAGAGTTAAGGTTAGGGTTCATTTAGGGTTAGAGAAAGGGTTAGGTTTAGGTCTGGGTTAGGTGTAGGATGCGGGGTAGGCTTAGGGTTAGGGGTTCATGGGAGGGTTAGTGTTAAGTTTACATTAAGCTGATGTTTTAGGGTGTTACTGTTAGGGCTAGGGTTAGCATTAGGTTTAGGGTCAGGGCTAGAGTTAGGGGATAGTTAAGGGTTAGCTTTAGTTTCAGGGTTAGGGTTAGCCTTCGGTTTAGGGTGAAGTTTAGGTTAAGGATGAGGGTTAGGGTTAGGGTTAGGCATTTGGGTTAAGGTTAGGGTTAGGTTTAGGATTAGGCTTAGGGTTAGGGTTAGGTGTTTGGGTTAATGTTAGGGTCAGGTTTAGGGTTCGGCTTAGGGTTAGGGCTACAGCTGGGGTAAAGTTTAATTGAAGGGTGAGGGTTGAGCTTAGGGTTAGCGTTAGGGGTTAGGGTTAGAGCTTAGGTTAGGATTAAGTTTAGGGTTAAGTTTAGGTTTAGATTTAGGGTTAGGGTTAGTGTTAGGGTTAAGTCATGTTTAGGTTTAGGGCTAGGTGAAGGTTATAGATAGGGTTAGGTTAAGGGTTGAGGTTAGGTTTAGATGGTAAGATGAGGGTTAGTGCTAGGTTTCCATTTAAGCTGAGTGTGTAGGGTAAGTTTTAGCGTTAGGATTAGGGTTAGAGTTAGAGTTAGGGTCAGGGTTAGTTTTGAGTTTAGAGTTAGGGTTACGTTTATGGTACGGTCAGGGTTAGGGGAGATTTAGTGTTACGTTTAGTTTTAGGGTTAGGGTTACAGAGAAGTTTATGTGAAGCGAGAGGGTTGGGGTTAGGGGTTTGGGTTCAGGTCAGAGTCAGGGTTAGGGTTAGGTTTAGGGTTAGGGTTACGTGTAGTGTTAGTGTTAGTTTTGCTTAGGGTTCGGGTTTGAATGAAGTTAGGGTACGCTTAGCGTTATGCTTAGGGTGAAATTCTGGTTAAGGGTGAGGGTTCGGCTTAGGGTTAGGATTAGAGTTAGGGTCAGTGGTTAGGGTTAGGTTTAGGGTTAAGGTTAGTTTTAGGCTAAGGATTAGGATTAGCGTTAGGGTTAAGGGTTACTGTTTCAGTTAGGTTTAGGTTAAGGTTATAATTAGGGTTAAGTTTAGGGTTAGGGTAAGAGTTAGAGTTACATTTACAGTTAAGGTGAGGGTTTTGGGTAAGTGTTACCCTTAAGGTTAGGGTTAGAGTAAAGGTTAAGGGTTAGGGTTAAGGTTAAGGGTTAGGGTTAGGTTTAAGTTTATGGTAGGCTTAAAGATAGGGTTAAGGTTAGGTTAGGGTTAGGGTCAGGGTTAGAATTAGAATTAGGTTTAGGGCGAGGATTAGGGTCAGAGTTATTGTAAGGGTTAGGTTTCGGGTTACAGGTGGGCCAAGGTTAAGGTGAGGGTTAGGTTTATGGGGAGGGTTAGGGTTAAAGTCAGGGTGAGTTTTCGGTTAGGGATAGGGTGAAGTTTAAGATAGGGTGAGGGTTAGGGTTATGGCTAAGGTTTGGGCTTGTCTTCAGGTTAGTGTTAAGGTTATGTTCAGGGTTAGGGTTACGTTCAGGGGTTGTGTTCAGTTTTAGGGTTAGGGTTAGATTTAAGGTTAGGGTTAAGTTTAGTGTTACGTTTAGGGTTAGGGTCATGGTTGTGTTAGGCTTTGTGGTTGGGGTGAGGGTTAGTTTTAGGGTTAGGGTTGGTTAGGGTTAGGATTATCGTTATGATAAGGCGTTAGGGGTTAGAAGTGTAGTTTAGGTTTAGGGTTTGGGTGAGGGTTCCGGTTAGGCCTTGCGGTTCTGGTCATGGTTAGGTTTGGTTTAGGCTTAGGGTTAGGTTCATGATTCGGTTTCGGGTTAGTGTTAGAGTTAGGGTGAGAGTTAGTGTTAAGGTTTTTGCTAGGCTTTGGTGTTAGGGTTAGGGTTTGTGTTAGGGTTAGGTTTATCATTAGGGCTCAGGGGTTTCAGGTTAATGTTAGGGTTAGGGTTGGGGATAGCATTAGGGTTAGGGTTGTGGGATACGGTTAGGATTTAGGGTGCGGGTTACGGTTAGTTTTACAGTTAAGGTGAGGGTTTAGGGTAATTGTTATGATTAGGGTTATAGCCAGAGTTAGGGTTTGGTTTAGGATTAGGGTTAGGTGTAGGGTAAGAATTAGGTTTAGGTCCATGTTGAGGGTTAGACTTAGTGTTCTATTTAGGGTAAAGGTTAGGGGTCGGGTTAGGATTAGGTCTAGGGTTAGGATTAGGATTATTTTAGGGTTCGGTTCAGGGCTATTGTAAGTGTTCAGTTTAGGGTTACAGATGGACTAGCGTTATTCTTAGAGTTAGGTTTAAGGTTAGGGTTTGGGTTAGGTCTAGGTTTAGGGTTAAGCTTATGGTTAGTGTTTGGATGAAGTTCAGGATAGGGTGAGGGTTATTTTTATGGTGAGGGCTAGGGTTTGGGTTTGTGTTCAGGTTAGTGTTAAGGATAGGTTTAGGGTTCGGTTAGGGTTAGGCGTTATGTCTAGGGTCAGCGTTAGGTTAGGTTCAGGGTTAGTGTGAAGTTTAGGTTAAGGGTGAGGGTTATGATAAGGGTTAGGATTATAGACGGTGTTAGACGTTAGGTTTAGGGTGTTAGGGTTAGGTTTATGGTTAGGGTAGATTTAAGTTTAGGTTTAATATTAGGGTTAGGGTTAGATTTGGGTTACTGTTCGTATTAGGGTTAGGGTTAGGGATAAGTTTGGGGATAGCGTTAGGTTTCGGGTTGGGGATACGGTTAAGGATTAGGGTGAGGGTTAGGGTTAGGTTTACAGTTAAGGCGAGGGTTTAGGGTAATTGTTATGGTTAGGGTTAGAGTTAGAGTTAGGCTTAGGGTTAGGGTGAAGTTTCAGTTAATTGTCAGGGTTAGGCTTAAGGTGAGAGTAGGGTTAAGGTTAGTGTTCGGGTTAGGTGTAGCGTTAGGGTTTGGGTAGGGGTAAGGTTAGGGTTAAGGCTAGGTTTACGGTAAAGGGTAGGGCTAGCTTAGGGTTAGATTTAGAGTTAGAGTTAGTGCTAGGGTTTAGGATTATGGTTATGGTCAGGTTTAGAGTTATTGTTAGGGTTAGGGTAGAGTTAAGGTTAGGGTTCATTTAGGGTTAGAGAAAGGGTTAGGTTTAGGTCTGGGTTAGGTGTAGGATGCGGGGTAGGCTTAGGGTTAGGGGTTCATGGGAGGGTTAGTGTTAAGTTTACATTAAGCTGATGTTTTAGGGTGTTACTGTTAGGGCTAGGGTTAGCATTAGGTTTAGGGTCAGGGCTAGAGTTAGGGGATAGTTAAGGGTTAGCTTTAGTTTCAGGGTTAGGGTTAGCCTTCGGTTTAGGGTGAAGTTTAGGTTAAGGATGAGGGTTAGGGTTAGGGTTAGGCATTTGGGTTAAGGTTAGGGTTAGGTTTAGGATTAGGCTTAGGGTTAGGGTTGGGTGTTTGGGTTAATGTTAGGGTCAGGTTTAGGGTTCGGTTTAGGGTTAGGGCTACAGCTGGGGTAAAGTTTAATTGAAGGGTGAGGGTTGAGCTTAGGGTTAGCCTTAGGGGTTAGGGTTAGAGCTTAGGTTAGGATTAAGTTTAGGGTTAAGGTTAGGTTTAGATTTAGGGTTAGGGTTAGTGTTAGGGTTAAGTCATGTTTAGGTTTAGGGCTAGGTGAAGGTTATAGATAGGGTTAGGTTAAGGGTTGAGGTTAGGTTTAGATGGTAAGATGAGGGTTAGTGCTAGGTTTCCATTGAAGCTGAGTGTGTAGGGTAAGTTTTAGCGTTAGGATTAGGGTTAGAGTTAGAGTTAGGGTCAGGGTTAGTTTTGAGTTTAGAGTTAGGGTTACGTTTATGGTACGGTCAGGGTTAGGGGAGATTTAGTGTTACGTTTAGTTTTAGGGTTAGGGTTACAGAGAAGTTTATGTGAAGCGAGAGGGTTGGGGTTAGGGGTTTGGGTTCAGGTCAGAGTCAGGGTTAGGGTTAGGTTTAGGGTTAGGGTTACGTGTAGTGTTAGTGTTAGTTTTGCTTAGGGTTCGGGTTTGAATGAAGTTAGGGTACGCTTAGCGTTATGCTTAGGGTGAAATTCTGGTTAAGGGTGAGGGTTCGGCTTAGGGTTAGGATTAGAGTTAGGGTCAGTGGTTAGGGTTAGGTTTAGGGTTAAGGTTAGTTTTAGGCTAAGGATTAGGATTAGCGTTAGGGTTAAGGGTTACTGTTTCAGTTAGGTTTAGGTTAAGGTTATAATTAGGGTTAAGTTTAGGGTTAGGGTAAGAGTTAGAGTTACATTTACACTTAAGGTGAGGGTTTTGGGTAAGTGTTACCCTTAAGGTTAGGGTTAGAGTAAAGGTTAAGGGTTAGGGTTAAGGTTAAGGGTTAGGGTTAGGTTTAAGTTTATGGTAGGCTTAAAGATAGGGTTAAGGTTAGGTTAGGGTTAGGGTCAGGGTTAGAATTAGAATTAGGTTTAGGGCGAGGATTAGGGTCAGAGTTATTGTAAGGGTTAGGTTTCGGGTTACAGGTGGGCCAAGGTTAAGGTGAGGGTTAGGTTTATGGGGAGGGTTAGGGTTAAAGTCAGGGTGAGTTTTCGGTTAGGGATAGGGTGAAGTTTAAGATAGGGTGAGGGTTAGGGTTATGGCTAAGGTTTGGGCTTGTCTTCAGGTTAGTGTTAAGGTTATGTTCAGGGTTAGGGTTACGTTCAGGGGTTGTGTTCAGTTTTAGGGTTAGGGTTAGATTTAAGGTTAGGGTTAAGTTTAGTGTTACGTTTAGGGTTAGGGTCATGGTTGTGTTAGGCTTTGTGGTTGGGGTGAGGGTTAGTTTTAGGGTTAGGGTTGGTTAGGGTTAGGATTATCGTTATGATAAGGCGTTAGGGGTTAGAAGTGTAGTTTAGGGTTAGGGTTTGGGTGAGGGTTCCGGTTAGGCCTTGCGCTTCTGGTCATGGTTAGGTTTGGTTTAGGCTTAGGGTTAGGTTCATGATTCGGTTTCGGGTTAGTGTTAGAGTTAGGGTGAGAGTTAGTGTTAAGATTTTTGCTAGGCTTTGGTGTTAGGGTTAGGGTTTGTGTTAGGGTTAGGTTTATCATTAGGGCTCAGGGGTTTCAGGTTAATGTTAGGGTTAGGGTTGGGGATAGCATTAGGGTTAGGGTTGTGGGATACGGTTAGGATTTAGGGTGCAGGTTACGGTTAGTTTTACACTTAAGGTGAGGGTTTAGGGTAATTGTTATGATTAGGGTTATAGTCAGAGTTAGGGTTTGGTTTAGGATTAGGGTTAGGTGTAGGGTAAGAATTAGGTTTAGGTCCATGTTGAGGGTTAGACTTAGTGTTCTATTTAGGGTAAAGGTTAGGGGTAGGGTTAGGATTAGGTCTAGGTTTAGGATTAGGATTATTTTAGGGTTAGGTTCAGGGCTATTGTAAGTGTTCAGTTTAGGGTTACAGATGGACTAGCGTTATTCTTAGAGTTAGGTTTAAGGTTAGGGTTTGGGTTAGGTCTAGGTTTAGGGTTAAGGTTATGGTTAGTGTTTGGATGAAGTTCAGGATAGGGTGAGGGTTATTTTTATGGTGAGGGCTAGGGTTTGGGTTTGTGTTCAGGTTAGTGTTAAGGATAGGTTTAGGGTTCGGTTAGGGTTAGGCGTTATGTCTAGGGTCAGCGTTAGGTTAGGTTCAGGGTTAGTGTGAAGTTTAGGTTAAGGGTGAGGGTTATGATAAGGGTTAGGATTATAGACGGTGTTAGACGTTAGGTTTAGGGTG
This sequence comes from Loxodonta africana, assembly GCF_030014295.1. Lineage (NCBI taxonomy): Eukaryota > Metazoa > Chordata > Mammalia > Proboscidea > Elephantidae > Loxodonta > Loxodonta africana. The sequence continues at coordinate 134,119,755 of NC_087349.1, read as the reverse complement.
TTAGGGTTAGGTTTATGGTTAGGGTAGATTTAAGTTTAGGTTTAATATTAGGGTTAGGGTTAGATTTGGGTTACTGTTCGTATTAGGGTTAGGGTTAGGGATAAGTTTGGGGATAGCGTTAGGTTTCGGGTTGGGGATACGGTTAAGGATTAGGGTGAGGGTTAGGGTTAGGTTTACAGTTAAGGCGAGGGTTTAGGGTAATTGTTATGGTTAGGGTTAGGGTTAGAGTTAGGCTTAGGGTTAGGGTGAAGTTTCAGTTAATAGTCAGGGTTAGGCTTAAGGTTAGAGTAGGGTTAAGGTTAGTGTTCGGGTTAGGTGTAGCGTTAGTGTTTGGGTAGGGGTAAGGTTAGGGTTAAGGCTAGGTTTACGGTAAAGGGTAGGGCTAGCTTAGGGTTAGATTTAGAGTTAGAGTTAGTGCTAGGGTTTAGGATTATGGTTATGGTCAGGTTTAGAGTTATTGTTAGGGTTAGGGTAGAGTTAAGGTTAGGGTTCATTTAGGGTTAGAGAAAGGGTTAGGTTTAGGTCTGGGTTAGGTGTAGGATGCGGGGTAGGCTTAGGGTTAGGGGTTCATGGGAGGGTTAGTGTTAAGTTTACATTAAGCTGATGTTTTAGGGTGTTACTGTTAGGGCTAGGGTTAGCATTAGGTTTAGGGTCAGGGCTAGAGTTAGCGGATAGTTAAGGGTTAGCTTTAGTTTCAGGGTTAGGGTTAGCCTTCGGTTTAGGGTGAAGTTTAGGTTAAGGATGAGGGTTAGGGTTAGGGTTAGGCATTTGGGTTAAGGTTAGGGTTAGGTTTAGGATTAGGCTTAGGGTTAGGGTTAGGTGTTTGGGTTAATGTTAGGGTCAGGTTTAGGGTTCGGCTTAGGGTTAGGGCTACAGCTGGGGTAAAGTTTAATTGAAGGGTGAGGGTTGAGCTTAGGGTTAGCGTTAGGGGTTAGGGTTAGAGCTTAGGTTAGGATTAAGTTTAGGGTTAAGGTTAGGTTTAGATTTAGGGTTAGGGTTAGTGTTAGGGTTAAGTCATGTTTAGGTTTAGGGCTAGGTGAAGGTTATAGATAGGGTTAGGTTAAGGGTTGAGGTTAGGTTTAGATGGTAAGATGAGGGTTAGTGCTAGGTTTCCATTTAAGCTGAGTGTGTAGGGTAAGTTTTAGCGTTAGGATTAGGGTTAGAGTTAGAGTTAGGGTCAGGGTTAGTTTTGAGTTTAGAGTTAGGGTTACGTTTATGGTACGGTCAGGGTTAGGGGAGATTTAGTGTTACGTTTAGTTTTAGGGTTAGGGTTACAGAGAAGTTTATGTGAAGCGAGAGGGTTGGGGTTAGGGGTTTGGGTTCAGGTCAGAGTCAGGGTTAGGGTTAGGTTTAGGGTTAGGGTTACGTGTAGTGTTAGTGTTAGTTTTGCTTAGGGTTCGGGTTTGAATGAAGTTAGGGTACGCTTAGCGTTATGCTTAGGGTGAAATTCTGGTTAAGGGTGAGGGTTCGGCTTAGGGTTAGGATTAGAGTTAGGGTCAGTGGTTAGGGTTAGGTTTAGGGTTAAGGTTAGTTTTAGGCTAAGGATTAGGATTAGCGTTAGGGTTAAGGGTTACTGTTTCAGTTAGGTTTAGGTTAAGGTTATAATTAGGGTTAAGTTTAGGGTTAGGGTAAGAGTTAGAGTTACATTTACAGTTAAGGTGAGGGTTTTGGGTAAGTGTTACCCTTAAGGTTAGGGTTAGAGTAAAGGTTACGGGTTAGGGTTAAGGTTAAGGGTTAGGGTTAGGTTTAAGTTTACGGTGGCTTAAAGATAGGGTTAAGGTTAGGTTAGGGTTAGGGTTAGGGTTAGAATTAGAATTAGGTTTAGGGCGAGGATTAGGGTCAGAGTTATTGTAAGGGTTAGGTTTCGGGTTACAGGTGGGCCAAGGTTAAGGTGAGGGTTAGGTTTATGGGGAAGGTTAGGGTTAAAGTCAGGGTGAGTTTTCGGTTAGGGATAGGGTGAAGTTTAAGATAGGGTGAGGGTTAGGGTTATGGCTAAGGTTTGGGCTTGTTTTCAGGTTAGTGTTAAGGTTATGTTCAGGGTTAGGGTTACGTTCAGGGGTTGTGTTCAGTTTTAGGGTTAGGGTTAGATTTAAGGTTAGGGTTAAGTTTAGTGTTACGTTTAGGGTTAGGGTCATGGTTGTGTTAGGCTTTGTGGTTGGGGTGAGGGTTAGTTTTAGGGTTAGGGTTGGTTAGGGTTAGGATTATCGTTATGATAAGGCGTTAGGGGTTAGAAGTGTAGTTTAGGGTTAGGGTTTGGGTGAGGGTTCCGGTTAGGCCTTGCGGTTCTGGTCATGGTTAGGTTTGGTTTAGGCTTAGGGTTAGGTTCATGATTCGGTTTCGGGTTAGTGTTAGAGTTAGGGTGAGAGTTAGTGTTAAGGTTTTTGCTAGGCTTTGGTGTTAGGGTTAGGGTTTGTGTTAGGGTTAGGTTTATCATTAGGGCTCAGGGGTTTCAGGTTAATGTTAGGGTTAGGGTTGGGGATAGCATTAGGGTTAGGGTTGTGGGATACGGTTAGGATTTAGGGTGCGGGTTACGGTTAGTTTTACAGTTAAGGTGAGGGTTTAGGGTAATTGTTATGATTAGGGTTATAGTCAGAGTTAGGGTTTGGTTTAGGATTAGGGTTAGGTGTAGGGTAAGAATTAGGTTTAGGTCCATGTTGAGGGTTAGACTTAGTGTTCTATTTAGGGTAAAGGTTAGGGGTAGGGTTAGGATTAGGTCTAGGGTTAGGATTAGGATTATTTTAGGGTTCGGTTCAGGGCTATTGTAAGTGTTCAGTTTAGGGTTACAGATGGACTAGCGTTATTCTTAGAGTTAGGTTTAAGGTTAGGGTTTGGGTTAGGTCTAGGTTTAGGGTTAAGGTTATGGTTAGTGTTTGGATGAAGTTCAGGATAGGGTGAGGGTTATTTTTATGGTGAGGGCTAGGGTTTGGGTTTGTGTTCAGGTTAGTGTTAAGGATAGGTTTAGGGTTCGGTTAGGGTTAGGCGTTATGTCTAGGGTCAGCGTTAGGTTAGGTTCAGGGTTAGTGTGAAGTTTAGGTTAAGGGTGAGGGTTATGATAAGGGTTAGGATTATAGACGGTGTTAGACGTTAGGTTTAGGGTGTTAGGGTTAGGTTTATGGTTAGGGTAGATTTAAGTTTAGGTTTAATATTAGGGTTAGGGTTAGATTTGGGTTACTGTTCGTATTAGGGTTAGGGTTAGGGATAAGTTTGGGGATAGCGTTAGGTTTCGGGTTGGGGATACGGTTAAGGATTAGGGTGAGGGTTAGGGTTAGGTTTACAGTTAAGGCGAGGGTTTAGGGTAATTGTTATGGTTAGGGTTAGAGTTAGAGTTAGGCTTAGGGTTAGGGTGAAGTTTCAGTTAATAGTCAGGGTTAGGCTTAAGGTTAGAGTAGGGTTAAGGTTAGTGTTCGGGTTAGGTGTAGCGTTAGGGTTTGGGTAGGGGTAAGGTTAGGGTTAAGGCTAGGTTTACGGTAAAGGGTAGGGCTAGCTTAGGGTTAGATTTAGAGTTAGAGTTAGTGCTAGGGTTTAGGATTATGGTTATGGTCAGGTTTAGAGTTATTGTTAGGGTTAGGGTAGAGTTAAGGTTAGGGTTCATTTAGGGTTAGAGAAAGGGTTAGGTTTAGGTCTGGGTTAGGTGTAGGATGCGGGGTAGGCTTAGGGTTAGGGGTTCATGGGAGGGTTAGTGTTAAGTTTACATTAAGCTGATGTTTTAGGGTGTTACTGTTAGGGCTAGGGTTAGCATTAGGTTTAGGGTCAGGGCTAGAGTTAGCGGATAGTTAAGGGTTAGCTTTAGTTTCAGGGTTAGGGTTAGCCTTCGGTTTAGGGTGAAGTTTAGGTTAAGGATGAGGGTTAGGGTTAGGGTTAGGCATTTGGGTTAAGGTTAGGGTTAGGTTTAGGATTAGGCTTAGGGTTAGGGTTAGGTGTTTGGGTTAATGTTAGGGTCAGGTTTAGGGTTCGGCTTAGGGTTAGGGCTACAGCTGGGGTAAAGTTTAATTGAAGGGTGAGGGTTGAGCTTAGGGTTAGCGTTAGGGGTTAGGGTTAGAGCTTAGGTTAGGATTAAGTTTAGGGTTAAGGTTAGGTTTAGATTTAGGGTTAGGGTTAGTGTTAGGGTTAAGTCATGTTTAGGTTTAGGGCTAGGTGAAGGTTATAGATAGGGTTAGGTTAAGGGTTGAGGTTAGGTTTAGATGGTAAGATGAGGGTTAGTGCTAGGTTTCCATTTAAGCTGAGTGTGTAGGGTAAGTTTTAGCGTTAGGATTAGGGTTAGAGTTAGAGTTAGGGTCAGGGTTAGTTTTGAGTTTAGAGTTAGGGTTACGTTTATGGTACGGTCAGGGTTAGGGGAGATTTAGTGTTACGTTTAGTTTTAGGGTTAGGGTTACAGAGAAGTTTATGTGAAGCGAGAGGGTTGGGGTTAGGGGTTTGGGTTCAGGTCAGAGTCAGGGTTAGGGTTAGGTTTAGGGTTAGGGTTACGTGTAGTGTTAGTGTTAGTTTTGCTTAGGGTTCGGGTTTGAATGAAGTTAGGGTACGCTTAGCGTTATGCTTAGGGTGAAATTCTGGTTAAGGGTGAGGGTTCGGCTTAGGGTTAGGATTAGAGTTAGGGTCAGTGGTTAGGGTTAGGTTTAGGGTTAAGGTTAGTTTTAGGCTAAGGATTAGGATTAGCGTTAGGGTTAAGGGTTACTGTTTCAGTTAGGTTTAGGTTAAGGTTATAATTAGGGTTAAGTTTAGGGTTAGGGTAAGAGTTAGAGTTACATTTACAGTTAAGGTGAGGGTTTTGGGTAAGTGTTACCCTTAAGGTTAGGGTTAGAGTAAAGGTTACGGGTTAGGGTTAAGGTTAAGGGTTAGGGTTAGGTTTAAGTTTACGGTGGCTTAAAGATAGGGTTAAGGTTAGGTTAGGGTTAGGGTTAGGGTTAGAATTAGAATTAGGTTTAGGGCGAGGATTAGGGTCAGAGTTATTGTAAGGGTTAGGTTTCGGGTTACAGGTGGGCCAAGGTTAAGGTGAGGGTTAGGTTTATGGGGAAGGTTAGGGTTAAAGTCAGGGTGAGTTTTCGGTTAGGGATAGGGTGAAGTTTAAGATAGGGTGAGGGTTAGGGTTATGGCTAAGGTTTGGGCTTGTTTTCAGGTTAGTGTTAAGGTTATGTTCAGGGTTAGGGTTACGTTCAGGGGTTGTGTTCAGTTTTAGGGTTAGGGTTAGATTTAAGGTTAGGGTTAAGTTTAGTGTTACGTTTAGGGTTAGGGTCATGGTTGTGTTAGGCTTTGTGGTTGGGGTGAGGGTTAGTTTTAGGGTTAGGGTTGGTTAGGGTTAGGATTATCGTTATGATAAGGCGTTAGGGGTTAGAAGTGTAGTTTAGGGTTAGGGTTTGGGTGAGGGTTCCGGTTAGGCCTTGCGGTTCTGGTCATGGTTAGGTTTGGTTTAGGCTTAGGGTTAGGTTCATGATTCGGTTTCGGGTTAGTGTTAGAGTTAGGGTGAGAGTTAGTGTTAAGGTTTTTGCTAGGCTTTGGTGTTAGGGTTAGGGTTTGTGTTAGGGTTAGGTTTATCATTAGGGCTCAGGGGTTTCAGGTTAATGTTAGGGTTAGGGTTGGGGATAGCATTAGGGTTAGGGTTGTGGGATACGGTTAGGATTTAGGGTGCGGGTTACGGTTAGTTTTACAGTTAAGGTGAGGGTTTAGGGTAATTGTTATGATTAGGGTTATAGTCAGAGTTAGGGTTTGGTTTAGGATTAGGGTTAGGTGTAGGGTAAGAATTAGGTTTAGGTCCATGTTGAGGGTTAGACTTAGTGTTCTATTTAGGGTAAAGGTTAGGGGTAGGGTTAGGATTAGGTCTAGGGTTAGGATTAGGATTATTTTAGGGTTCGGTTCAGGGCTATTGTAAGTGTTCAGTTTAGGGTTACAGATGGACTAGCGTTATTCTTAGAGTTAGGTTTAAGGTTAGGGTTTGGGTTAGGTCTAGGTTTAGGGTTAAGGTTATGGTTAGTGTTTGGATGAAGTTCAGGATAGGGTGAGGGTTATTTTTATGGTGAGGGCTAGGGTTTGGGTTTGTGTTCAGGTTAGTGTTAAGGATAGGTTTAGGGTTCGGTTAGGGTTAGGCGTTATGTCTAGGGTCAGCGTTAGGTTAGGTTCAGGGTTAGTGTGAAGTTTAGGTTAAGGGTGAGGGTTATGATAAGGGTTAGGATTATAGACGGTGTTAGACGTTAGGTTTAGGGTGTTAGGGTTAGGTTTATGGTTAGGGTAGATTTAAGTTTAGGTTTAATATTAGGGTTAGGGTTAGATTTGGGTTACTGTTCGTATTAGGGTTAGGGTTAGGGATAAGTTTGGGGATAGCGTTAGGTTTCGGGTTGGGGATACGGTTAAGGATTAGGGTGAGGGTTAGGGTTAGGTTTACAGTTAAGGCGAGGGTTTAGGGTAATTGTTATGGTTAGGGTTAGAGTTAGAGTTAGGCTTAGGGTTAGGGTGAAGTTTCAGTTAATAGTCAGGGTTAGGCTTAAGGTTAGAGTAGGGTTAAGGTTAGTGTTCGGGTTAGGTGTAGCGTTAGGGTTTGGGTAGGGGTAAGGTTAGGGTTAAGGCTAGGTTTACGGTAAAGGGTAGGGCTAGCTTAGGGTTAGATTTAGAGTTAGAGTTAGTGCTAGGGTTTAGGATTATGGTTATGGTCAGGTTTAGAGTTATTGTTAGGGTTAGGGTAGAGTTAAGGTTAGGGTTCATTTAGGGTTAGAGAAAGGGTTAGGTTTAGGTCTGGGTTAGGTGTAGGATGCGGGGTAGGCTTAGGGTTAGGGGTTCATGGGAGGGTTAGTGTTAAGTTTACATTAAGCTGATGTTTTAGGGTGTTACTGTTAGGGCTAGGGTTAGCATTAGGTTTAGGGTCAGGGCTAGAGTTAGCGGATAGTTAAGGGTTAGCTTTAGTTTCAGGGTTAGGGTTAGCCTTCGGTTTAGGGTGAAGTTTAGGTTAAGGATGAGGGTTAGGGTTAGGGTTAGGCATTTGGGTTAAGGTTAGGGTTAGGTTTAGGATTAGGCTTAGGGTTAGGGTTAGGTGTTTGGGTTAATGTTAGGGTCAGGTTTAGGGTTCGGCTTAGGGTTAGGGCTACAGCTGGGGTAAAGTTTAATTGAAGGGTGAGGGTTGAGCTTAGGGTTAGCGTTAGGGGTTAGGGTTAGAGCTTAGGTTAGGATTAAGTTTAGGGTTAAGGTTAGGTTTAGATTTAGGGTTAGGGTTAGTGTTAGGGTTAAGTCATGTTTAGGTTTAGGGCTAGGTGAAGGTTATAGATAGGGTTAGGTTAAGGGTTGAGGTTAGGTTTAGATGGTAAGATGAGGGTTAGTGCTAGGTTTCCATTTAAGCTGAGTGTGTAGGGTAAGTTTTAGCGTTAGGATTAGGGTTAGAGTTAGAGTTAGGGTCAGGGTTAGTTTTGAGTTTAGAGTTAGGGTTACGTTTATGGTACGGTCAGGGTTAGGGGAGATTTAGTGTTACGTTTAGTTTTAGGGTTAGGGTTACAGAGAAGTTTATGTGAAGCGAGAGGGTTGGGGTTAGGGGTTTGGGTTCAGGTCAGAGTCAGGGTTAGGGTTAGGTTTAGGGTTAGGGTTACGTGTAGTGTTAGTGTTAGTTTTGCTTAGGGTTCGGGTTTGAATGAAGTTAGGGTACGCTTAGCGTTATGCTTAGGGTGAAATTCTGGTTAAGGGTGAGGGTTCGGCTTAGGGTTAGGATTAGAGTTAGGGTCAGTGGTTAGGGTTAGGTTTAGGGTTAAGGTTAGTTTTAGGCTAAGGATTAGGATTAGCGTTAGGGTTAAGGGTTACTGTTTCAGTTAGGTTTAGGTTAAGGTTATAATTAGGGTTAAGTTTAGGGTTAGGGTAAGAGTTAGAGTTACATTTACAGTTAAGGTGAGGGTTTTGGGTAAGTGTTACCCTTAAGGTTAGGGTTAGAGTAAAGGTTACGGGTTAGGGTTAAGGTTAAGGGTTAGGGTTAGGTTTAAGTTTACGGTGGCTTAAAGATAGGGTTAAGGTTAGGTTAGGGTTAGGGTTAGGGTTAGAATTAGAATTAGGTTTAGGGCGAGGATTAGGGTCAGAGTTATTGTAAGGGTTAGGTTTCGGGTTACAGGTGGGCCAAGGTTAAGGTGAGGGTTAGGTTTATGGGGAAGGTTAGGGTTAAAGTCAGGGTGAGTTTTCGGTTAGGGATAGGGTGAAGTTTAAGATAGGGTGAGGGTTAGGGTTATGGCTAAGGTTTGGGCTTGTTTTCAGGTTAGTGTTAAGGTTATGTTCAGGGTTAGGGTTACGTTCAGGGGTTGTGTTCAGTTTTAGGGTTAGGGTTAGATTTAAGGTTAGGGTTAAGTTTAGTGTTACGTTTAGGGTTAGGGTCATGGTTGTGTTAGGCTTTGTGGTTGGGGTGAGGGTTAGTTTTAGGGTTAGGGTTGGTTAGGGTTAGGATTATCGTTATGATAAGGCGTTAGGGGTTAGAAGTGTAGTTTAGGGTTAGGGTTTGGGTGAGGGTTCCGGTTAGGCCTTGCGGTTCTGGTCATGGTTAGGTTTGGTTTAGGCTTAGGGTTAGGTTCATGATTCGGTTTCGGGTTAGTGTTAGAGTTAGGGTGAGAGTTAGTGTTAAGGTTTTTGCTAGGCTTTGGTGTTAGGGTTAGGGTTTGTGTTAGGGTTAGGTTTATCATTAGGGCTCAGGGGTTTCAGGTTAATGTTAGGGTTAGGGTTGGGGATAGCATTAGGGTTAGGGTTGTGGGATACGGTTAGGATTTAGGGTGCGGGTTACGGTTAGTTTTACAGTTAAGGTGAGGGTTTAGGGTAATTGTTATGATTAGGGTTATAGTCAGAGTTAGGGTTTGGTTTAGGATTAGGGTTAGGTGTAGGGTAAGAATTAGGTTTAGGTCCATGTTGAGGGTTAGACTTAGTGTTCTATTTAGGGTAAAGGTTAGGGGTAGGGTTAGGATTAGGTCTAGGGTTAGGATTAGGATTATTTTAGGGTTCGGTTCAGGGCTATTGTAAGTGTTCAGTTTAGGGTTACAGATGGACTAGCGTTATTCTTAGAGTTAGGTTTAAGGTTAGGGTTTGGGTTAGGTCTAGGTTTAGGGTTAAGGTTATGGTTAGTGTTTGGATGAAGTTCAGGATAGGGTGAGGGTTATTTTTATGGTGAGGGCTAGGGTTTGGGTTTGTGTTCAGGTTAGTGTTAAGGATAGGTTTAGGGTTCGGTTAGGGTTAGGCGTTATGTCTAGGGTCAGCGTTAGGTTAGGTTCAGGGTTAGTGTGAAGTTTAGGTTAAGGGTGAGGGTTATGATAAGGGTTAGGATTATAGACGGTGTTAGACGTTAGGTTTAGGGTGTTAGGGTTAGGTTTATGGTTAGGGTAGATTTAAGTTTAGGTTTAATATTAGGGTTAGGGTTAGATTTGGGTTACTGTTCGTATTAGGGTTAGGGTTAGGGATAAGTTTGGGGATAGCGTTAGGTTTCGGGTTGGGGATACGGTTAAGGATTAGGGTGAGGGTTAGGGTTAGGTTTACAGTTAAGGCGAGGGTTTAGGGTAATTGTTATGGTTAGGGTTAGAGTTAGAGTTAGGCTTAGGGTTAGGGTGAAGTTTCAGTTAATAGTCAGGGTTAGGCTTAAGGTTAGAGTAGGGTTAAGGTTAGTGTTCGGGTTAGGTGTAGCGTTAGGGTTTGGGTAGGGGTAAGGTTAGGGTTAAGGCTAGGTTTACGGTAAAGGGTAGGGCTAGCTTAGGGTTAGATTTAGAGTTAGAGTTAGTGCTAGGGTTTAGGATTATGGTTATGGTCAGGTTTAGAGTTATTGTTAGGGTTAGGGTAGAGTTAAGGTTAGGGTTCATTTAGGGTTAGAGAAAGGGTTAGGTTTAGGTCTGGGTTAGGTGTAGGATGCGGGGTAGGCTTAGGGTTAGGGGTTCATGGGAGGGTTAGTGTTAAGTTTACATTAAGCTGATGTTTTAGGGTGTTACTGTTAGGGCTAGGGTTAGCATTAGGTTTAGGGTCAGGGCTAGAGTTAGCGGATAGTTAAGGGTTAGCTTTAGTTTCAGGGTTAGGGTTAGCCTTCGGTTTAGGGTGAAGTTTAGGTTAAGGATGAGGGTTAGGGTTAGGGTTAGGCATTTGGGTTAAGGTTAGGGTTAGGTTTAGGATTAGGCTTAGGGTTAGGGTTGGGTGTTTGGGTTAATGTTAGGGTCAGGTTTAGGGTTCGGTTTAGGGTTAGGGCTACAGCTGGGGTAAAGTTTAATTGAAGGGTGAGGGTTGAGCTTAGGGTTAGCGTTAGGGGTTAGGGTTAGAGCTTAGGTTAGGATTAAGTTTAGGGTTAAGGTTAGGTTTAGATTTAGGGTTAGGGTTAGTGTTAGGGTTAAGTCATGTTTAGGTTTAGGGCTAGGTGAAGGTTATAGATAGGGTTAGGTTAAGGGTTGAGGTTAGGTTTAGATGGTAAGATGAGGGTTAGTGCTAGGTTTCCATTTAAGCTGAGTGTGTAGGGTAAGTTTTAGCGTTAGGATTAGGGTTAGAGTTAGAGTTAGGGTCAGGGTTAGTTTTGAGTTTAGAGTTAGGGTTACGTTTATGGTACGGTCAGGGTTAGGGGAGATTTAGTGTTACGTTTAGTTTTAGGGTTAGGGTTACAGAGAAGTTTATGTGAAGCGAGAGGGTTGGGGTTAGGGGTTTGGGTTCAGGTCAGAGTCAGGGTTAGGGTTAGGTTTAGGGTTAGGGTTACGTGTAGTGTTAGTGTTAGTTTTGCTTAGGGTTCGGGTTTGAATGAAGTTAGGGTACGCTTAGCGTTATGCTTAGGGTGAAATTCTGATTAAGGGTGAGGGTTCGGCTTAGGGTTAGGATTAGAGTTAGGGTCAGTGGTTAGGGTTAGGTTCAGGGTTAAGGTTAGTTTTAGGCTAAGGATTAGGATTAGCGTTAGGGTTAAGGGTTACTGTTTCAGTTAGGTTTAGGTTAAGGTTATAATTAGGGTTAAGTTTAGGGTTAGGGTAAGAGTTAGAGTTACATTTACAGTTAAGGTGAGGGTTTTGGGTAAGTGTTACCCTTAAGGTTAGGGTTAGAGTAAAGGTTAAGGGTTAGGGTTAAGGTTAAGGGTTAGGGTTAGGTTTAAGTTTATGGTAGGCTTAAAGATAGGGTTATGGTTAGGTTAGGGTTAGGGTCAGGGTTAGAATTAGAATTAGGTTTAGGGCGAGGATTAGGGTCAGAGTTATTGTAAGGGTTAGGTTTCGGGTTACAGGTGGGCCAAGGTTAAGGTGAGGGTTAGGTTTATGGGGAGGGTTAGGGTTAAAGTCAGGGTGAGTTTTCGGTTAGGGATAGGGTGAAGTTTAAGATAGGGTGAGGGTTAGGGTTATGGCTAAGGTTTGGGCTTGTTTTCAGGTTAGTGTTAAGGTTATGTTCAGGGTTAGGGTTACGTTCAGGGGTTGTGTTCAGTTTTAGGGTTAGGGTTAGATTTAAGGTTAGGGTTAAGTTTAGTGTTACGTTTAGGGTTAGGGTCATGGTTGTGTTAGGCTTTGTGGTTGGGGTGAGGGTTAGTTTTAGGGTTAGGGTTGGTTAGGGTTAGGATTATCGTTATGATAAGGCGTTAGGGGTTAGAAGTGTAGTTTAGGGTTAGGGTTTGGGTGAGGGTTCCGGTTAGGCCTTGCGGTTCTGGTCATGGTTAGGTTTGGTTTAGGCTTAGGGTTAGGTTCATGATTCGGTTTCGGGTTAGTGTTAGAGTTAGGGTGAGAGTTAGTGTTAAGGTTTTTGCTAGGCTTTGGTGTTAGGGTTAGGGTTTGTGTTAGGGTTAGGTTTATCATTAGGGCTCAGGGGTTTCAGGTTAATGTTAGGGTTAGGGTTGGGGATAGCATTAGGGTTAGGGTTGTGGGATACGGTTAGGATTTAGGGTGCGGGTTACGGTTAGTTTTACAGTTAAGGTGAGGGTTTAGGGTAATTGTTATGATTAGGGTTATAGTCAGAGTTAGGGTTTGGTTTAGGATTAGGGTTAGGTGTAGGGTAAGAATTAGGTTTAGGTTCATGTTGAGGGTTAGACTTAGTGTTCTATTTAGGGTAAAGGTTAGGGGTAGGGTTAGGATTAGGTCTAGGGTTAGGATTAGGATTATTTTAGGGTTAGGTTCAGGGCTATTGTAAGTGTTCAGTTTAGGGTTACAGTTGGACTAGCGTTATTCTTAGAGTTAGGTTTAAGGTTAGGGTTTGGGTTAGGTCTAGGTTTAGGGTTAAGGTTATGGTTAGTGTTTGGATGAAGTTCAGGATAGGGTGAGGGTTATTTTTCTGGTGAGGGCTAGGGTTTGGGTTTGTGTTCAGGTTAGTGTTAAGGATAGGTTTAGGGTTCGGTTAGGGTTAGGCGTTATGTCTAGGGTCAGCGTTAGGTTAGGTTCAGGGTTAGTGTGAAGTTTAGGTTAAGGGTGAGGGTTATGATAAGGGTTAGGATTATAGACGGTGTTAGACGTTAGGTTTAGGGTGTTAGGGTTAGGTTTATGGTTAGGGTAGATTTAAGTTTAGGTTTAATATTAGGGTTAGGGTTAGATTTGGGTTACTGTTCGTATTAGGGTTAGGGTTAGGGATAAGTTTGGGGATAGCGTTAGGTTTCGGGTTGGGGATACGGTTAAGGATTAGGGTGAGGGTTAGGGTTAGGTTTACAGTTAAGGCGAGGGTTTAGGGTAATTGTTATGGTTAGGGTTAGAGTTAGAGTTAGGCTTAGGGTTAGGGTGAAGTTTCAGTTAATAGTCAGGGTTAGGCTTAAGGTTAGAGTAGGGTTAAGGTTAGTGTTCGGGTTAGGTGTAGCGTTAGGGTTTGGGTAGGGGTAAGGTTAGGGTTAAGGCTAGGTTTACGGTAAAGGGTAGGGCTAGCTTAGGGTTAGATTTAGAGTTAGAGTTAGTGCTAGGGTTTAGGATTATGGTTATGGTCAGGTTTAGAGTTATTGTTAGGGCTAGGGTAGAGTTAAGGTTAGGGTTCATTTAGGGTTAGAGAAAGGGTTAGGTTTAGGTCTGGGTTAGGTGTAGGATGCGGGGTAGGCTTAGGGTTAGGGGTTCATGGGAGGGTTAGTGTTAAGTTTACATTAAGCTGATGTTTTAGGGTGTTACTGTTAGGGCTAGGGTTAGCATTAGGTTTAGGGTCAGGGCTAGAGTTAGGGGATAGTTAAGGGTTAGCTTTAGTTTCAGGGTTAGGGTTAGCCTTCGGTTTAGGGTGAAGTTTAGGTTAAGGATGAGGGTTAGGGTTAGGGTTAGGCATTTGGGTTAAGGTTAGGGTTAGGTTTAGGATTAGGCTTAGGGTTAGGGTTAGGTGTTTGGGTTAATGTTAGGGTCAGGTTTAGGGTTCGGCTTAGGGTTAGGGCTACAGCTGGGGTAAAGTTTAATTGAAGGGTGAGGGTTGAGCTTAGGGTTAGCGTTAGGGGTTAGGGTTAGAGCTTAGGTTAGGATTAAGTTTAGGGTTAAGGTTAGGTTTAGATTTAGGGTTAGGGTTAGTGTTAGGGTTAAGTCATGTTTAGGTTTAGGGCTAGGTGAAGGTTATAGATAGGGTTAGGTTAAGGGTTGAGGTTAGGTTTAGATGGTAAGATGAGGGTTAGTGCTAGGTTTCCATTGAAGCTGAGTGTGTAGGGTAAGTTTTAGCGTTAGGATTAGGGTTAGAGTTAGAGTTAGGGTCAGGGTTAGTTTTGAGTTTAGAGTTAGGGTTACGTTTATGGTACGGTCAGGGTTAGGGGAGATTTAGTGTTACGTTTAGTTTTAGGGTTAGGGTTACAGAGAAGTTTATGTGAAGCGAGAGGGTTGGGGTTAGGGGTTTGGGTTCAGTTCAGAGTCAGGGTTAGGGTTAGGTTTAGGGTTAGGGTTACGTGTAGTGTTAGTGTCAGTTTTGCTTAGGGTTCGGGTTTGAATGAAGTTAGGGTACGCTTAGCGTTATGCTTAGGGTGAAATTCTGGTTAAGGGTGAGGGTTCGGCTTAGGGTTAGGATTAGAGTTAGGGTCAGTGGTTAGGGTTAGGTTTAGGGTTAAGGTTAGTTTTAGGCTAAGGATTAGGATTAGCGTTAGGGTTAAGGGTTACTGTTTCAGTTAGGTTTAGGTTATGGTTATAATTAGGGTTAAGTTTAGGGTTAGGGTAAGAGTTAGAGTTACATTTACAGTTAAGGTGAGGGTTTTGGGTAAGTGTTACCCTTAAGGTTAGGGTTAGAGTAAAGGTTACGGGTTAGGGTTAAGGTTAAGGGTTAGGGTTAGGTTTAAGTTTACGGTGGCTTAAAGATAGGGTTAAGGTTAGGTTAGGGTTAGGGTCAGGGTTAGAATTAGAATTAGGTTTAGGGCGAGGATTAGGGTCAGAGTTATTGTAAGGGTTAGGTTTCGGGTTACAGGTGGGCCAAGGTTAAGGTGAGGGTTAGGTTTATGGGGAAGGTTAGGGTTAAAGTCAGGGTGAGTTTTCGGTTAGGGATAGGGTGAAGTTTAAGATAGGGTGAGGGTTAGGGTTATGCCTAAGGTTTGGGCTTGTTTTCAGGTTAGTGTTAAGGTTATGTTCAGGGTTAGGGTTACGTTCAGGGGTTGTGTTCAGTTTTAGGGTTAGGGTTAGATTTAAGGTTAGGGTTAAGTTTAGTGTTACGTTTAGGGTTAGGGTCATGGTTGTGTTAGGCTTTGTGGTTGGGGTGAGGGTTAGTTTTAGGGTTAGGGTTGGTTAGGGTTAGGATTATCGTTATGATAAGGCGTTAGGGGTTAGAAGTGTAGTTTAGGGTTAGGGTTTGGGTGAGGGTTCCGGTTAGGCCTTGCGGTTCTGGTCATGGTGAGGTTTGGTTTAGGCTTAGGGTTAGGTTCATGATTCGGTTTCGGGTTAGTGTTAGAGTTAGGGTGAGAGTTAGTGTTAAGGTTTTTGCTAGGCTTTGGTGTTAGGGTTAGGGTTTGTGTTAGGGTTAGGTTTATCATTAGGGCTCAGGGGTTTCAGGTTAATGTTAGGGTTAGGGTTGGGGATAGCATTAGGGTTAGGGTTGTGGGATACGGTTAGGATTTAGGGTGCGGGTTACGGTTAGTTTTACAGTTAAGGTGAGGGTTTAGGGTAATTGTTATGATTAGGGTTATAGTCAGAGTTAGGGTTTGGTTTAGGATTAGGGTTAGGTGTAGGGTAAGAATTAGGTTTAGGTCCATGTTGAGGGTTAGACTTAGTGTTCTATTTAGGGTAAAGGTTAGGGGTAGGGTTAGGATTAGGTCTAGGGTTAGGATTAGGATTATTTTAGGGTTAGGTTCAGGGCTATTGTAAGTGTTCAGTTTAGGGTTACAGTTGGACTAGCGTTATTCTTAGAGTTAGGTTTAAGGTTAGGGTTTGGGTTAGGTCTAGGTTTAGGGTTAAGGTTATGGTTAGTGTTTGGATGAAGTTCAGGATAGGGTGAGGGTTATTTTTATGGTGAGGGCTAGGGTTTGGGTTTGTGTTCAGGTTAGTGTTAAGGATAGGTTTAGGGTTCGGTTAGGGTTAGGCGTTATGTCTAGGGTCAGCGTTAGGTTAGGTTCAGGGTTAGTGTGAAGTTTAGGTTAAGGGTGAGGGTTATGATAAGGGTTAGGATTATAGACGGTGTTAGACGTTAGGTTTAGGGTGTTAGGGTTAGGTTTATGGTTAGGGTAGATTTAAGTTTAGGTTTAATATTAGGGTTAGGGTTAGATTTGGGTTACTGTTCGTATTAGGGTTAGGGTTAGGGATAAGTTTGGGGATAGCGTTAGGTTTCGGGTTGGGGATACGGTTAAGGATTAGGGTGAGGGTTAGGGTTAGGTTTACAGTTAAGGCGAGGGTTTAGGGTAATTGTTATGGTTAGGGTTAGAGTTAGAGTTAGGCTTAGGGTTAGGGTGAAGTTTCAGTTAATAGTCAGGGTTAGGCTTAAGGTTAGAGTAGGGTTAAGGTTAGTGTTCGGGTTAGGTGTAGCGTTAGGGTTTGGGTAGGGGTAAGGTTAGGGTTAAGGCTAGGTTTACGGTAAAGGGTAGGGCTAGCTTAGGGTTAGATTTAGAGTTAGAGTTAGTGCTAGGGTTTAGGATTATGGTTATGGTCAGGTTTAGAGTTATTGTTAGGGTTAGGGTAGAGTTAAGGTTAGGGTTCATTTAGGGTTAGAGAAAGGGTTAGGTTTAGGTCTGGGTTAGGTGTAGGATGCGGGGTAGGCTTAGGGTTAGGGGTTCATGGGAGGGTTAGTGTTAAGTTTACATTAAGCTGATGTTTTAGGGTGTTACTGTTAGGGCTAGGGTTAGCATTAGGTTTAGGGTCAGGGCTAGAGTTAGGGGATAGTTAAGGGTTAGCTTTAGTTTCAGGGTTAGGGTTAGCCTTCGGTTTAGGGTGAAGTTTAGGTTAAGGATGAGGGTAGGGTTAGGGTTAGGCATTTGGGTTAAGGTTAGGGTTAGGTTTAGGATTAGGCTTAGGGTTAGGGTTAGGTGTTTGGGTTAATGTTAGGGTCAGGTTTAGGGTTCGGCGTAGGGTTAGGGCTACAGCTGGGGTAAAGTTTAATTGAAGGGTGAGGGTTGAGCTTAGGGTTAGCGTTAGGGGTTAGGGTTAGAGCTTAGGTTAGGATTAAGTTTAGGGTTAAGGTTAGGTTTAGATTTAGGGTTAGGGTTAGTGTTAGGGTTAAGTCATGTTTAGGTTTAGGGCTAGGTGAAGGTTATAGATAGGGTTAGGTTAAGGGTTGAGGTTAGGTTTAGATGGTAAGATGAGGGTTAGTGCTAGGTTTCCATTGAAGCTGAGTGTGTAGGGTAAGTTTTAGCGTTAGGATTAGGGTTAGAGTTAGAGTTAGGGTCAGGGTTAGTTTTGAGTTTAGAGTTAGGGTTACGTTTATGGTACGGTCAGGGTTAGGGGAGATTTAGTGTTACGTTTAGTTTTAGGGTTAGGGTTACAGAGAAGTTTATGTGAAGCGAGAGGGTTGGGGTTAGGGGTTTGGGTTCAGGTCAGAGTCAGGGTTAGGGTTAGGTTTAGGGTTAGGGTTACGTGTAGTGTTAGTGTTAGTTTTGCTTAGGGTTCGGGTTTGAATGAAGTTAGGGTACGCTTAGCGTTATGCTTAGGGTGAAATTCTGATTAAGGGTGAGGGTTCGGCTTAGGGTTAGGATTAGAGTTAGGGTCAGTGGTTAGGGTTAGGTTCAGGGTTAAGGTTAGTTTTAGGCTAAGGATTAGGATTAGCGTTAGGGTTAAGGGTTACTGTTTCAGTTAGGTTTAGGTTAAGGTTATAATTAGGGTTAAGTTTAGGGTTAGGGTAAGAGTTAGAGTTACATTTACAGTTAAGGTGAGGGTTTTGGGTAAGTGTTACCCTTAAGGTTAGGGTTAGAGTAAAGGTTAAGGGTTAGGGTTAAGGTTAAGGGTTAGGGTTAGGTTTAAGTTTATGGTAGGCTTAAAGATAGGGTTATGGTTAGGTTAGGGTTAGGGTCAGGGTTAGAATTAGAATTAGGTTTAGGGCGAGGATTAGGGTCAGAGTTATTGTAAGGGTTAGGTTTCGGGTTACAGGTGGGCCAAGGTTAAGGTGAGGGTTAGGTTTATGGGGAGGGTTAGGGTTAAAGTCAGGGTGAGTTTTCGGTTAGGGATAGGGTGAAGTTTAAGATAGGGTGAGGGTTAGGGTTATGGCTAAGGTTTGGGCTTGTTTTCAGGTTAGTGTTAAGGTTATGTTCAGGGTTAGGGTTACGTTCAGGGGTTGTGTTCAGTTTTAGGGTTAGGGTTAGATTTAAGGTTAGGGTTAAGTTTAGTGTTACGTTTAGGGTTAGGGTCATGGTTGTGTTAGGCTTTGTGGTTGGGGTGAGGGTTAGTTTTAGGGTTAGGGTTGGTTAGGGTTAGGATTATCGTTATGATAAGGCGTTAGGGGTTAGAAGTGTAGTTTAGGGTTAGGGTTTGGGTGAGGGTTCCGGTTAGGCCTTGCGGTTCTGGTCATGGTTAGGTTTGGTTTAGGCTTAGGGTTAGGTTCATGATTCGGTTTCGGGTTAGTGTTAGAGTTAGGGTGAGAGTTAGTGTTAAGGTTTTTGCTAGGCTTTGGTGTTAGGGTTAGGGTTTGTGTTAGGGTTAGGTTTATCATTAGGGCTCAGGGGTTTCAGGTTAATGTTAGGGTTAGGGTTGGGGATAGCATTAGGGTTAGGGTTGTGGGATACGGTTAGGATTTAGGGTGCGGGTTACGGTTAGTTTTACAGTTAAGGTGAGGGTTTAGGGTAATTGTTATGATTAGGGTTATAGTCAGAGTTAGGGTTTGGTTTAGGATTAGGGTTAGGTGTAGGGTAAGAATTAGGTTTAGGTTCATGTTGAGGGTTAGACTTAGTGTTCTATTTAGGGTAAAGGTTAGGGGTAGGGTTAGGATTAGGTCTAGGGTTAGGATTAGGATTATTTTAGGGTTAGGTTCAGGGCTATTGTAAGTGTTCAGTTTAGGGTTACAGTTGGACTAGCGTTATTCTTAGAGTTAGGTTTAAGGTTAGGGTTTGGGTTAGGTCTAGGTTTAGGGTTAAGGTTATGGTTAGTGTTTGGATGAAGTTCAGGATAGGGTGAGGGTTATTTTTCTGGTGAGGGCTAGGGTTTGGGTTTGTGTTCAGGTTAGTGTTAAGGATAGGTTTAGGGTTCGGTTAGGGTTAGGCGTTATGTCTAGGGTCAGCGTTAGGTTAGGTTCAGGGTTAGTGTGAAGTTTAGGTTAAGGGTGAGGGTTATGATAAGGGTTAGGATTATAGACGGTGTTAGACGTTAGGTTTAGGGTGTTAGGGTTAGGTTTATGGTTAGGGTAGATTTAAGTTTAGGTTTAATATTAGGGTTAGGGTTAGATTTGGGTTACTGTTCGTATTAGGGTTAGGGTTAGGGATAAGTTTGGGGATAGCGTTAGGTTTCGGGTTGGGGATACGGTTAAGGATTAGGGTGAGGGTTAGGGTTAGGTTTACAGTTAAGGCGAGGGTTTAGGGTAATTGTTATGGTTAGGGTTAGAGTTAGAGTTAGGCTTAGGGTTAGGGTGAAGTTTCAGTTAATAGTCAGGGTTAGGCTTAAGGTTAGAGTAGGGTTAAGGTTAGTGTTCGGGTTAGGTGTAGCGTTAGGGTTTGGGTAGGGGTAAGGTTAGGGTTAAGGCTAGGTTTACGGTAAAGGGTAGGGCTAGCTTAGGGTTAGATTTAGAGTTAGAGTTAGTGCTAGGGTTTAGGATTATGGTTATGGTCAGGTTTAGAGTTATTGTTAGGGCTAGGGTAGAGTTAAGGTTAGGGTTCATTTAGGGTTAGAGAAAGGGTTAGGTTTAGGTCTGGGTTAGGTGTAGGATGCGGGGTAGGCTTAGGGTTAGGGGTTCATGGGAGGGTTAGTGTTAAGTTTACATTAAGCTGATGTTTTAGGGTGTTACTGTTAGGGCTAGGGTTAGCATTAGGTTTAGGGTCAGGGCTAGAGTTAGGGGATAGTTAAGGGTTAGCTTTAGTTTCAGGGTTAGGGTTAGCCTTCGGTTTAGGGTGAAGTTTAGGTTAAGGATGAGGGTTAGGGTTAGGGTTAGGCATTTGGGTTAAGGTTAGGGTTAGGTTTAGGATTAGGCTTAGGGTTAGGGTTAGGTGTTTGGGTTAATGTTAGGGTCAGGTTTAGGGTTCGGCTTAGGGTTAGGGCTACAGCTGGGGTAAAGTTTAATTGAAGGGTGAGGGTTGAGCTTAGGGTTAGCGTTAGGGGTTAGGGTTAGAGCTTAGGTTAGGATTAAGTTTAGGGTTAAGGTTAGGTTTAGATTTAGGGTTAGGGTTAGTGTTAGGGTTAAGTCATGTTTAGGTTTAGGGCTAGGTGAAGGTTATAGATAGGGTTAGGTTAAGGGTTGAGGTTAGGTTTAGATGGTAAGATGAGGGTTAGTGCTAGGTTTCCATTGAAGCTGAGTGTGTAGGGTAAGTTTTAGCGTTAGGATTAGGGTTAGAGTTAGAGTTAGGGTCAGGGTTAGTTTTGAGTTTAGAGTTAGGGTTACGTTTATGGTACGGTCAGGGTTAGGGGAGATTTAGTGTTACGTTTAGTTTTAGGGTTAGGGTTACAGAGAAGTTTATGTGAAGCGAGAGGGTTGGGGTTAGGGGTTTGGGTTCAGTTCAGAGTCAGGGTTAGGGTTAGGTTTAGGGTTAGGGTTACGTGTAGTGTTAGTGTCAGTTTTGCTTAGGGTTCGGGTTTGAATGAAGTTAGGGTACGCTTAGCGTTATGCTTAGGGTGAAATTCTGGTTAAGGGTGAGGGTTCGGCTTAGGGTTAGGATTAGAGTTAGGGTCAGTGGTTAGGGTTAGGTTTAGGGTTAAGGTTAGTTTTAGGCTAAGGATTAGGATTAGCGTTAGGGTTAAGGGTTACTGTTTCAGTTAGGTTTAGGTTATGGTTATAATTAGGGTTAAGTTTAGGGTTAGGGTAAGAGTTAGAGTTACATTTACAGTTAAGGTGAGGGTTTTGGGTAAGTGTTACCCTTAAGGTTAGGGTTAGAGTAAAGGTTACGGGTTAGGGTTAAGGTTAAGGGTTAGGGTTAGGTTTAAGTTTACGGTGGCTTAAAGATAGGGTTAAGGTTAGGTTAGGGTTAGGGTCAGGGTTAGAATTAGAATTAGGTTTAGGGCGAGGATTAGGGTCAGAGTTATTGTAAGGGTTAGGTTTCGGGTTACAGGTGGGCCAAGGTTAAGGTGAGGGTTAGGTTTATGGGGAAGGTTAGGGTTAAAGTCAGGGTGAGTTTTCGGTTAGGGATAGGGTGAAGTTTAAGATAGGGTGAGGGTTAGGGTTATGCCTAAGGTTTGGGCTTGTTTTCAGGTTAGTGTTAAGGTTATGTTCAGGGTTAGGGTTACGTTCAGGGGTTGTGTTCAGTTTTAGGGTTAGGGTTAGATTTAAGGTTAGGGTTAAGTTTAGTGTTACGTTTAGGGTTAGGGTCATGGTTGTGTTAGGCTTTGTGGTTGGGGTGAGGGTTAGTTTTAGGGTTAGGGTTGGTTAGGGTTAGGATTATCGTTATGATAAGGCGTTAGGGGTTAGAAGTGTAGTTTAGGGTTAGGGTTTGGGTGAGGGTTCCGGTTAGGCCTTGCGGTTCTGGTCATGGTGAGGTTTGGTTTAGGCTTAGGGTTAGGTTCATGATTCGGTTTCGGGTTAGTGTTAGAGTTAGGGTGAGAGTTAGTGTTAAGGTTTTTGCTAGGCTTTGGTGTTAGGGTTAGGGTTTGTGTTAGGGTTAGGTTTATCATTAGGGCTCAGGGGTTTCAGGTTAATGTTAGGGTTAGGGTTGGGGATAGCATTAGGGTTAGGGTTGTGGGATACGGTTAGGATTTAGGGTGCGGGTTACGGTTAGTTTTACAGTTAAGGTGAGGGTTTAGGGTAATTGTTATGATTAGGGTTATAGTCAGAGTTAGGGTTTGGTTTAGGATTAGGGTTAGGTGTAGGGTAAGAATTAGGTTTAGGTCCATGTTGAGGGTTAGACTTAGTGTTCTATTTAGGGTAAAGGTTAGGGGTAGGGTTAGGATTAGGTCTAGGGTTAGGATTAGGATTATTTTAGGGTTAGGTTCAGGGCTATTGTAAGTGTTCAGTTTAGGGTTACAGTTGGACTAGCGTTATTCTTAGAGTTAGGTTTAAGGTTAGGGTTTGGGTTAGGTCTAGGTTTAGGGTTAAGGTTATGGTTAGTGTTTGGATGAAGTTCAGGATAGGGTGAGGGTTATTTTTATGGTGAGGGCTAGGGTTTGGGTTTGTGTTCAGGTTAGTGTTAAGGATAGGTTTAGGGTTCGGTTAGGGTTAGGCGTTATGTCTAGGGTCAGCGTTAGGTTAGGTTCAGGGTTAGTGTGAAGTTTAGGTTAAGGGTGAGGGTTATGATAAGGGTTAGGATTATAGACGGTGTTAGACGTTAGGTTTAGGGTGTTAGGGTTAGGTTTATGGTTAGGGTAGATTTAAGTTTAGGTTTAATATTAGGGTTAGGGTTAGATTTGGGTTACTGTTCGTATTAGGGTTAGGGTTAGGGATAAGTTTGGGGATAGCGTTAGGTTTCGGGTTGGGGATACGGTTAAGGATTAGGGTGAGGGTTAGGGTTAGGTTTACAGTTAAGGCGAGGGTTTAGGGTAATTGTTATGGTTAGGGTTAGAGTTAGAGTTAGGCTTAGGGTTAGGGTGAAGTTTCAGTTAATAGTCAGGGTTAGGCTTAAGGTTAGAGTAGGGTTAAGGTTAGTGTTCGGGTTAGGTGTAGCGTTAGGGTTTGGGTAGGGGTAAGGTTAGGGTTAAGGCTAGGTTTACGGTAAAGGGTAGGGCTAGCTTAGGGTTAGATTTAGAGTTAGAGTTAGTGCTAGGGTTTAGGATTATGGTTATGGTCAGGTTTAGAGTTATTGTTAGGGTTAGGGTAGAGTTAAGGTTAGGGTTCATTTAGGGTTAGAGAAAGGGTTAGGTTTAGGTCTGGGTTAGGTGTAGGATGCGGGGTAGGCTTAGGGTTAGGGGTTCATGGGAGGGTTAGTGTTAAGTTTACATTAAGCTGATGTTTTAGGGTGTTACTGTTAGGGCTAGGGTTAGCATTAGGTTTAGGGTCAGGGCTAGAGTTAGGGGATAGTTAAGGGTTAGCTTTAGTTTCAGGGTTAGGGTTAGCCTTCGGTTTAGGGTGAAGTTTAGGTTAAGGATGAGGGTAGGGTTAGGGTTAGGCATTTGGGTTAAGGTTAGGGTTAGGTTTAGGATTAGGCTTAGGGTTAGGGTTAGGTGTTTGGGTTAATGTTAGGGTCAGGTTTAGGGTTCGGCGTAGGGTTAGGGCTACAGCTGGGGTAAAGTTTAATTGAAGGGTGAGGGTTGAGCTTAGGGTTAGCGTTAGGGGTTAGGGTTAGAGCTTAGGTTAGGATTAAGTTTAGGGTTAAGGTTAGGTTTAGATTTAGGGTTAGGGTTAGTGTTAGGGTTAAGTCATGTTTAGGTTTAGGGCTAGGTGAAGGTTATAGATAGGGTTAGGTTAAGGGTTGAGGTTAGGTTTAGATGGTAAGATGAGGGTTAGTGCTAGGTTTCCATTGAAGCTGAGTGTGTAGGGTAAGTTTTAGCGTTAGGATTAGGGTTAGAGTTAGAGTTAGGGTCAGGGTTAGTTTTGAGTTTAGAGTTAGGGTTACGTTTATGGTACGGTCAGGGTTAGGGGAGATTTAGTGTTACGTTTAGTTTTAGGGTTAGGGTTACAGAGAAGTTTATGTGAAGCGAGAGGGTTGGGGTTAGGGGTTTGGGTTCAGTTCAGAGTCAGGGTTAGGGTTAGGTTTAGGGTTAGGGTTACGTGTAGTGTTAGTGTCAGTTTTGCTTAGGGTTCGGGTTTGAATGAAGTTAGGGTACGCTTAGCGTTATGCTTAGGGTGAAATTCTGGTTAAGGGTGAGGGTTCGGCTTAGGGTTAGGATTAGAGTTAGGGTCAGTGGTTAGGGTTAGGTTTAGGGTTAAGGTTAGTTTTAGGCTAAGGATTAGGATTAGCGTTAGGGTTAAGGGTTACTGTTTCAGTTAGGTTTAGGTTAAGGTTATAATTAGGGTTAAGTTTAGGGTTAGGGTAAGAGTTAGAGTTACATTTACAGTTAAGGTGAGGGTTTTGGGTAAGTGTTACCCTTAAGGTTAGGGTTAGAGTAAAGGTTACGGGTTAGGGTTAAGGTTAAGGGTTAGGGTTAGGTTTAAGTTTACGGTGGCTTAAAGATAGGGTTAAGGTTAGGTTAGGGTTAGGGTCAGGGTTAGAATTAGAATTAGGTTTAGGGCGAGGATTAGGGTCAGAGTTATTGTAAGGGTTAGGTTTCGGGTTACAGGTGGGCCAAGGTTAAGGTGAGGGTTAGGTTTATGGGGAAGGTTAGGGTTAAAGTCAGGGTGAGTTTTCGGTTAGGGATAGGGTGAAGTTTAAGATAGGGTGAGGGTTAGGGTTATGGCTAAGGTTTGGGCTTGTTTTCAGGTTAGTGTTAAGGTTATGTTCAGGGTTAGGGTTACGTTCAGGGGTTGTGTTCAGTTTTAGGGTTAGGGTTAGATTTAAGGTTAGGGTTAAGTTTAGTGTTACGTTTAGGGTTAGGGTCATGGTTGTGTTAGGCTTTGTGGTTGGGGTGAGGGTTAGTTTTAGGGTTAGGGTTGGTTAGGGTTAGGATTATCGTTATGATAAGGCGTTAGGGGTTAGAAGTGTAGTTTAGGGTTAGGGTTTGGGTGAGGGTTCCGGTTAGGCCTTGCGGTTCTGGTCATGGTGAGGTTTGGTTTAGGCTTAGGGTTAGGTTCATGATTCGGTTTCGGGTTAGTGTTAGAGTTAGGGTGAGAGTTAGTGTTAAGGTTTTTGCTAGGCTTTGGTGTTAGGGTTAGGGTTTGTGTTAGGGTTAGGTTTATCATTAGGGCTCAGGGGTTTCAGGTTAATGTTAGGGTTAGGGTTGGGGATAGCATTAGGGTTAGGGTTGTGGGATACGGTTAGGATTTAGGGTGCGGGTTACGGTTAGTTTTACAGTTAAGGTGAGGGTTTAGGGTAATTGTTATGATTAGGGTTATAGTCAGAGTTAGGGTTTGGTTTAGGATTAGGGTTAGGTGTAGGGTAAGAATTAGGTTTAGGTCCATGTTGAGGGTTAGACTTAGTGTTCTATTTAGGGTAAAGGTTAGGGGTAGGGTTAGGATTAGGTCTAGGGTTAGGATTAGGATTATTTTAGGGTTAGGTTCAGGGCTATTGTAAGTGTTCAGTTTAGGGTTACAGTTGGACTAGCGTTATTCTTAGAGTTAGGTTTATGGTTAGGGTTTGGGTTAGGTCTAGGTTTAGGGTTAAGGTTATGGTTAGTGTTTGGATGAAGTTCAGGATAGGGTGAGGGTTATTTTTCTGGTGAGGGCTAGGGTTTGGGTTTGTGTTCAGGTTAGTGTTAAGGATAGGTTTAGGGTTCGGTTAGGGTTAGGCGTTATGTCTAGGGTCAGCGTTAGGTTAGGTTCAGGGTTAGTGTGAAGTTTAGGTTAAGGGTGAGGGTTATGATAAGGGTTAGGATTATAGACGGTGTTAGACGTTAGGTTTAGGGTGTTAGGGTTAGGTTTATGGTTAGGGTAGATTTAAGTTTAGGTTTAATATTAGGGTTAGGGTTAGATTTGGGTTACTGTTCGTATTAGGGTTAGGGTTAGGGATAAGTTTGGGGATAGCGTTAGGTTTCGGGTTGGGGATACGGTTAAGGATTAGGGTGAGGGTTAGGGTTAGGTTTACAGTTAAGGCGAGGGTTTAGGGTAATTGTTATGGTTAGGGTTAGAGTTAGAGTTAGGCTTAGGGTTAGGGTGAAGTTTCAGTTAATAGTCAGGGTTAGGCTTAAGGTTAGAGTAGGGTTAAGGTTAGTGTTCGGGTTAGGTGTAGCGTTAGGGTTTGGGTAGGGGTAAGGTTAGGGTTAAGGCTAGGTTTACGGTAAAGGGTAGGGCTAGCTTAGGGTTAGATTTAGAGTTAGAGTTAGTGCTAGGGTTTAGGATTATGGTTATGGTCAGGTTTAGAGTTATTGTTAGGGTTAGGGTAGAGTTAAGGTTAGGGTTCATTTAGGGTTAGAGAAAGGGTTAGGTTTAGGTCTGGGTTAGGTGTAGGATGCGGGGTAGGCTTAGGGTTAGGGGTTCATGGGAGGGTTAGTGTTAAGTTTACATTAAGCTGATGTTTTAGGGTGTTACTGTTAGGGCTAGGGTTAGCATTAGGTTTAGGGTCAGGGCTAGAGTTAGCAGATAGTTAAGGGTTAGCTTTAGTTTCAGGGTTAGGGTTAGCCTTCGGTTTAGGGTGAAGTTTAGGTTAAGGATGAGGGTTAGGGTTAGGGTTAGGCATTTGGGTTAAGGTTAGGGTTAGGTTTAGGATTAGGCTTAGGGTTAGGGTTAGGTGTTTGGGTTAATGTTAGGGTCAGGTTTAGGGTTCGGCTTAGGGTTAGGGCTACAGCTGGGGTAAAGTTTAATTGAAGGGTGAGGGTTGAGCTTAGGGTTAGCGTTAGGGGTTAGGGTTAGAGCTTAGGTTAGGATTAAGTTTAGGGTTAAGGTTAGGTTTAGATTTAGGGTTAGGGTTAGTGTTAGGGTTAAGTCATGTTTAGGTTTAGGGCTAGGTGAAGGTTATAGATAGGGTTAGGTTAAGGGTTGAGGTTAGGTTTAGATGGTAAGATGAGGGTTAGTGCTAGGTTTCCATTGAAGCTGAGTGTGTAGGGTAAGTTTTAGCGTTAGGATTAGGGTTAGAGTTAGAGTTAGGGTCAGGGTTAGTTTTGAGTTTAGAGTTAGGGTTACGTTTATGGTACGGTCAGGGTTAGGGGAGATTTAGTGTTACGTTTAGTTTTAGGGTTAGGGTTACAGAGAAGTTTATGTGAAGCGAGAGGGTTGGGGTTAGGGGTTTGGGTTCAGTTCAGAGTCAGGGTTAGGGTTAGGTTTAGGGTTAGGGTTACGTGTAGTGTTAGTGTCAGTTTTGCTTAGGGTTCGGGTTTGAATGAAGTTAGGGTACGCTTAGCGTTATGCTTAGGGTGAAATTCTGGTTAAGGGTGAGGGTTCGGCTTAGGGTTAGGATTAGAGTTAGGGTCAGTGGTTAGGGTTAGGTTTAGGGTTAAGGTTAGTTTTAGGCTAAGGATTAGGATTAGCGTTAGGGTTAAGGGTTACTGTTTCAGTTAGGTTTAGGTTAAGGTTATAATTAGGGTTAAGTTTAGGGTTAGGGTAAGAGTTAGAGTTACATTTACAGTTAAGGTGAGGGTTTTGGGTAAGTGTTACCCTTAAGGTTAGGGTTAGAGTAAAGGTTACGGGTTAGGGTTAAGGTTAAGGGTTAGGGTTAGGTTTAAGTTTACGGTGGCTTAAAGATAGGGTTAAGGTTAGGTTAGGGTTAGGGTCAGGGTTAGAATTAGAATTAGGTTTAGGGCGAGGATTAGGGTCAGAGTTATTGTAAGGGTTAGGTTTCGGGTTACAGGTGGGCCAAGGTTAAGGTGAGGGTTAGGTTTATGGGGAAGGTTAGGGTTAAAGTCAGGGTGAGTTTTCGGTTAGGGATAGGGTGAAGTTTAAGATAGGGTGAGGGTTAGGGTTATGGCTAAGGTTTGGGCTTGTTTTCAGGTTAGTGTTAAGGTTATGTTCAGGGTTAGGGTTACGTTCAGGGGTTGTGTTCAGTTTTAGGGTTAGGGTTAGATTTAAGGTTAGGGTTAAGTTTAGTGTTACGTTTAGGGTTAGGGTCATGGTTGTGTTAGGCTTTGTGGTTGGGGTGAGGGTTAGTTTTAGGGTTAGGGTTGGTTAGGGTTAGGATTATCGTTATGATAAGGCGTTAGGGGTTAGAAGTGTAGTTTAGGGTTAGGGTTTGGGTGAGGGTTCCGGTTAGGCCTTGCGGTTCTGGTCATGGTGAGGTTTGGTTTAGGCTTAGGGTTAGGTTCATGATTCGGTTTCGGGTTAGTGTTAGAGTTAGGGTGAGAGTTAGTGTTAAGGTTTTTGCTAGGCTTTGGTGTTAGGGTTAGGGTTTGTGTTAGGGTTAGGTTTATCATTAGGGCTCAGGGGTTTCAGGTTAATGTTAGGGTTAGGGTTGGGGATAGCATTAGGGTTAGGGTTGTGGGATACGGTTAGGATTTAGGGTGCGGGTTACGGTTAGTTTTACAGTTAAGGTGAGGGTTTAGGGTAATTGTTATGATTAGGGTTATAGTCAGAGTTAGGGTTTGGTTTAGGATTAGGGTTAGGTGTAGGGTAAGAATTAGGTTTAGGTCCATGTTGAGGGTTAGACTTAGTGTTCTATTTAGGGTAAAGGTTAGGGGTAGGGTTAGGATTAGGTCTAGGGTTAGGATTAGGATTATTTTAGGGTTAGGTTCAGGGCTATTGTAAGTGTTCAGTTTAGGGTTACAGATGGACTAGCGTTATTCTTAGAGTTAGGTTTAAGGTTAGGGTTTGGGTTAGGTCTAGGTTTAGGGTTAAGGTTATGGTTAGTGTTTGGATGAAGTTCAGGATAGGGTGAGGGTTATTTTTATGGTGAGGGCTAGGGTTTGGGTTTGTGTTCAGGTTAGTGTTAAGGATAGGTTTAGGGTTCGGTTAGGGTTAGGCGTTATGTCTAGGGTCAGCGTTAGGTTAGGTTCAGGGTTAGTGTGAAGTTTAGGTTAAGGGTGAGGGTTATGATAAGGGTTAGGATTATAGACGGTGTTAGACGTTAGGTTTAGGGTGTTAGGGTTAGGTTTATGGTTAGGGTAGATTTAAGTTTAGGTTTAATATTAGGGTTAGGGTTAGATTTGGGTTACTGTTCGTATTAGGGTTAGGGTTAGGGATAAGTTTGGGGATAGCGTTAGGTTTCGGGTTGGGGATACGGTTAAGGATTAGGGTGAGGGTTAGGGTTAGGTTTACAGTTAAGGCGAGGGTTTAGGGTAATTGTTATGGTTAGGGTTAGAGTTAGAGTTAGGCTTAGGGTTAGGGTGAAGTTTCAGTTAATAGTCAGGGTTAGGCTTAAGGTTAGAGTAGGGTTAAGGTTAGTGTTCGGGTTAGGTGTAGCGTTAGGGTTTGGGTAGGGGTAAGGTTAGGGTTAAGGCTAGGTTTACGGTAAAGGGTAGGGCTAGCTTAGGGTTAGATTTAGAGTTAGAGTTAGTGCTAGGGTTTAGGATTATGGTTATGGTCAGGTTTAGAGTTATTGTTAGGGTTAGGGTAGAGTTAAGGTTAGGGTTCATTTAGGGTTAGAGAAAGGGTTAGGTTTAGGTCTGGGTTAGGTGTAGGATGCGGGGTAGGCTTAGGGTTAGGGGTTCATGGGAGGGTTAGTGTTAAGTTTACATTAAGCTGATGTTTTAGGGTGTTACTGTTAGGGCTAGGGTTAGCATTAGGTTTAGGGTCAGGGCTAGAGTTAGGGGATAGTTAAGGGTTAGCTTTAGTTTCAGGGTTAGGGTTAGCCTTCGGTTTAGGGTGAAGTTTAGGTTAAGGATGAGGGTTAGGGTTAGGGTTAGGCATTTGGGTTAAGGTTAGGGTTAGGTTTAGGATTAGGCTTAGGGTTAGGGTTAGGTGTTTGGGTTAATGTTAGGGTCAGGTTTAGGGTTCGGCTTAGGGTTAGGGCTACAGCTGGGGTAAAGTTTAATTGAAGGGTGAGGGTTGAGCTTAGGGTTAGCGTTAGGGGTTAGGGTTAGAGCTTAGGTTAGGATTAAGTTTAGGGTTAAGGTTAGGTTTAGATTTAGGGTTAGGGTTAGTGTTAGGGTTAAGTCATGTTTAGGTTTAGGGCTAGGTGAAGGTTATAGATAGGGTTAGGTTAAGGGTTGAGGTTAGGTTTAGATGGTAAGATGAGGGTTAGTGCTAGGTTTCCATTGAAGCTGAGTGTGTAGGGTAAGTTTTAGCGTTAGGATTAGGGTTAGAGTTAGAGTTAGGGTCAGGGTTAGTTTTGAGTTTAGAGTTAGGGTTACGTTTATGGTACGGTCAGGGTTAGGGGAGATTTAGTGTTACGTTTAGTTTTAGGGTTAGGGTTACAGAGAAGTTTATGTGAAGCGAGAGGGTTGGGGTTAGGGGTTTGGGTTCAGGTCAGAGTCAGGGTTAGGGTTAGGTTTAGGGTTAGGGTTACGTGTAGTGTTAGTGTCAGTTTTGCTTAGGGTTCGGGTTTGAATGAAGTTAGGGTACGCTTAGCGTTATGCTTAGGGTGAAATTCTGGTTAAGGGTGAGGGTTCGGCTTAGGGTTAGGATTAGAGTTAGGGTCAGTGGTTAGGGTTAGGTTTAGGGTTAAGGTTAGTTTTAGGCTAAGGATTAGGATTAGCATTAGGGTTAAGGGTTACTGTTTCAGTTAGGTTTAGGTTAAGGTTATAATTAGGGTTAAGTTTAGGGTTAGGGTAAGAGTTAGAGTTACATTTACAGTTAAGGTGAGGGTTTTGGGTAAGTGTTACCCTTAAGGTTAGGGTTAGAGTAAAGGTTACGGGTTAGGGTTAAGGTTAAGGGTTAGGGTTAGGTTTAAGTTTACGGTGGCTTAAAGATAGGGTTAAGGTTAGGTTAGGGTTAGGGTCAGGGTTAGAATTAGAATTAGGTTTAGGGCGAGGATTAGGGTCAGAGTTATTGTAAGGGTTAAGTTTCGGGTTACAGGTGGGCCAAGGTTAAGGTGAGGGTTAGGTTTATGGGGAAGGTTAGGGTTAAAGTCAGGGTGAGTTTTCGGTTAGGGATAGGGTGAAGTTTAAGATAGGGTGAGGGTTAGGGTTATGGCTAAGGTTTGGGCTTGTTTTCAGGTTAGTGTTAAGGTTATGTTCAGGGTTAGGGTTACGTTCAGGGGTTGTGTTCAGTTTTAGGGTTAGGGTTAGATTTAAGGTTAGGGTTAAGTTTAGTGTTACGTTTAGGGTTAGGGTCATGGTTGTGTTAGGCTTTGTGGTTGGGGTGAGGGTTAGTTTTAGGGTTAGGGTTGGTTAGGGTTAGGATTATCGTTATGATAAGGCGTTAGGGGTTAGAAGTGTAGTTTAGGGTTAGGGTTTGGGTGAGGGTTCCGGTTAGGCCTTGCGGTTCTGGTCATGGTGAGGTTTGGTTTAGGCTTAGGGTTAGGTTCATGATTCGGTTTCGGGTTAGTGTTAGAGTTAGGGTGAGAGTTAGTGTTAAGGTTTTTGCTAGGCTTTGGTGTTAGGGTTAGGGTTTGTGTTAGGGTTAGGTTTATCATTAGGGCTCAGGGGTTTCAGGTTAATGTTAGGGTTAGGGTTGGGGATAGCATTAGGGTTAGGGTTGTGGGATACGGTTAGGATTTAGGGTGCGGGTTACGGTTAGTTTTACAGTTAAGGTGAGGGTTTAGGGTAATTGTTATGATTAGGGTTATAGTCAGAGTTAGGGTTTGGTTTAGGATTAGGGTTAGGTGTAGGGTAAGAATTAGGTTTAGGTCCATGTTGAGGGTTAGACTTAGTGTTCTATTTAGGGTAAAGGTTAGGGGTAGGGTTAGGATTAGGTCTAGGGTTAGGATTAGGATTATTTTAGGGTTAGGTTCAGGGCTATTGTAAGTGTTCAGTTTAGGGTTACAGATGGACTAGCGTTATTCTTAGAGTTAGGTTTAAGGTTAGGGTTTGGGTTAGGTCTAGGTTTAGGGTTAAGCTTATGGTTAGTGTTTGGATGAAGTTCAGGATAGGGTGAGGGTTATTTTTATGGTGAGGGCTAGGGTTTGGGTTTGTGTTCAGGTTAGTGTTAAGGATAGGTTTAGGGTTCGGTTAGGGTTAGGCGTTATGTCTAGGGTCAGCGTTAGGTTAGGTTCAGGGTTAGTGTGAAGTTTAGGTTAAGGGTGAGGGTTATGATAAGGGTTAGGATTATAGACGGTGTTAGACGTTAGGTTTAGGGTGTTAGGGTTAGGTTTATGGTTAGGGTAGATTTAAGTTTAGGTTTAATATTAGGGTTAGGGTTAGATTTGGGTTACTGTTCGTATTAGGGTTAGGGTTAGGGATAAGTTTGGGGATAGCGTTAGGTTTCGGGTTGGGGATACGGTTAAGGATTAGGGTGAGGGTTAGGGTTAGGTTTACAGTTAAGGCGAGGGTTTAGGGTAATTGTTATGGTTAGGGATAGAGTTAGAGTTAGGCTTAGGGTTAGGGTGAAGTTTCAGTTAATAGTCAGGGTTAGGCTTAAGGTTAGAGTAGGGTTAAGGTTAGTGTTCGGGTTAGGTGTAGCGTTAGGGTTTGGGTAGGGGTAAGGTTAGGGTTAAGGCTAGGTTTACGGTAAAGGGTAGGGCTAGCTTAGGGTTAGATTTAGAGTTAGAGTTAGTGCTAGGGTTTAGGATTATGGTTATGGTCAGGTTTAGAGTTATTGTTAGGGTTAGGGTAGAGTTAAGGTTAGGGTTCATTTAGGGTTAGAGAAAGGGTTAGGTTTAGGTCTGGGTTAGGTGTAGGATGCGGGGTAGGCTTAGGGTTAGGGGTTCATGGGAGGGTTAGTGTTAAGTTTACATTAAGCTGATGTTTTAGGGTGTTACTGTTAGGGCTAGGGTTAGCATTAGGTTTAGGGTCAGGGCTAGAGTTAGGGGATAGTTAAGGGTTAGCTTTACTTTCAGGGTTAGGGTTACCCTTCGGTTTAGGGTGAAGTTTAGGTTAAGGATGAGGGTTAGGGTTAGGGTTAGGCATTTGGGTTAAGGTTAGGGTTAGGTTTAGGATTAGGCTTAGGGTTAGGGTTGGGTGTTTGGGTTAATGTTAGGGTCAGGTTTAGGGTTCGGTTTAGGGTTAGGGCTACAGCTGGGGTAAAGTTTAATTGAAGGGTGAGGGTTGAGCTTAGGGTTAGCGTTAGGGGTTAGGGTTAGAGCTTAGGTTAGGATTAAGTTTAGGGTTAAGGTTAGGTTTAGATTTAGGGTTAGGGTTAGTGTTAGGGTTAAGTCATGTTTAGGTTTAGGGCTAGGTGAAGGTTATAGATAGGGTTAGGTTAAGGGTTGAGGTTAGGTTTAGATGGTAAGATGAGGGTTAGTGCTAGGTTTCCATTGAAGCTGAGTGTGTAGGGTAAGTTTTAGCGTTAGGATTAGGGTTAGAGTTAGAGTTAGGGTCAGGGTTAGTTTTGAGTTTAGAGTTAGGGTTACGTTTATGGTACGGTCAGGGTTAGGGGAGATTTAGTGTTACGTTTAGTTTTAGGGTTAGGGTTACAGAGAAGTTTATGTGAAGCGAGAGGGTTGGGGTTAGGGGTTTGGGTTCAGGTCAGAGTCAGGGTTAGGGTTAGGTTTAGGGTTAGGGTTACGTGTGGTGTTAGTGTTAGTTTTGCTTAGGGTTCGGGTTTGAATGAAGTTAGGGTACGCTTAGCGTTATGCTTAGGGTGAAATTCTGGTTAAGGGTGAGGGTTCGGCTTAGGGTTAGGATTAGAGTTAGGGTCAGTGGTTAGGGTTAGGTTTAGGGTTAAGGTTAGTTTTAGGCTAAGGATTAGGATTAGCGTTAGGGTTAAGGGTTACTGTTTCAGTTAGGTTTAGGTTAAGGTTATAATTAGGGTTAAGTTTAGGGTCAGGGTAAGAGTTAGAGTTACATTTACAGTTAAGGTGAGGGTTTTGGGTAAGTGTTACCCTTAAGGTTAGGGTTAGAGTAAAGGTTAAGGGTTAGAGTTAAGGTTAAGGGTTAGGGTTAGGTTTAAGTTTACGTTGGCTTAAAGATAGGGTTAAGGTTAGGTTAGGGTTAGGGTCAGGGTTAGAATTAGAATTAGGTTTAGGGCGAGGATTAGGGTCAGAGTTATTGTAAGGGTTAGGTTTCGGGTTACAGGTGGGCCAAGGTTAAGGTGAGGGTTAGGTTTATGGGGAAGGTTAGGGTTAAAGTCAGGGTGAGTTTTCGGTTAGGGATAGGGTGAAGTTTAAGATAGGGTGAGGGTTAGGGTTATGGCTAAGGTTTGGGCTTGTTTTCAGGTTAGTGTTAAGGTTATGTTCAGGGTTAGGGTTACGTTCAGGGGTTGTGTTCAGTTTTAGGGTTAGGGTTAGATTTAAGGTTAGGGTTAAGTTTAGTGTTACGTTTAGGGTTAGGGTCATGGTTGTGTTAGGCTTTGTGGTTGGGGTGAGGGTTAGTTTTAGGGTTAGGGTTGGTTAGGGTTAGGATTATCGTTATGATAAGGCGTTAGGGGTTAGAAGTGTAGTTTAGGGTTAGGGTTTGGGTGAGGGTTCCGGTTAGGCCTTGCGGTTCTGGTCATGGTGAGGTTTGGTTTAGGCTTAGGGTTAGGTTCATGATTCGGTTTCGGGTTAGTGTTAGAGTTAGGGTGAGAGTTAGTGTTAAGGTTTTTGCTAGGCTTTGGTGTTAGGGTTAGGGTTTGTGTTAGGGTTAGGTTTATCATTAGGGCTCAGGGGTTTCAGGTTAATGTTAGGGTTAGGGTTGGGGATAGCATTAGGGTTAGGGTTGTGGGATACGGTTAGGATTTAGGGTGCGGGTTACGGTTAGTTTTACAGTTAAGGTGAGGGTTTAGGGTAATTGTTATGATTAGGGTTATAGTCAGAGTTAGGGTTTGGTTTAGGATTAGGGTTAGGTGTAGGGTAAGAATTAGGTTTAGGTCCATGTTGAGGGTTAGACTTAGTGTTCTATTTAGGGTAAAGGTTAGGGGTAGGGTTAGGATTAGGTCTAGGGTTAGGATTAGGATTATTTTAGGGTTAGGTTCAGGGCTATTGTAAGTGTTCAGTTTAGGGTTACAGATGGACTAGCGTTATTCTTAGAGTTAGGTTTAAGGTTAGGGTTTGGGTTAGGTCTAGGTTTAGGGTTAAGCTTATGGTTAGTGTTTGGATGAAGTTCAGGATAGGGTGAGGGTTATTTTTATGGTGAGGGCTAGGGTTTGGGTTTGTGTTCAGGTTAGTGTTAAGGATAGGTTTAGGGTTCGGTTAGGGTTAGGCGTTATGTCTAGGGTCAGCGTTAGGTTAGGTTCAGGGTTAGTGTGAAGTTTAGGTTAAGGGTGAGGGTTATGATAAGGGTTAGGATTATAGACGGTGTTAGACGTTAGGTTTAGGGTGTTAGGGTTAGGTTTATGGTTAGGGTAGATTTAAGTTTAGGTTTAATATTAGGGTTAGGGTTAGATTTGGGTTACTGTTCGTATTAGGGTTAGGGTTAGGGATAAGTTTGGGGATAGCGTTAGGTTTCGGGTTGGGGATACGGTTAAGGATTAGGGTGAGGGTTAGGGTTAGGTTTACAGTTAAGGCGAGGGTTTAGGGTAATTGTTATGGTTAGGGTTAGAGTTAGAGTTAGGCTTAGGGTTAGGGTGAAGTTTCAGTTAATAGTCAGGGTTAGGCTTAAGGTTAGAGTAGGGTTAAGGTTAGTGTTCGGGTTAGGTGTAGCGTTAGGGTTTGGGTAGGGGTAAGGTTAGGGTTAAGGCTAGGTTTACGGTAAAGGGTAGGGCTAGCTTAGGGTTAGATTTAGAGTTAGAGTTAGTGCTAGGGTTTAGGATTATGGTTATGGTCAGGTTTAGAGTTATTGTTAGGGTTAGGGTAGAGTTAAGGTTAGGGTTCATTTAGGGTTAGAGAAAGGGTTAGGTTTAGGTCTGGGTTAGGTGTAGGATGCGGGGTAGGCTTAGGGTTAGGGGTTCATGGGAGGGTTAGTGTTAAGTTTACATTAAGCTGATGTTTTAGGGTGTTACTGTTAGGGCTAGGGTTAGCATTAGGTTTAGGGTCAGGGCTAGAGTTAGCAGATAGTTAAGGGTTAGCTTTAGTTTCAGGGTTAGGGTTAGCCTTCGGTTTAGGGTGAAGTTTAGGTTAAGGATGAGGGTTAGGGTTAGGGTTAGGCATTTGGGTTAAGGTTAGGGTTAGGTTTAGGATTAGGCTTAGGGTTAGGGTTAGGTGTTTGGGTTAATGTTAGGGTCAGGTTTAGGGTTCGGCTTAGGGTTAGGGCTACAGCTGGGGTAAAGTTTAATTGAAGGGTGAGGGTTGAGCTTAGGGTTAGCGTTAGGGGTTAGGGTTAGAGCTTAGGTTAGGATTAAGGTTAGGGTTAAGGTTAGGTTTAGATTTAGGGTTAGGGTTAGTGTTAGGGT
The DNA here is from genome assembly GCF_030014295.1 of Loxodonta africana. Lineage (NCBI taxonomy): Eukaryota > Metazoa > Chordata > Mammalia > Proboscidea > Elephantidae > Loxodonta > Loxodonta africana. Next base: position 134,084,667 of record NC_087349.1, on the reverse strand, counting down.
TAAGTCATGTTTAGGTTTAGGGCTAGGTGAAGGTTATAGATAGGGTTAGGTTAAGGGTTGAGGTTAGGTTTAGATGGTAAGATGAGGGTTAGTGCTAGGTTTCCATTGAAGCTGAGTGTGTAGGGTAAGTTTTAGCGTTAGGATTAGGGTTAGAGTTAGAGTTAGGGTCAGGGTTAGTTTTGAGTTTAGAGTTAGGGTTACGTTTATGGTACGGTCAGGGTTAGGGGAGATTTAGTGTTACGTTTAGTTTTAGGGTTAGGGTTACAGAGAAGTTTATGTGAAGCGAGAGGGTTGGGGTTAGGGGTTTGGGTTCAGGTCAGAGTCAGGGTTAGGGTTAGGTTTAGGGTTAGGGTTACGTGTGGTGTTAGTGTTAGTTTTGCTTAGGGTTCGGGTTTGAATGAAGTTAGGGTACGCTTAGCGTTATGCTTAGGGTGAAATTCTGGTTAAGGGTGAGGGTTCGGCTTAGGGTTAGGATTAGAGTTAGGGTCAGTGGTTAGGGTTAGGTTTAGGGTTAAGGTTAGTTTTAGGCTAAGGATTAGGATTAGCGTTAGGGTTAAGGGTTACTGTTTCAGTTAGGTTTAGGTTAAGGTTATAATTAGGGTTAAGTTTAGGGTCAGGGTAAGAGTTAGAGTTACATTTACAGTTAAGGTGAGGGTTTTGGGTAAGTGTTACCCTTAAGGTTAGGGTTAGAGTAAAGGTTAAGGGTTAGAGTTAAGGTTAAGGGTTAGGGTTAGGTTTAAGTTTACGTTGGCTTAAAGATAGGGTTAAGGTTAGGTTAGGGTTAGGGTCAGGGTTAGAATTAGAATTAGGTTTAGGGCGAGGATTAGGGTCAGAGTTATTGTAAGGGTTAGGTTTCGGGTTACAGGTGGGCCAAGGTTAAGGTGAGGGTTAGGTTTATGGGGAAGGTTAGGGTTAAAGTCAGGGTGAGTTTTCGGTTAGGGATAGGGTGAAGTTTAAGATAGGGTGAGGGTTAGGGTTATGGCTAAGGTTTGGGCTTGTTTTCAGGTTAGTGTTAAGGTTATGTTCAGGGTTAGGGTTACGTTCAGGGGTTGTGTTCAGTTTTAGGGTTAGGGTTAGATTTAAGGTTAGGGTTAAGTTTAGTGTTACGTTTAGGGTTAGGGTCATGGTTGTGTTAGGCTTTGTGGTTGGGGTGAGGGTTAGTTTTAGGGTTAGGGTTGGTTAGGGTTAGGATTATCGTTATGATAAGGCGTTAGGGGTTAGAAGTGTAGTTTAGGGTTAGGGTTTGGGTGAGGGTTCCGGTTAGGCCTTGCGGTTCTGGTCATGGTGAGGTTTGGTTTAGGCTTAGGGTTAGGTTCATGATTCGGTTTCGGGTTAGTGTTAGAGTTAGGGTGAGAGTTAGTGTTAAGGTTTTTGCTAGGCTTTGGTGTTAGGGTTAGGGTTTGTGTTAGGGTTAGGTTTATCATTAGGGCTCAGGGGTTTCAGGTTAATGTTAGGGTTAGGGTTGGGGATAGCATTAGGGTTAGGGTTGTGGGATACGGTTAGGATTTAGGGTGCGGGTTACGGTTAGTTTTACAGTTAAGGTGAGGGTTTAGGGTAATTGTTATGATTAGGGTTATAGTCAGAGTTAGGGTTTGGTTTAGGATTAGGGTTAGGTGTAGGGTAAGAATTAGGTTTAGGTCCATGTTGAGGGTTAGACTTAGTGTTCTATTTAGGGTAAAGGTTAGGGGTAGGGTTAGGATTAGGTCTAGGGTTAGGATTAGGATTATTTTAGGGTTAGGTTCAGGGCTATTGTAAGTGTTCAGTTTAGGGTTACAGATGGACTAGCGTTATTCTTAGAGTTAGGTTTAAGGTTAGGGTTTGGGTTAGGTCTAGGTTTAGGGTTAAGCTTATGGTTAGTGTTTGGATGAAGTTCAGGATAGGGTGAGGGTTATTTTTATGGTGAGGGCTAGGGTTTGGGTTTGTGTTCAGGTTAGTGTTAAGGATAGGTTTAGGGTTCGGTTAGGGTTAGGCGTTATGTCTAGGGTCAGCGTTAGGTTAGGTTCAGGGTTAGTGTGAAGTTTAGGTTAAGGGTGAGGGTTATGATAAGGGTTAGGATTATAGACGGTGTTAGACGTTAGGTTTAGGGTGTTAGGGTTAGGTTTATGGTTAGGGTAGATTTAAGTTTAGGTTTAATATTAGGGTTAGGGTTAGATTTGGGTTACTGTTCGTATTAGGGTTAGGGTTAGGGATAAGTTTGGGGATAGCGTTAGGTTTCGGGTTGGGGATACGGTTAAGGATTAGGGTGAGGGTTAGGGTTAGGTTTACAGTTAAGGCGAGGGTTTAGGGTAATTGTTATGGTTAGGGTTAGAGTTAGAGTTAGGCTTAGGGTTAGGGTGAAGTTTCAGTTAATAGTCAGGGTTAGGCTTAAGGTTAGAGTAGGGTTAAGGTTAGTGTTCGGGTTAGGTGTAGCGTTAGGGTTTGGGTAGGGGTAAGGTTAGGGTTAAGGCTAGGTTTACGGTAAAGGGTAGGGCTAGCTTAGGGTTAGATTTAGAGTTAGAGTTAGTGCTAGGGTTTAGGATTATGGTTATGGTCAGGTTTAGAGTTATTGTTAGGGTTAGGGTAGAGTTAAGGTTAGGGTTCATTTAGGGTTAGAGAAAGGGTTAGGTTTAGGTCTGGGTTAGGTGTAGGATGCGGGGTAGGCTTAGGGTTAGGGGTTCATGGGAGGGTTAGTGTTAAGTTTACATTAAGCTGATGTTTTAGGGTGTTACTGTTAGGGCTAGGGTTAGCATTAGGTTTAGGGTCAGGGCTAGAGTTAGGGGATAGTTAAGGGTTAGCTTTAGTTTCAGGGTTAGGGTTAGCCTTCGGTTTAGGGTGAAGTTTAGGTTAAGGATGAGGGTTAGGGTTAGGGTTAGGCATTTGGGTTAAGGTTAGGGTTAGGTTTAGGATTAGGCTTAGGGTTAGGGTTGGGTGTTTGGGTTAATGTTAGGGTCAGGTTTAGGGTTCGGCTTAGGGTTAGGGCTACAGCTGGGGTAAAGTTTAATTGAAGGGTGAGGGTTGAGCTTAGGGTTAGCGTTAGGGGTTAGGGTTAGAGCTTAGGTTAGGATTAAGTTTAGGGTTAAGGTTAGGTTTAGATTTAGGGTTAGGGTTAGTGTTAGGGTTAAGTCATGTTTAGGTTTAGGGCTAGGTGAAGGTTATAGATAGGGTTAGGTTAAGGGTTGAGGTTAGGTTTAGATGGTAAGATGAGGGTTAGTGCTAGGTTTCCATTTAAGCTGAGTGTGTAGGGTAAGTTTTAGCGTTAGGATTAGGGTTAGAGTTAGAGTTAGGGTCAGGGTTAGTTTTGAGTTTAGAGTTAGGGTTACGTTTATGGTACGGTCAGGGTTAGGGGAGATTTAGTGTTACGTTTAGTTTTAGGGTTAGGGTTACAGAGAAGTTTATGTGAAGCGAGAGGGTTGGGGTTAGGGGTTTGGGTTCAGGTCAGAGTCAGGGTTAGGGTTAGGTTTAGGGTTAGGGTTACGTGTGGTGTTAGTGTTAGTTTTGCTTAGGGTTCGGGTTTGAATGAAGTTAGGGTACGCTTAGCGTTATGCTTAGGGTGAAATTCTGGTTAAGGGTGAGGGTTCGGCTTAGGGTTAGGATTAGAGTTAGGGTCAGTGGTTAGGGTTAGGTTTAGGGTTAAGGTTAGTTTTAGGCTAAGGATTAGGATTAGCGTTAGGGTTAAGGGTTACTGTTTCAGTTAGGTTTAGGTTAAGGTTATAATTAGGGTTAAGTTTAGGGTTAGGGTAAGAGTTAGAGTTACATTTACAGTTAAGGTGAGGGTTTTGGGTAAGTGTTACCCTTAAGGTTAGGGTTAGAGTAAAGGTTAAGGGTTAGAGTTAAGGTTAAGGGTTAGGGTTAGGTTTAAGTTTACGTTGGCTTAAAGATAGGGTTAAGGTTAGGTTAGGGTTAGGGTCAGGGTTAGAATTAGAATTAGGTTTAGGGCGAGGATTAGGGTCAGAGTTATTGTAAGGGTTAGGTTTCGGGTTACAGGTGGGCCAAGGTTAAGGTGAGGGTTAGGTTTATGGGGAAGGTTAGGGTTAAAGTCAGGGTGAGTTTTCGGTTAGGGATAGGGTGAAGTTTAAGATAGGGTGAGGGTTAGGGTTATGGCTAAGGTTTGGGCTTGTTTTCAGGTTAGTGTTAAGGTTATGTTCAGGGTTAGGGTTACGTTCAGGGGTTGTGTTCAGTTTTAGGGTTAGGGTTAGATTTAAGGTTAGGGTTAAGTTTAGTGTTACGTTTAGGGTTAGGGTCATGGTTGTGTTAGGCTTTGTGGTTGGGGTGAGGGTTAGTTTTAGGGTTAGGGTTGGTTAGGGTTAGGATTATCGTTATGATAAGGCGTTAGGGGTTAGAAGTGTAGTTTAGGGTTAGGGTTTGGGTGAGGGTTCCGGTTAGGCCTTGTGGTTCTGGTCATGGTGAGGTTTGGTTTAGGCTTAGGGTTAGGTTCATGATTCGGTTTCGGGTTAGTGTTAGAGTTAGGGTGAGAGTTAGTGTTAAGGTTTTTGCTAGGCTTTGGTGTTAGGGTTAGGGTTTGTGTTAGGGTTAGGTTTATCATTAGGGCTCAGGGGTTTCAGGTTAATGTTAGGGTTAGGGTTGGGGATAGCATTAGGGTTAGGGTTGTGGGATACGGTTAGGATTTAGGGTGCGGGTTACGGTTAGTTTTACAGTTAAGGTGAGGGTTTAGGGTAATTGTTATGATTAGGGTTATAGTCAGAGTTAGGGTTTGGTTTAGGATTAGGGTTAGGTGTAGGGTAAGAATTAGGTTTAGGTCCATGTTGAGGGTTAGACTTAGTGTTCTATTTAGGGTAAAGGTTAGGGGTAGGGTTAGGATTAGGTCTAGGGTTAGGATTAGGATTATTTTAGGGTTAGGTTCAGGGCTATTGTAAGTGTTCAGTTTAGGGTTACAGATGGACTAGCGTTATTCTTAGAGTTAGGTTTAAGGTTAGGGTTTGGGTTAGGTCTAGGTTTAGGGTTAAGCTTATGGTTAGTGTTTGGATGAAGTTCAGGATAGGGTGAGGGTTATTTTTATGGTGAGGGCTAGGGTTTGGGTTTGTGTTCAGGTTAGTGTTAAGGATAGGTTTAGGGTTCGGTTAGGGTTAGGCGTTATGTCTAGGGTCAGCGTTAGGTTAGGTTCAGGGTTAGTGTGAAGTTTAGGTTAAGGGTGAGGGTTATGATAAGGGTTAGGATTATAGACGGTGTTAGACGTTAGGTTTAGGGTGTTAGGGTTAGGTTTATGGTTAGGGTAGATTTAAGTTTAGGTTTAATATTAGGGTTAGGGTTAGATTTGGGTTACTGTTCGTATTAGGGTTAGGGTTAGGGATAAGTTTGGGGATAGCGTTAGGTTTCGGGTTGGGGATACGGTTAAGGATTAGGGTGAGGGTTAGGGTTAGGTTTACAGTTAAGGCGAGGGTTTAGGGTAATTGTTATGGTTAGGGTTAGAGTTAGAGTTAGGCTTAGGGTTAGGGTGAAGTTTCAGTTAATAGTCAGGGTTAGGCTTAAGGTTAGAGTAGGGTTAAGGTTAGTGTTCGGGTTAGGTGTAGCGTTAGGGTTTGGGTAGGGGTAAGGTTAGGGTTAAGGCTAGGTTTACGGTAAAGGGTAGGGCTAGCTTAGGGTTAGATTTAGAGTTAGAGTTAGTGCTAGGGTTTAGGATTATGGTTATGGTCAGGTTTAGAGTTATTGTTAGGGTTAGGGTAGAGTTAAGGTTAGGGTTCATTTAGGGTTAGAGAAAGGGTTAGGTTTAGGTCTGGGTTAGGTGTAGGATGCGGGGTAGGCTTAGGGTTAGGGGTTCATGGGAGGGTTAGTGTTAAGTTTACATTAAGCTGATGTTTTAGGGTGTTACTGTTAGGGCTAGGGTTAGCATTAGGTTTAGGGTCAGGGCTAGAGTTAGCAGATAGTTAAGGGTTAGCTTTAGTTTCAGGGTTAGGGTTAGCCTTCGGTTTAGGGTGAAGTTTAGGTTAAGGATGAGGGTTAGGGTTAGGGTTAGGCATTTGGGTTAAGGTTAGGGTTAGGTTTAGGATTAGGCTTAGGGTTAGGGTTGGGTGTTTGGGTTAATGTTAGGGTCAGGTTTAGGGTTCGGCTTAGGGTTAGGGCTACAGCTGGGGTAAAGTTTAATTGAAGGGTGAGGGTTGAGCTTAGGGTTAGCGTTAGGGGTTAGGGTTAGAGCTTAGGTTAGGATTAAGTTTAGGGTTAAGGTTAGGTTTAGATTTAGGGTTAGGGTTAGTGTTAGGGTTAAGTCATGTTTAGGTTTAGGGCTAGGTGAAGGTTATAGATAGGGTTAGGTTAAGGGTTGAGGTTAGGTTTAGATGGTAAGATGAGGGTTAGTGCTAGGTTTCCATTGAAGCTGAGTGTGTAGGGTAAGTTTTAGCGTTAGGATTAGGGTTAGAGTTAGAGTTAGGGTCAGGGTTAGTTTTGAGTTTAGAGTTAGGGTTACGTTTATGGTACGGTCAGGGTTAGGGGAGATTTAGTGTTACGTTTAGTTTTAGGGTTAGGGTTACAGAGAAGTTTATGTGAAGCGAGAGGGTTGGGGTTAGGGGTTTGGGTTCAGGTCAGAGTCAGGGTTAGGGTTAGGTTTAGGGTTAGGGTTACGTGTGGTGTTAGTGTTAGTTTTGCTTAGGGTTCGGGTTTGAATGAAGTTAGGGTACGCTTAGCGTTATGCTTAGGGTGAAATTCTGGTTAAGGGTGAGGGTTCGGCTTAGGGTTAGGATTAGAGTTAGGGTCAGTGGTTAGGGTTAGGTTTAGGGTTAAGGTTAGTTTTAGGCTAAGGATTAGGATTAGCGTTAGGGTTAAGGGTTACTGTTTCAGTTAGGTTTAGGTTAAGGTTATGATTAGGGTTAAGTTTAGGGTTAGGGTAAGAGTTAGAGTTACATTTACAGTTAAGGTGAGGGTTTTGGGTAAGTGTTACCCTTAAGGTTAGGGTTAGAGTAAAGGTTAAGGGTTAGGGTTAAGGTTAAGGGTTAGGGTTAGGTTTAAGTTTACGTTGGCTTAAAGATAGGGTTAAGGTTAGGTTAGGGTTAGGGTCAGGGTTAGAATTAGAATTAGGTTTAGGGCGAGGATTAGGGTCAGAGTTATTGTAAGGGTTAGGTTTCGGGTTACAGGTGGGCCAAGGTTAAGGTGAGGGTTAGGTTTATGGGGAGGGTTAGGGTTAAAGTCAGGGTGAGTTTTCGGTTAGGGATAGGGTGAAGTTTAAGATAGGGTGAGGGTTAGGGTTATGCCTAAGGTTTGGGCTTGTTTTCAGGTTAGTGTTAAGGTTATGTTCAGGGTTAGGGTTACGTTCAGGGGTTGTGTTCAGTTTTAGGGTTAGGGTTAGATTTAAGGTTAGGGTTAAGTTTAGTGTTACGTTTAGGGTTAGGGTCATGGTTGTGTTAGGCTTTGTGGTTGGGGTGAGGGTTAGTTTTAGGGTTAGGGTTGGTTAGGGTTAGGATTATCGTTATGATAAGGCGTTAGGGGTTAGAAGTGTAGTTTAGGGTTAGGGTTTGGGTGAGGGTTCCGGTTAGGCCTTGCGGTTCTGGTCATGGTGAGGTTTGGTTTAGGCTTAGGGTTAGGTTCATGATTCGGTTTCGGGTTAGTGTTAGAGTTAGGGTGAGAGTTAGTGTTAAGGTTTTTGCTAGGCTTTGGTGTTAGGGTTAGGGTTTGTGTTAGGGTTAGGTTTATCATTAGGGCTCAGGGGTTTCAGGTTAATGTTAGGGTTAGGGTTGGGGATAGCATTAGGGTTAGGGTTGTGGGATACGGTTAGGATTTAGGGTGCGGGTTACGGTTAGTTTTACAGTTAAGGTGAGGGTTTAGGGTAATTGTTATGATTAGGGTTATAGTCAGAGTTAGGGTTTGGTTTAGGATTAGGGTTAGGTGTAGGGTAAGAATTAGGTTTAGGTCCATGTTGAGGGTTAGACTTAGTGTTCTATTTAGGGTAAAGGTTAGGGGTAGGGTTAGGATTAGGTCTAGGGTTAGGATTAGGATTATTTTAGGGTTAGGTTCAGGGCTATTGTAAGTGTTCAGTTTAGGGTTACAGATGGACTAGCGTTATTCTTAGAGTTAGGTTTAAGGTTAGGGTTTGGGTTAGGTCTAGGTTTAGGGTTAAGCTTATGGTTAGTGTTTGGATGAAGTTCAGGATAGGGAGAGGGTTATTTTTATGGTGAGGGCTAGGGTTTGGGTTTGTGTTCAGGTTAGTGTTAAGGATAGGTTTAGGGTTCGGTTAGGGTTAGGCGTTATGTCTAGGGTCAGCGTTAGGTTAGGTTCAGGGTTAGTGTGAAGTTTAGGTTAAGGGTGAGGGTTATGATAAGGGTTAGGATTATAGACGGTGTTAGACGTTAGGTTTAGGGTGTTAGGGTTAGGTTTATGGTTAGGGTAGATTTAAGTTTAGGTTTAATATTAGGGTTAGGGTTAGATTTGGGTTACTGTTCGTATTAGGGTTAGGGTTAGGGATAAGTTTGGGGATAGCGTTAGGTTTCGGGTTGGGGATACGGTTAAGGATTAGGGTGAGGGTTAGGGTTAGGTTTACAGTTAAGGCGAGGGTTTAGGGTAATTGTTATGGTTAGGGTTAGAGTTAGAGTTAGGCTTAGGGTTAGGGTGAAGTTTCAGTTAATAGTCAGGGTTAGGCTTAAGGTTAGAGTAGGGTTAAGGTTAGTGTTCGGGTTAGGTGTAGCGTTAGGGTTTGGGTAGGGGTAAGGTTAGGGTTAAGGCTAGGTTTACGGTAAAGGGTAGGGCTAGCTTAGGGTTAGATTTAGAGTTAGAGTTAGTGCTAGGGTTTAGGATTATGGTTATGGTCAGGTTTAGAGTTATTGTTAGGGTTAGGGTAGAGTTAAGGTTAGGGTTCATTTAGGGTTAGAGAAAGGGTTAGGTTTAGGTCTGGGTTAGGTGTAGGATGCGGGGTAGGCTTAGGGTTAGGGGTTCATGGGAGGGTTAGTGTTAAGTTTACATTAAGCTGATGTTTTAGGGTGTTACTGTTAGGGCTAGGGTTAGCATTAGGTTTAGGGTCAGGGCTAGAGTTAGGGGATAGTTAAGGGTTAGCTTTAGTTTCAGGGTTAGGGTTAGCCTTCGGTTTAGGGTGAAGTTTAGGTTAAGGATGAGGGTTAGGGTTAGGGTTAGGCATTTGGGTTAAGGTTAGGGTTAGGTTTAGGATTAGGCTGAGGGTTAGGGTCAGGTGTTTGGGTTAATGTTAGGGTCAGGTTTAGGGTTCGGCTTAGGGTTAGGGCTACAGCTGGGGTAAAGTTTAATTGAAGGGTGAGGGTTGAGCTTAGGGTTAGCGTTAGGGGTTAGGGTTAGAGCTTAGGTTAGGATTAAGTTTAGGGTTAAGGTTAGGTTTAGATTTAGGGTTAGGGTTAGTGTTAGGGTTAAGTCATGTTTAGGTTTAGGGCTAGGTGAAGGTTATAGATAGGGTTAGGTTAAGGGTTGAGGTTAGGTTTAGATGGTAAGATGAGGGTTAGTGCTAGGTTTCCATTGAAGCTGAGTGTGTAGGGTAAGTTTTAGCGTTAGGATTAGGGTTAGAGTTAGAGTTAGGGTCAGGGTTAGTTTTGAGTTTAGAGTTAGGGTTACGTTTATGGTACGGTCAGGGTTAGGGGAGATTTAGTGTTACGTTTAGTTTTAGGGTTAGGGTTACAGAGAAGTTTATGTGAAGCGAGAGGGTTGGGGTTAGGGGTTTGGGTTCAGGTCAGAGTCAGGGTTAGGGTTAGGTTTAGGGTTAGGGTTACGTGTGGTGTTAGTGTTAGTTTTGCTTAGGGTTCGGGTTTGAATGAAGTTAGGGTACGCTTAGCGTTATGCTTAGGGTGAAATTCTGGTTAAGGGTGAGGGTTCGGCTTAGGGTTAGGATTAGAGTTAGGGTCAGTGGTTAGGGTTAGGTTTAGGGTTAAGGTTAGTTTTAGGCTAAGGATTAGGATTAGCGTTAGGGTTAAGGGTTACTGTTTCAGTTAGGTTTAGGTTAAGGTTATGATTAGGGTTAAGTTTAGGGTTAGGGTAAGAGTTAGAGTTACATTTACAGTTAAGGTGAGGGTTTTGGGTAAGTGTTACCCTTAAGGTTAGGGTTAGAGTAAAGGTTAAGGGTTAGGGTTAAGGTTAAGGGTTAGGGTTAGGTTTAAGTTTACGTTGGCTTAAAGATAGGGTTAAGGTTAGGTTAGGGTTAGGGTCAGGGTTAGAATTAGAATTAGGTTTAGGGCGAGGATTAGGGTCAGAGTTATTGTAAGGGTTAGGTTTCGGGTTACAGGTGGGCCAAGGTTAAGGTGAGGGTTAGGTTTATGGGGAAGGTTAGGGTTAAAGTCAGGGTGAGTTTTCGGTTAGGGATAGGGTGAAGTTTAAGATAGGGTGAGGGTTAGGGTTATGGCTAAGGTTTGGGCTTGTTTTCAGGTTAGTGTTAAGGTTATGTTCAGGGTTAGGGTTACGTTCAGGGGTTGTGTTCAGTTTTAGGGTTAGGGTTAGATTTAAGGTTAGGGTTAAGTTTAGTGTTACGTTTAGGGTTAGGGTCATGGTTGTGTTAGGCTTTGTGGTTGGGGTGAGGGTTAGTTTTAGGGTTAGGGTTGGTTAGGGTTAGGATTATCGTTATGATAAGGCGTTAGGGGTTAGAAGTGTAGTTTAGGGTTAGGGTTTGGGTGAGGGTTCCGGTTAGGCCTTGCGGTTCTGGTCATGGTGAGGTTTGGTTTAGGCTTAGGGTTAGGTTCATGATTCGGTTTCGGGTTAGTGTTAGAGTTAGGGTGAGAGTTAGTGTTAAGGTTTTTGCTAGGCTTTGGTGTTAGGGTTAGGGTTTGTGTTAGGGTTAGGTTTATCATTAGGGCTCAGGGGTTTCAGGTTAATGTTAGGGTTAGGGTTGGGGATAGCATTAGGGTTAGGGTTGTGGGATACGGTTAGGATTTAGGGTGCGGGTTACGGTTAGTTTTACAGTTAAGGTGAGGGTTTAGGGTAATTGTTATGATTAGGGTTATAGTCAGAGTTAGGGTTTGGTTTAGGATTAGGGTTAGGTGTAGGGTAAGAATTAGGTTTAGGTCCATGTTGAGGGTTAGACTTAGTGTTCTATTTAGGGTAAAGGTTAGGGGTAGGGTTAGGATTAGGTCTAGGGTTAGGATTAGGATTATTTTAGGGTTAGGTTCAGGGCTATTGTAAGTGTTCAGTTTAGGGTTACAGATGGACTAGCGTTATTCTTAGAGTTAGGTTTAAGGTTAGGGTTTGGGTTAGGTCTAGGTTTAGGGTTAAGCTTATGGTTAGTGTTTGGATGAAGTTCAGGATAGGGTGAGGGTTATTTTTATGGTGAGGGCTAGGGTTTGGGTTTGTGTTCAGGTTAGTGTTAAGGATAGGTTTAGGGTTCGGTTAGGGTTAGGCGTTATGTCTAGGGTCAGCGTTAGGTTAGGTTCAGGGTTAGTGTGAAGTTTAGGTTAAGGGTGAGGGTTATGATAAGGGTTAGGATTATAGACGGTGTTAGACGTTAGGTTTAGGGTGTTAGGGTTAGGTTTATGGTTAGGGTAGATTTAAGTTTAGGTTTAATATTAGGGTTAGGGTTAGATTTGGGTTACTGTTCGTATTAGGGTTAGGGTTAGGGATAAGTTTGGGGATAGCGTTAGGTTTCGGGTTGGGGATACGGTTAAGGATTAGGGTGAGGGTTAGGGTTAGGTTTACAGTTAAGGCGAGGGTTTAGGGTAATTGTTATGGTTAGGGTTAGAGTTAGAGTTAGGCTTAGGGTTAGGGTGAAGTTTCAGTTAATAGTCAGGGTTAGGCTTAAGGTTAGAGTAGGGTTAAGGTTAGTGTTCGGGTTAGGTGTAGCGTTAGGGTTTGGGTAGGGGTAAGGTTAGGGTTAAGGCTAGGTTTACGGTAAAGGGTAGGGCTAGCTTAGGGTTAGATTTAGAGTTAGAGTTAGTGCTAGGGTTTAGGATTATGGTTATGGTCAGGTTTAGAGTTATTGTTAGGGTTAGGGTAGAGTTAAGGTTAGGGTTCATTTAGGGTTAGAGAAAGGGTTAGGTTTAGGTCTGGGTTAGGTGTAGGATGCGGGGTAGGCTTAGGGTTAGGGGTTCATGGGAGGGTTAGTGTTAAGTTTACATTAAGCTGATGTTTTAGGGTGTTACTGTTAGGGCTAGGGTTAGCATTAGGTTTAGGGTCAGGGCTAGAGTTAGCAGATAGTTAAGGGTTAGCTTTAGTTTCAGGGTTAGGGTTAGCCTTCGGTTTAGGGTGAAGTTTAGGTTAAGGATGAGGGTTAGGGTTAGGGTTAGGCATTTGGGTTAAGGTTAGGGTTAGGTTTAGGATTAGGCTTAGGGTTAGGGTTAGGTGTTTGGGTTAATGTTAGGGTCAGGTTTAGGGTTCGGCTTAGGGTTAGGGCTACAGCTGGGGTAAAGTTTAATTGAAGGGTGAGGGTTGAGCTTAGGGTTAGCGTTAGGGGTTAGGGTTAGAGCTTAGGTTAGGATTAAGTTTAGGGTTAAGGTTAGGTTTAGATTTAGGGTTAGGGTTAGTGTTAGGGTTAAGTCATGTTTAGGTTTAGGGCTAGGTGAAGGTTATAGATAGGGTTAGGTTAAGGGTTGAGGTTAGGTTTAGATGGTAAGATGAGGGTTAGTGCTAGGTTTCCATTGAAGCTGAGTGTGTAGGGTAAGTTTTAGCGTTAGGATTAGGGTTAGAGTTAGAGTTAGGGTCAGGGTTAGTTTTGAGTTTAGAGTTAGGGTTACGTTTATGGTACGGTCAGGGTTAGGGGAGATTTAGTGTTACGTTTAGTTTTAGGGTTAGGGTTACAGAGAAGTTTATGTGAAGCGAGAGGGTTGGGGTTAGGGGTTTGGGTTCAGGTCAGAGTCAGGGTTAGGGTTAGGTTTAGGGTTAGGGTTACGTGTGGTGTTAGTGTTAGTTTTGCTTAGGGTTCGGGTTTGAATGAAGTTAGGGTACGCTTAGCGTTATGCTTAGGGTGAAATTCTGGTTAAGGGTGAGGGTTCGGCTTAGGGTTAGGATTAGAGTTAGGGTCAGTGGTTAGGGTTAGGTTTAGGGTTAAGGTTAGTTTTAGGCTAAGGATTAGGATTAGCGTTAGGGTTAAGGGTTACTGTTTCAGTTAGGTTTAGGTTAAGGTTATGATTAGGGTTAAGTTTAGGGTTAGGGTAAGAGTTAGAGTTACATTTACAGTTAAGGTGAGGGTTTTGGGTAAGTGTTACCCTTAAGGTTAGGGTTAGAGTAAAGGTTAAGGGTTAGGGTTAAGGTTAAGGGTTAGGGTTAGGTTTAAGTTTACGTTGGCTTAAAGATAGGGTTAAGGTTAGGTTAGGGTTAGGGTCAGGGTTAGAATTAGAATTAGGTTTAGGGCGAGGATTAGGGTCAGAGTTATTGTAAGGGTTAGGTTTCGGGTTACAGGTGGGCCAAGGTTAAGGTGAGGGTTAGGTTTATGGGGAGGGTTAGGGTTAAAGTCAGGGTGAGTTTTCGGTTAGGGATAGGGTGAAGTTTAAGATAGGGTGAGGGTTAGGGTTATGCCTAAGGTTTGGGCTTGTTTTCAGGTTAGTGTTAAGGTTATGTTCAGGGTTAGGGTTACGTTCAGGGGTTGTGTTCAGTTTTAGGGTTAGGGTTAGATTTAAGGTTAGGGTTAAGTTTAGTGTTACGTTTAGGGTTAGGGTCATGGTTGTGTTAGGCTTTGTGGTTGGGGTGAGGGTTAGTTTTAGGGTTAGGGTTGGTTAGGGTTAGGATTATCGTTATGATAAGGCGTTAGGGGTTAGAAGTGTAGTTTAGGGTTAGGGTTTGGGTGAGGGTTCCGGTTAGGCCTTGCGGTTCTGGTCATGGTGAGGTTTGGTTTAGGCTTAGGGTTAGGTTCATGATTCGGTTTCGGGTTAGTGTTAGAGTTAGGGTGAGAGTTAGTGTTAAGGTTTTTGCTAGGCTTTGGTGTTAGGGTTAGGGTTTGTGTTAGGGTTAGGTTTATCATTAGGGCTCAGGGGTTTCAGGTTAATGTTAGGGTTAGGGTTGGGGATAGCATTAGGGTTAGGGTTGTGGGATACGGTTAGGATTTAGGGTGCGGGTTACGGTTAGTTTTACAGTTAAGGTGAGGGTTTAGGGTAATTGTTATGATTAGGGTTATAGTCAGAGTTAGGGTTTGGTTTAGGATTAGGGTTAGGTGTAGGGTAAGAATTAGGTTTAGGTCCATGTTGAGGGTTAGACTTAGTGTTCTATTTAGGGTAAAGGTTAGGGGTAGGGTTAGGATTAGGTCTAGGGTTAGGATTAGGATTATTTTAGGGTTAGGTTCAGGGCTATTGTAAGTGTTCAGTTTAGGGTTACAGATGGACTAGCGTTATTCTTAGAGTTAGGTTTAAGGTTAGGGTTTGGGTTAGGTCTAGGTTTAGGGTTAAGCTTATGGTTAGTGTTTGGATGAAGTTCAGGATAGGGAGAGGGTTATTTTTATGGTGAGGGCTAGGGTTTGGGTTTGTGTTCAGGTTAGTGTTAAGGATAGGTTTAGGGTTCGGTTAGGGTTAGGCGTTATGTCTAGGGTCAGCGTTAGGTTAGGTTCAGGGTTAGTGTGAAGTTTAGGTTAAGGGTGAGGGTTATGATAAGGGTTAGGATTATAGACGGTGTTAGACGTTAGGTTTAGGGTGTTAGGGTTAGGTTTATGGTTAGGGTAGATTTAAGTTTAGGTTTAATATTAGGGTTAGGGTTAGATTTGGGTTACTGTTCGTATTAGGGTTAGGGTTAGGGATAAGTTTGGGGATAGCGTTAGGTTTCGGGTTGGGGATACGGTTAAGGATTAGGGTGAGGGTTAGGGTTAGGTTTACAGTTAAGGCGAGGGTTTAGGGTAATTGTTATGGTTAGGGTTAGAGTTAGAGTTAGGCTTAGGGTTAGGGTGAAGTTTCAGTTAATAGTCAGGGTTAGGCTTAAGGTTAGAGTAGGGTTAAGGTTAGTGTTCGGGTTAGGTGTAGCGTTAGGGTTTGGGTAGGGGTAAGGTTAGGGTTAAGGCTAGGTTTACGGTAAAGGGTAGGGCTAGCTTAGGGTTAGATTTAGAGTTAGAGTTAGTGCTAGGGTTTAGGATTATGGTTATGGTCAGGTTTAGAGTTATTGTTAGGGTTAGGGTAGAGTTAAGGTTAGGGTTCATTTAGGGTTAGAGAAAGGGTTAGGTTTAGGTCTGGGTTAGGTGTAGGATGCGGGGTAGGCTTAGGGTTAGGGGTTCATGGGAGGGTTAGTGTTAAGTTTACATTAAGCTGATGTTTTAGGGTGTTACTGTTAGGGCTAGGGTTAGCATTAGGTTTAGGGTCAGGGCTAGAGTTAGGGGATAGTTAAGGGTTAGCTTTAGTTTCAGGGTTAGGGTTAGCCTTCGGTTTAGGGTGAAGTTTAGGTTAAGGATGAGGGTTAGGGTTAGGGTTAGGCATTTGGGTTAAGGTTAGGGTTAGGTTTAGGATTAGGCTGAGGGTTAGGGTCAGGTGTTTGGGTTAATGTTAGGGTCAGGTTTAGGGTTCGGCTTAGGGTTAGGGCTACAGCTGGGGTAAAGTTTAATTGAAGGGTGAGGGTTGAGCTTAGGGTTAGCGTTAGGGGTTAGGGTTAGAGCTTAGGTTAGGATTAAGTTTAGGGTTAAGGTTAGGTTTAGATTTAGGGTTAGGGTTAGTGTTAGGGTTAAGTCATGTTTAGGTTTAGGGCTAGGTGAAGGTTATAGATAGGGTTAGGTTAAGGGTTGAGGTTAGGTTTAGATGGTAAGATGAGGGTTAGTGCTAGGTTTCCATTGAAGCTGAGTGTGTAGGGTAAGTTTTAGCGTTAGGATTAGGGTTAGAGTTAGAGTTAGGGTCAGGGTTAGTTTTGAGTTTAGAGTTAGGGTTACGTTTATGGTACGGTCAGGGTTAGGGGAGATTTAGTGTTACGTTTAGTTTTAGGGTTAGGGTTACAGAGAAGTTTATGTGAAGCGAGAGGGTTGGGGTTAGGGGTTTGGGTTCAGGTCAGAGTCAGGGTTAGGGTTAGGTTTAGGGTTAGGGTTACGTGTGGTGTTAGTGTTAGTTTTGCTTAGGGTTCGGGTTTGAATGAAGTTAGGGTACGCTTAGCGTTATGCTTAGGGTGAAATTCTGGTTAAGGGTGAGGGTTCGGCTTAGGGTTAGGATTAGAGTTAGGGTCAGTGGTTAGGGTTAGGTTTAGGGTTAAGGTTAGTTTTAGGCTAAGGATTAGGATTAGAGTTAGGGTTAAGGGTTACTGTTTCAGTTAGGTTTAGGTTAAGGTTATGATTAGGGTTAAGTTTAGGGTTAGGGTAAGAGTTAGAGTTACATTTACAGTTAAGGTGAGGGTTTTGGGTAAGTGTTACCCTTAAGGTTAGGGTTAGAGTAAAGGTTAAGGGTTAGGGTTAAGGTTAAGGGTTAGGGTTAGGTTTAAGTTTACGTTGGCTTAAAGATAGGGTTAAGGTTAGGTTAGGGTTAGGGTCAGGGTTAGAATTAGAATTAGGTTTAGGGCGAGGATTAGGGTCAGAGTTATTGTAAGGGTTAGGTTTCGGGTTACAGGTGGGCCAAGGTTAAGGTGAGGGTTAGGTTTATGGGGAGGGTTAGGGTTAAAGTCAGGGTGAGTTTTCGGTTAGGGATAGGGTGAAGTTTAAGATAGGGTGAGGGTTAGGGTTATGCCTAAGGTTTGGGCTTGTTTTCAGGTTAGTGTTAAGGTTATGTTCAGGGTTAGGGTTACGTTCAGGGGTTGTGTTCAGTTTTAGGGTTAGGGTTAGATTTAAGGTTAGGGTTAAGTTTAGTGTTACGTTTAGGGTTAGGGTCATGGTTGTGTTAGGCTTTGTGGTTGGGGTGAGGGTTAGTTTTAGGGTTAGGGTTGGTTAGGGTTAGGATTATCGTTATGATAAGGCGTTAGGGGTTAGAAGTGTAGTTTAGGGTTAGGGTTTGGGTGAGGGTTCCGGTTAGGCCTTGCGGTTCTGGTCATGGTGAGGTTTGGTTTAGGCTTAGGGTTAGGTTCATGATTCGGTTTCGGGTTAGTGTTAGAGTTAGGGTGAGAGTTAGTGTTAAGGTTTTTGCTAGGCTTTGGTGTTAGGGTTAGGGTTTGTGTTAGGGTTAGGTTTATCATTAGGGCTCAGGGGTTTCAGGTTAATGTTAGGGTTAGGGTTGGGGATAGCATTAGGGTTAGGGTTGTGGGATACGGTTAGGATTTAGGGTGCGGGTTACGGTTAGTTTTACAGTTAAGGTGAGGGTTTAGGGTAATTGTTATGATTAGGGTTATAGTCAGAGTTAGGGTTTGGTTTAGGATTAGGGTTAGGTGTAGGGTAAGAATTAGGTTTAGGTCCATGTTGAGGGTTAGACTTAGTGTTCTATTTAGGGTAAAGGTTAGGGGTAGGGTTAGGATTAGGTCTAGGGTTAGGATTAGGATTATTTTAGGGTTAGGTTCAGGGCTATTGTAAGTGTTCAGTTTAGGGTTACAGATGGACTAGCGTTATTCTTAGAGTTAGGTTTAAGGTTAGGGTTTGGGTTAGGTCTAGGTTTAGGGTTAAGCTTATGGTTAGTGTTTGGATGAAGTTCAGGATAGGGAGAGGGTTATTTTTATGGTGAGGGCTAGGGTTTGGGTTTGTGTTCAGGTTAGTGTTAAGGATAGGTTTAGGGTTCGGTTAGGGTTAGGCGTTATGTCTAGGGTCAGCGTTAGGTTAGGTTCAGGGTTAGTGTGAAGTTTAGGTTAAGGGTGAGGGTTATGATAAGGGTTAGGATTATAGACGGTGTTAGACGTTAGGTTTAGGGTGTTAGGGTTAGGTTTATGGTTAGGGTAGATTTAAGTTTAGGTTTAATATTAGGGTTAGGGTTAGATTTGGGTTACTGTTCGTATTAGGGTTAGGGTTAGGGAGAAGTTTGGGGATAGCGTTAGGTTTCGGGTTGGGGATACGGTTAAGGATTAGGGTGAGGGTTAGGGTTAGGTTTACAGTTAAGGCGAGGGTTTAGGGTAATTGTTATGGTTAGGGTTAGAGTTAGAGTTAGGCTTAGGGTTAGGGTGAAGTTTCAGTTAATAGTCAGGGTTAGGCTTAAGGTTAGAGTAGGGTTAAGGTTAGTGTTCGGGTTAGGTATAGCGTTAGGGTTTGGGTAGGGGTAAGGTTAGGGTTAAGGCTAGGTTTACGGTAAAGGGTAGGGCTAGCTTAGGGTTAGATTTAGAGTTAGAGTTAGTGCTAGGGTTTAGGATTATGGTTATGGTCAGGTTTAGAGTTATTGTTAGGGTTAGGGTAGAGTTAAGGTTAGGGTTCATTTAGGGTTAGAGAAAGGGTTAGGTTTAGGTCTGGGTTAGGTGTAGGATGCGGGGTAGGCTTAGGGTTAGGGGTTCATGGGAGGGTTAGTGTTAAGTTTACATTAAGCTGATGTTTTAGGGTGTTACTGTTAGGGCTAGGGTTAGCATTAGGTTTAGGGTCAGGGCTAGAGTTAGGGGATAGTTAAGGGTTAGCTTTAGTTTCAGGGTTAGGGTTAGCCTTCGGTTTAGGGTGAAGTTTAGGTTAAGGATGAGGGTTAGGGTTAGGGTTAGGCATTTGGGTTAAGGTTAGGGTTAGGTTTAGGATTAGGCTGAGGGTTAGGGTCAGGTGTTTGGGTTAATGTTAGGGTCAGGTTTAGGGTTCGGCTTAGGGTTAGGGCTACAGCTGGGGTAAAGTTTAATTGAAGGGTGAGGGTTGAGCTTAGGGTTAGCGTTAGGGGTTAGGGTTAGAGCTTAGGTTAGGATTAAGTTTAGGGTTAAGGTTAGGTTTAGATTTAGGGTTAGGGTTAGTGTTAGGGTTAAGTCATGTTTAGGTTTAGGGCTAGGTGAAGGTTATAGATAGGGTTAGGTTAAGGGTTGAGGTTAGGTTTAGATGGTAAGATGAGGGTTAGTGCTAGGTTTCCATTTAAGCTGAGTGTGTAGGGTAAGTTTTAGCGTTAGGATTAGGGTTAGAGTTAGAGTTAGGGTCAGGGTTAGTTTTGAGTTTAGAGTTAGGGTTACGTTTATGGTACGGTCAGGGTTAGGGGAGATTTAGTGTTACGTTTAGTTTTAGGGTTAGGGTTACAGAGAAGTTTATGTGAAGCGAGAGGGTTGGGGTTAGGGGTTTGGGTTCAGGTCAGAGTCAGGGTTAGGGTTAGGTTTAGGGTTAGGGTTACGTGTGGTGTTAGTGTTAGTTTTGCTTAGGGTTCGGGTTTGAATGAAGTTAGGGTACGCTTAGCGTTATGCTTAGGGTGAAATTCTGGTTAAGGGTGAGGGTTCGGCTTAGGGTTAGGATTAGTGTTAGGGTCAGTGGTTAGGGTTAGGTTTAGGGTTAAGGTTAGTTTTAGGCTAAGGATTAGGATTAGAGTTAGGGTTAAGGGTTACTGTTTCAGTTAGGTTTAGGTTAAGGTTATGATTAGGGTTAAGTTTAGGGTTAGGGTAAGAGTTAGAGTTACATTTACAGTTAAGGTGAGGGTTTTGGGTAAGTGTTACCCTTAAGGTTAGGGTTAGAGTAAAGGTTAAGGGTTCGGGTTAAGGTTAAGGGTTAGGGTTAGGTTTAAGTTTACGGTGGCTTAAAGATAGGGTTAAGGTTAGGTTAGGGTTAGGGTCAGGGTTAGAATTAGAATTAGGTTTAGGGCGAGGATTAGGGTCAGAGTTATTGTAAGGGTTAGGTTTCGGGTTACAGGTGGGCCAAGGTTAAGGTGAGGGTTAGGTTTATGGGGAGGGTTAGGGTTAAAGTCAGGGTGAGTTTTCGGTTAGGGATAGGGTGAAGTTTAAGATAGGGTGAGGGTTAGGGTTATGGCTAAGGTTTGGGCTTGTTTTCAGGTTAGTGTTAAGGTTATGTTCAGGGTTAGGGTTACGTTCAGGGGTTGTGTTCAGTTTTAGGGGTAGGTTTAGATTTAAGGTTAGGGTTAAGTTTAGTGTTACGTTTAGGGTTAGGGTCATGGTTGTGTTAGGCTTTGTGGTTGGGGTGAGGGTTAGTTTTGGGTTAGGGTTGGTTGGGGTTAGGATTATCGTTAGGATAAGGCGTTAGGGGTTAGAAGTGTAGTTTAGGGTTAGGGTTTGGGTGAGGGTTCCGGTTAGGCCTTGCGGTTCTGGTCATGGTTAGGTTTGGTTTAGGCTTAGGGTTAGGTTCATGATTTGGTTTCGGGTTAGTGTTAGAGTTAGGGTGAGAGTTAGTGTTACGGTTTTTGCTAGGCTTTGGTGTTAGGGTTAGGGTTTGTGTTAGGGTTAGGTTTATCATTAGGGCTCAGGGGTTTCAGGTTAATGTTAGGGTTAGGGTTAGGGATAGCATTAGGGTTAGGGTTGTGGGATACGGTTAGGATTTAGGGTGCGGGTTACGGTTAGTTTTACAGTTAAGGTGAGGGTTTAGGGTAATTGTTATGATTAGGGTTATAGTCAGAGTTAGGGTTTGGTTTAGGATTAGGGTTTGGTGTAGGGTAAGAATTAGGTTTAGGTCCATGTTGAGGGTTAGACTTAGTGTTCTATTTAGGGTAAAGGTTAGGGGTAGGGTTAGGATTAGGTCTAGGGTTAGGATTAGGATTATTTTAGGGTTAGGTTCAGGGCTATTGTAAGTGTTCAGTTTAGGGTTACAGATGGACTAGCGTTATTCTTAGAGTTAGGTTTAAGGTTAGGGTTTGGGTTAGGTCTAGTTTTAGGGTTAAGCTTATGGTTAGTGTTTGGATGAAGTTCAGGATAGGGTGAGGGTTATTTTTATGGTGAGGGCTAGGGTTTGGGTTTGTGTTCAGGTTAGTGTTAAGGATAGGTTTAGGGTTCGGTTAGGGTTAGGCGTTATGTCTAGGGTCAGCGTTAGGTTAGGTTCAGGGTTAGTGTGAAGTTTAGGTTAAGGGTGAGGGTTATGATAAGGGTTAGGATTATAGACGGTGTTAGACGTTAGGTTTAGGGTGTTAGGGTTAGGTTTATGGTTAGGGTAGATTTAAGTTTAGGTTTAATATTAGGGTTAGGGTTAGATTTGGGTTACTGTTCGTATTAGGGTTAGGGTTAGGGATAAGTTTGGGGATAGCGTTAGGTTTCGGGTTGGGGATACGGTTAAGGATTAGGGTGAGGGTTAGGGTTAGGTTTACAGTTAAGGCGAGGGTTTAGGGTAATTGTTATGGTTAGGGTTAGAGTTAGAGTTAGGCTTAGGGTTAGGGTGAAGTTTCAGTTAATAGTCAGGGTTAGGCTTAAGGTTAGAGTAGGGTTAAGGTTAGTGTTCGGGTTAGGTGTAGCGTTAGGGTTTGGGTAGGGGTAAGGTTAGGGTTAAGGCTAGGTTTACGGTAAAGGGTAGGGCTAGCTTAGGGTTAGATTTAGAGTTAGAGTTAGTGCTAGGGTTTAGGATTATGGTTATGGTCAGGTTTAGAGTTATTGTTAGGGTTAGGGTAGAGTTAAGGTTAGGGTTCATTTAGGGTTAGAGAAAGGGTTAGGTTTAGGTCTGGGTTAGGTGTAGGATGCGGGGTAGGCTTAGGGTTAGGGGTTCATGGGAGGGTTAGTGTTAAGTTTACATTAAGCTGATGTTTTAGGGTGTTACTGTTAGGGCTAGGGTTAGCATTAGGTTTAGGGTCAGGCCTAGAGTTAGGGGATAGTTAAGGGTTAGCTTTAGTTTCAGGGTTAGGGTTAGCCTTCGGTTTAGGGTGAAGTTTAGGTTAAGGATGAGGGTTAGGGTTAGGGTTAGGCATTTGGGTTAAGGTTAGGGTTAGTTTTAGGATTAGGCTTAGGGTTAGGGTTAGGTGTTTGGGTTAATGTTAGGGTCAGGTTTAGGGTTCGGCTTAGGGTTAGGGCTACAGCTGGGGTAAAGTTTAATTGAAGGGTGAGGGTTGAGCTTAGGGTTAGCCTTAGGGGTTAGGGTTAGAGCTTAGGTTAGGATTAAGTTTAGGGTTAAGGTTAGGTTTAGATTTAGGGTTAGGGTTAGTGTTAGGGTTAAGTCATGTTTAGGTTTAGGGCTAGGTGAAGGTTATAGATAGGGTTAGGTTAAGGGTTGAGGTTAGGTTTAGATGGTAAGATGAGGGTTAGTGCTAGGTTTCCATTTAAGCTGAGTGTGTAGGGTAAGTTTTAGCGTTAGGATTAGGGTTAGAGTTAGAGTTAGGGTCAGGGTTAGTTTTGAGTTTAGAGTTAGGGTTACGTTTATGGTACGGTCAGGGTTAGGGGAGATTTAGTGTTACGTTTAGTTTTAGGGTTAGGGTTACAGAGAAGTTTATGTGAAGCGAGAGGGTTGGGGTTAGGGGTTTGGGTTCAGGTCAGAGTCAGGGTTAGGGTTAGGTTTAGGGTTAGGGTTACGTGTGGTGTTAGTGTTAGTTTTGCTTAGGGTTCGGGTTTGAATGAAGTTAGGGTACGCTTAGCGTTATGCTTAGGGTGAAATTCTGGTTAAGGGTGAGGGTTCGGCTTAGGGTTAGGATTAGAGTTAGGGTCAGTGGTTAGGGTTAGGTTTAGGGTTAAGGTTAGTTTTAGGCTAAGGATTAGGATTAGAGTTAGGGTTAAGGGTTACTGTTTCAGTTAGGTTTAGGTTAAGGTTATGATTAGGGTTAAGTTTAGGGTTAGGGTAAGAGTTAGAGTTACATTTACAGTTAAGGTGAGGGTTTTGGGTAAGTGTTACCCTTAAGGTTAGGGTTAGAGTAAAGGTTAAGGGTTAGGGTTAAGGTTAAGGGTTAGGGTTAGGTTTAAGTTTACGTTGGCTTAAAGATAGGGTTAAGGTTAGGTTAGGGTTAGGGTCAGGGTTAGAATTAGAATTAGGTTTAGGGCGAGGATTAGGGTCAGAGTTATTGTAAGGGTTAGGTTTCCGGTTACAGGTGGGCCAAGGTTAAGGTGAGGGTTAGGTTTATGGGGAGGGTTAGGGTTAAAGTCAGGGTGAGTTTTCGGTTAGGGATAGGGTGAAGTTTAAGATAGGGTGAGGGTTAGGGTTATGGCTAAGGTTTGGGCTTGTTTTCAGGTTAGTGTTAAGGTTATGTTCAGGGTTAGGGTTACGTTCAGGGGTTGTGTTCAGTTTTAGGGTTAGGGTTAGATTTAAGGTTAGGGTTAAGTTTAGTGTTACGTTTAGGGTT
Organism: Loxodonta africana; assembly: GCF_030014295.1. Taxonomy (NCBI): domain Eukaryota; kingdom Metazoa; phylum Chordata; class Mammalia; order Proboscidea; family Elephantidae; genus Loxodonta; species Loxodonta africana. Next base: position 134,061,865 of record NC_087349.1, on the reverse strand, counting down.
AGGGTCATGGTTGTGTTAGGCTTTGTGGTTGGGGTGAGGGTTAGTTTTAGGGTTAGGGATGGTTAGGGTTAGGATTATCGTTAGGATAAGGCGTTAGGGGTTAGAAGTGTAGTTTAGGTTTAGGGTTTGGGTGAGGGTTCCAGTTAGCCCTTGTGGTTCTGGTCATGGTTAGGTTTGGTTTAGGCTTAGGGTTAGGTTCATGATTCGGTTTCGGGTTAGTGTTAGATTTAGGGTGAGAGTTAGTGTTAAGGTTTTTGCTAGGCTTTGGTGTTAGGGTTAGGGTTTGTGTTAGGGTTAGGTTTATCATTAGGGCTCAGGGGTTTGAGGTTCATGTTAGGGTTAGGGTTAGGGATAGCATTAGGGTTAGGGTTGTGGGATACGGTTAGGATTTAGGGTGCGGGTTTCGGTTAGTTTTACAGTTAAGGTGAGGGTTTAGGGTAATTGTTATGATTAGGGTTATAGTCAGTGTTAGGGTTTGGTTTAGGATTAGGGTTTGGTGTAGGGTAAGAATTAGGTTTAGGTCCATGTTGAGGGTTAGACTTAGTGTTCTATTTAGGGTAAAGGTTAGGGGTAGGGTTAGGATTAGGTCTAGGGTTAGGATTAGGATTATTTTAGGGTTAGGTTCAGGGCTATTGTAAGTGTTCAGTTTAGGGTTACAGATGGACTAGCGTTATTCTTAGAGTTAGGTTTAAGGTTAGGGTTTGGGTTAGGTCTAGGTTTAGGGTTAAGCTTATGGTTAGTGTTTGGATGAAGTTCAGGATAGGGTGAGGGTTATTTTTATGGTGAGGGCTAGGGTTTGGGTTTGTGTTCAGGTTAGTGTTAAGGATAGGTTTAGGGTTCGGTTAGGGTTAGGCGTTATGTCTAGGGTCAGCGTTAGGTTAGGTTCAGGGTTAGTGTGAAGTTTAGGTTAAGGGTGAGGGTTATGATAAGGGTTAGGATTATAGACGGTGTTAGACGTTAGGTTTAGGGTGTTAGGGTTAGGTTTATGGTTAGGGTAGATTTAAGTTTAGGTTTAATATTAGGGTTAGGGTTAGATTTGGGTTACTGTTCGTATTAGGGTTAGGGTTAGGGATAAGTTTGGGGATAGCGTTAGGTTTCGGGTTGGGGATACGGTTAAGGATTAGGGTGAGGGTTAGGGTTAGGTTTACAGTTAAGGCGAGGGTTTAGGGTAATTGTTATGGTTAGGGTTAGAGTTAGAGTTAGGCTTAGGGTTAGGGTGAAGTTTCAGTTAATAGTCAGGGTTAGGCTTAAGGTTAGAGTAGGGTTAAGGTTAGTGTTCGGGTTAGGTGTAGCGTTAGGGTTTGGGTAGGGGTAAGGTTAGGGTTAAGGCTAGGTTTACGGTAAAGGGTAGGGCTAGCTTAGGGTTAGATTTAGAGTTAGAGTTAGTGCTAGGGTTTAGGATTATGGTTATGGTCAGGTTTAGAGTTATTGTTAGGGTTAGGGTAGAGTTAAGGTTAGGGTTCATTTAGGGTTAGAGAAAGGGTTAGGTTTAGGTCTGGGTTAGCTGTAGGATGCGGGGTAGGCTTAGGGTTAGGGGTTCATGGGAGGGTTAGTGTTAAGTTTACATTAAGCTGATGTTTTAGGGTGTTACTGTTAGGGCTAGGGTTAGCATTAGGTTTAGGGTCAGGGCTAGAGTTAGGGGATAGTTAAGGGTTAGCTTTAGTTTCAGGGTTAGGGTTAGCCTTCGGTTTAGGGTGAAGTTTAGGTTAAGGATGAGGGTTAGGGTTAGGGTTAGGCATTTGGGTTAAGGTTAGGGTTAGGTTTAGGATTAGGCTTAGGGTTAGGGTCAGGTGTTTGGGTTAATGTTAGGGTCAGGTTTAGGGTTCGGCTTAGGGTTAGGGCTACAGCTGGGGTAAAGTTTAATTGAAGGGTGAGGGTTGAGCTTAGGGTTAGCGTTAGGGGTTAGGGTTAGAGCTTAGGTTAGGATTAAGTTTAGGGTTAAGGTTAGGTTTAGATTTAGGGTTAGGGTTAGTGTTAGGGTTAAGTCATGTTTAGGTTTAGGGCTAGGTGAAGGTTATAGATAGGGTTAGGTTAAGGGTTGAGGTTAGGTTTAGATGGTAAGATGAGGGTTAGTGCTAGGTTTCCATTTAAGCTGAGTGTGTAGGGTAAGTTTTAGCGTTAGGATTAGGGTTAGAGTTAGAGTTAGGGTCAGGGTTAGTTTTGAGTTTAGAGTTAGGGTTACGTTTATGGTACGGTCAGGGTTAGGGGAGATTTAGTGTTACGTTTAGTTTTAGGGTTAGGGTTACAGAGAAGTTTATGTGAAGCGAGAGGGTTGGGGTTAGGGGTTTGGGTTCAGGTCAGAGTCAGGGTTAGGGTTAGGTTTAGGGTTAGGGTTACGTGTGGTGTTAGTGTTAGTTTTGCTTAGGGTTCGGGTTTGAATGAAGTTAGGGTACGCTTAGCGTTATGCTTAGGGTGAAATTCTGGTTAAGGGTGAGGGTTCGGCTTAGGGTTAGGATTAGAGTTAGGGTCAGTGGTTAGGGTTAGGTTTAGGGTTAAGGTTAGTTTTAGGCTAAGGATTAGGATTAGAGTTAGGGTTAAGGGTTACTGTTTCAGTTAGGTTTAGGTTAAGGTTATGATTAGGGTTAAGTTTAGGGTTAGGGTAAGAGTTAGAGTTACATTGACAGTTAAGGTGAGGGTTTTGGGTAAGTGTTACCCTTAAGGTTAGGGTTAGAGTAAAGGTTAAGGGTTAGGGTTAAGGTTAAGGGTTAGGGTTAGGTTTAAGTTTACGTTGGCTTAAAGATAGGGTTAAGGTTAGGTTAGGGTTAGGGTCAGGGTTAGAATTAGAATTAGGTTTAGGGCGAGGATTAGGGTCAGAGTTATTGTAAGGGTTAGGTTTCGGGTTACAGGTGGGCCAAGGTTAAGGTGAGGGTTAGGTTTATGGGGAGGGTTAGGGTTAAAGTCAGGGTGAGTTTTCGGTTAGGGATAGGGTGAAGTTTAAGATAGGGTGAGGGTTAGGGTTATGGCTAAGGTTTGGGCTTGTTTTCAGGTTAGTGTTAAGGTTATGTTCAGGGTTAGGGTTACGTTCAGGGGTTGTGTTCAGTTTTAGGGTTAGGGTTAGATTTAAGGTTAGGGTTAAGTTTAGTGTTACGTTTAGGGTTAGGGTCATGGTTGTGTTAGGCTTTGTGGTTGGGGTGAGGGTTAGTTTTAGGGTTAGGGTTGGTTAGGGTTAGGATTATCGTTATGATAAGGCGTTAGGGGTTAGAAGTGTAGTTTAGGGTTAGGGTTTGGGTGAGGGTTCCGGTTAGGCCTTGTGGTTCTGGTCATGGTTAGGTTTGGTTTAGGCTTAGGGTTAGGTTCATGATTCGGTTTCGGGTTAGTGTTAGAGTTAGGGTGAGAGTTAGTGTTAAGGTTTTTGCTAGGCTTTGGTGTTAGGGTTAGGGTTTGTGTTAGGGTTAGGTTTATCATTAGGGCTCAGGGGTTTGAGGTTCATGTTAGGGTTAGGGTTAGGGATAGCATTAGGGTTAGGGTTGTGGGATACGGTTAGGATTTAGGGTGCGGGTTTCGGTTAGTTTTACAGTTAAGGTGAGGGTTTAGGGTAATTGTTATGATTAGGGTTATAGTCAGTGTTAGGGTTTGGTTTAGGATTAGGGTTAGGTGTAGGGTAAGAATTAGGTTTAGGTCCATGTTGAGGGTTAGACTTAGTGTTCTATTTAGGGTAAAGGTTAGGGGTAGGGTTAGGATTAGGTCTAGGGTTAGGATTAGGATTATTTTAGGGTTAGGTTCAGGGCTATTGTAAGTGTTCAGTTTAGGGTTACAGATGGACTAGCGTTATTCTTAGAGTTAGGTTTAAGGTTAGGGTTTGGGTTAGGTCTAGGTTTAGGGTTAAGGTTATGGTTAGTGTTTGGATGAAGTTCAGGATAGGGTGAGGGTTATTTTTATGGTGAGGGCTAGGGTTTGGGTTTGTGTTCAGGTTAGTGTTAAGGATAGATTTAGGGTTCGGTTAGGGTTAGGCGTTATGTCTAGGGTCAGCGTTAGGTTAGGTTCAGGGTTAGTGTGAAGTTTAGGTTAAGGGTGAGGGTTATGATAAGGGTTAGGATTATAGACGGTGTTAGACGTTAGGTTTAGGGTGTTAGGGTTAGGTTTATGGTTAGGGTAGATTTAAGTTTAGGTTTAATATTAGGGTTAGGGTTAGATTTGGGTTACTGTTCGTATTAGGGTTAGGGTTAGGGATAAGTTTGGGGATAGCGTTAGGTTTCGGGTTGGGGATACGGTTAAGGATTAGGGTGAGGGTTAGGGTTAGGTTTACAGTTAAGGCGAGGGTTTAGGGTAATTGTTATGGTTAGGGTTAGAGTTAGAGTTAGGCTTAGGGTTAGGGTGAAGTTTCAGTTAATAGTCAGGGTTAGGCTTAAGGTTAGAGTAGGGTTAAGGTTAGTGTTCGGGTTAGGTGTAGCGTTAGGGTTTGGGTAGGGGTAAGGTTAGGGTTAAGGCTAGGTTTACGGTAAAGGGTAGGGCTAGCTTAGGGTTAGATTTAGAGTTAGAGTTAGTGCTAGGGTTTAGGATTATGGTTATGGTCAGGTTTAGAGTTATTGTTAGGGTTAGGGTAGAGTTAAGGTTAGGGTTCATTTAGGGTTAGAGAAAGGGTTAGGTTTAGGTCTGGGTTAGGTGTAGGATGCGGGGTAGGCTTAGGGTTAGGGGTTCATGGGAGGGTTAGTGTTAAGTTTACATTAAGCTGATGTTTTAGGGTGTTACTGTTAGGGCTAGGGTTAGCATTAGGTTTAGGGTCAGGGCTAGAGTTAGGGGATAGTTAAGGGTTAGCTTTAGTTTCAGGGTTAGGGTTAGCCTTCGGTTTAGGGTGAAGTTTAGGTTAAGGATGAGGGTTAGGGTTAGGGTTAGGCATTTGGGTTAAGGTTAGGGTTAGGTTTAGGATTAGGCTTAGGGTTAGGGTTGGGTGTTTGGGTTAATGTTAGCGTCAGGTTTAGGGTTCGGCTTAGGGTTAGGGCTACAGCTGGGGTAAAGTTTAATTGAAGGGTGAGGGTTGAGCTTAGGGTTAGCCTTAGGGGTTAGGGTTAGAGCTTAGGTTAGGATTAAGTTTAGGGTTAAGGTTAGGTTTAGATTTAGGGTTAGGGTTAGTGTTAGGGTTAAGTCATGTTTAGGTTTAGGGCTAGGTGAAGGTTATAGATAGGGTTAGGTTAAGGGTTGAGGTTAGGTTTAGATGGTAAGATGAGGGTTAGTGCTAGGTTTCCATTTAAGCTGAGTGTGTAGGGTAAGTTTTAGCGTTAGGATTAGGGTTAGAGTTAGAGTTAGGGTCAGGGTTAGTTTTGAGTTTAGAGTTAGGGTTACGTTTATGGTACGGTCAGGGTTAGGGGAGATTTAGTGTTACGTTTAGTTTTAGGGTTAGGGTTACAGAGAAGTTTATGTGAAGCGAGAGGGTTGGGGTTAGGGGTTTTGGTTCAGGTCAGAGTCAGGGTTAGGGTTAGGTTTAGGGTTAGGGTTACGTGTGGTGTTAGTGTTAGTTTTGCTTAGGGTTCGGGTTTGAATGAAGTTAGGGTACGCTTAGCGTTATGCTTAGGGTGAAATTCTGGTTAAGGGTGAGGGTTCGGCTTAGGGTTAGGATTAGAGTTAGGGTCAGTGGTTAGGGTTAGGTTTAGGGTTAAGGTTAGTTTTAGGCTAAGGATTAGGATTAGAGTTAGGGTTAAGGGTTACTGTTTCAGTTAGGTTTAGGTTAAGGTTATGATTAGGGTTAAGTTTAGGGTTAGGGTAAGAGTTAGAGTTACATTGACAGTTAAGGTGAGGGTTTTGGGTAAGTGTTACCCTTAAGGTTAGGGTTAGAGTAAAGGTTAAGGGTTAGGGTTAAGGTTAAGGGTTAGGGTTAGGTTTAAGTTTACGTTGGCTTAAAGATAGGGTTAAGGTTAGGTTAGGGTTAGGGTCAGGGTTAGAATTAGAATTAGGTTTAGGGCGAGGATTAGGGTCAGAGTTATTGTAAGGGTTAGGTTTCGGGTTACAGGTGGGCCAAGGTTAAGGTGAGGGTTAGGTTTATGGGGAGGGTTAGGGTTAAAGTCAGGGTGAGTTTTCGGTTAGGGATAGGGTGAAGTTTAAGATAGGGTGAGGGTTAGGGTTATGGCTAAGGTTTGGGCTTGTTTTCAGGTTAGTGTTAAGGTTATGTTCAGGGTTAGGGTTACGTTCAGGGGTTGTGTTCAGTTTTAGGGTTAGGGTTAGATTTAAGGTTAGGGTTAAGTTTAGTGTTACGTTTAGGGTTAGGGTCATGGTTGTGTTAGGCTTTGTGGTTGGGGTGAGGGTTAGTTTTAGTGTTAGGGTTGGTTAGGGTTAGGATTATCGTTATGATAAGGCGTTAGGGGTTAGAAGTGTAGTTTAGGGTTAGGGTTTGGGTGAGGGTTCCGGTTAGGCCTTGCGGTTCTGGTCATGGTTAGGTTTGGTTTAGGCTTAGGGTTAGGTTCATGATTCGGTTTCGGGTTAGTGTTAGAGTTAGGGTGAGAGTTAGTGTTAAGGTTTTTGCTAGGCTTTGGTGTTAGGGTTAGGGTTTGTGTTAGGGTTAGGTTTATCATTAGGGCTCAGGGGTTTCAGGTTAATGTTAGGGTTAGGGTTAGGGATAGCATTAGGGTTAGGGTTGTGGGATACGGTTAGGATTTAGGGTGCGGGTTACGGTTAGTTTTACAGTTAAGGTGAGGGTTTAGGGTAATTGTTATGATTAGGGTTATAGTCAGAGTTAGGGTTTGGTTTAGGATTAGGGTTTGGTGTAGGGTAAGAATTAGGTTTAGGTCCATGTTGAGGGTTAGACTTAGTGTTCTATTTAGGGTAAAGGTTAGGGGTAGGGTTAGGATTAGGTCTAGGGTTAGGATTAGGATTATTTTAGGGTTAGGTTCAGGGCTATTGTAAGTGTTCAGTTTAGGGTTACAGATGGACTAGCGTTATTCTTAGAGTTAGGTTTAAGGTTAGGGTTTGGGTTAGGTCTAGGTTTAGGGTTAAGCTTATGGTTAGTGTTTGGATGAAGTTCAGGATAGGGTGAGGGTTATTTTTCTGGTGAGGGCTAGGGTTTGGGTTTGTGTTCAGGTTAGTGTTAAGGATAGGTTTAGGGTTCGGTTAGGGTTAGGCGTTATGTCTAGGGTCAGCGTTAGGTTAGGTTCAGGGTTAGTGTGAAGTTTAGGTTAAGGGTGAGGGTTAGGATTATAGATAAGGGTTAGGATTATAGACGGTGTTAGACGTTAGGTTTAGGGTGTTAGGGTTAGGTTTATGGTTAGGGTAGATTTAAGTTTAGGTTTAATATTAGGGTTAGGGTTAGATTTGGGTTACTGTTCGTATTAGGGTTAGGGTTAGGGATAAGTTTGGGGATAGCGTTAGGTTTCGGGTTGGGGATACGGTTAAGGATTAGGGTGAGGGTTAGGGTTAGGTTTACAGTTAAGGCGAGGGTTTAGGGTAATTGTTATGGTTAGGGTTAGAGTTAGAGTTAGGCTTAGGGTTAGGGTGAAGTTTCAGTTAATAGTCAGGGTTAGGCTTAAGGTTAGAGTAGGGTTAAGGTTAGTGTTCGGGTTAGGTGTAGCGTTAGGGTTTGGGTAGGGGTAAGGTTAGGGTTAAGGCTAGGTTTACGGTAAAGGGTAGGGCTAGCTTAGGGTTAGATTTAGAGTTAGAGTTAGTGCTAGGGTTTAGGATTATGGTTATGGTCAGGTTTAGAGTTATTGTTAGGGTTAGGGTAGAGTTAAGGTTAGGGTTCATTTAGGGTTAGAGAAAGGGTTAGGTTTAGGTCTGGGTTAGGTGTAGGATGCGGGGTAGGCTTAGGGTTAGGGGTTCATGGGAGGGTTAGTGTTAAGTTTACATTAAGCTGATGTTTTAGGGTGTTACTGTTAGGGCTAGGGTTAGCATTAGGTTTAGGGTCAGGGCTAGAGTTAGGGGATAGTTAAGGGTTAGCTTTAGTTTCAGGGTTAGGGTTAGCCTTCGGTTTAGGGTGAAGTTTAGGTTAAGGATGAGGGTTAGGGTTAGGGTTAGGCATTTGGGTTAAGGTTAGGGTTAGTTTTAGGATTAGGCTTAGGGTTAGGGTTAGGTGTTTGGGTTAATGTTAGGGTCAGGTTTAGGGTTCGGCTTAGGGTTAGGGCTACAGCTGGGGTAAAGTTTAATTGAAGGGTGAGGGTTGAGCTTAGGGTTAGCCTTAGGGGTTAGGGTTAGAGCTTAGGTTAGGATTAAGTTTAGGGTTAAGGTTAGGTTTAGATTTAGGGTTAGGGTTAGTGTTAGGGTTAAGTCATGTTTAGGTTTAGGGCTAGGTGAAGGTTATAGATAGGGTTAGGTTAAGGGTTGAGGTTAGGTTTAGATGGTAAGATGAGGGTTAGTGCTAGGTTTCCATTTAAGCTGAGTGTGTAGGGTAAGTTTTAGCGTTAGGATTAGGGTTAGAGTTAGAGTTAGGGTCAGGGTTAGTTTTGAGTTTAGAGTTAGGGTTACGTTTATGGTACGGTCAGGGTTAGGGGAGATTTAGTGTTACGTTTAGTTTTAGGGTTAGGGTTACAGAGAAGTTTATGTGAAGCGAGAGGGTTGGGGTTAGGGGTTTGGGTTCAGGTCAGAGTCAGGGTTAGGGTTAGGTTTAGGGTTAGGGTTACGTGTGGTGTTAGTGTTAGTTTTGCTTAGGGTTCGGGTTTGAATGAAGTTAGGGTACGCTTAGCGTTATGCTTAGGGTGAAATTCTGGTTAAGGGTGAGGGTTCGGCTTAGGGTTAGGATTAGAGTTAGGGTCAGTGGTTAGGGTTAGGTTTAGGGTTAAGGTTAGTTTTAGGCTAAGGATTAGGATTAGAGTTAGGGTTAAGGGTTACTGTTTCAGTTAGGTTTAGGTTAAGGTTATGATTAGGGTTAAGTTTAGGGTTAGGGTAAGAGTTAGAGTTACATTGACAGTTAAGGTGAGGGTTTTGGGTAAGTGTTACCCTTAAGGTTAGGGTTAGAGTAAAGGTTAAGGGTTAGGGTTAAGGTTAAGGGTTAGGGTTAGGTTTAAGTTTACGTTGGCTTAAAGATAGGGTTAAGGTTAGGTTAGGGTTAGGGTCAGGGTTAGAATTAGAATTAGGTTTAGGGCGAGGATTAGGGTCAGAGTTATTGTAAGGGTTAGGTTTCGGGTTACAGGTGGGCCAAGGTTAAGGTGAGGGTTAGGTTTATGGGGAGGGTTAGGGTTAAAGTCAGGGTGAGTTTTCGGTTAGGGATAGGGTGAAGTTTAAGATAGGGTGAGGGTTAGGGTTATGGCTAAGGTTTGGGCTTGTTTTCAGGTTAGTGTTAAGGTTATGTTCAGGGTTAGGGTTACGTTCAGGGGTTGTGTTCAGTTTTAGGGGTAGGTTTAGATTTAAGGTTAGGGTTAAGTTTAGTGTTACGTTTAGGGTTAGGGTCATGGTTGTGTTAGGCTTTGTGGTTGGGGTGAGGGTTAGTTTTGGGTTAGGGTTGGTTGGGGTTAGGATTATCGTTAGGATAAGGCGTTAGGGGTTAGAAGTGTAGTTTAGGGTTAGGGTTTGGGTGAGGGTTCCAGTTAGGCCTTGCGGTTCTGGTCATGGTTAGGTTTGGTTTAGGCTTAGGGTTAGGTTCATGATTCGGTTTCGGGTTAGTGTTAGAGTTAGGGTGAGAGTTAGTGTTACGGTTTTTGCTAGGTTTTGGTGTTAGGGTTAGGGTTTGTGTTAGGGTTAGGTTTATCATTAGGGCTCAGGGGTTTCAGGTTAATGTTAGGGTTAGGGTTAGGGATAGCATTAGGGTTAGGGTTGTGGGATACGGTTAGGATTTAGGGTGCGGGTTACGGTTAGTTTTACAGTTAAGGTGAGGGTTTAGGGTAATTGTTATGATTAGGGTTATAGTCAGAGTTAGGGTTTGGTTTAGGATTAGGGTTTGGTGTAGGGTAAGAATTAGGTTTAGGTCCATGTTGAGGGTTAGACTTAGTGTTCTATTTAGGGTAAAGGTTAGGGGTAGGGTTAGGATTAGGTCTAGGGTTAGGATTAGGATTATTTTAGGGTTAGGTTCAGGGCTATTGTAAGTGTTCAGTTTAGGGTTACAGATGGACTAGCGTTATTCTTAGAGTTAGGTTTAAGGTTAGGGTTTGGGTTAGGTCTAGTTTTAGGGTTAAGCTTATGGTTAGTGTTTGGATGAAGTTCAGGATAGGGTGAGGGTTATTTTTATGGTGAGGGCTAGGGTTTGGGTTTGTGTTCAGGTTAGTGTTAAGGATAGGTTTAGGGTTCGGTTAGGGTTAGGCGTTATGTCTAGGGTCAGCGTTAGGTTAGGTTCAGGGTTAGTGTGAAGTTTAGGTTAAGGGTGAGGGTTATGATAAGGGTTAGGATTATAGACGGTGTTAGATGTTAGGTTTAGGGTGTTAGGGTTAGGTTTATGGTTAGGGTAGATTTAAGTTTAGGTTTAATATTAGGGTTAGGGTTAGATTTGGGTTACTGTTCGTATTAGGGTTAGGGTTAGGGATAAGTTTGGGGATAGCGTTAGGTTTCGGGTTGGGGATACGGTTAAGGATTAGGGTGAGGGTTAGGGTTAGGTTTACAGTTAAGGCGAGGGTTTAGGGTAATTGTTATGGTTAGGGTTAGAGTTAGAGTTAGGCTTAGGGTTAGGGTGAAGTTTCAGTTAATAGTCAGGGTTAGGCTTAAGGTTAGAGTAGGGTTAAGGTTAGTGTTCGGGTTAGGTGTAGCGTTAGGGTTTGGGTAGGGGTAAGGTTAGGGTTAAGGCTAGGTTTACGGTAAAGGGTAGGGCTAGCTTAGGGTTAGATTTAGAGTTAGAGTTAGTGCTAGGGTTTAGGATTATGGTTATGGTCAGGTTTAGAGTTATTGTTAGGGTTAGGGTAGAGTTAAGGTTAGGGTTCATTTAGGGTTAGAGAAAGGGTTAGGTTTAGGTCTGGGTTAGGTGTAGGATGCGGGGTAGGCTTAGGGTTAGGGGTTCATGGGAGGGTTAGTGTTAAGTTTACATTAAGCTGATGTTTTAGGGTGTTACTGTTAGGGCTAGGGTTAGCATTAGGTTTAGGGTCAGGGCTAGAGTTAGGGGATAGTTAAGGGTTAGCTTTAGTTTCAGGGTTAGGGTTAGCCTTCGGTTTAGGGTGAAGTTTAGGTTAAGGATGAGGGTTAGGGTTAGGGTTAGGCATTTGGGTTAAGGTTAGGGTTAGTTTTAGGATTAGGCTTAGGGTTAGGGTTAGGTGTTTGGGTTAATGTTAGGGTCAGGTTTAGGGTTCGGCTTAGGGTTAGGGCTACAGCTGGGGTAAAGTTTAATTGAAGGGTGAGGGTTGAGCTTAGGGTTAGCCTTAGGGGTTAGGGTTAGAGCTTAGGTTAGGATTAAGTTTAGGGTTAAGGTTAGGTTTAGATTTAGGGTTAGGGTTAGTGTTAGGGTTAAGTCATGTTTAGGTTTAGGGCTAGGTGAAGGTTATAGATAGGGTTAGGTTAAGGGTTGAGGTTAGGTTTAGATGGTAAGATGAGGGTTAGTGCTAGGTTTCCATTTAAGCTGAGTGTGTAGGGTAAGTTTTAGCGTTAGGATTAGGGTTAGAGTTAGAGTTAGGGTCAGGGTTAGTTTTGAGTTTAGAGTTAGGGTTACGTTTATGGTACGGTCAGGGTTAGGGGAGATTTAGTGTTACGTTTAGTTTTAGGGTTAGGGTTACAGAGAAGTTTATGTGAAGCGAGAGGGTTGGGGTTAGGGGTTTGGGTTCAGGTCAGAGTCAGGGTTAGGGTTAGGTTTAGGGTTAGGGTTACGTGTGGTGTTAGTGTTAGTTTTGCTTAGGGTTCGGGTTTGAATGAAGTTAGGGTACGCTTAGCGTTATGCTTAGGGTGAAATTCTGGTTAAGGGTGAGGGTTCGGCTTAGGGTTAGGATTAGAGTTAGGGTCAGTGGTTAGGGTTAGGTTTAGGGTTAAGGTTAGTTTTAGGCTAAGGATTAGGATTAGAGTTAGGGTTAAGGGTTACTGTTTCAGTTAGGTTTAGGTTAAGGTTATGATTAGGGTTAAGTTTAGGGTTAGGGTAAGAGTTAGAGTTACATTGACAGTTAAGGTGAGGGTTTTGGGTAAGTGTTACCCTTAAGGTTAGGGTTAGAGTAAAGGTTAAGGGTTAGGGTTAAGGTTAAGGGTTAGGGTTAGGTTTAAGTTTACGTTGGCTTAAAGATAGGGTTAAGGTTAGGTTAGGGTTAGGGTCAGGGTTAGAATTAGAATTAGGTTTAGGGCGAGGATTAGGGTCAGAGTTATTGTAAGGGTTAGGTTTCGGGTTACAGGTGGGCCAAGGTTAAGGTGAGGGTTAGGTTTATGGGGAGGGTTAGGGTTAAAGTCAGGGTGAGTTTTCGGTTAGGGATAGGGTGAGGTTTAAGATAGGGTGAGGGTTAGGGTTATGGCTAAGGTTTGGGCTTGTTTTCAGGTTAGTGTTAAGGTTATGTTCAGGGTTAGGGTTACGTTCAGGGGTTGTGTTCAGTTTTAGGGTTAGGGTTAGATTTAAGGTTAGGGTTAAGTTTAGTGTTACGTTTAGGGTTAGGGTCATGGTTGTGTTAGGCTTTGTGGTTGGGGTGAGGGTTAGTTTTAGGGTTAGGGTTGGTTAGGGTTAGGATTATCGTTAGGATAAGGCGTTAGGGGTTAGAAGTGTAGTTTAGGGTTAGGGTTTGGGTGAGGGTTCCAGTTAGCCCTTGTGGTTCTGGTCATGGTTAGGTTTGGTTTAGGCTTAGGGTTAGGTTCATGATTCGGTTTCGGGTTAGTGTTAGATTTAGGGTGAGAGTTAGTGTTAAGGTTTTTGCTAGGCTTTGGTGTTAGGGTTAGGGTTTCTCTTAGGGTTAGGTTTATCATTAGGGCTCAGGGGTTTCAGGTTAATGTTAGGGTTAGGGTTAGGGATAGCATTAGGGTTAGGGTTGTGGGATACGGTTAGGATTTAGGGTGCGGGTTACGGTTAGTTTTACAGTTAAGGTGAGGGTTTAGGGTAATTGTTATGATTAGGGTTATAGTCAGTGTTAGGGTTTGGTTTAGGATTAGGGTTTGGTGTAGGGTAAGAATTAGGTTTAGGTCCATGTTGAGGGTTAGACTTAGTGTTCTATTTAGGGTAAAGGTTAGGGGTAGGGTTAGGATTAGGTCTAGGGTTAGGATTAGGATTATTTTAGGGTTAGGTTCAGGGCTATTGTAAGTGTTCAGTTTAGGGTTACAGATGGACTAGCGTTATTCTTAGAGTTAGGTTTAAGGTTAGGGTTTGGGTTAGGTCTAGGTTTAGGGTTAAGGTTATGGTTAGTGTTTGGATGAAGTTCAGGATAGGGTGAGGGTTATTTTTATGGTGAGGGCTAGGGTTTGGGTTTGTGTTCAGGTTAGTGTTAAGGATAGGTTTAGGGTTCGGTTAGGGTTAGGCGTTATGTCTAGGGTCAGCGTTAGGTTAGGTTCAGGGTTAGTGTGAAGTTTAGGTTAAGGGTGAGGGTTATGATAAGGGTTAGGATTATAGACGGTGTTAGACGTTAGGTTTAGGGTGTTAGGGTTAGGTTTATGGTTAGGGTAGATTTAAGTTTAGGTTTAATATTAGGGTTAGGGTTAGATTTGGGTTACTGTTCGTATTAGGGTTAGGGTTAGGGATAAGTTTGGGGATAGCGTTAGGTTTCGGGTTGGGGATACGGTTAAGGATTAGGGTGAGGGTTAGGGTTAGGTTTACAGTTAAGGCGAGGGTTTAGGGTAATTGTTATGGTTAGGGTTAGAGTTAGAGTTAGGCTTAGGGTTAGGGTGAAGTTTCAGTTAATAGTCAGGGTTAGGCTTAAGGTTAGAGTAGGGTTAAGGTTAGTGTTCGGGTTAGGTGTAGCGTTAGGGTTTGGGTAGGGGTAAGGTTAGGGTTAAGGCTAGGTTTACGGTAAAGGGTAGGGCTAGCTTAGGGTTAGATTTAGAGTTAGAGTTAGTGCTAGGGTTTAGGATTATGGTTATGGTCAGGTTTAGAGTTATTGTTAGGGTTAGGGTAGAGTTAAGGTTAGGGTTCATTTAGGGTTAGAGAAAGGGTTAGGTTTAGGTCTGGGTTAGGTGTAGGATGCGGGGTAGGCTTAGGGTTAGGGGTTCATGGGAGGGTTAGTGTTAAGTTTACATTAAGCTGATGTTTTAGGGTGTTACTGTTAGGGCTAGGGTTAGCATTAGGTTTAGGGTCAGGGCTAGAGTTAGGGGATAGTTAAGGGTTAGCTTTAGTTTCAGGGTTAGGGTTAGCCTTCGGTTTAGGGTGAAGTTTAGGTTAAGGATGAGGGTTAGGGTTAGGGTTAGGCATTTGGGTTAAGGTTAGGGTTAGGTTTAGGATTAGGCTTAGGGTTAGGGTCAGGTGTTTGGGTTAATGTTAGGGTCAGGTTTAGGGTTCGGCTTAGGGTTAGGGCTACAGCTGGGGTAAAGTTTAATTGAAGGGTGAGGGTTGAGCTTAGGGTTAGCCTTAGGGGTTAGGGTTAGAGCTTAGGTTAGGATTAAGTTTAGGGTTAAGGTTAGGTTTAGATTTAGGGTTAGGGTTAGTGTTAGGGTTAAGTCATGTTTAGGTTTAGGGCTAGGTGAAGGTTATAGATAGGGTTAGGTTAAGGGTTGAGGTTAGGTTTAGATGGTAAGATGAGGGTTAGTGCTAGGTTTCCATTTAAGCTGAGTGTGTAGGGTAAGTTTTAGCGTTAGGATTAGGGTTAGAGTTAGAGTTAGGGTCAGGGTTAGTTTTGAGTTTAGAGTTAGGGTTACGTTTATGGTACGGTCAGGGTTAGGGGAGATTTAGTGTTACGTTTAGTTTTAGGGTTAGGGTTACAGAGAAGTTTATGTGAAGCGAGAGGGTTGGGGTTAGGGGTTTGGGTTCAGGTCAGAGTCAGGGTTAGGGTTAGGTTTAGGGTTAGGGTTACGTGTGGTGTTAGTGTTAGTTTTGCTTAGGGTTCGGGTTTGAATGAAGTTAGGGTACGCTTAGCGTTATGCTTAGGGTGAAATTCTGGTTAAGGGTGAGGGTTCGGCTTAGGGTTAGGATTAGAGTTAGGGTCAGTGGTTAGGGTTAGGTTTAGGGTTAAGGTTAGTTTTAGGCTAAGGATTAGGATTAGAGTTAGGGTTAAGGGTTACTGTTTCAGTTAGGTTTAGGTTAAGGTTATGATTAGGGTTAAGTTTAGGGTTAGGGTAAGAGTTAGAGTTACATTTACAGTTAAGGTGAGGGTTTTGGGTAAGTGTTACCCTTAAGGTTAGGGTTAGAGTAAAGGTTAAGGGTTAGGGTTAAGGTTAAGGATTAGGGTTAGGTTTAAGTTTACGTTCGCTTAAAGATAGGGTTAAGGTTAGGTTAGGGTTAGGGTCAGGGTTAGAATTAGAATTAGGTTTAGGGCGAGGATTAGGGTCAGAGTTATTGTAAGGGTTAGGTTTCGGGTTACAGGTGGGCCAAGGTTAAGGTGAGGGTTAGGTTTATGGGGAGGGTTAGGGTTAAAGTCAGGGTGAGTTTTCGGTTAGGGATAGGGTGAGGTTTAAGATAGGGTGAGGGTTAGGGTTATGGCTAAGGTTTGGGCTTGTTTTCAGGTTAGTGTTAAGGTTATGTTCAGGGTTAGGGTTACGTTCAGGGGTTGTGTTCAGTTTTAGGGTTAGGGTTAGATTTAAGGTTAGGGTTAAGTTTAGTGTTACGTTTAGGGTTAGGGTCATGGTTGTGTTAGGCTTTGTGGTTGGGGTGAGGGTTAGTTTTAGGGTTAGGGTTGGTTAGGGTTAGGATTATCGTTAGGATAAGGCGTTAGGGGTTAGAAGTGTAGTTTAGGGTTAGGGTTTGGGTGAGGGTTCCGGTTAGCCCTTGTGGTTCTGGTCATGGTTAGGTTTGGTTTAGGCTTAGGGTTAGGTTCATGATTCGGTTTCGGGTTAGTGTTAGATTTAGGGTGAGAGTTAGTGTTAAGGTTTTTGCTAGGCTTTGGTGTTAGGGTTAGGGTTTCTCTTAGGGTTAGGTTTATCATTAGGGCTCAGGGGTTTCAGGTTAATGTTAGGGTTAGGGTTAGGGATAGCATTAGGGTTAGGGTTGTGGGATACGGTTAGGATTTAGGGTGCGGGTTTCGGTTAGTTTTACAGTTAAGGTGAGGGTTTAGGGTAATTGTTATGATTAGGGTTATAGTCAGTGTTAGGGTTTGGTTTAGGATTAGGGTTTGGTGTAGGGTAAGAATTAGGTTTAGGTCCATGTTGAGGGTTAGACTTAGTGTTCTATTTAGGGTAAAGGTTAGGGGTAGGGTTAGGATTAGGTCTAGGGTTAGGATTAGGATTATTTTAGGGTTAGGTTCAGGGCTATTGTAAGTGTTCAGTTTAGGGTTACAGATGGACTAGCGTTATTCTTAGAGTTAGGTTTAAGGTTAGGGTTTGGGTTAGGTCTAGGTTTAGGGTTAAGGTTATGGTTAGTGTTTGGATGAAGTTCAGGATAGGGTGAGGGTTATTTTTATGGTGAGGGCTAGGGTTTGGGTTTGTGTTCAGGTTAGTGTTAAGGATAGATTTAGGGTTCGGTTAGGGTTAGGCGTTATGTCTAGGGTCAGCGTTAGGTTAGGTTCAGGGTTAGTGTGAAGTTTAGGTTAAGGGTGAGGGTTATGATAAGGGTTAGGATTATAGACGGTGTTAGACGTTAGGTTTAGGGTGTTAGGGTTAGGTTTATGGTTAGGGTAGATTTAAGTTTAGGTTTAATATTAGGGTTAGGGTTAGATTTGGGTTACTGTTCGTATTAGGGTTAGGGTTAGGGATAAGTTTGGGGATAGCGTTAGGTTTCGGGTTGGGGATACGGTTAAGGATTAGGGTGAGGGTTAGGGTTAGGTTTACAGTTAAGGCGAGGGTTTAGGGTAATTGTTATGGTTAGGGTTAGAGTTAGAGTTAGGCTTAGGGTTAGGGTGAAGTTTCAGTTAATAGTCAGGGTTAGGCTTAAGGTTAGAGTAGGGTTAAGGTTAGTGTTCGGGTTAGGTGTAGCGTTAGGGTTTGGGTAGGGGTAAGGTTAGGGTTAAGGCTAGGTTTACGGTAAAGGGTAGGGCTAGCTTAGGGTTAGATTTAGAGTTAGAGTTAGTGCTAGGGTTTAGGATTATGGTTATGGTCAGGTTTAGAGTTATTGTTAGGGTTAGGGTAGAGTTAAGTTTAGGGTTCATTTAGGGTTAGAGAAAGGGTTAGGTTTAGGTCTGGGTTAGGTGTAGGATGCGGGGTAGGCTTAGGGTTAGGGGTTCATGGGAGGGTTAGTGTTAAGTTTACATTAAGCTGATGTTTTAGGGTGTTACTGTTAGGGCTAGGGTTAGCATTAGGTTTAGGGTCAGGGCTAGAGTTAGGGGATAGTTAAGGGTTAGCTTTAGTTTCAGGGTTAGGGTTAGCCTTCGGTTTAGGGTGAAGTTTAGGTTAAGGATGAGGGTTAGGGTTAGGGTTAGGCATTTGGGTTAAGGTTAGGGTTAGGTTTAGGATTAGGCTTAGGGTTAGGGTTGGGTGTTTGGCTTAATGTTAGCGTCAGGTTTAGGGTTCGGCTTAGGGTTAGGGCTACAGCTGGGGTAAAGTTTAATTGAAGGGTGAGGGTTGAGCTTAGGGTTAGCCTTAGGGGTTAGGGTTAGAGCTTAGGTTAGGATTAAGTTTAGGGTTAAGGTTAGGTTTAGATTTAGGGTTAGGGTTAGTGTTAGGGTTAAGTCATGTTTAGGTTTAGGGCTAGGTGAAGGTTATAGATAGGGTTAGGTTAAGGGTTGAGGTTAGGTTTAGATGGTAAGATGAGGGTTAGTGCTAGGTTTCCATTTAAGCTGAGTGTGTAGGGTAAGTTTTAGCGTTAGGATTAGGGTTAGAGTTAGAGTTAGGGTCAGGGTTAGTTTTGAGTTTAGAGTTAGGGTTACGTTTATGGTACGGTCAGGGTTAGGGGAGATTTAGTGTTACGTTTAGTTTTAGGGTTAGGGTTACAGAGAAGTTTATGTGAAGCGAGAGGGTTGGGGTTAGGGGTTTTGGTTCAGGTCAGAGTCAGGGTTAGGGTTAGGTTTAGGGTTAGGGTTACGTGTGGTGTTAGTGTTAGTTTTGCTTAGGGTTCGGGTTTGAATGAAGTTAGGGTACGCTTAGCGTTATGCTTAGGGTGAAATTCTGGTTAAGGGTGAGGGTTCGGCTTAGGGTTAGGATTAGAGTTAGGGTCAGTGGTTAGGGTTAGGTTTAGGGTTAAGGTTAGTTTTAGGCTAAGGATTAGGATTAGAGTTAGGGTTAAGGGTTACTGTTTCAGTTAGGTTTAGGTTAAGGTTATGATTAGGGTTAAGTTTAGGGTTAGGGTAAGAGTTAGAGTTACATTGACAGTTAAGGTGAGGGTTTTGGGTAAGTGTTACCCTTAAGGTTAGGGTTAGAGTAAAGGTTAAGGGTTAGGGTTAAGGTTAAGGGTTAGGGTTAGGTTTAAGTTTACGTTGGCTTAAAGATAGGGTTAAGGTTAGGTTAGGGTTAGGGTCAGGGTTAGAATTAGAATTAGGTTTAGGGCGAGGATTAGGGTCAGAGTTATTGTAAGGGTTAGGTTTCGGGTTACAGGTGGGCCAAGGTTAAGGTGAGGGTTAGGTTTATGGGGAGGGTTAGGGTTAAAGTCAGGGTGAGTTTTCGGTTAGGGATAGGGTGAAGTTTAAGATAGGGTGAGGGTTAGGGTTATGGCTAAGGTTTGGGCTTGTTTTCAGGTTAGTGTTAAGGTTATGTTCAGGGTTAGGGTTACGTTCAGGGGTTGTGTTCAGTTTTAGGGTTAGGGTTAGATTTAAGGTTAGGGTTAAGTTTAGTGTTACGTTTAGGGTTAGGGTCATGGTTGTGTTAGGCTTTGTGGTTGGGGTGAGGGTTAGTTTTAGTGTTAGGGTTGGTTAGGGTTAGGATTATCGTTAGGATAAGGCGTTAGGGGTTAGAAGTGTAGTTTAGGGTTAGGGTTTGGGTGAGGGTTCCGGTTAGGCCTTGCGGTTCTGGTCATGGTTAGGTTTGGTTTAGGCTTAGGGTTAGGTTCATGATTCGGTTTCGGGTTAGTGTTAGAGTTAGGGTGAGAGTTAGTGTTAAGGTTTTTGCTAGGCTTTGGTGTTAGGGTTAGGGTTTGTGTTAGGGTTAGGTTTATCATTAGGGCTCAGGGGTTTCAGGTTAATGTTAGGGTTAGGGTTAGGGATAGCATTAGGGTTAGGGTTGTGGGATACGGTTAGGATTTAGGGTGCGGGTTACGGTTAGTTTTACAGTTAAGGTGAGGGTTTAGGGTAATTGTTATGATTAGGGTTATAGTCAGAGTTAGGGTTTGGTTTAGGATTAGGGTTTGGTGTAGGGTAAGAATTAGGTTTAGGTCCATGTTGAGGGTTAGACTTAGTGTTCTATTTAGGGTAAAGGTTAGGGGTAGGGTTAGGATTAGGTCTAGGGTTAGGATTAGGATTATTTTAGGGTTCGGTTCAGGGCTATTGTAAGTGTTCAGTTTAGGGTTACAGATGGACTAGCGTTATTCTTAGAGTTAGGTTTAAGGTTAGGGTTTGGGTTAGGTCTAGGTTTAGGGTTAAGGTTATGGTTAGTGTTTGGATGAAGTTCAGGATAGGGTGAGGGTTATTTTTATGGTGAGGGCTAGGGTTTGGGTTTGTGTTCAGGTTAGTGTTAAGGATAGGTTTAGGGTTCGGTTAGGGTTAGGCGTTATGTCTAGGGTCAGCGTTAGGTTAGGTTCAGGGTTAGTGTGAAGTTTAGGTTAAGGGTGAGGGTTAGGATTATAGATAAGGGTTAGGATTATAGACGGTGTTAGACGTTAGGTTTAGGGTGTTAGGGTTAGGTTTATGGTTAGGGTAGATTTAAGTTTAGGTTTAATATTAGGGTTAGGGTTAGATTTGGGTTACTGTTCGTATTAGGGTTAGGGTTAGGGATAAGTTTGGGGATAGCGTTAGGTTTCGGGTTGGGGATACGGTTAAGGATTAGGGTGAGGGTTAGGGTTAGGTTTACAGTTAAGGCGAGGGTTTAGGGTAATTGTTATGGTTAGGGTTAGAGTTAGAGTTAGGCTTAGGGTTAGGGTGAAGTTTCAGTTAATAGTCAGGGTTAGGCTTAAGGTTAGAGTAGGGTTAAGGTTAGTGTTCGGGTTAGGTGTAGCGTTAGGGTTTGGGTAGGGGTAAGGTTAGGGTTAAGGCTAGGTTTACGGTAAAGGGTAGGGCTAGCTTAGGGTTAGATTTAGAGTTAGAGTTAGTGCTAGGGTTTAGGATTATGGTTATGGTCAGGTTTAGAGTTATTGTTAGGGTTAGGGTAGAGTTAAGGTTAGGGTTCATTTAGGGTTAGAGAAAGGGTTAGGTTTAGGTCTGGGTTAGGTGTAGGATGCGGGGTAGGCTTAGGGTTAGGGGTTCATGGGAGGGTTAGTGTTAAGTTTACATTAAGCTGATGTTTTAGGGTGTTACTGTTAGGGCTAGGGTTAGCATTAGGTTTAGGGTCAGGGCTAGAGTTAGGGGATAGTTAAGGGTTAGCTTTAGTTTCAGGGTTAGGGTTAGCCTTCGGTTTAGGGTGAAGTTTAGGTTAAGGATGAGGGTTAGGGTTAGGGTTAGGCATTTGGGTTAAGGTTAGGGTTAGTTTTAGGATTAGGCTTAGGGTTAGGGTTAGGTGTTTGGGTTAATGTTAGGGTCAGGTTTAGGGTTCGGCTTAGGGTTAGGGCTACAGCTGGGGTAAAGTTTAATTGAAGGGTGAGGGTTGAGCTTAGGGTTAGCCTTAGGGGTTAGGGTTAGAGCTTAGGTTAGGATTAAGTTTAGGGTTAAGGTTAGGTTTAGATTTAGGGTTAGGGTTAGTGTTAGGGTTAAGTCATGTTTAGGTTTAGGGCTAGGTGAAGGTTATAGATAGGGTTAGGTTAAGGGTTGAGGTTAGGTTTAGATGGTAAGATGAGGGTTAGTGCTAGGTTTCCATTTAAGCTGAGTGTGTAGGGTAAGTTTTAGCGTTAGGATTAGGGTTAGAGTTAGAGTTAGGGTCAGGGTTAGTTTTGAGTTTAGAGTTAGGGTTACGTTTATGGTACGGTCAGGGTTAGGGGAGATTTAGTGTTACGTTTAGTTTTAGGGTTAGGGTTACAGAGAAGTTTATGTGAAGCGAGAGGGTTGGGGTTAGGGGTTTTGGTTCAGGTCAGAGTCAGGGTTAGGGTTAGGTTTAGGGTTAGGGTTACGTGTGGTGTTAGTGTTAGTTTTGCTTAGGGTTCGGGTTTGAATGAAGTTAGGGTACGCTTAGCGTTATGCTTAGGGTGAAATTCTGGTTAAGGGTGAGGGTTCGGCTTAGGGTTAGGATTAGAGTTAGGGTCAGTGGTTAGGGTTAGGTTTAGGGTTAAGGTTAGTTTTAGGCTAAGGATTAGGATTAGAGTTAGGGTTAAGGGTTACTGTTTCAGTTAGGTTTAGGTTAAGGTTATGATTAGGGTTAAGTTTAGGGTTAGGGTAAGAGTTAGAGTTACATTGACAGTTAAGGTGAGGGTTTTGGGTAAGTGTTACCCTTAAGGTTAGGGTTAGAGTAAAGGTTAAGGGTTAGGGTTAAGGTTAAGGGTTAGGGTTAGGTTTAAGTTTACGTTGGCTTAAAGATAGGGTTAAGGTTAGGTTAGGGTTAGGGTCAGGGTTAGAATTAGAATTAGGTTTAGGGCGAGGATTAGGGTCAGAGTTATTGTAAGGGTTAGGTTTCGGGTTACAGGTGGGCCAAGGTTAAGGTGAGGGTTAGGTTTATGGGGAGGGTTAGGGTTAAAGTCAGGGTGAGTTTTCGGTTAGGGATAGGGTGAAGTTTAAGATAGGGTGAGGGTTAGGGTTATGGCTAAGGTTTGGGCTTGTTTTCAGGTTAGTGTTAAGGTTATGTTCAGGGTTAGGGTTACGTTCAGGGGTTGTGTTCAGTTTTAGGGTTAGGGTTAGATTTAAGGTTAGGGTTAAGTTTAGTGTTACGTTTAGGGTTAGGGTCATGGTTGTGTTAGGCTTTGTGGTTGGGGTGAGGGTTAGTTTTAGTGTTAGGGTTGGTTAGGGTTAGGATTATCGTTATGATAAGGCGTTAGGGGTTAGAAGTGTAGTTTAGGGTTAGGGTTTGGGTGAGGGTTCCGGTTAGGCCTTGCGGTTCTGGTCATGGTTAGGTTTGGTTTAGGCTTAGGGTTAGGTTCATGATTCGGTTTCGGGTTAGTGTTAGAGTTAGGGTGAGAGTTAGTGTTAAGGTTTTTGCTAGGCTTTGGTGTTAGGGTTAGGGTTTGTGTTAGGGTTAGGTTTATCATTAGGGCTCAGGGGTTTCAGGTTAATGTTAGGGTTAGGGTTAGGGATAGCATTAGGGTTAGGGTTGTGGGATACGGTTAGGATTTAGGGTGCGGGTTACGGTTAGTTTTACAGTTAAGGTGAGGGTTTAGGGTAATTGTTATGATTAGGGTTATAGTCAGAGTTAGGGTTTGGTTTAGGATTAGGGTTTGGTGTAGGGTAAAAATTAGGTTTAGGTCCATGTTGAGGGTTAGACTTAGTGTTCTATTTAGGGTAAAGGTTAGGGGTAGGGTTAGGATTAGGTCTAGGGTTAGGATTAGGATTATTTTAGGGTTCGGTTCAGGGCTATTGTAAGTGTTCAGTTTAGGGTTACAGATGGACTAGCGTTATTCTTAGAGTTAGGTTTAAGGTTAGGGTTTGGGTTAGGTCTAGGTTTAGGGTTAAGCTTATGGTTAGTGTTTGGATGAAGTTCAGGATAGGGTGAGGGTTATTTTTATGGTGAGGGCTAGGGTTTGGGTTTGTGTTCAGGTTAGTGTTAAGGATAGGTTTAGGGTTCGGTTAGGGTTAGGCGTTATGTCTAGAGTCAGCGTTAGGTTAGGTTCAGGGTTAGTGTGAAGTTTAGGTTAAGGGTGAGGGTTAGGATTATAGATAAGGGTTAGGATTATAGACGGTGTTAGACGTTAGGTTTAGGGTGTTAGGGTTAGGTTTATGGTTAGGGTAGATTTAAGTTTAGGTTTAATATTAGGGTTAGGGTTAGATTTGGGTTACTGTTCGTATTAGGGTTAGGGTTAGGGATAAGTTTGGGGATAGCGTTAGGTTTCGGGTTGGGGATACGGTTAAGGATTAGGGTGAGGGTTAGGGTTAGGTTTACAGTTAAGGCGAGGGTTTAGGGTAATTGTTATGGTTAGGGTTAGAGTTAGAGTTAGGCTTAGGGTTAGGGTGAAGTTTCAGTTAATAGTCAGGGTTAGGCTTAAGGTTAGAGTAGGGTTAAGGTTAGTGTTCGGGTTAGGTGTAGCGTTAGGGTTTGGGTAGGGGTAAGGTTAGGGTTAAGGCTAGGTTTACGGTAAAGGGTAGGGCTAGCTTAGGGTTAGATTTAGAGTTAGAGTTAGTGCTAGGGTTTAGGATTATGGTTATGGTCAGGTTTAGAGTTATTGTTAGGGTTAGGGTAGAGTTAAGGTTAGGGTTCATTTAGGGTTAGAGAAAGGGTTAGGTTTAGGTCTGGGTTAGGTGTAGGATGCGGGGTAGGCTTAGGGTTAGGGGTTCATGGGAGGGTTAGTGTTAAGTTTACATTAAGCTGATGTTTTAGGGTGTTACTGTTAGGGCTAGGGTTAGCATTAGGTTTAGGGTCAGGGCTAGAGATAGGGGATAGTTAAGGGTTAGCTTTAGTTTCAGGGTTAGGGTTAGCCTTCGGTTTAGGGTGAAGTTTAGGTTAAGGATGAGGGTTAGGGTTAGGGTTAGGCATTTGGGTTAAGGTTAGGGTTAGTTTTAGGATTAGGCTTAGGGTTAGGGTTAGGTGTTTGGGTTAATGTTAGGGTAAGGTTTAGGGTTCGGCTTAGGGTTAGGGCTACAGCTGGGGTAAAGTTTAATTGAAGGGTGAGGGTTGAGCTTAGGGTTAGCCTTAGGGGTTAGGGTTAGAGCTTAGGTTAGGATTAAGTTTAGGGTTAAGGTTAGGTTTAGATTTAGGGTTAGGGTTAGTGTTAGGGTTAAGTCATGTTTAGGTTTAGGGCTAGGTGAAGGTTATAGATAGGGTTAGGTTAAGGGTTGAGGTTAGGTTTAGATGGTAAGATGAGGGTTAGTGCTAGGTTTCCATTTAAGCTGAGTGTGTAGGGTAAGTTTTAGCGTTAGGATTAGGGTTAGAGTTAGAGTTAGGGTCAGGGTTAGTTTTGAGTTTAGAGTTAGGGTTACGTTTATGGTACGGTCAGGGTTAGGGGAGATTTAGTGTTACGTTTAGTTTTAGGGTTAGGGTTACAGAGAAGTTTATGTGAAGCGAGAGGGTTGGGGTTAGGGGTTTGGGTTCAGGTCAGAGTCAGGGTTAGGGTTAGGTTTAGGGTTAGGGTTACGTGTGGTGTTAGTGTTAGTTTTGCTTAGGGTTCGGGTTTGAATGAAGTTAGGGTACGCTTAGCGTTATGCTTAGGGTGAAATTCTGGTTAAGGGTGAGGGTTCGGCTTAGGGTTAGGATTAGAGTTAGGGTCAGTGGTTAGGGTTAGGTTTAGGGTTAAGGTTAGTTTTAGGCTAAGGATTAGGATTAGAGTTAGGGTTAAGGGTTACTGTTTCAGTTAGGTTTAGGTTAAGGTTATGATTAGGGTTAAGTTTAGGGTTAGGGTAAGAGTTAGAGTTACATTGACAGTTAAGGTGAGGGTTTTGGGTAAGTGTTACCCTTAAGGTTAGGGTTAGAGTAAAGGTTAAGGGTTAGGGTTAAGGTTAAGGGTTAGGGTTAGGTTTAAGTTTACGTTGGCTTAAAGATAGGGTTAAGGTTAGGTTAGGGTTAGGGTCAGGGTTAGAATTAGAATTAGGTTTAGGGCGAGGATTAGGGTCAGAGTTATTGTAAGGGTTAGGTTTCGGGTTACAGGTGGGCCAAGGTTAAGGTGAGGGTTAGGTTTATGGGGAGGGTTAGGGTTAAAGTCAGGGTGAGTTTTCGGTTAGGGATAGGGTGAAGTTTAAGATAGGGTGAGGGTTAGGGTTATGGCTAAGGTTTGGGCTTGTTTTCAGGTTAGTGTTAAGGTTATGTTCAGGGTTAGGGTTACGTTCAGGGGTTGTGTTCAGTTTTAGGGGTAGGGTTAGATTTAAGGTTAGGGTTAAGTTTAGTGTTACGTTTAGGGTTAGGGTCATGGTTGTGTTAGGCTTTGTGGTTGGGGTGAGGGTTAGTTTTGGGTTAGGGTTGGTTGGGGTTAGGATTATCGTTAGGATAAGGCGTTAGGGGTTAGAAGTGTAGTTTAGGGTTAGGGTTTGGGTGAGGGTTCCAGTTAGGCCTTGCGGTTCTGGTCATGGTTAGGTTTGGTTTAGGCTTAGGGTTAGGTTCATGATTCGGTTTCGGGTTAGTGTTAGAGTTAGGGTGAGAGTTAGTGTTACGGTTTTTGCTAGGCTTTGGTGTTAGGGTTAGGGTTTGTGTTAGGGTTAGGTTTATCATTAGGGCTCAGGGGTTTCAGGTTAATGTTAGGGTTAGGGTTAGGGATAGCATTAGGGTTAGGGTTGTGGGATACGGTTAGGATTTAGGGTGCGGGTTACGGTTAGTTTTACAGTTAAGGTGAGGGTTTAGGGTAATTGTTATGATTAGGGTTATAGTCAGAGTTAGGGTTTGGTTTAGGATTAGGGTTTGGTGTAGGGTAAGAATTAGGTTTAGGTCCATGTTGAGGGTTAGACTTAGTGTTCTATTTAGGGTAAAGGTTAGGGGTAGGGTTAGGATTAGGTCTAGGGTTAGGATTAGGATTATTTTAGGGTTAGGTTCAGGGCTATTGTAAGTGTTCAGTTTAGGGTTACAGATGGACTAGCGTTATTCTTAGAGTTAGGTTTAAGGTTAGGGTTTGGGTTAGGTCTAGTTTTAGGGTTAAGCTTATGGTTAGTGTTTGGATGAAGTTCAGGATAGGGTGAGGGTTATTTTTATGGTGAGGGCTAGGGTTTGGGTTTGTGTTCAGGTTAGTGTTAAGGATAGGTTTAGGGTTCGGTTAGGGTTAGGCGTTATGTCTAGGGTCAGCGTTAGGTTAGGTTCAGGGTTAGTGTGAAGTTTAGGTTAAGGGTGAGGGTTATGATAAGGGTTAGGATTATAGACGGTGTTAGACGTTAGGTTTAGGGTGTTAGGGTTAGGTTTATGGTTAGGGTAGATTTAAGTTTAGGTTTAATATTAGGGTTAGGGTTAGATTTGGGTTACTGTTCGTATTAGGGTTAGGGTTAGGGATAAGTTTGGGGATAGCGTTAGGTTTCGGGTTGGGGATACGGTTAAGGATTAGGGTGAGGGTTAGGGTTAGGTTTACAGTTAAGGCGAGGGTTTAGGGTAATTGTTATGGTTAGGGTTAGAGTTAGAGTTAGGCTTAGGGTTAGGGTGAAGTTTCAGTTAATAGTCAGGGTTAGGCTTAAGGTTAGAGTAGGGTTAAGG
This sequence comes from Loxodonta africana, assembly GCF_030014295.1. Classification (NCBI taxonomy): domain Eukaryota; kingdom Metazoa; phylum Chordata; class Mammalia; order Proboscidea; family Elephantidae; genus Loxodonta; species Loxodonta africana. Next base: position 134,035,792 of record NC_087349.1, on the reverse strand, counting down.
TTAGTGTTCGGGTTAGGTGTAGCGTTAGGGTTTGGGTAGGGGTAAGGTTAGGGTTAAGGCTAGGTTTACGGTAAAGGGTAGGGCTAGCTTAGGGTTAGATTTAGAGTTAGAGTTAGTGCTAGGGTTTAGGATTATGGTTATGGTCAGGTTTAGAGTTATTGTTAGGGTTAGGGTAGAGTTAAGGTTAGGGTTCATTTAGGGTTAGAGAAAGGGTTAGGTTTAGGTCTGGGTTAGGTGTAGGATGCGGGGTAGGCTTAGGGTTAGGGGTTCATGGGAGGGTTAGTGTTAAGTTTACATTAAGCTGATGTTTTAGGGTGTTACTGTTAGGGCTAGGGTTAGCATTAGGTTTAGGGTCAGGGCTAGAGTTAGGGGATAGTTAAGGGTTAGCTTTAGTTTCAGGGTTAGGGTTAGCCTTCGGTTTAGGGTGAAGTTTAGGTTAAGGATGAGGGTTAGGGTTAGGGTTAGGCATTTGGGTTAAGGTTAGGGTTAGTTTTAGGATTAGGCTTAGGGTTAGGGTTAGGTGTTTGGGTTAATGTTAGGGTCAGGTTTAGGGTTCGGCTTAGGGTTAGGGCTACAGCTGGGGTAAAGTTTAATTGAAGGGTGAGGGTTGAGCTTAGGGTTAGCGTTAGGGGTTAGGGTTAGAGCTTAGGTTAGGATTAAGTTTAGGGTTAAGGTTAGGTTTAGATTTAGGGTTAGGGTTAGTGTTAGGGTTAAGTCATGTTTAGGTTTAGGGCTAGGTGAAGGTTATAGATAGGGTTAGGTTAAGGGTTGAGGTTAGGTTTAGATGGTAAGATGAGGGTTAGTGCTAGGTTTCCATTTAAGCTGAGTGTGTAGGGTAAGTTTTAGCGTTAGGATTAGGGTTAGAGTTAGAGTTAGGGTCAGGGTTAGTTTTGAGTTTAGAGTTAGGGTTACGTTTATGGTACGGTCAGGGTTAGGGGAGATTTAGTGTTACGTTTAGTTTTAGGGTTAGGGTTACAGAGAAGTTTATGTGAAGCGAGAGGGTTGGGGTTAGGGGTTTGGGTTCAGGTCAGAGTCAGGGTTAGGGTTAGGTTTAGGGTTAGGGTTACGTGTGGTGTTAGTGTTAGTTTTGCTTAGGGTTCGGGTTTGAATGAAGTTAGGGTACGCTTAGCGTTATGCTTAGGGTGAAATTCTGGTTAAGGGTGAGGGTTCGGCTTAGGGTTAGGATTAGAGTTAGGGTCAGTGGTTAGGGTTAGGTTTAGGGTTAAGGTTAGTTTTAGGCTAAGGATTAGGATTAGAGTTAGGGTTAAGGGTTACTGTTTCAGTTAGGTTTAGGTTAAGGTTATGATTAGGGTTAAGTTTAGGGTTAGGGTAAGAGTTAGAGTTACATTTACAGTTAAGGTGAGGGTTTTGGGTAAGTGTTACCCTTAAGGTTAGGGTTAGAGTAAAGGTTAAGGGTTAGGGTTAAGGTTAAGGGTTAGGGTTAGGTTTAAGTTTACGTTCGCTTAAAGATAGGGTTAAGGTTAGGTTAGGGTTAGGGTCAGGGTTAGAATTAGAATTAGGTTTAGGGCGAGGATTAGGGTCAGAGTTATTGTAAGGGTTAGGTTTCGGGTTACAGGTGGGCCAAGGTTAAGGTGAGGGTTAGGTTTATGGGGAGGGTTAGGGTTAAAGTCAGGGTGAGTTTTCGGTTAGGGATAGGGTGAGGTTTAAGATAGGGTGAGGGTTAGGGTTATGGCTAAGGTTTGGGCTTGTTTTCAGGTTAGTGTTAAGGTTATGTTCAGGGTTAGGGTTACGTTCAGGGGTTGTGTTCAGTTTTAGGGTTAGGGTTAGATTTAAGGTTAGGGTTAAGTTTAGTGTTACGTTTAGGGTTAGGGTCATGGTTGTGTTAGGCTTTGTGGTTGGGGTGAGGGTTAGTTTTAGGGTTAGGGTTGGTTAGGGTTAGGATTATCGTTATGATAAGGCGTTAGGGGTTAGAAGTGTAGTTTAGGGTTAGGGTTTGGGTGAGGGTTCCAGTTAGCCCTTGTGGTTCTGGTCATGGTTAGGTTTGGTTTAGGCTTAGGGTTAGGTTCATGATTTGGTTTCGGGTTAGTGTTAGATTTAGGGTGAGAGTTAGTGTTAAGGTTTTTGCTAGGCTTTGGTGTTAGGGTTAGGGTTTCTCTTAGGGTTAGGTTTATCATTAGGGCTCAGGGGTTTCAGGTTAATGTTAGGGTTAGGGTTAGGGATAGCATTAGGGTTAGGGTTGTGGGATACGGTTAGGATTTAGGGTGCGGGTTACGGTTAGTTTTACAGTTAAGGTGAGGGTTTAGGGTAATTGTTATGATTAGGGTTATAGTCAGTGTTAGGGTTTGGTTTAGGATTAGGGTTTGGTGTAGGGTAAGAATTAGGTTTAGGTCCATGTTGAGGGTTAGACTTAGTGTTCTATTTAGGGTAAAGGTTAGGGGTAGGGTTAGGATTAGGTCTAGGGTTAGGATTAGGATTATTTTAGGGTTAGGTTCAGGGCTATTGTAAGTGTTCAGTTTAGGGTTACAGATGGACTAGCGTTATTCTTAGAGTTAGGTTTAAGGTTAGGGTTTGGGTTAGGTCTAGGTTTAGGGTTAAGGTTATGGTTAGTGTTTGGATGAAGTTCAGGATAGGGTGAGGGTTATTTTTATGGTGAGGGCTAGGGTTTGGGTTTGTGTTCAGGTTAGTGTTAAGGATAGGTTTAGGGTTCGGTTAGGGTTAGGCGTTATGTCTAGGGTCAGCGTTAGGTTAGGTTCAGGGTTAGTGTGAAGTTTAGGTTAAGGGTGAGGGTTATGATAAGGGTTAGGATTATAGACGGTGTTAGACGTTAGGTTTAGGGTGTTAGGGTTAGGTTTATGGTTAGGGTAGATTTAAGTTTAGGTTTAATATTAGGGTTAGGGTTAGATTTGGGTTACTGTTCGTATTAGGGTTAGGGTTAGGGATAAGTTTGGGGATAGCGTTAGGTTTCGGGTTGGGGATACGGTTAAGGATTAGGGTGAGGGTTAGGGTTAGGTTTACAGTTAAGGCGAGGGTTTAGGGTAATTGTTATGGTTAGGGTTAGAGTTAGAGTTAGGCTTAGGGTTAGGGTGAAGTTTCAGTTAATAGTCAGGGTTAGGCTTAAGGTTAGAGTAGGGTTAAGGTTAGTGTTCGGGTTAGGTGTAGCGTTAGGGTTTGGGTAGGGGTAAGGTTAGGGTTAAGGCTAGGTTTACGGTAAAGGGTAGGGCTAGCTTAGGGTTAGATTTAGAGTTAGAGTTAGTGCTAGGGTTTAGGATTATGGTTATGGTCAGGTTTAGAGTTATTGTTAGGGTTAGGGTAGAGTTAAGGTTAGGGTTCATTTAGGGTTAGAGAAAGGGTTAGGTTTAGGTCTGGGTTAGGTGTAGGATGCGGGGTAGGCTTAGGGTTAGGGGTTCATGGGAGGGTTAGTGTTAAGTTTACATTAAGCTGATGTTTTAGGGTGTTACTGTTAGGGCTAGGGTTAGCATTAGGTTTAGGGTCAGGGCTAGAGTTAGGGGATAGTTAAGGGTTAGCTTTAGTTTCAGGGTTAGGGTTAGCCTTCGGTTTAGGGTGAAGTTTAGGTTAAGGATGAGGGTTAGGGTTAGGGTTAGGCATTTGGGTTAAGGTTAGGGTTAGGTTTAGGATTAGGCTTAGGGTTAGGGTCAGGTGTTTGGGTTAATGGTCAGGTTTAGGGTTCGGCTTAGGGTTAGGGCTACAGCTGGGGTAAAGTTTAATTGAAGGGTGAGGGTTGAGCTTAGGGTTAGCCTTAGGGGTTAGGGTTAGAGCTTAGGTTAGGATTAAGTTTAGGGTTAAGGTTAGGTTTAGATTTAGGGTTAGGGTTAGTGTTAGGGTTAAGTCATGTTTAGGTTTAGGGCTAGGTGAAGGTTATAGATAGGGTTAGGTTAAGGGTTGAGGTTAGGTTTAGATGGTAAGATGAGGGTTAGTGCTAGGTTTCCATTTAAGCTGAGTGTGTAGGGTAAGTTTTAGCGTTAGGATTAGGGTTAGAGTTAGAGTTAGGGTCAGGGTTAGTTTTGAGTTTAGAGTTAGGGTTACGTTTATGGTACGGTCAGGGTTAGGGGAGATTTAGTGTTACGTTTAGTTTTAGGGTTAGGGTTACAGAGAAGTTTATGTGAAGCGAGAGGGTTGGGGTTAGGGGTTTGGGTTCAGGTCAGAGTCAGGGTTAGGGTTAGGTTTAGGGTTAGGGTTACGTGTGGTGTTAGTGTTAGTTTTGCTTAGGGTTCGGGTTTGAATGAAGTTAGGGTACGCTTAGCGTTATGCTTAGGGTGAAATTCTGGTTAAGGGTGAGGGTTCGGCTTAGGGTTAGGATTAGAGTTAGGGTCAGTGGTTAGGGTTAGGTTTAGGGTTAAGGTTAGTTTTAGGCTAAGGATTAGGATTAGAGTTAGGGTTAAGGGTTACTGTTTCAGTTAGGTTTAGGTTAAGGTTATGATTAGGGTTAAGTTTAGGGTTAGGGTAAGAGTTAGAGTTACATTTACAGTTAAGGTGAGGGTTTTGGGTAAGTGTTACCCTTAAGGTTAGGGTTAGAGTAAAGGTTAAGGGTTAGGGTTAAGGTTAAGGGTTAGGGTTAGGTTTAAGTTTACGTTCGCTTAAAGATAGGGTTAAGGTTAGGTTAGGGTTAGGGTCAGGGTTAGAATTAGAATTAGGTTTAGGGCGAGGATTAGGGTCAGAGTTATTGTAAGGGTTAGGTTTCGGGTTACAGGTGGGCCAAGGTTAAGGTGAGGGTTAGGTTTATGGGGAGGGTTAGGGTTAAAGTCAGGGTGAGTTTTCGGTTAGGGATAGGGTGAGGTTTAAGATAGGGTGAGGGTTAGGGTTATGGCTAAGGTTTGGGCTTGTTTTCAGGTTAGTGTTAAGGTTATGTTCAGGGTTAGGGTTACGTTCAGGGGTTGTGTTCAGTTTTAGGGTTAGGGTTAGGTTTAAGGTTAGGGTTAAGTTTAGTGTTACGTTTAGGGTTAGGGTCATGGTTGTGTTAGGCTTTGTGGTTGGGGTGAGGGTTAGTTTTAGGGTTAGGGTTGGTTAGGGTTAGGATTATCGTTAGGATAAGGCGTTAGGGGTTAGAAGTGTAGTTTAGGGTTAGGGTTTGGGTGAGGGTTCCGGTTAGCCCTTGTGGTTCTGGTCATGGTTAGGTTTGGTTTAGGCTTAGGGTTAGGTTCATGATTCGGTTTCGGGTTAGTGTTAGATTTAGGGTGAGAGTTAGTGTTAAGGTTTTTGCTAGGCTTTGGTGTTAGGGTTAGGGTTTCTCTTAGGGTTAGGTTTATCATTAGGGCTCAGGGGTTTCAGGTTAATGTTAGGGTTAGGGTTAGGGATAGCATTAGGGTTAGGGTTGTGGGATACGGTTAGGATTTAGGGTGCGGGTTACGGTTAGTTTTACAGTTAAGGTGAGGGTTTAGGGTAATTGTTATGATTAGGGTTATAGTCAGTGTTAGGGTTTGGTTTAGGATTAGGGTTTGGTGTAGGGTAAGAATTAGGTTTAGGTCCATGTTGAGGGTTAGACTTAGTGTTCTATTTAGGGTAAAGGTTAGGGGTAGGGTTAGGATTAGGTCTAGGGTTAGGATTAGGATTATTTTAGGGTTAGGTTCAGGGCTATTGTAAGTGTTCAGTTTAGGGTTACAGATGGACTAGCGTTATTCTTAGAGTTAGGTTTAAGGTTAGGGTTTGGGTTAGGTCTAGGTTTAGGGTTAAGCTTATAGTTAGTGTTTGGATGAAGTTCAGGATAGGGTGAGGGTTATTTTTATGGTGAGGGCTAGGGTTTGGGTTTGTGTTCAGGTTAGTGTTAAGGATAGGTTTAGGGTTCGGTTAGGGTTAGGCGTTATGTCTAGGGTCAGCGTTAGGTTAGGTTCAGGGTTAGTGTGAAGTTTAGGTTAAGGGTGAGGGTTATGATAAGGGTTAGGATTATAGACGGTGTTAGACGTTAGGTTTAGGGTGTTAGGGTTAGGTTTATGGTTAGGGTAGATTTAAGTTTAGGTTTAATATTAGGGTTAGGGTTAGATTTGGGTTACTGTTCGTATTAGGGTTAGGGTTAGGGATAAGTTTGGGGATAGCGTTAGGTTTCGGGTTGGGGATACGGTTAAGGATTAGGGTGAGGGTTAGGGTTAGGTTTACAGTTAAGGCGAGGGTTTAGGGTAATTGTTATGGTTAGGGTTAGAGTTAGAGTTAGGCTTAGGGTTAGGGTGAAGTTTCAGTTAATAGTCAGGGTTAGGCTTAAGGTTAGAGTAGGGTTAAGGTTAGTGTTCGGGTTAGGTGTAGCGTTAGGGTTTGGGTAGGGGTAAGGTTAGGGTTAAGGCTAGGTTTACGGTAAAGGGTAGGGCTAGCTTAGGGTTAGATTTAGAGTTAGAGTTAGTGCTAGGGTTTAGGATTATGGTTATGGTCAGGTTTAGAGTTATTGTTAGGGTTAGGGTAGAGTTAAGGTTAGGGTTCATTTAGGGTTAGAGAAAGGGTTAGGTTTAGGTCTGGGTTAGGTGTAGGATGCGGGGTAGGCTTAGGGTTAGGGGTTCATGGGAGGGTTAGTGTTAAGTTTACATTAAGCTGATGTTTTAGGGTGTTACTGTTAGGGCTAGGGTTAGCATTAGGTTTAGGGTCAGGGCTAGAGTTAGGGGATAGTTAAGGGTTAGCTTTAGTTTCAGGGTTAGGGTTAGCCTTCGGTTTAGGGTGAAGTTTAGGTTAAGGATGAGGGTTAGGGTTAGGGTTAGGCATTTGGGTTAAGGTTAGGGTTAGGTTTAGGATTAGGCTTAGGGTTAGGGTCAGGTGTTTGGGTTAATGGTCAGGTTTAGGGTTCGGCTTAGGGTTAGGGCTACAGCTGGGGTAAAGTTTAATTGAAGGGTGAGGGTTGAGCTTAGGGTTAGCCTTAGGGGTTAGGGTTAGAGCTTAGGTTAGGATTAAGTTTAGGGTTAAGGTTAGGTTTAGATTTAGGGTTAGGGTTAGTGTTAGGGTTAAGTCATGTTTAGGTTTAGGGCTAGGTGAAGGTTATAGATAGGGTTAGGTTAAGGGTTGAGGTTAGGTTTAGATGGTAAGATGAGGGTTAGTGCTAGGTTTCCATTTAAGCTGAGTGTGTAGGGTAAGTTTTAGCGTTAGGATTAGGGTTAGAGTTAGAGTTAGGGTCAGGGTTAGTTTTGAGTTTAGAGTTAGGGTTACGTTTATGGTACGGTCAGGGTTAGGGGAGATTTAGTGTTACGTTTAGTTTTAGGGTTAGGGTTACAGAGAAGTTTATGTGAAGCGAGAGGGTTGGGGTTAGGGGTTTGGGTTCAGGTCAGAGTCAGGGTTAGGGTTAGGTTTAGGGTTAGGGTTACGTGTGGTGTTAGTGTTAGTTTTGCTTAGGGTTCGGGTTTGAATGAAGTTAGGGTACGCTTAGCGTTATGCTTAGGGTGAAATTCTGGTTAAGGGTGAGGGTTCGGCTTAGGGTTAGGATTAGAGTTAGGGTCAGTGGTTAGGGTTAGGTTTAGGGTTAAGGTTAGTTATAGGCTAAGGATTAGGATTAGAGTTAGGGTTAAGGGTTACTGTTTCAGTTAGGTTTAGGTTAAGGTTATGATTAGGGTTAAGTTTAGGGTTAGGGTAAGAGTTAGAGTTACATTTACAGTTAAGGTGAGGGTTTTGGGTAAGTGTTACCCTTAAGGTTAGGGTTAGAGTAAAGGTTAAGGGTTAGGGTTAAGGTTAAGGGTTAGGGTTAGGTTTAAGTTTACGTTGGCTTAAAGATAGGGTTAAGGTTAGGTTAGGGTTAGGGTCAGGGTTAGAATTAGAATTAGGTTTAGGGCGAGGATTAGGGTCAGAGTTATTGTAAGGGTTAGGTTTCGGGTTACAGGTGGGCCAAGGTTAAGGTGAGGGTTAGGTTTATGGGGAGGGTTAGGGTTAAAGTCAGGGTGAGTTTTCGGTTAGGGATAGGGTGAAGTTTAAGATAGGGTGAGGGTTAGGGTTATGGCTAAGGTTTGGGCTTGTTTTCAGGTTAGTGTTAAGGTTATGTTCAGGGTTAGGGTTACGTTCAGGGGTTGTGTTCAGTTTTAGGGGTAGGATTAGATTTAAGGTTAGGGTTAAGTTTAGTGTTACGTTTAGGGTTAGGGTCATGGTTGTGTTAGGCTTTGTGGTTGGGGTGAGGGTTAATTTTAGGGTTAGGGTTGGTTAGGGTTAGGATTATCGTTATGATAAGGCGTTAGGGGTTAGAAGTGTAGTTTAGGGTTAGGGTTTGGGTGAGGGTTCCGGTTAGGCCTTGCGGTTCTGGTCATGGTTAGGTTTGGTTTAGGCTTAGGGTTAGGTTCATGATTCGGTTTCGGGTTAGTGTTAGAGTTAGGGTGAGAGTTAGTGTTAAGGTTTTTGCTAGGTTTTGGTGTTAGGGTTAGGGTTTGTGTTAGGGTTAGGTTTATCATTAGGGCTCAGGGGTTTCAGGTTAATGTTAGGGTTAGGGTTAGGGATAGCATTAGGGTTAGGGTTGTGGGATACGGTTAGGATTTAGGGTGCGGGTTACGGTTAGTTTTACAGTTAAGGTGAGGGTTTAGGGTAATTGTTATGATTAGGGTTATAGTCAGAGTTAGGGTTTGGTTTAGGATTAGGGTTTGGTGTAGGGTAAGAATTAGGTTTAGGTCCATGTTGAGGGTTAGACTTAGTGTTCTATTTAGGGTAAAGGTTAGGGGTAGGGTTAGGATTAGGTCTAGGGTTAGGATTAGGATTATTTTAGGGTTAGGTTCAGGGCTATTGTAAGTGTTCAGTTTAGGGTTACAGATGGACTAGCGTTATTCTTAGAGTTAGGTTTAAGGTTAGGGTTTGGGTTAGGTCTAGGTTTAGGGTTAAGGTTATGGTTAGTGTTTGGATGAAGTTCAGGATAGGGTGAGGGTTATTTTTATGGTGAGGGCTAGGGTTTGGGTTTGTGTTCAGGTTAGTGTTAAGGATAGGTTTAGGGTTCGGTTAGGGTTAGGCGTTATGTCTAGGGTCAGCGTTAGGTTAGGTTCAGGGTTAGTGTGAAGTTTAGGTTAAGGGTGAGGGTTATGATAAGGGTTAGGATTATAGACGGTGTTAGACGTTAGGTTTAGGGTGTTAGGGTTAGGTTTATGGTTAGGGTAGATTTAAGTTTAGGTTTAATATTAGGGTTAGGGTTAGATTTGGGTTACTGTTCGTATTAGGGTTAGGGTTAGGGATAAGTTTGGGGATAGCGTTAGGTTTCGGGTTGGGGATACGGTTAAGGATTAGGGTGAGGGTTAGGGTTAGGTTTACAGTTAAGGCGAGGGTTTAGGGTAATTGTTATGGTTAGGGTTAGAGTTAGAGTTAGGCTTAGGGTTAGGGTGAAGTTTCAGTTAATAGTCAGGGTTAGGCTTAAGGTTAGAGTAGGGTTAAGGTTAGTGTTCGGGTTAGGTGTAGCGTTAGGGTTTGGGTAGGGGTAAGGTTAGGGTTAAGGCTAGGTTTACGGTAAAGGGTAGGGCTAGCTTAGGGTTAGATTTAGAGTTAGAGTTAGTGCTAGGGTTTAGGATTATGGTTATGGTCAGGTTTAGAGTTATTGTTAGGGTTAGGGTAGAGTTAAGGTTAGGGTTCATTTAGGGTTAGAGAAAGGGTTAGGTTTAGGTCTGGGTTAGGTGTAGGATGCGGGGTAGGCTTAGGGTTAGGGGTTCATGGGAGGGTTAGTGTTAAGTTTACATTAAGCTGATGTTTTAGGGTGTTACTGTTAGGGCTAGGGTTAGCATTAGGTTTAGGGTCAGGGCTAGAGTTAGGGGATAGTTAAGGGTTAGCTTTAGTTTCAGGGTTAGGGTTAGCCTTCGGTTTAGGGTGAAGTTTAGGTTAAGGATGAGGGTTAGGGTTAGGGTTAGGCATTTGGGTTAAGGTTAGGGTTAGGTTTAGGATTAGGCTTAGGGTTAGGGTTAGGTGTTTGGGTTAATGTTAGGGTCAGGTTTAGGGTTCGGCTTAGGGTTAGGGCTACAGCTGGGGTAAAGTTTAATTGAAGGGTGAGGGTTGAGCTTAGGGTTAGCCTTAGGGGTTAGGGTTAGAGCTTAGGTTAGGATTAAGTTTAGGGTTAAGGTTAGGTTTAGATTTAGGGTTAGGGTTAGTGTTAGGGTTAAGTCATGTTTAGGTTTAGGGCTAGGTGAAGGTTATAGATAGGGTTAGGTTAAGGGTTGAGGTTAGGTTTAGATGGTAAGATGAGGGTTAGTGCTAGGTTTCCATTTAAGCTGAGTGTGTAGGGTAAGTTTTAGCGTTAGGATTAGGGTTAGAGTTAGAGTTAGGGTCAGGGTTAGTTTTGAGTTTAGAGTTAGGGTTACGTTTATGGTACGGTCAGGGTTAGGGGAGATTTAGTGTTACGTTTAGTTTTAGGGTTAGGGTTACAGAGAAGTTTATGTGAAGCGAGAGGGTTGGGGTTAGGGGTTTGGGTTCAGGTCAGAGTCAGGGTTAGGGTTAGGTTTAGGGTTAGGGTTACGTGTAGTGTTAGTGTTAGTTTTGCTTAGGGTTCGGGTTTGAATGAAGTTAGGGTACGCTTAGCGTTATGCTTAGGGTGAAATTCTGGTTAAGGGTGAGGGTTCGGCTTAGGGTTAGGATTAGAGTTAGGGTCAGTGGTTAGGGTTAGGTTTAGGGTTAAGGTTAGTTTTAGGCTAAGGATTAGGATTAGCGTTAGGGTTAAGGGTTACTGTTTCAGTTAGGTTTAGGTTAAGGTTATGATTAGGGTTAAGTTTAGGGTTAGGGTAAGAGTTAGAGTTACATTTACAGTTAAGGTGAGGGTTTTGGGTAAGTGTTACCCTTAAGGTTAGGGTTAGAGTAAAGGTTAAGGGTTAGGGTTAAGGTTAAGGGTTAGGGTTAGGTTTAAGTTTATGGTAGGCTTAAAGATAGGGTTAAGGTTAGGTTAGGGTTAGGGTCAGGGTTAGAATTAGAATTAGGTTTAGGGCGAGGATTAGGGTCAGAGTTATTGTAAGGGTTAGGTTTCGGGTTACAGGTGGGCCAAGGTTAAGGTGAGGGTTAGGTTTATGGGGAGGGTTAGGGTTAAAGTCAGGGTGAGTTTTCGGTTAGGGATAGGGTGAAGTTTAAGATAGGGTGAGGGTTAGGGTTATGGCTAAGGTTTGGGCTTGTTTTCAGGTTAGTGTTAAGGTTATGTTCAGGGTTAGGGTTACGTTCAGGGGTTGTGTTCAGTTTTAGGGGTAGGGTTAGATTTAAGGTTAGGGTTAAGTTTAGTGTTACGTTTAGGGTTAGGGTCATGGTTGTGTTAGGCTTTGTGGTTGGGGTGAGGGTTAGTTTTAGGGTTAGGGTTGGTTAGGGTTAGGATTATCGTTATGATAAGGCGTTAGGGGTTAGAAGTGTAGTTTAGGGTTAGGGTTTGGGTGAGGGTTCCGGTTAGGCCTTGTGGTTCTGGTCATGGTTAGGTTTGGTTTAGGCTTAGGGTTAGGTTCATGATTCGGTTTCGGGTTAGTGTTAGAGTTAGGGTGAGAGTTAGTGTTAAGGTTTTTGCTAGGCTTTGGTGTTAGGGTTAGGGTTTGTGTTAGGGTTAGGTTTATCATTAGGGCTCAGGGGTTTCAGGTTAATGTTAGGGTTAGGGTTAGGGATAGCATTAGGGTTAGGGTTGTGGGATACGGTTAGGATTTAGGGTGCGGGTTACGGTTAGTTTTACAGTTAAGGTGAGGGTTTAGGGTAATTGTTATGATTAGGGTTATAGTCAGTGTTAGGGTTTGGTTTAGGATTAGGGTTTGGTGTAGGGTAAGAATTAGGTTTAGGTCCATGTTGAGGGTTAGACTTAGTGTTCTATTTAGGGTAAAGGTTAGGGGTAGGGTTAGGATTAGGTCTAGGGTTAGGATTAGGATTATTTTAGGGTTAGGTTCAGGGCTATTGTAAGTGTTCAGTTTAGGGTTACAGATGGACTAGCGTTATTCTTAGAGTTAGGTTTAAGGTTAGGGTTTGGGTTAGGTCTAGGTTTAGGGTTAAGGTTATGGTTAGTGTTTGGATGAAGTTCAGGATAGGGTGAGGGTTATTTTTATGGTGAGGGCTAGGGTTTGGGTTTGTGTTCAGGTTAGTGTTAAGGATAGATTTAGGGTTCGGTTAGGGTTAGGCGTTATGTCTAGGGTCAGCGTTAGGTTAGGTTCAGGGTTAGTGTGAAGTTTAGGTTAAGGGTGAGGGTTATGATAAGGGTTAGGATTATAGACGGTGTTAGACGTTAGGTTTAGGGTGTTAGGGTTAGGTTTATGGTTAGGGTAGATTTAAGTTTAGGTTTAATATTAGGGTTAGGGTTAGATTTGGGTTACTGTTCGTATTAGGGTTAGGGTTAGGGATAAGTTTGGGGATAGCGTTAGGTTTCGGGTTGGGGATACGGTTAAGGATTAGGGTGAGGGTTAGGGTTAGGTTTACAGTTAAGGCGAGGGTTTAGGGTAATTGTTATGGTTAGGGTTAGAGTTAGAGTTAGGCTTAGGGTTAGGGTGAAGTTTCAGTTAATAGTCAGGGTTAGGCTTAAGGTTAGAGTAGGGTTCAGGTTAGTGTTCGGGTTAGGTGTAGCGTTAGGGTTTGGGTAGGGGTAAGGTTAGGGTTAAGGCTAGGTTTACGGTAAAGGGTAGGGCTAGCTTAGGGTTAGATTTAGAGTTAGAGTTAGTGCTAGGGTTTAGGATTATGGTTATGGTCAGGTTTAGAGTTATTGTTAGGGTTAGGGTAGAGTTAAGGTTAGGGTTCATTTAGGGTTAGAGAAAGGGTTAGGTTTAGGTCTGGGTTAGGTGTAGGATGCGGGGTAGGCTTAGGGTTAGGGGTTCATGGGAGGGTTAGTGTTAAGTTTACATTAAGCTGATGTTTTAGGGTGTTACTGTTAGGGCTAGGGTTAGCATTAGGTTTAGGGTCAGGGCTAGAGTTAGGGGATAGTTAAGGGTTAGCTTTAGTTTCAGGGTTAGGGTTAGCCTTCGGTTTAGGGTGAAGTTTAGGTTAAGGATGAGGGTTAGGGTTAGGGTTAGGCATTTGGGTTAAGGTTAGGGTTAGGTTTAGGATTAGGCTTAGGGTTAGGGTTGGGTGTTTGGGTTAATGTTAGGGTCAGGTTTAGGGTTCGGCTTAGGGTTAGGGCTACAGCTGGGGTAAAGTTTAATTGAAGGGTGAGGGTTGAGCTTAGGGTTAGCGTTAGGGGTTAGGGTTAGAGCTTAGGTTAGGATTAAGTTTAGGGTTAAGGTTAGGTTTAGATTTAGGGTTAGGGTTAGTGTTAGGGTTAAGTCATGTTTAGGTTTAGGGCTAGGTGAAGGTTATAGATAGGGTTAGGTTAAGGGTTGAGGTTAGGTTTAGATGGTAAGATGAGGGTTAGTGCTAGGTTTCCATTTAAGCTGAGTGTGTAGGGTAAGTTTTAGCGTTAGGATTAGGGTTAGAGTTAGAGTTAGGGTCAGGGTTAGTTTTGAGTTTAGAGTTAGGGTTACGTTTATGGTACGGTCAGGGTTAGGGGAGATTTAGTGTTACGTTTAGTTTTAGGGTTAGGGTTACAGAGAAGTTTATGTGAAGCGAGAGGGTTGGGGTTAGGGGTTTGGGTTCAGGTCAGAGTCAGGGTTAGGGTTAGGTTTAGGGTTAGGGTTACGTGTGGTGTTAGTGTTAGTTTTGCTTAGGGTTCGGGTTTGAATGAAGTTAGGGTACGCTTAGCGTTATGCTTAGGGTGAAATTCTGGTTAAGGGTGAGGGTTCGGCTTAGGGTTAGGATTAGAGTTAGGGTCAGTGGTTAGGGTTAGGTTTAGGGTTAAGGTTAGTTTTAGGCTAAGGATTAGGATTAGCGTTAGGGTTAAGGGTTACTGTTTCAGTTAGGTTTAGGTTAAGGTTATGATTAGGGTTAAGTTTAGGGTTAGGGTAAGAGTTAGAGTTACATTTACAGTTAAGGTGAGGGTTTTGGGTAAGTGTTACCCTTAAGGTTAGGGTTAGAGTAAAGGTTAAGGGTTAGGGTTAAGGTTAAGGGTTAGGGTTAGGTTTAAGTTTACGTTGGCTTAAAGATAGGGTTAAGGTTAGGTTAGGGTTAGGGTCAGGGTTAGAATTAGAATTAGGTTTAGGGCGAGGATTAGGGTCAGAGTTATTGTAAGGGTTAAGTTTCGGGTTACAGGTGGGCCAAGGTTAAGGTGAGGGTTAGGTTTATGGGGAGGGTTAGGGTTAAAGTCAGGGTGAGTTTTCGGTTAGGGATAGGGTGAAGTTTAAGATAGGGTGAGGGTTAGGGTTATGGCTAAGGTTTGGGCTTGTTTTCAGGTTAGTGTTAAGGTTATGTTCAGGGTTAGGGTTACGTTCAGGGGTTGTGTTCAGTTTTAGGGTTAGGGTTAGATTTAAGGTTAGGGTTAAGTTTAGTGTTACGTTTAGGGTTAGGGTCATGGTTGTGTTAGGCTTTGTGGTTGGGGTGAGGGTTAGTTTTAGGGTTAGGGTTGGTTAGGTTTAGGATTATCGTTAGGATAAGGCGTTAGGGGTTAGAAGTGTAGTTTAGGGTTAGGGTTTGGGTGAGGGTTCCGGTTAGCCCTTGTGGTTCTGGTCATGGTTAGGTTTGGTTTAGGCTTAGGGTTAGGTTCATGATTCGGTTTCGGGTTAGTGTTAGATTTAGGGTGAGAGTTAGTGTTAAGGTTTTTGCTAGGCTTTGGTGTTAGGGTTAGGGTTTCTCTTAGGGTTAGGTTTATCATTAGGGCTCAGGGGTTTCAGGTTAATGTTAGGGTTAGGGTTAGGGATAGCATTAGGGTTAGGGTTGTGGGATACGGTTAGGATTTAGGGTGCGGGTTACGGTTAGTTTTACAGTTAAGGTGAGGGTTTAGGGTAATTGTTATGATTAGGGTTATAGTCAGTGTTAGGGTTTGGTTTAGGATTAGGGTTTGGTGTAGGGTAAGAATTAGGTTTAGGTCCATGTTGAGGGTTAGACTTAGTGTTCTATTTAGGGTAAAGGTTAGGGGTAGGGTTAGGATTAGGTCTAGGGTTAGGATTAGGATTATTTTAGGGTTAGGTTCAGGGCTATTGTAAGTGTTCAGTTTAGGGTTACAGATGGACTAGCGTTATTCTTAGAGTTAGGTTTAAGGTTAGGGTTTGGGTTAGGTCTAGGTTTAGGGTTAAGGTTATGGTTAGTGTTTGGATGAAGTTCAGGATAGGGTGAGGGTTATTTTTATGGTGAGGGCTAGGGTTTGGGTTTGTGTTCAGGTTAGTGTTAAGGATAGGTTTAGGGTTCGGTTAGGGTTAGGCGTTATGTCTAGGGTCAGCGTTAGGTTAGGTTCAGGGTTAGTGTGAAGTTTAGGTTAAGGGTGAGGGTTATGATAAGGGTTAGGATTATAGACGGTGTTAGACGTTAGGTTTAGGGTGTTAGGGTTAGGTTTATGGTTAGGGTAGATTTAAGTTTAGGTTTAATATTAGGGTTAGGGTTAGATTTGGGTTACTGTTCGTATTAGGGTTAGGGTTAGGGATAAGTTTGGGGATAGCGTTAGGTTTCGGGTTGGGGATACGGTTAAGGATTAGGGTGAGGGTTAGGGTTAGGTTTACAGTTAAGGCGAGGGTTTAGGGTAATTGTTATGGTTAGGGTTAGAGTTAGAGTTAGGCTTAGGGTTAGGGTGAAGTTTCAGTTAATAGTCAGGGTTAGGCTTAAGGTTAGAGTAGGGTTAAGGTTAGTGTTCGGGTTAGGTGTAGCGTTAGGGTTTGGGTAGGGGTAAGGTTAGGGTTAAGGCTAGGTTTACGGTAAAGGGTAGGGCTAGCTTAGGGTTAGATTTAGAGTTAGAGTTAGTGCTAGGGTTTAGGATTATGGTTATGGTCAGGTTTAGAGTTATTGTTAGGGTTAGGGTAGAGTTAAGGTTAGGGTTCATTTAGGGTTAGAGAAAGGGTTAGGTTTAGGTCTGGGTTAGGTGTAGGATGCGGGGTAGGCTTAGGGTTAGGGGTTCATGGGAGGGTTAGTGTTAAGTTTACATTAAGCTGATGTTTTAGGGTGTTACTGTTAGGGCTAGGGTTAGCATTAGGTTTAGGGTCAGGGCTAGAGTTAGGGGATAGTTAAGGGTTAGCTTTAGTTTCAGGGTTAGGGTTAGCCTTCGGTTTAGGGTGAAGTTTAGGTTAAGGATGAGGGTTAGGGTTAGGGTTAGGCATTTGGGTTAAGGTTAGGGTTAGGTTTAGGATTAGGCTTAGGGTTAGGGTCAGGTGTTTGGGTTAATGGTCAGGTTTAGGGTTCGGCTTAGGGTTAGGGCTACAGCTGGGGTAAAGTTTAATTGAAGGGTGAGGGTTGAGCTTAGGGTTAGCCTTAGGGGTTAGGGTTAGAGCTTAGGTTAGGATTAAGTTTAGGGTTAAGGTTAGGTTTAGATTTAGGGTTAGGGTTAGTGTTAGGGTTAAGTCATGTTTAGGTTTAGGGCTAGGTGAAGGTTATAGATAGGGTTAGGTTAAGGGTTGAGGTTAGGTTTAGATGGTAAGATGAGGGTTAGTGCTAGGTTTCCATTTAAGCTGAGTGTGTAGGGTAAGTTTTAGCGTTAGGATTAGGGTTAGAGTTAGAGTTAGGGTCAGGGTTAGTTTTGAGTTTAGAGTTAGGGTTACGTTTATGGTACGGTCAGGGTTAGGGGAGATTTAGTGTTACGTTTAGTTTTAGGGTTAGGGTTACAGAGAAGTTTATGTGAAGCGAGAGGGTTGGGGTTAGGGGTTTTGGTTCAGGTCAGAGTCAGGGTTAGGGTTAGGTTTAGGGTTAGGGTTACGTGTGGTGTTAGTGTTAGTTTTGCTTAGGGTTCGGGTTTGAATGAAGTTAGGGTACGCTTAGCGTTATGCTTAGGGTGAAATTCTGGTTAAGGGTGAGGGTTCGGCTTAGGGTTAGGATTAGAGTTAGGGTCAGTGGTTAGGGTTAGGTTTAGGGTTAAGGTTAGTTTTAGGCTAAGGATTAGGATTAGAGTTAGGGTTAAGGGTTACTGTTTCAGTTAGGTTTAGGTTAAGGTTATGATTAGGGTTAAGTTTAGGGTTAGGGTAAGAGTTAGAGTTACATTGACAGTTAAGGTGAGGGTTTTGGGTAAGTGTTACCCTTAAGGTTAGGGTTAGAGTAAAGGTTAAGGGTTAGGGTTAAGGTTAAGGGTTAGGGTTAGGTTTAAGTTTACGTTGGCTTAAAGATAGGGTTAAGGTTAGGTTAGGGTTAGGGTCAGGGTTAGAATTAGAATTAGGTTTAGGGCGAGGATTAGGGTCAGAGTTATTGTAAGGGTTAGGTTTCGGGTTACAGGTGGGCCAAGGTTAAGGTGAGGGTTAGGTTTATGGGGAGGGTTAGGGTTAAAGTCAGGGTGAGTTTTCGGTTAGGGATAGGGTGAAGTTTAAGATAGGGTGAGGGTTAGGGTTATGGCTAAGGTTTGGGCTTGTTTTCAGGTTAGTGTTAAGGTTATGTTCAGGGTTAGGGTTACGTTCAGGGGTTGTGTTCAGTTTTAGGGGTAGGATTAGATTTAAGGTTAGGGTTAAGTTTAGTGTTACGTTTAGGGTTAGGGTCATGGTTGTGTTAGGCTTTGTGGTTGGGGTGAGGGTTAATTTTAGGGTTAGGGTTGGTTAGGGTTAGGATTATCGTTATGATAAGGCGTTAGGGGTTAGAAGTGTAGTTTAGGGTTAGGGTTTGGGTGAGGGTTCCGGTTAGGCCTTGCGGTTCTGGTCATGGTTAGGTTTGGTTTAGGCTTAGGGTTAGGTTCATGATTCGGTTTCGGGTTAGTGTTAGAGTTAGGGTGAGAGTTAGTGTTAAGGTTTTTGCTAGGCTTTGGTGTTAGGGTTAGGGTTTGTGTTAGGGTTAGGTTTATCATTAGGGCTCAGGGGTTTCAGGTTAATGTTAGGGTTAGGGTTAGGGATAGCATTAGGGTTAGGGTTGTGGGATACGGTTAGGATTTAGGGTGCGGGTTACGGTTAGTTTTACAGTTAAGGTGAGGGTTTAGGGTAATTGTTATGATTAGGGTTATAGTCAGAGTTAGGGTTTGGTTTAGGATTAGGGTTTGGTGTAGGGTAAGAATTAGGTTTAGGTCCATGTTGAGGGTTAGACTTAGTGTTCTATTTAGGGTAAAGGTTAGGGGTAGGGTTAGGATTAGGTCTAGGGTTAGGATTAGGATTATTTTAGGGTTAGGTTCAGGGCTATTGTAAGTGTTCAGTTTAGGGTTACAGATGGACTAGCGTTATTCTTAGAGTTAGGTTTAAGGTTAGGGTTTGGGTTAGGTCTAGGTTTAGGGTTAAGCTTATGGTTAGTGTTTGGATGAAGTTCAGGATAGGGTGAGGGTTATTTTTATGGTGAGGGCTAGGGTTTGGGTTTGTGTTCAGGTTAGTGTTAAGGATAGGTTTAGGGTTCGGTTAGGGTTAGGCGTTATGTCTAGGGTCAGCGTTAGGTTAGGTTCAGGGTTAGTGTGAAGTTTAGGTTAAGGGTGAGGGTTATGATAAGGGTTAGGATTATAGACGGTGTTAGACGTTAGGTTTAGGGTGTTAGGGTTAGGTTTATGGTTAGGGTAGATTTAAGTTTAGGTTTAATATTAGGGTTAGGGTTAGATTTGGGTTACTGTTCGTATTAGGGTTAGGGTTAGGGATAAGTTTGGGGATAGCGTTAGGTTTCGGGTTGGGGATACGGTTAAGGATTAGGGTGAGGGTTAGGGTTAGGTTTACAGTTAAGGCGAGGGTTTAGGGTAATTGTTATGGTTAGGGTTAGAGTTAGAGTTAGGCTTAGGGTTAGGGTGAAGTTTCAGTTAATAGTCAGGGTTAGGCTTAAGGTTAGAGTAGGGTTAAGGTTAGTGTTCGGGTTAGGTGTAGCGTTAGGGTTTGGGTAGGGGTAAGGTTAGGGTTAAGGCTAGGTTTACGGTAAAGGGTAGGGCTAGCTTAGGGTTAGATTTAGAGTTAGAGTTAGTGCTAGGGTTTAGGATTATGGTTATGGTCAGGTTTAGAGTTATTGTTAGGGTTAGGGTAGAGTTAAGGTTAGGGTTCATTTAGGGTTAGAGAAAGGGTTAGGTTTAGGTCTGGGTTAGGTGTAGGATGCGGGGTAGGCTTAGGGTTAGGGGTTCATGGGAGGGTTAGTGTTAAGTTTACATTAAGCTGATGTTTTAGGGTGTTACTGTTAGGGCTAGGGTTAGCATTAGGTTTAGGGTCAGGGCTAGAGTTAGGGGATAGTTAAGGGTTAGCTTTAGTTTCAGGGTTAGGGTTAGCCTTCGGTTTAGGGTGAAGTTTAGGTTAAGGATGAGGGTTAGGGTTAGGGTTAGGCATTTGGGTTAAGGTTAGGGTTAGGTTTAGGATTAGGCTTAGGGTTAGGGTCAGGTGTTTGGGTTAATGGTCAGGTTTAGGGTTCGGCTTAGGGTTAGGGCTACAGCTGGGGTAAAGTTTAATTGAAGGGTGAGGGTTGAGCTTAGGGTTAGCCTTAGGGGTTAGGGTTAGAGCTTAGGTTAGGATTAAGTTTAGGGTTAAGGTTAGGTTTAGATTTAGGGTTAGGGTTAGTGTTAGGGTTAAGTCATGTTTAGGTTTAGGGCTAGGTGAAGGTTATAGATAGGGTTAGGTTAAGGGTTGAGGTTAGGTTTAGATGGTAAGATGAGGGTTAGTGCTAGGTTTCCATTTAAGCTGAGTGTGTAGGGTAAGTTTTAGCGTTAGGATTAGGGTTAGAGTTAGAGTTAGGGTCAGGGTTAGTTTTGAGTTTAGAGTTAGGGTTACGTTTATGGTACGGTCAGGGTTAGGGGAGATTTAGTGTTACGTTTAGTTTTAGGGTTAGGGTTACAGAGAAGTTTATGTGAAGCGAGAGGGTTGGGGTTAGGGGTTTTGGTTCAGGTCAGAGTCAGGGTTAGGGTTAGGTTTAGGGTTAGGGTTACGTGTGGTGTTAGTGTTAGTTTTGCTTAGGGTTCGGGTTTGAATGAAGTTAGGGTACGCTTAGCGTTATGCTTAGGGTGAAATTCTGGTTAAGGGTGAGGGTTCGGCTTAGGGTTAGGATTAGAGTTAGGGTCAGTGGTTAGGGTTAGGTTTAGGGTTAAGGTTAGTTTTAGGCTAAGGATTAGGATTAGAGTTAGGGTTAAGGGTTACTGTTTCAGTTAGGTTTAGGTTAAGGTTATGATTAGGGTTAAGTTTAGGGTTAGGGTAAGAGTTAGAGTTACATTGACAGTTAAGGTGAGGGTTTTGGGTAAGTGTTACCCTTAAGGTTAGGGTTAGAGTAAAGGTTAAGGGTTAGGGTTAAGGTTAAGGGTTAGGGTTAGGTTTAAGTTTACGTTGGCTTAAAGATAGGGTTAAGGTTAGGTTAGGGTTAGGGTCAGGGTTAGAATTAGAATTAGGTTTAGGGCGAGGATTAGGGTCAGAGTTATTGTAAGGGTTAGGTTTCGGGTTACAGGTGGGCCAAGGTTAAGGTGAGGGTTAGGTTTATGGGGAGGGTTAGGGTTAAAGTCAGGGTGAGTTTTCGGTTAGGGATAGGGTGAAGTTTAAGATAGGGTGAGGGTTAGGGTTATGGCTAAGGTTTGGGCTTGTTTTCAGGTTAGTGTTAAGGTTATGTTCAGGGTTAGGGTTACGTTCAGGGGTTGTGTTCAGTTTTAGGGGTAGGATTAGATTTAAGGTTAGGGTTAAATTTAGTGTTACGTTTAGGGTTAGGGTCATGGTTGTGTTAGGCTTTGTGGTTGGGGTGAGGGTTAATTTTAGGGTTAGGGTTGGTTAGGGTTAGGATTATCGTTATGATAAGGCGTTAGGGGTTAGAAGTGTAGTTTAGGGTTAGGGTTTGGGTGAGGGTTCCGGTTAGGCCTTGCGGTTCTGGTCATGGTTAGGTTTGGTTTAGGCTTAGGGTTAGGTTCATGATTCGGTTTCGGGTTAGTGTTAGAGTTAGGGTGAGAGTTAGTGTTAAGGTTTTTGCTAGGCTTTGGTGTTAGGGTTAGGGTTTGTGTTAGGGTTAGGTTTATCATTAGGGCTCAGGGGTTTCAGGTTAATGTTAGGGTTAGGGTTAGGGATAGCATTAGGGTTAGGGTTGTGGGATACGGTTAGGATTTAGGGTGCGGGTTACGGTTAGTTTTACAGTTAAGGTGAGGGTTTAGGGTAATTGTTATGATTAGGGTTATAGTCAGAGTTAGGGTTTGGTTTAGGATTAGGGTTTGGTGTAGGGTAAGAATTAGGTTTAGGTCCATGTTGAGGGTTAGACTTAGTGTTCTATTTAGGGTAAAGGTTAGGGGTAGGGTTAGGATTAGGTCTAGGGTTAGGATTAGGATTATTTTAGGGTTAGGTTCAGGGCTATTGTAAGTGTTCAGTTTAGGGTTACAGATGGACTAGCGTTATTCTTAGAGTTAGGTTTAAGGTTAGGGTTTGGGTTAGGTCTAGGTTTAGGGTTAAGCTTATGGTTAGTGTTTGGATGAAGTTCAGGATAGGGTGAGGGTTATTTTTATGGTGAGGGCTAGGGTTTGGGTTTGTGTTCAGGTTAGTGTTAAGGATAGGTTTAGGGTTCGGTTAGGGTTAGGCGTTATGTCTAGGGTCAGCGTTAGGTTAGGTTCAGGGTTAGTGTGAAGTTTAGGTTAAGGGTGAGGGTTATGATAAGGGTTAGGATTATAGACGGTGTTAGACGTTAGGTTTAGGGTGTTAGGGTTAGGTTTATGGTTAGGGTAGATTTAAGTTTAGGTTTAATATTAGGGTTAGGGTTAGATTTGGGTTACTGTTCGTATTAGGGTTAGGGTTAGGGATAAGTTTGGGGATAGCGTTAGGTTTCGGGTTGGGGATACGGTTAAGGATTAGGGTGAGGGTTAGGGTTAGGTTTACAGTTAAGGCGAGGGTTTAGGGTAATTGTTATGGTTAGGGTTAGAGTTAGAGTTAGGCTTAGGGTTAGGGTGAAGTTTCAGTTAATAGTCAGGGTTAGGCTTAAGGTTAGAGTAGGGTTAAGGTTAGTGTTCGGGTTAGGTGTAGCGTTAGGGTTTGGGTAGGGGTAAGGTTAGGGTTAAGGCTAGGTTTACGGTAAAGGGTAGGGCTAGCTTAGGGTTAGATTTAGAGTTAGAGTTAGTGCTAGGGTTTAGGATTATGGTTATGGTCAGGTTTAGAGTTATTGTTAGGGTTAGGGTAGAGTTAAGGTTAGGGTTCATTTAGGGTTAGAGAAAGGGTTAGGTTTAGGTCTGGGTTAGGTGTAGGATGCGGGGTAGGCTTAGGGTTAGGGGTTCATGGGAGGGTTAGTGTTAAGTTTACATTAAGCTGATGTTTTAGGGTGTTACTGTTAGGGCTAGGGTTAGCATTAGGTTTAGGGTCAGGGCTAGAGTTAGGGGATAGTTAAGGGTTAGCTTTAGTTTCAGGGTTAGGGTTAGCCTTCGGTTTAGGGTGAAGTTTAGGTTAAGGATGAGGGTTAGGGTTAGGGTTAGGCATTTGGGTTAAGGTTAGGGTTAGGTTTAGGATTAGGCTTAGGGTTAGGGTTAGGTGTTTGGGTTAATGTTAGGGTAAGGTTTAGGGTTCGGCTTAGGGTTAGGGCTACAGCTGGGGTAAAGTTTAATTGAAGGGTGAGGGTTGAGCTTAGGGTTAGCCTTAGGGGTTAGGGTTAGAGCTTAGGTTAGGATTAAGTTTAGGGTTAAGGTTAGGTTTAGATTTAGGGTTAGGGTTAGTGTTAGGGTTAAGTCATGTTTAGGTTTAGGGCTAGGTGAAGGTTATAGATAGGGTTAGGTTAAGGGTTGAGGTTAGGTTTAGATGGTAAGATGAGGGTTAGTGCTAGGTTTCCATTTAAGCTGAGTGTGTAGGGTAAGTTTTAGCGTTAGGATTAGGGTTAGAGTTAGAGTTAGGGTCAGGGTTAGTTTTGAGTTTAGAGTTAGGGTTACGTTTATGGTACGGTCAGGGTTAGGGGAGATTTAGTGTTACGTTTAGTTTTAGGGTTAGGGTTACAGAGAAGTTTATGTGAAGCGAGAGGGTTGGGGTTAGGGGTTTGGGTTCAGGTCAGAGTCAGGGTTAGGGTTAGGTTTAGGGTTAGGGTTACGTGTAGTGTTAGTGTTAGTTTTGCTTAGGGTTCGGGTTTGAATGAAGTTAGGGTACGCTTAGCGTTATGCTTAGGGTGAAATTCTGGTTAAGGGTGAGGGTTCGGCTTAGGGTTAGGATTAGAGTTAGGGTCAGTGGTTAGGGTTAGGTTTAGGGTTAAGGTTAGTTTTAGGCTAAGGATTAGGATTAGCGTTAGGGTTAAGGGTTACTGTTTCAGTTAGGTTTAGGTTAAGGTTATGATTAGGGTTAAGTTTAGGGTTAGGGTAAGAGTTAGAGTTACATTTACAGTTAAGGTGAGGGTTTTGGGTAAGTGTTACCCTTAAGGTTAGGGTTAGAGTAAAGGTTAAGGGTTAGGGTTAAGGTTAAGGGTTAGGGTTAGGTTTAAGTTTATGGTAGGCTTAAAGATAGGGTTAAGGTTAGGTTAGGGTTAGGGTCAGGGTTAGAATTAGAATTAGGTTTAGGGCGAGGATTAGGGTCAGAGTTATTGTAAGGGTTAGGTTTCGGGTTACAGGTGGGCCAAGGTTAAGGTGAGGGTTAGGTTTATGGGGAGGGTTAGGGTTAAAGTCAGGGTGAGTTTTCGGTTAGGGATAGGGTGAAGTTTAAGATAGGGTGAGGGTTAGGGTTATGGCTAAGGTTTGGGCTTGTTTTCAGGTTAGTGTTAAGGTTATGTTCAGGGTTAGGGTTACGTTCAGGGGTTGTGTTCAGTTTTAGGGGTAGGGTTAGATTTAAGGTTAGGGTTAAGTTTAGTGTTACGTTTAGGGTTAGGGTCATGGTTGTGTTAGGCTTTGTGGTTGGGGTGAGGGTTAGTTTTAGGGTTAGGGTTGGTTAGGGTTAGGATTATCGTTATGATAAGGCGTTAGGGGTTAGAAGTGTAGTTTAGGGTTAGGGTTTGGGTGAGGGTTCCGGTTAGGCCTTGTGGTTCTGGTCATGGTTAGGTTTGGTTTAGGCTTAGGGTTAGGTTCATGATTCGGTTTCGGGTTAGTGTTAGAGTTAGGGTGAGAGTTAGTGTTAAGGTTTTTGCTAGGCTTTGGTGTTAGGGTTAGGGTTTGTGTTAGGGTTAGGTTTATCATTAGGGCTCAGGGGTTTCAGGTTAATGTTAGGGTTAGGGTTAGGGATAGCATTAGGGTTAGGGTTGTGGGATACGGTTAGGATTTAGGGTGCGGGTTACGGTTAGTTTTACAGTTAAGGTGAGGGTTTAGGGTAATTGTTATGATTAGGGTTATAGTCAGTGTTAGGGTTTGGTTTAGGATTAGGGTTTGGTGTAGGGTAAGAATTAGGTTTAGGTCCATGTTGAGGGTTAGACTTAGTGTTCTATTTAGGGTAAAGGTTAGGGGTAGGGTTAGGATTAGGTCTAGGGTTAGGATTAGGATTATTTTAGGGTTAGGTTCAGGGCTATTGTAAGTGTTCAGTTTAGGGTTACAGATGGACTAGCGTTATTCTTAGAGTTAGGTTTAAGGTTAGGGTTTGGGTTAGGTCTAGGTTTAGGGTTAAGGTTATGGTTAGTGTTTGGATGAAGTTCAGGATAGGGTGAGGGTTATTTTTATGGTGAGGGCTAGGGTTTGGGTTTGTGTTCAGGTTAGTGTTAAGGATAGATTTAGGGTTCGGTTAGGGTTAGGCGTTATGTCTAGGGTCAGCGTTAGGTTAGGTTCAGGGTTAGTGTGAAGTTTAGGTTAAGGGTGAGGGTTATGATAAGGGTTAGGATTATAGACGGTGTTAGACGTTAGGTTTAGGGTGTTAGGGTTAGGTTTATGGTTAGGGTAGATTTAAGTTTAGGTTTAATATTAGGGTTAGGGTTAGATTTGGGTTACTGTTCGTATTAGGGTTAGGGTTAGGGATAAGTTTGGGGATAGCGTTAGGTTTCGGGTTGGGGATACGGTTAAGGATTAGGGTGAGGGTTAGGGTTAGGTTTACAGTTAAGGCGAGGGTTTAGGGTAATTGTTATGGTTAGGGTTAGAGTTAGAGTTAGGCTTAGGGTTAGGGTGAAGTTTCAGTTAATAGTCAGGGTTAGGCTTAAGGTTAGAGTAGGGTTCAGGTTAGTGTTCGGGTTAGGTGTAGCGTTAGGGTTTGGGTAGGGGTAAGGTTAGGGTTAAGGCTAGGTTTACGGTAAAGGGTAGGGCTAGCTTAGGGTTAGATTTAGAGTTAGAGTTAGTGCTAGGGTTTAGGATTATGGTTATGGTCAGGTTTAGAGTTATTGTTAGGGTTAGGGTAGAGTTAAGGTTAGGGTTCATTTAGGGTTAGAGAAAGGGTTAGGTTTAGGTCTGGGTTAGGTGTAGGATGCGGGGTAGGCTTAGGGTTAGGGGTTCATGGGAGGGTTAGTGTTAAGTTTACATTAAGCTGATGTTTTAGGGTGTTACTGTTAGGGCTAGGGTTAGCATTAGGTTTAGGGTCAGGGCTAGAGTTAGGGGATAGTTAAGGGTTAGCTTTAGTTTCAGGGTTAGGGTTAGCCTTCGGTTTAGGGTGAAGTTTAGGTTAAGGATGAGGGTTAGGGTTAGGGTTAGGCATTTGGGTTAAGGTTAGGGTTAGGTTTAGGATTAGGCTTAGGGTTAGGGTTGGGTGTTTGGGTTAATGTTAGGGTCAGGTTTAGGGTTCGGCTTAGGGTTAGGGCTACAGCTGGGGTAAAGTTTAATTGAAGGGTGAGGGTTGAGCTTAGGGTTAGCCTTAGGGGTTAGGGTTAGAGCTTAGGTTAGGATTAAGTTTAGGGTTAAGGTTAGGTTTAGATTTAGGGTTAGGGTTAGTGTTAGGGTTAAGTCATGTTTAGGTTTAGGGCTAGGTGAAGGTTATAGATAGGGTTAGGTTAAGGGTTGAGGTTAGGTTTAGATGGTAAGATGAGGGTTAGTGCTAGGTTTCCATTTAAGCTGAGTGTGTAGGGTAAGTTTTAGCGTTAGGATTAGGGTTAGAGTTAGAGTTAGGGTCAGGGTTAGTTTTGAGTTTAGAGTTAGGGTTACGTTTATGGTACGGTCAGGGTTAGGGGAGATTTAGTGTTACGTTTAGTTTTAGGG
The DNA here is from genome assembly GCF_030014295.1 of Loxodonta africana. Taxonomy (NCBI): domain Eukaryota; kingdom Metazoa; phylum Chordata; class Mammalia; order Proboscidea; family Elephantidae; genus Loxodonta; species Loxodonta africana. The sequence continues at coordinate 134,010,060 of NC_087349.1, read as the reverse complement.
TTAGGGTTACAGAGAAGTTTATGTGAAGCGAGAGGGTTGGGGTTAGGGGTTTGGGTTCAGGTCAGAGTCAGGGTTAGGGTTAGGTTTAGGGTTAGGGTTACGTGTAGTGTTAGTGTTAGTTTTGCTTAGGGTTCGGGTTTGAATGAAGTTAGGGTACGCTTAGCGTTATGCTTAGGGTGAAATTCTGGTTAAGGGTGAGGGTTCGGCTTAGGGTTAGGATTAGAGTTAGGGTCAGTGGTTAGGGTTAGGTTTAGGGTTAAGGTTAGTTTTAGGCTAAGGATTAGGATTAGCGTTAGGGTTAAGGGTTACTGTTTCAGTTAGGTTTAGGTTAAGGTTATGATTAGGGTTAAGTTTAGGGTTAGGGTAAGAGTTAGAGTTACATTTACAGTTAAGGTGAGGGTTTTGGGTAAGTGTTACCCTTAAGGTTAGGGTTAGAGTAAAGGTTAAGGGTTAGGGTTAAGGTTAAGGGTTAGGGTTAGGTTTAAGTTTATGGTAGGCTTAAAGATAGGGTTAAGGTTAGGTTAGGGTTAGGGTCAGGGTTAGAATTAGAATTAGGTTTAGGGCGAGGATTAGGGTCAGAGTTATTGTAAGGGTTAGGTTTCGGGTTACAGGTGGGCCAAGGTTAAGGTGAGGGTTAGGTTTATGGGGAGGGTTAGGGTTAAAGTCAGGGTGAGTTTTCGGTTAGGGATAGGGTGAAGTTTAAGATAGGGTGAGGGTTAGGGTTATGGCTAAGGTTTGGGCTTGTTTTCAGGTTAGTGTTAAGGTTATGTTCAGGGTTAGGGTTACGTTCAGGGGTTGTGTTCAGTTTTAGGGGTAGGGTTAGATTTAAGGTTAGGGTTAAGTTTAGTGTTACGTTTAGGGTTAGGGTCATGGTTGTGTTAGGCTTTGTGGTTGGGGTGAGGGTTAGTTTTAGGGTTAGGGTTGGTTAGGGTTAGGATTATCGTTATGATAAGGCGTTAGGGGTTAGAAGTGTAGTTTAGGGTTAGGGTTTGGGTGAGGGTTCCGGTTAGGCCTTGTGGTTCTGGTCATGGTTAGGTTTGGTTTAGGCTTAGGGTTAGGTTCATGATTCGGTTTCGGGTTAGTGTTAGAGTTAGGGTGAGAGTTAGTGTTAAGGTTTTTGCTAGGCTTTGGTGTTAGGGTTAGGGTTTGTGTTAGGGTTAGGTTTATCATTAGGGCTCAGGGGTTTCAGGTTAATGTTAGGGTTAGGGTTAGGGATAGCATTAGGGTTAGGGTTGTGGGATACGGTTAGGATTTAGGGTGCGGGTTACGGTTAGTTTTACAGTTAAGGTGAGGGTTTAGGGTAATTGTTATGATTAGGGTTATAGTCAGTGTTAGGGTTTGGTTTAGGATTAGGGTTTGGTGTAGGGTAAGAATTAGGTTTAGGTCCATGTTGAGGGTTAGACTTAGTGTTCTATTTAGGGTAAAGGTTAGGGGTAGGGTTAGGATTAGGTCTAGGGTTAGGATTAGGATTATTTTAGGGTTAGGTTCAGGGCTATTGTAAGTGTTCAGTTTAGGGTTACAGATGGACTAGCGTTATTCTTAGAGTTAGGTTTAAGGTTAGGGTTTGGGTTAGGTCTAGGTTTAGGGTTAAGGTTATGGTTAGTGTTTGGATGAAGTTCAGGATAGGGTGAGGGTTATTTTTATGGTGAGGGCTAGGGTTTGGGTTTGTGTTCAGGTTAGTGTTAAGGATAGATTTAGGGTTCGGTTAGGGTTAGGCGTTATGTCTAGGGTCAGCGTTAGGTTAGGTTCAGGGTTAGTGTGAAGTTTAGGTTAAGGGTGAGGGTTATGATAAGGGTTAGGATTATAGACGGTGTTAGACGTTAGGTTTAGGGTGTTAGGGTTAGGTTTATGGTTAGGGTAGATTTAAGTTTAGGTTTAATATTAGGGTTAGGGTTAGATTTGGGTTACTGTTCGTATTAGGGTTAGGGTTAGGGATAAGTTTGGGGATAGCGTTAGGTTTCGGGTTGGGGATACGGTTAAGGATTAGGGTGAGGGTTAGGGTTAGGTTTACAGTTAAGGCGAGGGTTTAGGGTAATTGTTATGGTTAGGGTTAGAGTTAGAGTTAGGCTTAGGGTTAGGGTGAAGTTTCAGTTAATAGTCAGGGTTAGGCTTAAGGTTAGAGTAGGGTTCAGGTTAGTGTTCGGGTTAGGTGTAGCGTTAGGGTTTGGGTAGGGGTAAGGTTAGGGTTAAGGCTAGGTTTACGGTAAAGGGTAGGGCTAGCTTAGGGTTAGATTTAGAGTTAGAGTTAGTGCTAGGGTTTAGGATTATGGTTATGGTCAGGTTTAGAGTTATTGTTAGGGTTAGGGTAGAGTTAAGGTTAGGGTTCATTTAGGGTTAGAGAAAGGGTTAGGTTTAGGTCTGGGTTAGGTGTAGGATGCGGGGTAGGCTTAGGGTTAGGGGTTCATGGGAGGGTTAGTGTTAAGTTTACATTAAGCTGATGTTTTAGGGTGTTACTGTTAGGGCTAGGGTTAGCATTAGGTTTAGGGTCAGGGCTAGAGTTAGGGGATAGTTAAGGGTTAGCTTTAGTTTCAGGGTTAGGGTTAGCCTTCGGTTTAGGGTGAAGTTTAGGTTAAGGATGAGGGTTAGGGTTAGGGTTAGGCATTTGGGTTAAGGTTAGGGTTAGGTTTAGGATTAGGCTTAGGGTTAGGGTTGGGTGTTTGGGTTAATGTTAGGGTCAGGTTTAGGGTTCGGCTTAGGGTTAGGGCTACAGCTGGGGTAAAGTTTAATTGAAGGGTGAGGGTTGAGCTTAGGGTTAGCCTTAGGGGTTAGGGTTAGAGCTTAGGTTAGGATTAAGTTTAGGGTTAAGGTTAGGTTTAGATTTAGGGTTAGGGTTAGTGTTAGGGTTAAGTCATGTTTAGGTTTAGGGCTAGGTGAAGGTTATAGATAGGGTTAGGTTAAGGGTTGAGGTTAGGTTTAGATGGTAAGATGAGGGTTAGTGCTAGGTTTCCATTTAAGCTGAGTGTGTAGGGTAAGTTTTAGCGTTAGGATTAGGGTTAGAGTTAGAGTTAGGGTCAGGGTTAGTTTTGAGTTTAGAGTTAGGGTTACGTTTATGGTACGGTCAGGGTTAGGGGAGATTTAGTGTTACGTTTAGTTTTAGGGTTAGGGTTACAGAGAAGTTTATGTGAAGCGAGAGGGTTGGGGTTAGGGGTTTGGGTTCAGGTCAGAGTCAGGGTTAGGGTTAGGTTTAGGGTTAGGGTTACGTGTAGTGTTAGTGTTAGTTTTGCTTAGGGTTCGGGTTTGAATGAAGTTAGGGTACGCTTAGCGTTATGCTTAGGGTGAAATTCTGGTTAAGGGTGAGGGTTCGGCTTAGGGTTAGGATTAGAGTTAGGGTCAGTGGTTAGGGTTAGGTTTAGGGTTAAGGTTAGTTTTAGGCTAAGGATTAGGATTAGCGTTAGGGTTAAGGGTTACTGTTTCAGTTAGGTTTAGGTTAAGGTTATGATTAGGGTTAAGTTTAGGGTTAGGGTAAGAGTTAGAGTTACATTTACAGTTAAGGTGAGGGTTTTGGGTAAGTGTTACCCTTAAGGTTAGGGTTAGAGTAAAGGTTAAGGGTTAGGGTTAAGGTTAAGGGTTAGGGTTAGGTTTAAGTTTATGGTAGGCTTAAAGATAGGGTTAAGGTTAGGTTAGGGTTAGGGTCAGGGTTAGAATTAGAATTAGGTTTAGGGCGAGGATTAGGGTCAGAGTTATTGTAAGGGTTAGGTTTCGGGTTACAGGTGGGCCAAGGTTAAGGTGAGGGTTAGGTTTATGGGGAGGGTTAGGGTTAAAGTCAGGGTGAGTTTTCGGTTAGGGATAGGGTGAAGTTTAAGATAGGGTGAGGGTTAGGGTTATGGCTAAGGTTTGGGCTTGTTTTCAGGTTAGTGTTAAGGTTATGTTCAGGGTTAGGGTTACGTTCAGGGGTTGTGTTCAGTTTTAGGGGTAGGGTTAGATTTAAGGTTAGGGTTAAGTTTAGTGTTACGTTTAGGGTTAGGGTCATGGTTGTGTTAGGCTTTGTGGTTGGGGTGAGGGTTAGTTTTAGGGTTAGGGTTGGTTAGGGTTAGGATTATCGTTATGATAAGGCGTTAGGGGTTAGAAGTGTAGTTTAGGGTTAGGGTTTGGGTGAGGGTTCCGGTTAGGCCTTGTGGTTCTGGTCATGGTTAGGTTTGGTTTAGGCTTAGGGTTAGGTTCATGATTCGGTTTCGGGTTAGTGTTAGAGTTAGGGTGAGAGTTAGTGTTAAGGTTTTTGCTAGGCTTTGGTGTTAGGGTTAGGGTTTGTGTTAGGGTTAGGTTTATCATTAGGGCTCAGGGGTTTCAGGTTAATGTTAGGGTTAGGGTTAGGGATAGCATTAGGGTTAGGGTTGTGGGATACGGTTAGGATTTAGGGTGCGGGTTACGGTTAGTTTTACAGTTAAGGTGAGGGTTTAGGGTAATTGTTATGATTAGGGTTATAGTCAGTGTTAGGGTTTGGTTTAGGATTAGGGTTTGGTGTAGGGTAAGAATTAGGTTTAGGTACATGTTGAGGGTTAGACTTAGTGTTCTATTTAGGGTAAAGGTTAGGGGTAGGGTTAGGATTAGGTCTAGGGTTAGGATTAGGATTATTTTAGGGTTAGGTTCAGGGCTATTGTAAGTGTTCAGTTTAGGGTTACAGATGGACTAGCGTTATTCTTAGAGTTAGGTTTAAGGTTAGGGTTTGGGTTAGGTCTAGGTTTAGGGTTAAGGTTATGGTTAGTGTTTGGATGAAGTTCAGGATAGGGTGAGGGTTATTTTTATGGTGAGGGCTAGGGTTTGGGTTTGTGTTCAGGTTAGTGTTAAGGATAGATTTAGGGTTCGGTTAGGGTTAGGCGTTATGTCTAGGGTCAGCGTTAGGTTAGGCTCAGGGTTAGTGTGAAGTTTAGGTTAAGGGTGAGGGTTATGATAAGGGTTAGGATTATAGACGGTGTTAGACGTTAGGTTTAGGGTGTTAGGGTTAGGTTTATGGTTAGGGTAGATTTAAGTTTAGGTTTAATATTAGGGTTAGGGTTAGATTTGGGTTACTGTTCGTATTAGGGTTAGGGTTAGGGATAAGTTTGGGGATAGCGTTAGGTTTCGGGTTGGGGATACGGTTAAGGATTAGGGTGAGGGTTAGGGTTAGGTTTACAGTTAAGGCGAGGGTTTAGGGTAATTGTTATGGTTAGGGTTAGAGTTAGAGTTAGGCTTAGGGTTAGGGTGAAGTTTCAGTTAATAGTCAGGGTTAGGCTTAAGGTTAGAGTAGGGTTCAGGTTAGTGTTCGGGTTAGGTGTAGCGTTAGGGTTTGGGTAGGGGTAAGGTTAGGGTTAAGGCTAGGTTTACGGTAAAGGGTAGGGCTAGCTTAGGGTTAGATTTAGAGTTAGAGTTAGTGCTAGGGTTTAGGATTATGGTTATGGTCAGGTTTAGAGTTATTGTTAGGGTTAGGGTAGAGTTAAGGTTAGGGTTCATTTAGGGTTAGAGAAAGGGTTAGGTTTAGGTCTGGGTTAGGTGTAGGATGCGGGGTAGGCTTAGGGTTAGGGGTTCATGGGAGGGTTAGTGTTAAGTTTACATTAAGCTGATGTTTTAGGGTGTTACTGTTAGGGCTAGGGTTAGCATTAGGTTTAGGGTCAGGGCTAGAGTTAGGGGATAGTTAAGGGTTAGCTTTAGTTTCAGGGTTAGGGTTAGCCTTTGGTTTAGGGTGAAGTTTAGGTTAAGGATGAGGGTTAGGGTTAGGGTTAGGCATTTGGGTTAAGGTTAGGGTTAGGTTTAGGATTAGGCTTAGGGTTAGGGTTGGGTGTTTGGGTTAATGTTAGGGTCAGGTTTAGGGTTCGGCTTAGGGTTAGGGCTACAGCTGGGGTAAAGTTTAATTGAAGGGTGAGGGTTGAGCTTAGGGTTAGCGTTAGGGGTTAGGGTTAGAGCTTAGGTTAGGATTAAGTTTAGGGTTAAGGTTAGGTTTAGATTTAGGGTTAGGGTTAGTGTTAGGGTTAAGTCATGTTTAGGTTTAGGGCTAGGTGAAGGTTATAGATAGGGTTAGGTTAAGGGTTGAGGTTAGGTTTAGATGGTAAGATGAGGGTTAGTGCTAGGTTTCCATTTAAGCTGAGTGTGTAGGGTAAGTTTTAGCGTTAGGATTAGGGTTAGAGTTAGAGTTAGGGTCAGGGTTAGTTTTGAGTTTAGAGTTAGGGTTACGTTTATGGTACGGTCAGGGTTAGGGGAGATTTAGTGTTACGTTTAGTTTTAGGGTTAGGGTTACAGAGAAGTTTATGTGAAGCGAGAGGGTTGGGGTTAGGGGTTTGGGTTCAGGTCAGAGTCAGGGTTAGGGTTAGGTTTAGGGTTAGGGTTACGTGTGGTGTTAGTGTTAGTTTTGCTTAGGGTTCGGGTTTGAATGAAGTTAGGGTACGCTTAGCGTTATGCTTAGGGTGAAATTCTGGTTAAGGGTGAGGGTTCGGCTTAGGGTTAGGATTAGAGTTAGGGTCAGTGGTTAGGGTTAGGTTTAGGGTTAAGGTTAGTTTTAGGCTAAGGATTAGGATTAGCGTTAGGGTTAAGGGTTACTGTTTCAGTTAGGTTTAGGTTAAGGTTATGATTAGGGTTAAGTTTAGGGTTAGGGTAAGAGTTAGAGTTACATTTACAGTTAAGGTGAGGGTTTTGGGTAAGTGTTACCCTTAAGGTTAGGGTTAGAGTAAAGGTTAAGGGTTAGGGTTAAGGTTAAGGGTTAGGGTTAGGTTTAAGTTTACGTTGGCTTAAAGATAGGGTTAAGGTTAGGTTAGGGTTAGGGTCAGGGTTAGAATTAGAATTAGGTTTAGGGCGAGGATTAGGGTCAGAGTTATTGTAAGGGTTAAGTTTCGGGTTACAGGTGGGCCAAGGTTAAGGTGAGGGTTAGGTTTATGGGGAGGGTTAGGGTTAAAGTCAGGGTGAGTTTTCGGTTAGGGATAGGGTGAAGTTTAAGATAGGGTGAGGGTTAGGGTTATGGCTAAGGTTTGGGCTTGTTTTCAGGTTAGTGTTAAGGTTATGTTCAGGGTTAGGGTTACGTTCAGGGGTTGTGTTCAGTTTTAGGGTTAGGGTTAGATTTAAGGTTAGGGTTAAGTTTAGTGTTACGTTTAGGGTTAGGGTCATGGTTGTGTTAGGCTTTGTGGTTGGGGTGAGGGTTAATTTTAGGGTTAGGGTTGGTTAGGGTTAGGATTATCGTTATGATAAGGCGTTAGGGGTTAGAAGTGTAGTTTAGGGTTAGGGTTTGGGTGAGGGTTCCGGTTAGGCCTTGCGGTTCTGGTCATGGTTAGGTTTGGTTTAGGCTTAGGGTTAGGTTCATGATTCGGTTTCGGGTTAGTGTTAGAGTTAGGGTGAGAGTTAGTGTTAAGGTTTTTGCTAGGCTTTGGTGTTAGGGTTAGGGTTTGTGTTAGGGTTAGGTTTATCATTAGGGCTCAGGGGTTTCAGGTTAATGTTAGGGTTAGGGTTAGGGATAGCATTAGGGTTAGGGTTGTGGGATACGGTTAGGATTTAGGGTGCGGGTTACGGTTAGTTTTACAGTTAAGGTGAGGGTTTAGGGTAATTGTTATGATTAGGGTTATAGTCAGAGTTAGGGTTTGGTTTAGGATTAGGGTTTGGTGTAGGGTAAGAATTAGGTTTAGGTCCATGTTGAGGGTTAGACTTAGTGTTCTATTTAGGGTAAAGGTTAGGGGTAGGGTTAGGATTAGGTCTAGGGTTAGGATTAGGATTATTTTAGGGTTAGGTTCAGGGCTATTGTAAGTGTTCAGTTTAGGGTTACAGATGGACTAGCGTTATTCTTAGAGTTAGGTTTAAGGTTAGGGTTTGGGTTAGGTCTAGGTTTAGGGTTAAGCTTATGGTTAGTGTTTGGATGAAGTTCAGGATAGGGTGAGGGTTATTTTTATGGTGAGGGCTAGGGTTTGGGTTTGTGTTCAGGTTAGTGTTAAGGATAGGTTTAGGGTTCGGTTAGGGTTAGGCGTTATGTCTAGGGTCAGCGTTAGGTTAGGTTCAGGGTTAGTGTGAAGTTTAGGTTAAGGGTGAGGGTTATGATAAGGGTTAGGATTATAGACGGTGTTAGACGTTAGGTTTAGGGTGTTAGGGTTAGGTTTATGGTTAGGGTAGATTTAAGTTTAGGTTTAATATTAGGGTTAGGGTTAGATTTGGGTTACTGTTCGTATTAGGGTTAGGGTTAGGGATAAGTTTGGGGATAGCGTTAGGTTTCGGGTTGGGGATACGGTTAAGGATTAGGGTGAGGGTTAGGGTTAGGTTTACAGTTAAGGCGAGGGTTTAGGGTAATTGTTATGGTTAGGGTTAGAGTTAGAGTTAGGCTTAGGGTTAGGGTGAAGTTTCAGTTAATAGTCAGGGTTAGGCTTAAGGTTAGAGTAGGGTTAAGGTTAGTGTTCGGGTTAGGTGTAGCGTTAGGGTTTGGGTAGGGGTAAGGTTAGGGTTAAGGCTAGGTTTACGGTAAAGGGTAGGGCTAGCTTAGGGTTAGATTTAGAGTTAGAGTTAGTGCTAGGGTTTAGGATTATGGTTATGGTCAGGTTTAGAGTTATTGTTAGGGTTAGGGTAGAGTTAAGGTTAGGGTTCATTTAGGGTTAGAGAAAGGGTTAGGTTTAGGTCTGGGTTAGGTGTAGGATGCGGGGTAGGCTTAGGGTTAGGGGTTCATGGGAGGGTTAGTGTTAAGTTTACACTAAGCTGATGTTTTAGGGTGTTACTGTTAGGGCTAGGGTTAGCATTAGGTTTAGGGTCAGGGCTAGAGTTAGGGGATAGTTAAGGGTTAGCTTTAGTTTCAGGGTTAGGGTTAGCCTTCGGTTTAGGGTGAAGTTTAGGTTAAGGATGAGGGTTAGGGTTAGGGTTAGGCATTTGGGTTAAGGTTAGGGTTAGGTTTAGGATTAGGCTTAGGGTTAGGGTTAGGTGTTTGGGTTAATGTTAGGGTCAGGTTTAGGGTTCGGCTTAGGGTTAGGGCTACAGCTGGGGTAAAGTTTAATTGAAGGGTGAGGGTTGAGCTTAGGGTTAGCGTTAGGGGTTAGGGTTAGAGCTTAGGTTAGGATTAAGTTTAGGGTTAAGGTTAGGTTTAGATTTAGGGTTAGGGTTAGTGTTAGGGTTAAGTCATGTTTAGGTTTAGGGCTAGGTGAAGGTTATAGATAGGGTTAGGTTAAGGGTTGAGGTTAGGTTTAGATGGTAAGATGAGGGTTAGTGCTAGGTTTCCATTTAAGCTGAGTGTGTAGGGTAAGTTTTAGCGTTAGGATTAGGGTTAGAGTTAGAGTTAGGGTCAGGGTTAGTTTTGAGTTTAGAGTTAGGGTTACGTTTATGGTACGGTCAGGGTTAGGGGAGATTTAGTGTTACGTTTAGTTTTAGGGTTAGGGTTACAGAGAAGTTTATGTGAAGCGAGAGGGTTGGGGTTAGGGGTTTGGGTTCAGGTCAGAGTCAGGGTTAGGGTTAGGTTTAGGGTTAGGGTTACGTGTGGTGTTAGTGTTAGTTTTGCTTAGGGTTCGGGTTTGAATGAAGTTAGGGTACGCTTAGCGTTATGCTTAGGGTGAAATTCTGGTTAAGGGTGAGGGTTCGGCTTAGGGTTAGGATTAGAGTTAGGGTCAGTGGTTAGGGTTAGGTTTAGGGTTAAGGTTAGTTTTAGGCTAAGGATTAGGATTAGAGTTAGGGTTAAGGGTTACTGTTTCAGTTAGGTTTAGGTTAAGGTTATAATTAGGGTTAAGTTTAGGGTTAGGGTAAGAGTTAGAGTTACATTTACAGTTAAGGTGAGGGTTTTGGGTAAGTGTTACCCTTAAGGTTAGGGTTAGAGTAAAGGTTAAGGGTTAGGGTTAAGGTTAAGGGTTAGGGTTAGGTTTAAGTTTACGTTGGCTTAAAGATAGGGTTAAGGTTAGGTTAGGGTTAGGGTCAGGGTTAGAATTAGAATTAGGTTTAGGGCGAGGATTAGGGTCAGAGTTATTGTAAGGGTTAGGTTTCGGGTTACAGGTGGGCCAAGGTTAAGGTGAGGGTTAGGTTTATGGGGAGGGTTAGGGTTAAAGTCAGGGTGAGTTTTCGGTTAGGGATAGGGTGAAGTTTAAGATAGGGTGAGGGTTAGGGTTATGGCTAAGGTTTGGGCTTGTTTTCAGGTTAGTGTTAAGGTTATGTTCAGGGTTAGGGTTACGTTCAGGGGTTGTGTTCAGTTTTAGGGGTAGGGTTAGATTTAAGGTTAGGGTTAAGTTTAGTGTTACGTTTAGGGTTAGGGTCATGGTTGTGTTAGGCTTTGTGGTTGGGGTGAGGGTTAGTTTTAGGGTTAGGGTTGGTTAGGGTTAGGATTATCGTTATGATAAGGCGTTAGGGGTTAGAAGTGTAGTTTAGGGTTAGGGTTTGGGTGAGGGTTCCGGTTAGGCCTTGCGGTTCTGGTCATGGTGAGGTTTGGTTTAGGCTTAGGGTTAGGTTCATGATTCGGTTTCGGGTTAGTGTTAGAGTTAGGGTGAGAGTTAGTGTTAAGGTTTTTGCTAGGCTTTGGTGTTAGGGTTAGGGTTTGTGTTAGGGTTAGGTTTATCATTAGGGCTCAGGGGTTTCAGGTTAATGTTAGGGTTAGGGTTAGGGATAGCATTAGGGTTAGGGTTGTGGGATACGGTTAGGATTTAGGGTGCGGGTTACGGTTAGTTTTACAGTTAAGGTGAGGGTTTAGGGTAATTGTTACGATTAGGGTTATAGTCAGAGTTAGGGTTTGGTTTAGGATTAGGGTTAGGTGTAGGGTAAGAATTAGGTTTAGGTCCATGTTGAGGGTTAGACTTAGTGTTCTATTTAGGGTAAAGGTTAGGGGTAGGGTTAGGATTAGGTCTAGGGTTAGGATTAGGATTATTTTAGGGTTAGGTTCAGGGCTATTGTAAGTGTTCAGTTTAGGGTTACAGATGGACTAGCGTTATTCTTAGAGTTAGGTTTAAGGTTAGGGTTTGGGTTAGGTCTAGGTTTAGGGTTAAGCTTATGGTTAGTGTTTGGATGAAGTTCAGGATAGGGTTAGGGTTATTTTTATGGTGAGGGCTAGGGTTTGGGTTTGTGTTCAGGTTAGTGTTAAGGATAGGTTTAGGGTTCGGTTAGGGTTAGGCGTTATGTCTAGGGTCAGCGTTAGGTTAGGTTCAGGGTTAGTGTGAAGTTTAGGTTAAGGGTGAGGGTTTTGATAAGGGTTAGGATTATAGACGGTGTTAGACGTTAGGTTTAGGGTGTTAGGGTTAGGATTATGGTTAGGGTAGATTTAAGTTTAGGTTTAATATTAGGGTTAGGGTTAGATTTGGGTTACTGTTCGTATTAGGGTTAGGGTTAGGGATAAGTTTGGAGATAGCGTTAGGTTTAGGGTTGGGGATACGGTTAAGGATTAGGGTGAGGGTTAGGGTTAGGTTTACAGTTAAGGCGAGGGTTTAGGGTAATTGTTATGGTTAGGGTTAGAGTTAGAGTTAGGCTTAGGGTTAGGGTGAAGTTTCAGTTAATAGTCAGGGTTAGGCTTAAGGTGAGAGTAGGGTTAAGGTTAGTGTTCGGGTTAGGTGTAGCGTTAGGGTTTGGGTAGGGGTAAGGTTAGGGTTAAGGCTAGGTTTACGGTAAAGGGTAGGGCTAGCTTAGGGTTAGATTTAGAGTTAGAGTTAGTGCTAGGGTTTAGGATTATGGTTATGGTCAGGTTTAGAGTTATTGTTAGGGTTAGGGTAGAGTTAAGGTTAGGGTTCATTTAGGGTTAGAGAAAGGGTTAGGTTTAGGTCTGGGTTAGGTGTAGGATGCGGGGTAGGCTTAGGGTTAGGGGTTCATGGGAGGGTTAGTGTTAAGTTTACATTAAGCTGATGTTTTAGGGTGTTACTGTTAGGGCTAGGGTTAGCATTAGGTTTAGGGTCAGGGCTAGAGTTAGGGGATAGTTAAGGGTTAGCTTTAGTTTCAGGGTTAGGGTTAGCCTTCGGTTTAGGGTGAAGTTTAGGTTAAGGATGAGGGTTAGGGTTAGGGTTAGGCATTTGGGTTAAGGTTAGGGTTAGGTTTAGGATTAGGCTTAGGGTTAGGGTTGGGTGTTTGGGTTAATGTTAGGGTCAGGTTTAGGGTTCGGCTTAGGGTTAGGGCTACAGCTGGGGTAAAGTTTAATTGAAGGGTGAGGGTTGAGCTTAGGGTTAGCGTTAGGGGTTAGGGTTAGAGCTTAGGTTAGGATTAAGTTTAGGGTTAAGGTTAGGTTTAGATTTAGGGTTAGGGTTAGTGTTAGGGTTAAGTCATGTTTAGGTTTAGGGCTAGGTGAAGGTTATAGATAGGGTTAGGTTAAGGGTTGAGGTTAGGTTTAGATGGTAAGATGAGGGTTAGTGCTAGGTTTCCATTTAAGCTGAGTGTGTAGGGTAAGTTTTAGCGTTAGGATTAGGGTTAGAGTTAGAGTTAGGGTCAGGGTTAGTTTTGAGTTTAGAGTTAGGGTTACGTTTATGGTACGGTCAGGGTTAGGGGAGATTTAGTGTTACGTTTAGTTTTAGGGTTAGGGTTACAGAGAAGTTTATGTGAAGCGAGAGGGTTGGGGTTAGGGGTTTGGGTTCAGGTCAGAGTCAGGGTTAGGGTTAGGTTTAGGGTTAGGGTTACGTGTGGTGTTAGTGTTAGTTTTGCTTAGGGTTCGGGTTTGAATGAAGTTAGGGTACGCTTAGCGTTATGCTTAGGGTGAAATTCTGGTTAAGGGTGAGGGTTCGGCTTAGGGTTAGGATTAGAGTTAGGGTCAGTGGTTAGGGTTAGGTTTAGGGTTAAGGTTAGTTTTAGGCTAAGGATTAGGATTAGCGTTAGGGTTAAGGGTTACTGTTTCAGTTAGGTTTAGGTTAAGGTTATAATTAGGGTTAAGTTTAGGGTTAGGGTAAGAGTTAGAGTTACATTGACAGTTAAGGTGAGGGTTTTGGGTAAGTGTTACCCTTAAGGTTAGGGTTAGAGTAAAGGTTAAGGGTTAGGGTTAAGGTTAAGGGTTAGGGTTAGGTTTAAGTTTACGTTGGCTTAAAGATAGGGTTAAGGTTAGGTTAGGGTTAGGGTCAGGGTTAGAATTAGAATTAGGTTTAGGGCGAGGATTAGGGTCAGAGTTATTGTAAGGGTTAGGTTTCGGGTTACAGGTGGGCCAAGGTTAAGGTGAGGGTTAGGTTTATGGGGAGGGTTAGGGTTAAAGTCAGGGTGAGTTTTCGGTTAGGGATAGGGTGAAGTTTAAGATAGGGTGAGGGTTAGGGTTATGGCTAAGGTTTGGGCTTGTTTTCAGGTTAGTGTTAAGGTTATGTTCAGGGTTAGGGTTACGTTCAGGGGTTGTGTTCAGTTTTAGGGGTAGGGTTAGATTTAAGGTTAGGGTTAAGTTTAGTGTTACGTTTAGGGTTAGGGTCATGGTTGTGTTAGGCTTTGTGGTTGGGGTGAGGGTTAATTTTAGGGTTAGGGTTGGTTAGGGTTAGGATTATCGTTATGATAAGGCGTTAGGGGTTAGAAGTGTAGTTTAGGGTTAGGGTTTGGGTGAGGGTTCCGGTTAGGCCTTGCGGTTCTGGTCATGGTGAGGTTTGGTTTAGGCTTAGGGTTAGGTTCATGATTCGGTTTCGGGTTAGTGTTAGAGTTAGGGTGAGAGTTAGTGTTAAGGTTTTTGCTAGGCTTTGGTGTTAGGGTTAGGGTTTGTGTTAGGGTTAGGTTTATCATTAGGGCTCAGGGGTTTCAGGTTAATGTTAGGGTTAGGGTTAGGGATAGCATTAGGGTTAGGGTTGTGGGATACGGTTAGGATTTAGGGTGCGGGTTACGGTTAGTTTTACAGTTAAGGTGAGGGTTTAGGGTAATTGTTATGATTAGGGTTATAGTCAGAGTTAGGGTTTGGTTTAGGATTAGGGTTTGGTGTAGGGTAAGAATTAGGTTTAGGTCCATGTTGAGGGTTAGACTTAGTGTTCTATTTAGGGTAAAGGTTAGGGGTAGGGTTAGGATTAGGTCTAGGGTTAGGATTAGGATTATTTTAGGGTTCGGTTCAGGGCTATTGTAAGTGTTCAGTTTAGGGTTACAGATGGACTAGCGTTATTCTTAGAGTTAGGTTTAAGGTTAGGGTTTGGGTTAGGTCTAGGTTTAGGGTTAAGCTTATGGTTAGTGTTTGGATGAAGTTCAGGATAGGGTTAGGGTTATTTTTATGGTGAGGGCTAGGGTTTGGGTTTGTGTTCAGGTTAGTGTTAAGGATAGGTTTAGGGTTCGGTTAGGGTTAGGCGTTATGTCTAGGGTCAGCGTTAGGTTAGGTTCAGGGTTAGTGTGAAGTTTAGGTTAAGGGTGAGGGTTATGATAAGGGTTAGGATTATAGACGGTGTTAGACGTTAGGTTTAGGGTGTTAGGGTTAGGTTTATGGTTAGGGTAGATTTAAGTTTAGGTTTAATATTAGGGTTAGGGTTAGATTTGGGTTACTGTTCGTATTAGGGTTAGGGTTAGGGATAAGTTTGGAGATAGCGTTAGGTTTCGGGTTGGGGATACGGTTAAGGATTAGGGTGAGGGTTAGGGTTAGGTTTACAGTTAAGGCGAGGGTTTAGGGTAATTGTTATGGTTAGGGTTAGAGTTAGAGTTAGGCTTAGGGTTAGGGTGAAGTTTCAGTTAATAGTCAGGGTTAGGCTTAAGGTTAGAGTAGGGTTAAGGTTAGTGTTCGGGTTAGGTGTAGCGTTAGGGTTTGGGTAGGGGTAAGGTTAGGGTTAAGGCTAGGTTTACGGTAAAGGGTAGGGCTAGCTTAGGGTTAGATTTAGAGTTAGAGTTAGTGCTAGGGTTTAGGATTATGGTTATGGTCAGGTTTAGAGTTATTGTTAGGGTTAGGGTAGAGTTAAGGTTAGGGTTCATTTAGGGTTAGAGAAAGGGTTAGGTTTAGGTCTGGGTTAGGTGTAGGATGCGGGGTAGGCTTAGGGTTAGGGGTTCATGGGAGGGTTAGTGTTAAGTTTACATTAAGCTGATGTTTTAGGGTGTTACTGTTAGGGCTAGGGTTAGCATTAGGTTTAGGGTCAGGGCTAGAGTTAGGGGATAGTTAAGGGTTAGCTTTAGTTTCAGGGTTAGGGTTAGCCTTCGGTTTAGGGTGAAGTTTAGGTTAAGGATGAGGGTTAGGGTTAGGGTTAGGCATTTGGGTTAAGGTTAGGGTTAGGTTTAGGATTAGGCTTAGGGTTAGGGTTAGGTGTTTGGGTTAATGTTAGGGTCAGGTTTAGGGTTCGGCTTAGGGTTAGGGCTACAGCTGGGGTAAAGTTTAATTGAAGGGTGAGGGTTGAGCTTAGGTTTAGCCTTAGGGGTTAGGGTTAGAGCTTAGGTTAGGATTAAGTTTAGGGTTAAGGTTAGGTTTAGATTTAGGGTTAGGGTTAGTGTTAGGGTTAAGTCATGTTTAGGTTTAGGGCTAGGTGAAGGTTATAGATAGGGTTAGGTTAAGGGTTGAGGTTAGGTTTAGATGGTAAGATGAGGGTTAGTGCTAGGTTTCCATTTAAGCTGAGTGTGTAGGGTAAGTTTTAGCGTTAGGATTAGGGTTAGAGTTAGAGTTAGGGTCAGGGTTAGTTTTGAGTTTAGAGTTAGGGTTACGTTTATGGTACGGTCAGGGTTAGGGGAGATTTAGTGTTACGTTTAGTTTTAGGGTTAGGGTTACAGAGAAGTTTATGTGAAGCGAGAGGGTTGGGGTTAGGGGTTTGGGTTCAGGTCAGAGTCAGGGTTAGGGTTAGGTTTAGGGTTAGGGTTACGTGTAGTGTTAGTGTTAGTTTTGCTTAGGGTTCGGGTTTGAATGAAGTTAGGGTACGCTTAGCGTTATGCTTAGGGTGAAATTCTGGTTAAGGGTGAGGGTTCGGCTTAGGGTTAGGATTAGAGTTAGGGTCAGTGGTTAGGGTTAGGTTTAGGGTTAAGGTTAGTTTTAGGCTAAGGATTAGGATTAGCGTTAGGGTTAAGGGTTACTGTTTCAGTTAGGTTTAGGTTAAGGTTATGATTAGGGTTAAGTTTAGGGTTAGGGTAAGAGTTAGAGTTACATTTACAGTTAAGGTGAGGGTTTTGGGTAAGTGTTACCCTTAAGGTTAGGGTTAGAGTAAAGGTTAAGGGTTAGGGTTAAGGTTAAGGGTTAGGGTTAGGTTTAAGTTTATGGTAGGCTTAAAGATAGGGTTAAGGTTAGGTTAGGGTTAGGGTCAGGGTTAGAATTAGAATTAGGTTTAGGGCGAGGATTAGGGTCAGAGTTATTGTAAGGGTTAGGTTTCGGGTTACAGGTGGGCCAAGGTTAAGGTGAGGGTTAGGTTTATGGGGAGGGTTAGGGTTAAAGTCAGGGTGAGTTTTCGGTTAGGGATAGGGTGAAGTTTAAGATAGGGTGAGGGTTAGGGTTATGGCTAAGGTTTGGGCTTGTTTTCAGGTTAGTGTTAAGGTTATGTTCAGGGTTAGGGTTACGTTCAGGGGTTGTGTTCAGTTTTAGGGGTAGGGTTAGATTTAAGGTTAGGGTTAAGTTTAGTGTTACGTTTAGGGTTAGGGTCATGGTTGTGTTAGGCTTTGTGGTTGGGGTGAGGGTTAGTTTTAGGGTTAGGGTTGGTTAGGGTTAGGATTATCGTTATGATAAGGCGTTAGGGGTTAGAAGTGTAGTTTAGGGTTAGGGTTTGGGTGAGGGTTCCGGTTAGGCCTTGCGGTTCTGGTCATGGTGAGGTTTGGTTTAGGCTTAGGGTTAGGTTCATGATTCGGTTTCGGGTTAGTGTTAGAGTTAGGGTGAGAGTTAGTGTTAAGGTTTTTGCTAG
This sequence comes from Loxodonta africana, assembly GCF_030014295.1. Lineage (NCBI taxonomy): Eukaryota > Metazoa > Chordata > Mammalia > Proboscidea > Elephantidae > Loxodonta > Loxodonta africana. The sequence continues at coordinate 133,993,444 of NC_087349.1, read as the reverse complement.
GCTTTGGTGTTAGGGTTAGGGTTTGTGTTAGGGTTAGGTTTATCATTAGGGCTCAGGGGTTTCAGGTTAATGTTAGGGTTAGGGTTAGGGATAGCATTAGGGTTAGGGTTGTGGGATACGGTTAGGATTTAGGGTGCGGGTTACGGTTAGTTTTACAGTTAAGGTGAGGGTTTAGGGTAATTGTTACGATTAGGGTTATAGTCAGAGTTAGGGTTTGGTTTAGGATTAGGGTTAGGTGTAGGGTAAGAATTAGGTTTAGGTCCATGTTGAGGGTTAGACTTAGTGTTCTATTTAGGGTAAAGGTTAGGGGTAGGGTTAGGATTAGGTCTAGGGTTAGGATTAGGATTATTTTAGGGTTAGGTTCAGGGCTATTGTAAGTGTTCAGTTTAGGGTTACAGATGGACTAGCGTTATTCTTAGAGTTAGGTTTAAGGTTAGGGTTTGGGTTAGGTCTAGGTTTAGGGTTAAGCTTATGGTTAGTGTTTGGATGAAGTTCAGGATAGGGTTAGGGTTATTTTTATGGTGAGGGCTAGGGTTTGGGTTTGTGTTCAGGTTAGTGTTAAGGATAGGTTTAGGGTTCGGTTAGGGTTAGGCGTTATGTCTAGGGTCAGCGTTAGGTTAGGTTCAGGGTTAGTGTGAAGTTTAGGTTAAGGGTGAGGGTTTTGATAAGGGTTAGGATTATAGACGGTGTTAGACGTTAGGTTTAGGGTGTTAGGGTTAGGATTATGGTTAGGGTAGATTTAAGTTTAGGTTTAATATTAGGGTTAGGGTTAGATTTGGGTTACTGTTCGTATTAGGGTTAGGGTTAGGGATAAGTTTGGGGATAGCGTTAGGTTTCGGGTTGGGGATACGGTTAAGGATTAGGGTGAGGGTTAGGGTTAGGTTTACAGTTAAGGCGAGGGTTTAGGGTAATTGTTATGGTTAGGGTTAGAGTTAGAGTTAGGCTTAGGGTTAGGGTGAAGTTTCAGTTAATAGTCAGGGTTAGGCTTAAGGTGAGAGTAGGGTTAAGGTTAGTGTTCGGGTTAGGTGTAGCGTTAGGGTTTGGGTAGGGGTAAGGTTAGGGTTAAGGCTAGGTTTACGGTAAAGGGTAGGGCTAGCTTAGGGTTAGATTTAGAGTTAGAGTTAGTGCTAGGGTTTAGGATTATGGTTATGGTCAGGTTTAGAGTTATTGTTAGGGTTAGGGTAGAGTTAAGGTTAGGGTTCATTTAGGGTTAGAGAAAGGGTTAGGTTTAGGTCTGGGTTAGGTGTAGGATGCGGGGTAGGCTTAGGGTTAGGGGTTCATGGGAGGGTTAGTGTTAAGTTTACATTAAGCTGATGTTTTAGGGTGTTACTGTTAGGGCTAGGGTTAGCATTAGGTTTAGGGTCAGGGCTAGAGTTAGGGGATAGTTAAGGGTTAGCTTTAGTTTCAGGGTTAGGGTTAGCCTTCGGTTTAGGGTGAAGTTTAGGTTAAGGATGAGGGTTAGGGTTAGGGTTAGGCATTTGGGTTAAGGTTAGGGTTAGGTTTAGGATTAGGCTTAGGGTTAGGTTTGGGTGTTTGGGTTAATGTTAGGGTCAGGTTTAGGGTTCGGCTTAGGGTTAGGGCTACAGCTGGGGTAAAGTTTAATTGAAGGGTGAGGGTTGAGCTTAGGGTTAGCGTTAGGGGTTAGGGTTAGAGCTTAGGTTAGGATTAAGTTTAGGGTTAAGGTTAGGTTTAGATTTAGGGTTAGGGTTAGTGTTAGGGTTAAGTCATGTTTAGGTTTAGGGCTAGGTGAAGGTTATAGATAGGGTTAGGTTAAGGGTTGAGGTTAGGTTTAGATGGTAAGATGAGGGTTAGTGCTAGGTTTCCATTTAAGCTGAGTGTGTAGGGTAAGTTTTAGCGTTAGGATTAGGGTTAGAGTTAGAGTTAGGGTCAGGGTTAGTTTTGAGTTTAGAGTTAGGGTTACGTTTATGGTACGGTCAGGGTTAGGGGAGATTTAGTGTTACGTTTAGTTTTAGGGTTAGGGTTACAGAGAAGTTTATGTGAAGCGAGAGGGTTGGGGTTAGGGGTTTGGGTTCAGGTCAGAGTCAGGGTTAGGGTTAGGTTTAGGGTTAGGGTTACGTGTGGTGTTAGTGTTAGTTTTGCTTAGGGTTCGGGTTTGAATGAAGTTAGGGTACGCTTAGCGTTATGCTTAGGGTGAAATTCTGGTTAAGGGTGAGGGTTCGGCTTAGGGTTAGGATTAGAGTTAGGGTCAGTGGTTAGGGTTAGGTTTAGGGTTAAGGTTAGTTTTAGGCTAAGGATTAGGATTAGCGTTAGGGTTAAGGGTTACTGTTTCAGTTAGGTTTAGGTTAAGGTTATAATTAGGGTTAAGTTTAGGGTTAGGGTAAGAGTTAGAGTTACATTGACAGTTAAGGTGAGGGTTTTGGGTAAGTGTTACCCTTAAGGTTAGGGTTAGAGTAAAGGTTAAGGGTTAGGGTTAAGGTTAAGGGTTAGGGTTAGGTTTAAGTTTACGTTGGCTTAAAGATAGGGTTAAGGTTAGGTTAGGGTTAGGGTCAGGGTTAGAATTAGAATTAGGTTTAGGGCGAGGATTAGGGTCAGAGTTATTGTAAGGGTTAGGTTTCGGGTTACAGGTGGGCCAAGGTTAAGGTGAGGGTTAGGTTTATGGGGAGGGTTAGGGTTAAAGTCAGGGTGAGTTTTAGGTTAGGGATAGGGTGAAGTTTAAGATAGGGTGAGGGTTAGGGTTATGGCTAAGGTTTGGGCTTGTTTTCAGGTTAGTGTTAAGGTTATGTTCAGGGTTAGGGTTACGTTCAGGGGTTGTGTTCAGTTTTAGGGGTAGGGTTAGATTTAAGGTTAGGGTTAAGTTTAGTGTTACGTTTAGGGTTAGGGTCATGGTTGTGTTAGGCTTTGTGGTTGGGGTGAGGGTTAATTTTAGGGTTAGGGTTGGTTAGGGTTAGGATTATCGTTATGATAAGGCGTTAGGGGTTAGAAGTGTAGTTTAGGGTTAGGGTTTGGGTGAGGGTTCCGGTTAGGCCTTGCGGTTCTGGTCATGGTGAGGTTTGGTTTAGGCTTAGGGTTAGGTTCATGATTCGGTTTCGGGTTAGTGTTAGAGTTAGGGTGAGAGTTAGTGTTAAGGTTTTTGCTAGGCTTTGGTGTTAGGGTTAGGGTTTGTGTTAGGGTTAGGTTTATCATTAGGGCTCAGGGGTTTCAGGTTAATGTTAGGGTTAGGGTTAGGGATAGCATTAGGGTTAGGGTTGTGGGATACGGTTAGGATTTAGGGTGCGGGTTACGGTTAGTTTTACAGTTAAGGTGAGGGTTTAGGGTAATTGTTATGATTAGGGTTATAGTCAGAGTTAGGGTTTGGCTTAGGATTAGGGTTTGGTGTAGGGTAAGAATTAGGTTTAGGTCCATGTTGAGGGTTAGACTTAGTGTTCTATTTAGGGTAAAGGTTAGGGGTAGGGTTAGGATTAGGTCTAGGGTTAGGATTAGGATTATTTTAGGGTTCGGTTCAGGGCTATTGTAAGTGTTCAGTTTAGGGTTACAGATGGACTAGCGTTATTCTTAGAGTTAGGTTTAAGGTTAGGGTTTGGGTTAGGTCTAGGTTTAGGGTTAAGCTTATGGTTAGTGTTTGGATGAAGTTCAGGATAGGGTTAGGGTTATTTTTATGGTGAGGGCTAGGGTTTGGGTTTGTGTTCAGGTTAGTGTTAAGGATAGGTTTAGGGTTCGGTTAGGGTTAGGCGTTATGTCTAGGGTCAGCGTTAGGTTAGGTTCAGGGTTAGTGTGAAGTTTAGGTTAAGGGTGAGGGTTATGATAAGGGTTAGGATTATAGACGGTGTTAGACGTTAGGTTTAGGGTGTTAGGGTTAGGTTTATGGTTAGGGTAGATTTAAGTTTAGGTTTAATATTAGGGTTAGGGTTAGATTTGGGTTACTGTTCGTATTAGGGTTAGGGTTAGGGATAAGTTTGGAGATAGCGTTAGGTTTCGGGTTGGGGATACGGTTAAGGATTAGGGTGAGGGTTAGGGTTAGGTTTACAGTTAAGGCGAGGGTTTAGGGTAATTGTTATGGTTAGGGTTAGAGTTAGAGTTAGGCTTAGGGTTAGGGTGAAGTTTCAGTTAATAGTCAGGGTTAGGCTTAAGGTTAGAGTAGGGTTAAGGTTAGTGTTCGGGTTAGGTGTAGCGTTAGGGTTTGGGTAGGGGTAAGGTTAGGGTTAAGGCTAGGTTTACGGTAAAGGGTAGGGCTAGCTTAGGGTTAGATTTAGAGTTAGAGTTAGTGCTAGGGTTTAGGATTATGGTTATGGTCAGGTTTAGAGTTATTGTTAGGGTTAGGGTAGAGTTAAGGTTAGGGTTCATTTAGGGTTAGAGAAAGGGTTAGGTTTAGGTCTGGGTTAGGTGTAGGATGCGGGGTAGGCTTAGGGTTAGGGGTTCATGGGAGGGTTAGTGTTAAGTTTACATTAAGCTGATGTTTTAGGGTGTTACTGTTAGGGCTAGGGTTAGCATTAGGTTTAGGGTCAGGGCTAGAGTTAGGGGATAGTTAAGGGTTAGCTTTAGTTTCAGGGTTAGGGTTAGCCTTCGGTTTAGGGTGAAGTTTAGGTTAAGGATGAGGGTTAGGGTTAGGGTTAGGCATTTGGGTTAAGGTTAGGGTTAGGTTTAGGATTAGGCTTAGGGTTAGGGTTAGGTGTTTGGGTTAATGTTAGGGTCAGGTTTAGGGTTCGGCTTAGGGTTAGGGCTACAGCTGGGGTAAAGTTTAATTGAAGGGTGAGGGTTGAGCTTAGGGTTAGCCTTAGGGGTTAGGGTTAGAGCTTAGGTTAGGATTAAGTTTAGGGTTAAGGTTAGGTTTAGATTTAGGGTTAGGGTTAGTGTTAGGGTTAAGTCATGTTTAGGTTTAGGGCTAGGTGAAGGTTATAGATAGGGTTAGGTTAAGGGTTGAGGTTAGGTTTAGATGGTAAGATGAGGGTTAGTGCTAGGTTTCCATTTAAGCTGAGTGTGTAGGGTAAGTTTTAGCGTTAGGATTAGGGTTAGAGTTAGAGTTAGGGTCAGGGTTAGTTTTGAGTTTAGAGTTAGGGTTACGTTTATGGTACGGTCAGGGTTAGGGGAGATTTAGTGTTACGTTTAGTTTTAGGGTTAGGGTTACAGAGAAGTTTATGTGAAGCGAGAGGGTTGGGGTTAGGGGTTTGGGTTCAGGTCAGAGTCAGGGTTAGGGTTAGGTTTAGGGTTAGGGTTACGTGTAGTGTTAGTGTTAGTTTTGCTTAGGGTTCGGGTTTGAATGAAGTTAGGGTACGCTTAGCGTTATGCTTAGGGTGAAATTCTGGTTAAGGGTGAGGGTTCGGCTTAGGGTTAGGATTAGAGTTAGGGTCAGTGGTTAGGGTTAGGTTTAGGGTTAAGGTTAGTTTTAGGCTAAGGATTAGGATTAGCGTTAGGGTTAAGGGTTACTGTTTCAGTTAGGTTTAGGTTAAGGTTATGATTAGGGTTAAGTTTAGGGTTAGGGTAAGAGTTAGAGTTACATTTACAGTTAAGGTGAGGGTTTTGGGTAAGTGTTACCCTTAAGGTTAGGGTTAGAGTAAAGGTTAAGGGTTAGGGTTAAGGTTAAGGGTTAGGGTTAGGTTTAAGTTTATGGTAGGCTTAAAGATAGGGTTAAGGTTAGGTTAGGGTTAGGGTCAGGGTTAGAATTAGAATTAGGTTTAGGGCGAGGATTAGGGTCAGAGTTATTGTAAGGGTTAGGTTTCGGGTTACAGGTGGGCCAAGGTTAAGGTGAGGGTTAGGTTTATGGGGAGGGTTAGGGTTAAAGTCAGGGTGAGTTTTCGGTTAGGGATAGGGTGAAGTTTAAGATAGGGTGAGGGTTAGGGTTATGGCTAAGGTTTGGGCTTGTTTTCAGGTTAGTGTTAAGGTTATGTTCAGGGTTAGGGTTACGTTCAGGGGTTGTGTTCAGTTTTAGGGGTAGGGTTAGATTTAAGGTTAGGGTTAAGTTTAGTGTTACGTTTAGGGTTAGGGTCATGGTTGTGTTAGGCTTTGTGGTTGGGGTGAGGGTTAGTTTTAGGGTTAGGGTTGGTTAGGGTTAGGATTATCGTTATGATAAGGCGTTAGGGGTTAGAAGTGTAGTTTAGGGTTAGGGTTTGGGTGAGGGTTCCGGTTAGGCCTTGTGGTTCTGGTCATGGTTAGGTTTGGTTTAGGCTTAGGGTTAGGTTCATGATTCGGTTTCGGGTTAGTGTTAGAGTTAGGGTGAGAGTTAGTGTTAAGGTTTTTGCTAGGCTTTGGTGTTAGGGTTAGGGTTTGTGTTAGGGTTAGGTTTATCATTAGGGCTCAGGGGTTTGAGGTTCATGTTAGGGTTAGGGTTAGGGATAGCATTAGGGTTAGGGTTGTGGGATACGGTTAGGATTTAGGGTGCGGGTTACGGTTAGTTTTACAGTTAAGGTGAGGGTTTAGGGTAATTGTTATGATTAGGGTTATAGTCAGTGTTAGGGTTTGGTTTAGGATTAGGGTTTGGTGTAGGGTAAGAATTAGGTTTAGGTCCATGTTGAGGGTTAGACTTAGTGTTCTATTTAGGGTAAAGGTTAGGGGTAGGGTTAGGATTAGGTCTAGGGTTAGGATTAGGATTATTTTAGGGTTAGGTTCAGGGCTATTGTAAGTGTTCAGTTTAGGGTTACAGATGGACTAGCGTTATTCTTAGAGTTAGGTTTAAGGTTAGGGTTTGGGTTAGGTCTAGGTTTAGGGTTAAGGTTATGGTTAGTGTTTGGATGAAGTTCAGGATAGGGTGAGGGTTATTTTTATGGTGAGGGCTAGGGTTTGGGTTTGTGTTCAGGTTAGTGTTAAGGATAGATTTAGGGTTCGGTTAGGGTTAGGCGTTATGTCTAGGGTCAGCGTTAGGTTAGGTTCAGGGTTAGTGTGAAGTTTAGGTTAAGGGTGAGGGTTATGATAAGGGTTAGGATTATAGACGGTGTTAGACGTTAGGTTTAGGGTGTTAGGGTTAGGTTTATGGTTAGGGTACATTTAAGTTTAGGTTTAATATTAGGGTTAGGGTTAGATTTGGGTTACTGTTCGTATTAGGGTTAGGGTTAGGGATAAGTTTGGAGATAGCGTTAGGTTTCGGGTTGGGGATACGGTTAAGGATTAGGGTGAGGGTTAGGGTTAGGTTTACAGTTAAGGCGAGGGTTTAGGGTAATTGTTATGGTTAGGGTTAGAGTTAGAGTTAGGCTTAGGGTTAGGGTGAAGTTTCAGTTAATAGTCAGGGTTAGGCTTAAGGTTAGAGTAGGGTTAAGGTTAGTGTTCGGGTTAGGTGTAGCGTTAGGGTTTGGGTAGGGGTAAGGTTAGGGTTAAGGCTAGGTTTACGGTAAAGGGTAGGGCTAGCTTAGGGTTAGATTTAGAGTTAGAGTTAGTGCTAGGGTTTAGGATTATGGTTATGGTCAGGTTTAGAGTTATTGTTAGGGTTAGGGTAGAGTTAAGGTTAGGGTTCATTTAGGGTTAGAGAAAGGGTTAGGTTTAGGTCTGGGTTAGGTGTAGGATGCGGGGTAGGCTTAGGGTTAGGGGTTCATGGGAGGGTTAGTGTTAAGTTTACATTAAGCTGATGTTTTAGGGTGTTACTGTTAGGGCTAGGGTTAGCATTAGGTTTAGGGTCAGGGCTAGAGTTAGGGGATAGTTAAGGGTTAGCTTTAGTTTCAGGGTTAGGGTTAGCCTTCGGTTTAGGGTGAAGTTTAGGTTAAGGATGAGGGTTAGGGTTAGGGTTAGGCATTTGGGTTAAGGTTAGGGTTAGGTTTAGGATTAGGCTTAGGGTTAGGGTTAGGTGTTTGGGTTAATGTTAGGGTCAGGTTTAGGGTTCGGCTTAGGGTTAGGGCTACAGCTGGGGTAAAGTTTAATTGAAGGGTGAGGGTTGAGCTTAGGGTTAGCCTTAGGGGTTAGGGTTAGAGCTTAGGTTAGGATTAAGTTTAGGGTTAAGGTTAGGTTTAGATTTAGGGTTAGGGTTAGTGTTAGGGTTAAGTCATGTTTAGGTTTAGGGCTAGGTGAAGGTTATAGATAGGGTTAGGTTAAGGGTTGAGGTTAGGTTTAGATGGTAAGATGAGGGTTAGTGCTAGGTTTCCATTTAAGCTGAGTGTGTAGGGTAAGTTTTAGCGTTAGGATTAGGGTTAGAGTTAGAGTTAGGGTCAGGGTTAGTTTTGAGTTTAGAGTTAGGGTTACGTTTATGGTACGGTCAGGGTTAGGGGAGATTTAGTGTTACGTTTAGTTTTAGGGTTAGGGTTACAGAGAAGTTTATGTGAAGCGAGAGGGTTGGGGTTAGGGGTTTGGGTTCAGGTCAGAGTCAGGGTTAGGGTTAGGTTTAGGGTTAGGGTTACGTGTAGTGTTAGTGTTAGTTTTGCTTAGGGTTCGGGTTTGAATGAAGTTAGGGTACGCTTAGCGTTATGCTTAGGGTGAAATTCTGGTTAAGGGTGAGGGTTCGGCTTAGGGTTAGGATTAGAGTTAGGGTCAGTGGTTAGGGTTAGGTTTAGGGTTAAGGTTAGTTTTAGGCTAAGGATTAGGATTAGCGTTAGGGTTAAGGGTTACTGTTTCAGTTAGGTTTAGGTTAAGGTTATGATTAGGGTTAAGTTTAGGGTTAGGGTAAGAGTTAGAGTTACATTTACAGTTAAGGTGAGGGTTTTGGGTAAGTGTTACCCTTAAGGTTAGGGTTAGAGTAAAGGTTAAGGGTTAGGGTTAAGGTTAAGGGTTAGGGTTAGGTTTAAGTTTATGGTAGGCTTAAAGATAGGGTTAAGGTTAGGTTAGGGTTAGGGTCAGGGTTAGAATTAGAATTAGGTTTAGGGCGAGGATTAGGGTCAGAGTTATTGTAAGGGTTAGGTTTCGGGTTACAGGTGGGCCAAGGTTAAGGTGAGGGTTAGGTTTATGGGGAGGGTTAGGGTTAAAGTCAGGGTGAGTTTTAGGTTAGGGATAGGGTGAAGTTTAAGATAGGGTGAGGGTTAGGGTTATGGCTAAGGTTTGGGCTTGTTTTCAGGTTAGTGTTAAGGTTATGTTCAGGGTTAGGGTTACGTTCAGGGGTTGTGTTCAGTTTTAGGGGTAGGGTTAGATTTAAGGTTAGGGTTAAGTTTAGTGTTACGTTTAGGGTTAGGGTCATGGTTGTGTTAGGCTTTGTGGTTGGGGTGAGGGTTAGTTTTAGGGTTAGGGTTGGTTAGGGTTAGGATTATCGTTATGATAAGGCGTTAGGGGTTAGAAGTGTAGTTTAGGGTTAGGGTTTGGGTGAGGGTTCCGGTTAGGCCTTGTGGTTCTGGTCATGGTTAGGTTTGGTTTAGGCTTAGGGTTAGGTTCATGATTCGGTTTCGGGTTAGTGTTAGAGTTAGGGTGAGAGTTAGTGTTAAGGTTTTTGCTAGGCTTTGGTGTTAGGGTTAGGGTTTGTGTTAGGGTTAGGTTTATCATTAGGGCTCAGGGGTTTCAGGTTCATGTTAGGGTTAGGGTTAGGGATAGCATTAGGGTTAGGGTTGTGGGATACGGTTAGGATTTAGGGTGCGGGTTACGGTTAGTTTTACAGTTAAGGTGAGGGTTTAGGGTAATTGTTATGATTAGGGTTATAGTCAGTGTTAGGGTTTGGTTTAGGATTAGGGTTTGGTGTAGGGTAAGAATTAGGTTTAGGTCCATGTTGAGGGTTAGACTTAGTGTTCTATTTAGGGTAAAGGTTAGGGGTAGGGTTAGGATTAGGTCTAGGGTTAGGATTAGGATTATTTTAGGGTTAGGTTCAGGGCTATTGTAAGTGTTCAGTTTAGGGTTACAGATGGACTAGCGTTATTCTTAGAGTTAGGTTTAAGGTTAGGGTTTGGGTTAGGTCTAGGTTTAGGGTTAAGGTTATGGTTAGTGTTTGGATGAAGTTCAGGATAGGGTGAGGGTTATTTTTATGGTGAGGGCTAGGGTTTGGGTTTGTGTTCAGGTTAGTGTTAAGGATAGATTTAGGGTTCGGTTAGGGTTAGGCGTTATGTCTAGGGTCAGCGTTAGGTTAGGTTCAGGGTTAGTGTGAAGTTTAGGTTAAGGGTGAGGGTTATGATAAGGGTTAGGATTATAGACGGTGTTAGACGTTAGGTTTAGGGTGTTAGGGTTAGGTTTATGGTTAGGGTACATTTAAGTTTAGGTTTAATATTAGGGTTAGGGTTAGATTTGGGTTACTGTTCGTATTAGGGTTAGGGTTAGGGATAAGTTTGGAGATAGCGTTAGGTTTCGGGTTGGGGATACGGTTAAGGATTAGGGTGAGGGTTAGGGTTAGGTTTACAGTTAAGGCGAGGGTTTAGGGTAATTGTTATGGTTAGGGTTAGAGTTAGAGTTAGGCTTAGGGTTAGGGTGAAGTTTCAGTTAATAGTCAGGGTTAGGCTTAAGGTTAGAGTAGGGTTAAGGTTAGTGTTCGGGTTAGGTGTAGCGTTAGGGTTTGGGTAGGGGTAAGGTTAGGGTTAAGGCTAGGTTTACGGTAAAGGGTAGGGCTAGCTTAGGGTTAGATTTAGAGTTAGAGTTAGTGCTAGGGTTTAGGATTATGGTTATGGTCAGGTTTAGAGTTATTGTTAGGGTTAGGGTAGAGTTAAGGTTAGGGTTCATTTAGGGTTAGAGAAAGGGTTAGGTTTAGGTCTGGGTTAGGTGTAGGATGCGGGGTAGGCTTAGGGTTAGGGGTTCATGGGAGGGTTAGTGTTAAGTTTACATTAAGCTGATGTTTTAGGGTGTTACTGTTAGGGCTAGGGTTAGCATTAGGTTTAGGGTCAGGGCTAGAGTTAGGGGATAGTTAAGGGTTAGCTTTAGTTTCAGGGTTAGGGTTAGCCTTCGGTTTAGGGTGAAGTTTAGGTTAAGGATGAGGGTTAGGGTTAGGGTTAGGCATTTGGGTTAAGGTTAGGGTTAGGTTTAGGATTAGGCTTAGGGTTAGGGTTAGGTGTTTGGGTTAATGTTAGGGTCAGGTTTAGGGTTCGGCTTAGGGTTAGGGCTACAGCTGGGGTAAAGTTTAATTGAAGGGTGAGGGTTGAGCTTAGGGTTAGCCTTAGGGGTTAGGGTTAGAGCTTAGGTTAGGATTAAGTTTAGGGTTAAGGTTAGGTTTAGATTTAGGGTTAGGGTTAGTGTTAGGGTTAAGTCATGTTTAGGTTTAGGGCTAGGTGAAGGTTATAGATAGGGTTAGGTTAAGGGTTGAGGTTAGGTTTAGATGGTAAGATGAGGGTTAGTGCTAGGTTTCCATTTAAGCTGAGTGTGTAGGGTAAGTTTTAGCGTTAGGATTAGGGTTAGAGTTAGAGTTAGGGTCAGGGTTAGTTTTGAGTTTAGAGTTAGGGTTACGTTTATGGTACGGTCAGGGTTAGGGGAGATTTAGTGTTACGTTTAGTTTTAGGGTTAGGGTTACAGAGAAGTTTATGTGAAGCGAGAGGGTTGGGGTTAGGGGTTTGGGTTCAGGTCAGAGTCAGGGTTAGGGTTAGGTTTAGGGTTAGGGTTACGTGTAGTGTTAGTGTTAGTTTTGCTTAGGGTTCGGGTTTGAATGAAGTTAGGGTACGCTTAGCGTTATGCTTAGGGTGAAATTCTGGTTAAGGGTGAGGGTTCGGCTTAGGGTTAGGATTAGAGTTAGGGTCAGTGGTTAGGGTTAGGTTTAGGGTTAAGGTTAGTTTTAGGCTAAGGATTAGGATTAGCGTTAGGGTTAAGGGTTACTGTTTCAGTTAGGTTTAGGTTAAGGTTATGATTAGGGTTAAGTTTAGGGTTAGGGTAAGAGTTAGAGTTACATTTACAGTTAAGGTGAGGGTTTTGGGTAAGTGTTACCCTTAAGGTTAGGGTTAGAGTAAAGGTTAAGGGTTAGGGTTAAGGTTAAGGGTTAGGGTTAGGTTTAAGTTTATGGTAGGCTTAAAGATAGGGTTAAGGTTAGGTTAGGGTTAGGGTCAGGGTTAGAATTAGAATTAGGTTTAGGGCGAGGATTAGGGTCAGAGTTATTGTAAGGGTTAGGTTTCGGGTTACAGGTGGGCCAAGGTTAAGGTGAGGGTTAGGTTTATGGGGAGGGTTAGGGTTAAAGTCAGGGTGAGTTTTCGGTTAGGGATAGGGTGAAGTTTAAGATAGGGTGAGGGTTAGGGTTATGGCTAAGGTTTGGGCTTGTTTTCAGGTTAGTGTTAAGGTTATGTTCAGGGTTAGGGTTACGTTCAGGGGTTGTGTTCAGTTTTAGGGGTAGGGTTAGATTTAAGGTTAGGGTTAAGTTTAGTGTTACGTTTAGGGTTAGGGTCATGGTTGTGTTAGGCTTTGTGGTTGGGGTGAGGGTTAGTTTTAGGGTTAGGGTTGGTTAGGGTTAGGATTATCGTTATGATAAGGCGTTAGGGGTTAGAAGTGTAGTTTAGGGTTAGGGTTTGGGTGAGGGTTCCGGTTAGGCCTTGTGGTTCTGGTCATGGTTAGGTTTGGTTTAGGCTTAGGGTTAGGTTCATGATTCGGTTTCGGGTTAGTGTTAGAGTTAGGGTGAGAGTTAGTGTTAAGGTTTTTGCTAGGCTTTGGTGTTAGGGTTAGGGTTTGTGTTAGGGTTAGGTTTATCATTAGGGCTCAGGGGTTTGAGGTTCATGTTAGGGTTAGGGTTAGGGATAGCATTAGGGTTAGGGTTGTGGGATACGGTTAGGATTTAGGGTGCGGGTTACGGTTAGTTTTACAGTTAAGGTGAGGGTTTAGGGTAATTGTTATGATTAGGGTTATAGTCAGTGTTAGGGTTTGGTTTAGGATTAGGGTTTGGTGTAGGGTAAGAATTAGGTTTAGGTCCATGTTGAGGGTTAGACTTAGTGTTCTATTTAGGGTAAAGGTTAGGGGTAGGGTTAGGATTAGGTCTAGGGTTAGGATTAGGATTATTTTAGGGTTAGGTTCAGGGCTATTGTAAGTGTTCAGTTTAGGGTTACAGATGGACTAGCGTTATTCTTAGAGTTAGGTTTAAGGTTAGGGTTTGGGTTAGGTCTAGGTTTAGGGTTAAGGTTATGGTTAGTGTTTGGATGAAGTTCAGGATAGGGTGAGGGTTATTTTTATGGTGAGGGCTAGGGTTTGGGTTTGTGTTCAGGTTAGTGTTAAGGATAGATTTAGGGTTCGGTTAGGGTTAGGCGTTATGTCTAGGGTCAGCGTTAGGTTAGGTTCAGGGTTAGTGTGAAGTTTAGGTTAAGGGTGAGGGTTATGATAAGGGTTAGGATTATAGACGGTGTTAGACGTTAGGTTTAGGGTGTTAGGGTTAGGTTTATGGTTAGGGTAGATTTAAGTTTAGGTTTAATATTAGGGTTAGGGTTAGATTTGGGTTACTGTTCGTATTAGGGTTAGGGTTAGGGATAAGTTTGGGGATAGCGTTAGGTTTCGGGTTGGGGATACGGTTAAGGATTAGGGTGAGGGTTAGGGTTAGGTTTACAGTTAAGGCGAGGGTTTAGGGTAATTGTTATGGTTAGGGTTAGAGTTAGAGTTAGGCTTAGGGTTAGGGTGAAGTTTCAGTTAATAGTCAGGGTTAGGCTTAAGGTTAGAGTAGGGTTCAGGTTAGTGTTCGGGTTAGGTGTAGCGTTAGGGTTTGGGTAGGGGTAAGGTTAGGGTTAAGGCTAGGTTTACGGTAAAGGGTAGGGCTAGCTTAGGGTTAGATTTAGAGTTAGAGTTAGTGCTAGGGTTTAGGATTATGGTTATGGTCAGGTTTAGAGTTATTGTTAGGGTTAGGGTAGAGTTAAGGTTAGGGTTCATTTAGGGTTAGAGAAAGGGTTAGGTTTAGGTCTGGGTTAGGTGTAGGATGCGGGGTAGGCTTAGGGTTAGGGGTTCATGGGAGGGTTAGTGTTAAGTTTACATTAAGCTGATGTTTTAGGGTGTTACTGTTAGGGCTAGGGTTAGCATTAGGTTTAGGGTCAGGGCTAGAGTTAGGGGATAGTTAAGGGTTAGCTTTAGTTTCAGGGTTAGGGTTAGCCTTCGGTTTAGGGTGAAGTTTAGGTTAAGGATGAGGGTTAGGGTTAGGGTTAGGCATTTGGGTTAAGGTTAGGGTTAGGTTTAGGATTAGGCTTAGGGTTAGGGTTGGGTGTTTGGGTTAATGTTAGGGTCAGGTTTAGGGTTCGGCTTAGGGTTAGGGCTACAGCTGGGGTAAAGTTTAATTGAAGGGTGAGGGTTGAGCTTAGGGTTAGCGTTAGGGGTTAGGGTTAGAGCTTAGGTTAGGATTAAGTTTAGGGTTAAGGTTAGGTTTAGACTTAGGGTTAGGGTTAGTGTTAGGGTTAAGTCATGTTTAGGTTTAGGGCTAGGTGAAGGTTATAGATAGGGTTAGGTTAAGGGTTGAGGTTAGGTTTAGATGGTAAGATGAGGGTTAGTGCTAGGTTTCCATTTAAGCTGAGTGTGTAGGGTAAGTTTTAGCGTTAGGATTAGGGTTAGAGTTAGAGTTAGGGTCAGGGTTAGTTTTGAGTTTAGAGTTAGGGTTACGTTTATGGTACGGTCAGGGTTAGGGGAGATTTAGTGTTACGTTTAGTTTTAGGGTTAGGGTTACAGAGAAGTTTATGTGAAGCGAGAGGGTTGGGGTTAGGGGTTTGGGTTCAGGTCAGAGTCAGGGTTAGGGTTAGGTTTAGGGTTAGGGTTACGTGTAGTGTTAGTGTTAGTTTTGCTTAGGGTTCGGGTTTGAATGAAGTTAGGGTACGCTTAGCGTTATGCTTAGGGTGAAATTCTGGTTAAGGGTGAGGGTTCGGCTTAGGGTTAGGATTAGAGTTAGGGTCAGTGGTTAGGGTTAGGTTTAGGGTTAAGGTTAGTTTTAGGCTAAGGATTAGGATTAGCGTTAGGGTTAAGGGTTACTGTTTCAGTTAGGTTTAGGTTAAGGTTATGATTAGGGTTAAGTTTAGGGTTAGGGTAAGAGTTAGAGTTACATTTACAGTTAAGGTGAGGGTTTTGGGTAAGTGTTACCCTTAAGGTTAGGGTTAGAGTAAAGGTTAAGGGTTAGGGTTAAGGTTAAGGGTTAGGGTTAGGTTTAAGTTTATGGTAGGCTTAAAGATAGGGTTAAGGTTAGGTTAGGGTTAGGGTCAGGGTTAGAATTAGAATTAGGTTTAGGGCGAGGATTAGGGTCAGAGTTATTGTAAGGGTTAGGTTTCGGGTTACAGGTGGGCCAAGGTTAAGGTGAGGGTTAGGTTTATGGGGAGGGTTAGGGTTAAAGTCAGGGTGAGTTTTCGGTTAGGGATAGGGTGAAGTTTAAGATAGGGTGAGGGTTAGGGTTATGGCTAAGGTTTGGGCTTGTTTTCAGGTTAGTGTTAAGGTTATGTTCAGGGTTAGGGTTACGTTCAGGGGTTGTGTTCAGTTTTAGGGGTAGGGTTAGATTTAAGGTTAGGGTTAAGTTTAGTGTTACGTTTAGGGTTAGGGTCATGGTTGTGTTAGGCTTTGTGGTTGGGGTGAGGGTTAGTTTTAGGGTTAGGGTTGGTTAGGGTTAGGATTATCGTTATGATAAGGCGTTAGGGGTTAGAAGTGTAGTTTAGGGTTAGGGTTTGGGTGAGGGTTCCGGTTAGGCCTTGTGGTTCTGGTCATGGTTAGGTTTGGTTTAGGCTTAGGGTTAGGTTCATGATTCGGTTTCGGGTTAGTGTTAGAGTTAGGGTGAGAGTTAGTGTTAAGGTTTTTGCTAGGCTTTGGTGTTAGGGTTAGGGTTTGTGTTAGGGTTAGGTTTATCATTAGGGCTCAGGGGTTTCAGGTTCATGTTAGGGTTAGGGTTAGGGATAGCATTAGGGTTAGGGTTGTGGGATACGGTTAGGATTTAGGGTGCGGGTTACGGTTAGTTTTACAGTTAAGGTGAGGGTTTAGGGTAATTGTTATGATTAGGGTTATAGTCAGTGTTAGGGTTTGGTTTAGGATTAGGGTTTGGTGTAGGGTAAGAATTAGGTTTAGGTCCATGTTGAGGGTTAGACTTAGTGTTCTATTTAGGGTAAAGGTTAGGGGTAGGGTTAGGATTAGGTCTAGGGTTAGGATTAGGATTATTTTAGGGTTAGGTTCAGGGCTATTGTAAGTGTTCAGTTTAGGGTTACAGATGGACTAGCGTTATTCTTAGAGTTAGGTTTAAGGTTAGGGTTTGGGTTAGG
Source organism: Loxodonta africana (assembly GCF_030014295.1). Classification (NCBI taxonomy): domain Eukaryota; kingdom Metazoa; phylum Chordata; class Mammalia; order Proboscidea; family Elephantidae; genus Loxodonta; species Loxodonta africana. The sequence goes on along the minus strand of NC_087349.1, from coordinate 133,977,500 downwards.
TCTAGGTTTAGGGTTAAGGTTATGGTTAGTGTTTGGATGAAGTTCAGGATAGGGTGAGGGTTATTTTTATGGTGAGGGCTAGGGTTTGGGTTTGTGTTCAGGTTAGTGTTAAGGATAGATTTAGGGTTCGGTTAGGGTTAGGCGTTATGTCTAGGGTCAGCGTTAGGTTAGGTTCAGGGTTAGTGTGAAGTTTAGGTTAAGGGTGAGGGTTATGATAAGGGTTAGGATTATAGACGGTGTTAGACGTTAGGTTTAGGGTGTTAGGGTTAGGTTTATGGTTAGGGTAGATTTAAGTTTAGGTTTAATATTAGGGTTAGGGTTAGATTTGGGTTACTGTTCGTATTAGGGTTAGGGTTAGGGATAAGTTTGGGGATAGCGTTAGGTTTCGGGTTGGGGATACGGTTAAGGATTAGGGTGAGGGTTAGGGTTAGGTTTACAGTTAAGGCGAGGGTTTAGGGTAATTGTTATGGTTAGGGTTAGAGTTAGAGTTAGGCTTAGGGTTAGGGTGAAGTTTCAGTTAATAGTCAGGGTTAGGCTTAAGGTTAGAGTAGGGTTCAGGTTAGTGTTCGGGTTAGGTGTAGCGTTAGGGTTTGGGTAGGGGTAAGGTTAGGGTTAAGGCTAGGTTTACGGTAAAGGGTAGGGCTAGCTTAGGGTTAGATTTAGAGTTAGAGTTAGTGCTAGGGTTTAGGATTATGGTTATGGTCAGGTTTAGAGTTATTGTTAGGGTTAGGGTAGAGTTAAGGTTAGGGTTCATTTAGGGTTAGAGAAAGGGTTAGGTTTAGGTCTGGGTTAGGTGTAGGATGCGGGGTAGGCTTAGGGTTAGGGGTTCATGGGAGGGTTAGTGTTAAGTTTACATTAAGCTGATGTTTTAGGGTGTTACTGTTAGGGCTAGGGTTAGCATTAGGTTTAGGGTCAGGGCTAGAGTTAGGGGATAGTTAAGGGTTAGCTTTAGTTTCAGGGTTAGGGTTAGCCTTCGGTTTAGGGTGAAGTTTAGGTTAAGGATGAGGGTTAGGGTTAGGGTTAGGCATTTGGGTTAAGGTTAGGGTTAGGTTTAGGATTAGGCTTAGGGTTAGGGTTGGGTGTTTGGGTTAATGTTAGGGTCAGGTTTAGGGTTCGGCTTAGGGTTAGGGCTACAGCTGGGGTAAAGTTTAATTGAAGGGTGAGGGTTGAGCTTAGGGTTAGCGTTAGGGGTTAGGGTTAGAGCTTAGGTTAGGATTAAGTTTAGGGTTAAGGTTAGGTTTAGATTTAGGGTTAGGGTTAGTGTTAGGGTTAAGTCATGTTTAGGGTTAGGGCTAGGTGAAGGTTATAGATAGGGTTAGGTTAAGGGTTGAGGTTAGGTTTAGATGGTAAGATGAGGGTTAGTGCTAGGTTTCCATTTAAGCTGAGTGTGTAGGGTAAGTTTTAGCGTTAGGATTAGGGTTAGAGTTAGAGTTAGGGTCAGGGTTAGTTTTGAGTTTAGAGTTAGGGTTACGTTTATGGTACGGTCAGGGTTAGGGGAGATTTAGTGTTACGTTTAGTTTTAGGGTTAGGGTTACAGAGAAGTTTATGTGAAGCGAGAGGGTTGGGGTTAGGGGTTTGGGTTCAGGTCAGAGTCAGGGTTAGGGTTAGGTTTAGGGTTAGGGTTACGTGTAGTGTTAGTGTTAGTTTTGCTTAGGGTTCGGGTTTGAATGAAGTTAGGGTACGCTTAGCGTTATGCTTAGGGTGAAATTCTGGTTAAGGGTGAGGGTTCGGCTTAGGGTTAGGATTAGAGTTAGGGTCAGTGGTTAGGGTTAGGTTTAGGGTTAAGGTTAGTTTTAGGCTAAGGATTAGGATTAGCGTTAGGGTTAAGGGTTACTGTTTCAGTTAGGTTTAGGTTAAGGTTATGATTAGGGTTAAGTTTAGGGTTAGGGTAAGAGTTAGAGTTACATTTACAGTTAAGGTGAGGGTTTTGGGTAAGTGTTACCCTTAAGGTTAGGGTTAGAGTAAAGGTTAAGGGTTAGGGTTAAGGTTAAGGGTTAGGGTTAGGTTTAAGTTTATGGTAGGCTTAAAGATAGGGTTAAGGTTAGGTTAGGGTTAGGGTCAGGGTTAGAATTAGAATTAGGTTTAGGGCGAGGATTAGGGTCAGAGTTATTGTAAGGGTTAGGTTTCGGGTTACAGGTGGGCCAAGGTTAAGGTGAGGGTTAGGTTTATGGGGAGGGTTAGGGTTAAAGTCAGGGTGAGTTTTCGGTTAGGGATAGGGTGAAGTTTAAGATAGGGTGAGGGTTAGGGTTATGGCTAAGGTTTGGGCTTGTTTTCAGGTTAGTGTTAAGGTTATGTTCAGGGTTAGGGTTACGTTCAGGGGTTGTGTTCAGTTTTAGGGGTAGGGTTAGATTTAAGGTTAGGGTTAAGTTTAGTGTTACGTTTAGGGTTAGGGTCATGGTTGTGTTAGGCTTTGTGGTTGGGGTGAGGGTTAGTTTTAGGGTTAGGGTTGGTTAGGGTTAGGATTATCGTTATGATAAGGCGTTAGGGGTTAGAAGTGTAGTTTAGGGTTAGGGTTTGGGTGAGGGTTCCGGTTAGGCCTTGTGGTTCTGGTCATGGTTAGGTTTGGTTTAGGCTTAGGGTTAGGTTCATGATTCGGTTTCGGGTTAGTGTTAGAGTTAGGGTGAGAGTTAGTGTTAAGGTTTTTGCTAGGCTTTGGTGTTAGGGTTAGGGTTTGTGTTAGGGTTAGGTTTATCATTAGGGCTCAGGGGTTTCAGGTTAATGTTAGGGTTAGGGTTAGGGATAGCATTAGGGTTAGGGTTGTGGGATACGGTTAGGATTTAGGGTGCGGGTTACGGTTAGTTTTACAGTTAAGGTGAGGGTTTAGGGTAATTGTTATGATTAGGGTTATAGTCAGTGTTAGGGTTTGGTTTAGGATTAGGGTTTGGTGTAGGGTAAGAATTAGGTTTAGGTCCATGTTGAGGGTTAGACTTAGTGTTCTATTTAGGGTAAAGGTTAGGGGTAGGGTTAGGATTAGGTCTAGGGTTAGGATTAGGATTATTTTAGGGTTAGGTTCAGGGCTATTGTAAGTGTTCAGTTTAGGGTTACAGATGGACTAGCGTTATTCTTAGAGTTAGGTTTAAGGTTAGGGTTTGGGTTAGGTCTAGGTTTAGGGTTAAGGTTATGGTTAGTGTTTGGATGAAGTTCAGGATAGGGTGAGGGTTATTTTTATGGTGAGGGCTAGGGTTTGGGTTTGTGTTCAGGTTAGTGTTAAGGATAGATTTAGGGTTCGGTTAGGGTTAGGCGTTATGTCTAGGGTCAGCGTTAGGTTAGGTTCAGGGTTAGTGTGAAGTTTAGGTTAAGGGTGAGGGTTATGATAAGGGTTAGGATTATAGACGGTGTTAGACGTTAGGTTTAGGGTGTTAGGGTTAGGTTTATGGTTAGGGTAGATTTAAGTTTAGGTTTAATATTAGGGTTAGGGTTAGATTTGGGTTACTGTTCGTATTAGGGTTAGGGTTAGGGATAAGTTTGGGGATAGCGTTAGGTTTCGGGTTGGGGATACGGTTAAGGATTAGGGTGAGGGTTAGGGTTAGGTTTACAGTTAAGGCGAGGGTTTAGGGTAATTGTTATGGTTAGGGTTAGAGTTAGAGTTAGGCTTAGGGTTAGGGTGAAGTTTCAGTTAATAGTCAGGGTTAGGCTTAAGGTTAGAGTAGGGTTCAGGTTAGTGTTCGGGTTAGGTGTAGCGTTAGGGTTTGGGTAGGGGTAAGGTTAGGGTTAAGGCTAGGTTTACGGTAAAGGGTAGGGCTAGCTTAGGGTTAGATTTAGAGTTAGAGTTAGTGCTAGGGTTTAGGATTATGGTTATGGTCAGGTTTAGAGTTATTGTTAGGGTTAGGGTAGAGTTAAGGTTAGGGTTCATTTAGGGTTAGAGAAAGGGTTAGGTTTAGGTCTGGGTTAGGTGTAGGATGCGGGGTAGGCTTAGGGTTAGGGGTTCATGGGAGGGTTAGTGTTAAGTTTACATTAAGCTGATGTTTTAGGGTGTTACTGTTAGGGCTAGGGTTAGCATTAGGTTTAGGGTCAGGGCTAGAGTTAGGGGATAGTTAAGGGTTAGCTTTAGTTTCAGGGTTAGGGTTAGCCTTCGGTTTAGGGTGAAGTTTAGGTTAAGGATGAGGGTTAGGGTTAGGGTTAGGCATTTGGGTTAAGGTTAGGGTTAGGTTTAGGATTAGGCTTAGGGTTAGGGTTGGGTGTTTGGGTTAATGTTAGGGTCAGGTTTAGGGTTCGGCTTAGGGTTAGGGCTACAGCTGGGGTAAAGTTTAATTGAAGGGTGAGGGTTGAGCTTAGGGTTAGCGTTAGGGGTTAGGGTTAGAGCTTAGGTTAGGATTAAGTTTAGGGTTAAGGTTAGGTTTAGATTTAGGGTTAGGGTTAGTGTTAGGGTTAAGTCATGTTTAGGTTTAGGGCTAGGTGAAGGTTATAGATAGGGTTAGGTTAAGGGTTGAGGTTAGGTTTAGATGGTAAGATGAGGGTTAGTGCTAGGTTTCCATTTAAGCTGAGTGTGTAGGGTAAGTTTTAGCGTTAGGATTAGGGTTAGAGTTAGAGTTAGGGTCAGGGTTAGTTTTGAGTTTAGAGTTAGGGTTACGTTTATGGTACGGTCAGGGTTAGGGGAGATTTAGTGTTACGTTTAGTTTTAGGGTTAGGGTTACAGAGAAGTTTATGTGAAGCGAGAGGGTTGGGGTTAGGGGTTTGGGTTCAGGTCAGAGTCAGGGTTAGGGTTAGGTTTAGGGTTAGGGTTACGTGTAGTGTTAGTGTTAGTTTTGCTTAGGGTTCGGGTTTGAATGAAGTTAGGGTACGCTTAGCGTTATGCTTAGGGTGAAATTCTGGTTAAGGGTGAGGGTTCGGCTTAGGGTTAGGATTAGAGTTAGGGTCAGTGGTTAGGGTTAGGTTTAGGGTTAAGGTTAGTTTTAGGCTAAGGATTAGGATTAGCGTTAGGGTTAAGGGTTACTGTTTCAGTTAGGTTTAGGTTAAGGTTATGATTAGGGTTAAGTTTAGGGTTAGGGTAAGAGTTAGAGTTACATTTACAGTTAAGGTGAGGGTTTTGGGTAAGTGTTACCCTTAAGGTTAGGGTTAGAGTAAAGGTTAAGGGTTAGGGTTAAGGTTAAGGGTTAGGGTTAGGTTTAAGTTTACGTTGGCTTAAAGATAGGGTTAAGGTTAGGTTAGGGTTAGGGTCAGGGTTAGAATTAGAATTAGGTTTAGGGCGAGGATTAGGGTCAGAGTTATTGTAAGGGTTAAGTTTCGGGTTACAGGTGGGCCAAGGTTAAGGTGAGGGTTAGGTTTATGGGGAGGGTTAGGGTTAAAGTCAGGGTGAGTTTTCGGTTAGGGATAGGGTGAAGTTTAAGATAGGGTGAGGGTTAGGGTTATGGCTAAGGTTTGGGCTTGTTTTCAGGTTAGTGTTAAGGTTATGTTCAGGGTTAGGGTTACGTTCAGGGGTTGTGTTCAGTTTTAGGGGTAGGGTTAGATTTAAGGTTAGGGTTAAGTTTAGTGTTACGTTTAGGGTTAGGGTCATGGTTGTGTTAGGCTTTGTGGTTGGGGTGAGGGTTAATTTTAGGGTTAGGGTTGGTTAGGGTTAGGATTATCGTTATGATAAGGCGTTAGGGGTTAGAAGTGTAGTTTAGGGTTAGGGTTTGGGTGAGGGTTCCGGTTAGGCCTTGCGGTTCTGGTCATGGTTAGGTTTGGTTTAGGCTTAGGGTTAGGTTCATGATTCGGTTTCGGGTTAGTGTTAGAGTTAGGGTGAGAGTTAGTGTTAAGGTTTTTGCTAGGCTTTGGTGTTAGGGTTAGGGTTTGTGTTAGGGTTAGGTTTATCATTAGGGCTCAGGGGTTTCAGGTTAATGTTAGGGTTAGGGTTAGGGATAGCATTAGGGTTAGGGTTGTGGGATACGGTTAGGATTTAGGGTGCGGGTTACGGTTAGTTTTACAGTTAAGGTGAGGGTTTAGGGTAATTGTTATGATTAGGGTTATAGTCAGAGTTAGGGTTTGGTTTAGGATTAGGGTTTGGTGTAGGGTAAGAATTAGGTTTAGGTCCATGTTGAGGGTTAGACTTAGTGTTCTATTTAGGGTAAAGGTTAGGGGTAGGGTTAGGATTAGGTCTAGGGTTAGGATTAGGATTATTTTAGGGTTAGGTTCAGGGCTATTGTAAGTGTTCAGTTTAGGGTTACAGATGGACTAGCGTTATTCTTAGAGTTAGGTTTAAGGTTAGGGTTTGGGTTAGGTCTAGGTTTAGGGTTAAGCTTATGGTTAGTGTTTGGATGAAGTTCAGGATAGGGTGAGGGTTATTTTTATGGTGAGGGCTAGGGTTTGGGTTTGTGTTCAGGTTAGTGTTAAGGATAGGTTTAGGGTTCGGTTAGGGTTAGGCGTTATGTCTAGGGTCAGCGTTAGGTTAGGTTCAGGGTTAGTGTGAAGTTTAGGTTAAGGGTGAGGGTTATGATAAGGGTTAGGATTATAGACGGTGTTAGACGTTAGGTTTAGGGTGTTAGGGTTAGGTTTATGGTTAGGGTAGATTTAAGTTTAGGTTTAATATTAGGGTTAGGGTTAGATTTGGGTTACTGTTCGTATTAGGGTTAGGGTTAGGGATAAGTTTGGGGATAGCGTTAGGTTTCGGGTTGGGGATACGGTTAAGGATTAGGGTGAGGGTTAGGGTTAGGTTTACAGTTAAGGCGAGGGTTTAGGGTAATTGTTATGGTTAGGGTTAGAGTTAGAGTTAGGCTTAGGGTTAGGGTGAAGTTTCAGTTAATAGTCAGGGTTAGGCTTAAGGTTAGAGTAGGGTTCAGGTTAGTGTTCGGGTTAGGTGTAGCGTTAGGGTTTGGGTAGGGGTAAGGTTAGGGTTAAGGCTAGGTTTACGGTAAAGGGTAGGGCTAGCTTAGGGTTAGATTTAGAGTTAGAGTTAGTGCTAGGGTTTAGGATTATGGTTATGGTCAGGTTTAGAGTTATTGTTAGGGTTAGGGTAGAGTTAAGGTTAGGGTTCATTTAGGGTTAGAGAAAGGGTTAGGTTTAGGTCTGGGTTAGGTGTAGGATGCGGGGTAGGCTTAGGGTTAGGGGTTCATGGGAGGGTTAGTGTTAAGTTTACACTAAGCTGATGTTTTAGGGTGTTACTGTTAGGGCTAGGGTTAGCATTAGGTTTAGGGTCAGGGCTAGAGTTAGGGGATAGTTAAGGGTTAGCTTTAGTTTCAGGGTTAGGGTTAGCCTTCGGTTTAGGGTGAAGTTTAGGTTAAGGATGAGGGTTAGGGTTAGGGTTAGGCATTTGGGTTAAGGTTAGGGTTAGGTTTAGGATTAGGCTTAGGGTTAGGGTTAGGTGTTTGGGTTAATGTTAGGGTCAGGTTTAGGGTTCGGCTTAGGGTTAGGGCTACAGCTGGGGTAAAGTTTAATTGAAGGGTGAGGGTTGAGCTTAGGGTTAGCGTTAGGGGTTAGGGTTAGAGCTTAGGTTAGGATTAAGTTTAGGGTTAAGGTTAGGTTTAGATTTAGGGTTAGGGTTAGTGTTAGGGTTAAGTCATGTTTAGGTTTAGGGCTAGGTGAAGGTTATAGATAGGGTTAGGTTAAGGGTTGAGGTTAGGTTTAGATGGTAAGATGAGGGTTAGTGCTAGGTTTCCATTTAAGCTGAGTGTGTAGGGTAAGTTTTAGCGTTAGGATTAGGGTTAGAGTTAGAGTTAGGGTCAGGGTTAGTTTTGAGTTTAGAGTTAGGGTTACGTTTATGGTACGGTCAGGGTTAGGGGAGATTTAGTGTTACGTTTAGTTTTAGGGTTAGGGTTACAGAGAAGTTTATGTGAAGCGAGAGGGTTGGGGTTAGGGGTTTGGGTTCAGGTCAGAGTCAGGGTTAGGGTTAGGTTTAGGGTTAGGGTTACGTGTGGTGTTAGTGTTAGTTTTGCTTAGGGTTCGGGTTTGAATGAAGTTAGGGTACGCTTAGCGTTATGCTTAGGGTGAAATTCTGGTTAAGGGTGAGGGTTCGGCTTAGGGTTAGGATTAGAGTTAGGGTCAGTGGTTAGGGTTAGGTTTAGGGTTAAGGTTAGTTTTAGGCTAAGGATTAGGATTAGCGTTAGGGTTAAGGGTTACTGTTTCAGTTAGGTTTAGGTTAAGGTTATAATTAGGGTTAAGTTTAGGGTTAGGGTAAGAGTTAGAGTTACATTTACAGTTAAGGTGAGGGTTTTGGGTAAGTGTTACCCTTAAGGTTAGGGTTAGAGTAAAGGTTAAGGGTTAGGGTTAAGGTTAAGGGTTAGGGTTAGGTTTAAGTTTACGTTGGCTTAAAGATAGGGTTAAGGTTAGGTTAGGGTTAGGGTCAGGGTTAGAATTAGAATTAGGTTTAGGGCGAGGATTAGGGTCAGAGTTATTGTAAGGGTTAGGTTTCGGGTTACAGGTGGGCCAAGGTTAAGGTGAGGGTTAGGTTTATGGGGAGGGTTAGGGTTAAAGTCAGGGTGAGTTTTCGGTTAGGGATAGGGTGAAGTTTAAGATAGGGTGAGGGTTAGGGTTATGGCTCAGGTTTGGGCTTGTTTTCAGGTTAGTGTTAAGGTTATGTTCAGGGTTAGGGTTACGTTCAGGGGTTGTGTTCAGTTTTAGGGGTAGGGTTAGATTTAAGGTTAGGGTTAAGTTTAGTGTTACGTTTAGGGTTAGGGTCATGGTTGTGTTAGGCTTTGTGGTTGGGGTGAGGGTTAGTTTTAGGGTTAGGGTTGGTTAGGGTTAGGATTATCGTTAGGATAAGGCGTTAGGGGTTAGAAGTGTAGTTTAGGGTTAGGGTTTGGGTGAGGGTTCCGGTTAGGCCTTGCGGTTCTGGTCATGGTGAGGTTTGGTTTAGGCTTAGGGTTAGGTTCATGATTCGGTTTCGGGTTAGTGTTAGAGTTAGGGTGAGAGTTAGTGTTAAGGTTTTTGCTAGGCTTTGGTGTTAGGGTTAGGGTTTGTGTTAGGGTTAGGTTTATCATTAGGGCTCAGGGGTTTCAGGTTAATGTTAGGGTTAGGGTTAGGGATAGCATTAGGGTTAGGGTTGTGGGATACGGTTAGGATTTAGGGTGCGGGTTACGGTTAGTTTTACAGTTAAGGTGAGGGTTTAGGGTAATTGTTACGATTAGGGTTATAGTCAGAGTTAGGGTTTGGTTTAGGATTAGGGTTAGGTGTAGGGTAAGAATTAGGTTTAGGTCCATGTTGAGGGTTAGACTTAGTGTTCTATTTAGGGTAAAGGTTAGGGGTAGGGTTAGGATTAGGATTATTTTAGGGTTAGGTTCAGGGCTATTGTAAGTGTTCAGTTTAGGGTTACAGATGGACTAGCGTTATTCTTAGAGTTAGGTTTAAGGTTAGGGTTTGGGTTAGGTCTAGGTTTAGGGTTAAGCTTATGGTTAGTGTTTGGATGAAGTTCAGGATAGGGTTAGGGTTATTTTTATGGTGAGGGCTAGGGTTTGGGTTTGTGTTCAGGTTAGTGTTAAGGATAGGTTTAGGGTTCGGTTAGGGTTAGGCGTTATGTCTAGGGTCAGCGTTAGGTTAGGTTCAGGGTTAGTGTGAAGTTTAGGTTAAGGGTGAGGGTTTTGATAAGGGTTAGGATTATAGACGGTGTTAGACGTTAGGTTTAGGGTGTTAGGGTTAGGATTATGGTTAGGGTAGATTTAAGTTTAGGTTTAATATTAGGGTTAGGGTTAGATTTGGGTTACTGTTCGTATTAGGGTTAGGGTTAGGGATAAGTTTGGGGATAGCGTTAGGTTTAGGGTTGGGGATACGGTTAAGGATTAGGGTGAGGGTTAGGGTTAGGTTTACAGTTAAGGCGAGGGTTTAGGGTAATTGTTATGGTTAGGGTTAGAGTTAGAGTTAGGCTTAGGGTTAGGGTGAAGTTTCAGTTAATAGTCAGGGTTAGGCTTAAGGTGAGAGTAGGGTTAAGGTTAGTGTACGGGTTAGGTATAGCGTTAGGGTTTGGGTAGGGGTAAGGTTAGGGTTAAGGCTAGGTTTACGGTAAAGGGTAGGGCTAGCTTAGGGTTAGATTTAGAGTTAGAGTTAGTGCTAGGGTTTAGGATTATGGTTATGGTCAGGTTTAGAGTTATTGTTAGGGTTAGGGTAGAGTTAAGGTTAGGGTTCATTTAGGGTTAGAGAAAGGGTTAGGTTTAGGTCTGGGTTAGGTGTAGGATGCGGGGTAGGCTTAGGGTTAGGGGTTCATGGGAGGGTTAGTGTTAAGTTTACATTAAGCTGATGTTTTAGGGTGTTACTGTTAGGGCTAGGGTTAGCATTAGGTTTAGGGTCAGGGCTAGAGTTAGGGGATAGTTAAGGGTTAGCTTTAGTTTCAGGGTTAGGGTTAGCCTTCGGTTTAGGGTGAAGTTTAGGTTAAGGATGAGGGTTAGGGTTAGGGTTAGGCATTTGGGTTAAGGTTAGGGTTAGGTTTAGGATTAGGCTTAGGGTTAGGGTTAGGTGTTTGGGTTAATGTTAGGGTCAGGTTTAGGGTTCGGCTTAGGGTTAGGGCTACAGCTGGGGTAAAGTTTAATTGAAGGGTGAGGGTTGAGCTTAGGGTTAGCGTTAGGGGTTAGGGTTAGAGCTTAGGTTAGGATTAAGTTTAGGGTTAAGGTTAGGTTTAGATTTAGGGTTAGGGTTAGTGTTAGGGTTAAGTCATGTTTAGGTTTAGGGCTAGGTGAAGGTTATAGATAGGGTTAGGTTAAGGGTTGAGGTTAGGTTTAGATGGTAAGATGAGGGTTAGTGCTAGGTTTCCATTTAAGCTGAGTGTGTAGGGTAAGTTTTAGCGTTAGGATTAGGGTTAGAGTTAGAGTTAGGGTCAGGGTTAGTTATGAGTTTAGAGTTAGGGTTACGTTTATGGTACGGTCAGGGTTAGGGGAGATTTAGTGTTACGTTTAGTTTTAGGGTTAGGGTTACAGAGAAGTTTATGTGAAGCGAGAGGGTTGGGGTTAGGGGTTTGGGTTCAGGTCAGAGTCAGGGTTAGGGTTAGGTTTAGGGTTAGGGTTACGTGTAGTGTTAGTGTTAGTTTTGCTTAGGGTTCGGGTTTGAATGAAGTTAGGGTACGCTTAGCGTTATGCTTAGGGTGAAATTCTGGTTAAGGGTGAGGGTTCGGCTTAGGGTTAGGATTAGAGTTAGGGTCAGTGGTTAGGGTTAGGTTTAGGGTTAAGGTTAGTTTTAGGCTAAGGATTAGGATTAGAGTTAGGGTTAAGGGTTACTGTTTCAGTTAGGTTTAGGTTAAGGTTATAATTAGGGTTAAGTTTAGGGTTAGGGTAAGAGTTAGAGTTACATTTACAGTTAAGGTGAGGGTTTTGGGTAAGTGTTACCCTTAAGGTTAGGGTTAGAGTAAAGGTTAAGGGTTAGGGTTAAGGTTAAGGGTTAGGGTTAGGTTTAAGTTTACGTTGGCTTAAAGATAGGGTTAAGGTTAGGTTAGGGTTAGGGTCAGGGTTAGAATTAGAATTAGGTTTAGGGCGAGGATTAGGGTCAGAGTTATTGTAAGGGTTAGGTTTCGGGTTACAGGTGGGCCAAGGTTAAGGTGAGGGTTAGGTTTATGGGGAGGGTTAGGGTTAAAGTCAGGGTGAGTTTTCGGTTAGGGATAGGGTGAAGTTTAAGATAGGGTGAGGGTTAGGGTTATGGCTAAGGTTTGGGCTTGTTTTCAGGTTAGTGTTAAGGTTATGTTCAGGGTTAGGGTTACGTTCAGGGGTTGTGTTCAGTTTTAGGGTTAGGGTTAGATTTAAGGTTAGGGTTAAGTTTAGTGTTACGTTTAGGGTTAGGGTCATGGTTGTGTTAGGCTTTGTGGTTGGGGTGAGGGTTAGTTTTAGGGTTAGGGTTGGTTAGGGTTAGGATTATCGTTATGATAAGGCGTTAGGGGTTAGAAGTGTAGTTTAGGGTTAGGGTTTGGGTGAGGGTTCCGGTTAGGCCTTGCGGTTCTGTTCATGGTTAGGTTTGGTTTAGGCTTAGGGTTAGGTTCATGATTCGGTTTCGGGTTAGTGTTAGAGTTAGGGTGAGAGTTAGTGTTAAGGTTTTTGCTAGGCTTTGGTGTTAGGGTTAGGGTTTGTGTTAGGGTTAGGTTTATCATTAGGGCTCAGGGGTTTCAGGTTAATGTTAGGGTTAGGGTTAGGGATAGCATTAGGGTTAGGGTTGTGGGATACGGTTAGGATTTAGGGTGCGGGTTACGGTTAGTTTTACAGTTAAGGTGAGGGTTTAGGGTAATTGTTACGATTAGGGTTATAGTCAGAGTTAGGGTTTGGTTTAGGATTAGGGTTAGGTGTAGGGTAAGAATTAGGTTTAGGTCCATGTTGAGGGTTAGACTTAGTGTTCTATTTAGGGTAAAGGTTAGGGGTAGGGTTAGGATTAGGTCTAGGGTTAGGATTAGGATTATTTTAGGGTTAGGTTCAGGGCTATTGTAAGTGTTCAGTTTAGGGTTACAGATGGACTAGCGTTATTCTTAGAGTTAGGTTTAAGGTTAGGGTTTGGGTTAGGTCTAGGTTTAGGGTTAAGCTTATGGTTAGTGTTTGGATGAAGTTCAGGATAGGGTGAGGGTTATTTTTATGGTGAGGGCTAGGGTTTGGGTTTGTGTTCAGGTTAGTGTTAAGGATAGGTTTAGGGTTCGGTTAGGGTTAGGCGTTATGTCTAGGGTCAGCGTTAGGTTAGGTTCAGGGTTAGTGTGAAGTTTAGGTTAAGGGTGAGGGTTTTGATAAGGGTTAGGATTATAGACGGTGTTAGACGTTAGGTTTAGGGTGTTAGGGTTAGGATTATGGTTAGGGTAGATTTAAGTTTAGGTTTAATATTAGGGTTAGGGTTAGATTTGGGTTACTGTTCGTATTAGGGTTAGGGTTAGGGATAAGTTTGGGGATAGCGTTAGGTTTCGGGTTGGGGATACGGTTAAGGATTAGGGTGAGGGTTAGGGTTAGGTTTACAGTTAAGGCGAGGGTTTAGGGTAATTGTTATGGTTAGGGTTAGAGTTAGAGTTAGGCTTAGGGTTAGGGTGAAGTTTCAGTTAATAGTCAGGGTTAGGCTTAAGGTGAGAGTAGGGTTAAGGTTAGTGTTCGGGTTAGGTATAGCGTTAGGGTTTGGGTAGGGGTAAGGTTAGGGTTAAGGCTAGGTTTACGGTAAAGGGTAGGGCTAGCTTAGGGTTAGATTTAGAGTTAGAGTTAGTGCTAGGGTTTAGGATTATGGTTATGGTCAGGTTTAGAGTTATTGTTAGGGTTAGGGTAGAGTTAAGGTTAGGGTTCATTTAGGGTTAGAGAAAGGGTTAGGTTTAGGTCTGGGTTAGGTGTAGGATGCGGGGTAGGCTTAGGGTTAGGGGTTCATGGGAGGGTTAGTGTTAAGTTTACATTAAGCTGATGTTTTAGGGTGTTACTGTTAGGGCTAGGGTTAGCATTAGGTTTAGGGTCAGGGCTAGAGTTAGGGGATAGTTAAGGGTTAGCTTTAGTTTCAGGGTTAGGGTTAGCCTTCGGTTTAGGGTGAAGTTTAGGTTAAGGATGAGGGTTAGGGTTAGGGTTAGGCATTTGGGTTAAGGTTAGGGTTAGGTTTAGGATTAGGCTTAGGGTTAGGGTTAGGTGTTTGGGTTAATGTTAGGGTCAGGTTTAGGGTTCGGCTTAGGGTTAGGGCTACAGCTGGGGTAAAGTTTAATTGAAGGGTGAGGGTTGAGCTTAGGGTTAGCGTTAGGGGTTAGGGTTAGAGCTTAGGTTAGGATTAAGTTTAGGGTTAAGGTTAGGTTTAGATTTAGGGTTAGGGTTAGTGTTAGGGTTAAGTCATGTTTAGGTTTAGGGCTAGGTGAAGGTTATAGATAGGGTTAGGTTAAGGGTTGAGGTTAGGTTTAGATGGTAAGATGAAGGTTAGTGCTAGGTTTCCATTTAAGCTGAGTGTGTAGGGTAAGTTTTAGCGTTAGGATTAGGGTTAGAGTTAGAGTTAGGGTCAGGGTTAGTTATGAGTTTAGAGTTAGGGTTACGTTTATGGTACGGTCAGGGTTAGGGGAGATTTAGTGTTACGTTTAGTTTTAGGGTTAGGGTTACAGAGAAGTTTATGTGAAGCGAGAGGGTTGGGGTTAGGGGTTTGGGTTCAGGTCAGAGTCAGGGTTAGGGTTAGGTTTAGGGTTAGGGTTACGTGTAGTGTTAGTGTTAGTTTTGCTTAGGGTTCGGGTTTGAATGAAGTTAGGGTACGCTTAGCGTTATGCTTAGGGTGAAATTCTGGTTAAGGGTGAGGGTTCGGCTTAGGGTTAGGATTAGAGTTAGGGTCAGTGGTTAGGGTTAGGTTTAGGGTTAAGGTTAGTTTTAGGCTAAGGATTAGGATTAGAGTTAGGGTTAAGGGTTACTGTTTCAGTTAGGTTTAGGTTAAGGTTATAATTAGGGTTAAGTTTAGGGTTAGGGTAAGAGTTAGAGTTACATTTACAGTTAAGGTGAGGGTTTTGGGTAAGTGTTACCCTTAAGGTTAGGGTTAGAGTAAAGGTTAAGGGTTAGGGTTAAGGTTAAGGGTTAGGGTTAGGTTTAAGTTTACGTTGGCTTAAAGATAGGGTTAAGGTTAGGTTAGGGTTAGGGTCAGGGTTAGAATTAGAATTAGGTTTAGGGCGAGGATTAGGGTCAGAGTTATTGTAAGGGTTAGGTTTCGGGTTACAGGTGGGCCAAGGTTAAGGTGAGGGTTAGGTTTATGGGGAGGGTTAGGGTTAAAGTCAGGGTGAGTTTTCGGTTAGGGATAGGGTGAAGTTTAAGATAGGGTGAGGGTTAGGGTTATGGCTAAGGTTTGGGCTTGTTTTCAGGTTAGTGTTAAGGTTATGTTCAGGGTTAGGGTTACGTTCAGGGGTTGTGTTCAGTTTTAGGGTTAGGGTTAGATTTAAGGTTAGGGTTAAGTTTAGTGTTACGTTTAGGGTTAGGGTCATGGTTGTGTTAGGCTTTGTGGTTGGGGTGAGGGTTAGTTTTAGGGTTAGGGTTGGTTAGGGTTAGGATTATCGTTATGATAAGGCGTTAGGGGTTAGAAGTGTAGTTTAGGGTTAGGGTTTGGGTGAGGGTTCCGGTTAGGCCTTGCGGTTCTGTTCATGGTTAGGTTTGGTTTAGGCTTAGGGTTAGGTTCATGATTCGGTTTCGGGTTAGTGTTAGAGTTAGGGTGAGAGTTAGTGTTAAGGTTTTTGCTAGGCTTTGGTGTTAGGGTTAGGGTTTGTGTTAGGGTTAGGTTTATCATTAGGGCTCAGGGGTTTCAGGTTAATGTTAGGGTTAGGGTTAGGGATAGCATTAGGGTTAGGGTTGTGGGATACGGTTAGGATTTAGGGTGCGGGTTACGGTTAGTTTTACAGTTAAGGTGAGGGTTTAGGGTAATTGTTACGATTAGGGTTATAGTCAGAGTTAGGGTTTGGTTTAGGATTAGGGTTAGGTGTAGGGTAAGAATTAGGTTTAGGTCCATGTTGAGGGTTAGACTTAGTGTTCTATTTAGGGTAAAGGTTAGGGGTAGGGTTAGGATTAGGTCTAGGGTTAGGATTAGGATTATTTTAGGGTTAGGTTCAGGGCTATTGTAAGTGTTCAGTTTAGGGTTACAGATGGACTAGCGTTATTCTTAGAGTTAGGTTTAAGGTTAGGGTTTGGGTTAGGTCTAGGTTTAGGGTTAAGCTTATGGTTAGTGTTTGGATGAAGTTCAGGATAGGGTGAGGGTTATTTTTATGGTGAGGGCTAGGGTTTGGGTTTGTGTTCAGGTTAGTGTTAAGGATAGGTTTAGGGTTCGGTTAGGGTTAGGCGTTATGTCTAGGGTCAGCGTTAGGTTAGGTTCAGGGTTAGTGTGAAGTTTAGGTTAAGGGTGAGGGTTTTGATAAGGGTTAGGATTATAGACGGTGTTAGACGTTAGGTTTAGGGTGTTAGGGTTAGGATTATGGTTAGGGTAGATTTAAGTTTAGGTTTAATATTAGGGTTAGGGTTAGATTTGGGTTACTGTTCGTATTAGGGTTAGGGTTAGGGATAAGTTTGGGGATAGCGTTAGGTTTCGGGTTGGGGATACGGTTAAGGATTAGGGTGAGGGTTAGGGTTAGGTTTACAGTTAAGGCGAGGGTTTAGGGTAATTGTTATGGTTAGGGTTAGAGTTAGAGTTAGGCTTAGGGTTAGGGTGAAGTTTCAGTTAATAGTCAGGGTTAGGCTTAAGGTGAGAGTAGGGTTAAGGTTAGTGTTCGGGTTAGGTATAGCGTTAGGGTTTGGGTAGGGGTAAGGTTAGGGTTAAGGCTAGGTTTACGGTAAAGGGTAGGGCTAGCTTAGGGTTAGATTTAGAGTTAGAGTTAGTGCTAGGGTTTAGGATTATGGTTATGGTCAGGTTTAGAGTTATTGTTAGGGTTAGGGTAGAGTTAAGGTTAGGGTTCATTTAGGGTTAGAGAAAGGGTTAGGTTTAGGTCTGGGTTAGGTGTAGGATGCGGGGTAGGCTTAGGGTTAGGGGTTCATGGGAGGGTTAGTGTTAAGTTTACATTAAGCTGATGTTTTAGGGTGTTACTGTTAGGGCTAGGGTTAGCATTAGGTTTAGGGTCAGGGCTAGAGTTAGGGGATAGTTAAGGGTTAGCTTTAGTTTCAGGGTTAGGGTTAGCCTTCGGTTTAGGGTGAAGTTTAGGTTAAGGATGAGGGTTAGGGTTAGGGTTAGGCATTTGGGTTAAGGTTAGGGTTAGGTTTAGGATTAGGCTTAGGGTTAGGGTTAGGTGTTTGGGTTAATGTTAGGGTCAGGTTTAGGGTTCGGCTTAGGGTTAGGGCTACAGCTGGGGTAAAGTTTAATTGAAGGGTGAGGGTTGAGCTTAGGGTTAGCGTTAGGGGTTAGGGTTAGAGCTTAGGTTAGGATTAAGTTTAGGGTTAAGGTTAGGTTTAGATTTAGGGTTAGGGTTAGTGTTAGGGTTAAGTCATGTTTAGGTTTAGGGCTAGGTGAAGGTTATAGATAGGGTTAGGTTAAGGGTTGAGGTTAGGTTTAGATGGTAAGATGAGGGTTAGTGCTAGGTTTCCATTTAAGCTGAGTGTGTAGGGTAAGTTTTAGCGTTAGGATTAGGGTTAGAGTTAGAGTTAGGGTCAGGGTTAGTTATGAGTTTAGAGTTAGGGTTACGTTTATGGTACGGTCAGGGTTAGGGGAGATTTAGTGTTACGTTTAGTTTTAGGGTTAGGGTTACAGAGAAGTTTATGTGAAGCGAGAGGGTTGGGGTTAGGGGTTTGGGTTCAGGTCAGAGTCAGGGTTAGGGTTAGGTTTAGGGTTAGGGTTACGTGTAGTGTTAGTGTTAGTTTTGCTTAGGGTTCGGGTTTGAATGAAGTTAGGGTACGCTTAGCGTTATGCTTAGGGTGAAATTCTGGTTAAGGGTGAGGGTTCGGCTTAGGGTTAGGATTAGAGTTAGGGTCAGTGGTTAGGGTTAGGTTTAGGGTTAAGGTTAGTTTTAGGCTAAGGATTAGGATTAGAGTTAGGGTTAAGGGTTACTGTTTCAGTTAGGTTTAGGTTAAGGTTATAATTAGGGTTAAGTTTAGGGTTAGGGTAAGAGTTAGAGTTACATTTACAGTTAAGGTGAGGGTTTTGGGTAAGTGTTACCCTTAAGGTTAGGGTTAGAGTAAAGGTTAAGGGTTAGGGTTAAGGTTAAGGGTTAGGGTTAGGTTTAAGTTTACGTTGGCTTAAAGATAGGGTTAAGGTTAGGTTAGGGTTAGGGTCAGGGTTAGAATTAGAATTAGGTTTAGGGCGAGGATTAGGGTCAGAGTTATTGTAAGGGTTAGGTTTCGGGTTACAGGTGGGCCAAGGTTAAGGTGAGGGTTAGGTTTATGGGGAGGGTTAGGGTTAAAGTCAGGGTGAGTTTTCGGCTAGGGATAGGGTGAAGTTTAAGATAGGGTGAGGGTTAGGGTTATGGCTAAGGTTTGGGCTTGTTTTCAGGTTAGTGTTAAGGTTATGTTCAGGGTTAGGGTTACGTTCAGGGGTTGTGTTCAGTTTTAGGGTTAGGGTTAGATTTAAGGTTAGGGTTAAGTTTAGTGTTACGTTTAGGGTTAGGGTCATGGTTGTGTTAGGCTTTGTGGTTGGGGTGAGGGTTAGTTTTAGGGTTAGGGTTGGTTAGGGTTAGGATTATCGTTATGATAAGGCGTTAGGGGTTAGAAGTGTAGTTTAGGGTTAGGGTTTGGGTGAGGGTTCCGGTTAGGCCTTGCGGTTCTGTTCATGGTTAGGTTTGGTTTAGGCTTAGGGTTAGGTTCATGATTCGGTTTCGGGTTAGTGTTAGAGTTAGGGTGAGAGTTAGTGTTAAGGTTTTTGCTAGGCTTTGGTGTTAGGGTTAGGGTTTGTGTTAGGGTTAGGTTTATCATTAGGGCTCAGGGGTTTCAGGTTAATGTTAGGGTTAGGGTTAGGGATAGCATTAGGGTTAGGGTTGTGGGATACGGTTAGGATTTAGGGTGCGGGTTACGGTTAGTTTTACAGTTAAGGTGAGGGTTTAGGGTAATTGTTACGATTAGGGTTATAGTCAGAGTTAGGGTTTGGTTTAGGATTAGGGTTAGGTGTAGGGTAAGAATTAGGTTTAGGTCCATGTTGAGGGTTAGACTTAGTGTTCTATTTAGGGTAAAGGTTAGGGGTAGGGTTAGGATTAGGTCTAGGGTTAGGATTAGGATTATTTTAGGGTTAGGTTCAGGGCTATTGTAAGTGTTCAGTTTAGGGTTACAGATGGACTAGCGTTATTCTTAGAGTTAGGTTTAAGGTTAGGGTTTGGGTTAGGTCTAGGTTTAGGGTTAAGCTTATGGTTAGTGTTTGGATGAAGTTCAGGATAGGGTGAGGGTTATTTTTATGGTGAGGGCTAGGGTTTGGGTTTGTGTTCAGGTTAGTGTTAAGGATAGGTTTAGGGTTCGGTTAGGGTTAGGCGTTATGTCTAGGGTCAGCGTTAGGTTAGGTTCAGGGTTAGTGTGAAGTTTAGGTTAAGGGTGAGGGTTTTGATAAGGGTTAGGATTATAGACGGTGTTAGACGTTAGGTTTAGGGTGTTAGGGTTAGGATTATGGTTAGGGTAGATTTAAGTTTAGGTTTAATATTAGGGTTAGGGTTAGATTTGGGTTACTGTTCGTATTAGGGTTAGGGTTAGGGATAAGTTTGGGGATAGCGTTAGGTTTCGGGTTGGGGATACGGTTAAGGATTAGGGTGAGGGTTAGGGTTAGGTTTACAGTTAAGGCGAGGGTTTAGGGTAATTGTTATGGTTAGGGTTAGAGTTAGAGTTAGGCTTAGGGTTAGGGTGAAGTTTCAGTTAATAGTCAGGGTTAGGCTTAAGGTGAGAGTAGGGTTAAGGTTAGTGTTCGGGTTAGGTATAGCGTTAGGGTTTGGGTAGGGGTAAGGTTAGGGTTAAGGCTAGGTTTACGGTAAAGGGTAGGGCTAGCTTAGGGTTAGATTTAGAGTTAGAGTTAGTGCTAGGGTTTAGGATTATGGTTATGGTCAGGTTTAGAGTTATTGTTAGGGTTAGGGTAGAGTTAAGGTTAGGGTTCATTTAGGGTTAGAGAAAGGGTTAGGTTTAGGTCTGGGTTAGGTGTAGGATGCGGGGTAGGCTTAGGGTTAGGGGTTCATGGGAGGGTTAGTGTTAAGTTTACATTAAGCTGATGTTTTAGGGTGTTACTGTTAGGGCTAGGGTTAGCATTAGGTTTAGGGTCAGGGCTAGAGTTAGGGGATAGTTAAGGGTTAGCTTTAGTTTCAGGGTTAGGGTTAGCCTTCGGTTTAGGGTGAAGTTTAGGTTAAGGATGAGGGTTAGGGTTAGGGTTAGGCATTTGGGTTAAGGTTAGGGTTAGGTTTAGGATTAGGCTTAGGGTTAGGGTTAGGTGTTTGGGTTAATGTTAGGGTCAGGTTTAGGGTTCGGCTTAGGGTTAGGGCTACAGCTGGGGTAAAGTTTAATTGAAGGGTGAGGGTTGAGCTTAGGGTTAGCGTTAGGGGTTAGGGTTAGAGCTTAGGTTAGGATTAAGTTTAGGGTTAAGGTTAGGTTTAGATTTAGGGTTAGGGTTAGTGTTAGGGTTAAGTCATGTTTAGGTTTAGGGCTAGGTGAAGGTTATAGATAGGGTTAGGTTAAGGGTTGAGGTTAGGTTTAGATGGTAAGATGAGGGTTAGTGCTAGGTTTCCATTTAAGCTGAGTGTGTAGGGTAAGTTTTAGCGTTAGGATTAGGGTTAGAGTTAGAGTTAGGGTCAGGGTTAGTTATGAGTTTAGAGTTAGGGTTACGTTTATGGTACGGTCAGGGTTAGGGGAGATTTAGTGTTACGTTTAGTTTTAGGGTTAGGGTTACAGAGAAGTTTATGTGAAGCGAGAGGGTTGGGGTTAGGGGTTTGGGTTCAGGTCAGAGTCAGGGTTAGGGTTAGGTTTAGGGTTAGGGTTACGTGTAGTGTTAGTGTTAGTTTTGCTTAGGGTTCGGGTTTGAATGAAGTTAGGGTACGCTTAGCGTTATGCTTAGGGTGAAATTCTGGTTAAGGGTGAGGGTTCGGCTTAGGGTTAGGATTAGAGTTAGGGTCAGTGGTTAGGGTTAGGTTTAGGGTTAAGGTTAGTTTTAGGCTAAGGATTAGGATTAGAGTTAGGGTTAAGGGTTACTGTTTCAGTTAGGTTTAGGTTAAGGTTATAATTAGGGTTAAGTTTAGGGTTAGGGTAAGAGTTAGAGTTACATTTACAGTTAAGGTGAGGGTTTTGGGTAAGTGTTACCCTTAAGGTTAGGGTTAGAGTAAAGGTTAAGGGTTAGGGTTAAGGTTAAGGGTTAGGGTTAGGTTTAAGTTTACGTTGGCTTAAAGATAGGGTTAAGGTTAGGTTAGGGTTAGGGTCAGGGTTAGAATTAGAATTAGGTTTAGGGCGAGGATTAGGGTCAGAGTTATTGTAAGGGTTAGGTTTCGGGTTACAGGTGGGCCAAGGTTAAGGTGAGGGTTAGGTTTATGGGGAGGGTTAGGGTTAAAGTCAGGGTGAGTTTTCGGCTAGGGATAGGGTGAAGTTTAAGATAGGGTGAGGGTTAGGGTTATGGCTAAGGTTTGGGCTTGTTTTCAGGTTAGTGTTAAGGTTATGTTCAGGGTTAGGGTTACGTTCAGGGGTTGTGTTCAGTTTTAGGGTTAGGGTTAGATTTAAGGTTAGGGTTAAGTTTAGTGTTACGTTTAGGGTTAGGGTCATGGTTGTGTTAGGCTTTGTGGTTGGGGTGAGGGTTAGTTTTAGGGTTAGGGTTGGTTAGGGTTAGGATTATCGTTATGATAAGGCGTTAGGGGTTAGAAGTGTAGTTTAGGGTTAGGGTTTGGGTGAGGGTTCCGGTTAGGCCTTGCGGTTCTGTTCATGGTTAGGTTTGGTTTAGGCTTAGGGTTAGGTTCATGATTCGGTTTCGGGTTAGTGTTAGAGTTAGGGTGAGAGTTAGTGTTAAGGTTTTTGCTAGGCTTTGGTGTTAGGGTTAGGGTTTGTGTTAGGGTTAGGTTTATCATTAGGGCTCAGGGGTTTCAGGTTAATGTTAGGGTTAGGGTTAGGGATAGCATTAGGGTTAGGGTTGTGGGATACGGTTAGGATTTAGGGTGCGGGTTACGGTTAGTTTTACAGTTAAGGTGAGGGTTTAGGGTAATTGTTACGATTAGGGTTATAGTCAGAGTTAGGGTTTGGTTTAGGATTAGGGTTAGGTGTAGGGTAAGAATTAGGTTTAGGTCCATGTTGAGGGTTAGACTTAGTGTTCTATTTAGGGTAAAGGTTAGGGGTAGGGTTAGGATTAGGTCTAGGGTTAGGATTAGGATTATTTTAGGGTTAGGTTCAGGGCTATTGTAAGTGTTCAGTTTAGGGTTACAGATGGACTAGCGTTATTCTTAGAGTTAGGTTTAAGGTTAGGGTTTGGGTTAGGTCTAGGTTTAGGGTTAAGCTTATGGTTAGTGTTTGGATGAAGTTCAGGATAGGGTGAGGGTTATTTTTATGGTGAGGGCTAGGGTTTGGGTTTGTGTTCAGGTTAGTGTTAAGGATAGGTTTAGGGTTCGGTTAGGGTTAGGCGTTATGTCTAGGGTCAGCGTTAGGTTAGGTTCAGGGTTAGTGTGAAGTTTAGGTTAAGGGTGAGGGTTTTGATAAGGGTTAGGATTATAGACGGTGTTAGACGTTAGGTTTAGGGTGTTAGGGTTAGGATTATGGTTAGGGTAGATTTAAGTTTAGGTTTAATATTAGGGTTAGGGTTAGATTTGGGTTACTGTTCGTATTAGGGTTAGGGTTAGGGATAAGTTTGGGGATAGCGTTAGGTTTCGGGTTGGGGATACGGTTAAGGATTAGGGTGAGGGTTAGGGTTAGGTTTACAGTTAAGGCGAGGGTTTAGGGTAATTGTTATGGTTAGGGTTAGAGTTAGAGTTAGGCTTAGGGTTAGGGTGAAGTTTCAGTTAATAGTCAGGGTTAGGCTTAAGGTGAGAGTAGGGTTAAGGTTAGTGTTCGGGTTAGGTATAGCGTTAGGGTTTGGGTAGGGGTAAGGTTAGGGTTAAGGCTAGGTTTACGGTAAAGGGTAGGGCTAGCTTAGGGTTAGATTTAGAGTTAGAGTTAGTGCTAGGGTTTAGGATTATGGTTATGGTCAGGTTTAGAGTTATTGTTAGGGTTAGGGTAGAGTTAAGGTTAGGGTTCATTTAGGGTTAGAGAAAGGGTTAGGTTTAGGTCTGGGTTAGGTGTAGGATGCGGGGTAGGCTTAGGGTTAGGGGTTCATGGGAGGGTTAGTGTTAAGTTTACATTAAGCTGATGTTTTAGGGTGTTACTGTTAGGGCTAGGGTTAGCATTAGGTTTAGGGTCAGGGCTAGAGTTAGGGGATAGTTAAGGGTTAGCTTTAGTTTCAGGGTTAGGGTTAGCCTTCGGTTTAGGGTGAAGTTTAGGTTAAGGATGAGGGTTAGGGTTAGGGTTAGGCATTTGGGTTAAGGTTAGGGTTAGGTTTAGGATTAGGCTTAGGGTTAGGGTTAGGTGTTTGGGTTAATGTTAGGGTCAGGTTTAGGGTTCGGCTTAGGGTTAGGGCTACAGCTGGGGTAAAGTTTAATTGAAGGGTGAGGGTTGAGCTTAGGGTTAGCGTTAGGGGTTAGGGTTAGAGCTTAGGTTAGGATTAAATTTAGGGTTAAGGTTAGGTTTAGATTTAGGGTTAGGGTTAGTGTTAGGGTTAAGTCATGTTTAGGTTTAGGGCTAGGTGAAGGTTATAGATAGGGTTAGGTTAAGGGTTGAGGTTAGGTTTAGATGGTAAGATGAGGGTTAGTGCTAGGTTTCCATTTAAGCTGAGTGTGTAGGGTAAGTTTTAGCGTTAGGATTAGGGTTAGAGTTAGAGTTAGGGTCAGGGTTAGTTATGAGTTTAGAGTTAGGGTTACGTTTATGGTACGGTCAGGGTTAGGGGAGATTTAGTGTTACGTTTAGTTTTAGGGTTAGGGTTACAGAGAAGTTTATGTGAAGCGAGAGGGTTGGGGTTAGGGGTTTGGGTTCAGGTCAGAGTCAGGGTTAGGGTTAGGTTTAGGGTTAGGGTTACGTGTAGTGTTAGTGTTAGTTTTGCTTAGGGTTCGGGTTTGAATGAAGTTAGGGTACGCTTAGCGTTATGCTTAGGGTGAAATTCTGGTTAAGGGTGAGGGTTCGGCTTAGGGTTAGGATTAGAGTTAGGGTCAGTGGTTAGGGTTAGGTTTAGGGTTAAGGTTAGTTTTAGGCTAAGGATTAGGATTAGCGTTAGGGTTAAGGGTTACTGTTTCAGTTAGGTTTAGGTTAAGGTTATAATTAGGGTTAAGTTTAGGGTTAGGGTAAGAGTTAGAGTTACATTGACAGTTAAGGTGAGGGTTTTGGGTAAGTGTTACCCTTAAGGTTAGGGTTAGAGTAAAGGTTAAGGGTTAGGGTTAAGGTTAAGGGTTAGGGTTAGGTTTAAGTTTACGTTGGCTTAAAGATAGGGTTAAGGTTAGGTTAGGGTTAGGGTCAGGGTTAGAATTAGAATTAGGTTTAGGGCGAGGATTAGGGTCAGAGTTATTGTAAGGGTTAGGTTTCGGGTTACAGGTGGGCCAAGGTTAAGGTGAGGGTTAGGTTTATGGGGAGGGTTAGGGTTAAAGTCAGGGTGAGTTTTCGGTTAGGGATAGGGTGAAGTTTAAGATAGGGTGAGGGTTAGGGTTATGGCTAAGGTTTGGGCTTGTTTTCAGGTTAGTGTTAAGGTTATGTTCAGGGTTAGGGTTACGTTCAGGGGTTGTGTTCAGTTTTAGGGTTAGGGTTAGATTTAAGGTTAGGGTTAAGTTTAGTGTTACGTTTAGGGTTAGGGTCATGGTTGTGTTAGGCTTTGTGGTTGGGGTGAGGGTTAGTTTTAGGGTTAGGGTTGGTTAGGGTTAGGATTATCGTTATGATAAGGCGTTAGGGGTTAGAAGTGTAGTTTAGGGTTAGGGTTTGGGTGAGGGTTCCGGTTAGGCCTTGCGGTTCTGGTCATGGTTAGGTTTGGTTTAGGCTTAGGGTTAGGTTCATGATTCGGTTTCGGGTTAGTGTTAGAGTTAGGGTGAGAGTTAGTGTTAAGGTTTTTGCTAGGCTTTGGTGTTAGGGTTAGGGTTTGTGTTAGGGTTAGGTTTATCATTAGGGCTCAGGGGTTTCAGGTTAATGTTAGGGTTAGGGTTAGGGATAGCATTAGGGTTAGGGTTGTGGGATACGGTTAGGATTTAGGGTGCGGGTTACGGATAGTTTTACAGTTAAGGTGAGGGTTTAGGGTAATTGTTACGATTAGGGTTATAGTCAGAGTTAGGGTTTGGTTTAGGATTAGGGTTAGGTGTAGGGTAAGAATTAGGTTTAGGTCCATGTTGAGGGTTAGACTTAGTGTTCTATTTAGGGTAAAGGTTAGGGGTAGGGTTAGGATTAGGTCTAGGGTTAGGATTAGGATTATTTTAGGGTTAGGTTCAGGGCTATTGTAAGTGTTCAGTTTAGGGTTACAGATGGACTAGCGTTATTCTTAGAGTTAGGTTTAAGGTTAGGGTTTGGGTTAGGTCTAGGTTTAGGGTTAAGCTTATGGTTAGTGTTTGGATGAAGTTCAGGATAGGGTGAGGGTTATTTTTATGGTGAGGGCTAGGGTTTGGGTTTGTGTTCAGGTTAGTGTTAAGGATAGGTTTAGGGTTCGGTTAGGGTTAGGCGTTATGTCTAGGGTCAGCGTTAGGTTAGGTTCAGGGTTAGTGTGAAGTTTAGGTTAAGGGTGAGGGTTTTGATAAGGGTTAGGATTATAGACGGTGTTAGACGTTAGGTTTAGGGTGTTAGGGTTAGGATTATGGTTAGGGTAGATTTAAGTTTAGGTTTAATATTAGGGTTAGGGTTAGATTTGGGTTACTGTTCGTATTAGGGTTAGGGTTAGGGATAAGTTTGGGGATAGCGTTAGGTTTCGGGTTGGGGATACGGTTAAGGATTAGGGTGAGGGTTAGGGTTAGGTTTACAGTTAAGGCGAGGGTTTAGGGTAATTGTTATGGTTAGGGTTAGAGTTAGAGTTAGGCTTAGGGTTAGGGTGAAGTTTCAGTTAATAGTCAGGGTTAGGCTTAAGGTGAGAGTAGGGTTAAGGTTAGTGTTCGGGTTAGGTATAGCGTTAGGGTTTGGGTAGGGGTAAGGTTAGGGTTAAGGCTAGGTTTACGGTAAAGGGTAGGGCTAGCTTAGGGTTAGATTTAGAGTTAGAGTTAGTGCTAGGGTTTAGGATTATGGTTATGGTCAGGTTTAGAGTTATTGTTAGGGTTAGGGTAGAGTTAAGGTTAGGGTTCATTTAGGGTTAGAGAAAGGGTTAGGTTTAGGTCTGGGTTAGGTGTAGGATGCGGGGTAGGCTTAGGGTTAGGGGTTCATGGGAGGGTTAGTGTTAAGTTTACATTAAGCTGATGTTTTAGGGTGTTACTGTTAGGGCTAGGGTTAGCATTAGGTTTAGGGTCAGGGCTAGAGTTAGGGGATAGTTAAGGGTTAGCTTTAGTTTCAGGGTTAGGGTTAGCCTTCGGTTTAGGGTGAAGTTTAGGTTAAGGATGAGGGTTAGGGTTAGGGTTAGGCATTTGGGTTAAGGTTAGGGTTAGGTTTAGGATTAGGCTTAGGGTTAGGGTTAGGTGTTTGGGTTAATGTTAGGGTCAGGTTTAGGGTTCGGCTTAGGGTTAGGGCTACAGCTGGGGTAAAGTTTAATTGAAGGGTGAGGGTTGAGCTTAGGGTTAGCGTTAGGGGTTAGGGTTAGAGCTTAGGTTAGGATTAAGTTTAGGGTTAAGGTTAGGTTTAGATTTAGGGTTAGGGTTAGTGTTAGGGTTAAGTCATGTTTAGGTTTAGGGCTAGGTGAAGGTTATAGATAGGGTTAGGTTAAGGGTTGAGGTTAGGTTTAGATGGTAAGATGAGGGTTAGTGCTAGGTTTCCATTTAAGCTGAGTGTGTAGGGTAAGTTTTAGCGTTAGGATTAGGGTTAGAGTTAGAGTTAGGGTCAGGGTTAGTTATGAGTTTAGAGTTAGGGTTACGTTTATGGTACGGTCAGGGTTAGGGGAGATTTAGTGTTACGTTTAGTTTTAGGGTTAGGGTTACAGAGAAGTTTATGTGAAGCGAGAGGGTTGGGGTTAGGGGTTTGGGTTCAGGTCAGAGTCAGGGTTAGGGTTAGGTTTAGGGTTAGGGTTACGTGTAGTGTTAGTGTTAGTTTTGCTTAGGGTTCGGGTTTGAATGAAGTTAGGGTACGCTTAGCGTTATGCTTAGGGTGAAATTCTGGTTAAGGGTGAGGGTTCGGCTTAGGGTTAGGATTAGAGTTAGGGTCAGTGGTTAGGGTTAGGTTTAGGGTTAAGGTTAGTTTTAGGCTAAGGATTAGGATTAGCGTTAGGGTTAAGGGTTACTGTTTCAGTTAGGTTTAGGTTAAGGTTATAATTAGGATTAAGTTTAGGGTTAGGGTAAGAGTTAGAGTTACATTGACAGTTAAGGTGAGGGTTTTGGGTAAGTGTTACCCTTAAGGTTAGGGTTAGAGTAAAGGTTAAGGGTTAGGGTTAAGGTTAAGGGTTAGGGTTAGGTTTAAGTTTACGTTGGCTTAAAGATAGGGTTAAGGTTAGGTTAGGGTTAGGGTCAGGGTTAGAATTAGAATTAGGTTTAGGGCGAGGATTAGGGTCAGAGTTATTGTAAGGGTTAGGTTTCGGGTTACAGGTGGGCCAAGGTTAAGGTGAGGGTTAGGTTTATGGGGAGGGTTAGGGTTAAAGTCAGGGTGAGTTTTCGGTTAGGGATAGGGTGAAGTTTAAGATAGGGTGAGGGTTAGGGTTATGGCTAAGGTTTGGGCTTGTTTTCAGGTTAGTGTTAAGGTTATGTTCAGGGTTAGGGTTACGTTCAGGGGTTGTGTTCAGTTTTAGGGTTAGGGTTAGATTTAAGGTTAGGGTTAAGTTTAGTGTTACGTTTAGGGTTAGGGTCATGGTTGTGTTAGGCTTTGTGGTTGGGGTGAGGGTTAGTTTTAGGGTTAGGGTTGGTTAGGGTTAGGATTATCGTTATGATAAGGCGTTAGGGGTTAGAAGTGTAGTTTAGGGTTAGGGTTTGGGTGAGGGTTCCGGTTAGGCCTTGCGGTTCTGGTCATGGTTAGGTTTGGTTTAGGCTTAGGGTTAGGTTCATGATTCGGTTTCGGGTTAGTGTTAGAGTTAGGGTGAGAGTTAGTGTTAAGGTTTTTGCTAGGCTTTGGTGTTAGGGTTAGGGTTTGTGTTAGGGTTAGGTTTATCATTAGGGCTCAGGGGTTTCAGGTTAATGTTAGGGTTAGGGTTAGGGATAGCATTAGGGTTAGGGTTGTGGGATACGGTTAGGATTTAGGGTGCGGGTTACGGTTAGTTTTACAGTTAAGGTGAGGGTTTAGGGTAATTGTTACGATTAGGGTTATAGTCAGAGTTAGGGTTTGGTTTAGGATTAGGGTTAGGTGTAGGGTAAGAATTAGGTTTAGGTCCATGTTGAGGGTTAGACTTAGTGTTCTATTTAGGGTAAAGGTTAGGGGTAGGGTTAGGATTAGGTCTAGGGTTAGGATTAGGATTATTTTAGGGTTAGGTTCAGGGCTATTGTAAGTGTTCAGTTTAGGGTTACAGATGGACTAGCGTTATTCTTAGAGTTAGGTTTAAGGTTAGGGTTTGGGTTAGGTCTAGGTTTAGGGTTAAGCTTATGGTTAGTGTTTGGATGAAGTTCAGGATAGGGTGAGGGTTATTTTTATGGTGAGGGCTAGGGTTTGGGTTTGTGTTCAGGTTAGTGTTAAGGATAGGTTTAGGGTTCGGTTAGGGTTAGGCGTTATGTCTAGGGTCAGCGTTAGGTTAGGTTCAGGGTTAGTGTGAAGTTTAGGTTAAGGGTGAGGGTTATGATAAGGGTTAGGATTATAGACGGTGTTAGACGTTAGGTTTAGGGTGTTAGGGTTAGGTTTATGGTTAGGGTAGATTTAAGTTTAGGTTTAATATTAGGGTTAGGGTTAGATTTGGGTTACTGTTCGTATTAGGGTTAGGGTTAGGGATAAGTTTGGGGATAGCGTTAGGTTTCGGGTTGGGGATACGGTTAAGGATTAGGGTGAGGGTTAGGGTTAGGTTTACAGTTAAGGCGAGGGTTTAGGGTAATTGTTATGGTTAGGGTTAGAGTTAGAGTTAGGCTTAGGGTTAGGGTGAAGTTTCAGTTAATAGTCAGGGTTAGGCTTAAGGTGAGAGTAGGGTTAAGGTTAGTGTTCGGGTTAGGTGTAGCGTTAGGGTTTGGGTAGGGGTAAGGTTAGGGTTAAGGCTAGGTTTACGGTAAAGGGTAGGGCTAGCTTAGGGTTAGATTTAGAGTTAGAGTTAGTGCTAGGGTTTAGGATTATGGTTATGGTCAGGTTTAGAGTTATTGTTAGGGTTAGGGTAGAGTTAAGGTTAGGGTTCATTTAGGGTTAGAGAAAGGGTTAGGTTTAGGTCTGGGTTAGGTGTAGGATGCGGGGTAGGCTTAGGGTTAGGGGTTCATGGGAGGGTTAGTGTTAAGTTTACATTAAGCTGATGTTTTAGGGTGTTACTGTTAGGGCTAGGGTTAGCATTAGGTTTAGGGTCAGGGCTAGAGTTAGGGGATAGTTAAGGGTTAGCTTTAGTTTCAGGGTTAGGGTTAGCCTTCGGTTTAGGGTGAAGTTTAGGTTAAGGATGAGGGTTAGGGTTAGGGTTAGGCATTTGGGTTAAGGTTAGGGTTAGGTTTAGGATTAGGCTTAGGGTTAGGGTTAGGTGTTTGGGTTAATGTTAGGGTCAGGTTTAGGGTTCGGCTTAGGGTTAGGGCTACAGC
This sequence comes from Loxodonta africana, assembly GCF_030014295.1. NCBI lineage: Eukaryota > Metazoa > Chordata > Mammalia > Proboscidea > Elephantidae > Loxodonta > Loxodonta africana. The sequence continues at coordinate 133,948,498 of NC_087349.1, read as the reverse complement.
TGGGGTAAAGTTTAATTGAAGGGTGAGGGTTGAGCTTAGGGTTAGCCTTAGGGGTTAGGGTTAGAGCTTAGGTTAGGATTAAGTTTAGGGTTAAGGTTAGGTTTAGATTTAGGGTTAGGGTTAGTGTTAGGGTTAAGTCATGTTTAGGTTTAGGGCTAGGTGAAGGTTATAGATAGGGTTAGGTTAAGGGTTGAGGTTAGGTTTAGATGGTAAGATGAGGGTTAGTGCTAGGTTTCCATTTAAGCTGAGTGTGTAGGGTAAGTTTTAGCGTTAGGATTAGGGTTAGAGTTAGAGTTAGGGTCAGGGTTAGTTTTGAGTTTAGAGTTAGGGTTACGTTTATGGTACGGTCAGGGTTAGGGGAGATTTAGTGTTACGTTTAGTTTTAGGGTTAGGGTTACAGAGAAGTTTATGTGAAGCGAGAGGGTTGGGGTTAGGGGTTTGGGTTCAGGTCAGAGTCAGGGTTAGGGTTAGGTTTAGGGTTAGTGTTACGTGTGGTGTTAGTGTTAGTTTTGCTTAGGGTTCGGGTTTGAATGAAGTTAGGGTACGCTTAGCGTTATGCTTAGGGTGAAATTCTGGTTAAGGGTGAGGGTTCGGCTTAGGGTTAGGATTAGAGTTAGGGTCAGTGGTTAGGGTTAGGTTTAGGGTTAAGGTTAGTTTTAGGCTAAGGATTAGGATTAGCGTTAGGGTTAAGGGTTACTGTTTCAGTTAGGTTTAGGTTAAGGTTATAATTAGGGTTAAGTTTAGGGTTAGGGTAAGAGTTAGAGTTACATTTACAGTTAAGGTGAGGGTTTTGGGTAAGTGTTACCCTTAAGGTTAGGGTTAGAGTAAAGGTTAAGGGTTAGGGTTAAGGTTAAGGGTTAGGGTTAGGTTTAAGTTTACGTTGGCTTAAAGATAGGGTTAAGGTTAGGTTAGGGTTAGGGTCAGGGTTAGAATTAGAATTAGGTTTAGGGCGAGGATTAGGGTCAGAGTTATTGTAAGGGTTAGGTTTCGGGTTACAGGTGGGCCAAGGTTAAGGTGAGGGTTAGGTTTATGGGGAGGGTTAGGGTTAAAGTCAGGGTGAGTTTTCGGTTAGGGATAGGGTGAAGTTTAAGATAGGGTGAGGGTTAGGGTTATGGCTAAGGTTTGGGCTTGTTTTCAGGTTAGTGTTAAGGTTATGTTCAGGGTTAGGGTTACGTTCAGGGGTTGTGTTCAGTTTTAGGGTTAGGGTTAGATTTAAGGTTAGGGTTAAGTTTAGTGTTACGTTTAGGGTTAGGGTCATGGTTGTGTTAGGCTTTGTGGTTGGGGTGAGGGTTAGTTTTAGGGTTAGGGTTGGTTAGGGTTAGGATTATCGTTATGATAAGGCGTTAGGGGTTAGAAGTGTAGTTTAGGGTTAGGGTTTGGGTGAGGGTTCCGGTTAGGCCTTGCGGTTCTGGTCATGGTTAGGTTTGGTTTAGGCTTAGGGTTAGGTTCATGATTCGGTTTCGGGTTAGTGTTAGAGTTAGGGTGAGAGTTAGTGTTAAGGTTTTTGCTAGGCTTTGGTGTTAGGGTTAGGGTTTGTGTTAGGGTTAGGTTTATCATTAGGGCTCAGGGGTTTCAGGTTAATGTTAGGGTTAGGGTTAGGGATAGCATTAGGGTTAGGGTTGTGGGATACGGTTAGGATTTAGGGTGCGGGTTACGGTTAGTTTTACAGTTAAGGTGAGGGTTTAGGGTAATTGTTACGATTAGGGTTATAGTCAGAGTTAGGGTTTGGTTTAGGATTAGGGTTAGGTGTAGGGTAAGAATTAGGTTTAGGTCCATGTTGAGGGTTAGACTTAGTGTTCTATTTAGGGTAAAGGTTAGGGGTAGGGTTAGGATTAGGTCTAGGGTTAGGATTAGGATTATTTTAGGGTTAGGTTCAGGGCTATTGTAAGTGTTCAGTTTAGGGTTACAGATGGACTAGCGTTATTCTTAGAGTTAGGTTTAAGGTTAGGGTTTGGGTTAGGTCTAGGTTTAGGGTTAAGCTTATAGTTAGTGTTTGGATGAAGTTCAGGATAGGGTGAGGGTTATTTTTATGGTGAGGGCTAGGGTTTGGGTTTGTGTTCAGGTTAGTGTTAAGGATAGGTTTAGGGTTCGGTTAGGGTTAGGCGTTATGTCTAGGGTCAGCGTTAGGTTAGGTTCAGGGTTAGTGTGAAGTTTAGGTTAAGGGTGAGGGTTATGATAAGGGTTAGGATTATAGACGGTGTTAGACGTTAGGTTTAGGGTGTTAGGGTTAGGTTTATGGTTAGGGTAGATTTAAGTTTAGGTTTAATATTAGGGTTAGGGTTAGATTTGGGTTACTGTTCGTATTAGGGTTAGGGTTAGGGATAAGTTTGGGGATAGCGTTAGGTTTCGGGTTGGGGATACGGTTAAGGATTAGGGTGAGGGTTAGGGTTAGGTTTACAGTTAAGGCGAGGGTTTAGGGTAATTGTTATGGTTAGGGTTAGAGTTAGAGTTAGGCTTAGGGTTAGGGTGAAGTTTCAGTTAATAGTCAGGGTTAGGCTTAAGGTGAGAGTAGGGTTAAGGTTAGTGTTCGGGTTAGGTGTAGCGTTAGGGTTTGGGTAGGGGTAAGGTTAGGGTTAAGGCTAGGTTTACGGTAAAGGGTAGGGCTAGCTTAGGGTTAGATTTAGAGTTAGAGTTAGTGCTAGGGTTTAGGATTATGGTTATGGTCAGGTTTAGAGTTATTGTTAGGGTTAGGGTAGAGTTAAGGTTAGGGTTCATTTAGGGTTAGAGAAAGGGTTAGGTTTAGGTCTGGGTTAGGTGTAGGATGCGGGGTAGGCTTAGGGTTAGGGGTTCATGGGAGGGTTAGTGTTAAGTTTACATTAAGCTGATGTTTTAGGGTGTTACTGTTAGGGCTAGGGTTAGCATTAGGTTTAGGGTCAGGGCTAGAGTTAGGGGATAGTTAAGGGTTAGCTTTAGTTTCAGGGTTAGGGTTAGCCTTCGGTTTAGGGTGAAGTTTAGGTTAAGGATGAGGGTTAGGGTTAGGGTTAGGCATTTGGGTTAAGGTTAGGGTTAGGTTTAGGATTAGGCTTAGGGTTAGGGTTAGGTGTTTGGGTTAATGTTAGGGTCAGGTTTAGGGTTCGGCTTAGGGTTAGGGCTACAGCTGGGGTAAAGTTTAATTGAAGGGTGAGGGTTGAGCTTAGGGTTAGCCTTAGGGGTTAGGGTTAGAGCTTAGGTTAGGATTAAGTTTAGGGTTAAGGTTAGGTTTAGATTTAGGGTTAGGGTTAGTGTTAGGGTTAAGTCATGTTTAGGTTTAGGGCTAGGTGAAGGTTATAGATAGGGTTAGGTTAAGGGTTGAGGTTAGGTTTAGATGGTAAGATGAGGGTTAGTGCTAGGTTTCCATTTAAGCTGAGTGTGTAGGGTAAGTTTTAGCGTTAGGATTAGGGTTAGAGTTAGAGTTAGGGTCAGGGTTAGTTTTGAGTTTAGAGTTAGGGTTACGTTTATGGTACGGTCAGGGTTAGGGGAGATTTAGTGTTACGTTTAGTTTTAGGGTTAGGGTTACAGAGAAGTTTATGTGAAGCGAGAGGGTTGGGGTTAGGGGTTTGGGTTCAGGTCAGAGTCAGGGTTAGGGTTAGGTTTAGGGTTAGTGTTACGTGTGGTGTTAGTGTTAGTTTTGCTTAGGGTTCGGGTTTGAATGAAGTTAGGGTACGCTTAGCGTTATGCTTAGGGTGAAATTCTGGTTAAGGGTGAGGGTTCGGCTTAGGGTTAGGATTAGAGTTAGGGTCAGTGGTTAGGGTTAGGTTTAGGGTTAAGGTTAGTTTTAGGCTAAGGATTAGGATTAGCGTTAGGGTTAAGGGTTACTGTTTCAGTTAGGTTTAGGTTAAGGTTATAATTAGGGTTAAGTTTAGGGTTAGGGTAAGAGTTAGAGTTACATTTACAGTTAAGGTGAGGGTTTTGGGTAAGTGTTACCCTTAAGGTTAGGGTTAGAGTAAAGGTTAAGGGTTAGGGTTAAGGTTAAGGGTTAGGGTTAGGTTTAAGTTTACGTTGGCTTAAAGATAGGGTTAAGGTTAGGTTAGGGTTAGGGTCAGGGTTAGAATTAGAATTAGGTTTAGGGCGAGGATTAGGGTCAGAGTTATTGTAAGGGTTAGGTTTCGGGTTACAGGTGGGCCAAGGTTAAGGTGAGGGTTAGGTTTATGGGGAGGGTTAGGGTTAAAGTCAGGGTGAGTTTTCGGTTAGGGATAGGGTGAAGTTTAAGATAGGGTGAGGGTTAGGGTTATGGCTAAGGTTTGGGCTTGTTTTCAGGTTAGTGTTAAGGTTATGTTCAGGGTTAGGGTTACGTTCAGGGGTTGTGTTCAGTTTTAGGGTTAGGGTTAGATTTAAGGTTAGGGTTAAGTTTAGTGTTACGTTTAGGGTTAGGGTCATGGTTGTGTTAGGCTTTGTGGTTGGGGTGAGGGTTAGTTTTAGGGTTAGGGTTGGTTAGGGTTAGGATTATCGTTATGATAAGGCGTTAGGGGTTAGAAGTGTAGTTTAGGGTTAGGGTTTGGGTGAGGGTTCCGGTTAGGCCTTGCGGTTCTGGTCATGGTGAGGTTTGGTTTAGGCTTAGGGTTAGGTTCATGATTCGGTTTCGGGTTAGTGTTAGAGTTAGGGTGAGAGTTAGTGTTAAGGTTTTTGCTAGGCTTTGGTGTTAGGGTTAGGGTTTGTGTTAGGGTTAGGTTTATCATTAGGGCTCAGGGGTTTCAGGTTAATGTTAGGGTTAGGGTTAGGGATAGCATTAGGGTTAGGGTTGTGGGATACGGTTAGGATTTAGGGTGCGGGTTACGGATAGTTTTACAGTTAAGGTGAGGGTTTAGGGTAATTGTTACGATTAGGGTTATAGTCAGAGTTAGGGTTTGGTTTAGGATTAGGGTTAGGTGTAGGGTAAGAATTAGGTTTAGGTCCATGTTGAGGGTTAGACTTAGTGTTCTATTTAGGGTAAAGGTTAGGGGTAGGGTTAGGATTAGGTCTAGGGTTAGGATTAGGATTATTTTAGGGTTAGGTTCAGGGCTATTGTAAGTGTTCAGTTTAGGGTTACAGATGGACTAGCGTTATTCTTAGAGTTAGGTTTAAGGTTAGGGTTTGGGTTAGGTCTAGGTTTAGGGTTAAGCTTATGGTTAGTGTTTGGATGAAGTTCAGGATAGGGTTAGGGTTATTTTTATGGTGAGGGCTAGGGTTTGGGTTTGTGTTCAGGTTAGTGTTAAGGATAGGTTTAGGGTTCGGTTAGGGTTAGGCGTTATGTCTAGGGTCAGCGTTAGGTTAGGTTCAGGGTTAGTGTGAAGTTTAGGTTAAGGGTGAGGGTTTTGATAAGGGTTAGGATTATAGACGGTGTTAGACGTTAGGTTTAGGGTGTTAGGGTTAGGATTATGGTTAGGGTAGATTTAAGTTTAGGTTTAATATTAGGGTTAGGGTTAGATTTGGGTTACTGTTCGTATTAGGGTTAGGGTTAGGGATAAGTTTGGGGATAGCGTTAGGTTTCGGGTTGGGGATACGGTTAAGGATTAGGGTGAGGGTTAGGGTTAGGTTTACAGTTAAGGCGAGGGTTTAGGGTAATTGTTATGGTTAGGGTTAGAGTTAGAGTTAGGCTTAGGGTTAGGGTGAAGTTTCAGTTAATAGTCAGGGTTAGGCTTAAGGTGAGAGTAGGGTTAAGGTTAGTGTACGGGTTAGGTATAGCGTTAGGGTTTGGGTAGGGGTAAGGTTAGGGTTAAGGCTAGGTTTACGGTAAAGGGTAGGGCTAGCTTAGGGTTAGATTTAGAGTTAGAGTTAGTGCTAGGGTTTAGGATTATGGTTATGGTCAGGTTTAGAGTTATTGTTAGGGTTAGGGTAGAGTTAAGGTTAGGGTTCATTTAGGGTTAGAGAAAGGGTTAGGTTTAGGTCTGGGTTAGGTGTAGGATGCGGGGTAGGCTTAGGGTTAGGGGTTCATGGGAGGGTTAGTGTTAAGTTTACATTAAGCTGATGTTTTAGGGTGTTACTGTTAGGGCTAGGGTTAGCATTAGGTTTAGGGTCAGGGCTAGAGTTAGGGGATAGTTAAGGGTTAGCTTTAGTTTCAGGGTTAGGGTTAGCCTTCGGTTTAGGGTGAAGTTTAGGTTAAGGATGAGGGTTAGGGTTAGGGTTAGGCATTTGGGTTAAGATTAGGGTTAGGTTTAGGATTAGGCTTAGGGTTAGGGTTAGGTGTTTGGGTTAATGTTAGGGTCAGGTTTAGGGTTCGGCTTAGGGTTAGGGCTACAGCTGGGGTAAAGTTTAATTGAAGGGTGAGGGTTGAGCTTAGGGTTAGCGTTAGGGGTTAGGGTTAGAGCTTAGGTTAGGATTAAGTTTAGGGTTAAGGTTAGGTTTAGATTTAGGGTTAGGGTTAGTGTTAGGGTTAAGTCATGTTTAGGTTTAGGGCTAGGTGAAGGTTATAGATAGGGTTAGGTTAAGGGTTGAGGTTAGGTTTAGATGGTAAGATGAGGGTTAGTGCTAGGTTTCCATTTAAGCTGAGTGTGTAGGGTAAGTTTTAGCGTTAGGATTAGGGTTAGAGTTAGAGTTAGGGTCAGGGTTAGTTATGAGTTTAGAGTTAGGGTTACGTTTATGGTACGGTCAGGGTTAGGGGAGATTTAGTGTTACGTTTAGTTTTAGGGTTAGGGTTACAGAGAAGTTTATGTGAAGCGAGAGGGTTGGGGTTAGGGGTTTGGGTTCAGGTCAGAGTCAGGGTTAGGGTTAGGTTTAGGGTTAGGGTTACGTGCAGTGTTAGTGTTAGTTTTGCTTAGGGTTCGGGTTTGAATGAAGTTAGGGTACGCTTAGCGTTATGCTTAGGGTGAAATTCTGGTTAAGGGTGAGGGTTCGGCTTAGGGTTAGGATTAGAGTTAGGGTCAGTGGTTAGGGTTAGGTTTAGGGTTAAGGTTAGTTTTAGGCTAAGGATTAGGATTAGCGTTAGGGTTAAGGGTTACTGTTTCAGTTAGGTTTAGGTTAAGGTTATAATTAGGGTTAAGTTTAGGGTTAGGGTAAGAGTTAGAGTTACATTTACAGTTAAGGTGAGGGTTTTGGGTAAGTGTTACCCTTAAGGTTAGGGTTAGAGTAAAGGTTAAGGGTTAGGGTTAAGGTTAAGGGTTAGGGTTAGGTTTAAGTTTACGTTGGCTTAAAGATAGGGTTAAGGTTAGGTTAGGGTTAGGGTCAGGGTTAGAATTAGAATTAGGTTTAGGGCGAGGATTAGGGTCAGAGTTATTGTATGGGTTAGGTTTCGGGTTACAGGTGGGCCAAGGTTAAGGTGAGGGTTAGGTTTATGGGGAGGGTTAGGGTTAAAGTCAGGGTGAGTTTTCGGTTAGGGATAGGGTGAAGTTTAAGATAGGGTGAGGGTTAGGGTTATGGCTAAGGTTTGGGCTTGTTTTCAGGTTAGTGTTAAGGTTATGTTCAGGGTTAGGGTTACGTTCAGGGGTTGTGTTCAGTTTTAGGGTTAGGGTTAGATTTAAGGTTAGGGTTAAGTTTAGTGTTACGTTTAGGGTTAGGGTCATGGTTGTGTTAGGCTTTGTGGTTGGGGTGAGGGTTAGTTTTAGGGTTAGGGTTGGTTAGGGTTAGGATTATCGTTAGGATAAGGCGTTAGGGGTTAGAAGTGTAGTTTAGGGTTAGGGTTTGGGTGAGGGTTCCGGTTAGGCCTTGCGGTTCTGGTCATGGTGAGGTTTGGTTTAGGCTTAGGGTTAGGTTCATGATTCGGTTTCGGGTTAGTGTTAGAGTTAGGGTGAGAGTTAGTGTTAAGGTTTTTGCTAGGCTTTGGTGTTAGGGTTAGGGTTTGTATTAGGGTTAGGTTTATCATTAGGGCTCAGGGGTTTCAGGTTAATGTTAGGGTTAGGGTTAGGGATAGCATTAGGGTTAGGGTTGTGGGATACGGTTAGGATTTAGGGTGCGGGTTACGGTTAGTTTTACAGTTAAGGTGAGGGTTTAGGGTAATTGTTATGATTAGGGTTATAGTCAGAGTTAGGGTTTGGTTTAGGATTAGGGTTAGGTGTAGGGTAAGAATTAGGTTTAGGTCCATGTTGAGGGTTAGACTTAGTGTTCTATTTAGGGTAAAGGTTAGGGGTAGGGTTAGGATTAGGTCTAGGGTTAGGATTAGGATTATTTTAGGGTTAGGTTCAGGGCTATTGTAAGTGTTCAGTTTAGGGTTACAGATGGACTAGCGTTATTCTTAGAGTTAGGTTTAAGGTTAGGGTTTGGGTTAGGTCTAGGTTTAGGGTTAAGCTTATGGTTAGTGTTTGGATGAAGTTCAGGATAGGGTGAGGGTTATTTTTATGGTGAGGGCTAGGGTTTGGGTTTGTGTTCAGGTTAGTGTTAAGGATAGGTTTAGGGTTCGGTTAGGGTTAGGCGTTATGTCTAGGGTCAGCGTTAGGTTAGGTTCAGGGTTAGTGTGAAGTTTAGGTTAAGGGTGAGGGTTATGATAAGGGTTAGGATTATAGACGGTGTTAGACGTTAGGTTTAGGGTGTTAGGGTTAGGTTTATGGTTAGGGTAGATTTAAGTTTAGGTTTAATATTAGGGTTAGGGTTAGATTTGGGTTACTGTTCGTATTAGGGTTAGGGTTAGGGATAAGTTTGGGGATAGCGTTAGGTTTCGGGTTGGGGATACGGTTAAGGATTAGGGTGAGGGTTAGGGTTAGGTTTACAGTTAAGGCGAGGGTTTAGGGTAATTGTTATGGTTAGGGTTAGAGTTAGAGTTAGGCTTAGGGTTAGGGTGAAGTTTCAGTTAATAGTCAGGGTTAGGCTTAAGGTTAGAGTAGGGTTAAGGTTAGTGTTCGGGTTAGGTGTAGCGTTAGGGTTTGGGTAGGGGTAAGGTTAGGGTTAAGGCTAGGTTTACGGTAAAGGGTAGGGCTAGCTTAGGGTTAGATTTAGAGTTAGAGTTAGTGCTAGGGTTTAGGATTATGGTTATGGTCAGGTTTAGAGTTATTGTTAGGGTTAGGGTAGAGTTAAGGTTAGGGTTCATTTAGGGTTAGAGAAAGGGTTAGGTTTAGGTCTGGGTTAGGTGTAGGATGCGGGGTAGGCTTAGGGTTAGGGGTTCATGGGAGGGTTAGTGTTAAGTTTACATTAAGCTGATGTTTTAGGGTGTTACTGTTAGGGCTAGGGTTAGCATTAGGTTTAGGGTCAGGGCTAGAGTTAGGGGATAGTTAAGGGTTAGCTTTAGTTTCAGGGTTAGGGTTAGCCTTCGGTTTAGGGTGAAGTTTAGGTTAAGGATGAGGGTTAGGGTTAGGGTTAGGCATTTGGGTTAAGGTTAGGGTTAGGTTTAGGATTAGGCTTAGGGTTAGGGTTAGGTGTTTGGGTTAATGTTAGGGTCAGGTTTAGGGTTCGGCTTAGGGTTAGGGCTACAGCTGGGGTAAAGTTTAATTGAAGGGTGAGGGTTGAGCTTAGGGTTAGCCTTAGGGGTTAGGGTTAGAGCTTAGGTTAGGATTAAGTTTAGGGTTAAGGTTAGGTTTAGATTTAGGGTTAGGGTTAGTGTTAGGGTTAAGTCATGTTTAGGTTTCGGGCTAGGTGAAGGTTATAGATAGGGTTAGGTTAAGGGTTGAGGTTAGGTTTAGATGGTAAGATGAGGGTTAGTGCTAGGTTTCCGTTTAAGCTGAGTGTGTAGGGTAAGTTTTAGCGTTAGGATTAGGGTTAGAGTTAGAGTTAGGGTCAGGGTTAGTTTTGAGTTTAGAGTTAGGGTTACGTTTATGGTACGGTCAGGGTTAGGGGAGATTTAGTGTTACGTTTAGTTTTAGGGTTAGGGTTACAGAGAAGTTTATGTTAAGCGAGAGGGTTGGGGTTAGGGGTTTGGGTTCAGGTCAGAGTCAGGGTTAGGGTTAGGTTTAGGGTTAGGGTTACGTGTAGTGTTAGTGTTAGTTTTGCTTAGGGTTCGGGTTTGAATGAAGTTAGGGTACGCTTAGCGTTATGCTTAGGGTGAAATTCTGGTTAAGGGTGAGGGTTCGGCTTAGGGTTTGGATTAGAGTTAGGGTCAGTGGTTAGGGTTAGGTTTAGGGTTAAGGTTAGTTTTAGGCTAAGGATTAGGATTAGCGTTAGGGTTAAGGGTTACTGTTTCAGTTAGGTTTAGGTTAAGGTTATAATTAGGGTTAAGTTTAGGGTTAGGGTAAGAGTTAGAGTTACATTGACAGTTAAGGTGAGGGTTTTGGGTAAGTGTTACCCTTAAGGTTAGGGTTAGAGTAAAGGTTAAGGGTTAGGGTTAAGGTTAAGGGTTAGGGTTAGGTTTAAGTTTACGTTGGCTTAAAGATAGGGTTAAGGTTAGGTTAGGGTTAGGGTCAGGGTTAGAATTAGAATTAGGTTTAGGGCGAGGATTAGGGTCAGAGTTATTGTAAGGGTTAGGTTTCGGGTTACAGGTGGGCCAAGGTTAAGGTGAGGGTTAGGTTTATGGGGAGGGTTAGGGTTAAAGTCAGGGTGAGTTTTCGGTTAGGGATAGGGTGAAGTTTAAGATAGGGTGAGGGTTAGGGTTATGGCTAAGGTTTGGGCTTGTTTTCAGGTTAGTGTTAAGGTTATGTTCAGGGTTAGGGTTACGTTCAGGGGTTGTGTTCAGTTTTAGGGTTAGGGTTAGATTTAAGGTTAGGGTTAAGTTTAGTGTTACGTTTAGGGTTAGGGTCATGGTTGTGTTAGGCTTTGTGGTTGGGGTGAGGGTTAGTTTTAGGGTTAGGGTTGGTTAGGGTTAGGATTATCGTTATGATAAGGCGTTAGGGGTTAGAAGTGTAGTTTAGGGTTAGGGTTTGGGTGAGGGTTCCGGTTAGGCCTTGCGGTTCTGGTCATGGTTAGGTTTGGTTTAGGCTTAGGGTTAGGTTCATGATTCGGTTTCGGGTTAGTGTTAGAGTTAGGGTGAGAGTTAGTGTTAAGGTTTTTGCTAGGCTTTGGTGTTAGGGTTAGGGTTTGTGTTAGGGTTAGGTTTATCATTAGGGCTCAGGGGTTTCAGGTTAATGTTAGGGTTAGGGTTAGGGATAGCATTAGGGTTAGGGTTGTGGGATACGGTTAGGATTTAGGGTGCGGGTTACGGTTAGTTTTACAGTTAAGGTGAGGGTTTAGGGTAATTGTTACGATTAGGGTTATAGTCAGAGTTAGGGTTTGGTTTAGGATTAGGGTTAGGTGTAGGGTAAGAATTAGGTTTAGGTCCATGTTGAGGGTTAGACTTAGTGTTCTATTTAGGGTAAAGGTTAGGGGTAGGGTTAGGATTAGGTCTAGGGTTAGGATTAGGATTATTTTAGGGTTAGGTTCAGGGCTATTGTAAGTGTTCAGTTTAGGGTTACAGATGGACTAGCGTTATTCTTAGAGTTAGGTTTAAGGTTAGGGTTTGGGTTAGGTCTAGGTTTAGGGTTAAGCTTATGGTTAGTGTTTGGATGAAGTTCAGGATAGGGTGAGGGTTATTTTTATGGTGAGGGCTAGGGTTTGGGTTTGTGTTCAGGTTAGTGTTAAGGATAGGTTTAGGGTTCGGTTAGGGTTAGGCGTTATGTCTAGGGTCAGCGTTAGGTTAGGTTCAGGGTTAGTGTGAAGTTTAGGTTAAGGGTGAGGGTTATGATAAGGGTTAGGATTATAGACGGTGTTAGACGTTAGGTTTAGGGTGTTAGGGTTAGGTTTATGGTTAGGGTAGATTTAAGTTTAGGTTTAATATTAGGGTTAGGGTTAGATTTGGGTTACTGTTCGTATTAGGGTTAGGGTTAGGGATAAGTTTGGGGATAGAGTTAGGTTTAGGGTTGGGGATACGGTTAAGGATTAGGGTGAGGGTTAGGGTTAGGTTTACAGTTAAGGCGAGGGTTTAGGGTAATTGTTATGGTTAGGGTTAGAGTTAGAGTTAGGCTTAGGGTTAGGGTGAAGTTTCAGTTAATAGTCAGGGTTAGGCTTAAGGTTAGAGTAGGGTTAAGGTTAGTGTTCGGGTTAGGTATAGCGTTAGGGTTTGGGTAGGGGTAAGGTTAGGGTTAAGGCTAGGTTTACGGTAAAGGGTAGGGCTAGCTTAGGGTTAGATTTAGAGTTAGAGTTAGTGCTAGGGTTTAGGATTATGGTTATGGTCAGGTTTAGAGTTATTGTTAGGGTTAGGGTAGAGTTAAGGTTAGGGTTCATTTAGGGTTAGAGAAAGGGTTAGGTTTAGGTCTGGGTTAGGTGTAGGATGCGGGGTAGGCTTAGGGTTAGGGGTTCATGGGAGGGTTAGTGTTAAGTTTACATTAAGCTGATGTTTTAGGGTGTTACTGTTAGGGCTAGGGTTAGCATTAGGTTTAGGGTCAGGGCTAGAGTTAGGGGATAGTTAAGGGTTAGCTTTAGTTTCAGGGTTAGGGTTAGCCTTCGGTTTAGGGTGAAGTTTAGGTTAAGGATGAGGGTTAGGGTTAGGGTTAGGCATTTGGGTTAAGGTTAGGGTTAGGTTTAGGATTAGGCTTAGGGTTAGGGTCAGGTGTTTGGGTTAATGTTAGGGTCAGGTTTAGGGTTCGGCTTAGGGTTAGGGCTACAGCTGGGGTAAAGTTTAATTGAAGGGTGAGGGTTGAGCTTAGGGTTAGCCTTAGGGGTTAGGGTTAGAGCTTAGGTTAGGATTAAGTTTAGGGTTAAGGTTAGGTTTAGATTTAGGGTTAGGGTTAGTGTTAGGGTTAAGTCATGTTTAGGTTTAGGGCTAGGTGAAGGTTATAGATAGGGTTAGGTTAAGGGTTGAGGTTAGGTTTAGATGGTAAGATGAGGGTTAGTGCTAGGTTTCCATTTAAGCTGAGTGTGTAGGGTAAGTTTTAGCGTTAGGATTAGGGTTAGAGTTAGAGTTAGGGTCAGGGTTAGTTTTGAGTTTAGAGTTAGGGTTACGTTTATGGTACGGTCAGGGTTGGGGGAGATTTAGTGTTACGTTTAGTTTTAGGGTTAGGGTTACAGAGAAGTTTATGTGAAGCGAGAGGGTTGGGGTTAGGGGTTTGGGTTCAGGTCAGAGTCAGGGTTAGGGTTAGGTTTAGGGTTAGGGTTACGTGTAGTGTTAGTGTTAGTTTTGCTTAGGGTTCGGGTTTGAATGAAGTTAGGGTACGCTTAGCGTTATGCTTAGGGTGAAATTCTGGTTAAGGGTGAGGGTTCGGCTTAGGGTTTGGATTAGAGTTAGGGTCAGTGGTTAGGGTTAGGTTTAGGGTTAAGGTTAGTTTTAGGCTAAGGATTAGGATTAGCGTTAGGGTTAAGGGTTACTGTTTCAGTTAGGTTTAGGTTAAGGTTATAATTAGGGTTAAGTTTAGGGTTAGGGTAAGAGTTAGAGTTACATTGACAGTTAAGGTGAGGGTTTTGGGTAAGTGTTACCCTTAAGGTTAGGGTTAGAGTAAAGGTTAAGGGTTAGGGTTAAGGTTAAGGGTTAGGGTTAGGTTTAAGTTTACGTTGGCTTAAAGATAGGGTTAAGGTTAGGTTAGGGTTAGGGTCAGGGTTAGAATTAGAATTAGGTTTAGGGCGAGGATTAGGGTCAGAGTTATTGTAAGGGTTAGGTTTCGGGTTACAGGTGGGCCAAGGTTAAGGTGAGGGTTAGGTTTATGGGGAGGGTTAGGGTTAAAGTCAGGGTGAGTTTTCGGTTAGGGATAGGGTGAAGTTTAAGATAGGGTGAGGGTTAGGGTTATGGCTAAGGTTTGGGCTTGTTTTCAGGTTAGTGTTAAGGTTATGTTCAGGGTTAGGGTTACGTTCAGGGGTTGTGTTCAGTTTTAGGGTTAGGGTTAGATTTAAGGTTAGGGTTAAGTTTAGTGTTACGTTTAGGGTTAGGGTCATGGTTGTGTTAGGCTTTGTGGTTGGGGTGAGGGTTAGTTTTAGGGTTAGGGTTGGTTAGGGTTAGGATTATCGTTATGATAAGGCGTTAGGGGTTAGAAGTGTAGTTTAGGGTTAGGGTTTGGGTGAGGGTTCCGGTTAGGCCTTGCGGTTCTGGTCATGGTTAGGTTTGGTTTAGGCTTAGGGTTAGGTTCATGATTCGGTTTCGGGTTAGTGTTAGAGTTAGGGTGAGAGTTAGTGTTAAGGTTTTTGCTAGGCTTTGGTGTTAGGGTTAGGGTTTGTGTTAGGGTTAGGTTTATCATTAGGGCTCAGGGGTTTCAGGTTAATGTTAGGGTTAGGGTTAGGGATAGCATTAGGGTTAGGGTTGTGGGATACGGTTAGGATTTAGGGTGCGGGTTACGGTTAGTTTTACAGTTAAGGTGAGGGTTTAGGGTAATTGTTATGATTAGGGTTATAGTCAGAGTTAGGGTTTGGTTTAGGATTAGGGTTAGGTGTAGGGTAAGAATTAGGTTTAGGTCCATGTTGAGGGTTAGACTTAGTGTTCTATTTAGGGTAAAGGTTAGGGGTAGGGTTAGGATTAGGTCTAGGGTTAGGATTAGGATTATTTTAGGGTTAGGTTCAGGGCTATTGTAAGTGTTCAGTTTAGGGTTACAGATGGACTAGCGTTATTCTTAGAGTTAGGTTTAAGGTTAGGGTTTGGGTTAGGTCTAGGTTTAGGGTTAAGCTTATGGTTAGTGTTTGGATGCATAGAGAGATAGTATTAGGGTTATTTTTATGGTGAGGGCTAGGGTTTGGGTTTGTGTTCAGGTTAGTGTTAAGGATAGGTTTAGGGTTCGGTTAGGGTTAGGCGTTATGTCTAGGGTCAGCGTTAGGTTAGGTTCAGGGTTAGTGTGAAGTTTAGGTTAAGGGTGAGGGTTATGATAAGGGTTAGGATTATAGACGGTGTTAGACGTTAGGTTTAGGGTGTTAGGGTTAGGTTTATGGTTAGGGTAGATTTAAGTTTAGGTTTAATATTAGGGTTAGGGTTAGATTTGGGTTACTGTTCGTATTAGGGTTAGGGTTAGGGATAAGTTTGGGGATAGCGTTAGGTTTCGGGTTGGGGATACGGTTAAGGATTAGGGTGAGGGTTAGGGTTAGGTTTACAGTTAAGGCGAGGGTTTAGGGTAATTGTTATGGTTAGGGTTAGAGTTAGAGTTAGGCTTAGGGTTAGGGTGAAGTTTCAGTTAATAGTCAGGGTTAGGCTTAAGGTTAGAGTAGGGTTAAGGTTAGTGTTCGGGTTAGGTATAGCGTTAGGGTTTGAGTAAGGGTAAGGTTAGGGTTAAGGCTAGGTTTACGGTAAAGGGTAGGGCTAGCTTAGGGTTAGATTTAGAGTTAGAGTTAGTGCTAGGGTTTAGGATTATGGTTATGGTCAGGTTTAGAGTTATTGTTAGGGTTAGGGTAGAGTTATGGTTAGGGTTCATTTAGGGTTAGAGAAAGGGTTAGGTTTAGGTCTGGGTTAGGTGTAGGATGCGGGGTAGGCTTAGGGTTAGGGGTTCATGGGAGGGTTAGTGTTAAGTTTACATTAAGCTGATGTTTTAGGGTGTTACTGTTAGGGCTAGGGTTAGCATTAGGTTTAGGGTCAGGGCTAGAGTTAGGGGATAGTTAAGGGTTAGCTTTAGTTTCAGGGTTAGGGTTAGCCTTCGGTTTAGGGTGAAGTTTAGGTTAAGGATGAGGGTTAGGGTTAGGGTTAGGCATTTGGGTTAAGGTTAGGGTTAGGTTTAGGATTAGGCTTAGGGTTAGGGTCAGGTGTTTGGGTTAATGTTAGGGTCAGGTTTAGGGTTCGGCTTAGGGTTAGGGCTACAGCTGGGGTAAAGTTTAATTGAAGGGTGAGGGTTGAGCTTAGGGTTAGCGTTAGGGGTTAGGGTTAGAGCTTAGGTTAGGATTAAGTTTAGGGTTAAGGTTAGGTTTAGATTTAGGGTTAGGGTTAGTGTTAGGGTTAAGTCATGTTTAGGTTTCGGGCTAGGTGAAGGTTATAGATAGGGTTAGGTTAAGGGTTGAGGTTAGGTTTAGATGGTAAGATGAGGGTTAGTGCTAGGTTTCCATTTAAGCTGAGTGTGTAGGGTAAGTTTTAGCGTTAGGATTAGGGTTAGAGTTAGAGTTAGGGTCAGGGTTAGTTTTGAGTTTAGAGTTAGGGTTACGTTTATGGTACGGTCAGGGTTAGGGGAGATTTAGTGTTACGTTTAGTTTTAGGGTTAGGGTTACAGAGAAGTTTATGTTAAGCGAGAGGGTTGGGGTTAGGGGTTTGGGTTCAGGTCAGAGTCAGGGTTAGGGTTAGGTTTAGGGTTAGGGTTACGTGTAGTGTTAGTGTTAGTTTTGCTTAGGGTTCGGGTTTGAATGAAGTTAGGGTACGCTTAGCGTTATGCTTAGGGTGAAATTCTGGTTAAGGGTGAGGGTTCGGCTTAGGGTTTGGATTAGAGTTAGGGTCAGTGGTTAGGGTTAGGTTTAGGGTTAAGGTTAGTTTTAGGCTAAGGATTAGGATTAGCGTTAGGGTTAAGGGTTACTGTTTCAGTTAGGTTTAGGTTAAGGTTATAATTAGGGTTAAGTTTAGGGTTAGGGTAAGAGTTAGAGTTACATTGACAGTTAAGGTGAGGGTTTTGGGTAAGTGTTACCCTTAAGGTTAGGGTTAGAGTAAAGGTTAAGGGTTAGGGTTAAGGTTAAGGGTTAGGGTTAGGTTTAAGTTTACGTTGGCTTAAAGATAGGGTTAAGGTTAGGTTAGGGTTAGGGTCAGGGTTAGAATTAGAATTAGGTTTAGGGCGAGGATTAGGGTCAGAGTTATTGTAAGGGTTAGGTTTCGGGTTACAGGTGGGCCAAGGTTAAGGTGAGGGTTAGGTTTATGGGGAGGGTTAGGGTTAAAGTCAGGGTGAGTTTTCGGTTAGGGATAGGGTGAAGTTTAAGATAGGGTGAGGGTTAGGGTTATGGCTAAGGTTTGGGCTTGTTTTCAGGTTAGTGTTAAGGTTATGTTCAGGGTTAGGGTTACGTTCAGGGGTTGTGTTCAGTTTTAGGGTTAGGGTTAGATTTAAGGTTAGGGTTAAGTTTAGTGTTACGTTTAGGGTTAGGGTCATGGTTGTGTTAGGCTTTGTGGTTGGGGTGAGGGTTAGTTTTAGGGTTAGGGTTGGTTAGGGTTAGGATTATCGTTAGGATAAGGCGTTAGGGGTTAGAAGTGTAGTTTAGGGTTAGGGTTTGGGTGAGGGTTCCGGTTAGGCCTTGCGGTTCTGTTCATGGTTAGGTTTGGTTTAGGCTTAGGGTTAGGTTCATGATTCGGTTTCGGGTTAGTGTTAGAGTTAGGGTGAGAGTTAGTGTTAAGGTTTTTGCTAGGCTTTGGTGTTAGGGTTAGGGTTTGTGTTAGGGTTAGGTTTATCATTAGGGCTCAGGGGTTTCAGGTTAATGTTAGGGTTAGGGTTAGGGATAGCATTAGGGTTAGGGTTGTGGGATACGGTTAGGATTTAGGGTGCGGGTTACGGTTAGTTTTACAGTTAAGGTGAGGGTTTAGGGTAATTGTTATGATTAGGGTTATAGTCAGAGTTAGGGTTTGGTTTAGGATTAGGGTTAGGTGTAGGGTAAGAATTAGGTTTAGGTCCATGTTGAGGGTTAGACTTAGTGTTCTATTTAGGGTAAAGGTTAGGGGTAGGGTTAGGATTAGGTCTAGGGTTAGGATTAGGATTATTTTAGGGTTAGGTTCAGGGCTATTGTAAGTGTTCAGTTTAGGGTTACAGAAGGACTAGCGTTATTCTTAGAGTTAGGTTTAAGGTTAGGGTTTGGGTTAGGTCTAGGTTTAGGGTTAAGCTTATGGTTAGTGTTTGGATGAAGTTCAGGATAGGGTGAGGGTTATTTTTATGGTGAGGGCTAGGGTTTGGGTTTGTGTTCAGGTTAGTGTTAAGGATAGGTTTAGGGTTCGGTTAGGGTTAGGCGTTATGTCTAGGGTCAGCGTTAGGTTAGGTTCAGGGTTAGTGTGAAGTTTAGGTTAAGGGTGAGGGTTATGATAAGGGTTAGGATTATAGACGGTGTTAGACGTTAGGTTTAGGGTGTTAGGGTTAGGTTTATGGTTAGGGTAGATTTAAGTTTAGGTTTAATATTAGGGTTAGGGTTAGATTTGGGTTACTGTTCGTATTAGGGTTAGGGTTAGGGATAAGTTTGGGGATAGCGTTAGGTTTAGGGTTGGGGATACGGTTAAGGATTAGGGTGAGGGTTAGGGTTAGGTTTACAGTTAAGGCGAGGGTTTAGGGTAATTGTTATGGTTAGGGTTAGAGTTAGAGTTAGGCTTAGGGTTAGGGTGAAGTTTCAGTTAATAGTCAGGGTTAGGCTTAAGGTTAGAGTAGGGTTAAGGTTAGTGTTCGGGTTAGGTATAGCGTTAGGTTTTGGGTAGGGGTAAGGTTAGGGTTAAGGCTAGGTTTACGGTAAAGGGTAGGGCTAGCTTAGGGTTAGATTTAGAGTTAGAGTTAGTGCTAGGGTTTAGGATTATGGTTATGGTCAGGTTTAGAGTTATTGTTAGGGTTAGGGTAGAGTTAAGGTTAGGGTTCATTTAGGGTTAGAGAAAGGGTTAGGTTTAGGTCTGGGTTAGGTGTAGGATGCGGGGTAGGCTTAGGGTTAGGGGTTCATGGGAGGGTTAGTGTTAAGTTTACATTAAGCTGATGTTTTAGGGTGTTACTGTTAGGGCTAGGGTTAGCATTAGGTTTAGGGTCAGGGCTAGAGTTAGGGGATAGTTAAGGGTTAGCTTTAGTTTCAGGGTTAGGGTTAGCCTTCGGTTTAGGGTGAAGTTTAGGTTAAGGATGAGGGTTAGGGTTAGGGTTAGGCATTTGGGTTAAGGTTAGGGTTAGGTTTAGGATTAGGCTTAGGGTTAGGGTTAGGTGTTTGGGTTAATGTTAGGGTCAGGTTTAGGGTTCGGCTTAGGGCATAGAGAGATAGTATGGGTAAAGTTTAATTGAAGGGTGAGGGTTGAGCTTAGGGTTAGCGTTAGGGGTTAGGTTAGAGCTTAGGTTAGGATTAAGTTTAGGGTTAAGGTTAGGTTTAGATTTAGGGTTAGGGTTAGTGTTAGGGTTAAGTCATGTTTAGGTTTAGGGCTAGGTGAAGGTTATAGATAGGGTTAGGTTAAGGGTTGAGGTTAGGTTTAGATGGTAAGATGAGGGTTAGTGCTAGGTTTCCATTTAAGCTGAGTGTGTAGGGTAAGTTTTAGCGTTAGGATTAGGGTTAGAGTTCGAGTTAGGGTCAGGGTTAGTTTTGAGTTTAGAGTTAGGGTTACGTTTATGGTACGGTCAGGGTTAGGGGAGATTTAGTGTTACGTTTAGTTTTAGGGTTAGGATTACAGAGAAGTTTATGTTAAGCGAGAGGGTTGGGGTTAGGGGTTTGGGTTCAGGTCAGAGTCAGGGTTAGGGTTAGGTTTA
This sequence comes from Loxodonta africana, assembly GCF_030014295.1. NCBI lineage: Eukaryota > Metazoa > Chordata > Mammalia > Proboscidea > Elephantidae > Loxodonta > Loxodonta africana. The sequence goes on along the minus strand of NC_087349.1, from coordinate 133,929,434 downwards.
GGGTTAGGGTTACGTGTAGTGTTAGTGTTAGTTTTGCTTAGGGTTCGGGTTTGAATGAAGTTAGGGTACGCTTAGCGTTATGCTTAGGGTGAAATTCTGGTTAAGGGTGAGGGTTCGGCTCAGGGTTTGGATTAGAGTTAGGGTCAGTGGTTAGGGTTAGGTTTAGGTTTAAGGTTAGTTTCAGGCTAAGGATTAGGATTAGAGTTAGGGTTAAGGGTTACTGTTTCAGTTAGGTTTAGGTTAAGGTTATAATTAGGGTTAAGTTTAGGGTTAGGGTAAGAGTTAGAGTTACATTTACAGTTAAGGTGAGGGTTTTGGGTAAGTGTTACCCTTAAGGTTAGGGTTAGAGTAAAGGTTAAGGGTTCGGGTTGAGGTTAAGGGTTAGGGTTAGGTTTAAGTTTACGTTGGCTTAAAGATAGGGTTAAGGTTAGGTTAGGGTTAGGGTCAGGGTTAGAATTAGAATTAGGTTTAGGGCGAGGATTAGGGTCAGAGTTATTGTAAGGGTTAGGTTTCGGGTTACAGGTGGGCCAAGGTTAAGGTGAGGGTTAGGTTTATGGGGAGGGTTAGGGTTAAAGTCAGGGTGAGTTTTCGGTTAGGGATAGGGTGAAGTTTAAGATAGGGTGAGGGTTAGGGTTATGGCTCAGGTTTGGGCTTGTTTTCAGGTTAGTGTTAAGGTTATGTTCAGGGTTAGGGTTACGTTCAGGGGTTGTGTTCAGTTTTAGGGTTAGGGTTAGATTTAAGGTTAGGGTTAAGTTTAGTGTTACGTTTAGGGTTAGGGTCATGGTTGTGTTAGGCTTTGTGGTTGGGGTGAGGGTTAGTTTTAGGGTTAGGGTTGGTTAGGGTTAGGATTATCGTTAGGATAAGGCGTTAGGGGTTAGAAGTGTAGTTTAGGGTTAGGGTTTGGGTGAGGGTTCCGGTTAGGCCTTGCGGTTCTGGTCATGGTTAGGTTTGGTTTAGGCTTAGGGTTAGGTTCATGATTCGGTTTCGGGTTAGTGTTAGAGTTAGGGTGAGAGTTAGTGTTAAGGTTTTTGCTAGGCTTTGGTGTTAGGGTTAGGGTTTGTGTTAGGGTTAGGTTTATCATTAGGGCTCAGGGGTTTCAGGTTAATGTTAGGGTTAGGGTTAGGGATAGCATTAGGGTTAGGGTTGTGGGATACGGTTAGGATTTAGGGTGCGGGTTACGGTTAGTTTTACAGTTAAGGTGAGGGTTTAGGGTAATTGTTATGATTAGGGTTATAGTCAGAGTTAGGGTTTGGTTTAGGATTAGGGTTTGGTGTAGGGTAAGAATTAGGTTTAGGTCCATGTTGAGGGTTAGACTTAGTGTTCTATTTAGGGTAAAGGTTAGGGGTAGGGTTAGGATTAGGTCTAGGGTGAGGATTAGGATTATTTTAGGGTTAGGTTCAGGGCTATTGTAAGTGTTCAGTTTAGGGTTACAGATGGACTAGCGTTATTCTTAGAGTTAGGTTTAAGGTTAGGGTTTGGGTTAGGTCTAGGTTTAGGGTTAAGGTTATGGTTAGTGTTTGGATGAAGTTCAGGATAGGGTGAGGGTTATTTTTATGGTGAGGGCTAGGGTTTGGGTTTGTGTTCAGGTTAGTGTTAAGGATAGGTTTAGGGTTCGGTTAGGGTTAGGCGTTATGTCTAGGGTCAGCGTTAGGTTAGGTTCAGGGTTAGTGTGAAGTTTAGGTTAAGGGTGAGGGTTATGATAAGGGTTAGGATTATAGACGGTATTAGACGTTAGGTTTAGGGTGTTAGGGTTAGGTTTATGGTTAGGGTAGATTTAAGTTTAGGTTTAATATTAGGGTTAGGGTTAGATTTGGGTTACTGTTCGTATTAGGGTTAGGGTTAGGGATAAGTTTGGGGATAGCGTTAGGTTTAGGGTTGGGGATACGGTTAAGGATTAGGGTGAGGGTTAGGGTTAGGTTTACAGTTAAGGCGAGGGTTTAGGGTAATTGTTATGGTTAGGGTTAGAGTTAGAGTTAGGCTTAGGGTTAGGGTGAAGTTTCAGTTAATAGTCAGGGTTAGGCTTAAGGTTAGAGTAGGGTTAAGGTTAGTGTTCGGGTTAGGTATAGCGTTAGGGTTTGGGTAGGGGTAAGGTTAGGGTTAAGGCTAGGTTTACGGTAAAGGGTAGGGCTAGCTTAGGGTTTGATTTAGAGTTAGAGTTAGTGCTAGGGTTTAGGATTATGGTTATGGTCAGGTTTAGAGTTATTGTTAGGGTTAGGGTAGAGTTAAGGTTAGGGTTCATTTAGGGTTAGAGAAAGGGTTAGGTTTAGGTCTGGGTTAGGTGTAGGATGCGGGGTAGGCTTAGGGTTAGGGGTTCATGGGAGGGTTAGTGTTAAGTTTACATTAAGCTGATGTTTTAGGGTGTTACTGTTAGGGCTAGGGTTAGCATTAGGTTTAGGGTCAGGGCTAGAGTTAGGGGATAGTTAAGGGTTAGCTTTAGTTTCAGGGTTAGGGTTAGCCTTCGGTTTAGGGTGAAGTTTAGGTTAAGGATGAGGGTTAGGGTTAGGGTTAGGCATTTGGGTTAAGGTTAGGGTTAGGTTTAGGATTAGGCTTAGGGTTAGGGTCAGGTGTTTGGGTTAATGTTAGGGTCAGGTTTAGGGTTCGGCTTAGGGTTAGGGCTACAGCTGGGGTAAAGTTTAATTGAAGGGTGAGGGTTGAGCTTAGGGTTAGCCTTAGGGGTTAGGGTTAGAGCTTAGGTTAGGATTAAGTTTAGGGTTAAGGTTAGGTTTAGATTTAGGGTTAGGGTTAGTGTTAGGGTTAAGTCATGTTTAGGTTTAGGGCTAGGTGAAGGTTATAGATAGGGTTAGGTTAAGGGTTGAGTTTAGGTTTAGATGGTAAGATGAGGGTTAGTGCTAGGTTTCCATTTAAGCTGAGTGTGTAGGGTAAGTTTTAGCGTTAGGATTAGGGTTAGAGTTAGAGTTAGGGTCAGGGTTAGTTTTGAGTTTAGAGTTAGGGTTACGTTTATGGTACGGTCAGGGTTGGGGGAGATTTAGTGTTACGTTTAGTTTTAGGGTTAGGGTTACAGAGAAGTTTATGTGAAGCGAGAGGGTTGGGGTTAGGGGTTTGGGTTCAGGTCAGAGTCAGGGTTAGGGTTAGGTTTAGGGTTAGGGTTACGTGTAGTGTTAGTGTTAGTTTTGCTTAGGGTTCGGGTTTGAATGAAGTTAGGGTACGCTTAGCGTTATGCTTAGGGTGAAATTCTGGTTAAGGGTGAAGGTTCGGCTTAGGGTTTGGATTAGAGTTAGGGTCAGTGGTTAGGGTTAGGTTTAGGGTTAAGGTTAGTTTTAGGCTAAGGATTAGGATTAGCGTTAGGGTTAAGGGTTACTGTTTCAGTTAGGTTTAGGTTAAGGTTATAATTAGGGTTAAGTTTAGGGTTAGGGTAAGAGTTAGAGTTACATTGACAGTTAAGGTGAGGGTTTTGGGTAAGTGTTACCCTTAAGGTTAGGGTTAGAGTAAAGGTTAAGGGTTAGGGTTAAGGTTAAGGGTTAGGGTTAGGTTTAAGTTTACGTTGGCTTAAAGATAGGGTTAAGGTTAGGTTAGGGTTAGGGTCAGGGTTAGAATTAGAATTAGGTTTAGGGCGAGGATTAGGGTCAGAGTTATTGTAAGGGTTAGGTTTCGGGTTACAGGTGGGCCAAGGTTAAGGTGAGGGTTAGGTTTATGGGGAGGGTTAGGGTTAAAGTCAGGGTGAGTTTTCGGTTAGGGATAGGGTGAAGTTTAAGATAGGGTGAGGGTTAGGGTTATGGCTAAGGTTTGGGCTTGTTTTCAGGTTAGTGTTAAGGTTATGTTCAGGGTTAGGGTTACGTTCAGGGGTTGTGTTCAGTTTTAGGGTTAGGGTTAGATTTAAGGTTAGGGTTAAGTTTAGTGTTACGTTTAGGGTTAGGGTCATGGTTGTGTTAGGCTTTGTGGTTGGGGTGAGGGTTAGTTTTAGGGTTAGGGTTGGTTAGGGTTAGGATTATCGTTAGGATAAGGCGTTAGGGGTTAGAAGTGTAGTTTAGGGTTAGGGTTTGGGTGAGGGTTCCGGTTAGGCCTTGCGGTTCTGGTCATGGTTAGGTTTGGTTTAGGCTTAGGGTTAGGTTCATGATTCGGTTTCGGGTTAGTGTTAGAGTTAGGGTGAGAGTTAGTGTTAAGGTTTTTGCTAGGCTTTGGTGTTAGGGTTAGGGTTTGTGTTAGGGTTAGGTTTATCATTAGGGCTCAGGGGTTTCAGGTTAATGTTAGGGTTAGGGTTAGGGATAGCATTAGGGTTAGGGTTGTGGGATACGGTTAGGATTTAGGGTGCGGGTTACGGTTAGTTTTACAGTTAAGGTGAGGGTTTAGGGTAATTGTTATGATTAGGGTTATAGTCAGAGTTAGGGTTTGGTTTAGGATTAGGGTTAGGTGTAGGGTAAGAATTAGGTTTAGGTCCATGTTGAGGGTTAGACTTAGTGTTCTATTTAGGGTAAAGGTTAGGGGTAGGGTTAGGATTAGGTCTAGGGTTAGGATTAGGATTATTTTAGGGTTAGGTTCAGGGCTATTGTAAGTGTTCAGTTTAGGGTTACAGATGGACTAGCGTTATTCTTAGAGTTAGGTTTAAGGTTAGGGTTTGGGTTAGGTCTAGGTTTAGGGTTAAGCTTATGGTTAGTGTTTGGATGAAGTTCAGGATAGGGTGAGGGTTATTTTTATGGTGAGGGCTAGGGTTTGGGTTTGTGTTCAGGTTAGTGTTAAGGATAGGTTTAGGGTTCGGTTAGGGTTAGGCGTTATGTCTAGGGTCAGCGTTAGGTTAGGTTCAGGGTTAGTGTGAAGTTTAGGTTAAGGGTGAGGGTTATGATAAGGGTTAGGATTATAGACGGTGTTAGACGTTAGGTTTAGGGTGTTAGGGTTAGGTTTATGGTTAGGGTAGATTTAAGTTTAGGTTTAATATTAGGGTTAGGGTTAGATTTGGGTTACTGTTCGTATTAGGGTTAGGGTTAGGGATAAGTTTGGGGATAGAGTTAGGTTTAGGGTTGGGGATACGGTTAAGGATTAGGGTGAGGGTTAGGGTTAGGTTTACAGTTAAGGCGAGGGTTTAGGGTAATTGTTATGGTTAGGGTTAGAGTTAGAGTTAGGCTTAGGGTTAGGGTGAAGTTTCAGTTAATAGTCAGGGTTAGGCTTAAGGTTAGAGTAGGGTTAAGGTTAGTGTTCGGGTTAGGTATAGCGTTAGGGTTTGGGTAGGGGTAAGGTTAGGGTTAAGGCTAGGTTTACGGTAAAGGGTAGGGCTAGCTTAGGGTTAGATTTAGAGTTAGAGTTAGTGCTAGGGTTTAGGATTATGGTTATGGTCAGGTTTAGAGTTATTGTTAGGGTTAGGGTAGAGTTAAGGTTAGGGTTCATTTAGGGTTAGAGAAAGGGTTAGGTTTAGGTCTGGGTTAGGTGTAGGATGCGGGGTAGGCTTAGGGTTAGGGGTTCATGGGAGGGTTAGTGTTAAGTTTACATTAAGCTGATGTTTTAGGGTGTTACTGTTAGGGCTAGGGTTAGCATTAGGTTTAGGGTCAGGGCTAGAGTTAGGGGATAGTTAAGGGTTAGCTTTAGTTTCAGGGTTAGGGTTAGCCTTCGGTTTAGGGTGAAGTTTAGGTTAAGGATGAGGGTTAGGGTTAGGGTTAGGCATTTGGGTTAAGGTTAGGGTTAGGTTTAGGATTAGGCTTAGGGTTAGGGTCAGGTGTTTGGGTTAATGTTAGGGTCAGGTTTAGGGTTCGGCTTAGGGTTAGGGCTACAGCTGGGGTAAAGTTTAATTGAAGGGTGAGGGTTGAGCTTAGGGTTAGCCTTAGGGGTTAGGGTTAGAGCTTAGGTTAGGATTAAGTTTAGGGTTAAGGTTAGGTTTAGATTTAGGGTTAGGGTTAGTGTTAGGGTTAAGTCATGTTTAGGTTTAGGGCTAGGTGAAGGTTATAGATAGGGTTAGGTTAAGGGTTGAGGTTAGGTTTAGATGGTAAGATGAGGGTTAGTGCTAGGTTTCCATTTAAGCTGAGTGTGTAGGGTAAGTTTTAGCGTTAGGATTAGGGTTAGAGTTCGAGTTAGGGTCAGGGTTAGTTTTGAGTTTAGAGTTAGGGTTACGTTTATGGTACGGTCAGGGTTAGGGGAGATTTAGTGTTACGTTTAGTTTTAGGGTTAGGGTTACAGAGAAGTTTATGTTAAGCGAGAGGGTTGGGGTTAGGGGTTTGGGTTCAGGTCAGAGTCAGGGTTAGGGTTAGGTTTAGGGTTAGGGTTACGTGTAGTGTTAGTGTTAGTTTTGCTTAGGGTTCGGGTTTGAATGAAGTTAGGGTACGCTTAGCGTTATGCTTAGGGTGAAATTCTGGTTAAGGGTGAGGGTTCGGCTTAGGGTTTGGATTAGAGTTAGGGTCAGTGGTTAGGGTTAGGTTTAGGGTTAAGGTTAGTTTTAGGCTAAGGATTAGGATTAGCGTTAGGGTTAAGGGTTACTGTTTCAGTTAGGTTTAGGTTAAGGTTATAATTAGGGTTAAGTTTAGGGTTAGGGTAAGAGTTAGAGTTACATTGACAGTTAAGGTGAGGGTTTTGGGTAAGTGTTACCCTTAAGGTTAAGGTTAGAGTAAAGGTTAAGGGTTCGGGTTAAGGTTAAGGGTTAGGGTTAGGTTTAAGTTTACGTTGGCTTAAAGATAGGGTTAAGGTTAGGTTAGGGTTAGGGTCAGGGTTAGAATTAGAATTAGGTTTAGGGCGAGGATTAGGGTCAGAGTTATTGTAAGGGTTAGGTTTCGGGTTACAGGTGGGCCAAGGTTAAGGTGAGGGTTAGGTTTATGGGGAGGGTTAGGGTTAAAGTCAGGGTGAGTTTTCGGTTAGGGATAGGGTGAAGTTTAAGATAGGGTGAGGGTTAGGGTTATGGCTCAGGTTTGGGCTTGTTTTCAGGTTAGTGTTAAGGTTATGTTCAGGGTTAGGGTTACGTTCAGGGGTTGTGTTCAGTTTTAGGGTTAGGGTTAGATTTAAGGTTAGGGTTAAGTTTAGTGTTACGTTTAGGGTTAGGGTCATGGTTGTGTTAGGCTTTGTGGTTGGGGTGAGGGTTAGTTTTAGGGTTAGGGTTGGTTAGTGTTAGGATTATCGTTAGGATAAGGCGTTAGGGGTTAGAAGTGTAGTTTAGGGTTAGGGTTTGGGTGAGGGTTCCGGTTAGGCCTTGCGGTTCTGGTCATGGTGAGGTTTGGTTTAGGCTTAGGGTTAGGTTCATGATTCGGTTTCGGGTTAGTGTTAGAGTTAGGGTGAGAGTTAGTGTTAAGGTTTTTGCTAGGCTTTGGTGTTAGGGTTAGGGTTTGTGTTAGGGTTAGGTTTATCATTAGGGCTCAGGGGTTTCAGGTTAATGTTAGGGTTAGGGTTAGGGATAGCATTAGGGTTAGGGTTGTGGGATACGGTTAGGATTTAGGGTGCGGGTTACGGTTAGTTTTACAGTTAAGGTGAGGGTTTAGGGTAATTGTTATGATTAGGGTTATAGTCAGAGTTAGGGTTTGGTTTAGGATTAGGGTTAGGTGTAGGGTAAGAATTAGGTTTAGGTCCATGTTGAGGGTTAGACTTAGTGTTCTATTTAGGGTAAAGGTTAGGGGTAGGGTTAGGATTAGGTCTAGGGTTAGGATTAGGATTATTTTAGGGTTAGGTTCAGGGCTATTGTAAGTGTTCAGTTTAGGGTTACAGATGGACTAGCGTTATTCTTAGAGTTAGGTTTAAGGTTAGGGTTTGGGTTAGGTCTAGGTTTAGGGTTAAGCTTATGGTTAGTGTTTGGATGAAGTTCAGGATAGGGTGAGGGTTATTTTTATGGTGAGGGCTAGGGTTTGGGTTTGTGTTCAGGTTAGTGTTAAGGATAGGTTTAGGGTTCGGTTAGGGTTAGGCGTTATGTCTAGGGTCAGCGTTAGGTTAGGTTCAGGGTTAGTGTGAAGTTTAGGTTAAGGGTGAGGGTTATGATAAGGGTTAGGATTATAGACGGTGTTAGACGTTAGGTTTAGGGTGTTAGGGTTAGGTTTATGGTTAGGGTAGATTTAAGTTTAGGTTTAATATTAGGGTTAGAGTTAGATTTGGGTTACTGTTCGTATTAGGGTTAGGGTTAGGGATAAGTTTGGGGATAGCGTTAGGTTTCGGGTTGGGGATACGGTTAAGGATTAGGGTGAGGGTTAGGGTTAGGTTTACAGTTAAGGCGAGGGTTTAGGGTAATTGTTATGGTTAGGGTTAGAGTTAGAGTTAGGCTTAGGGTTAGGGTGAAGTTTCAGTTAATAGTCAGGGTTAGGCTTAAGGTTAGAGTAGGGTTAAGGTTAGTGTTCGGGTTAGGTATAGCGTTAGGGTTTGGGTAGGGGTAAGGTTAGGGTTAAGGCTAGGTTTACGGTAAAGGGTAGGGCTAGCTTAGGGTTAGATTTAGAGTTAGAGTTAGTGCTAGGGTTTAGGATTATGGTTATGGTCAGGTTTAGAGTTATTGTTAGGGTTAGGGTAGAGTTAAGGTTAGGGTTCATTTAGGGTTAGAGAAAGGGTTAGGTTTAGGTCTGGGTTAGGTGTAGGATGCAGGGTAGGCTTAGGGTTAGGGGTTCATGGGAGGGTTAGTGTTAAGTTTACATTAAGCTGATGTTTTAGGGTGTTACTGTTAGGGCTAGGGTTAGCATTAGGTTTAGGGTCAGGGCTAGAGTTAGGGGATAGTTAAGGGTTAGCTTTAGTTTCAGGGTTAGGGTTAGCCTTCGGTTTAGGGTGAAGTTTAGGTTAAGGATGAGGGTTAGGGTTAGGGTTAGGCATTTGGGTTAAGGTTAGGGTTAGGTTTAGGATTAGGCTTAGGGTTAGGGTCAGGTGTTTGGGTTAATGTTAGGGTCAGGTTTAGGGTTCGGCTTAGGGTTAGGGCTACAGCTGGGGTAAAGTTTAATTGAAGGGTGAGGGTTGAGCTTAGGGTTAGCCTTAGGGGTTAGGGTTAGAGCTTAGGTTAGGATTAAGTTTAGGGTTAAGGTTAGGTTTAGATTTAGGGTTAGGGTTAGTGTTAGGGTTAAGTCATGTTTAGGTTTAGGGCTAGGTGAAGGTTATAGATAGGGTTAGGTTAAGGGTTGAGGTTAGGTTTAGATGGTAAGATGAGGGTTAGTGCTAGGTTTCCATTTAAGCTGAGTGTGTAGGGTAAGTTTTAGCGTTAGGATTAGGGTTAGAGTTAGAGTTAGGGTCAGGGTTAGTTTTGAGTTTAGAGTTAGGGTTACGTTTATGGTACGGTCAGGGTTGGGGGAGATTTAGTGTTACGTTTAGTTTTAGGGTTAGGGTTACAGAGAAGTTTATGTGAAGCGAGAGGGTTGGGGTTAGGGGTTTGGGTTCAGGTCAGAGTCAGGGTTAGGGTTAGGTTTAGGGTTAGGGTTACGTGTAGTGTTAGTGTTAGTTTTGCTTAGGGTTCGGGTTTGAATGAAGTTAGGGTACGCTTAGCGTTATGCTTAGGGTGAAATTCTGGTTAAGGGTGAGGGTTCGGCTTAGGGTTTGGATTAGAGTTAGGGTCAGTGGTTAGGGTTAGGTTTAGGGTTAAGGTTAGTTTTAGGCTAAGGATTAGGATTAGCGTTAGGGTTAAGGGTTACTGTTTCAGTTAGGTTTAGGTTAAGGTTATAATTAGGGTTAAGTTTAGGGTTAGGGTAAGAGTTAGAGTTACATTGACAGTTAAGGTGAGGGTTTTGGGTAAGTGTTACCCTTAAGGTTAGGGTTAGAGTAAAGGTTAAGGGTTAGGGTTAAGGTTAAGGGTTAGGGTTAGGTTTAAGTTTACGTTGGCTTAAAGATAGGGTTAAGGTTAGGTTAGGGTTAGGGTCAGGGTTAGAATTAGAATTAGGTTTAGGGCGAGGATTAGGGTCAGAGTTATTGTAAGGGTTAGGTTTCGGGTTACAGGTGGGCCAAGGTTAAGGTGAGGGTTAGGTTTATGGGGAGGGTTAGGGTTAAAGTCAGGGTGAGTTTTCGGTTAGGGATAGGGTGAAGTTTAAGATAGGGTGAGGGTTAGGGTTATGGCTAAGGTTTGGGCTTGTTTTCAGGTTAGTGTTAAGGTTATGTTCAGGGTTAGGGTTACGTTCAGGGGTTGTGTTCAGTTTTAGGGTTAGGGTTAGATTTAAGGTTAGGGTTAAGTTTAGTGTTACGTTTAGGGTTAGGGTCATGGTTGTGTTAGGCTTTGTGGTTGGGGTGAGGGTTAGTTTTAGGGTTAGGGTTGGTTAGGGTTAGGATTATCGTTAGGATAAGGCGTTAGGGGTTAGAAGTGTAGTTTAGGGTTAGGGTTTGGGTGAGGGTTCCGGTTAGGCCTTGCGGTTCTGGTCATGGTTAGGTTTGGTTTAGGCTTAGGGTTAGGTTCATGATTCGGTTTCGGGTTAGTGTTAGAGTTAGGGTGAGAGTTAGTGTTAAGGTTTTTGCTAGGCTTTGGTGTTAGGGTTAGGGTTTGTGTTAGGGTTAGGTTTATCATTAGGGCTCAGGGGTTTCAGGTTAATGTTAGGGTTAGGGTTAGGGATAGCATTAGGGTTAGGGTTGTGGGATACGGTTAGGATTTAGGGTGCGGGTTACGGTTAGTTTTACAGTTAAGGTGAGGGTTTAGGGTAATTGTTATGATTAGGGTTATAGTCAGAGTTAGGGTTTGGTTTAGGATTAGGGTTAGGTGTAGGGTAAGAATTAGGTTTAGGTCCATGTTGAGGGTTAGACTTAGTGTTCTATTTAGGGTAAAGGTTAGGGGTAGGGTTAGGATTAGGTCTAGGGTTAGGATTAGGATTATTTTAGGGTTAGGTTCAGGGCTATTGTAAGTGTTCAGTTTAGGGTTACAGATGGACTAGCGTTATTCTTAGAGTTAGGTTTAAGGTTAGGGTTTGGGTTAGGTCTAGGTTTAGGGTTAAGCTTATGGTTAGTGTTTGGATGAAGTTCAGGATAGGGTGAGGGTTATTTTTATGGTGAGGGCTAGGGTTTGGGTTTGTGTTCAGGTTAGTGTTAAGGATAGGTTTAGGGTTCGGTTAGGGTTAGGCGTTATGTCTAGGGTCAGCGTTAGGTTAGGTTCAGGGTTAGTGTGAAGTTTAGGTTAAGGGTGAGGGTTATGATAAGGGTTAGGATTATAGACGGTGTTAGACGTTAGGTTTAGGGTGTTAGGGTTAGGTTTATGGTTAGGGTAGATTTAAGTTTAGGTTTAATATTAGGGTTAGGGTTAGATTTGGGTTACTGTTCGTATTAGGGTTAGGGTTAGGGATAAGTTTGGGGATAGAGTTAGGTTTAGGGTTGGGGATACGGTTAAGGATTAGGGTGAGGGTTAGGGTTAGGTTTACAGTTAAGGCGAGGGTTTAGGGTAATTGTTATGGTTAGGGTTAGAGTTAGAGTTAGGCTTAGGGTTAGGGTGAAGTTTCAGTTAATAGTCAGGGTTAGGCTTAAGGTTAGAGTAGGGTTAAGGTTAGTGTTCGGGTTAGGTATAGCGTTAGGGTTTGGGTAGGGGTAAGGTTAGGGTTAAGGCTAGGTTTACGGTAAAGGGTAGGGCTAGCTTAGGGTTAGATTTAGAGTTAGAGTTAGTGCTAGGGTTTAGGATTATGGTTATGGTCAGGTTTAGAGTTATTGTTAGGGTTAGGGTAGAGTTAAGGTTAGGGTTCATTTAGGGTTAGAGAAAGGGTTAGGTTTAGGTCTGGGTTAGGTGTAGGATGCGGGGTAGGCTTAGGGTTAGGGGTTCATGGGAGGGTTAGTGTTAAGTTTACATTAAGCTGATGTTTTAGGGTGTTACTGTTAGGGCTAGGGTTAGCATTAGGTTTAGGGTCAGGGCTAGAGTTAGGGGATAGTTAAGGGTTAGCTTTAGTTTCAGGGTTAGGGTTAGCCTTCGGTTTAGGGTGAAGTTTAGGTTAAGGATGAGGGTTAGGGTTAGGGTTAGGCATTTGGGTTAAGGTTAGGGTTAGGTTTAGGATTAGGCTTAGGGTTAGGGTCAGGTGTTTGGGTTAATGTTAGGGTCAGGTTTAGGGTTCGGCTTAGGGTTAGGGCTACAGCTGGGGTAAAGTTTAATTGAAGGGTGAGGGTTGAGCTTAGGGTTAGCCTTAGGGGTTAGGGTTAGAGCTTAGGTTAGGATTAAGTTTAGGGTTAAGGTTAGGTTTAGATTTAGGGTTAGGGTTAGTGTTAGGGTTAAGTCATGTTTAGGTTTAGGGCTAGGTGAAGGTTATAGATAGGGTTAGGTTAAGGGTTGAGGTTAGGTTTAGATGGTAAGATGAGGGTTAGTGCTAGGTTTCCATTTAAGCTGAGTGTGTAGGGTAAGTTTTAGCGTTAGGATTAGGGTTAGAGTTCGAGTTAGGGTCAGGGTTAGTTTTGAGTTTAGAGTTAGGGTTACGTTTATGGTACGGTCAGGGTTAGGGGAGATTTAGTGTTACGTTTAGTTTTAGGGTTAGGGTTACAGAGAAGTTTATGTTAAGCGAGAGGGTTGGGGTTAGGGGTTTGGGTTCAGGTCAGAGTCAGGGTTAGGGTTAGGTTTAGGGTTAGGGTTACGTGTAGTGTTAGTGTTAGTTTTGCTTAGGGTTCGGGTTTGAATGAAGTTAGGGTACGCTTAGCGTTATGCTTAGGGTGAAATTCTGGTTAAGGGTGAGGGTTCGGCTTAGGGTTTGGATTAGAGTTAGGGTCAGTGGTTAGGGTTAGGTTTAGGGTTAAGGTTAGTTTTAGGCTAAGGATTAGGATTAGCGTTAGGGTTAAGGGTTACTGTTTCAGTTAGGTTTAGGTTAAGGTTATAATTAGGGTTAAGTTTAGGGTTAGGGTAAGAGTTAGAGTTACATTGACAGTTAAGGTGAGGGTTTTGGGTAAGTGTTACCCTTAAGGTTAAGGTTAGAGTAAAGGTTAAGGGTTCGGGTTAAGGTTAAGGGTTAGGGTTAGGTTTAAGTTTACGTTGGCTTAAAGATAGGGTTAAGGTTAGGTTAGGGTTAGGGTCAGGGTTAGAATTAGAATTAGGTTTAGGGCGAGGATTAGGGTCAGAGTTATTGTAAGGGTTAGGTTTCGGGTTACAGGTGGGCCAAGGTTAAGGTGAGGGTTAGGTTTATGGGGAGGGTTAGGGTTAAAGTCAGGGTGAGTTTTCGGTTAGGGATAGGGTGAAGTTTAAGATAGGGTGAGGGTTAGGGTTATGGCTAAGGTTTGGGCTTGTTTTCAGGTTAGTGTTAAGGTTATGTTCAGGGTTAGGGTTACGTTCAGGGGTTGTGTTCAGTTTTAGGGTTAGGGCTAGATTTAAGGTTAGGGTTAAGTTTAGTGTTACGTTTAGGGTTAGGGTCATGGTTGTGTTAGGCTTTGTGGTTGGGGTGAGGGTTAGTTTTAGGGTTAGGGTTGGTTAGGGTTAGGATTATCGTTAGGATAAGGCGTTAGGGGTTAGAAGTGTAGTTTAGGGTTAGGGTTTGGGTGAGGGTTCCGGTTAGGCCTTGCGGTTCTGGTCATGGTGAGGTTTGGTTTAGGCTTAGGGTTAGGTTCATGATTCGGTTTCGGGTTAGTGTTAGAGTTAGGGTGAGAGTTAGTGTTAAGGTTTTTGCTAGGCTTTGGTGTTAGGGTTAGGGTTTGTGTTAGGGTTAGGTTTATCATTAGGGCTCAGGGGTTTCAGGTTAATGTTAGGGTTAGGGTTAGGGATAGCATTAGGGTTAGGGTTGTGGGATACGGTTAGGATTTAGGGTGCGGGTTACGGTTAGTTTTACAGTTAAGGTGAGGGTTTAGGGTAATTGTTATGATTAGGGTTATAGTCAGAGTTAGGGTTTGGTTTAGGATTAGGGTTAGGTGTAGGGTAAGAATTAGGTTTAGGTCCATGTTGAGGGTTAGACTTAGTGTTCTATTTAGGGTAAAGGTTAGGGGTAGGGTTAGGATTAGGTCTAGGGTTAGGATTAGGATTATTTTAGGGTTAGGTTCAGGGCTATTGTAAGTGTTCAGTTTAGGGTTACAGATGGACTAGCGTTATTCTTAGAGTTAGGTTTAAGGTTAGGGTTTGGGTTAGGTCTAGGTTTAGGGTTAAGCTTATGGTTAGTGTTTGGATGAAGTTCAGGATAGGGTGAGGGTTATTTTTATGGTGAGGGCTAGGGTTTGGGTTTGTGTTCAGGTTAGTGTTAAGGATAGGTTTAGGGTTCGGTTAGGGTTAGGCGTTATGTCTAGGGTCAGCGTTAGGTTAGGTTCAGGGTTAGTGTGAAGTTTAGGTTAAGGGTGAGGGTTATGATAAGGGTTAGGATTATAGACGGTGTTAGACGTTAGGTTTAGGGTGTTAGGGTTAGGTTTATGGTTAGGGTAGATTTAAGTTTAGGTTTAATATTAGGGTTAGGGTTAGATTTGGGTTACTGTTCGTATTAGGGTTAGGGTTAGGGATAAGTTTGGGGATAGCGTTAGGTTTAGGGTTGGGGATACGGTTAAGGATTAGGGTGAGGGTTAGGGTTAGGTTTACAGTTAAGGCGAGGGTTTAGGGTAATTGTTATGGTTAGGGTTAGAGTTAGAGTTAGGCTTAGGGTTAGGGTGAAGTTTCAGTTAATAGTCAGGGTTAGGCTTAAGGTTAGAGTAGGGTTAAGGTTAGTGTTCGGGTTAGGTATAGCGTTAGGGTTTGGGTAGGGGTAAGGTTAGGGTTAAGGCTAGGTTTACGGTAAAGGGTAGGGCTAGCTTAGGGTTTGATTTAGAGTTAGAGTTAGTGCTAGGGTTTAGGATTATGGTTATGGTCAGGTTTAGAGTTATTGTTAGGGTTAGGGTAGAGTTAAGGTTAGGGTTCATTTAGGGTTAGAGAAAGGGTTAGGTTTAGGTCTGGGTTAGGTGTAGGATGCGGGGTAGGCTTAGGGTTAGGGGTTCATGGGAGGGTTAGTGTTAAGTTTACATTAAGCTGATGTTTTAGGGTGTTACTGTTAGGGCTAGGGTTAGCATTAGGTTTAGGGTCAGGGCTAGAGTTAGGGGATAGTTAAGGGTTAGCTTTAGTTTCAGGGTTAGGGTTAGCCTTCGGTTTAGGGTGAAGTTTAGGTTAAGGATGAGGGTTAGGGTTAGGGTTAGGCATTTGGGTTAAGGTTAGGGTTAGGTTTAGGATTAGGCTTAGGGTTAGGGTCAGGTGTTTGGGTTAATGTTAGGGTCAGGTTTAGGGTTCGGCTTAGGGTTAGGGCTACAGCTGGGGTAAAGTTTAATTGAAGGGTGAGGGTTGAGCTTAGGGTTAGCCTTAGGGGTTAGGGTTAGAGCTTAGGTTAGGATTAAGTTTAGGGTTAAGGTTAGGTTTAGATTTAGGGTTAGGGTTAGTGTTAGGGTTAAGTCATGTTTAGGTTTAGGGCTAGGTGAAGGTTATAGATAGGGTTAGGTTAAGGGTTGAGGTTAGGTTTAGATGGTAAGATGAGGGTTAGTGCTAGGTTTCCATTTAAGCTGAGTGTGTAGGGTAAGTTTTAGCGTTAGGATTAGGGTTAGAGTTAGAGTTAGGGTCAGGGTTAGTCATAGAGAGATAGTATTGGTTACGTTTATGGTACGGTCAGGGTTGGGGGAGATTTAGTGTTACGTTTAGTTTTAGGGTTAGGGTTACAGAGAAGTTTATGTGAAGCGAGAGGGTTGGGGTTAGGGGTTTGGGTTCAGGTCAGAGTCAGGGTTAGGGTTAGGTTTAGGGTTAGGGTTACGTGTAGTGTTAGTGTTAGTTTTGCTTAGGGTTCGGGTTTGAATGAAGTTAGGGTACGCTTAGCGTTATGCTTAGGGTGAAATTCTGGTTAAGGGTGAGGGTTCGGCTTAGGGTTTGGATTAGAGTTAGGGGTCAGTGGTTAGGGTTAGGTTTAGGGTTAAGGTTAGTTTTAGGCTAAGGATTAGGATTAGCGTTAGGGTTAAGGGTTACTGTTTCAGTTAGGTTTAGGTTAAGGTTATAATTAGGGTTAAGTTAGGGTTAGGGTAAGAGTTAGAGTTACATTGACAGTTAAGGTGAGGGTTTTGGGTAAGTGTTACCCTTAAGGTTAGGGTTAGAGTAAAGGTTAAGGGTTCGGGTTAAGGTTAAGGGTTAGGGTTAGGTTTAAGTTTACGTTGGCTTAAAGATAGGGTTAAGGTTAGGTTAGGGTTAGGGTCAGGGTTAGAATTAGAATTAGGTTTAGGGCGAGGATTAGGGTCAGAGTTATTGTAAGGGTTAGGTTTCGGGTTACAGGTGGGCCAAGGTTAAGGTGAGGGTTAGGTTTATGGGGAGGGTTAGGGTTAAGTCAGGGTGAGTTTTCGGTTAGGGATAGGGTGAAGTTTAAGATAGGGTGAGGGTTAGGGTTATGGCTAAGGTTTGGGCCTTGTTTTCAGGTTAGTGTTAAGGTTATGTTCAGGGTTAGGGTTACGTTCAGGGGTTGTGTTCAGTTTAGGGTTAGGGTTAGATTTAAGGTTAGGGTTAAGTTTAGTGTTACGTTTAGGGTTAGGGTCATGGTTGTGTTAGGCTTTGTGGTTGGGGTGAGGGTTAGTTTTTAGGGTTAGGGTTGGTTAGGGTTAGGATTATCGTTATGATAAGGCGTTAGGGGTTAGAAGTGTAGTTTAGGGTTAGGGTTTGGGTGAGGGTTCCGGTTAGGCCTTGCGGTTCTGGTCATGGTTAGGTTTGGTTTAGGCTTAGGGTTAGGGTTCATGATTCGGTTTCGGGTTAGTGTTAGAGTTAGGGTGAGAGTTAGTGTTAAGGTTTTTGCTAGGCTTTGGTGTTAGGGTTAGGGTTTGTGTTAGGGTTAGGTTTATCATTAGGGCTCAGGGGTTTCAGGTTAATGTTAGGGTTAGGGTTAGGGATAGCATTAGGGTTAGGGTTGTGGGATACGGTTAGGATTTAGGGTGCGGGTTACGGTTAGTTTTACAGTTAAGGTGAGGGTTTAGGGTAATTGTTATGATTAGGGTTATAGTCAGAGTTAGGGTTTGGTTTAGGATTAGGGTTAGGTGTACGGGTAAGAATTAGGTTTAGGTCCATGTTGAGGGTTAGACTTAGTGTTCTATTTAGGGTAAAGGTTAGGGGTAGGGTTAGGATTAGGTCTAGGGTTAGGATTAGGATTATTTTAGGGTTAGGTTCAGGGCTATTGTAAGTGTTCAGTTTAGGGTTACAGATGGACTAGCGTTATTCTTAGAGTTAGGTTTAAGGTTAGGGTTTGGGTTAGGTCTAGGTTTAGGGTTAAGCTTATGGTTAGTGTTTGGATGAAGTTCAGGATAGGGTGAGGGTTATTTTTATGGTGAGGGCTAGGGTTTGGGTTTGTGTTCAGGTTAGTGTTAAGGATAGGTTTAGGGTTCGGTTAGGGTTAGGCGTTATGTCTAGGGTCAGCGTTAGGTTAGGTTCAGGGTTAGTGTGAAGTTTAGGTTAAGGGTGAGGGTTATGATAAGGGTTAGGATTATAGACGGTGTTAGACGTTAGGTTTAGGGTGTTAGGGTTAGGTTTATGGTTAGGGTAGATTTAAGTTTAGGTTTAATATTAGGGTTAGGGTTAGATTTGGGTTACTGTTCGTATTAGGGTTAGGGTTAGGGATAAGTTTGGGGATAGAGTTAGGTTTAGGGTTGGGGATACGGTTAAGGATTAGGGTGAGGGTTAGGGTTAGGTTTACAGTTAAGGCGAGGGTTTAGGGTAATTGTTATGGTTAGGGTTAGAGTTAGAGTTAGGCTTAGGGTTAGGGTGAAGTTTCAGTTAATAGTCAGGGTTAGGCTTAAGGTTAGAGTAGGGTTAGGTTAGTGTTCGGGTTAGGTATAGCGTTAGGGTTTGGGTAGGGGTAAGGTTAGGGTTAAGGCTAGGTTTACGGTAAAGGGTAGGGCTAGCTTAGGGTTAGATTTAGAGTTAGAGTTAGTGCTAGGGTTTAGGATTATGGTTATGGTCAGGTTTAGAGTTATTGTTAGGGTTAGGGTAGAGTTAAGGTTAGGGTTCATTTAGGGTTAGAGAAAGGGTTAGGTTTAGGTCTGGGTTAGGTGTAGGATGCGGGGTAGGCTTAGGGTTAGGGGTTCATGGGAGGGTTAGTGTTAAGTTTACATTAAGCTGATGTTTTAGGGTGTTACTGTTAGGGCTAGGGTTAGCATTAGGTTTAGGGTCAGGGCTAGAGTTAGGGGATAGTTAAGGGTTAGCTTTAGTTTCAGGGTTAGGGTTAGCCTTCGGTTTAGGGTGAAGTTTAGGTTAAGGATGAGGGTTAGGGTTAGGGTTAGGCATTTGGGTTAAGGTTAGGGTTAGGTTTAGGATTAGGCTTAGGGTTAGGGTCAGGTGTTTGGGTTAATGTTAGGGTCAGGTTTAGGGTTCGGCTTAGGGTTAGGGCTACAGCTGGGGTAAAGTTTAATTGAAGGGTGAGGGTTGAGCTTAGGGTTAGCCTTAGGGGTTAGGGTTAGAGCTTAGGTTAGGATTAAGTTTAGGGTTAAGGTTAGGTTTAGATTTAGGGTTAGGGTTAGTGTTAGGGTTAAGTCATGTTTAGGTTTCGGGCTAGGTGAAGGTTATAGATAGGGTTAGGTTAAGGGTTGAGGTTAGGTTTAGATGGTAAGATGAGGGTTAGTGCTAGGTTTCCATTTAAGCTGAGTGTGTAGGGTAAGTTTTAGCGTTAGGATTAGGGTTAGAGTTCGAGTTAGGGTCAGGGTTAGTTTTGAGTTTAGAGTTAGGGTTACGTTTATGGTACGGTCAGGGTTAGGGGAGATTTAGTGTTACGTTTAGTTTTAGGGTTAGGGTTACAGAGAAGTTTATGTTAAGCGAGAGGGTTGGGGTTAGGGGTTTGGGTTCAGGTCAGAGTCAGGGTTAGGGTTAGGTTTAGGGTTAGGGTTACGTGTAGTGTTAGTGTTAGTTTTGCTTAGGGTTCGGGTTTGAATGAAGTTAGGGTACGCTTAGCGTTATGCTTAGGGTGAAATTCTGGTTAAGGGTGAGGGTTCGGCTTAGGGTTTGGATTAGAGTTAGGGTCAGTGGTTAGGGTTAGGTTTAGGGTTAAGGTTAGTTTTAGGCTAAGGATTAGGATTAGCGTTAGGGTTAAGGGTTACTGTTTCAGTTAGGTTTAGGTTAAGGTTATAATTAGGGTTAAGTTTAGGGTTAGGGTAAGAGTTAGAGTTACATTGACAGTTAAGGTGAGGGTTTTGGGTAAGTGTTACCCTTAAGGTTAAGGTTAGAGTAAAGGTTAAGGGTTCGGGTTAAGGTTAAGGGTTAGGGTTAGGTTTAAGTTTACGTTGGCTTAAAGATAGGGTTAAGGTTAGGTTAGGGTTAGGGTCAGGGTTAGAATTAGAATTAGGTTTAGGGCGAGGATTAGGGTCAGAGTTATTGTAAGGGTTAGGTTTCGGGTTACAGGTGGGCCAAGGTTAAGGTGAGGGTTAGGTTTATGGGGAGGGTTAGGGTTAAAGTCAGGGTGAGTTTTCGGTTAGGGATAGGGTGAAGTTTAAGATAGGGTGAGGGTTAGGGTTATGGCTAAGGTTTGGGCTTGTTTTCAGGTTAGTGTTAAGGTTATGTTCAGGGTTAGGGTTACGTTCAGGGGTTGTGTTCAGTTTTAGGGTTAGGGTTAGATTTAAGGTTAGGGTTAAGTTTAGTGTTACGTTTAGGGTTAGGGTCATGGTTGTGTTAGGCTTTGTGGTTGGGGTGAGGGTTAGTTTTAGGGTTAGGGTTGGTTAGGGTTAGGATTATCGTTAGGATAAGGCGTTAGGGGTTAGAAGTGTAGTTTAGGGTTAGGGTTTGGGTGAGGGTTCCGGTTAGGCCTTGCGGTTCTGGTCATGGTGAGGTTTGGTTTAGGCTTAGGGTTAGGTTCATGATTCGGTTTCGGGTTAGTGTTAGAGTTAGGGTGAGAGTTAGTGTTAAGGTTTTTGCTAGGCTTTGGTGTTAGGGTTAGGGTTTGTGTTAGGGTTAGGTTTATCATTAGGGCTCAGGGGTTTCAGGTTAATGTTAGGGTTAGGGTTAGGGATAGCATTAGGGTTAGGGTTGTGGGATACGGTTAGGATTTAGGGTGCGGGTTACGGTTAGTTTTACAGTTAAGGTGAGGGTTTAGGGTAATTGTTATGATTAGGGTTATAGTCAGAGTTAGGGTTTGGTTTAGGATTAGGGTTAGGTGTAGGGTAAGAATTAGGTTTAGGTCCATGTTGAGGGTTAGACTTAGTGTTCTATTTAGGGTAAAGGTTAGGGGTAGGGTTAGGATTAGGTCTAGGGTTAGGATTAGGATTATTTTAGGGTTAGGTTCAGGGCTATTGTAAGTGTTCAGTTTAGGGTTACAGATGGACTAGCGTTATTCTTAGAGTTAGGTTTAAGGTTAGGGTTTGGGTTAGGTCTAGGTTTAGGGTTAAGCTTATGGTTAGTGTTTGGATGAAGTTCAGGATAGGGTGAGGGTTATTTTTATGGTGAGGGCTAGGGTTTGGGTTTGTGTTCAGGTTAGTGTTAAGGATAGGTTTAGGGTTCGGTTAGGGTTAGGCGTTATGTCTAGGGTCAGCGTTAGGTTAGGTTCAGGGTTAGTGTGAAGTTTAGGTTAAGGGTGAGGGTTATGATAAGGGTTAGGATTATAGACGGTGTTAGACGTTAGGTTTAGGGTGTTAGGGTTAGGTTTATGGTTAGGGTAGATTTAAGTTTAGGTTTAATATTAGGGTTAGGGTTAGATTTGGGTTACTGTTCGTATTAGGGTTAGGGTTAGGGATAAGTTTGGGGATAGCGTTAGGTTTCGGGTTGGGGATACGGTTAAGGATTAGGGTGAGGGTTAGGGTTAGGTTTACAGTTAAGGCGAGGGTTTAGGGTAATTGTTATGGTTAGGGTTAGAGTTAGAGTTAGGCTTAGGGTTAGGGTGAAGTTTCAGTTAATAGTCAGGGTTAGGCTTAAGGTTAGAGTAGGGTTAAGGTTAGTGTTCGGGTTAGGTATAGCGTTAGGGTTTGAGTAGGGGTAAGGTTAGGGTTAAGGCTAGGTTTACGGTAAAGGGTAGGGCTAGCTTAGGGTTAGATTTAGAGTTAGAGTTAGTGCTAGGGTTTAGGATTATGGTTATGGTCAGGTTTAGAGTTATTGTTAGGGTTAGGGTAGAGTTATGGTTAGGGTTCATTTAGGGTTAGAGAAAGGGTTAGGTTTAGGTCTGGGTTAGGTGTAGGATGCGGGGTAGGCTTAGGGTTAGGGGTTCATGGGAGGGTTAGTGTTAAGTTTACATTAAGCTGATGTTTTAGGGTGTTACTGTTAGGGCTAGGGTTAGCATTAGGTTTAGGGTCAGGGCTAGAGTTAGGGGATAGTTAAGGGTTAGCTTTAGTTTCAGGGTTAGGGTTAGCCTTCGGTTTAGGGTGAAGTTTAGGTTAAGGATGAGGGTTAGGGTTAGGGTTAGGCATTTGGGTTAAGGTTAGGGTTAGGTTTAGGATTAGGCTTAGGGTTAGGGTCAGGTGTTTGGGTTAATGTTAGGGTCAGGTTTAGGGTTCGGCTTAGGGTTAGGGCTACAGCTGGGGTAAAGTTTAATTGAAGGGTGAGGGTTGAGCTTAGGGTTAGCGTTAGGGGTTAGGGTTAGAGCTTAGGTTAGGATTAAGTTTAGGGTTAAGGTTAGGTTTAGATTTAGGGTTAGGGTTAGTGTTAGGGTTAAGTCATGTTTAGGTTTCGGGCTAGGTGAAGGTTATAGATAGGGTTAGGTTAAGGGTTGAGGTTAGGTTTAGATGGTAAGATGAGGGTTAGTGCTAGGTTTCCATTTAAGCTGAGTGTGTAGGGTAAGTTTTAGCGTTAGGATTAGGGTTAGAGTTAGAGTTAGGGTCAGGGTTAGTTTTGAGTTTAGAGTTAGGGTTACGTTTATGGTACGGTCAGGGTTAGGGGAGATTTAGTGTTACGTTTAGTTTTAGGGTTAGGGTTACAGAGAAGTTTATGTGAAGCGAGAGGGTTGGGGTTAGGGGTTTGGGTTCAGGTCAGAGTCAGGGTTAGGGTTAGGTTTAGGGTTAGGGTTACGTGTAGTGTTAGTGTTAGTTTTGCTTAGGGTTCGGGTTTGAATGAAGTTAGGGTACGCTTAGCGTTATGCTTAGGGTGAAATTCTGGTTAAGGGTGAGGGTTCGGCTTAGGGTTTGGATTAGAGTTAGGGTCAGTGGTTAGGGTTAGGTTTAGGGTTAAGGTTAGTTTTAGGCTAAGGATTAGGATTAGCGTTAGGGTTAAGGGTTACTGTTTCAGTTAGGTTTAGGTTAAGGTTATAATTAGGGTTAAGTTTAGGGTTAGGGTAAGAGTTAGAGTTACATTGACAGTTAAGGTGAGGGTTTTGGGTAAGTGTTACCCTTAAGGTTAGGGTTAGAGTAAAGGTTAAGGGTTAGGGTTAAGGTTAAGGGTTAGGGTTAGGTTTAAGTTTACGTTGGCTTAAAGATAGGGTTAAGGTTAGGTTAGGGTTAGGGTCAGGGTTAGAATTAGAATTAGGTTTAGGGCGAGGATTAGGGTCAGAGTTATTGTAAGGGTTAGGTTTCGGGTTACAGGTGGGCCAAGGTTAAGGTGAGGGTTAGGTTTATGGGGAGGGTTAGGGTTAAAGTCAGGGTGAGTTTTCGGTTAGGGATAGGGTGAAGTTTAAGATAGGGTGAGGGTTAGGGTTATGGCTAAGGTTTGGGCTTGTTTTCAGGTTAGTGTTAAGGTTATGTTCAGGGTTAGGGTTACGTTCAGGGGTTGTGTTCAGTTTTAGGGTTAGGGTTAGATTTAAGGTTAGGGTTAAGTTTAGTGTTACGTTTAGGGTTAGGGTCATGGTTGTGTTAGGCTTTGTGGTTGGGGTGAGGGTTAGTTTTAGGGTTAGGGTTGGTTAGGGTTAGGATTATCGTTAGGATAAGGCGTTAGGGGTTAGAAGTGTAGTTTAGGGTTAGGGTTTGGGTGAGGGTTCCGGTTAGGCCTTGCGGTTCTGTTCATGGTTAGGTTTGGTTTAGGCTTAGGGTTAGGTTCATGATTCGGTTTCGGGTTAGTGTTAGAGTTAGGGTGAGAGTTAGTGTTAAGGTTTTTGCTAGGCTTTGGTGTTAGGGTTAGGGTTTGTGTTAGGGTTAGGTTTATCATTAGGGCTCAGGGGTTTCAGGTTAATGTTAGGGTTAGGGTTAGGGATAGCATTAGGGTTAGGGTTGTGGGATACGGTTAGGATTTAGGGTGCGGGTTACGGTTAGTTTTACAGTTAAGGTGAGGGTTTAGGGTAATTGTTATGATTAGGGTTATAGTCAGAGTTAGGGTTTGGTTTAGGATTAGGGTTAGGTGTAGGGTAAGAATTAGGTTTAGGTCCATGTTGAGGGTTAGACTTAGTGTTCTATTTAGGGTAAAGGTTAGGGGTAGGGTTAGGATTAGGTCTAGGGTTAGGATTAGGATTATTTTAGGGTTAGGTTCAGGGCTATTGTAAGTGTTCAGTTTAGGGTTACAGATGGACTAGCGTTATTCTTAGAGTTAGGTTTAAGGTTAGGGTTTGGGTTAGGTCTAGGTTTAGGGTTAAGCTTATGGTTAGTGTTTGGATGAAGTTCAGGATAGGGTGAGGGTTATTTTTATGGTGAGGGCTAGGGTTTGGGTTTGTGTTCAGGTTAGTGTTAAGGATAGGTTTAGGGTTCGGTTAGGGTTAGGCGTTATGTCTAGGGTCAGCGTTAGGTTAGGTTCAGGGTTAGTGTGAAGTTTAGGTTAAGGGTGAGGGTTATGATAAGGGTTAGGATTATAGACGGTGTTAGACGTTAGGTTTAGGGTGTTAGGGTTAGGTTTATGGTTAGGGTAGATTTAAGTTTAGGTTTAATATTAGGGTTAGGGTTAGATTTGGGTTACTGTTCGTATTAGGGTTAGGGTTAGGGATAAGTTTGGGGATAGAGTTAGGTTTAGGGTTGGGGATACGGTTAAGGATTAGGGTGAGGGTTAGGGTTAGGTTTACAGTTAAGGCGAGGGTTTAGGGTAATTGTTATGGTTAGGGTTAGAGTTAGAGTTAGGCTTAGGGTTAGGGTGAAGTTTCAGTTAATAGTCAGGGTTAGGCTTAAGGTTAGAGTAGGGTTAAGGTTAGTGTTCGGGTTAGGTATAGCGTTAGGTTTTGGGTAGGGGTAAGGTTAGGGTTAAGGCTAGGTTTACGGTAAAGGGTAGGGCTAGCTTAGGGTTAGATTTAGAGTTAGAGTTAGTGCTAGGGTTTAGGATTATGGTTATGGTCAGGTTTAGAGTTATTGTTAGGGTTAGGGTAGAGTTAAGGTTAGGGTTCATTTAGGGTTAGAGAAAGGGTTAGGTTTAGGTCTGGGTTAGGTGTAGGATGCGGGGTAGGCTTAGGGTTAGGGGTTCATGGGAGGGTTAGTGTTAAGTTTACATTAAGCTGATGTTTTAGGGTGTTACTGTTAGGGCTAGGGTTAGCATTAGGTTTAGGGTCAGGGCTAGAGTTAGGGGATAGTTAAGGGTTAGCTTTAGTTTCAGGGTTAGGGTTAGCCTTCGGTTTAGGGTGAAGTTTAGGTTAAGGATGAGGGTTAGGGTTAGGGTTAGGCATTTGGGTTAAGGTTAGGGTTAGGTTTAGGATTAGGCTTAGGGTTAGGGTCAGGTGTTTGGGTTAATGTTAGGGTCAGGTTTAGGGTTCGGCTTAGGGTTAGGGCTACAGCTGGGGTAAAGTTTAATTGAAGGGTGAGGGTTGAGCTTAGGGTTAGCCTTAGGGGTTAGGGTTAGAGCTTAGGTTAGGATTAAGTTTAGGGTTAAGGTTAGGTTTAGATTTAGGGTTAGGGTTAGTGTTAGGGTTAAGTCATGTTTAGGTTTAGGGCTAGGTGAAGGTTATAGATAGGGTTAGGTTAAGGGTTGAGGTTAGGTTTAGATGGTAAGATGAGGGTTAGTGCTAGGTTTCCATTTAAGCTGAGTGTGTAGGGTAAGTTTTAGCGTTAGGATTAGGGTTAGAGTTCGAGTTAGGGTCAGGGTTAGTTTTGAGTTTAGAGTTAGGGTTACGTTTATGGTACGGTCAGGGTTAGGGGAGATTTAGTGTTACGTTTAGTTTTAGGGTTAGGGTTACAGAGAAGTTTATGTTAAGCGAGAGGGTTGGGGTTAGGGGTTTGGGTTCAGGTCAGAGTCAGGGTTAGGGTTAGGTTTAGGGTTAGGGTTACGTGTAGTGTTAGTGTTAGTTTTGCTTAGGGTTCGGGTTTGAATGAAGTTAGGGTACGCTTAGCGTTATGCTTAGGGTGAAATTCTGGTTAAGGGTGAGGGTTCGGCTTAGGGTTTGGATTAGAGTTAGGGTCAGTGGTTAGGGTTAGGTTTAGGGTTAAGGTTAGTTTTAGGCTAAGGATTAGGATTAGCGTTAGGGTTAAGGGTTACTGTTTCAGTTAGGTTTAGGTTAAGGTTATAATTAGGGTTAAGTTTAGGGTTAGGGTAAGAGTTAGAGTTACATTGACAGTTAAGGTGAGGGTTTTGGGTAAGTGTTACCCTTAAGGTTAAGGTTAGAGTAAAGGTTAAGGGTTCGGGTTAAGGTTAAGGGTTAGGGTTAGGTTTAAGTTTACGTTGGCTTAAAGATAGGGTTAAGGTTAGGTTAGGGTTAGGGTCAGGGTTAGAATTAGAATTAGGTTTAGGGCGAGGATTAGGGTCAGAGTTATTGTAAGGGTTAGGTTTCGGGTTACAGGTGGGCCAAGGTTAAGGTGAGGGTTAGGTTTATGGGGAGGGTTAGGGTTAAAGTCAGGGTGAGTTTTCGGTTAGGGATAGGGTGAAGTTTAAGATAGGGTGAGGGTTAGGGTTATGGCTAAGGTTTGGGCTTGTTTTCAGGTTAGTGTTAAGGTTATGTTCAGGGTTAGGGTTACGTTCAGGGGTTGTGTTCAGTTTTAGGGTTAGGGTTAGATTTAAGGTTAGGGTTAAGTTTAGTGTTACGTTTAGGGTTAGGGTCATGGTTGTGTTAGGCTTTGTGGTTGGGGTGAGGGTTAGTTTTAGGGTTAGGGTTGGTTAGGGTTAGGATTATCGTTAGGATAAGGCGTTAGGGGTTAGAAGTGTAGTTTAGGGTTAGGGTTTGGGTGAGGGTTCCGGTTAGGCCTTGCGGTTCTGGTCATGGTGAGGTTTGGTTTAGGCTTAGGGTTAGGTTCATGATTCGGTTTCGGGTTAGTGTTAGAGTTAGGGTGAGAGTTAGTGTTAAGGTTTTTGCTAGGCTTTGGTGTTAGGGTTAGGGTTTGTGTTAGGGTTAGGTTTATCATTAGGGCTCAGGGGTTTCAGGTTAATGTTAGGGTTAGGGTTAGGGATAGCATTAGGGTTAGGGTTGTGGGATACGGTTAGGATTTAGGGTGCGGGTTACGGTTAGTTTTACAGTTAAGGTGAGGGTTTAGGGTAATTGTTATGATTAGGGTTATAGTCAGAGTTAGGGTTTGGTTTAGGATTAGGGTTAGGTGTAGGGTAAGAATTAGGTTTAGGTCCATGTTGAGGGTTAGACTTAGTGTTCTATTTAGGGTAAAGGTTAGGGGTAGGGTTAGGATTAGGTCTAGGGTTAGGATTAGGATTATTTTAGGGTTAGGTTCAGGGCTATTGTAAGTGTTCAGTTTAGGGTTACAGATGGACTAGCGTTATTCTTAGAGTTAGGTTTAAGGTTAGGGTTTGGGTTAGGTCTAGGTTTAGGGTTAAGCTTATGGTTAGTGTTTGGATGAAGTTCAGGATAGGGTGAGGGTTATTTTTATGGTGAGGGCTAGGGTTTGGGTTTGTGTTCAGGTTAGTGTTAAGGATAGGTTTAGGGTTCGGTTAGGGTTAGGCGTTATGTCTAGGGTCAGCGTTAGGTTAGGTTCAGGGTTAGTGTGAAGTTTAGGTT
Organism: Loxodonta africana; assembly: GCF_030014295.1. Taxonomy (NCBI): domain Eukaryota; kingdom Metazoa; phylum Chordata; class Mammalia; order Proboscidea; family Elephantidae; genus Loxodonta; species Loxodonta africana. The sequence goes on along the minus strand of NC_087349.1, from coordinate 133,902,966 downwards.
AAGGGTGAGGGTTATGATAAGGGTTAGGATTATAGACGGTGTTAGACGTTAGGTTTAGGGTGTTAGGGTTAGGTTTATGGTTAGGGTAGATTTAAGTTTAGGTTTAATATTAGGGTTAGGGTTAGATTTGGGTTACTGTTCGTATTAGGGTTAGGGTTAGGGATAAGTTTGGGGATAGCGTTAGGTTTAGGGTTGGGGATACGGTTAAGGATTAGGGTGAGGGTTAGGGTTAGGTTTACAGTTAAGGCGAGGGTTTAGGGTAATTGTTATGGTTAGGGTTAGAGTTAGAGTTAGGCTTAGGGTTAGGGTGAAGTTTCAGTTAATAGTCAGGGTTAGGCTTAAGGTTAGAGTAGGGTTAAGGTTAGTGTTCGGGTTAGGTATAGCGTTAGGGTTTGGGTAGGGGTAAGGTTAGGGTTAAGGCTAGGTTTACGGTAAAGGGTAGGGCTAGCTTAGGGTTTGATTTAGAGTTAGAGTTAGTGCTAGGGTTTAGGATTATGGTTATGGTCAGGTTTAGAGTTATTGTTAGGGTTAGGGTAGAGTTAAGGTTAGGGTTCATTTAGGGTTAGAGAAAGGGTTAGGTTTAGGTCTGGGTTAGGTGTAGGATGCGGGGTAGGCTTAGGGTTAGGGGTTCATGGGAGGGTTAGTGTTAAGTTTACATTAAGCTGATGTTTTAGGGTGTTACTGTTAGGGCTAGGGTTAGCATTAGGTTTAGGGTCAGGGCTAGAGTTAGGGGATAGTTAAGGGTTAGCTTTAGTTTCAGGGTTAGGGTTAGCCTTCGGTTTAGGGTGAAGTTTAGGTTAAGGATGAGGGTTAGGGTTAGGGTTAGGCATTTGGGTTAAGGTTAGGGTTAGGTTTAGGATTAGGCTTAGGGTTAGGGTCAGGTGTTTGGGTTAATGTTAGGGTCAGGTTTAGGGTTCGGCTTAGGGTTAGGGCTACAGCTGGGGTAAAGTTTAATTGAAGGGTGAGGGTTGAGCTTAGGGTTAGCCTTAGGGGTTAGGGTTAGAGCTTAGGTTAGGATTAAGTTTAGGGTTAAGGTTAGGTTTAGATTTAGGGTTAGGGTTAGTGTTAGGGTTAAGTCATGTTTAGGTTTAGGGCTAGGTGAAGGTTATAGATAGGGTTAGGTTAAGGGTTGAGGTTAGGTTTAGATGGTAAGATGAGGGTTAGTGCTAGGTTTCCATTTAAGCTGAGTGTGTAGGGTAAGTTTTAGCGTTAGGATTAGGGTTAGAGTTAGAGTTAGGGTCAGGGTTAGTTTTGAGTTTAGAGTTAGGGTTACGTTTATGGTACGGTCAGGGTTGGGGGAGATTTAGTGTTACGTTTAGTTTTAGGGTTAGGGTTACAGAGAAGTTTATGTGAAGCGAGAGGGTTGGGGTTAGGGGTTTGGGTTCAGGTCAGAGTCAGGGTTAGGGTTAGGTTTAGGGTTAGGGTTACGTGTAGTGTTAGTGTTAGTTTTGCTTAGGGTTCGGGTTTGAATGAAGTTAGGGTACGCTTAGCGTTATGCTTAGGGTGAAATTCTGGTTAAGGGTGAGGGTTCGGCTTAGGGTTTGGATTAGAGTTAGGGTCAGTGGTTAGGGTTAGGTTTAGGGTTAAGGTTAGTTTTAGGCTAAGGATTAGGATTAGCGTTAGGGTTAAGGGTTACTGTTTCAGTTAGGTTTAGGTTAAGGTTATAATTAGGGTTAAGTTTAGGGTTAGGGTAAGAGTTAGAGTTACATTGACAGTTAAGGTGAGGGTTTTGGGTAAGTGTTACCCTTAAGGTTAGGGTTAGAGTAAAGGTTAAGGGTTCGGGTTAAGGTTAAGGGTTAGGGTTAGGTTTAAGTTTACGTTGGCTTAAAGATAGGGTTAAGGTTAGGTTAGGGTTAGGGTCAGGGTTAGAATTAGAATTAGGTTTAGGGCGAGGATTAGGGTCAGAGTTATTGTAAGGGTTAGGTTTCGGGTTACAGGTGGGCCAAGGTTAAGGTGAGGGTTAGGTTTATGGGGAGGGTTAGGGTTAAAGTCAGGGTGAGTTTTCGGTTAGGGATAGGGTGAAGTTTAAGATAGGGTGAGGGTTAGGGTTATGGCTAAGGTTTGGGCTTGTTTTCAGGTTAGTGTTAAGGTTATGTTCAGGGTTAGGGTTACGTTCAGGGGTTGTGTTCAGTTTTAGGGTTAGGGTTAGATTTAAGGTTAGGGTTAAGTTTAGTGTTACGTTTAGGGTTAGGGTCATGGTTGTGTTAGGCTTTGTGGTTGGGGTGAGGGTTAGTTTTAGGGTTAGGGTTGGTTAGGGTTAGGATTATCGTTATGATAAGGCGTTAGGGGTTAGAAGTGTAGTTTAGGGTTAGGGTTTGGGTGAGGGTTCCGGTTAGGCCTTGCGGTTCTGGTCATGGTTAGGTTTGGTTTAGGCTTAGGGTTAGGTTCATGATTCGGTTTCGGGTTAGTGTTAGAGTTAGGGTGAGAGTTAGTGTTAAGGTTTTTGCTAGGCTTTGGTGTTAGGGTTAGGGTTTGTGTTAGGGTTAGGTTTATCATTAGGGCTCAGGGGTTTCAGGTTAATGTTAGGGTTAGGGTTAGGGATAGCATTAGGGTTAGGGTTGTGGGATACGGTTAGGATTTAGGGTGCGGGTTACGGTTAGTTTTACAGTTAAGGTGAGGGTTTAGGGTAATTGTTATGATTAGGGTTATAGTCAGAGTTAGGGTTTGGTTTAGGATTAGGGTTAGGTGTAGGGTAAGAATTAGGTTTAGGTCCATGTTGAGGGTTAGACTTAGTGTTCTATTTAGGGTAAAGGTTAGGGGTAGGGTTAGGATTAGGTCTAGGGTTAGGATTAGGATTATTTTAGGGTTAGGTTCAGGGCTATTGTAAGTGTTCAGTTTAGGGTTACAGATGGACTAGCGTTATTCTTAGAGTTAGGTTTAAGGTTAGGGTTTGGGTTAGGTCTAGGTTTAGGGTTAAGCTTATGGTTAGTGTTTGGATGAAGTTCAGGATAGGGTGAGGGTTATTTTTATGGTGAGGGCTAGGGTTTGGGTTTGTGTTCAGGTTAGTGTTAAGGATAGGTTTAGGGTTCGGTTAGGGTTAGGCGTTATGTCTAGGGTCAGCGTTAGGTTAGGTTCAGGGTTAGTGTGAAGTTTAGGTTAAGGGTGAGGGTTATGATAAGGGTTAGGATTATAGACGGTGTTAGACGTTAGGTTTAGGGTGTTAGGGTTAGGTTTATGGTTAGGGTAGATTTAAGTTTAGGTTTAATATTAGGGTTAGGGTTAGATTTGGGTTACTGTTCGTATTAGGGTTAGGGTTAGGGATAAGTTTGGGGATAGAGTTAGGTTTAGGGTTGGGGATACGGTTAAGGATTAGGGTGAGGGTTAGGGTTAGGTTTACAGTTAAGGCGAGGGTTTAGGGTAATTGTTATGGTTAGGGTTAGAGTTAGAGTTAGGCTTAGGGTTAGGGTGAAGTTTCAGTTAATAGTCAGGGTTAGGCTTAAGGTTAGAGTAGGGTTAAGGTTAGTGTTCGGGTTAGGTATAGCGTTAGGGTTTGGGTAGGGGTAAGGTTAGGGTTAAGGCTAGGTTTACGGTAAAGGGTAGGGCTAGCTTAGGGTTAGATTTAGAGTTAGAGTTAGTGCTAGGGTTTAGGATTATGGTTATGGTCAGGTTTAGAGTTATTGTTAGGGTTAGGGTAGAGTTAAGGTTAGGGTTCATTTAGGGTTAGAGAAAGGGTTAGGTTTAGGTCTGGGTTAGGTGTAGGATGCGGGGTAGGCTTAGGGTTAGGGGTTCATGGGAGGGTTAGTGTTAAGTTTACATTAAGCTGATGTTTTAGGGTGTTACTGTTAGGGCTAGGGTTAGCATTAGGTTTAGGGTCAGGGCTAGAGTTAGGGGATAGTTAAGGGTTAGCTTTAGTTTCAGGGTTAGGGTTAGCCTTCGGTTTAGGGTGAAGTTTAGGTTAAGGATGAGGGTTAGGGTTAGGGTTAGGCATTTGGGTTAAGGTTAGGGTTAGGTTTAGGATTAGGCTTAGGGTTAGGGTCAGGTGTTTGGGTTAATGTTAGGGTCAGGTTTAGGGTTCGGCTTAGGGTTAGGGCTACAGCTGGGGTAAAGTTTAATTGAAGGGTGAGGGTTGAGCTTAGGGTTAGCCTTAGGGGTTAGGGTTAGAGCTTAGGTTAGGATTAAGTTTAGGGTTAAGGTTAGGTTTAGATTTAGGGTTAGGGTTAGTGTTAGGGTTAAGTCATGTTTAGGTTTCGGGCTAGGTGAAGGTTATAGATAGGGTTAGGTTAAGGGTTGAGGTTAGGTTTAGATGGTAAGATGAGGGTTAGTGCTAGGTTTCCATTTAAGCTGAGTGTGTAGGGTAAGTTTTAGCGTTAGGATTAGGGTTAGAGTTCGAGTTAGGGTCAGGGTTAGTTTTGAGTTTAGAGTTAGGGTTACGTTTATGGTACGGTCAGGGTTAGGGGAGATTTAGTGTTACGTTTAGTTTTAGGGTTAGGGTTACAGAGAAGTTTATGTTAAGCGAGAGGGTTGGGGTTAGGGGTTTGGGTTCAGGTCAGAGTCAGGGTTAGGGTTAGGTTTAGGGTTAGGGTTACGTGTAGTGTTAGTGTTAGTTTTGCTTAGGGTTCGGGTTTGAATGAAGTTAGGGTACGCTTAGCGTTATGCTTAGGGTGAAATTCTGGTTAAGGGTGAGGGTTCGGCTTAGGGTTTGGATTAGAGTTAGGGTCAGTGGTTAGGGTTAGGTTTAGGGTTAAGGTTAGTTTTAGGCTAAGGATTAGGATTAGCGTTAGGGTTAAGGGTTACTGTTTCAGTTAGGTTTAGGTTAAGGTTATAATTAGGGTTAAGTTTAGGGTTAGGGTAAGAGTTAGAGTTACATTGACAGTTAAGGTGAGGGTTTTGGGTAAGTGTTACCCTTAAGGTTAAGGTTAGAGTAAAGGTTAAGGGTTCGGGTTAAGGTTAAGGGTTAGGGTTAGGTTTAAGTTTACGTTGGCTTAAAGATAGGGTTAAGGTTAGGTTAGGGTTAGGGTCAGGGTTAGAATTAGAATTAGGTTTAGGGCGAGGATTAGGGTCAGAGTTATTGTAAGGGTTAGGTTTCGGGTTACAGGTGGGCCAAGGTTAAGGTGAGGGTTAGGTTTATGGGGAGGGTTAGGGTTAAAGTCAGGGTGAGTTTTCGGTTAGGGATAGGGTGAAGTTTAAGATAGGGTGAGGGTTAGGGTTATGGCTAAGGTTTGGGCTTGTTTTCAGGTTAGTGTTAAGGTTATGTTCAGGGTTAGGGTTACGTTCAGGGGTTGTGTTCAGTTTTAGGGTTAGGGTTAGATTTAAGGTTAGGGTTAAGTTTAGTGTTACGTTTAGGGTTAGGGTCATGGTTGTGTTAGGCTTTGTGGTTGGGGTGAGGGTTAGTTTTAGGGTTAGGGTTGGTTAGGGTTAGGATTATCGTTAGGATAAGGCGTTAGGGGTTAGAAGTGTAGTTTAGGGTTAGGGTTTGGGTGAGGGTTCCGGTTAGGCCTTGCGGTTCTGGTCATGGTGAGGTTTGGTTTAGGCTTAGGGTTAGGTTCATGATTCGGTTTCGGGTTAGTGTTAGAGTTAGGGTGAGAGTTAGTGTTAAGGTTTTTGCTAGGCTTTGGTGTTAGGGTTAGGGTTTGTGTTAGGGTTAGGTTTATCATTAGGGCTCAGGGGTTTCAGGTTAATGTTAGGGTTAGGGTTAGGGATAGCATTAGGGTTAGGGTTGTGGGATACGGTTAGGATTTAGGGTGCGGGTTACGGTTAGTTTTACAGTTAAGGTGAGGGTTTAGGGTAATTGTTATGATTAGGGTTATAGTCAGAGTTAGGGTTTGGTTTAGGATTAGGGTTAGGTGTAGGGTAAGAATTAGGTTTAGGTCCATGTTGAGGGTTAGACTTAGTGTTCTATTTAGGGTAAAGGTTAGGGGTAGGGTTAGGATTAGGTCTAGGGTTAGGATTAGGATTATTTTAGGGTTAGGTTCAGGGCTATTGTAAGTGTTCAGTTTAGGGTTACAGATGGACTAGCGTTATTCTTAGAGTTAGGTTTAAGGTTAGGGTTTGGGTTAGGTCTAGGTTTAGGGTTAAGCTTATGGTTAGTGTTTGGATGAAGTTCAGGATAGGGTGAGGGTTATTTTTATGGTGAGGGCTAGGGTTTGGGTTTGTGTTCAGGTTAGTGTTAAGGATAGGTTTAGGGTTCGGTTAGGGTTAGGCGTTATGTCTAGGGTCAGCGTTAGGTTAGGTTCAGGGTTAGTGTGAAGTTTAGGTTAAGGGTGAGGGTTATGATAAGGGTTAGGATTATAGACGGTGTTAGACGTTAGGTTTAGGGTGTTAGGGTTAGGTTTATGGTTAGGGTAGATTTAAGTTTAGGTTTAATATTAGGGTTAGAGTTAGATTTGGGTTACTGTTCGTATTAGGGTTAGGGTTAGGGATAAGTTTGGGGATAGCGTTAGGTTTAGGGTTGGGGATACGGTTAAGGATTAGGGTGAGGGTTAGGGTTAGGTTTACAGTTAAGGCGAGGGTTTAGGGTAATTGTTATGGTTAGGGTTAGAGTTAGAGTTAGGCTTAGGGTTAGGGTGAAGTTTCAGTTAATAGTCAGGGTTAGGCTTAAGGTTAGAGTAGGGTTAAGGTTAGTGTTCGGGTTAGGTATAGCGTTAGGGTTTGGGTAGGGGTAAGGTTAGGGTTAAGGCTAGGTTTACGGTAAAGGGTAGGGCTAGCTTAGGGTTAGATTTAGAGTTAGAGTTAGTGCTAGGGTTTAGGATTATGGTTATGGTCAGGTTTAGAGTTATTGTTAGGGTTAGGGTAGAGTTAAGGTTAGGGTTCATTTAGGGTTAGAGAAAGGGTTAGGTTTAGGTCTGGGTTAGGTGTAGGATGCGGGGTAGGCTTAGGGTTAGGGGTTCATGGGAGGGTTAGTGTTAAGTTTACATTAAGCTGATGTTTTAGGGTGTTACTGTTAGGGCTAGGGTTAGCATTAGGTTTAGGGTCAGGGCTAGAGTTAGGGGATAGTTAAGGGTTAGCTTTAGTTTCAGGGTTAGGGTTAGCCTTCGGTTTAGGGTGAAGTTTAGGTTAAGGATGAGGGTTAGGGTTAGGGTTAGGCATTTGGGTTAAGGTTAGGGTTAGGTTTAGGATTAGGCTTAGGGTTAGGGTCAGGTGTTTGGGTTAATGTTAGGGTCAGGTTTAGGGTTCGGCTTAGGGTTAGGGCTACAGCTGGGGTAAAGTTTAATTGAAGGGTGAGGGTTGAGCTTAGGGTTAGCGTTAGGGGTTAGGGTTAGAGCTTAGGTTAGGATTAAGTTTAGGGTTAAGGTTAGGTTTAGATTTAGGGTTAGGGTTAGTGTTAGGGTTAAGTCATGTTTAGGTTTAGGGCTAGGTGAAGGTTATAGATAGGGTTAGGTTAAGGGTTGAGGTTAGGTTTAGATGGTAAGATGAGGGTTAGTGCTAGGTTTCCATTTAAGCTGAGTGTGTAGGGTAAGTTTTAGCGTTAGGATTAGGGTTAGAGTTCGAGTTAGGGTCAGGGTTAGTTTTGAGTTTAGAGTTAGGGTTACGTTTATGGTACGGTCAGGGTTGGGGGAGATTTAGTGTTACGTTTAGTTTTAGGGTTAGGGTTACAGAGAAGTTTATGTTAAGCGAGAGGGTTGGGGTTAGGGGTTTGGGTTCAGGTCAGAGTCAGGGTTAGGGTTAGGTTTAGGGTTAGGGTTACGTGTAGTGTTAGTGTTAGTTTTGCTTAGGGTTCGGGTTTGAATGAAGTTAGGGTACGCTTAGCGTTATGCTTAGGGTGAAATTCTGGTTAAGGGTGAGGGTTCGGCTTAGGGTTTGGATTAGAGTTAGGGTCAGTGGTTAGGGTTAGGTTTAGGGTTAAGGTTAGTTTTAGGCTAAGGATTAGGATTAGCGTTAGGGTTAAGGGTTACTGTTTCAGTTAGGTTTAGGTTAAGGTTATAATTAGGGTTAAGTTTAGGGTTAGGGTAAGAGTTAGAGTTACATTGACAGTTAAGGTGAGGGTTTTGGGTAAGTGTTACCCTTAAGGTTAGGGTTAGAGTAAAGGTTAAGGGTTAGGGTTAAGGTTAAGGGTTAGGGTTAGGTTTAAGTTTACGTTGGCTTAAAGATAGGGTTAAGGTTAGGTTAGGGTTAGGGTCAGGGTTAGAATTAGAATTAGGTTTAGGGCGAGGATTAGGGTCAGAGTTATTGTAAGGGTTAGGTTTCGGGTTACAGGTGGGCCAAGGTTAAGGTGAGGGTTAGGTTTATGGGGAGGGTTAGGGTTAAAGTCAGGGTGAGTTTTCGGTTAGGGATAGGGTGAAGTTTAAGATAGGGTGAGGGTTAGGGTTATGGCTAAGGTTTGGGCTTGTTTTCAGGTTAGTGTTAAGGTTATGTTCAGGGTTAGGGTTACGTTCAGGGGTTGTGTTCAGTTTTAGGGTTAGGGTTAGATTTAAGGTTAGGGTTAAGTTTAGTGTTACGTTTAGGGTTAGGGTCATGGTTGTGTTAGGCTTTGTGGTTGGGGTGAGGGTTAGTTTTAGGGTTAGGGTTGGTTAGGGTTAGGATTATCGTTAGGATAAGGCGTTAGGGGTTAGAAGTGTAGTTTAGGGTTAGGGTTTGGGTGAGGGTTCCGGTTAGGCCTTGCGGTTCTGTTCATGGTTAGGTTTGGTTTAGGCTTAGGGTTAGGTTCATGATTCGGTTTCGGGTTAGTGTTAGAGTTAGGGTGAGAGTTAGTGTTAAGGTTTTTGCTAGGCTTTGGTGTTAGGGTTAGGGTTTGTGTTAGGGTTAGGTTTATCATTAGGGCTCAGGGGTTTCAGGTTAATGTTAGGGTTAGGGTTAGGGATAGCATTAGGGTTAGGGTTGTGGGATACGGTTAGGATTTAGGGTGCGGGTTACGGTTAGTTTTACAGTTAAGGTGAGGGTTTAGGGTAATTGTTATGATTAGGGTTATAGTCAGAGTTAGGGTTTGGTTTAGGATTAGGGTTAGGTGTAGGGTAAGAATTAGGTTTAGGTCCATGTTGAGGGTTAGACTTAGTGTTCTATTTAGGGTAAAGGTTAGGGGTAGGGTTAGGATTAGGTCTAGGGTTAGGATTAGGATTATTTTAGGGTTAGGTTCAGGGCTATTGTAAGTGTTCAGTTTAGGGTTACAGAAGGACTAGCGTTATTCTTAGAGTTAGGTTTAAGGTTAGGGTTTGGGTTAGGTCTAGGTTTAGGGTTAAGCTTATGGTTAGTGTTTGGATGAAGTTCAGGATAGGGTGAGGGTTATTTTTATGGTGAGGGCTAGGGTTTGGGTTTGTGTTCAGGTTAGTGTTAAGGATAGGTTTAGGGTTCGGTTAGGGTTAGGCGTTATGTCTAGGGTCAGCGTTAGGTTAGGTTCAGGGTTAGTGTGAAGTTTAGGTTAAGGGTGAGGGTTATGATAAGGGTTAGGATTATAGACGGTGTTAGACGTTAGGTTTAGGGTGTTAGGGTTAGGTTTATGGTTAGGGTAGATTTAAGTTTAGGTTTAATATTAGGGTTAGGGTTAGATTTGGGTTACTGTTCGTATTAGGGTTAGGGTTAGGGATAAGTTTGGGGATAGAGTTAGGTTTAGGGTTGGGGATACGGTTAAGGATTAGGGTGAGGGTTAGGGTTAGGTTTACAGTTAAGGCGAGGGTTTAGGGTAATTGTTATGGTTAGGGTTAGAGTTAGAGTTAGGCTTAGGGTTAGGGTGAAGTTTCAGTTAATAGTCAGGGTTAGGCTTAAGGTTAGAGTAGGGTTAAGGTTAGTGTTCGGGTTAGGTATAGCGTTAGGTTTTGGGTAGGGGTAAGGTTAGGGTTAAGGCTAGGTTTACGGTAAAGGGTAGGGCTAGCTTAGGGTTAGATTTAGAGTTAGAGTTAGTGCTAGGGTTTAGGATTATGGTTATGGTCAGGTTTAGAGTTATTGTTAGGGTTAGGGTAGAGTTAAGGTTAGGGTTCATTTAGGGTTAGAGAAAGGGTTAGGTTTAGGTCTGGGTTAGGTGTAGGATGCGGGGTAGGCTTAGGGTTAGGGGTTCATGGGAGGGTTAGTGTTAAGTTTACATTAAGCTGATGTTTTAGGGTGTTACTGTTAGGGCTAGGGTTAGCATTAGGTTTAGGGTCAGGGCTAGAGTTAGGGGATAGTTAAGGGTTAGCTTTAGTTTCAGGGTTAGGGTTAGCCTTCGGTTTAGGGTGAAGTTTAGGTTAAGGATGAGGGTTAGGGTTAGGGTTAGGCATTTGGGTTAAGGTTAGGGTTAGGTTTAGGATTAGGCTTAGGGTTAGGGTCAGGTGTTTGGGTTAATGTTAGGGTCAGGTTTAGGGTTCGGCTTAGGGTTAGGGCTACAGCTGGGGTAAAGTTTAATTGAAGGGTGAGGGTTGAGCTTAGGGTTAGCCTTAGGGGTTAGGGTTAGAGCTTAGGTTAGGATTAAGTTTAGGGTTAAGGTTAGGTTTAGATTTAGGGTTAGGGTTAGTGTTAGGGTAAAGTCATGTTTAGGTTTAGGGCTAGGTGAAGGTTATAGATAGGGTTAGGTTAAGGGTTGAGGTTAGGTTTAGATGGTAAGATGAGGGTTAGTGCTAGGTTTCCATTTAAGCTGAGTGTGTAGGGTAAGTTTTAGCGTTAGGATTAGGGTTAGAGTTAGAGTTAGGGTCAGGGTTAGTTTTGAGTTTAGAGTTAGGGTTACGTTTATGGTACGGTCAGGGTTAGGGGAGATTTAGTGTTACGTTTAGTTTTAGGGTTAGGATTACAGAGAAGTTTATGTTAAGCGAGAGGGTTGGGGTTAGGGGTTTGGGTTCAGGTCAGAGTCAGGGTTAGGGTTAGGTTTAGGGTTAGGGTTACGTGTAGTGTTAGTGTTAGTTTTGCTTAGGGTTCGGGTTTGAATGAAGTTAGGGTACGCTTAGCGTTATGCTTAGGGTGAAATTCTGGTTAAGGGTGAGGGTTCGGCTCAGGGTTAGGATTAGAGTTAGGGTCAGTGGTTAGGGTTAGGTTTAGGTTTAAGGTTAGTTTCAGGCTAAGGATTAGGATTAGAGTTAGGGTTAAGGGTTACTGTTTCAGTTAGGTTTAGGTTAAGGTTATAATTAGGGTTAAGTTTAGGGTTAGGGTAAGAGTTAGAGTTACATTGACAGTTAAGGTGAGGGTTTTGGGTAAGTGTTACCCTTAAGGTTAGGGTTAGAGTAAAGGTTAAGGGTTCGGGTTGAGGTTAAGGGTTAGGGTTAGGTTTAAGTTTACGTTGGCTTAAAGATAGGGTTAAGGTTAGGTTAGGGTTAGGGTCAGGGTTAGAATTAGAATTAGGTTTAGGGCGAGGATTAGGGTCAGAGTTATTGTAAGGGTTAGGTTTCGGGTTACAGGTGGGCCAAGGTTAAGGTGAGGGTTAGGTTTATGGGGAGGGTTAGGGTTAAAGTCAGGGTGAGTTTTCGGTTAGGGATAGGGTGAAGTTTAAGATAGGGTGAGGGTTAGGGTTATGGCTCAGGTTTGGGCTTGTTTTCAGGTTAGTGTTAAGGTTATGTTCAGGGTTAGGGTTACGTTCAGGGGTTGTGTTCAGTTTTAGGGTTAGGGTTAGATTTAAGGTTAGGGTTAAGTTTAGTGTTACGTTTAGGGTTAGGGTCATGGTTGTGTTAGGCTTTGTGGTTGGGGTGAGGGTTAGTTTTAGGGTTAGGGTTGGTTAGGGTTAGGATTATCGTTAGGATAAGGCGTTAGGGGTTAGAAGTGTAGTTTAGGGTTAGGGTTTGGGTGAGGGTTCCGGTTAGGCCTTGCGGTTCTGGTCATGGTTAGGTTTGGTTTAGGCTTAGGGTTAGGTTCATGATTCGGTTTCGGGTTAGTGTTAGAGTTAGGGTGAGAGTTAGTGTTAAGGTTTTTGCTAGGCTTTGGTGTTAGGGTTAGGGTTTGTGTTAGGGTTAGGTTTATCATTAGGGCTCAGGGGTTTCAGGTTAATGTTAGGGTTAGGGTTAGGGATAGCATTAGGGTTAGGGTTGTGGGATACGGTTAGGATTTAGGGTGCGGGTTACGGTTAGTTTTACAGTTAAGGTGAGGGTTTAGGGTAATTGTTATGATTAGGGTTATAGTCAGAGTTAGGGTTTGGTTTAGGATTAGGGTTTGGTGTAGGGTAAGAATTAGGTTTAGGTCCATGTTGAGGGTTAGACTTAGTGTTCTATTTAGGGTAAAGGTTAGGGGTAGGGTTAGGATTAGGTCTAGGGTGAGGATTAGGATTATTTTAGGGTTAGGTTCAGGGCTATTGTAAGTGTTCAGTTTAGGGTTACAGATGGACTAGCGTTATTCTTAGAGTTAGGTTTAAGGTTAGGGTTTGGGTTAGGTCTAGGTTTAGGGTTAAGGTTATGGTTAGTGTTTGGATGAAGTTCAGGATAGGGTGAGGGTTATTTTTATGGTGAGGGCTAGGGTTTGGGTTTGTGTTCAGGTTAGTGTTAAGGATAGGTTTAGGGTTCGGTTAGGGTTAGGCGTTATGTCTAGGGTCAGCGTTAGGTTAGGTTCAGGGTTAGTGTGAAGTTTAGGTTAAGGGTGAGGGTTATGATAAGGGTTAGGATTATAGACGGTGTTAGACGTTAGGTTTAGGGTGTTAGGGTTAGGTTTATGGTTAGGGTAGATTTAAGTTTAGGTTTAATATTAGGGTTAGGGTTAGATTTGGGTTACTGTTCGTATTAGGGTTAGGGTTAGGGATAAGTTTGGGGATAGCGTTAGGTTTCGGGTTGGGGATACGGTTAAGGATTAGGGTGAGGGTTAGGGTTAGGTTTACAGTTAAGGCGAGGGTTTAGGGTAATTGTTATGGTTAGGGTTAGAGTTAGAGTTAGGCTTAGGGTTAGGGTGAAGTTTCAGTTAATAGTCAGGGTTAGGCTTAAGGTTAGAGTAGGGTTAAGGTTAGTGTTCGGGTTAGGTATAGCGTTAGGGTTTGGGTAGGGGTAAGGTTAGGGTTAAGGCTAGGTTTACGGTAAAGGGTAGGGCTAGCTTAGGGTTAGATTTAGAGTTAGAGTTAGTGCTAGGGTTTTGGATTATGGTTATGGTCAGGTTTAGAGTTATTGTTAGGGTTAGGGTAGAGTTAAGGTTAGGGATAATTTAGGGTTAGAGAAAGTGTTCGGTTTAGGTCTGGGTTAGGTGTAGGATGCGGGGTAGTGTTAGGGTTAGGGGTTCATGGGAGGGTTAGTGTTAAGTTTACATTAAGCTGATGTTTTAGGGTGTTACTGTTAGGGCTAGGGTTAGCATTAGGTTTAGGGTCAGGGCTAGAGTTTGGGGATAGTTAAGGGTTAGCTTTAGTTTCAGGGTTAGGGTTAGCCTTCGGTTTAGGGTGAAGTTTAGGTTAAGGATGAGGGTTAGGGTTAGGGTTAGGCATTTGGGTTAAGGTTAGGGTTAGGTTTAGGATTAGGCTTAGGGTTAGGGTTGGGTGTTTGGGTTAATGTTAGGGTCAGGTTTAGGGTTCGGCTTAGGGTTAGGGCTACAGCTGGGGTAAAGTTTAATTGAAGGGTGAGGGTTGAGCTTAGGGTTAGCGTTAGGGGTTAGGGTTAGAGCTTAGGTTAGGATTAAGTTTAGGGTTAAGGTTAGGTTTAGATTTAGGGTTAGGGTTAGTGTTAGGGTTAAGTCATGTTTAGGTTTAGGGCTAGGTGAAGGTTATAGATAGGGTTAGGTTAAGGGTTGAGGTTAGGTTTAGATGGTAAGATGAGGGTTAGTGCTAGGTTTCCATTTAAGCTGAGTGTGTAGGGTAAGTTTTAGCGTTAGGATTAGGGTTAGAGTTAGAGTTAGGGTCAGGGTTAGTTTTGAGTTTAGAGTTAGGGTTACGTTTATGGTACGGTCAGGGTTAGGGGAGATTTAGTGTTACGTTTAGTTTTAGGGTTAGGGTTACAGAGAAGTTTATGTGAAGCGAGAGGGTTGGGGTTAGGGGTTTGGGTTCAGGTCAGAGTCAGGGTTAGGGTTAGGTTTAGGGTTAGGGTTACGTGTAGTGTTAGTGTTAGTTTTGCTTAGGGTTCGGGTTTGAATGAAGTTAGGGTACGCTTAGCGTTATGCTTAGAGTGAAATTCTGGTTAAGGGTGAGGGTTCGGCTTAGGGTTAGGGTTAGTGTTAGGGTCAGTGGTTAGGGTTAGGTTTAGGGTTAAGGTTAGTTTTAGGCTAAGGATTAGGATTAGAGTTAGGGTTAAGGGTTACTGTTTCAGTTAGGTTTAGGTTAAGGTTATAATTAGGGTTAAGTTTAGGGTTAGGGTAAGAGTTAGAGTTACATTGACAGTTAAGGTGAGGGTTTTGGGTAAGTGTTACCCTTAAGGTTAGGGTTAGAGTAAAGGTTAAGGGTTCGGGTTGAGGTTAAGGGTTAGGGTTAGGTTTAAGTTTACGTTGGCTTAAAGATAGGGTTAAGGTTAGGTTAGGGTTAGGGTCAGGGTTAGAATTAGAATTAGGTTTAGGGCGAGGATTAGGGTCAGAGTTATTGTAAGGGTTAGGTTTCGGGTTACAGGTGGGCCAAGGTTAAGGTGAGGGTTAGGTTTATGGGGAGGGTTAGGGTTAAAGTCAGGGTGAGTTTTCGGTTAGGGATAGGGTGAAGTTTAAGATAGGGTGAGGGTTAGGGTTATGGCTCAGGTTTGGGCTTGTTTTCAGGTTAGTGTTAAGGTTATGTTCAGGGTTAGGGTTACGTTCAGGGGTTGTGTTCAGTTTTAGGGTTAGGGTTAGATTTAAGGTTAGGGTTAAGTTTAGTGTTACGTTTAGGGTTAGGGTCATGGTTGTGTTAGGCTTTGTGGTTGGGGTGAGGGTTAGTTTTAGGGTTAGGGTTGGTTAGGGTTAGGATTATCGTTAGGATAAGGCGTTAGGGGTTAGAAGTGTAGTTTAGGGTTAGGGTTTGGGTGAGGGTTCCGGTTAGGCCTTGCGGTTCTGGTCATGGTTAGGTTTGGTTTAGGCTTAGGGTTAGGTTCATGATTCGGTTTCGGGTTAGTGTTAGAGTTAGGGTGAGAGTTAGTGTTAAGGTTTTTGCTAGGCTTTGGTGTTAGGGTTAGGGTTTGTGTTAGGGTTAGGTTTATCATTAGGGCTCAGGGGTTTCAGGTTAATGTTAGGGTTAGGGTTAGGGATAGCATTAGGGTTAGGGTTGTGGGATACGGTTAGGGTTTAGGGTGCGGGTTACGGTTAGTTTTACAGTTAAGGTGAGGGTTTAGGGTAATTGTTATGATTAGGGTTATAGTCAGAGTTAGGGTTTGGTTTAGGATTAGGGTTTGGTGTAGGGTAAGAATTAGGTTTAGGTCCATGTTGAGGGTTAGACTTAGTGTTCTATTTAGGGTAAAGGTTAGGGGTAGGGTTAGGATTAGGTCTAGGGTGAGGATTAGGATTATTTTAGGGTTAGGTTCAGGGCTATTGTAAGTGTTCAGTTTAGGGTTACAGATGGACTAGCGTTATTCTTAGAGTTAGGTTTAAGGTTAGGGTTTGGGTTAGGTCTAGGTTTAGGGTTAAGGTTATGGTTAGTGTTTGGATGAAGTTCAGGATAGGGTGAGGGTTATTTTTATGGTGAGGGCTAGGGTTTGGGTTTGTGTTCAGGTTAGTGTTAAGGATAGGTTTAGGGTTCGGTTAGGGTTAGGCGTTATGTCTAGGGTCAGCGTTAGGTTAGGTTTAGGGTTAGTGTGAAGTTTAGGTTAAGGGTGAGGGTTATGATAAGGGTTAGGATTATAGACGGTGTTAGACGTTAGGTTTAGGGTGTTAGGGTTAGGTTTATGGTTAGGGTAGATTTAAGTTTAGGTTTAATATTAGGGTTAGGGTTAGATTTGGGTTACTGTTCGTATTAGGGTTAGGGTTAGGGATAAGTTTGGGGATAGCGTTAGGTTTAGGGTTGGGGATACGGTTAAGGATTAGGGTGAGGGTTAGGGTTAGGTTTACAGTTAAGGCGAGGGTTTAGGGTAATTGTTATGGTTAGGGTTAGAGTTAGAGTTAGGCTTAGGGTTAGGGTGAAGTTTCAGTTAATAGTCAGGGTTAGGCTTAAGGTTAGAGTAGGGTTAAGGTTAGTGTTCGGGTTAGGTATAGCGTTAGGGTTTGGGTAGGGGTAAGGTTAGGGTTAAGGCTAGGTTTACGGTAAAGGGTAGGGCTAGCTTAGGGTTAGATTTAGAGTTAGAGTTAGTGCTAGGGTTTTGGATTATGGTTATGGTCAGGTTTAGAGTTATTGTTAGGGTTAGGGTAGAGTTAAGGTTAGGGTTCATTTAGGGTTAGAGAAAGGGTTAGGTTTAGGTCTGGGTTAGGTGTAGGATGCGGGGTAGGCTTAGGGTTAGGGGTTCATGGGAGGGTTAGTGTTAAGTTTACATTAAGCTGATGTTTTAGGGTGTTACTGTTAGGGCTAGGGTTAGCATTAGGTTTAGGGTCAGGGCTAGAGTTAGGGGATAGTTAAGGGTTAGCTTTAGTTTCAGGGTTAGGGTTAGCCTTCGGTTTAGGGAGAAGTTTAGGTTAAGGATGAGGGTTAGGGTTAGGGTTAGGCATTTGGGTTAAGGTTAGGGTTAGGTTTAGGATTAGGCTTAGGGTTAGGGTTGGGTGTTTGGGTTAATGTTAGGGTCAGGTTTAGGGTTCGGCTTAGGGTTAGGGCTACAGCTGGGGTAAAGTTTAATGGAAGGGTGAGGGTTGAGCTTAGGGTTAGCGTTAGGGGTTAGGGTTAGAGCTTAGGTTAGGATTAAGTTTAGGGTTAAGGTTAGGTTTAGATTTAGGGTTAGGGTTAGTGTTAGGGTTAAGTCATGTTTAGGTTTAGGGCTAGGTGAAGGTTATAGATAGGGTTAGGTTAAGGGTTGAGGTTAGGTTTAGATGGTAAGATGAGGGTTAGTGCTAGGTTTCCATTTAAGCTGAGTGTGTAGGGTAAGTTTTAGCGTTAGGATTAGGGTTAGAGTTAGAGTTAGGGTCAGGGTTAGTTTTGAGTTTAGAGTTAGGGTTACGTTTATGGTACGGTCAGGGTTAGGGGAGATTTAGTGTTACGTTTAGTTTTAGGGTTAGGGTTACAGAGAAGTTTATGTGAAGCGAGAGGGTTGGGGTTAGGGGTTTGGGTTCAGGTCAGAGTCAGGGTTAGGGTTAGGTTTAGGGTTAGGGTTACGTGTAGTGTTAGTGTTAGTTTTGCTTAGGGTTCGGGTTTGAATGAAGTTAGGGTACGCTTAGCGTTATGCTTAGGGTGAAATTCTGGTTAAGGGTGAGGGTTCGGCTTAGGGTTAGGATTAGAGTTAGGGTCAGTGGTTAGGGTTAGGTTTAGGGTTAAGGTTAGTTTTAGGCTAAGGATTAGGATTAGAGTTAGGGTTAAGGGTTACTGTTTCAGTTAGGTTTAGGTTAAGGTTATGATTAGGGTTAAGTTTAGGGTTAGGGTAAGAGTTAGAGTTACATTTACAGTTAAGGTGAGGGTTTTGGGTAAGTGTTACCCTTAAGGTTAGGGTTAGAGTAAAGGTTAAGGGTTAGGGTTAAGGTTAAGTGTTAGGGTTAGGTTTAAGTTTACGTTGGCTTAAAGATAGGGTTAAGGTTAGGTTAGGGTTAGGGTCAGGGTTAGAATTAGAATTAGGTTTAGGGCGAGGATTAGGGTCAGAGTTATTGTAAGGGTTAGGTTTCGGGTTACAGGTGGGCCAAGGTTAAGGTGAGGGTTAGGTTTATGGGGAGGGTTAGGGTTAAAGTCAGGGTGAGTTTTCGGTTAGGGATAGGGTGAAGTTTAAGATAGGGTGAGGGTTAGGGTTATGGCTAAGGTTTGGGCTTGTTTTCAGGTTAGTGTTAAGGTTATGTTCAGGGTTAGGGTTACGTTCAGGGGTTGTGTTCAGTTTTAGGGTTAGGGTTAGATTTAAGGTTAGGGTTAAGTTTAGTGTTACGTTTAGGGTTAGGGTCATGGTTGTGTTAGGCTTTGTGGTTGGGGTGAGGGTTAGTTTTAGGGTTAGGGTTGGTTAGGGTTAGGATTATCGTTATGATAAGGCGTTAGGGGTTAGAAGTGTAGTTTAGGGTTAGGGTTTGGTGAGGGTTCCGGTTAGGCCTTGCGGTTCTGGTCATGGTGAGGTTTGGTTTAGGCTTAGGGTTAGGTTCATGATTCGGTTTCGGGTTAGTGTTAGAGTTAGGGTGAGAGTTAGTGTTAAGGTTTTTGCTAGGCTTTGGTGTTAGGGTTAGGGTTTGTGTTAGGGTTAGGTTTATCATTAGGGCTCAGGGGTTTCAGGTTAATGTTAGGGTTAGGGTTGGGGATAGCATTAGGGTTAGGGTTGTGGGATACGGTTAGGATTTAGGGTGCGGGTTACGGTTAGTTTTACAGTTAAGGTGAGGGTTTAGGGTAATTGTTATGATTAGGGTTATAGTCAGAGTTAGGGTTTGGTTTAGGATTAGGGTTAGGTGTAGGGTAAGAATTAGGTTTAGGTCCATGTTGAGGGTTAGACTTAGTGTTCTATTTAGGGTAAAGGTTAGGGGTAGGGTTAGGATTAGGTCTAGGGTTAGGATTAGGATTATTTTAGGGTTAGGTTCAGGGCTATTGTAAGTGTTCAGTTTAGGGTTACAGATGGACTAGCGTTATTCTTAGAGTTAGGTTTAAGGTTAGGGTTTGGGTTAGGTCTAGGTTTAGGGTTAAGGTTATGGTTAGTGTTTGGATGAAGTTCAGGATAGGGTGAGGGTTATTTTTATGGTGAGGGCTAGGGTTTGGGTTTGTGTTCAGGTTAGTGTTAAGGATAGGTTTAGGGTTCGGTTAGGGTTAGGCGTTATGTCTAGGGTCAGCGTTAGGTTAGGTTCAGGGTTAGTGTGAAGTTTAGGTTAAGGGTGAGGGTTATGATAAGGGTTAGGATTATAGACGGTGTTAGACGTTAGGTTTAGGGTGTTAGGGTTAGGTTTATGGTTAGGGTAGATTTAAGTTTAGGTTTAATATTAGGGTTAGGGTTAGATTTGGGTTACTGTTCGTATTAGGGTTAGGGTTAGGGATAAGTTTGGGGATAGCGTTAGGTTTCGGGTTGGGGATACGGTTAAGGATTAGGGTGAGGGTTAGGGTTAGGTTTACAGTTAAGGCGAGGGTTTAGGGTAATTGTTATGGTTAGGGTTAGAGTTAGAGTTAGGCTTAGGGTTAGGGTGAAGTTTCAGTTAATAGTCAGGGTTAGGCTTAAGGTTAGAGTAGGGTTAAGGTTAGTGTTCGGGTTAGGTGTAGCGTTAGGGTTTGGGTAGGGGTAAGGTTAGGGTTAAGGCTAGGTTTACGGTAAAGGGTAGGGCTAGCTTAGGGTTAGATTTAGAGTTAGAGTTAGTGCTAGGGTTTAGGATGATGGTTATGGTCAGGTTTAGAGTTATTGTTAGGGTTAGGGTAGAGTTAAGGTTAGGGATAATTTAGGGTTAGAGAAAGTGTTCGGTTTAGGTCTGGGTTAGGTGTAGGATGCGGGGTTGGGTTAGGGTTAGGGGTTCATGGGAGGGTTAGTGTTAAGTTTACATTAAGCTGATGTTTTAGGGTGTTACTGTTAGGGCTAGGGTTAGCATTAGGTTTAGAGTCAGGGCTAGAGTTAGGGGATAGTTAAGGGTTAGCTTTAGTTTCAGGGTTAGGGTTAGCCTTCGGTTTAGGGTGAAGTTTAGGTTAAGGATGAGGGTTAGGGTTAGGGTTAGGCATTTGGGTTAAGGTTAGGGTTAGGTTTAGGATTAGGCTTAGGGTTAGGGTTAGGTGTTTGGGTTAATGTTAGGGTCAGGTTTAGGGTTCGGCTTAGGGTTAGGGCTACAGCTGGGGTAAAGTTTAATTGAAGGGTGAGGGTTGAGCTTAGGGTTAGCGTTAGGGGTTAGGGTTAGAGCTTAGGTTAGGATTAAGTTTAGGGTTAAGGTTAGGTTTAGATTTAGGGTTAGGGTTAGTGTTAGGGTTAAGTCATGTTTAGGTTTAGGGCTAGGTTAAGGTTATAGATAGGGTTAGGTTAAGGGTTGAGGTTAGGTTTAGATGGTAAGATGAGGGTTAGTGCTAGGTTTCCATTTAAGCTGAGTGTGTAGGGTAAGTTTTAGCGTTAGGATTAGGGTTAGAGTTAGAGTTAGGGTCAGGGTTAGTTTTGAGTTTAGAGTTAGGGTTACGTTTATGGTACGGTCAGGGTTAGGGGAGATTTAGTGTTACGTTTAGTTTTAGGGTTAGGGTTACAGAGAAGTTTATGTGAAGCGAGAGGGTTGGGGTTAGGGGTTTGGGTTCAGGTCAGAGTCAGGGTTAGGGTTAGGTTTAGGGTTAGGGTTACGTGTAGTGTTAGTGTTAGTTTTGCTTAGGGTTCGGGTTTGAATGAAGTTAGGGTACGCTTAGCGTTATGCTTAGGGTGAAATTCTGGTTAAGGGTGAGGGTTCGGCTTAGGGTTAGGATTAGAGTTAGGGTCAGTGGTTAGGGTTAGGTTTAGGGTTAAGGTTAGTTTTAGGCTAAGGATTAGGATTAGCGTTAGGGTTAAGGGTTACTGTTTCAGTTAGGTTTAGGTTAAGGTTATAATTAGGGTTAAGTTTAGGGTTAGGGTAAGAGTTAGAGTTACATTTACACTTAAGGTGAGGGTTTTGGGTAAGTGTTACCCTTAAGGTTAGGGTTAGAGTAAAGGTTAAGGGTTAGGGTTAAGGTTAAGGGTTAGGGTTAGGTTTAAGTTTACGTTGGCTTAAAGATAGGGTTAAGGTTAGGTTAGGGTTAGGGTCAGGGTTAGAATTAGAATTAGGTTTAGGGCGAGGATTAGGGTCAGAGTTATTGTAAGGGTTAGGTTTCGGGTTACAGGTGGGCCAAGGTTAAGGTGAGGGTTAGGTTTATGGGGAGGGTTAGGGTTAAAGTCAGGGTGAGTTTTCAGTTAGGGATAGGGTGAAGTTTAAGATAGGGTGAGGGTTAGGGTTATGGCTCAGGTTTGGGCTTGTTTTCAGGTTAGTGTTAAGGTTATGTTCAGGGTTAGGGTTACGTTCAGGGGTTGTGTTCAGTTTTAGGGTTAGGGTTAGATTTAAGGTTAGGGTTAAGTTTAGTGTTACGTTTAGGGTTAGGGTCATGGTTGTGTTAGGCTTTGTGGTTGGGGTGAGGGTTAGTTTTAGGGTTAGGGTTGGTTAGGGTTAGGATTATCGTTATGATAAGGCGTTAGGGGTTAGAAGTGTAGTTTAGGGTTAGGGTTTGGGTGAGGGTTCCGGTTAGGCCTTGCGGTTCTGGTCATGGTGAGGTTTGGTTTAGGCTTAGGGTTAGGTTCATTATTCGGTTTCGGGTTAGTGTTAGAGTTAGGGTGAGAGTTAGTGTTAAGGTTTTTGCTAGGCTTTGGTGTTAGGGTTAGGGTTTGTGTTAGGGTTAGGTTTATCATTAGGGCTCAGGGGTTTCAGGTTAATGTTAGGGTTAGGGTTGGGGATAGCATTAGGGTTAGGGTTGTGGGATACGGTTAGGATTTAGGGTGCGGGTTACGGTTAGTTTTACAGTTAAGGTGAGGGTTTAGGGTAATTGTTATGATTAGGGTTATAGTCAGAGTTAGGGTTTGGTTTAGGATTAGGGTTAGGTGTAGGGTAAGAATTAGGTTTAGGTCCATGTTGAGGGTTAGACTTAGTGTTCTATTTAGGGTAAAGGTTAGGGGTAGGGTTAGGATTAGGTCTAGGGTTAGGATTAGGATTATTTTAGGGTTAGGTTCAGGGCTATTGTAAGTGTTCAGTTTAGGGTTACAGATGGACTAGCGTTATTCTTAGAGTTAGGTTTAAGGTTAGGGTTTGGGTTAGGTCTAGGTTTAGGGTTAAGCTTATGGTTAGTGTTTGGATGAAGTTCAGGATAGGGTGAGGGTTATTTTTATGGTGAGGGCTAGGGTTTGGGTTTGTGTTCAGGTTAGTGTTAAGGATAGGTTTAGGGTTCGGTTAGGGTTAGGCGTTATGTCTAGGGTCAGCGTTAGGTTAGGTTCAGGGTTAGTGTGAAGTTTAGGTTAAGGGTGAGGGTTATGATAAGGGTTAGGATTATAGACGGTGTTAGACGTTAGGTTTAGGGTGTTAGGGTTAGGTTTATGGTTAGGGTAGATTTAAGTTTAGGTTTAATATTAGGGTTAGGGTTAGATTTGGGTTACTGTTCGTATTAGGGTTAGGGTTAGGGATAAGTTTGGGGATAGCGTTAGGTTTCGGGTTGGGGATACGGTTAAGGATTAGGGTGAGGGTTAGGGTTAGGTTTACAGTTAAGGCGAGGGTTTAGGGTAATTGTTATGGTTAGGGTTAGAGTTAGAGTTAGGCTTAGGGTTAGGGTGAAGTTTCAGTTAATAGTCAGGGTTAGGCTTAAGGTTAGAGTAGGGTTAAGGTTAGTGTTCGGGTTAGGTATAGCGTTAGGGTTTGGGTAGGGGTAAGGTTAGGGTTAAGGCTAGGTTTACGGTAAAGGGTAGGGCTAGCTTAGGGTTAGATTTAGAGTTAGAGTTAGTGCTAGGGTTTTGGATTATGGTTATGGTCAGGTTTAGAGTTATTGTTAGGGTTAGGGTAGAGTTAAGGTTAGGGATAATTTAGGGTTAGAGAAAGTGTTCGGTTTAGGTCTGGGTTAGGTGTAGGATGCGGGGTAGTGTTAGGGTTAGGGGTTCATGGGAGGGTTAGTGTTAAGTTTACATTAAGCTGATGTTTTAGGGTGTTACTGTTAGGGCTAGGGTTAGCATTAGGTTTAGGGTCAGGGCTAGAGTTTGGGGATAGTTAAGGGTTAGCTTTAGTTTCAGGGTTAGGGTTAGCCTTCGGTTTAGGGTGAAGTTTAGGTTAAGGATGAGGGTTAGGGTTAGGGTTAGGCATTTGGGTTAAGGTTAGGGTTAGGTTTAGGATTAGGCTTAGGGTTAGGGTTGGGTGTTTGGGTTAATGTTAGGGTCAGGTTTAGGGTTCGGCTTAGGGTTAGGGCTACAGCTGGGGTAAAGTTTAATTGAAGGGTGAGGGTTGAGCTTAGGGTTAGCGTTAGGGGTTAGGGTTAGAGCTTAGGTTAGGATTAAGTTTAGGGTTAAGGTTAGGTTTAGATTTAGGGTTAGGGTTAGTGTTAGGGTTAAGTCATGTTTAGGTTTAGGGCTAGGTGAAGGTTATAGATAGGGTTAGGTTAAGGGTTGAGGTTAGGTTTAGATGGTAAGATGAGGGTTAGTGCTAGGTTTCCATTTAAGCTGAGTGTGTAGGGTAAGTTTTAGCGTTAGGATTAGGGTTAGAGTTAGAGTTAGGGTCAGGGTTAGTTTTGAGTTTAGAGTTAGGGTTACGTTTATGGTACGGTCAGGGTTAGGGGAGATTTAGTGTTACGTTTAGTTTTAGGGTTAGGGTTACAGAGAAGTTTATGTTAAGCGAGAGGGTTGGGGTTAGGGGTTTGGGTTCAGGTCAGAGTCAGGGTTAGGGTTAGGTTTAGGGTTAGGGTTACGTGTAGTGTTAGTGTTAGTTTTGCTTAGGGTTCGGGTTTGAATGAAGTTAGGGTACGCTTAGCGTTATGCTTAGAGTGAAATTCTGGTTAAGGGTGAGGGTTCGGCTTAGGGTTAGGGTTAGTGTTAGGGTCAGTGGTTAGGGTTAGGTTTAGGGTTAAGGTTAGTTTTAGGCTAAGGATTAGGATTAGAGTTAGGGTTAAGGGTTACTGTTTCAGTTAGGTTTAGGTTAAGGTTATAATTAGGGTTAAGTTTAGGGTTAGGGTAAGAGTTAGAGTTACATTGACAGTTAAGGTGAGGGTTTTGGGTAAGTGTTACCCTTAAGGTTAGGGTTAGAGTAAAGGTTAAGGGTTCGGGTTGAGGTTAAGGGTTAGGGTTAGGTTTAAGTTTACGTTGGCTTAAAGATAGGGTTAAGGTTAGGTTAGGGTTAGGGTCAGGGTTAGAATTAGAATTAGGTTTAGGGCGAGGATTAGGGTCAGAGTTATTGTAAGGGTTAGGTTTCGGGTTACAGGTGGGCCAAGGTTAAGGTGAGGGTTAGGTTTATGGGGAGGGTTAGGGTTAAAGTCAGGGTGAGTTTTCGGTTAGGGATAGGGTGAAGTTTAAGATAGGGTGAGGGTTAGGGTTATGGCTCAGGTTTGGGCTTGTTTTCAGGTTAGTGTTAAGGTTATGTTCAGGGTTAGGGTTACGTTCAGGGGTTGTGTTCAGTTTTAGGGTTAGGGTTAGATTTAAGGTTAGGGTTAAGTTTAGTGTTACGTTTAGGGTTAGGGTCATGGTTGTGTTAGGCTTTGTGGTTGGGGTGAGGGTTAGTTTTAGGGTTAGGGTTGGTTAGGGTTAGGATTATCGTTAGGATAAGGCGTTAGGGGTTAGAAGTGTAGTTTAGGTTTAGGGTTTGGGTGAGGGTTCCGGTTAGGCCTTGCGGTTCTGGTCATGGTTAGGTTTGGTTTAGGCTTAGGGTTAGGTTCATGATTCGGTTTCGGGTTAGTGTTAGAGTTAGGGTGAGAGTTAGTGTTAAGGTTTTTGCTAGGCTTTGGTGTTAGGGTTAGGGTTTGTGTTAGGGTTAGGTTTATCATTAGGGCTCAGGGGTTTCAGGTTAATGTTAGGGTTAGGGTTAGGGATAGCATTAGGGTTAGGGTTGTGGGATACGGTTAGGGTTTAGGGTGCGGGTTACGGTTAGTTTTACAGTTAAGGTGAGGGTTTAGGGTAATTGTTATGATTAGGGTTATAGTCAGAGTTAGGGTTTGGTTTAGGATTAGGGTTTGGTGTAGGGTAAGAATTAGGTTTAGGTCCATGTTGAGGGTTAGACTTAGTGTTCTATTTAGGGTAAAGGTTAGGGGTAGGGTTAGGATTAGGTCTAGGGTGAGGATTAGGATTATTTTAGGGTTAGGTTCAGGGCTATTGTAAGTGTTCAGTTTAGGGTTACAGATGGACTAGCGTTATTCTTAGAGTTAGGTTTAAGGTTAGGGTTTGGGTTAGGTCTAGGTTTAGGGTTAAGGTTATGGTTAGTGTTTGGATGAAGTTCAGGATAGGGTGAGGGTTATTTTTATGGTGAGGGCTAGGGTTTGGGTTTGTGTTCAGGTTAGTGTTAAGGATAGGTTTAGGGTTCGGTTAGGGTTAGGCGTTATGTCTAGGGTCAGCGTTAGGTTAGGTTTAGGGTTAGTGTGAAGTTTAGGTTAAGGGTGAGGGTTATGATAAGGGTTAGGATTATAGACGGTGTTAGACGTTAGGTTTAGGGTGTTAGGGTTAGGTTTATGGTTAGGGTAGATTTAAGTTTAGGTTTAATATTAGGGTTAGGGTTAGATTTGGGTTACTGTTCGTATTAGGGTTAGGGTTAGGGATAAGTTTGGGGATAGCGTTAGGTTTAGGGTTGGGGATACGGTTAAGGATTAGGGTGAGGGTTAGGGTTAGGTTTACAGTTAAGGCGAGGGTTTAGGGTAATTGTTATGGTTAGGGTTAGAGTTAGAGTTAGGCTTAGGGTTAGGGTGAAGTTTCAGTTAATAGTCAGGGTTAGGCTTAAGGTTAGAGTAGGGTTAAGGTTAGTGTTCGGGTTAGGTATAGCGTTAGGGTTTGGGTAGGGGTAAGGTTAGGGTTAAGGCTAGGTTTACGGTAAAGGGTAGGGCTAGCTTAGGGTTAGATTTAGAGTTAGAGTTAGTGCTAGGGTTTTGGATTATGGTTATGGTCAGGTTTAGAGTTATTGTTAGGGTTAGGGTAGAGTTAAGGTTAGGGTTCATTTAGGGTTAGAGAAAGGGTTAGGTTTAGGTCTGGGTTAGGTGTAGGATGCGGGGTAGGCTTAGGGTTAGGGGTTCATGGGAGGGTTAGTGTTAAGTTTACATTAAGCTGATGTTTTAGGGTGTTACTGTTAGGGCTAGGGTTAGCATTAGGTTTAGGGTCAGGGCTAGAGTTTGGGGATAGTTAAGGGTTAGCTTTAGTTTCAGGGTTAGGGTTAGCCTTCGGTTTAGGGAGAAGTTTAGGTTAAGGATGAGGGTTAGGGTTAGGGTTAGGCATTTGGGTTAAGGTTAGGGTTAGGTTTAGGATTAGGCTTAGGGTTAGGGTTGGGTGTTTGGGTTAATGTTAGGGTCAGGTTTAGGGTTCGGCTTAGGGTTAGGGCTACAGCTGGGGTAAAGTTTAATTGAAGGGTGAGGGTTGAGCTTAGGGTTAGCGTTAGGGGTTAGGGTTAGAGCTTAGGTTAGGATTAAGTTTAGGGTTAAGGTTAGGTTTAGATTTAGGGTTAGGGTTAGTGTTAGGGTTAAGTCATGTTTAGGTTTAGGGCTAGGTGAAGGTTATAGATAGGGTTAGGTTAAGGGTTGAGGTTAGGTTTAGATGGTAAGATGAGGGTTAGTGCTAGGTTTCCATTTAAGCTGAGTGTGTAGGGTAAGTTTTAGCGTTAGGATTAGGGTTAGAGTTAGAGTTAGGGTCAGGGTTAGTTTTGAGTTTAGAGTTAGGGTTACGTTTATGGTACGGTCAGGGTTAGGGGAGATTTAGTGTTACGTTTAGTTTTAGGGTTAGGGTTACAGAGAAGTTTATGTGAAGCGAGAGGGTTGGGGTTAGGGGTTTGGGTTCAGGTCAGAGTCAGGGTTAGGGTTAGGTTTAGGGTTAGGGTTACGTGTAGTGTTAGTGTTAGTTTTGCTTAGGGTTCGGGTTTGAATGAAGTTAGGGTACGCTTAGCGTTATGCTTAGGGTGAAATTCTGGTTAAGGGTGAGGGTTCGGCTTAGGGTTAGGATTAGAGTTAGGGTCAGTGGTTAGGGTTAGGTTTAGGGTTAAGGTTAGTTTTAGGCTAAGGATTAGGATTAGAGTTAGGGTTAAGGGTTACTGTTTCAGTTAGGTTTAGGTTAAGGTTATAATTAGGGTTAAGTTTAGGGTTAGGGTAAGAGTTAGAGTTACATTGACAGTTAAGGTGAGGGTTTTGGGTAAGTGTTACCCTTAAGGTTAGGGTTAGAGTAAAGGTTAAGGGTTCGGGTTGAGGTTAAGGGTTAGGGTTAGGTTTAAGTTTACGTTGGCTTAAAGATAGGGTTAAGGTTAGGTTAGGGTTAGGGTCAGGGTTAGAATTAGAATTAGGTTTAGGGCGAGGATTAGGGTCAGAG
Source organism: Loxodonta africana (assembly GCF_030014295.1). NCBI lineage: Eukaryota > Metazoa > Chordata > Mammalia > Proboscidea > Elephantidae > Loxodonta > Loxodonta africana. Next base: position 133,876,276 of record NC_087349.1, on the reverse strand, counting down.
TTATTGTAAGGGTTAGGTTTCGGGTTACAGGTGGGCCAAGGTTAAGGTGAGGGTTAGGTTTATGGGGAGGGTTAGGGTTAAAGTCAGGGTGAGTTTTCGGTTAGGGATAGGGTGAAGTTTAAGATAGGGTGAGGGTTAGGGTTATGGCTCAGGTTTGGGCTTGTTTTCAGGTTAGTGTTAAGGTTATGTTCAGGGTTAGGGTTACGTTCAGGGGTTGTGTTCAGTTTTAGGGTTAGGGTTAGATTTAAGGTTAGGGTTAAGTTTAGTGTTACGTTTAGGGTTAGGGTCATGGTTGTGTTAGGCTTTGTGGTTGGGGTGAGGGTTAGTTTTAGGGTTAGGGTTGGTTAGGGTTAGGATTATCGTTAGGATAAGGCGTTAGGGGTTAGAAGTGTAGTTTAGGTTTAGGGTTTGGGTGAGGGTTCCGGTTAGGCCTTGCGGTTCTGGTCATGGTTAGGTTTGGTTTAGGCTTAGGGTTAGGTTCATGATTCGGTTTCGGGTTAGTGTTAGAGTTAGGGTGAGAGTTAGTGTTAAGGTTTTTGCTAGGCTTTGGTGTTAGGGTTAGGGTTTGTGTTAGGGTTAGGTTTATCATTAGGGCTCAGGGGTTTCAGGTTAATGTTAGGGTTAGGGTTAGGGATAGCATTAGGGTTAGGGTTGTGGGATACGGTTAGGGTTTAGGGTGCGGGTTACGGTTAGTTTTACAGTTAAGGTGAGGGTTTAGGGTAATTGTTATGATTAGGGTTATAGTCAGAGTTAGGGTTTGGTTTAGGATTAGGGTTTGGTGTAGGGTAAGAATTAGGTTTAGGTCCATGTTGAGGGTTAGACTTAGTGTTCTATTTAGGGTAAAGGTTAGGGGTAGGGTTAGGATTAGGTCTAGGGTGAGGATTAGGATTATTTTAGGGTTAGGTTCAGGGCTATTGTAAGTGTTCAGTTTAGGGTTACAGATGGACTAGCGTTATTCTTAGAGTTAGGTTTAAGGTTAGGGTTTGGGTTAGGTCTAGGTTTAGGGTTAAGGTTATGGTTAGTGTTTGGATGAAGTTCAGGATAGGGTGAGGGTTATTTTTATGGTGAGGGCTAGGGTTTGGGTTTGTGTTCAGGTTAGTGTTAAGGATAGGTTTAGGGTTCGGTTAGGGTTAGGCGTTATGTCTAGGGTCAGCGTTAGGTTAGGTTTAGGGTTAGTGTGAAGTTTAGGTTAAGGGTGAGGGTTATGATAAGGGTTAGGATTATAGACGGTGTTAGACGTTAGGTTTAGGGTGTTAGGGTTAGGTTTATGGTTAGGGTAGATTTAAGTTTAGGTTTAATATTAGGGTTAGGGTTAGATTTGGGTTACTGTTCGTATTAGGGTTAGGGTTAGGGATAAGTTTGGGGATAGCGTTAGGTTTAGGGTTGGGGATACGGTTAAGGATTAGGGTGAGGGTTAGGGTTAGGTTTACAGTTAAGGCGAGGGTTTAGGGTAATTGTTATGGTTAGGGTTAGAGTTAGAGTTAGGCTTAGGGTTAGGGTGAAGTTTCAGTTAATAGTCAGGGTTAGGCTTAAGGTTAGAGTAGGGTTAAGGTTAGTGTTCGGGTTAGGTATAGCGTTAGGGTTTGGGTAGGGGTAAGGTTAGGGTTAAGGCTAGGTTTACGGTAAAGGGTAGGGCTAGCTTAGGGTTAGATTTAGAGTTAGAGTTAGTGCTAGGGTTTTGGATTATGGTTATGGTCAGGTTTAGAGTTATTGTTAGGGTTAGGGTAGAGTTAAGGTTAGGGTTCATTTAGGGTTAGAGAAAGGGTTAGGTTTAGGTCTGGGTTAGGTGTAGGATGCGGGGTAGGCTTAGGGTTAGGGGTTCATGGGAGGGTTAGTGTTAAGTTTACATTAAGCTGATGTTTTAGGGTGTTACTGTTAGGGCTAGGGTTAGCATTAGGTTTAGGGTCAGGGCTAGAGTTTGGGGATAGTTAAGGGTTAGCTTTAGTTTCAGGGTTAGGGTTAGCCTTCGGTTTAGGGAGAAGTTTAGGTTAAGGATGAGGGTTAGGGTTAGGGTTAGGCATTTGGGTTAAGGTTAGGGTTAGGTTTAGGATTAGGCTTAGGGTTAGGGTTGGGTGTTTGGGTTAATGTTAGGGTCAGGTTTAGGGTTCGGCTTAGGGTTAGGGCTACAGCTGGGGTAAAGTTTAATTGAAGGGTGAGGGTTGAGCTTAGGGTTAGCGTTAGGGGTTAGGGTTAGAGCTTAGGTTAGGATTAAGTTTAGGGTTAAGGTTAGGTTTAGATTTAGGGTTAGGGTTAGTGTTAGGGTTAAGTCATGTTTAGGTTTAGGGCTAGGTGAAGGTTATAGATAGGGTTAGGTTAAGGGTTGAGGTTAGGTTTAGATGGTAAGATGAGGGTTAGTGCTAGGTTTCCATTTAAGCTGAGTGTGTAGGGTAAGTTTTAGCGTTAGGATTAGGGTTAGAGTTAGAGTTAGGGTCAGGGTTAGTTTTGAGTTTAGAGTTAGGGTTACGTTTATGGTACGGTCAGGGTTAGGGGAGATTTAGTGTTACGTTTAGTTTTAGGGTTAGGGTTACAGAGAAGTTTATGTGAAGCGAGAGGGTTGGGGTTAGGGGTTTGGGTTCAGGTCAGAGTCAGGGTTAGGGTTAGGTTTAGGGTTAGGGTTACGTGTAGTGTTAGTGTTAGTTTTGCTTAGGGTTCGGGTTTGAATGAAGTTAGGGTACGCTTAGCGTTATGCTTAGGGTGAAATTCTGGTTAAGGGTGAGGGTTCGGCTTAGGGTTAGGATTAGAGTTAGGGTCAGTGGTTAGGGTTAGGTTTAGGGTTAAGGTTAGTTTTAGGCTAAGGATTAGGATTAGAGTTAGGGTTAAGGGTTACTGTTTCAGTTAGGTTTAGGTTAAGGTTATAATTAGGGTTAAGTTTAGGGTTAGGGTAAGAGTTAGAGTTACATTTACACTTAAGGTGAGGGTTTTGGGTAAGTGTTACCCTTAAGGTTAGGGTTAGAGTAAAGGTTAAGGGTTAGGGTTAAGGTTAAGGGTTAGGGTTAGGTTTAAGTTTACGTTGGCTTAAAGATAGGGTTAAGGTTAGGTTAGGGTTAGGGTCAGGGTTAGAATTAGAATTAGGTTTAGGGCGAGGATTAGGGTCAGAGTTATTGTAAGGGTTAGGTTTCGGGTTACAGGTGGGCCAAGGTTAAGGTGAGGGTTAGGTTTATGGGGAGGGTTAGGGTTAAAGTCAGGGTGAGTTTTCAGTTAGGGATAGGGTGAAGTTTAAGATAGGGTGAGGGTTAGGGTTATGGCTCAGGTTTGGGCTTGTTTTCAGGTTAGTGTTAAGGTTATGTTCAGGGTTAGGGTTACGTTCAGGGGTTGTGTTCAGTTTTAGGGTTAGGGTTAGATTTAAGGTTAGGGTTAAGTTTAGTGTTACGTTTAGGGTTAGGGTCATGGTTGTGTTAGGCTTTGTGGTTGGGGTGAGGGTTAGTTTTAGGGTTAGGGTTGGTTAGGGTTAGGATTATCGTTATGATAAGGCGTTAGGGGTTAGAAGTGTAGTTTAGGGTTAGGGTTTGGGTGAGGGTTCCGGTTAGGCCTTGCGGTTCTGGTCATGGTGAGGTTTGGTTTAGGCTTAGGGTTAGGTTCATGATTCGGTTTCGGGTTAGTGTTAGAGTTAGGGTGAGAGTTAGTGTTAAGGTTTTTGCTAGGCTTTGGTGTTAGGGTTAGGGTTTGTGTTAGGGTTAGGTTTATCATTAGGGCTCAGGGGTTTCAGGTTAATGTTAGGGTTAGGGTTGGGGATAGCATTAGGGTTAGGGTTGTGGGATACGGTTAGGATTTAGGGTGCGGGTTACGGTTAGTTTTACAGTTAAGGTGAGGGTTTAGGGTAATTGTTATGATTAGGGTTATAGTCAGAGTTAGGGTTTGGTTTAGGATTAGGGTTAGGTGTAGGGTAAGAATTAGGTTTAGGTCCATGTTGAGGGTTAGACTTAGTGTTCTATTTAGGGTAAAGGTTAGGGGTAGGGTTAGGATTAGGTCTAGGGTTAGGATTAGGATTATTTTAGGGTTAGGTTCAGGGCTATTGTAAGTGTTCAGTTTAGGGTTACAGATGGACTAGCGTTATTCTTAGAGTTAGGTTTAAGGTTAGGGTTTGGGTTAGGTCTAGGTTTAGGGTTAAGCTTATGGTTAGTGTTTGGATGAAGTTCAGGATAGGGTGAGGGTTATTTTTATGGTGAGGGCTAGGGTTTGGGTTTGTGTTCAGGTTAGTGTTAAGGATAGGTTTAGGGTTCGGTTAGGGTTAGGCGTTATGTCTAGGGTCAGCGTTAGGTTAGGTTCAGGGTTAGTGTGAAGTTTAGGTTAAGGGTGAGGGTTATGATAAGGGTTAGGATTATAGACGGTGTTAGACGTTAGGTTTAGGGTGTTAGGGTTAGGTTTATGGTTAGGGTAGATTTAAGTTTAGGTTTAATATTAGGGTTAGGGTTAGATTTGGGTTACTGTTCGTATTAGGGTTAGGGTTAGGGATAAGTTTGGGGATAGCATAGAGAGATAGTATTGGGATACGGTTAAGGATTAGGGTGAGGGTTAGGGTTAGGTTTACAGTTAAGGCGAGGGTTTAGGGTAATTGTTATGGTTAGGGTTAGAGTTAGAGTTAGGCTTAGGGTTAGGGTGAAGTTTCAGTTAGTAGTCAGGGTTAGGCTTAAGGTTAGAGTAGGGTTAAGGTTAGTGTTCGGGTTAGGTATAGCGTTAGGGTATGGGTAGGGGTAAGGTTAGGGTTAAGGCTAGGTTTACGGTAAAGGGTAGGGCTAGCTTAGGGTTAGATTTAGAGTTAGAGTTAGTGCTAGGGTTTAGGATTATGGTTATGGTCAGGTTTAGAGTTATTGTTAGGGTTAGGGTAGAGTTAAGGTTAGGGATAATTTAGGGTTAGAGAAAGTGTTCGGTTTAGGTCTGGGTTAGGTGTAGGATGCGGGGTTGGGTTAGGGTTAGGGGTTCATGGGAGGGTTAGTGTTAAGTTTACATTAAGCTGATGTTTTAGGGTGTTACTGTTAGGGCTAGGGTTAGCATTAGGTTTAGAGTCAGGGCTAGAGTTAGGGGATAGTTAAGGGTTAGCTTTAGTTTCAGGGTTAGGGTTAGCCTTCGGTTTAGGGTGAAGTTTAGGTTAAGGATGAGGGTTAGGGTTAGGGTTAGGCATTTGGGTTAAGGTTAGGGTTAGGTTTAGGATTAGGCTTAGGGTTAGGGTTAGGTGTTTGGGTTAATGTTAGGGTCAGGTTTAGGGTTCGGCTTAGGGTTAGGGCTACAGCTGGGGTAAAGTTTAATTGAAGGGTGAGGGTTGAGCTTAGGGTTAGCGTTAGGGGTTAGGGTTAGAGCTTAGGTTAGGATTAAGTTTAGGGTTAAGGTTAGGTTTAGATTTAGGGTTAGGGTTAGTGTTAGGGTTAAGTCATGTTTAGGTTTAGGGCTAGGTGAAGGTTATAGATAGGGTTAGGTTAAGGGTTGAGGTTAGGTTTAGATGGTAAGATGAGGGTTAGTGCTAGGTTTCCATTTAAGCTGAGTGTGTAGGGTAAGTTTTAGCGTTAGGATTAGGGTTAGAGTTAGAGTTAGGGTCAGGGTTAGTTTTGAGTTTAGAGTTAGGGTTACGTTTATGGTACGGTCAGGGTTAGGGGAGATTTAGTGTTACGTTTAGTTTTAGGGTTAGGGTTACAGAGAAGTTTATGTGAAGCGAGAGGGTTGGGGTTAGGGGTTTGGGTTCAGGTCAGAGTCAGGGTTAGGGTTAGGTTTAGGGTTAGGGTTACGTGTAGTGTTAGTGTTAGTTTTGCTTAGGGTTCGGGTTTGAATGAAGTTAGGGTACGCTTAGCGTTATGCTTAGGGTGAAATTCTGGTTAAGGGTGAGGGTTCGGCTTAGGGTTAGGATTAGAGTTAGGGTCAGTGGTTAGGGTTAGGTTTAGGGTTAAGGTTAGTTTTAGGCTAAGGATTAGGATTAGCGTTAGGGTTAAGGGTTACTGTTTCAGTTAGGTTTAGGTTAAGGTTATGATTAGGGTTAAGTTTAGGGTTAGGGTAAGAGTTAGAGTTACATTTACACTTAAGGTGAGGGTTTTGGGTAAGTGTTACCCTTAAGGTTAGGGTTAGAGTAAAGGTTAAAGGTTAGGGTTAAGGTTAAGGGTTAGGGTTAGGTTTAAGTTTACGTTGGCTTAAAGATAGGGTTAAGGTTAGGTTAGGGTTAGGGTCAGGGTTAGAATTAGAATTAGGTTTAGGGCGAGGATTAGGGTCAGAGTTATTGTAAGGGTTAGGTTTCGGGTTACAGGTGGGCCAAGGTTAAGGTGAGGGTTAGGTTTATGGGGAGGGTTAGGGTTAAAGTCAGGGTGAGTTTTCGGTTAGGGATAGGGTGAAGTTTAAGATAGGGTGAGGGTTAGGGTTATGGCTAAGGTTTGGGCTTGTTTTCAGGTTAGTGTTAAGGTTATGTTCAGGGTTAGGGTTACGTTCAGGGGTTGTGTTCAGTTTTAGGGTTAGGGTTAGATTTAAGGTTAGGGTTAAGTTTAGTGTTACGTTTAGGGTTAGGGTCATGGTTGTGTTAGGCTTTGTGGTTGGGGTGAGGGTTAGTTTTAGGGTTGGTGAGGGTTAGGGTTAGGGTTAGGGTTAGGGTTAGGGTTTAGGGTTAGGGTTTAGGGTTAGGGTTTAGGGCTAGGGTTAGGGCTAGGGTTAGGGCTAGGGCTAGGGCTAGGGCTAGGGCTAGGGCTAGGGCTAGGGCTAGGGCTAGGGCTAGGGCTAGGGCTAGGGCTAGGGCTAGGGCTAGGGCTAGGGTTAGGGGTTAGGGTTAGGGTTAGGGCTAGGGCTAGGGCTAGGGCTAGGGCTAGGGCTAGGGCTAGGGGTTAGGGTTAGGGTTAGGGTTAGGGTTTGGGTGAGGGTTCCGGTTAGGCCTTGTGGTTCTGGTCATGGTTAGGTTTGGTTTAGGCTTAGGGTTAGGTTCATGATTCGGTTTCGGGTTAGTGTTAGAGTTAGGGTGAGAGTTAGTGTTAAGGTTTTTGCTAGGCTTTGGTGTTAGGGTTAGGGTTTGTGTTAGGGTTAGGTTTATCATTAGGGCTCAGGGGTTTCAGGTTAATGTTAGGGTTAGGGTTAGGGATAGCATTAGGGTTAGGGTTGTGGGATACGGTTAGGATTTAGGGTGAGGGTTACGGTTAGTTTTACAGTTAAGGTGAGGGTTTAGGGTAATTGTTATGATTAGGGTTATAGTCAGAGTTAGGGTTTGGTTTAGGATTAGGGTTAGGTGTAGGGTAAGAATTAGGTTTAGGTCCATGTTGAGGGTTAGACTTAGTGTTCTATTTAGGGTAAAGGTTAGGGGTAGGGTTAGGATTAGGTCTAGGGTTAGGATTAGGATTATTTTAGGGTTAGGTTCAGGGCTATTGTAAGTGTTCAGTTTAGGGTTACAGATGGACTAGCGTTATTCTTAGAGTTAGGTTTAAGGTTAGGGTTTGGGTTAGGTCTAGGTTTAGGGTTAAGCTTATGGTTAGTGTTTGGATGAAGTTCAGGATAGGGTGAGGGTTATTTTTATGGTGAGGGCTAGGGTTTGGGTTTGTGTTCAGGTTAGTGTTAAGGATAGGTTTAGGGTTCGGTTAGGGTTAGGCGTTATGTCTAGGGTCAGCGTTAGGTTAGGTTCAGGGTTAGTGTGAAGTTTAGGTTAAGGGTGAGGGTTATGATAAGGGTTAGGATTATAGACGGTGTTAGACGTTAGGTTTAGGGTGTTAGGGTTAGGTTTATGGTTAGGGTAGATTTAAGTTTAGGTTTAATATTAGGGTTAGGGTTAGATTTGGGTTACTGTTCGTATTAGGGTTAGGGTTAGGGATAAGTTTGGGGATAGCGTTAGGTTTCGGGTTGGGGATACGGTTAAGGATTAGGGTGAGGGTTAGGGTTAGGTTTACAGTTAAGGCGAGGGTTTAGGGTAATTGTTATGGTTAGGGTTAGAGTTAGAGTTAGGCTTAAGGTTAGGGTGAAGTTTCAGTTAGTAGTCAGGGTTAGGCTTAAGGTTAGAGTAGGGTTAAGGTTAGTGTTCGGGTTAGGTATAGCGTTAGGGTATGGGTAGGGGTAAGGTTAGGGTTAAGGCTAGGTTTACGGTAAAGGGTAGGGCTAGCTTAGGGTTAGATTTAGAGTTAGAGTTAGTGCTAGGGTTTAGGATTATGGTTATGGTCAGGTTTAGAGTTATTGTTAGGGTTAGGGTAGAGTTAAGGTTAGGGATAATTTAGGGTTAGAGAAAGTGTTCGGTTTAGGTCTGGGTTAGGTGTAGGATGCGGGGTTGGGTTAGGGTTAGGGGTTCATGGGAGGGTTAGTGTTAAGTTTACATTAAGCTGATGTTTTAGGGTGTTACTGTTAGGGCTAGGGTTAGCATTAGGTTTAGAGTCAGGGCTAGAGTTAGGGGATAGTTAAGGGTTAGCTTTAGTTTCAGGGTTAGGGTTAGCCTTCGGTTTAGGGTGAAGTTTAGGTTAAGGATGAGGGTTAGGGTTAGGGTTAGGCATTTGGGTTAAGGTTAGGGTTAGGTTTAGGATTAGGCTTAGGGTTAGGGTTAGGTGTTTGGGTTAATGTTAGGGTCAGGTTTAGGGTTCGGCTTAGGGTTAGGGCTACAGCTGGGGTAAAGTTTAATTGAAGGGTGAGGGTTGAGCTTAGGGTTAGCGTTAGGGGTTAGGGTTAGAGCTTAGGTTAGGATTAAGTTTAGGGTTAAGGTTAGGTTTAGATTTAGGGTTAGGGTTAGTGTTAGGGTTAAGTCATGTTTAGGTTTAGGGCTAGGTGAAGGTTATAGATAGGGTTAGGTTAAGGGTTGAGGTTAGGTTTAGATGGTAAGATGAGGGTTAGTGCTAGGTTTCCATTTAAGCTGAGTGTGTAGGGTAAGTTTTAGCGTTAGGATTAGGGTTAGAGTTAGAGTTAGGGTCAGGGTTAGTTTTGAGTTTAGAGTTAGGGTTACGTTTATGGTACGGTCAGGGTTAGGGGAGATTTAGTGTTACGTTTAGTTTTAGGGTTAGGGTTACAGAGAAGTTTATGTGAAGCGAGAGGGTTGGGGTTAGGGGTTTGGGTTCAGGTCAGAGTCAGGGTTAGGGTTAGGTTTAGGGTTAGGGTTACGTGTAGTGTTAGTGTTAGTTTTGCTTAGGGTTCGGGTTTGAATGAAGTTAGGGTACGCTTAGCGTTATGCTTAGGGTGAAATTCTGGTTAAGGGTGAGGGTTCGGCTTAGGGTTAGGATTAGAGTTAGGGTCAGTGGTTAGGGTTAGGTTTAGGGTTAAGGTTAGTTTTAGGCTAAGGATTAGGATTAGCGTTAGGGTTAAGGGTTACTGTTTCAGTTAGGTTTAGGTTAAGGTTATGATTAGGGTTAAGTTTAGGGTTAGGGTAAGAGTTAGAGTTACATTTACACTTAAGGTGAGGGTTTTGGGTAAGTGTTACCCTTAAGGTTAGGGTTAGAGTAAAGGTTAAGGGTTAGGGTTAAGGTTAAGGGTTAGGGTTAGGTTTAAGTTTACGTTGGCTTAAAGATAGGGTTAAGGTTAGGTTAGGGTTAGGGTCAGGGTTAGAATTAGAATTAGGTTTAGGGCGAGGATTAGGGTCAGAGTTATTGTAAGGGTTAGGTTTCGGGTTACAGGTGGGCCAAGGTTAAGGTGAGGGTTAGGTTTATGGGGAGGGTTAGGGTTAAAGTCAGGGTGAGTTTTCGGTTAGGGATAGGGTGAAGTTTAAGATAGGGTGAGGGTTAGGGTTATGGCTAAGGTTTGGGCTTGTTTTCAGGTTAGTGTTAAGGTTATGTTCAGGGTTAGGGTTACGTTCAGGGGTTGTGTTCAGTTTTAGGGTTAGGGTTAGATTTAAGGTTAGGGTTAAGTTTAGTGTTACGTTTAGGGTTAGGGTCATGGTTGTGTTAGGCTTTGTGGTTGGGGTGAGGGTTAGTTTTAGGGTTGGTGAGGGTTAGGGTTAGGGTTAGGGTTAGGGTTAGGGTTTAGGGTTAGGGTTTAGGGTTAGGGTTTAGGGCTAGGGTTAGGGCTAGGGTTAGGGCTAGGGCTAGGGCTAGGGCTAGGGCTAGGGCTAGGGCTAGGGCTAGGGCTAGGGCTAGGGCTAGGGCTAGGGCTAGGGTTAGGGGTTAGGGTTAGGGTTAGGGCTAGGGCTAGGGCTAGGGCTAGGGCTAGGGCTAGGGCTAGGGGTTAGGGTTAGGGTTAGGGTTAGGGTTAGGGTTAGGGTTAGGGTTAGGGTTAGGGTTAGGGTTAGGGTCAGGGTTAGTTTTGAGTTTAGAGTTAGGGTTACGTTTATGGTACGGTCAGGGTTAGGGGAGATTTAGTGTTACGTTTAGTTTTAGGGTTAGGGTTACAGAGAAGTTTATGTGAAGCGAGAGGGTTGGGGTTAGGGGTTTGGGTTCAGGTCAGAGTCAGGGTTAGGGTTAGGTTTAGGGTTAGGGTTACGTGTAGTGTTAGTGTTAGTTTTGCTTAGGGTTCGGGTTTGAATGAAGTTAGGGTACGCTTAGCGTTATGCTTAGGGTGAAATTCTGGTTAAGGGTGAGGGTTCGGCTTAGGGTTAGGATTAGAGTTAGGGTCAGTGGTTAGGGTTAGGTTTAGGGTTAAGGTTAGTTTTAGGCTAAGGATTAGGATTAGCGTTAGGGTTAAGGGTTACTGTTTCAGTTAGGTTTAGGTTAAGGTTATGATTAGGGTTAAGTTTAGGGTTAGGGTAAGAGTTAGAGTTACATTTACACTTAAGGTGAGGGTTTTGGGTAAGTGTTACCCTTAAGGTTAGGGTTAGAGTAAAGGTTAAGGGTTAGGGTTAAGGTTAAGGGTTAGGGTTAGGTTTAAGTTTACGTTGGCTTAAAGATAGGGTTAAGGTTAGGTTAGGGTTAGGGTCAGGGTTAGAATTAGAATTAGGTTTAGGGCGAGGATTAGGGTCAGAGTTATTGTAAGGGTTAGGTTTCGGGTTACAGGTGGGCCAAGGTTAAGGTGAGGGTTAGGTTTATGGGGAGGGTTAGGGTTAAAGTCAGGGTGAGTTTTCGGTTAGGGATAGGGTGAAGTTTAAGATAGGGTGAGGGTTAGGGTTATGGCTAAGGTTTGGGCTTGTTTTCAGGTTAGTGTTAAGGTTATGTTCAGGGTTAGGGTTACGTTCAGGGGTTGTGTTCAGTTTTAGGGTTAGGGTTAGATTTAAGGTTAGGGTTAAGTTTAGTGTTACGTTTAGGGTTAGGGTCATGGTTGTGTTAGGCTTTGTGGTTGGGGTGAGGGTTAGTTTTAGGGTTGGTGAGGGTTAGGGTTAGGGTTAGGGTTAGGGTTAGGGTTTAGGGTTAGGGTTTAGGGTTAGGGTTTAGGGCTAGGGTTAGGGCTAGGGCTAGGGCTAGGGCTAGGGCTAGGGCTAGGGCTAGGGCTAGGGCTAGGGCTAGGGCTAGGGCTAGGGCTAGGGCTAGGGCTAGGGTTAGGGGTTAGGGTTAGGGTTAGGGCTAGGGCTAGGGCTAGGGCTAGGGCTAGGGCTAGGGCTAGGGGTTAGGGTTAGGGTTAGGGTTAGGGTTAGGGTTAGGGTTAGGGTTAGGGTTTAGGGTTAGGGTTAGGGTTAGGGTTAGGGTTAGGGTTAGGGTTAGGGTTAGGGTTAGGTTAGGGTTAGGGTTAGGGTTAGGGTTAGGGTTAGGTTAGGGTTAGGGTTAGGGTTAGGGTTAGGGTTAGGGTTAGGGTTAGGGTTAGGGTTAGGGGTTAGGGTTAGGGTTAGGGTTAGGGTTAGGGTTAGGGTTAGGGTTAGGGTTAGGGTTAGGGTTAGGGTTAGGGTTAGGGTTAGGGTTAGGGTTAGGGTTAGGGTTAGGGTTAGGGTTAGGGTTAGGGTTAGGGTTAGGGTTAGGGTTAGGGTTAGGGTTAGGGTTAGGGTTAGGGTTAGGGTTAGGGTTAGGGTTAGGGTTAGGGTTAGGGTTAGGGTTAGGGTTAGGGTTAGGGTTAGGGTTAGGGTTAGGGTTAGGGTTAGGGTTAGGGTTAGGGTTAGGGTTAGGGTTAGGGTTAGGGTTAGGGTTAGGGTTAGGGTTAGGGTTAGGGTTAGGGTTAGGGTTAGGGTTAGGGTTAGGGTTAGGGTTAGGGTTAGGGTTAGGGTTAGGGTTAGGGTTAGGGTTAGGGTTAGGGTTAGGGTTAGGGTTAGGGTTAGGGTTAGGGTTAGGGTTAGGGTTAGGGTTAGGGTTAGGGTTAGGGTTAGGGTTAGGGTTAGGGTTAGGGTTAGGGTTAGGGTTAGGGTTAGGGTTAGGGTTAGGGTTAGGGTTAGGGTTAGGGTTAGGGTTAGGGTTAGGGTTAGGGTTAGGGTTAGGGTTAGGGTTAGGGTTAGGGTTAGGGTTAGGGTTAGGGTTAGGGTTAGGGTTAGGGTTAGGGTTAGGGTTAGGGTTAGGGTTAGGGTTAGGGTTAGGGTTAGGGTTAGGGTTAGGGTTAGGGTTAGGGTTAGGGTTAGGGTTAGGGTTAGGGTTAGGGTTAGGGTTAGGGTTAGGGTTAGGGTTAGGGTTAGGGTTAGGGTTAGGGTTAGGGTTAGGGTTAGGGTTAGGGTTAGGGTTAGGGTTAGGGTTAGGGTTAGGGTTAGGGTTAGGGTTAGGGTTAGGGTTAGGGTTAGGGTTAGGGTTAGGGTTAGGGTTAGGGTTAGGGTTAGGGTTAGGGTTAGGGTTAGGGTTAGGGTTAGGGTTAGGGTTAGGGTTAGGGTTAGGGTTAGGGTTAGGGTTAGGGTTAGGGTTAGGGTTAGGGTTAGGGTTAGGGTTAGGGTTAGGGTTAGGGTTAGGGTTAGGGTTAGGGTTAGGGTTAGGGTTAGGGTTAGGGTTAGGGTTAGGGTTAGGGTTAGGGTTAGGGTTAGGGTTAGGGTTAGGGTTAGGGTTAGGGTTAGGGTTAGGGTTAGGGTTAGGGTTAGGGTTAGGGTTAGGGTTAGGGTTAGGGTTAGGGTTAGGGTTAGGGTTAGGGTTAGGGTTAGGGTTAGGGTTAGGGTTAGGGTTAGGGTTAGGGTTAGGGTTAGGGTTAGGGTTAGGGTTAGGGTTAGGGTTAGGGTTAGGGTTAGGGTTAGGGTTAGGGTTAGGGTTAGGGTTAGGGTTAGGGTTAGGGTTAGGGTTAGGGTTAGGGTTAGGGTTAGGGTTAGGGTTAGGGTTAGGGTTAGGGTTAGGGTTAGGGTTAGGGTTAGGGTTAGGGTTAGGGTTAGGGTTAGGGTTAGGGTTAGGGTTAGGGTTAGGGTTAGGGTTAGGGTTAGGGTTAGGGTTAGGGTTAGGGTTAGGGTTAGGGTTAGGGTTAGGGTTAGGGTTAGGGTTAGGGTTAGGGTTAGGGTTAGGGTTAGGGTTAGGGTTAGGGTTAGGGTTAGGGTTAGGGTTAGGGTTAGGGTTAGGGTTAGGGTTAGGGTTAGGGTTAGGGTTAGGGTTAGGGTTAGGGTTAGGGTTAGGGTTAGGGTTAGGGTTAGGGTTAGGGTTAGGGTTAGGGTTAGGGTTAGGGTTAGGGTTAGGGTTAGGGTTAGGGTTAGGGTTAGGGTTAGGGTTAGGGTTAGGGTTAGGGTTAGGGTTAGGGTTAGGGTTAGGGTTAGGGTTAGGGTTAGGGTTAGGGTTAGGGTTAGGGTTAGGGTTAGGGTTAGGGTTAGGGTTAGGGTTAGGGTTAGGGTTAGGGTTAGGGTTAGGGTTAGGGTTAGGGTTAGGGTTAGGGTTAGGGTTAGGGTTAGGGTTAGGGTTAGGGTTAGGGTTAGGGTTAGGGTTAGGGTTAGGGTTAGGGTTAGGGTTAGGGTTAGGGTTAGGGTTAGGGTTAGGGTTAGGGTTAGGGTTAGGGTTAGGGTTAGGGTTAGGGTTAGGGTTAGGGTTAGGGTTAGGGTTAGGGTTAGGGTTAGGGTTAGGGTTAGGGTTAGGGTTAGGGTTAGGGTTAGGGTTAGGGTTAGGGTTAGGGTTAGGGTTAGGGTTAGGGTTAGGGTTAGGGTTAGGGTTAGGGTTAGGGTTAGGGTTAGGGTTAGGGTTAGGGTTAGGGTTAGGGTTAGGGTTAGGGTTAGGGTTAGGGTTAGGGTTAGGGTTAGGGTTAGGGTTAGGGTTAGGGTTAGGGTTAGGGTTAGGGTTAGGGTTAGGGTTAGGGTTAGGGTTAGGGTTAGGGTTAGGGTTAGGGTTAGGGTTAGGGTTAGGGTTAGGGTTAGGGTTAGGGTTAGGGTTAGGGTTAGGGTTAGGGTTAGGGTTAGGGTTAGGGTTAGGGTTAGGGTTAGGGTTAGGGTTAGGGTTAGGGTTAGGGTTAGGGTTAGGGTTAGGGTTAGGGTTAGGGTTAGGGTTAGGGTTAGGGTTAGGGTTAGGGTTAGGGTTAGGGTTAGGGTTAGGGTTAGGGTTAGGGTTAGGGTTAGGGTTAGGGTTAGGGTTAGGGTTAGGGTTAGGGTTAGGGTTAGGGTTAGGGTTAGGGTTAGGGTTAGGGTTAGGGTTAGGGTTAGGGTTAGGGTTAGGGTTAGGGTTAGGGTTAGGGTTAGGGTTAGGGTTAGGGTTAGGGTTAGGGTTAGGGTTAGGGTTAGGGTTAGGGTTAGGGTTAGGGTTAGGGTTAGGGTTAGGGTTAGGGTTAGGGTTAGGGTTAGGGTTAGGGTTAGGGTTAGGGTTAGGGTTAGGGTTAGGGTTAGGGTTAGGGTTAGGGTTAGGGTTAGGGTTAGGGTTAGGGTTAGGGTTAGGGTTAGGGTTAGGGTTAGGGTTAGGGTTAGGGTTAGGGTTAGGGTTAGGGTTAGGGTTAGGGTTAGGGTTAGGGTTAGGGTTAGGGTTAGGGTTAGGGTTAGGGTTAGGGTTAGGGTTAGGGTTAGGGTTAGGGTTAGGGTTAGGGTTAGGGTTAGGGTTAGGGTTAGGGTTAGGGTTAGGGTTAGGGTTAGGGTTAGGGTTAGGGTTAGGGTTAGGGTTAGGGTTAGGGTTAGGGTTAGGGTTAGGGTTAGGGTTAGGGTTAGGGTTAGGGTTAGGGTTAGGGTTAGGGTTAGGGTTAGGGTTAGGGTTAGGGTTAGGGTTAGGGTTAGGGTTAGGGTTAGGGTTAGGGTTAGGGTTAGGGTTAGGGTTAGGGTTAGGGTTAGGGTTAGGGTTAGGGTTAGGGTTAGGGTTAGGGTTAGGGTTAGGGTTAGGGTTAGGGTTAGGGTTAGGGTTAGGGTTAGGGTTAGGGTTAGGGTTAGGGTTAGGGTTAGGGTTAGGGTTAGGGTTAGGGTTAGGGTTAGGGTTAGGGTTAGGGTTAGGGTTAGGGTTAGGGTTAGGGTTAGGGTTAGGGTTAGGGTTAGGGTTAGGGTTAGGGTTAGGGTTAGGGTTAGGGTTAGGGTTAGGGTTAGGGTTAGGGTTAGGGTTAGGGTTAGGGTTAGGGTTAGGGTTAGGGTTAGGGTTAGGGTTAGGGTTAGGGTTAGGGTTAGGGTTAGGGTTAGGGTTAGGGTTAGGGTTAGGGTTAGGGTTAGGGTTAGGGTTAGGGTTAGGGTTAGGGTTAGGGTTAGGGTTAGGGTTAGGGTTAGGGTTAGGGTTAGGGTTAGGGTTAGGGTTAGGGTTAGGGTTAGGGTTAGGGTTAGGGTTAGGGTTAGGGTTAGGGTTAGGGTTAGGGTTAGGGTTAGGGTTAGGGTTAGGGTTAGGGTTAGGGTTAGGGTTAGGGTTAGGGTTAGGGTTAGGGTTAGGGTTAGGGTTAGGGTTAGGGTTAGGGTTAGGGTTAGGGTTAGGGTTAGGGTTAGGGTTAGGGTTAGGGTTAGGGTTAGGGTTAGGGTTAGGGTTAGGGTTAGGGTTAGGGTTAGGGTTAGGGTTAGGGTTAGGGTTAGGGTTAGGGTTAGGGTTAGGGTTAGGGTTAGGGTTAGGGTTAGGGTTAGGGTTAGGGTTAGGGTTAGGGTTAGGGTTAGGGTTAGGGTTAGGGTTAGGGTTAGGGTTAGGGTTAGGGTTAGGGTTAGGGTTAGGGTTAGGGTTAGGGTTAGGGTTAGGGTTAGGGTTAGGGTTAGGGTTAGGGTTAGGGTTAGGGTTAGGGTTAGGGTTAGGGTTAGGGTTAGGGTTAGGGTTAGGGTTAGGGTTAGGGTTAGGGTTAGGGTTAGGGTTAGGGTTAGGGTTAGGGTTAGGGTTAGGGTTAGGGTTAGGGTTAGGGTTAGGGTTAGGGTTAGGGTTAGGGTTAGGGTTAGGGTTAGGGTTAGGGTTAGGGTTAGGGTTAGGGTTAGGGTTAGGGTTAGGGTTAGGGTTAGGGTTAGGGTTAGGGTTAGGGTTAGGGTTAGGGTTAGGGTTAGGGTTAGGGTTAGGGTTAGGGTTAGGGTTAGGGTTAGGGTTAGGGTTAGGGTTAGGGTTAGGGTTAGGGTTAGGGTTAGGGTTAGGGTTAGGGTTAGGGTTAGGGTTAGGGTTAGGGTTAGGGTTAGGGTTAGGGTTAGGGTTAGGGTTAGGGTTAGGGTTAGGGTTAGGGTTAGGGTTAGGGTTAGGGTTAGGGTTAGGGTTAGGGTTAGGGTTAGGGTTAGGGTTAGGGTTAGGGTTAGGGTTAGGGTTAGGGTTAGGGTTAGGGTTAGGGTTAGGGTTAGGGTTAGGGTTAGGGTTAGGGTTAGGGTTAGGGTTAGGGTTAGGGTTAGGGTTAGGGTTAGGGTTAGGGTTAGGGTTAGGGTTAGGGTTAGGGTTAGGGTTAGGGTTAGGGTTAGGGTTAGGGTTAGGGTTAGGGTTAGGGTTAGGGTTAGGGTTAGGGTTAGGGTTAGGGTTAGGGTTAGGGTTAGGGTTAGGGTTAGGGTTAGGGTTAGGGTTAGGGTTAGGGTTAGGGTTAGGGTTAGGGTTAGGGTTAGGGTTAGGGTTAGGGTTAGGGTTAGGGTTAGGGTTAGGGTTAGGGTTAGGGTTAGGGTTAGGGTTAGGGTTAGGGTTAGGGTTAGGGTTAGGGTTAGGGTTAGGGTTAGGGTTAGGGTTAGGGTTAGGGTTAGGGTTAGGGTTAGGGTTAGGGTTAGGGTTAGGGTTAGGGTTAGGGTTAGGGTTAGGGTTAGGGTTAGGGTTAGGGTTAGGGTTAGGGTTAGGGTTAGGGTTAGGGTTAGGGTTAGGGTTAGGGTTAGGGTTAGGGTTAGGGTTAGGGTTAGGGTTAGGGTTAGGGTTAGGGTTAGGGTTAGGGTTAGGGTTAGGGTTAGGGTTAGGGTTAGGGTTAGGGTTAGGGTTAGGGTTAGGGTTAGGGTTAGGGTTAGGGTTAGGGTTAGGGTTAGGGTTAGGGTTAGGGTTAGGGTTAGGGTTAGGGTTAGGGTTAGGGTTAGGGTTAGGGTTAGGGTTAGGGTTAGGGTTAGGGTTAGGGTTAGGGTTAGGGTTAGGGTTAGGGTTAGGGTTAGGGTTAGGGTTAGGGTTAGGGTTAGGGTTAGGGTTAGGGTTAGGGTTAGGGTTAGGGTTAGGGTTAGGGTTAGGGTTAGGGTTAGGGTTAGGGTTAGGGTTAGGGTTAGGGTTAGGGTTAGGGTTAGGGTTAGGGTTAGGGTTAGGGTTAGGGTTAGGGTTAGGGTTAGGGTTAGGGTTAGGGTTAGGGTTAGGGTTAGGGTTAGGGTTAGGGTTAGGGTTAGGGTTAGGGTTAGGGTTAGGGTTAGGGTTAGGGTTAGGGTTAGGGTTAGGGTTAGGGTTAGGGTTAGGGTTAGGGTTAGGGTTAGGGTTAGGGTTAGGGTTAGGGTTAGGGTTAGGGTTAGGGTTAGGGTTAGGGTTAGGGTTAGGGTTAGGGTTAGGGTTAGGGTTAGGGTTAGGGTTAGGGTTAGGGTTAGGGTTAGGGTTAGGGTTAGGGTTAGGGTTAGGGTTAGGGTTAGGGTTAGGGTTAGGGTTAGGGTTAGGGTTAGGGTTAGGGTTAGGGTTAGGGTTAGGGTTAGGGTTAGGGTTAGGGTTAGGGTTAGGGTTAGGGTTAGGGTTAGGGTTAGGGTTAGGGTTAGGGTTAGGGTTAGGGTTAGGGTTAGGGTTAGGGTTAGGGTTAGGGTTAGGGTTAGGGTTAGGGTTAGGGTTAGGGTTAGGGTTAGGGTTAGGGTTAGGGTTAGGGTTAGGGTTAGGGTTAGGGTTAGGGTTAGGGTTAGGGTTAGGGTTAGGGTTAGGGTTAGGGTTAGGGTTAGGGTTAGGGTTAGGGTTAGGGTTAGGGTTAGGGTTAGGGTTAGGGTTAGGGTTAGGGTTAGGGTTAGGGTTAGGGTTAGGGTTAGGGTTAGGGTTAGGGTTAGGGTTAGGGTTAGGGTTAGGGTTAGGGTTAGGGTTAGGGTTAGGGTTAGGGTTAGGGTTAGGGTTAGGGTTAGGGTTAGGGTTAGGGTTAGGGTTAGGGTTAGGGTTAGGGTTAGGGTTAGGGTTAGGGTTAGGGTTAGGGTTAGGGTTAGGGTTAGGGTTAGGGTTAGGGTTAGGGTTAGGGTTAGGGTTAGGGTTAGGGTTAGGGTTAGGGTTAGGGTTAGGGTTAGGGTTAGGGTTAGGGTTAGGGTTAGGGTTAGGGTTAGGGTTAGGGTTAGGGTTAGGGTTAGGGTTAGGGTTAGGGTTAGGGTTAGGGTTAGGGTTAGGGTTAGGGTTAGGGTTAGGGTTAGGGTTAGGGTTAGGGTTAGGGTTAGGGTTAGGGTTAGGGTTAGGGTTAGGGTTAGGGTTAGGGTTAGGGTTAGGGTTAGGGTTAGGGTTAGGGTTAGGGTTAGGGTTAGGGTTAGGGTTAGGGTTAGGGTTAGGGTTAGGGTTAGGGTTAGGGTTAGGGTTAGGGTTAGGGTTAGGGTTAGGGTTAGGGTTAGGGTTAGGGTTAGGGTTAGGGTTAGGGTTAGGGTTAGGGTTAGGGTTAGGGTTAGGGTTAGGGTTAGGGTTAGGGTTAGGGTTAGGGTTAGGGTTAGGGTTAGGGTTAGGGTTAGGGTTAGGGTTAGGGTTAGGGTTAGGGTTAGGGTTAGGGTTAGGGTTAGGGTTAGGGTTAGGGTTAGGGTTAGGGTTAGGGTTAGGGTTAGGGTTAGGGTTAGGGTTAGGGTTAGGGTTAGGGTTAGGGTTAGGGTTAGGGTTAGGGTTAGGGTTAGGGTTAGGGTTAGGGTTAGGGTTAGGGTTAGGGTTAGGGTTAGGGTTAGGGTTAGGGTTAGGGTTAGGGTTAGGGTTAGGGTTAGGGTTAGGGTTAGGGTTAGGGTTAGGGTTAGGGTTAGGGTTAGGGTTAGGGTTAGGGTTAGGGTTAGGGTTAGGGTTAGGGTTAGGGTTAGGGTTAGGGTTAGGGTTAGGGTTAGGGTTAGGGTTAGGGTTAGGGTTAGGGTTAGGGTTAGGGTTAGGGTTAGGGTTAGGGTTAGGGTTAGGGTTAGGGTTAGGGTTAGGGTTAGGGTTAGGGTTAGGGTTAGGGTTAGGGTTAGGGTTAGGGTTAGGGTTAGGGTTAGGGTTAGGGTTAGGGTTAGGGTTAGGGTTAGGGTTAGGGTTAGGGTTAGGGTTAGGGTTAGGGTTAGGGTTAGGGTTAGGGTTAGGGTTAGGGTTAGGGTTAGGGTTAGGGTTAGGGTTAGGGTTAGGGTTAGGGTTAGGGTTAGGGTTAGGGTTAGGGTTAGGGTTAGGGTTAGGGTTAGGGTTAGGGTTAGGGTTAGGGTTAGGGTTAGGGTTAGGGTTAGGGTTAGGGTTAGGGTTAGGGTTAGGGTTAGGGTTAGGGTTAGGGTTAGGGTTAGGGTTAGGGTTAGGGTTAGGGTTAGGGTTAGGGTTAGGGTTAGGGTTAGGGTTAGGGTTAGGGTTAGGGTTAGGGTTAGGGTTAGGGTTAGGGTTAGGGTTAGGGTTAGGGTTAGGGTTAGGGTTAGGGTTAGGGTTAGGGTTAGGGTTAGGGTTAGGGTTAGGGTTAGGGTTAGGGTTAGGGTTAGGGTTAGGGTTAGGGTTAGGGTTAGGGTTAGGGTTAGGGTTAGGGTTAGGGTTAGGGTTAGGGTTAGGGTTAGGGTTAGGGTTAGGGTTAGGGTTAGGGTTAGGGTTAGGGTTAGGGTTAGGGTTAGGGTTAGGGTTAGGGTTAGGGTTAGGGTTAGGGTTAGGGTTAGGGTTAGGGTTAGGGTTAGGGTTAGGGTTAGGGTTAGGGTTAGGGTTAGGGTTAGGGTTAGGGTTAGGGTTAGGGTTAGGGTTAGGGTTAGGGTTAGGGTTAGGGTTAGGGTTAGGGTTAGGGTTAGGGTTAGGGTTAGGGTTAGGGTTAGGGTTAGGGTTAGGGTTAGGGTTAGGGTTAGGGTTAGGGTTAGGGTTAGGGTTAGGGTTAGGGTTAGGGTTAGGGTTAGGGTTAGGGTTAGGGTTAGGGTTAGGGTTAGGGTTAGGGTTAGGGTTAGGGTTAGGGTTAGGGTTAGGGTTAGGGTTAGGGTTAGGGTTAGGGTTAGGGTTAGGGTTAGGGTTAGGGTTAGGGTTAGGGTTAGGGTTAGGGTTAGGGTTAGGGTTAGGGTTAGGGTTAGGGTTAGGGTTAGGGTTAGGGTTAGGGTTAGGGTTAGGGTTAGGGTTAGGGTTAGGGTTAGGGTTAGGGTTAGGGTTAGGGTTAGGGTTAGGGTTAGGGTTAGGGTTAGGGTTAGGGTTAGGGTTAGGGTTAGGGTTAGGGTTAGGGTTAGGGTTAGGGTTAGGGTTAGGGTTAGGGTTAGGGTTAGGGTTAGGGTTAGGGTTAGGGTTAGGGTTAGGGTTAGGGTTAGGGTTAGGGTTAGGGTTAGGGTTAGGGTTAGGGTTAGGGTTAGGGTTAGGGTTAGGGTTAGGGTTAGGGTTAGGGTTAGGGTTAGGGTTAGGGTTAGGGTTAGGGTTAGGGTTAGGGTTAGGGTTAGGGTTAGGGTTAGGGTTAGGGTTAGGGTTAGGGTTAGGGTTAGGGTTAGGGTTAGGGTTAGGGTTAGGGTTAGGGTTAGGGTTAGGGTTAGGGTTAGGGTTAGGGTTAGGGTTAGGGTTAGGGTTAGGGTTAGGGTTAGGGTTAGGGTTAGGGTTAGGGTTAGGGTTAGGGTTAGGGTTAGGGTTAGGGTTAGGGTTAGGGTTAGGGTTAGGGTTAGGGTTAGGGTTAGGGTTAGGGTTAGGGTTAGGGTTAGGGTTAGGGTTAGGGTTAGGGTTAGGGTTAGGGTTAGGGTTAGGGTTAGGGTTAGGGTTAGGGTTAGGGTTAGGGTTAGGGTTAGGGTTAGGGTTAGGGTTAGGGTTAGGGTTAGGGTTAGGGTTAGGGTTAGGGTTAGGGTTAGGGTTAGGGTTAGGGTTAGGGTTAGGGTTAGGGTTAGGGTTAGGGTTAGGGTTAGGGTTAGGGTTAGGGTTAGGGTTAGGGTTAGGGTTAGGGTTAGGGTTAGGGTTAGGGTTAGGGTTAGGGTTAGGGTTAGGGTTAGGGTTAGGGTTAGGGTTAGGGTTAGGGTTAGGGTTAGGGTTAGGGTTAGGGTTAGGGTTAGGGTTAGGGTTAGGGTTAGGGTTAGGGTTAGGGTTAGGGTTAGGGTTAGGGTTAGGGTTAGGGTTAGGGTTAGGGTTAGGGTTAGGGTTAGGGTTAGGGTTAGGGTTAGGGTTAGGGTTAGGGTTAGGGTTAGGGTTAGGGTTAGGGTTAGGGTTAGGGTTAGGGTTAGGGTTAGGGTTAGGGTTAGGGTTAGGGTTAGGGTTAGGGTTAGGGTTAGGGTTAGGGTTAGGGTTAGGGTTAGGGTTAGGGTTAGGGTTAGGGTTAGGGTTAGGGTTAGGGTTAGGGTTAGGGTTAGGGTTAGGGTTAGGGTTAGGGTTAGGGTTAGGGTTAGGGTTAGGGTTAGGGTTAGGGTTAGGGTTAGGGTTAGGGTTAGGGTTAGGGTTAGGGTTAGGGTTAGGGTTAGGGTTAGGGTTAGGGTTAGGGTTAGGGTTAGGGTTAGGGTTAGGGTTAGGGTTAGGGTTAGGGTTAGGGTTAGGGTTAGGGTTAGGGTTAGGGTTAGGGTTAGGGTTAGGGTTAGGGTTAGGGTTAGGGTTAGGGTTAGGGTTAGGGTTAGGGTTAGGGTTAGGGTTAGGGTTAGGGTTAGGGTTAGGGTTAGGGTTAGGGTTAGGGTTAGGGTTAGGGTTAGGGTTAGGGTTAGGGTTAGGGTTAGGGTTAGGGTTAGGGTTAGGGTTAGGGTTAGGGTTAGGGTTAGGGTTAGGGTTAGGGTTAGGGTTAGGGTTAGGGTTAGGGTTAGGGTTAGGGTTAGGGTTAGGGTTAGGGTTAGGGTTAGGGTTAGGGTTAGGGTTAGGGTTAGGGTTAGGGTTAGGGTTAGGGTTAGGGTTAGGGTTAGGGTTAGGGTTAGGGTTAGGGTTAGGGTTAGGGTTAGGGTTAGGGTTAGGGTTAGGGTTAGGGTTAGGGTTAGGGTTAGGGTTAGGGTTAGGGTTAGGGTTAGGGTTAGGGTTAGGGTTAGGGTTAGGGTTAGGGTTAGGGTTAGGGTTAGGGTTAGGGTTAGGGTTAGGGTTAGGGTTAGGGTTAGGGTTAGGGTTAGGGTTAGGGTTAGGGTTAGGGTTAGGGTTAGGGTTAGGGTTAGGGTTAGGGTTAGGGTTAGGGTTAGGGTTAGGGTTAGGGTTAGGGTTAGGGTTAGGGTTAGGGTTAGGGTTAGGGTTAGGGTTAGGGTTAGGGTTAGGGTTAGGGTTAGGGTTAGGGTTAGGGTTAGGGTTAGGGTTAGGGTTAGGGTTAGGGTTAGGGTTAGGGTTAGGGTTAGGGTTAGGGTTAGGGTTAGGGTTAGGGTTAGGGTTAGGGTTAGGGTTAGGGTTAGGGTTAGGGTTAGGGTTAGGGTTAGGGTTAGGGTTAGGGTTAGGGTTAGGGTTAGGGTTAGGGTTAGGGTTAGGGTTAGGGTTAGGGTTAGGGTTAGGGTTAGGGTTAGGGTTAGGGTTAGGGTTAGGGTTAGGGTTAGGGTTAGGGTTAGGGTTAGGGTTAGGGTTAGGGTTAGGGTTAGGGTTAGGGTTAGGGTTAGGGTTAGGGTTAGGGTTAGGGTTAGGGTTAGGGTTAGGGTTAGGGTTAGGGTTAGGGTTAGGGTTAGGGTTAGGGTTAGGGTTAGGGTTAGGGTTAGGGTTAGGGTTAGGGTTAGGGTTAGGGTTAGGGTTAGGGTTAGGGTTAGGGTTAGGGTTAGGGTTAGGGTTAGGGTTAGGGTTAGGGTTAGGGTTAGGGTTAGGGTTAGGGTTAGGGTTAGGGTTAGGGTTAGGGTTAGGGTTAGGGTTAGGGTTAGGGTTAGGGTTAGGGTTAGGGTTAGGGTTAGGGTTAGGGTTAGGGTTAGGGTTAGGGTTAGGGTTAGGGTTAGGGTTAGGGTTAGGGTTAGGGTTAGGGTTAGGGTTAGGGTTAGGGTTAGGGTTAGGGTTAGGGTTAGGGTTAGGGTTAGGGTTAGGGTTAGGGTTAGGGTTAGGGTTAGGGTTAGGGTTAGGGTTAGGGTTAGGGTTAGGGTTAGGGTTAGGGTTAGGGTTAGGGTTAGGGTTAGGGTTAGGGTTAGGGTTAGGGTTAGGGTTAGGGTTAGGGTTAGGGTTAGGGTTAGGGTTAGGGTTAGGGTTAGGGTTAGGGTTAGGGTTAGGGTTAGGGTTAGGGTTAGGGTTAGGGTTAGGGTTAGGGTTAGGGTTAGGGTTAGGGTTAGGGTTAGGGTTAGGGTTAGGGTTAGGGTTAGGGTTAGGGTTAGGGTTAGGGTTAGGGTTAGGGTTAGGGTTAGGGTTAGGGTTAGGGTTAGGGTTAGGGTTAGGGTTAGGGTTAGGGTTAGGGTTAGGGTTAGGGTTAGGGTTAGGGTTAGGGTTAGGGTTAGGGTTAGGGTTAGGGTTAGGGTTAGGGTTAGGGTTAGGGTTAGGGTTAGGGTTAGGGTTAGGGTTAGGGTTAGGGTTAGGGTTAGGGTTAGGGTTAGGGTTAGGGTTAGGGTTAGGGTTAGGGTTAGGGTTAGGGTTAGGGTTAGGGTTAGGGTTAGGGTTAGGGTTAGGGTTAGGGTTAGGGTTAGGGTTAGGGTTAGGGTTAGGGTTAGGGTTAGGGTTAGGGTTAGGGTTAGGGTTAGGGTTAGGGTTAGGGTTAGGGTTAGGGTTAGGGTTAGGGTTAGGGTTAGGGTTAGGGTTAGGGTTAGGGTTAGGGTTAGGGTTAGGGTTAGGGTTAGGGTTAGGGTTAGGGTTAGGGTTAGGGTTAGGGTTAGGGTTAGGGTTAGGGTTAGGGTTAGGGTTAGGGTTAGGGTTAGGGTTAGGGTTAGGGTTAGGGTTAGGGTTAGGGTTAGGGTTAGGGTTAGGGTTAGGGTTAGGGTTAGGGTTAGGGTTAGGGTTAGGGTTAGGGTTAGGGTTAGGGTTAGGGTTAGGGTTAGGGTTAGGGTTAGGGTTAGGGTTAGGGTTAGGGTTAGGGTTAGGGTTAGGGTTAGGGTTAGGGTTAGGGTTAGGGTTAGGGTTAGGGTTAGGGTTAGGGTTAGGGTTAGGGTTAGGGTTAGGGTTAGGGTTAGGGTTAGGGTTAGGGTTAGGGTTAGGGTTAGGGTTAGGGTTAGGGTTAGGGTTAGGGTTAGGGTTAGGGTTAGGGTTAGGGTTAGGGTTAGGGTTAGGGTTAGGGTTAGGGTTAGGGTTAGGGTTAGGGTTAGGGTTAGGGTTAGGGTTAGGGTTAGGGTTAGGGTTAGGGTTAGGGTTAGGGTTAGGGTTAGGGTTAGGGTTAGGGTTAGGGTTAGGGTTAGGGTTAGGGTTAGGGTTAGGGTTAGGGTTAGGGTTAGGGTTAGGGTTAGGGTTAGGGTTAGGGTTAGGGTTAGGGTTAGGGTTAGGGTTAGGGTTAGGGTTAGGGTTAGGGTTAGGGTTAGGGTTAGGGTTAGGGTTAGGGTTAGGGTTAGGGTTAGGGTTAGAGGTTAGGGTTAGGGTTAGGGTTAGGGTTAGGGTTAGGGTTAGGGTTAGGGTTAGGGTTAGGGTTAGGGTTAGGGTTAGGGTTAGGGTTAGGGTTAGGGTTAGGGTTAGGGTTAGG